>NC_060207.1:47022500-48272500 GCF_021130785.1 Homalodisca vitripennis | reverse complement strand
CTAGTGAAATAAAGTAACAAACTTTGCAAAAGTAGAAAACCTACTCTATTTTATATAAACCATACTATGGGTGAACTGTAGTACCTTTTGTAATATGAGATATACTTTGTTAACCAATACTTTATTCGAATTTGATTTGACGGGGTCTACTAGTTATAATTAATGCCACTGCATTTCCCCCAAAAGACTTAAATACTAAATAAAATTGTATTCAAACAAATGCATGGTGAAGTATATATTGAATATGCAATAACAGATTAGCTGAGGAATGATCTCCAGAAGCCAACTCCAAGCAAAACGAATATAATTTATTAGGTGCTTTACTGTAAAGAACTGATATTCGAATTTATATTTGAATAAGAATGACCTTGTTGATTACAGTTACCAGTTTAAATATTGATCGTAATTTCGTATCAGTGCAATTGAGGAAGGACTTGCTTGCAATCATGTAATGTAATTCTACTTAATGATAGTCCATTATATTTTGTAGCCAATTATACAAAATTAACATAATATATAAACAAATGAAGTAGATAGTGCATGCATAATCTCCATAGGGAATCGTTCGTAACGCGATTTAGAATATAGGTTTCTCGTAACATGGTTAAATTAAACAAACACTAATTGTGAAAAGACTCGTAATCAGCCCAGAATCTGAGCTAAGTTATATCGGAGCTGATTGTATAAATGTTTTAATAGGGGGTGTTACATGCGCGTTGACGTTGCTTATGTAAAGGGTCATGTAACCCAAATTACGAAATAGCGGAGCTCGGCTCGGCTCTGCCGGTCACATAACCCTGTCAGCCAGCCAGTGCGTGTATGTAACCCTATGCCTGCTGCTGCTGCTATTCTTGCTGCATATAGCATATACTGCAGGGAGTATACATTGGGGAGCGCCTTTCTGAGGTACACAGTCACACGTATAACTTAAATAATGAAAAATACACCAAGATATGAGTGTGTTAGTTATTTTAAATGAATATTTTTTCCCAAAATACGAAAAAAAGATATTAACAAAATCACCAAACAACTGTAAATGTACTGTAATTTAATTCTCAATTCGTAATAATATGAAAACAATTGAGCATCGCCAAGGCATTTTTGTTGTTCTCTTAGGATAAGAAGCTGTTAAATTTCACTTAGTTCTAAAAGGACCTGTGCGCTGTGCCCGGTGTGACAGCAGATTCTTGATGGGTAAGGTTGGAGGTAGGAAGCCGCCTCCGGTCGAGATCCATGAGGAAGAATTTTGTGCATTAATTTCAGTCATGACTCCTTGGAAGAAGGGGAGGCCAGCTCTGTACTAGTATCTCTAATACAAGCAGGCATGGATGGACACGTTCTAATGTCTAGGCTAGTAACTGCCTTTGACTTAAGGACCAAACGACTCCAAACAGTCATCCCCCGCAGTAGACTACACCTATCGGTCTACCCTTGCACTCCAATATCTTGATATTTGCGGGTAGAAATGCACCGCTCGCTCATGGATATCCATAGGGTTGCTCAGATTTAAGTGACACTTTGGTTTTTACAGTACCCAATGTAGGTTCAACTGAAATGTATAAAGCTACCAGAAGTGAACACTCCTGGATGGATGACTAAGGACATATCAACATTCATGCTATCAACTTAACAAATTATAATTGTTATGATTTTCACGTTACGTTATACAATTTTGTTATTAACACATTAAGACGCAACTAGTGTATTGCTCCTGCTGTCCTCAAGTCGGCAGTTTCGTGCCGTAGTGAACATGTTAAAACTTATTCTATTGTATTATACGTCGTCTTATCTTGATTATGGTACACATTTGAATTTAGATAAGGACGTTACGTATTAAGAAATCAAAACGTCAATATTATATCACCATAAGTTTAGTAACTTAAGCTGAAAACTATAAGCTCATTATCAATTATTATTTTTCTCGATCTTTTGCTTGTAATGTAGAATTCTTCAAGTAGAGATGAAAGTGCAAGTGCCATAATTATCATTTTTAGGAATTGATTAAACTTTTAAATAAATTCCGTGTGTTAGGATTTGTAGTTACAGGAAATGAAACAGAAGAAACATTCGAGAATTTAAAGTTTTAAGAAAACTCGTTAGTTAAAAAGAAAGCTATGTGTCTATTGAAGACGCTTATTTATAACTTTATTGTAATAATCAAAATTTTGCTAACGGCAAAAATAAACAAAAGATTCTCAACTTTAAGAACTATTCCAAGAGTTTCGGTTTCCTGTCCCAGTAAAATTAAGAACTTAATGATAATTAGTTAATAGAGAAAATTATGCGCCTTGATAAGAAATTGTTGCATTAGAAGACGAATGTGGGTCGAGAGATATCAGCATGTCTGAGCTTTTACAAGAAATAAAGACATTTTGAGAAATAATTTCAAGTGAATTTGACAGTACACAAAATGTAGCTATGGTGGGAAGGGTTGATTTAATGTGAATGTCGAGTTAGCTCCAGTTCACCTTTCTCTTAGTGCAGCGTTTGGAATCTGACGCTGTCACAGATTTGATTCCTGGAATCTGGAGCATTGTTCGTCTGAAGAGATCGAAAAAAGTCAGCAACGAAAAAGTTATATTTTTAGTCCAGGTGTCTCTGATGTCGAAACGATGTAAAGAGTTCATTTTCAGCTTCTTCGTCGCCGAGTTTTTGTATTATCTGAATGACATCAATAGCCCTTTTGTCAGTTTAAATTGTGTACAAGATTATGTTGAATGTGCCTATTATTACTGTTGCAGGTAATGAATAAGGCTCGCCTCGATAGAAATCATACAAAAATCTACATCAGAAAAGTCAACCACAGAAACACGAGAAAAATCAAGCAAAATAATTCTTTTGTGACGTCCGATGAGCGGGAGCTTGAATAAACAGTGTAAACGAAAATTTTTCATTTGATATATTGATGTTTAGAAAATAGCAGTATATACCTTTTAATAAAAAATATAAATTAATTTTAGAGTTATATGTGCTATTTATTCCATGTAGTAGCACAAGGGAGAATCAAAAGGTGTTTCAACCAAAGTATAAAGAAAATTAAGAAAGTAATTAAATTTTACAAAATGATTTCTTAATTGAATGTACTTGGTCAACTTGTTCGGAAGACCAGGCTATACCTTCGTAAAAAAACGTCTCCTCCTGTTCTGCAAACCAATATTTTGTGGCAGCTTTCACGGACTCCAAGTCCTCAAACATCCTTAAAGCTTTGAGGACTTTCCAAGCTGTTTTTTTTTTCAAGTTTGGAAGGATAAAATAATCACTAGGCGTCAGATCTGGACTGTAGAGTGCGTGGATGCGCTGCTCGAAACCACACTCCCGCAGGGCAGCCTGTGCATCACATGACTGATGAAGTAAAGCGTTGACGTGCATCATGATGACACCTTTGCAGATCTCCCCTCGTCTCTTCTCTAATATGACTTGTCTTAAATTCCCGAGTAGTTCGGCATAATATTTACCTGTTATTTTTCTTCTGTTGTCAGGTAATCGATCATCATTAAACCCTTGGAATCCCAAAATATTATGGCCATCTCTTTTCTGACTGATAGAGTTCTGAACTTCCTCGGTAGTGGAGATACCTTATGCCGCCGCTGCATTGATTGATTTCAGAGTCTCATGGTAAAGCCATTGTTTCGTCTCCAGTCTCTACTCTTGTGGGTCATTATCATAGAGGCTCAAATGCTTCCGAGAGGAAGTCACACGATGATGAAGGGGTTTCGAGTCTCGTGGCTGAGATTTTGTACGTAACCAGAACAACACGAATTGTCGTGAATGCACTAACATACGATACGTTTAGTTCAATAGCAGCTTCAGAGACCTTTATACGCCGATTTTCCATAATGAGGGTTTCAACACGGTCAACATGATTTGGGTCAGTCGAGGTGGAAGGTCTCCCTGACCGTGGGTCGTCTTATATGGTTCCACGTCCACACTTAAACTCATTGAACCACCGAGTTATTGTAAAAAATGGACACTTCTCGCCTTACACTATCACCACTCTTTCGTAAATTTCCTTCACGGAACTATCCTCTTACATATATAAACTTTTATTATTCAGATTTAAACTCACTGGAATCTGCCTTTTTTGTTAAGCAACTGCAGAACACAGACTGAACCAAATAGTTGATATTATGAGTGTATGGCTTATAGAGATAAGATAAGGAATCAAACTAATAGATAAGCCAGGGGTAGGGCTGCTGCTTTCGTTATAACTTAGTTGCAACACGTTTTGATTCACCCTTGTAAAACGTATTACTTTTGTGATTCCAATTATTTATAATTAGTACATAATTTTATCAGTATCCCTTTTTTAAACAACTTCACATTTAAAAAATTGTCTGAATAATTTAATTTAAAATTGTGTAAACATCCGATTCTTGATTTTATTATTTCCTTGGGCACTTGGTGCTGTTACAGTGTCACGCCATTCTTCCATGATTGATCTTTACACCTTGCCTGTTCTGTTCTTGCTGCGCGCACTTCCTTCTCGGGTGCATTATTCGTATCCAGGTCAACTGTGGTTTCTCTTCCGATGTCACTGAAGGTTTCATTCTTGACGCTATATGCCAGGTTTTTATGGTCTCTTCTGAGCGCTCCATTTCCTGCGTTGGCTTATCACTTCAACTACTCGTGCATGTTAACGACTCTGTTGCCTAGTTTCTCTTCTGCTTAAAAGTTTCAGGCTACCATTTTGTCGGTACATTATAAAGGCGGTGATAACTAAATCCTAAATATTATTTATGGGCTGTTAAGGAGGGTTACTGTACCTAACTATCTTGCTGGAGTCTATCCCGCTATTTCCTATTACAAAGTTTACAGACAAGCAGAACTTTTGCAGTCTTATAATATTTGTAATCCTGATATTTTCCACATTCATTCTGATCATATTTGTTTTACTTTATTAAAAAGGATCCCAGTTTTAGATGCTTCTAATCTAAAGTAGTCCAATTTGATTTGGGAGGATACCACCAAAAGCCTGTGTAGTTTTCAACATCACAAGGGACATATTTTCCCTGTTCCAGCTAAAACAACAAGTAAAGAAAAACGCCTTTAAATGATGTAAAAAAACTAGTACACTCCAAATAAAGACAATCATTTAAAACTGCCTAACACGTGGCATATATTGAAACAGATAGAGAATACAAATTACTATTATTACGTTACAGCTATTACGTCATTTGTCAAAGCATAGCTGTATAGGCCTAATAAATAACCCAAGAACGTTTTTTATTAAAATTACAGAACATTTCTGTGCAACAACTTTAGTAGTACATGAAGTTGAACATGTGCTGGCTGCTATTAAAAGTTTTTTATGCGGATAAGCGTAACTTTGTAGGAAATGGTAAAAAATATGTCTATAATAAACAAAAAAGTGTCTATGGACTCAAAAAGTATCAACATTTTTCTGTGTTGTAAGATATGAATTGATTTATAGTTAAGGCTTAGCACATATTCCCACCAGTTCGTATTTCGTGTTTCCAACCACAATCTTGTGCAGTGGAAAAACATATCAAGAATAATCTGAGGTTCCTAGAATTAAAGAAGATTGCAAAGAGAATTCTTCGGTATTTGAATGTTCAAGATGTTTCCTCTTATTTTAATTTTCTTGCACTATAGTTATAATTTTTGACTGTTTTTGTTCAAAACGTAATAAATATTTACTGATATATTACACAGAAATATTTGAAAACGTGAAACACAGGGCTCATTACAGCCAAGGAACATATTTACCACATTAATATTTGTTTGGCTTAGCACAATCAATTTCGTAATGAACTAAAATAACAAAAGACGAGCTTAAAAATTGAAAAAATACCTCCAAATCAAATAACCCGATACAATTAGCTGGTTGTTTGCCCATGTACGTAAGTAACGGACAACAATTGGTTTTTTTTTCGGATTTAGTTTTTGAATAATCTGATACCAAAAAATTTGGTGACATTCGGATTGTAATTGAAGTTTTCCCAAAACTGGTAGAGTGATGTGCTGCTTCATATTATAAATAATACCTACAGCTAGTTAACAAACTAATGATATATTGTTTAATCTGAGCAAGAGGTCCATAACTTATAACTTTAAGATCTATAAGTCATATAATATACATTTTAACTTGTATTTCTCTTATGCGAATGTACGTTTTTATGCTAGTATTACAGCTAGGGTACAGTAGTACTTAGTAACGTGTCGCTGGTAAATGAGTACAAGGATATTTAACTGTGATACACTAAAATACGCATATGAATAAATTACTATCTTGTTACAAAACACACTATAATGTAAGATTGAATACTTTCCAGTGTACACGACAGCGTCTACACCTACTAGCATAAATAACAAAAATAAAATTATAATTTGTTTTGCATTTGTATAGGCAGACATTGTATAGATTTTTAATACACAAGGAAATTGCTTCATGGGTCCCTGAAAGGATAAAATTTGTATGTAGTAATTTAAAATATTGTAATCACTGACGAAATCTAAGTTAGGTGCGCGACTGCTCGGTCCGGTGCGCAAGGAGGCCAAGAGCACATTGTGCTGAGAAACCCTGTTAGCCCAGGTGGATTACACACCGGAGTAACGTGGCATGCAGTTTGTCTGAGGTAGCTATGACTTGCACGAGTTGCATGCAGTGTTTGACTCAAAGTGACAGCTATTAGCACGTCACGTGAAAACCGACCAGTCCTTGAATATACGATATGTCACACTGGAACTGCGTGGCACGGAGCTTGTCCCAGAGTGACAGCTATTAGCACGTCACGTGAAAACCGACCATTCCTTGAATATAGATATGTCACACTGGAACTGCGTGGCATGCAGCTTGCTCCAAAGTGACTACTATTAGCAAGTCACATAAAAACCGAGCAGTCCTTGAGTATAAGATATGTCACACTGGAACTGTGTGGGCTCGAAGCTTATCCCAAAGTGACTGCTATTAGCATGTCACGTAAAAACCGACCAGTCCTTGAATATACAATATGTCTCACAGGAACTGCGTGGCACGAAGCTTGTCCCAAAGTGACTGCTATTAGCATGTCACGTAAAAACCGAGCAGTCCTTGAATATACGATATGTCACACTGGAACTGCGTGGCACGAAGCTTGTCCCAAAGTGACTACTATTAGCACGTCACGTGAAAACCGACCAGTCCTTGAATATAAAATATGTCACGCTGGAACTGCGTGGCACGAAACTTGTCCCAAAGTGACTACTATTAACAAGTCACATAAAAACCGAGCAGTCCTTGAATATAGATATGTCACACAGGAACTGCGTGGCACGAAGCTTGTCCCAGAGTGACAGCTATTAGCACGTCACGTGAAAACCGACCATTCCTTGAATATAGATATGTCACACTGGAACTGCGTGGCATGCAGCTTGCTCCAAAGTGACTGCTATTAGCAAGTGACATAAAAAAACCGAGCAGTCCTTGAATATACGATATGTCACACTGGAACTGCGTGGCATGCAGCTTGCTCCAAAGTGACTACTATTAGCAAGTCACATAAAAAACCGAGCAGTCCTTGAAAATACGACATGTCTCACTGGAACTGCGTGGCATGCAACTTGCTCCAAAGTGACTACTATTAGCAAGTCACATAAAAACCGAGCAGTCCTTGAGTATACGATATGTAACACTGGAACTGCGTGGCATGAAGCTTGCTTCAAAGTGACTACTATTAGCAAGTCACATAAAAACCGAGCAGTCCTTGAGTTATACGATATGTCACACTGGAAATGCGAGGCACGCAGCTTGTCCAAAGTGATTACTATTAGCAAGTCACATAAAAACCGAGCAGTCCTTGAATATACAATATGTCTCACTGGAAATGCGTGGCATGCAGCTTGCTCCAAAGTGACTGCTATTAGCAAGTGACATAAAAACCGAGCAGTCCTTGAATATACAATATGTCTCACTGGAAATGCGTGGCATGCAGCTTGCTCCAAAGTGACTGCTATTAGCAAGTGACATAAAAAACCGAGCAGTCCTTGAATACACAATATGTCTCACTGGAAATGCGAGGCCATGCGCAGCTTGCTCCAAAGTGACTGCTATTAGCAAGTCACATAAAAACCGAGCAGTCCTTGAATATACAATACGTCTCACTGGAAATGCGTGGCATGCAGCTTGCTCCAAAGTGACTGCTATTAGCAAGTCACATAAAAACCGAGCAGTCCTTGAATATACAGTATGTCTCACTGGAAATGCGTGGCATGCAGCTTCCTACAAAGTGATTGCTATTAGCAAGTCACATAAAAACCGAGCAGTCCTTGAATATACAATATGTCTCACTGGAAATGCGAGGCACACAGCTTGTCCCAAAGTAACTACTATTAGCAAGTCACATAAAAACCGAGCAGTCTTTGAATATACAATATGTCTCACTGGAAATGCGAGGCACGCAGCTTGCTCCAAAGTGACTACTATTAGCAAGTCACATAAAAACCGAGCAGTCCTTGAATATACGACATGTCTCACTGGAAATGCGTGGCATGCAGCCTGCTCCAATGTGACTGCTACTAAAAACAACTACAAACATAAAGGAACAACATTTAAAAGACACTTGAACTAACTTACCAAAGACACATTTAGGAATGATTTGTTAAATTAGGAACTCTATATCTGTTACCCCTTAGCCAAGACTGGCATTATATAACAGGTGTTTTTTCATGACAAACGGGAGTTCGGTAAAGCTGTCAATATTGTTGACCTAGCGGGATCCGTGGACGGATTGGTACGCGCAGCCAAGATTTACAAGCGGTAGTCCATACACGACGTTTAGCCTTCACAGGTTTAGTTCACTTAATTAACGGTTCACCAAGTGAAATAAAAATACGCGACGCCTGAGGTGTTTAAAACTTGTTTCAATATCACTTAGTATTAAGTGCAGTTTATGACTGAAACGGGTTTCTGGCGCCTGGAAGACCGCAGAACCAGAAGAGGCTCCCACATTAAAGTGGGAAACATTAGTAACGAACAGTGAAGTTTAATTTGGTATGAGTATCGAGTGTCTTAGTTCTACAATATTATTCTCAGCAGTCAGATAGTTGCGCTGGCCAGATGTACTATTGAGTACTGTCATCCAGAAATTCTAACTTTTAATAAATGCAACTGGGTTTTTCTCACGTATCATTGCAAACCAAACGATATAAGTAGAAAAATGAGCATAATCAATTTTCACATGTATTTGTATTTAAGCATCCCTCAATGGTGTCATAGCAAAATCCCTTACCAAAAGTTTCAAATACCTACTCGATTCCAACACAATACATAAATTAAAAAGCCGAAGTTAATGAGTGTGTTTGACCTCTAAAAGTTAAAATATTTTTACTGTTCCACCCCTCCGTTTACTGTTATGTCATTTCCAGCGATCTCATTCTTTGATCAACAAAAACCTTACAAACTTATCTGCACGTCTGGAAACTATGATTACAACAGAGGATGATGCACAAATATGTTCAACTAACGAACTTCCTCTGCTTTCTAATAATTCTCTTCTTGGTGTGCACATGATTATTTTTTAATCATAAATTTAAAATCCTTGTTTCTATTTAAAATTGCGCAAATTTAAAATTTAAAAAAGTGTTTATTTCAAACTCATTATTTCAATACATTATTATTTATATCTATGTAATGTTACATAGTTGAGATAGTTGGCATATACTATTTAAATGGTGGACCGCTCCAAAAGGTAAAAAGGGACTGAAAATCGAAGTTGACGAAACTCAAGGATATGAAATATTAAACAAGCTAGGAGCAATGTACGTTAAATTACGTATTGACAGGTTTCGCATGCAATATTTTCTAGTGTATAACTCATTTAATTTTGATAGACCAAAAGTGTTACAGTGTCACTTGTCAAAACCTCATACGATTGTACTCAGTTTGCTTACAAATTTATTTACTCTGTGATTTTCTCGTTGCCATCATGGTTATCCACAAGGCCAATGTAAAAATGTCATCTAAGGCTCATCCCATGGAGTAACACGTACAATTAATTAAACGCAATGTTTCCTTTAAAAAAATAAAGTTTCTTCCAAAATTTAAATTATTAAAGCCAGTTAGTTCTCGAGATGTATTTCGGACAACAGACAAAAATGAAATTTTTTCCATCTCGCCGAGTGATAGGCTACGCTGACGCTCAGCCAATTAAAGGAATTGGAAAAGGATTTGATTTGTTCTTTTAAAATTTGGGCATTATATAAGTACATGCCCAATATGATATGAGTGTGAAGGTCGTAAAATAAGTCAATGAAACAAGGATTTTTACACGTCTTCGAACGAGAGGTTTGGGTATAAACAAGTCTTTACCATAAACTTTGAACAGACCCGATTGCCTCTTGTAGGTACTTATTGTTCTTACAAGGTGCAATATATAATCCTATAATCGGAAATATTCTTATTTTGTAATTTGCATATAAACTGGGCAGTGCTTACGTGTCTGATTAAATCTACAGTGAAGGCATGAGGATTAAAAAAAACCTTGCCTTATTAAGTTGTTTATGCTCATAGTGGCTATTTATTTCAAAGTATCAAAAGACAATTTGAGTTAGAGAATCAAGTCTACCTAAACAGGTGTAATAAATTACATATTTCATTGCGTGTCATACAACCTGAGAAGCATCCTGGAAGGTACGTTACTTTTAATTGATAGCGGTATTTTTTTATATTTCACTTTGAATTAAGATTAATTCCTCATTATTCTATTTTATTCCACTGCCAAAATGGTAAAATGTATTGGAAATATGTTCTTACGTGAAAATATTTTATTTATATAAGTTAATATAGGCATCGTTACACTTGTTAAATTATATAACACCACCAGCGCGAGAAGTAAAAACTACTTATACAATAATTGAAATAGACAATAATTAATTGAAATTTAATTCTTACAGTGACAGATGGCAGCTTTATAGAATGATAATTCTTGTTTTAAACCGGTTAATCTTAATACTTCTACTACTGTATCAATATACAAAAAACTCATATTCTGAAGTAAAGGAATGTTAATTTAATACTTCAGAATAAATGCTAGTTTCAAAATTGGTATGTTTTAAATCTTAAAAATATTAAAGGACAAATCTCGTAGGAGCTCTCTAAAACCGAATCTATCCCATAGCATTACTATAAATTATCTGAGATAACTTTTCTAGACATTTTTACCATGATCAGGTGATTTATCGTGTTAGTTTTCCCTGCAGGTGGTAACACTGAAGGAAACGTACAATATCGAGTTACGGCATTCTGTTTGTGTAAGACCACAGTTATGTAGATTGTGTTGTTTTGACCTCATGTTTAAAACACTGGAAGACGGTTTTTTATGCTATACCCCATCCACAACCTACATTATTATGTCATCTAAAAAGTTTGGCAATGGCCTAACAAAAACTTTAAATAGACACGAAAGTCAAGTAATAAAAAATAAAGTTGTAAGCAACTACGTAAGGCAAAATAAAAATTGAGCATCATTTTAAGGCAATTCGATCACTGACGCATCGGTAAACATTTGTAAAAATCAAAAACTATCTCTATTTGTTTTTGCTTATATATAGCATATACAATGTACTTTAAACAATTAGGCTATAGTCATATATATATATAGAATATATAATATACTTTTAACAATCTAGCTGTACTCGTATTGGATAATCAAACCCCAAACGGTTTTAGAAACAAATACATTTATTATAAATATTTAAAACATTCATACCTTAAGCTTAAGCTTAAAAGCGAAGTAGAATGGTTTTTTTTACATGAGAAAAATAAATGGAAAATAAATAACTGGAATAGGAATGTTGGGTTCGCAGAATTAATTGAGCACTCGAGGCTTCGAAAAGGATTTCGATGTTGGAGCGTTCTACGTTAGAACAGGCACTCTCTGTATGTGTGTATGTGTCAAACTTTTCGTTTGATGAAAATAATGTTATCGGTTTAATGAAAATGGTGTTTAGTCATTATGTTAATGTAATCCTCGTGAATAGCTTTAATTTTCACCACCGACATTGTAGAAAATTATTCTTTATATATATAATAAACGCCAAGACACTTTTTTAATTGTATGTTTCGATTACTTAAAAGTTAACAGTCCTATGCTATGTCACATATTATCACGAGAAGATACACAGTGAGTTAGACAAGGTAATGGCTCCATGATGTTTCTTAAAATGTATTCGAAAAGAAATTGCACTGGAAAACATTAATCCATACTGTAGCAATCGAGCGAAGTAATTTTTTTTATACTTAACATAACTCACAATCTGTAGTATTTCTATGGTTCATATGTACAGGTCCTGTACAGCCTCTTAGTTACTTGTCCTGGCTAACGCCTTTGGTTTTGTTGACCACGATGAATAAATGGTATGCCCTGATTATCTGAATGAATATAGATAAACTGTACAAAGAATGTAACCTAATTTCATAAAATTGTTAGCATTTGTTGGACAACTGCATTGTTATTGCCCAATAATAACAACTGTTAACTTATAAGGTGTAAGGTTATTGTGTCGGACATGTTTCCTGACATTTGAACCACCAAATGGGTCAAGTGGGCCGGAGTGACCGGCTAGGCGAGCTGTTATGCCATGTAGCCTGTTATGTTGCAGTACGGAATACATGTAACCAGAAGTGATGTAGCCATCACATAATCTGGTTACCGAACGTAACGGCAAGAGGACTGATGTAACTCTTCTGACCCTCCGACACAGTACAGCACACCAGACGGCGACACAGTAGGACTGAGACGGAGGCGTTGTACAGGGTGTCTCGTAAGGGGTGGGGGTCCAATATTTCAGAAATTGGTTTAAGCCTCAAAATAACATAAAAATCAAATGGGACATATGTCTTGCCTGAACGTGTTTTATAAAAAAACAATGTATTAAAAAACTGTTCAAGCACGACATTGACAATTGGTAGTACACATATATCTATAGATAATGTAATATTATATTAATCTAAAACATTGAAATTGGGTAATTAATTTGGCATAATTGGCCTATGACAATGAAAAATATTATCATACTTACAGTTACAAAATTGCGTAAGCTTTCAACTTTTAATTACAAATTGTATTGAAAAAAGATATTTTTGATACATAATAAAATTATATCATTCTTATCACAAAACTAATGTGAGTGGTGAAACGTTAAGTAAGAATATTTGATTTACATTTTGAAATGTAACAAATAGTATTTATTTTAATTAATTATTTATTTGGAGGTAAGAACCAATGTATAACGATTTTACCAAAAAGATAAGAGTAACTGAATAGCACTTCCATATCTGAAAGATTTAGTTTGGGAAATTGAGAATCAATTACACGTTATAAATCTGCTTAAGTATAGATTCTACGGAAATTGTTGTTTATAGCCTGAACGATCGTTTTAAATAATGACATTATTTCAGTTGAGTGTTATAACGAAAATATTAGTCAAGTAGGCTTAAACTCTCCTAATTCCTGATGTTTCCACAAAGTCCTGTTTTCTACATTCTGGCCCCGGTTCTGCTACAGAAAGTCATTAAGGAGTACTGATACTTTACCTGGAAAACTCCATAAAGTACAATGAATCATTCATAAACATTGCTATTATGGTTACCACTGATCCAGTCTTTGTACACTAAGGCTCCTCACGATTTTAATGAATAAGATTTACATAGTTTATATAACGATTAGATAAACACCAGGCTTAAATATTGGCTACAGGCCAAGGATGTTTAGCAGCGCATTTTGACCAATGAGATACTTGCACCATCTGCAGCACTCAAAGTGGAATTCGCAAATCCGAAATCTCCAAGTTTGGGGGTGGGGGGGGGGGGGGGTGGGGGGGGGGGGGGGTGGGGGGGGGGGGGGGTGGGGGGGGGGGGGGGTGGGGGGGGGGGGGGGTGGGGGGGGGGGGGAGCTGTTGACATTTGAAGCTGAAGTTCGTCAAACAGACTGAAACGTTCGTTTTCATTTACATTTGATAAAATATTAAGTAGACAGTGCTAATTGTAATGGATATAACAAACACAAAGTTATACTATAATATATATTTCACAGTGATACACACGCACACAAGAAATATATACGAGTATATTACGATAATACAAATGTAACTGACACCAAACAGCTGTTGACATTTGAAGCTGAAGTTCGTTCAAACAGACTGAAACGTTCGTTTTCATTTAAATTTGATAAAATATTAAGTAGACAGTGCTAATTGTAATGGAGATAACAAACACAAAGTTATACTATAATATATATTTCACAGTGATACACACGCACACAAGAAATATATACGAGTATATTACGATAATACAAATGTAACTGACACCAAACAGCTGTTGACATTTGAAGCTGAAGTTCGTCAAACAGACTGAAACGTTCGTTTTCATTTAAATTTGATAAAATATTAAGTAGACAGTGCTAATTGTAATGGATATAACAAACACAAAGTTATACTATAATATATATTTCACATAGCGCCAGTGATAAATTAAAAGAATTTATTGTATTGAAATACTTTGTTTGAAAAATCAAAGAACGTCTTATTTTACCAGGCGAAGTTAAGGCTAGTAAGCCTTAAAAAGGAACCTGGGAACCAACGACTTAAAGGTAACATTCGTACCAATAAGGCTCCATATCTAAACTGTGGCATCATAAAATATATTGCACTATAAGTTAATGTAAACGGCCTCAATAAATATATATTAATACTTGGTGAAGTCAATACGGCGCCATATATAAACTGTGGCACCATAAATATATTGTACTAGAAGTGAATTTAAACGGCCGGAAGTAAACACATTTCTTTTGAAGTATATTTACATACTAAGACTTCTCATATTTTCTTCATCGGGGCAAATAATCAAACTCAACTATGGTAATGGAAATATCTAAGGTCGGAAGTAGATTACAAGGGCTATATGGACATATCATGAGTTGTCTCCACTCCAGAGACAGGTTTTTCTTGCAGCTACGCTCGTTTATGTCTTTATCAGCAGAATCATTAATGCAACGAGTTTGTTAATGGTCAAATTGGGGCGATCGTGTCTAAGGTATTGAGAGGACCGTTCCAGACGAGTTTAGGATTTCAACGCACTAGTTTAAAATAGAAAGAAAACAATATATCCAATATAATCCCTTTACCGACAAAGGCCTAAAAAATTTCAAAAAAGGTATCAGTGACAACAATACAATAAGGCCCTACCGAGGTCAAAAATATATACAGCACCTCTTCATGAATGAAGATTTCTTTAAACTGGATATGAGAAAAACAAATGACTTCATCAGAAATTGGACTTACCTTTGAAAATTCGACTTTTTAGATTTGTGGAGAGGGTAGTTTCTTACAATCCATTGCCATATCTACTTCTGAAGTTAGAATTTGCGTCACTAGGTTGAAGTAAATAGAATGAAATCACATCGCATGACTGACATGTAGGGCTCGACCGAGCTGTAGTTGAGTATGTACAGTCGTATAAGCACATTTTGACTGTACCAAGTTAGACGTTAGTCTTCCGCAGTGTGAAACACGCTCTTCTGAAGTTGGATTCGGGAGTGTTCATCATGATGTAAACGTATTTCCTAATACAGAGAAAAACAGGAAATATTAGGTGCTTGATTTCCCCTTAAAAAGGAGCGTACAACTTGGACAAAAAAAACTAGACGATACTCTAATCAGTGCTCTTGTTGGTGTTAAATTCCTGTGAACAGCTCGCGTTGTCATCAGAAGACGTCAAGATCCAACGCACGTGACTCTACTTCGCCAACACGGACGTGCTGGTAGTCAACAAGAGAAGTACACGCGTTGGAAGAGCGTTTATATGAGTATTCGTTGATAAAACAGCAGTTGAGTTGTAACACCAATGCCCAGAGCCAGACGCATGTCAGCCCTTTCTGTCCAAATGTAACGGTTCATCAGAATGAAAAAAATACCTATAAAAATTAAAATCAGGTTCATTATTATCAGGCTTTGAAGCTTCGATGTTTGAACAATACAACAATAAGATGGTAACAAATGTAAATAAAAGTCTATAGAAGCAGTTCAAAAGAATTAGAAACAAAAGAGCCACAAATGCATGAATGCACCAATGGACATGCATAGATTATTATGAAGCCAAATTGAATGTGATAAAAGCGTTCAAATGGCATCCAAAAAGTAATGTGTTGGATTGCCTATCTTCAGACGTAACATAATATATTCACAGATTAATCAGATTAAAATATAGGCTATCAATAAACCCCAATTGTAGCAACATATGTGATCATTATAATCGTAAAAAATATGCATTTATTTGAAAATAATCCTGATAAAAAAGAATCGGCCTCTTTCACCACTGTGTGCTCTGTAGTGGAAGTTCTACTCGCGTAGCGAAACCATGTAGCAGATTTGTCTGGAAATTACTATCACCAGACATTTAATAAAGTAGACAATATGAATAAACCAATAGTTCTTTTGGTGTCTCGGTGTTGAAGGGTTAATATGGACATATAATGAGTTGTCTCCATTCCAGAGACAGGTTTTTCTTGCAGCTACGCTCGTTTATGTCTTCACCAGCAGAATCATTAATGCAACGAGTTTGTTAATGAGATTAATTGCGATATCGGTAAGTGCTTATAAAAATATTACGCTTTTAGACCAGTTGTCCGATCTTCTCGTCAGATTGAGAATGGCATAACAGACAACATTAATTAAACAAAAAATAAAGTAAACCAATCACACCTAAACGCTTTGATTTTAAAGTTTTGTGTCGTGTTCATATAATAATAAATCATACATACAGTAAAAATAACAAAACTGAGTCAACCAAACTGACGCATTATATCGCACACGTTGCTGCGACCATTGGTAACCGACTGGATAATACATTTATTACTCTTGTATCAGTCGATACACTCCTGCTCTCCATGTATACAAATTTTATAGGATTCAGGAACTGTTCGTCAGAAATTGAATTGAAGAAAGTTGAAAAAGATACAATATTGAGAACCGCACCCCTCTCGAAATATCTAATTATAAATAAATAGCTTGTAACTGTAATTCATAAATAAACCTTTGCTTAAAAAATGTTACTTGTTAAAAAATGTTCTTTTACACTTTTATTTGCAAGCATGGCAGAATAAAGTTTAAGTAAAAATAATTTTCCCTTCAAACCCTTCTGTCATCTCTCTATTCACCTATTTATTATCAATGACCCGGCAGGTCCTGTTTTAAATTTCGTCGTCGGCCTTCTATCGTCTGTTCAATAACTCTTGCTAGAAATTATAAAAATCGTCCAGTTGCTCAAGTTCTGTCAATTAAGAAGTGAATGCCTTGTTCAGTATATCTCGATTGTTTGTACATAATGCACTTTTGACAGAAAGGCCACACTATTTAAATCGCAAGCTATTTCATAGAAGTCATGTGTGTGAGCGTTGTACGTGACTGGATATCTCCACAAGAAAGGCAGGAAGGCGTTGGGAAAGAAGGCTCTTTCCTATTTTGCCCCCATGGAAACAATCTGCCGTCCAGACTGGAGGAAAGTGGCCACAAAACATTTAGGAGGAATATAAAAGTAATTATAAAAATATTCTTATTTCATGTAAGTTTGTATTTAAATCGTATACATTTATTTTTATATTTATGTTATAAGTTAGTAGTATATTCATCTAAGATGCCATGTAAACCAAAGTTTATAATTTGAACAATGCTTTGAAAAAAGACATTATTATTATTCTTAAATGTCTAGCGACTTGAGAATTTATACGTTTCTCTTGGTCCAAAGAAAATCTCTGTCGATTATAGTACCAAAGTGTCAAAGGGGAGCAAAGATATCTTATTTGCTAATCCGGGAAAAAATTACAGGTAGTTCGGTCTAGTCTATTAGTTATGTACTTCGATGCTTCGATGAATCTGTTTATTTCAGTTGCGTGTTCTTTCTTTTAAACCTTTCCGTATCTATTTCTTCTCTCTTCTATTGTACCCACCCTTGACCCAATAAATATACTATAGCTTTGGTCATAAGCGTTTATGTGAGTAGTTTGGCTTATTTCAAAAGTAAACTGGTCTGTTTTTATAAAATTTTTTAGATGATTAGTTCCTAAAGTCAATCATCCTAGGATGATAAACTTCACTCTTTCTTGAATATTTTATTGATTAACGCTCGTCTTGATTTTTAAATAACTGTGACTAACAATTGGCGTGACTCATTTCGCTCTGAAAAGGTCGAAGTTTACCATACGTGAAGTTTATTACGTATTTATTGATAAGTAATAAATAATAAAGAGACTTTTTAATGGCCTGTTATCATGAATTCTTTATTTCAAGGTAACACTTTCTAAAAGTAAATTAAATTTGCACGAGCGGAATTTGGCTGAGTTGATAGTTTTTTTTATTTTATAGTCACAGCTCTGTAAGACACAAATTCCCTGCAGACAAGAAACATGGAAACTATAGTTTTTATCACTCGACATAGAATTAAAGGCGTTTAAATAAGTAATTGTAAGCAATTTTATAACCAGACTCAATAAAAACGTTCTTATATAAAAATAAATTATTTTACACTATTTATATGAATAATGCCTTAAAAAAAATAAAAAGAACGATATTTATTTTTATAAAATGTGTTAAAAAAAGAAATGTTTTCAAAGAAAACTAACTAAGGAAACTAAGAAAACTAACTTGAGGAGGTATGATCTTAAGGGAGTAGTTAAAAAAAATACAGAACGTTTAATTGCCTCCCGTTAATTTACTAT
This sequence comes from Homalodisca vitripennis, assembly GCF_021130785.1. NCBI lineage: Eukaryota > Metazoa > Arthropoda > Insecta > Hemiptera > Cicadellidae > Homalodisca > Homalodisca vitripennis. The sequence goes on along the minus strand of NC_060207.1, from coordinate 48,253,793 downwards.
GTCATCTTGCATAGAAATGTAATATATTTATTCGTACTTATAAAATCTGCTTCACTCTCTGAGTTTAGGACGCCAAGACACTGTTCTTTAAACTTCAAGTTCAATTATTCTAAAATGGATGAAACATTTTGAAGTTAGAGTATTTTGCAGTGACCAACGTATATATTATACTATGTAAAACGTGTATGCATATGACGTTGTTGTCTAATAGGAAATTGCGTGCAACACAGCGGGTAACTGCTAGAGTTGTTGTATAAGTTGTTACTATCCTGGAAGTTGTATTGCAGTTTTGTCACAAAAAAGTTCCAAAGTTTGTCAAGTAAGTCATGTTGTAGATAGTTTAAGCGGTATTACTACACGAGAGTATTCTGTGCTTTGCTTAATATTATTTAATGTTAAATTAACATCTTTTTAAGATTGCTTACTTGAATACAGGAAACGGAAAGAAATTGTTTTGATAATTCTCTGTGACATTAGAGGCATTTAAAGTAGAGAATTTAGACTGCTTTATAATCAGGCCCAAATAAAAATTGCTGAACATTTAAATGTGAAATTATTAAAGTATGTTCACATGTTATAGCCTCAAGAAGTAACATGTTTCTTATTCATTTATGACAATGAAATCATATGATAGAATAAGAAAATTTAGTTAAGTTAAATGTTTCAAATGTTTTTCTTGACGAAATTATATCTTTTATAGGTAAAAGCCCTAAAGTCATAATTTATGTACATGCAATACAAATTTCAAATTTTATTTCCAAGCAGTTTTAATTAGGGCATAATTACAAAATGTTCTGAATTGTCCACTTTAAATGCCCGTAATTTCACGTGGAGCGATGAACACATTTTCTATTTTCTGCTTAATTATGGAAGTTACCTTAAAGGGCCATAACCTTTTAACATAATAAAATTCCAATCTAATAATCCGTCGTTCAACCTTCACGATAACGGGTTGCTGCGGCCGCGCGTGTTGGTTAGGCTTATTCTCACCCTCGTCCATCTAAAGCCCATTACTCAGGTTACCTCTCCCGGGATTAACGCAACGTCAAGCGACTACTTACTAATCCTGTTTGTGATTGCTTAAGTAAACACCAGCAATCTGAGCATTGTTATCAACTAACATTTTATTTTGGTTACAATGAATCATCGATTGTTGACACTTTTTCCTTGTCCCATAAACTAACGTGTGCAATGTTGCAAAAAATATTAACTGTAGCATTAGTTTACTGAAGACTTAAGGTGTATACATACATTTTAAAATCTACTAACCATGCACTCACGTACAGCTTCGACTAACTGAAATCCAATTAACCAGGTTATAATCGAGAACCAAATCAATCAGAAATCAATCGGATTATTTACGAGGTGAACCAATTAAATTCTAAGCATAAATGATAAAACTTAACTTATACAAATAATAACGCTCAATGTATTTTCAGTGTAGTAATATTGATCTGTAACATTTATATTTTTGGAAATAAAAAATGTTTCTATTCTATTCTATCTGTAGGTTGTTTTCGCTAAATATATATTTGGTATTTATTCTGTATTAACAGAATAATTTACATAGAATCGACTTCGATTAAATTACCCTCTTTTGCTTATCAGTTCCCTATACGTGGAACATATCAATTCCAGGAACGCCTTGCTAATTCAAATCGTTTACCTTTAATGAGTATTACCTTAGGTTGCATTACAAAATTCCTGGCTTCGTTATTAAATTATCATTTTGTTCTCTTCTTAGTAGTCAACCTTGGATATTAGTCCAGCAACAAATTCATGCACGAAACCAACTCCCCAGGACCCAAGAGACAGTTTGCATTGCCTCTCTCAGGTATGGATACAACCTGATTTATCTTTTAAATCGATAAAGACATTTTTCCTAAGATCAAAATCAATCATCAGCCGCACTAGTTTTGTTGAGGTCGAAAGTGAAGGATATAAAAGGGTGAAAAATATGAAACAACCATTTGTCCTCGATCACCAGACTAGTGAATAAATAATGTTAAATTAGGGTCAGCTAATCCAATAAAGAAAGCTATGTTTACTCTCTTTATATGATTGTCTGAAGGTGATATAAATATGTTTTGTGACTGAGCGTCGTTTTTATATATATTAAGCTAGGAAAAATATGTGAAAAAGTTAAATTTAATATTGTAAACGCTGTAGATCTCCAATAAAACTAGCCTGTTTGACGATCGTTACTTTCTTAGATAAAACTCCTCTATCGATCAAGAAAAAGAATGTTGTGTGCTTGTACAGCGCTATTTGGCTCTCAGCTCCTAGACCATATTACATCCTGCTTAAGCAGGACTTGTATATCAAACTTAGTTGTGAGATTTATGAGATAACGTGGCTGTACTGTGACAGGTAAATTACATAGATATTAATTACAACAAACCAATTAGACCGGCCCTAAGTTAGAAACAACATGTGTCTACACTCATTGTACTAATACATTTATTCCATTTACAACACGTTTAGGACAAAATTCAAGGAGTTTTTCCAACTAGAAAAACAAAAAGTAAGCTTTATGGATGAGTTCACTGAGATTACTCGAGTATCAAAAGAAATAGCGCTCTATAAACACATTATTTTTATTCCCATAAACATTTAATCCTTTAGAATTTGCTGAAACATATTATCTTACCTAAAAAACTAACGTAAATTGGGTAAATCGCTCAAAGCAATCAATTCTTGAGCAAAAGTGTTAAGAATAACATCTTTCGTTTCAATGTTAAAATAGTTTACAATTTCATTTATCTTTATATTGAAACTCGCATGAGAGAATTTGAAAGAATACTGTAACTTTGGAGACGGTTATTATTTGGCGCGGCTCAGGTTTGCACGGTACGAAAGGATCTCAGCAGACTCGTCTCTGGGCCTGAATTGAGTATGCGCATAGTGTCCCTTACCGTTCTCCTTCCTGTGCGAGGCTATAAATAGCGATGACTGCTGCACCAGACATTGACTGGCTGGCTGGCTACATTAGCACTTTGTTGCACATGGCTCAACGCCTATTCCGCATTGTATATTAATGCACCTACCGTTGTGAATCCACATTTAACACTCCTTCACACTATAATAGTACAGAGTATCGTTAAGGTGAAAGTAGCTAAATGTGTTGTCATCAAGTTCCAGTTGTGTAATATGCACCTACTGTTGTGAATCCACATTTAACACTCCTTCACACTATAATAGTACAGAGTATAGTTAAGGTGCAAGTAGCTAAATGCGTTGTCATCAAGTTCCAGATGTGTAATATGCACCTACTGTTGTGAATCCACATTTAACACTCCTTCACACTATAATAGTACAGAGTATCGTTAAGGTGCAAGTAGCTAAATGTGTTGTCATCAAGTTCCAGTTGTGTAATATGCACCTACTGTTGTGAATCCACATTTAACACTCCTTCACACTATAATAGTACAGAGTATCGTTAAGGTGCAAGTAGCTAAATGTGTTGTAAGTTCCAGATGTGTAATATGCACCTACTGTTGTGAATCCACATTTAACACTCCTTCACACTATAATAGTACAGAGTATCGTTAAGGTGCAAGTAGCTAAATGTGTTGTCATCAAGTTCCAGATGTGTAATATGCACCTACTGTTGTGAATCCACATTTAACACTCCTTCACACTATAATAGTACAGAGTATCGTTAAGGTGCAAGTAGCTAAATGTGTTGTAAGTTCCAGATGTGTAATATGCACCTACTGTTGTGAATCCACATTTAACACTCCTTCACACTATAATGGTACAGAGTATCGTTAAGGTGCAAGTAGCTAAATGTGTTGTCATCAAGTTCCAGATGTGTAATATGCACCTACTGTTGTGAATCCACATTTAACACTCCTTCACACTATAATGGTACAGAGTATAGTTAAGGTGCAAGTAGCTAAATGTGTTGTCATCAAGTTCCAGATGTGTAATATGCACCTACTGTTGTGAATCCACATTTAACACTCCTTCACACTATAATAGTGCAGAGTATCGTTAAGGTGAAAGTAGCTAAATGCGTTGTAAGTTCCAGATGTGTAATATGCACCTACTGTTGTGAATCCACATTTAACACTCCTCCACACTATAATGGTACAGAGCATCGTTAAGGTGAAAGTAGCTAAATGTGTTGTCATCAAGTTCCAGTTGTGTAATATGCACCTACTGTTGTGAATCCACATTTAACACTCCTTCACACTATAATGGTACAGAGTATCGTTAAGGTGCAAGTAGCTAAATGTGTTGTCATCAAGTTCCAGATGTGTAATATGCACCTACTGTTGTGAATCCACATTTAACACTCCTTCACACTATAATGGTACAGAGTATAGTTAAGGTGCAAGTAGCTAAATGTGTTGTCATCAAGTTCCAGTTGTGTAATATGCACCTACAGCAGAGCCGCCCAGCTAGAGAGGGGCAGGGGGATCATTTACGCGGCAAGATTGAGGGGCAAAAACAGAGAAGTGAATCGCTGCATTACAACTGTTTATGCGTAGGTTTGTCAGTAACTGCACGAATTGCGTTACTTCGAGGATCACAAAGTATTGGTACTGAGTTCGAACACTAAACACAGATTGAACAGTATAGCTACAACAATGGGAGTTGTATTAAAAGTTAGCTTGTTAATTTCTGCGTTTAGACATATAAAGACATTAGACGTTAGACATTATTATAATATTTAACCTTTCTACAACTACGAAATTCATAACTCGGAAACTTATCATCCGATTGAGAACATTAAACAATAAATACAAGTGTACTGTTTTTAAGTACGTAATTTTAGATTAACTGTATACAAAGTTATTATTAACTTATAATCTTAACTTTTTTTCTAGGTCGGGTGGTAAAAAATAGTCGGCAATGATCACGCTAAATTGAATTCTTAAAACCATTATCTTAGGCATGTAATTTTGTAACCTGTTGTCACAGATTTTTTTAACACAAATATAATTGAACACATTTTTGTTTTTGTTAACTTACCGCGGCCGTTGCCTGCTCAATCAAACGCACAAACCGCCATATTAAAGGCAACATCGCCCTGGGAAGTAAAGAAGTGTTTGAAATGTCTTTTAAAGTTCAATATTGTTTCTTTATTCTGTCTAGATAGCACGAGTTTTAAATGTATACTTCCGTCTTCAAATTCATAGCGACCAATTTTTCCTTTTGTTTTTAGTTGTAAAATATCAACATGTTAGTAAAGATAGTAAGAGTAAAACTTTGTAGATACTTCATATTTATTTCTCTATGTCTCTTGAAATGTTTAACCTTAGCTATAAATGTGTGTAAAATATTTTAAATTTGACAAAATATTCAATGTTTTTTGTTTATTTTTAGTTCTCTTAGAACAAAAAGTTGAGAAACCTGCAAAAGTCCAAAAAACCATTGCGCTTGCTTCCAAAGTGATATTCAGGATGGGTACAGTTGGGGATAGAGGCGGCCTCCTGTCGAGAATCATGTGGAGGGTTAAAGGTCACTATATCTCAGTCATGCCACCTCGATAGATTGCAAGGCTAGATCTGCATGAGCCTCACCAGTCAACCGGGCAGTTTTAGCACGTCCTTGTGTTCAAACTAGGTTACCTCACTAGTTCCATAACACACGTTTGAATTTTAACTAAACTTGCTGTCATAACGTTCCAGTTGTATAATGTGAACCTACTGTTGTGAGTCCATATTTAACACTCCTGTATGTTCTAATAGTAACGTTTATTCATTTCTCATGATTCCTCAACAGTGTTTTTCTGTATAATTACGCTCTAGTAATAAAACACTTGCAAACCATCTTAAATTATATTTAACACAAGTGACAGTCATGGATTATTTGTTATGCTGTTCTAATATAGACTACGGGTGTAAACGTCCAGTAAATATTTCTCCCTTTCGCTCTTGGCAACATATATTAGGTGTGTGACATTGTCGCGACTAGTCATAACTAGGTTGATGTATCTAAATTAATATATTCTATGTAAAAGATAAAAAGTCCTGGCGATACCACTGGCCTATAACAGAACGACGAAATATTTAAATGAACTTTTATAACATATTGTAGTTATAAATAACAGAATCAACCCATCAACCTTTTGAGAGGAGTGACATCGGCCTACCCTGAATCGTGGGACGGAGGTGCAAGGTACATGGTTGTTCAAGATGTAACAATTTAGAACGAGAATAGATGAACAAAACCAAAATGTAAGAACATAACTTAGTCTATTATTTGTACTAGTTTCTTTTTCACCCTTTTATGGAGGGGGAGGGAGCAATCTCTGCCACCTGCCACTACCTGTCACTACTGGTGAGGGAGGCTGACAATGAGACGCAGTATGGTTGTGTCCTACGACTCGAGGGAGGTGGTTGCTCCCTGCCACCTGCCACTACCTGTCACTACTGGTGAGGGAGTCTGACAATGAGACGCAGTATGGTTGTTTGTCCTACAACTCGAGGGAGGTGGTTGCTCCCTGCCACCTGCCACTACCTGTCACTACTGGTGAGGGAGGCTGACAATGAGACGCAGTATGGTTGTGTGTCCTACGACTCGAGGGAGGTGGTTGCTCCCTGCCACCTGCCACTACCTGTCACTACTGGTGAGGGAGGCTGACAATGAGACGCAGTATGGTTGTTTGTCCTACGACTCGAGGGAGGTGGTTGCTCCCTGCCACCTGCCACTACCTGTCACTACTGGTGAGGGAGGCTGACAATGAGACGCAGTATGGTTGTGTCCTACGACTCGAGGGAGGTGGTTGCTCCCTGCCACCTGCCACTACCTGTCACTACTGGTGAGGGAGGCTGGCAATGAGACGCAGTATGGTTGTGTGTGTCCTACGACTCTACCCTTCAATCACTTGTTTGTTTGTTATTCCCACCCTGGGTCCGGTGCGGTGCCTAGTAAAAAGCCCTGTTCTACCATCCATTTGATGTTAAAAACTCAGCTAATGTAAAATTACCATAATAGTAAGCTCTTGTACACTCTCTTGTGTTCTATGTACACTGTAGTGTTTCAAATAGCAACTGCGGCTGGGATGCAGGTAGTTTTACACCAACTCACGCGCAGACTCCACACGCACAAGTGCATGGAATTAGGACCGTACACATCCTATTTCCTACCTGTTAGTTAGTGGATCTACACAATCATACCCAGATTTTTATATTTGATTTTATCCTAAAGCGATTTCTATACATATCTATGTATGTGAACATCATAAGAAATATGATACCAAACAACATATACACACCGAAGATGTCACAGAGGTTTGCTTTCTCTTGAGTCTAAGATGAATTAGCACCCCCTGGACATAGCACCCCCTCGCTACTGACGTCATTTTGACGTCACGAAAGGGGATGCTAAATCAGCACAGTGGCCGTGTCCAGGCCCTGAATAAGCACCCCCTTCGAATACGGGGGTCCCTAATTCAGCGCTTTGACCGGTGTTCATGTGCTGATTTAGCACCCCCTTGAATCTGGTGGCTGCTAAATCAGCGCCTATACCTTATTGATGAGATTGAATAATTACCCCAACGGAATAGAATAATAAACTTTTAACCATGTTTCACTTATTTTTCAATAAAATAAAATAATAATATATATATATATATATATATATATATATATATATATATATATATATATATATAAAATGATTTAAATATATTGCAATGAGTATATTTACTACTGTGGTTTACTTAATATTTTAAAAACAAACATTTCATTACCAATTGTAAAAATACTATGCATCAAATATACTTAAGTAAAAAACTAGGTTCTAGGGCATTCAAATACAGCTTTATTTTAAAGTAAAATTAATTTTAAACCATGGTACGAACAACGCAGAGGAACTGATATTGCTTAAATCCGGCATGTGTAATAAATATACATGGCCAGAGATTACATCAACCTATTAACCACTTTAAAATAATTATTCATTTATTTTAATTTTTTCAAATACCAATCAAAAGCGGAAGAATTTTGAACCGTGAAAATTGTAATTTTACGACGGCTAAGGGCAAATTATTTTTAAGGACGCATCGTAAACTGAATTATACTATTTAAACTGAACAGTATAATTCAAACACACTTGAAAAACAATTTCAATATTATTGTATATATATACAAGAATCAATATCATTCAGTTATATCCATATCAGTTAGTTCAACTATAATTAAAAAAATAAAATAAAAATAAAAACCCTGAAAACAATACACGTAGTAATAAAATACTACCATATTTTCAAAAAGCGTTATTGCTTAGGTCAAAATACATTTATATACTGAGTATTACGGATCTGCGTTGCTTAATTTCCCCTCTGTTGGTTAGTGTGCGTTTTTGTTGTTGTTAAAAATAGAAATATCTTAAAACCTAATAAATTTAATCCTACCAAGGTCTTGGTCAAAATTTTATGGTGGCTAAAAATATATTATGATGTTATCTTTAATACTTTTCAAAATAGTGGCTATTAAAAATATTTTACCTTTTAATTTCTTAAAATCTGCAATTTTTCTAAAATATTGCAAGAAAATGAATTTGAGAGGGTTCTATCACAAATCTAATATCCAAATATATAAAATATCATATGCACAGATTTACTGTAACAAAACACTATCGACATTGAGGTTCTCAGCGAGTAGGTCACAATACAAAAATCGAGTAAACGGCATTTCCAGAATATCTTATGCCAATTAATTGTGCTCACATCTTAGTCCCTTCATTTAAAGTACAGGAAATACATTAATATCTGTTTCCAAGCAACTTTTTTGTCTAATAAATTAACTACTAGAGATATTGTAAATTTATCAACAATGAACGCCTTTATGAACAATGAAGGACAAAAAAACGTCTTAATTAACAATAATAAACGGTTTTATTTATCATAAAGCTTAAATTTATTCACAATATATGTTAAAAAAACCTAAATAAAGTGACAGGATTATCTGTTTGTATATTAAGAATAATAAATAACAAGAAAAATCGTACAGTAATATTCAGACAATAATGCTTTTATAGATGACAAAATCAAAGATAAGCGGTTTTATTGGAAATACATCTGATTGTCGCTTGACTAAATTTTCGTAAATAAATATGTCCTAAAACAACAGATATCTAAATAAATTCATTACACATCAAATATGTGATTCTATTCTATCCTTAGATAGGCCTGAAACATGTATTTCAAATGTTTTCCATATTAATGACAAAAATAAAAAATAGGGATAAGATACTCTAAAGCTGCTGTTAATTTATTTTCACGAACCGTGTTTTTTTCACAGTAATGATATAATCCACGATCAGATTTATTCTTGTATACCTGCTGGATTTTTCAGACATTCAAAGTTAATCAGATTTAAATGACCGCCATTTCGAAAGTATAGATGAATATTTTTTATAACTGGCCTTGTTACCACAAATATTTGATCCAAATTAGGTAGGATTTGTTTATTCGTTTTAAGATATATTATAAGCGAATTTGTCTATAAAAAACACATACAGACTGACGGATAGGAAACTAAGCACCGAAGATCTAGTTCCATATTCTGAAATGCGTCTGCCATGACCTGAGCAGTTGCGGTATATAGACTTGTCCTTAGAATTACAGCACACTCTGTATATAACATTATTATACAGAGTGTTCCACAACCTCTCTACCAATATTTTCAGATATTATTCACGGACCAAAGGCAAAAACAATCATATTCACCTTTCTAAAACTCAACAATTACTCAAATAGCCACAATTTTGTTTTTGTTTTTGTCTTTGTTTACTTTACTATTTATATTTGATGGGATTGTTTGGGTTAACATTTTGTATATACCTTTATAACCTTAAGGCCTAATTACATAACAAATTTAAATGTTTTATAAGCTTTATTTTCAAAATAGTGATTTAAAAAAAAATCTTTAAGCGTAAATATCTTAAAACCGATATATATGGTAAAAAATGTCTCAATTATTACACAATTTAATTAAAAATCCAACGATACCAAGTTTAAAAAATTGGTTGTGAAATAAGGGAGATAGTTTGTTTTTTTAAAAACAAATACCAAAACAATATCCGCCTTTATTATATGACAGCACTGAATGTGGGCTGCAACAATCAGCTGTTTTGATTTTAGCCGTTCTAATCAGGTGATTTTAACACTACATTGCTGAACTGTGGTCATAATATCCTTGATTATTTCTGGAATATAGGTTTCTTTTGATTAAGACGCCAGAAAAAACACTCTAATACATGTTGATTACCTAGACCAAAAATTAAAAACAGTATTTATTGTAGCTCTTTACTGTTGATTACTTAATATTTCTATTTAATACTTAGTTTTTTCAATGGAAGACCTCAGACTTACTACCTCAGACAAACATTATTTGATTTTCTTCTTATATTTTTTAAGAAATTTCATCAAACGAATTCACTATACATAATAAGTTCTGTATTACTATAGGAATTAAAACTGAGAATAAACATTGATATTACTACTGGCCAGATCAGTTTTGGACAGTAGGGTAGGTAGTGCACGGACGGGTTTCGTCAGCTTCGTTAAAATTATGTGTGGACCTACAGTCCTACAATCGATATTTGCAGGTTGATTTTACTCTGTATATTTCATATTTGGTTGACGGCCTATATATAACGAGCAACGATGTTAAGGCAAAAATAAGGAGTTTCAAGTTTTTATATGTTTACTAGCTGATACCCGCCCCTTCGTACGGAATTTTTGTAGAATAACTGGTACATCATAGACATCTCCTTCATGTCTTTAAAAATGGGCATACTACTGATGAAATAAAGTAAGGCCATTGGAAGATATTCCAATTTTAATTTCAATGCAAACTTCCCATGATTTTTTGAACTGATGTTCTAAAGTAATTACAAATCACGATCCCTCTTTTCCTATAGTACTGTAGGTAATAAAAGACTTATGATCCACTTTTGAAAATAGGGTTACTCATAAAAGGAGCAACAAAACATATATGTGAGAATTATTTTACATGTAATAGTTGATAACACTTAATATGAAAGTCCCAATATGAATTCTATTATTCATTCTCGTAATATGACACTAATTATCATCGATACCATTAGAAAAAAGTAATATAATCAAGGGTATAGTCCTTTACCAGGGGGATATATCTGCTACAGGTAAGATGGACAGAAGTCGACCAAACATTTTTTTTATTTTAACTAGTTAGGAAGAAACCTTTGCGGACTAATATACTTCATCCTTAGCTACCAATGCCTCATCCATAAGTTTTTTGATCAAAGTGTTAAGTTCATAAACTAATAATGCATCTTCAAGTTGTAGCCTTATGTGAAATATACCTTTCTTCCGACTCAGCCGGAAGGGATGTTTTGTATTTGATCTTTCTATATATTCCTTTAATTGTGAAGAATAGTTAGGCATGATTATATAGAGGATATTTTACACGTGAGCAGTAGTAATACTTATGGGCGTAACCTTGAGATATTTTTCGTAAGTGCCATTCTACGGATTTTATGTAGTGTTATAGTCTATGGAGCTATCCATTGTGCAGATGATTCACGGTACGCCTGTTAGTGCATAAGAATAAACAATTATAATCTAGTTTTTTACTGCAGGTGGTTACGAGTAATTATTTAAAGGGCAGCTACTGAAAAATTATTTTCTGTAATAAATGACAAGTCAAAAACTGTAATTTTCATGCTTCATCTGTTTTAATTCTATAAAAACTAATTTTGAAATTTAATTAAAATTAAATATGAAAAAAAATGCCGCAAAGACAAATTTCTATACTGTGACAGTGAACTATTTTGTCTAAAATATGAGCCTAAATTGTATACAAAATTATATTAGTTTTTTTTTTAACTTGAGTTAATTAAACTAAAAGAAGAACACTCCATTTCTGTGAAGCTATTAAATGAAATAAGTAGTTTAAATTACGGATTCATATACAAATAAAATAGTTTTAATTACATCTAGAAAAATGTTTCATTGAGTTTTCACGATTGGATTAAGCTTGAACTGTTAATGGTCAGTGAATACCTTTAACTAGACTATGAGTAGATTTTCCATTGGTATGGACGCCCAGTACGCAATGCCTGTACAATAAAAATGACACAGCATAGATACTAAACTAATTGTATATAAAAAACCATAGTTACATTTTACCTTCCGTAATATTCCAAAAATCGACTCAAAAAATAGCTTTTACTTTCACAAAAACTGTATATACAGCAGTAAAATATCTTATATTCAAGAGGAAAACAAATTAAGGTATTTTTATAGTATTCTTATAGTTGATATGAATGAACCTAATATAAAACAAATCTTTTACCTCAAAAGAATGAATCCATACATCTAAATTAATACAGCTAATTAAAATTAAAAACAAAAGCAGCATTTATCATAGTTTTAAATTTGTCTCTAATTTATTACTGTATACTCGTAATTTAAAAACGCGAAGGGAAAAGAGCCTACATGGGCTTTAATGATCTGTGAGTAGAGAATTTTGTGTTCTTTTTAAATATATATTTAGCAATGCGTTAATTAATTTTACAAACGTATTAACTGAGAGAATCAACTGAAATAGAATAAATGAAGGATATTATTTTAATTAAATATTGTAATAGGTGATATTTAGAAAAGTAAGAAAGCGAAGTCATAAGTGAAAATTGTTACAAAAATATGACAATGCGTGTGAGAGGGAGGAGTGCTAAGGTCTATTAGCCTTGTTAGTCGGAGCATCATTATGTAATATTAAGTCTATGGTAATTTCGAAGAGAAAGTAGGCTTATTTGAGTATTATATTATTGAATCGTTTATCGGAAATTGCAAAAAAATCGTAGATAGTAGCTTATAAGTGGCATCGTCACAAAAATCCAGATAACAACTATTATATTTATGATTCAATTGAATATGTAAAAGATAAATATCCTTTTTGCTGGTTGAATGCTAGGGGGTGCTAATTCAGTTGACTGAGCCATGTCCATGCGCTGAATAAGCACCCCCTTGTAGTCGGGGGGGGGGGGGGGTGCTAATTCAGTGCCTGGTCGTGTCCGTGCGCTGAATTAGCACCCCCCTGCCGTGACGTCAGAGCCCGAGGGGGTGCTTATTCCAGGGGGTGTTAAAAGCAGCGTCCCCGTTATTCAGTGTAGTATTGTGCCAGGCTGGCCCCAACCCTCTGCGCTTGTTAGTGTGAGGGTGCGTGCGTGCGTGCGAGTTAGCTAGCTACCTGTACATTATTTAGCCGCAGCCACTGATTGCTAATACTGCAGGGTTCAAACTGAGGTCCGCTGGATTGGATTTGTAAAACAGACCTTCTTGTTCCAGATGTAGAATCGAAATCATTAAAAAATAGACGGATCAGTGATTGGATTGAGGGTTATATAATGACTAATTTCTCACCTAATAAATACTCATTTTATGACCGAAGTTCTTATAAATGCCTAGTTTATTTGTTCAATGGAAACCATACGACTATCTAAATTTATACATATCCTAAATAAGGCTAGGTAAAATTTAGCTACGCACATATTTCTAGAACTATACCACATTTGAACTATGTATCGAATTATGTGTCAATTGGAAATACTGGGGGGTTGCTGCTTGATGTTCGCTGGGATGGATTTTAAAACCGACCTTCTTATTCCAGTAAAATTGAAGTAATTGAAAAATAGAAGGATCAAAGATTGGATCGTGGATTAGAGCATTTAGCTTGCGCCACCTAGCAAAGCTATGTGCCCCTAAAGTTCTAAAAATGGCCTACTATGGCCTAATTCACCCACACTTTGCGTATGGAGTGAGACTTTGGGGAGGCTGTGCCAAAAACAAATTTGAGCGATTCTTTAGACTCCAAAAAAAGGCTGTCAGAATAATTAGAAAGTTAAATTACGGTACAGAGAGTCATGCAGGGAATCTTTTAGGGAGCTTGAATTTCTGACATTGCCCTGCCTCTATATATACGACGTGATCATGTATTGCAAATCAAAATGCAGTATGGTCCGCGGTGAGGACATTCACCAATATGAAACCAAAGGCAGGGACAACTATCGAGCCCAACAGCACAGACTGACGGTTACGCAGCATCTGCCACAACAAGTTGGTGTCAGATTAATCAATAAGCTCCCGGAAAGTATAAAGAACTCCAACAATAAAAACCAATTCAAAACTCGTATAAAACGCCTATTGGTGTCTAGAGCGTTCTACTCTGTCGATGAATTCATGATGAGCCGCTGGGATTTATGAGAGGCATAGGATCTGGAGTCAGTGAGAGTGTGCTTGGGTGAATGTGTGGAAGGGCTGGTTTGGATGCATGTGTGAATGCCTTAACTTTGGCATGTGTGAAACTATTTACAAAATGATTTACAATGATTTACTGACATTTGCAATGCAATGTAAAATTGTAAAAGTGCAATAAAATATGATTTGATTTGATTTATCTCAATAAACACTCATTTTATGTCCTGATTCTAAAACAATATCCTAAACAAAGGTAATTAAAATTTAGTTACGCATAGCATTCTGGAACTATACAAAATTCAAACTATGTATCTAATTATACGTCTATCAGGACAATCACTCACTGTCATAAAGTTGAATAAAACCTTTACACACTTAGTATGATAAATGTTCGTTAATTTGGGTATTGTCTCACAGATATGATATCATTCATTATTTATCATATAAGATGATCAATACCGGTTAATTGGATCTGCAATCGATCAATTCGTATTCGTATTCTGTGGCCTTTAATTTTCGACTCATACCTGCTCTACAGAATAAATAAAAAAAAAAAAATCACTAAAATGCATGCGATTTTTTGTAACAACTCTTGGAATTTAAAGTTAGAGCATGCCATTTTACGATACTCTGTTGTGTAACCGTTTCAAAACCTTCCTGATATTCCACCAAGCAGGCTTGGTACAATAGGTACTGGTCAAACGTGGTGTAAACCCAAACATTGCCTCAGGTTACTGCTCGTCGCCATTCAATCCAATACATAATGTATAAGCCAGGCCGTAAGGTCTGTTACGGCTTCCTTTCGTAAGAGCTCTGCTGACCTCTGGTTTTTCTAACATATTTAGAACTATGTAACAGGATTTGGTTGCACCATTGTGCGGAGTTGTTATTCTGGAGATTGTTCAAGTAGTAGGAGTAATCCAGTATCGTAATATTATACAAATGTAATGATAGTAGTAAACTACGAATATTATTGAAGGTATATTATACAAGTAAGCTGGTTTGGGTAAAGGGGTAAGGGCATTGCAATTAAGAAATGTAATTGAAGTTTTGGGCGGAACGCGCCATTTGAAAAAAGGTGATATGTAGTTTATTAGCAGAGCCACACACGAGCGGGTTTCTTGTTCGTGTCTACCCGCATGGAAGAGTTGAAAACTTGACAGGTTTTATGATTAGTGGAAAAATCCAATTATATAAAGTGTTTGGTTACAGTATAATTGCTTGTAATTAGAGTACACGTTCGCACACGAACCCACGCACGCAAGCGCAGAATGAGGCATAGGGTGTCATTAGTTTCACGGACTGCTTAATTACTTTGCTTAGCCTTCCACTAGAATGAGATTATCCCTAATATTCACACTGAGAACCGTCAGGAAATTGATGGAAAAAAGATTGAAAGATTTGAGATACGAGTTTGAGCTGCTCTGTGATCTGTACGTGGCATGAGCTTAGAATGTTGCGGCCTCTTTGATTAGATTGTAACATTTTAATCGTGGTTTATCACGGGTTTATTTCCTCTTTCAGGACATATAGGATTGAGGTGTGGGGTGGGTCTCAACATTACGTAATGGAGGTAGCTCTTTGATAATTCGATTCGTGCAGAGCGGTTTCCCTCTCTCAATATGCTTACCTTGCCGTCATTTGTCATATTCTGGTAATAATGTGGACCATTTACCATAAATTGGTGGGTATCAGGTATATCCAACAAGGCACGGCGATGACTTACACATTCCCAGGTACCGTCTAACACTCTCTGAACGTGACTTATCTTTCACAGAACCACCTTTTTAATAATAATAGTCCAAAGGAAAGTAAACAGTGTAATAACCTTAGCTTTAAGGAGCTTTCCTGGTTGAAAAAGAGTTCTACTGTGTTCACGAATTCCTGTATACCTGAAAACAATTAAGGCTTAGATCGATAAGTTTGACCGTTGTCTAATATGTTTAAAAAGTGTATGTGTGTTATGTTTTAGTATATTGACTATTTTTATTGACGAATGATATATGCATCACGTATGTATTTGATTCTAAAAATCATTGTCTATGTCTATTGATGTGTAAAAGACCATGAGGATCTCTGAACGCGCGCTGGTTCTACAATCAATAACGTTATTCTTTTAGTGTAATATTGAAATATAATTATGACATCATCGTTGACGGAGCTACATTAATTTTATACATTTTCATTTTTGGAATATTTAAGTTTTTCAAGTCTTAACAGTATAAGATGTAGCTCAAACTCATTTTGGTTTCTGGGATTACCCAAACCTTGTATCTCAGAACCTTTATTCGGCAATTATAAATTATACAAATTTTATAAAACAGCCATTTAGAAACAACAACGACTTTATAGTATCATTAATCAGAATACAAAAACGTGAATACAATAATAAATAAAAATTGTCACATTCATGTCCATCTGAAATATTTAACAAGCAAAAATTATTTCTCTTACATACGTTTTTGAATTTTGAGGAAAACCAATTAGCAGCTAATTGTAAGAGATGTTGACTAAACAGCGAGTGATCCTTGTCGCTAACCTCGTGGCTCGACAATATCCTCTTGTGTACCCTTTAGGGAAAAGTGTGATGCAGTTTTAGACTGTCACCCGAGTACTGTTATATCCCCAAACGAGGTCACAGTCCGAGGTCTCCTTTTCCTCGTCCCCGACACGACGCTCGGCGCGGCGCGGCGCCTCCACAAACATGTTATATAACCTGACCTCTCTTATGTAACAGTTTGACACACGTGACTGTGCTCGCGGAAAACACCAAAATTTACATCTCTACACTCTCGCGTCTCACAGTCTGACGTAGATCGATTCTTTCATAAATCCTGGTTGGCCTTTCTAACCTGATGAAACATCTGTCAGGTCTAAGAGTTTAACTTCTATTAACTTCATTGTAGAAAATTATAATGCTAAAACATATATATATTGCTAATGTTTATATTATATTATATGACAATGTTTTATATACCCATATGTTGTGTATAATAAACAAATCTCCTCCAATATGAACGAACAAAGCAAAATAGTAGTCGCCATCACGAGAAACAGAAGTTGTTTTCGTTGCGCAATCGCGTTTTACGAACGAGGCGGAACTGAGATTGGAAATACGATTAAACTCCTAAAGGTACTTTTGATCCGTGTCGTGAACACGTGTTTTTACCATTAAGAAAAAAAAATGTTCAGGTGTTATTTCTATTACATGATACCTCAACATAGTACAATTATATGTCCAGTTTGTATGTACACAATTATGTTTTGCATTTAATTCCACTGAGAAAATAACACAGTTTAAGGTTAGCAAACTAAAAATTCTTGAATTGTGTATCAGCTGATTTTTATATTTATGTAATAAATTAACGACAACCACTTTATAAAACAGAGATGTGCTTGAGAAGTCAATAGTTTCATATAAGTAATTATTTGACATGTATTTTATTACTCATGAAGTTATTATGAAGAAGGCATAAAATATATGTACGAATACAGTGACCTATAATGCCTACTTTAAAAAAAAGTTGAAAATGTCTTATGGCTAACCCATTTATAATACGAGGGAGATTGAGATAATTATTCGATTTAAAAATAGAACTGCGATACAGTTTCATGCAGAGGCGTAAAGTATGATTTTCATACCTAAACTTGCATATTTACCAATCCAAATGCTTAAATTGCTATAGATAAAAAAGGAAGTCAATGATTGGCAGACTAAGGGCCACAGTTATGAGTCACAGTTCGTGAGTCTGATGCGAAAACAGAGAAAACAAGCGAGCTCAGCGAGCTGCGGTAGGACTGCGACCCGAGGTTGTCTCTTGAACCGGGGTTTACCCGCGAACCTGGTGAACACTTGACATTTCAATCCAAAATATTGTATAGATGTGTTTGTTGAAGAAGTCTTAGGTTTATGAATCTTGTGGTTTTTTTACAGATTGCATATTTAACTGAAGACTTATAACGACCTTATTACGACGTTCGTCCTCAATATGAAGTGATAATTGCTAAAATAATTTTACTTATTGCGATTAGCTGAGTGTTCCTTCGTACCGTCATAATACTCGTATTTAATCTCAATAACTTGAGCTTAAGTAACTTGTCTTCCTTATTATTAATGATTCTTTGGAAAAATCTTCAAAACTATGAGAAAATAACGATCTCAACATAGTTTTAAGCATTACTCGCTTTACCATGTCAACCTACAACTACTGTAGGGAAGATACTGAATATGATGATTCACTTGACTTGAACAGTTGTAGTGTTGCCGTCATAGTTGATGAGATACTCAAGTCGACATGTTAGATAAGGGTTATGTAAGGCAGTTCATGTGTTTTTTCCATAATCACAGAGCGTGGTAAAGCTGTTATTACTGTCATATTACAGCCTGACTAAAGGAATTATGCAAATAATGTTCCTGTTTGCAATTAAGTCTGAACAAATTGATATAATTGTTTACAGCGAGAGTATTCAGGCTATCAATTAATCCTAAAATGGTAGTACCTGTTGATTGTGACGTTTTGAAAATAAGTTCTACTTTGTAAGTTTTAATAACTGACATTATTTTAGTTTTTAGTATTTAATTACTACTATGATTCTTAGCTTGCTTCTTCAACAATCTACCAGCAACTTTGAACGACCTTCTGAAATAAAAATCATATTTATATATATTATATATATTTATAAAACACGACCCACTGTTTTAACAAATAATAATGAAAGATCCGTACTACTCCTCTTTCAAGCATCTAGCAAGTTTAATTATGTTATTCTCTTCTCTGTAATTTATGTTTAAATATAGGAAAGCAAATGCCTTGTTATAGGATGTTCATCCAGAAAGGTGCAGGTTGAATAACACAGCTTTAACCTTGTAACCACGTTCTTTGTGTGGTCGGGTTAGAATATAAGGAATTCTCACCAGGTGTTACCCGTAAACAGATCTTACCTCATATCAGTAGTTATTTGAGCTAATCTTTAGCTAAATCTAAGAGCTTTCTTTTCTAATAACACAACATGTGCAAAGACTTCTCTCAAAGTCCGTTACTTACCTCACGCTTATATTTGAATACACTTCGTCATGCAGCTCAGAATACCGAATGACGTTTCTTTATAACGTCACATGCTTTTTTATTAGTGAATCGGTACGTAATGAGAATCGGGAAAGTAAACCGGTTTCTCAGTGACCACTTCTGAACTAAACGATGTGTTCCTGGAATCCCGCTCGATGACCGCCAAGTATCATTCATTATATGGCCTCGCGATAATTGAAATATCCTGCAGTTCCGTTAGTATGATAATTTACAGCCACTTAGCTGAAGGTGCTCATTCCCTACCCTTATTAAAGTAGATGCATTTTATTAGTTTTCAAATTTATTCATTTCTTTAATAGGTAAATATATTACTAGGATATCTAGCTTAACCAATAATAAGAGAAGATTACAGAAGGGATACCGAAATTAGTAATATCAATTAGTAACTAGAAATGATAATATGCCATTAGTATTACTAGTACAAAATAGAGAGGTACATCAGTTTAACTACTAAACGTACTGAAGAAGCTCTTATTGCCAAATACCACTATGCTGTTCTAAACAGACCATTTTTGTCATGGCAAAATCAATGAAGAACATTTAATCGAAACAAATCAACCCGTTAATAGGTCAATTATCTTCAATTCATTCATTACTGAACAGTCTACTCAGGGATTGTAAATAAGGTGACAGGAAAAAAGATCACTTAGATATTTTATGAAAATAACCAAACGTATATGTATTGTTTCGAGTTTGTTATTTCTTACAGTTTTTCGTACAACGGAGCTGATCTGTAACAACATAATGTCTGATAAATATCAATTTAGAAAATAAACTAAAAATACAAAATTAAGGAAACAACAAAATTGAGACATAATAATTGTTGTGCTATACATTTTGAATATCAGTACTGAATAAGTACGGAGTTGATACTTGAAATTGGTTGTAAATCTTGAATAATGCATTTCTACGCTGAATGAAGTCCAAGAGATTCCGGGTGTGTTCAGAACAATTGCTGAATGTTGGAGGACATGGGAAAGGGACTTCTTCCGATGTCTGATTGCCCTAAGCTATGCGCAAGAGTAATGTAAATGAAAGGGTGATGTCCCAGTTGCAAGCCATTAGAACACTGATCAGTCGAAGTCAAGATTTGTAAAGATAATAGTTTTTTAACGGTCGTAACCGACGACGCCAGGGTTGCTTGAGGACATCTTGTACTTACAGTAAAGTACCTTGTCAGGAATCGGGCCAATTTTACAGAAAGAGGGCAGAGATGAGTAATATCGGGAATAGATAACGTAGCTATGGTGGGATGGGTTTATAGTACAATATGAATTTCGAGTTTAGCTTCATTTCACCTTCCACTTAGTCCAGTGTCTGAAATCTAACGATAGCACAAACTTGACTCCTAAAATGTGGAGTCCACAACCGCCTGAAGAGATTTATAAAAGTTGACGACGAAGAAGCTCAAAAACGAATTATTTGCATCGTTTCGACATCGGAGTCACCTAAACTTGAAAAACAAGTGTAATCCAGATGAAGAGGTGTTCTCATTGTTTCATCAGGTGCTCAATTAGCAACACAAAAAACACTAAGAACCCCTTTCTATCTTCTTCATAATATCTAGTCTCCTGCCTTTTCTGCACCCAGACTTAAAAAAGAAGGATGGCCAAAACTTAGTAACATCCAAAAGGATATTCAACAACCACCCTCACCTGAATAGCGAGTCTTCTCACAAAATCCCTGAGAACAGTGATGGGTACCGGGAAGAATTTCTCATCTCCAACTAGTTCTCCCTAATATCCCTGGTTGTTTTGTTCCCTATAAAAATTTATAATCTGGTAATAATTTGTACCAGTAATGCTTCACTGCATTCGATTTTCTCTCATTGCCTGTAAGAATTTCACCTTGTCTTTGATATATTAATTTGTATGCATTCTGCAAAAGACATGTGCTCATTACACTCACGTGTTAGTTTGTATTGTACTTGAAAAGTACGTCATCTTCGTGCCATGTTAGTGCTTGCCCTATTTTTTCTTTCTAATGCCTTAAACATGCTATACTACAATGTCAAGAAACCCAATTTCGAGTATTTTTCGCACAAAAATTCACAGCTTTGTTCATTAAGTTTAGTTTATCAATGATATACTCAATGTATTAAATGGTTTTAACTCTTCGTCTCCATCTGTAGGAACAAGCAATCTCATATGTACTGCACACTTAATATTGACTTAATCTGTATTTCAAAGTATTTCTTAATTGGACACTCAATTAATTACCTAGTTAACTCTGTATGCAGAAATAGTTATCAAAGAATGGGTTAAAGTAAGGAGTGTTATTACTTTCAGGTTGTTTAATAAAACAGACGTTCGGTATTTCCCACCACTTCCAACATCTCCAGGAACTGTATTAGAAATAGGCTTACTTGTTATTTCTGTATTTAAACTAAGTTCATACATATTTATCTATTTGGGATCCGTAGTTTTTGGGATATATACATTTTTTAATTATTATAGAGGTCCATTCCACTGATATTTTAATGTTCCATTAAAATACGTAGAGATACTGTAAAATGTTGAGAGATGGAGAAATATACGTTTACTTTTATAATGATCTAATTCTCATATTCTCTCAAGCTATTCCGTATATTAAATGTGCACTGCTTGATCAGATCAATAGAGTATTGCAAATTGGGATGACAAAAGTACTATGTAACTTTTACTACAATCGATGCGAGTGACGAATTCGAAACGTTTAAATAATGTTACAGGTATTGAGGTATTTTTTAAACATTGCTATTATACTTAACTTTGGCAGGAAAACAGAGGGATAGGGTTGTTATGAAAGGGCGTAGTTTAAGGCACTCTGAGCCGTTCTCTCTAAGATTACAGTTCGAGGGAACGAGCAAGTCCGGTTTCCAGTGTTGAGGGATATTGTACTGATCCGGTAAAATTGATTTATCCCTAGGTTGAAGACCAAGGAAACAGGAGAATAAAACGACATGGGTCGAGAAGCAAGGGCAAAAAATGTATTGCGTCAGGTCAAAAAAGTGATTATTTATTCTTTCTAATGTAGTCTAGCGAAACAGGCAGTGGTGTGTTTTTAAAGAATAATCCTGATTAATGTAAATGTATAAGTATGTATAATTGAAATTATATAAAATTAGTTCTTGGTTGAAAAACTGAAATAATAATTATATAAAGAATGCCAATTTACGTTTCAAAATTATCGTCGATTTAATAATATTAAATTGCGAGTGTTTACTAAGGGCCATAGGCTTCGATTTCAGAGTTTCGGTCCATTCTGACCTTAAGTAATTCAAATCAATTACCAAAATCTTAAGAGTTAGTAAATCAAATTCTATGAAATGTTCCAGAAAAATTCGAGTTATTCCATTGCTGTCCATAAAACTGATTTGCTCGTCGACCTCAGATCTTGATAAACTTCCCGGACATTATATTTCATTAACCATAACTTGTCCCATGAGTGAATGGTATGCCATTTAAAAAGTTGATCATGTTACCAATGTGTTTCACTGCAGGGAATTCCAAACGAAAGATGTTATATACATATAATCTCTATTGAAGAACAAATAAACATTTTTACCTCAGAAACATTAACACGGTTGCTATATATAATAGTAATAAAGAATGCTCGGTTTAATGATAAGGTTTACCTCCAGAAATGTAATATATTGAAACTAGAAATTAACTATACCAAAATTACAAAAAGCCAAATCAACCAGTGCTAGTTAAATTGTTAAATTATTGATATTTAGAACACAATTATAAAGATAAGTCTTATTTTTTTGTTTTTTTGCTTCACAAATACTTAGCACACTCCAACTAAAATAAAAAAAGAATTATAATATATAACCAAATCAATAATAAATCAGTTTATGTGAATTCTTGGAAAAAACAAACTCTTTACAAATATAATTTTTCAGATTGTCATTGAATTCTGTGTATTAATTACCCAAACATTTTTCTTAATTCAAAAGAACATCTGAAGCATACCATAAATTGTTGTTTTGAATTTGACTTTAGAAACAAAACTTTGGTATTACAGGGAAAACCAGTAGTATTAGCTCCACTAATAACGGCGCACAATTAAAACACGTGACTCTTACGTGATACAACGAAGTCAACAATATTTCCATCTTAGTTGTAATACCAGTAATATATATCATGATTTAAATCTTACAAAAAAGCTTATGAAGACGTTACCATAATATTTAAAGGGTGTTTGTAAAGTGTCAAAGAATAAACAAATCAAAACTGGTATAAAACGCTTTACATTTTTATTTTTATTTTTAGAGGTAGTAATTATAAATAGGGCGAATGAATGATTTAATGAGAGATAGCTATGGATAAAATTGTTTAGGTTAGGCTGTAATAATAAAAAAAAAAAAAAAAAAAAAAATACATAACTAAGTACGGTATTTATGAATTTTGAAATGTATTCAATTTAATGCGACACGTGTTTGGGCATTGAGCTACTTTCATTGTCTTCATACATGAACCTGTTAACAAATCAAATACCTATTTACATACTGAATTAAAGAAACATTGTTCTAATAGTTGTTTTTAAACTTCTATACTTTTTATTGAATACAATAAAGTAAATATTTATTGAGAGGTTAGATAAAAACTTAACTGACATTGCATAGTCCAAAATCACATGTGGTTTGAAATTTGATGAAATAAAAAAAATATAAAGCACTAGCTAATTATTTTTGTCATAATTATAAAATCAGCCCTATTCGTGACTTAACAACGCAAAAGACTGTAATAATCTATGACATAACCGATCGGTCGCGACAAGATTAAATAAACGTCATGCGTCAGACATAAATGTGCCACGATCTACAATTGACTTGGCGAACAAGAGAAATAAGGTAAATCCATTACAGAAGTAAACTCGATTATCGAAACCCCGAATGGCTGACGTCACGGGCGATTGTTCTCTTATGTAAGCCTGTTGACACCCCAGTCCCAGCTCAGATGGGATCAACTGTTGTGCAAGGGGTCTGACGTCACGGCACCGGTAAACATATTGTTGTGCTCGTCCCTTATATAACAACCCAGTTATCAGTAGACAACGGTATCGCGGCACAGGTCCGGGAGCAGTGTGAGTAACCTTCAGGAAATACATCCTCACTTGCCGATCACTGATTTGTATTCGTATTTAACAAAATCTTCCGACAAATAACAGGAGAATTTTTGATGAGAATATTATGAAAATGTAATCATATCTGATGGGCACAACACGTTGGTTAGGTTTTAAGTTTCCCTTGAAATGGAATACCTTTTGATACATACAGGTATATTATTTAAGACAGAGGGCGAAATTGAAGCGTATTGGAGATATTATGTATAGATATTTTTCGTCGGGTCATATTTCTTTTTAGCTTGACACGTTTTAAATCAATTGTCAGACTTGTAAAAACATGTTTAAATCAGCGCCAGTCAACGATATAAAGAACTACTATTTAACTGCAAGTTGTAAAAATAAAACTAACAATGGAACTAAAAGAATACAGTAACAAAACATTTTAATACACAACTACAAAACACGAATTGGTGTTTTCATAAGTATATATTTATTAATTAAATTGGGAGTGTAGGATAAAAAGTTAACAAAATCGTCCCGTTAAAGTTATACACCTATATTTTTAGGATATGGGTATATTTAATAACACATAATTCATAGTACTCAAATCTGTCTTTTTGTGTTCTGCATTATGTTTGGCCTGTAGTTTCTCCTTAACTTTTTAAATACTAGCAGTTACCCGAAACCTTCAAACGTGCATGACCAACTTCTGGTTCGAGTTAATCATATTTCTGACACCAGAGTTGGGTTTGCCTTGTTACCACGATCAAAAAGACATGTCAAACATGACCTAGTAGATTCAGCTTTGTTTCCCTGATCAAGAATACATATAACCGGCGGAGCAAGTAGCCTACTTTTTGTGGTTCAATGTTTATTGAAATTAATTTATTACATTTTATAAAAATGTAACGAATATTTATTCGTTAAATATGTTAACACACACAGGTTAGATGGTTTTCTAACAGTTTTTTTATTTGCAGTTAAAGTTTGGTAGTTATTGTTTTTTAATGTGTTTTGACGTGACAACGTCT
The DNA here is from genome assembly GCF_021130785.1 of Homalodisca vitripennis. Classification (NCBI taxonomy): domain Eukaryota; kingdom Metazoa; phylum Arthropoda; class Insecta; order Hemiptera; family Cicadellidae; genus Homalodisca; species Homalodisca vitripennis. Next base: position 48,228,423 of record NC_060207.1, on the reverse strand, counting down.
TAAATTAGGTTGCGGCTCGGAGTCACTCATGAAAAAGTGTAACGCCCGGTAACATTACGATGCCCGTCCAGTGGGTCCGCCGCACGGGATCCGACGGGATAAAGCAGATAACTGTGGGTCCGCCGCACGGGATAAAGCAGATAACTATGTTTATTCGTGAAAATGTGGAGTGCTTAGATTCGTCATTTACAACAACTACAACAATAAAGGTAAATAATTGTACACTGATATTTCATTATCGTAAACTATGATTGATTGATTAATTGTTAGATTGACACAAAAGTTGAGAAACTGAGTTTTATAGGTTATGTCATACTATTGACAAATGTTGATAGTGTTAAGTAAATTATTAGTTTAAATCACTCTGCAATCAATCGTAATTCAGTCGATTGAGAAGAAACAGCGCGTATTGCTAGTCAAACATTTAAAATAACAAATTATAACCTCTAAACCTGTCATAACAGTGCGACCAAACAAACGAACTAAACCGACCAATCACCACGCGCGGAGTTAGAATTTAACTGTGTTTAGCAAGAATTTCAAAATTTCAATTTTAGTAAATGTTTTATTCAACTTTACCATTTACAATAAAAAATTTTAATTAATTTCAAATTATGTACAATGTTTTAGTAAACAAAATATATTTCTATAGTTAAAATTTGTGCAATTCTTATTTTCATTCAATTCCTTGTTCCTATTGTGCAATTTAATAATATTCATATCAATAAATATTCTACCGAGAAAAAGACGTTGTCACGTAAAAATCTTCGCCCGTAAAACCGACTTTACAGGCAACCATAATTTTTTTTTTGTAAATATTTTCGTGTTACAATACAATAATACGGTTAATTTACGTAAGTACCATTTTAAATTTCTTTAAGTTTATAGTATTGAAAGCATAGTGTAAGCTCAAAGTTAATACCACTTCTAATTTTAACCTTCTCTGTAATCACTGATAAGCACAGAACTTATCTAGATAACAAAATAGAAGATTTTTATAAAAATATAATTCTTACTTTCAATTTTAGCAAATGTTAAGTACGAGTATATAGTGCTTGATCCCTAGTGTAATGCAGATATTAAAGACAAAGTTACTATCTATTTTTTCCTACAGATTTAAAGACTGTTCTAAAACGCATGTTAGTTATACTTTACTGAAGTAAGCCTGTTAAACAAACTCAATAATGGCACCAGGAACACCTTAAACCACAATAAACTAAAATAGCAATAGGTATACAATTTGTTAAGAAAATATGTGTCTCAGACATGCGACGTGCATATATTCTTGATCGGGGCATCAACTCAATTTCCTTTTCAAAATGACATAGAACTCAATTATTCACTATATAAAACATAAATAAATAAATAACGTCTTTATTCAGCAAGCGTTCTTCAAAGTTACAGACTCTGATTTACAATACAACTCTTGTCATAGCATATAAATAAATAATCATTAAAATCTAAAACTTAATAAAATTACACAAAAATCTTTTTGACATGGTTTTTAAATTAACGGTAACTAAGGCTCTTCAAAGCAGGGGGCAAAATATTGTATATTTCTGGTCCAAAGTGTCTAAAAGCTTTCTTGTCGATTTCTAGACGGACCCTTGGCAAATGACAAGTAGGCCGTCCTGTCGAGTACTGCGAGTGTTTATTTCATGCCTGAAAATAAGCTTTTTCCTGAGATATTCAGGCTTGCCAGTATGAATAACTTTGTAAATAAGTTGAACAGTTTGCAAGTCACAGCAATCTTTAATTGATAACACCTCAGAACTTAACCTAAATTCACTGATGTGATCAACTTTTTTGAGACCATAGACAAATCTCAGTGCTCTGTTTTGCAATCTAGTGAGAACCATTACATTTTCCCGAGTAAGGCAACGAGCGAAAGATGAAAGAGCATAGTATATTGTAGGAAAAATTGTTGAGAGGACAATTTCCAACTTAGCAGACACTGGCAGTATCTTTACACATCTATATAGCGTCTTTAACTTGATCACGACGCTTTTACATATAGATTTTACATGACTTGTAAAATCAAGATTATACAGGGTGATTCAAAACTAAACGGCAATCTCTCGAGAGCTTATTCTATAGCTAAAAACAAGTAAAAAAGTTCATATAACCATATGCCCGGAAACGCTTCGTTAGCGAGTTTACGCCTAGCGAAAGATTTCGCCCGGATTTCAGAACCCTTGGTGAAGTCAGGCCGTATAAAAATGTTAAAGGTAGTTACAAAGATACAAATACGATTGTTTTTTATGTTTTTTATATCTGACAAATTTATTAAAATTCGTCCCAGAGCTGTAAATGCAATACTTTCAGAGATATCTTACGTAAAACACAAGAATTGGTGCAAAGAAATAACACATTTTTGTGTTTAACGTAAGATTACTTCCATAAATGTTAAATAAAGGTCATTTTTTTCTTAAACAGATTTGTATAACATTTAATTCTGAAAAGATTCATGTGAATTACTTAGGAAAAAAATTAATAATAGGTATTGAAATTTAGCTTTATTTAAAAATAAAACAGACGCACAAAAAATGCATATTCTTATCTGCATAAAATATTAAACTAATGTTTTAGGTTGTGAGTAACAGCTGATCATTTATTCAACACTTTTTATCGTCATATTTTTCTTTGCAAAAGGTTGGCAATATCAGCTGATCAACAATTAAGTTCATGAAGTAATATTTGAATAACCTTTATGGAGGTTTTTGTATTGTGGCGTGTGAAGATTGTATTTTGTGAGATCCTGTGATTATTTGGGAATATTTTATACAAGTGTATAAAATATTTTATTAAATATTTAATTTTTAAAATATTTTATTAAATATTTTTATAAAAGTGTATGTAAATAATGGCAGATTAATGTAAATGGTATGTATTCGTTTGAAGAGTATACGGACATGATACTGATTTACGGCAAAGTTAACAAGAATGGTTTAGCTGCAGTTCAGGAATATACCTCGTGATACTTTTCCACATCGAAGAACACCTGATCGCAAAACATTTGAAGCTGTGGAGAGACGACTTAGAGAAACTGGTAGCTTTAAACCGAAGCGAATAGATACTGGTCGTCAACGTAGCGCAAGGAACTATAATAATGAACAAGCAATAATAAATGCTGTAGAATTATCACCAACCACAAGCACCAGACGATTATCACGTCAGTTAAATATTTGCCAGTCGGCGGACACTTCATGAAGCACAGTTGTACCCATTCCATATAACACGTGTTCAAGACTTATTACCGCAAGATCTTAATAAACGGAAGATGTTCTGCCGCTGGTTAAAGAAGAAATTGTTTACGACATCAGTATTTTCTTCGGCGTATTCTCGTTACTGATGAATCCTGTTTTACTAGAAATGGAATTGTAAATTTTCGTAATACCCATACTTTGGGCGTACGACAACCCACATGGAAACTGCGACGAGGCATTTTTCAACATACATTTTTCAGTCAATGTATGGCTTGGTGTTCTGGGTGATAATTTGATTGGTCCATTTTTCCTCCCTAATCGACTTAATGGAGTAGCGTACTTAAATTTTTTAAGAACAAACCTGCCTACCCTCTTGGAAGATATTCCTGTTCAAAACAGAATAAATGCATGGTTTATGCACGACGGAGCACCTCCACATTTTTCTAATGATGTGAAAAAACTATTTTAAATGATACATACGGTAGACAATGGATTGGTCGAAATGGACCAGTAAAATGGCCACCACGTTCTCCTGACCTCACGCCAGCAGACTTTTTTCTTATGGGGTTGGATGAAGTTAATTGTTTATTCAAAAACGAATTAACACCATAGAGGATTACGTAATCGCATTACAGAGGCGGCAGAAACTATCAAGAATGCTCCAAACGTTATGAAACGCGCTAGAAAAGAGTGGATTCGTCGTGCGAAAAACGTGCATTGCTAAACAACGGAGGACACTTTGAGCAACTATTATAGGTGATTATTACAGTTTTATAAAGGTAAAATACATTTTATGTTAATGTTCAGTCTAGAATAAATGATCAGCTGTTACTCACAACCTAAACATTAGTTAATATTTTATGCAGATAAGAATATGCATTTTTTGTGCGTCTGTTTTATTTTTAAATAAAGCTAAATTTCAATACCTATTATTAATTTTTTTCCTAAGTAATTCACATGAATCTTTTCAGAATTAAAATGTTATACAAATCTGTTTAAGAAAAAAAAAATGACCTTTATTTAACATTTATGGAAGTAATCTTACGTTAAACACAAAAATGTGTTATTTCTTTGCACCAATTCTTGTGTTTTACGTAAGATATCTCTGAAAGTATTGCATTTACAGCTCTGGGACGAATTTTAATAAATTTGTCAGATATAAAAACATAAAAAACAATCGTATTTGTATCTTTGTAACTACCTTTAAAACATTTTTATACGGCCTGACTTCACCAAGGGTTTTCTGAAATCCAGGCGAAATCTTTCGCTAGGCGTAACTCGCTAACGAAGCGTTTCCCGGGCATATGGTTATATGAACTTTTTTTTATACTTGTTTTTAGCTATAGAATAAGCTCCCGAGAGATTTGCCGTTTAGTTTTGAATCACCCTGTAATATCATCAGTGTGTTAAGTGAAAGCTAAGAACTTTAGCTTTAGTATTCCTCCACGCTAGCCTAAACTATTTTAACTGTTACGGAAACTGTAACTCAGGAGTGTTTAGAATGTTATATAAAAGAGATATATTCACGATGTGTCTGTTTTCAGTCAGAAATTGCGTGCGAAGCCACGGATAACCGCCAATGGTAGTATAGATATCAAGTTATGTCCTGTTATTCTAAGTCTAATATAATTAAAAGTCTACCAAATATGTACTTTTTGTTGCAAAATTTACATTTAATGGAATACATTGAATTCTATTGGATATATTACCAGTTAATCTAATTTGGACTCATTGGGTATTTTTACAATTTTGCAGGATCACAACGTTTCTTATTGTACGGCAAAACCAGTTCGCAACTGGTAGTTTTACTTTGAGTAATTTAAGTTGGACAAGTTTAATTTAAAATTTGGTGATTGCAAAATATTTAAAGTATCTCTAGTTTTTACAATTACTTGTATTTGATATGTTATAAAACTTATAATTTGAACATGACAAATCTGTTCTTTTACATATTTATATTTAATGAGTGGAAGATTATTAATTATAGTGTAGAAGTTAAAGGGTACATTCAACTTATTTCTTAATATGTGGTTAACACAACGTTACTTGTGGTTAAGCGGTACTGATTTAAATGTTTCTGAATGATGGGTGGGCTAAAGTTAAGAAAACAGCATTTTTGGATGACAGCATTGTCACTAATTCTACGGGTTTTAGGAGTTATCTTTCGACAGTGTACATTAAAAATATGAGAACCTAAACGGAGATAATCGAGAATGGTTGTGACTGGGTTTGTGGTAGGTCAGCTAACGTGAAGACAATCCGCTTATAACAGCGCTAACAAGGTCGGACTAAGGTCAATGGTTCTTAATGATTACAGTTTCAAAGGTCAGTTTCATTTCTAAACTGAAACAAGATTAGTTTAACCGTTGCTTGTGTACCGTTTATACTAGATCGTTATTCCGGACAAATTTTGGTAGTTTCGATAAATCATGGTGTGTTTTTAAGTAAACGAAGTATGAGCTCTTACCATAACCACCTCGTAGTCATGTTTATAAAGAAACTACAAACTTTGTTCGACAACATTATAGTAATAGCAATTAGTGATTATGGGTGAAGGACAGGCCTTGCCCGCACGAACCCCCACTCTCACGAGCGAAGAGGGTTGGGACCAACCCGGCACTACTGTTTCCATCCACCTACGTAATGCCACTCTACGAGCAATATTCTCCGACAATTTCATTTTTATCGTTATGGTGTTTACAATCTATATATACTAATTACTTTAGAATAAAATAGCAATTAACAAAATCTGGATTTGACCGAGTAAATGTACTAGGTAACAAACAGGGCGGGATTCTGCCAGTCCCAATCCCCTGCACTTGTGTGTGTGTGTGTGTGTGTGTGTGTGTGTGTGTGTGGGGGGGGGGACTACGTGTGTGTAAGTGTGAACCTTCCTGGGCTCAGCCGCAACCCCTAATTTCTAACACTATCGTGAGTAAAACTCTACAGTGTTAAGATTAACTTACGGCCACAGTTAATATCTAATGCCAAATTGAGTTTATACCGAGGTAAACGACTGCGACCTTTGCTGGGATTGTGTCAGGTCACCTGAGTTGAAGAGCAACGGCCTTTACATAACAGAGTCCAGCAAGGACTGACCAAGGTCAATGTCTGCTGCACTACTGCGTCGTCGCTGCTACTTTGTCCTAAGTGCAGACTGCAGTCCGGCATAGCAAATATGTCCCCTGAGGTTGTCATCGTAACGGAGCAGATCTCCTATCCCTATGATCTTAACAAGAATTGCCAAATCGATTCTTCCCCGGTCCATAACAGTTGGTGCCAAAAAACTGTGACATCAACATTGCCGAAGATATCGTCACAGACGGCACTCTGCGGAGTCTTAGAGGATCTATTGTACATGTATAAGGCGAGGAGTTGGAGATAATGAGCAGAGTTATCATTCAAAGTTACAAAATGTCCTAACATTTTACAAAACTATTTCTAAATTACTCTATTGATATCTGTGAGTGTGTTTATCAAAGACCATGTAACACATAATTGTATGAATAAATAAAAGAAGGAAATTTAAATATTTTTAACAGTGAGAGAGATGGGGTTGTTGAAAAACAAAGATGTTAGTTTACATTGTAATACTGGGAAGTTTCGTACATGACAGCTCAATGCCATATACCTACAATTCCTTATCATTCTGTAGTATCTTCCTTTGCATTTGAGATATTTAAAGGGATACAATCCCATAGTTTTATTTTCAAATAATAGGAACAGTAATATTATTTGCAGAATGACTTTTGTAAAATGCATCGTGGTTTTTTAAAATAATAATTAGTAGGTAGGTAGTTTGAATGCAGTTGTTTTAACCAAACAGAACACAAATTTTATATGCCATCCCAAAACCCTATACGGGGTAGCTTTTTAAAATGGACCACCATTGAACCTTAGAAAATACAAATTTCCTTGTTTAAATATTTTAAAACCTTCTCCATTTTCAATATGGTTAACATATTTGTTTTATATAGAACACCCTATACGCTCTACTTTTTTCAAAAGAAAACATAATTTTAAGACTATTTTTATACCTGGCCCTTTTTTGATATTTCCCTTAATAACAAAGACACGAGAGTTCTCAAAGTGTTGAGATTCCTTGTGGAGTTGTTTCGGATAATATTAATAACTACGCGTTCATTTTAATGGTTTACGAGTAAATTGTAAATAAAACACCTTATTTTTTTAAATTTTCCTTTGTTTTAGTAAATGTGCAGTAAACAATTTGTGTTCTTTGCACTTATAAACATCTTTTAAATAATTATGTATAACATTACAGTTTAAAATTGTATTTTTTATAAATTTAAGTATAGATAGTGCCAAACATTTATGGACACGAGATAAAATTCCCAAATTGTTTTATTATATACATATGTACGTAATATTAAGAGGAAGGTGAACTGGAGTTAAACTCGGCATTATCATATTTAATGTTATACATAATTTAAAAGGTCTTTATAAGTCAGTAACTTAAAAACAACAAGGGTTGAAAACAGTTTCAAGGGTTGATTTTGTAGGGAAACAGTTTGATTCGCAACTCACAATCAGTCATAGGAAACGCCTTGTATAAGACGTCAGTTTACAAAACTATCACGTTTTATGTGCAACATTAGCCGCTTTACTAACTATCAGTTGTTACTCTTCTAGAATAAATACTCACTTAAGCCTTCTTGGAACGAATTTCCACATTTTCTTATTCTGGTTCAGCTCTTCGTCAATGCCTATCTTACTGATTAAAATTCTTAGGTAGTTATTAAGCTAAACCTGTCATATACTGCAAGGCCACAATCTGATAAACTAAGGTGAATTTGAGGATGAATAAGTCAAGGGAGGATATGATTTTATTGCATGTATACTTGCATGTATGTTGTTTAGAGGGCTATGCTCTAAGACATTGACTTTGAGATTAAGAGACAGTTAGCCATATATTTAACTTAAGATGACGATCTTTTCTTTTTCATGGAATTGAAGTGGGATCTTTAGAAAACCTTGAGCAAACGATAGCGGCACCGTGAATTGTCTTTAATTTAACTAAGCTAAGCATCATCACAGCGAGCCAAGAAAATAAGACAAGAGTTGTAGCTTCTAAATCCACCTTGCGAGAAGGTGTTTTTATTCCTATGGTATATGAAACTTGGGACTGGACTTTCTTTGGTAGACTTTAAAATCAATTAAAGACCGAAGATGAAATACTTTTATCTTGATCTAGATCAAAAGCTTCTTTGGAGTTTCACAATAACGCTTTAAATGTTCTCATAAGTACTAATTCTTCTTCATCCCGTGTTATTTAGTATAGTAAAGAGTTTAGATGGGAAAGTTGAGATCGTTTGATTTGCGTTTCCACGATTTAGTTTAGAGATGGCTCCGGATGCAAAGAGACGCAACTATGGGCTTTTTCCATGTTAAAGTACGTGATGAAAGACTAGTTATCATTTCACTGGTTTTCATCATTCTTGTTATGCTTTGGAAGCTCCAAAGCTTGGTTACGTAATCAAATCCTGTCATTACAGCTGTTTTTCTTTCAGGATTAGTTGAGAAATCGGATCGGAATAACTTAAATTGTGGTGTTAGAGAACAACTAAATAGTTGTAAATATAAAGGACTTATATATGTGGTGGTCTAAAGCACTTTACATTTCAACATATACTTTGGAACACAGGGAGAAAGGAAGTCAATCCTTAAATTGCATGGATGTTCTTTGTTTCTCTTGAACCCATTGTTTTAAAGTAGCCACTAAAGCATGATGGTTGCACCAAGAGCAACGATGGTGGATGTCGTTGTTTCCAATGGTGGTTGAAATGTAGCAAAGGAGCATGTGTTGATACTGAAGAAAAGAGCCGTCGACACCGTGAACACCATACGTTCTATATACAACATAGATGGCAATGTGTTTATTCATATTTACTATTAGTGAGTACTACGTCACTCTTCCGTGTACGATGCCACGAACTGTTACTCTTAATTACCGGGAAACGTCGTGCGGAACCAGTCAATAGATACTTCGCTTAAAACTTATCAATGATGGAAGGATGGGTGATTTAAAAGGATAACAGGTGTTCTGATGTTTTTCATCATTGTGAGCTACAAGAACTAAACCACTACATATCTACACACCTGCTGTGGCGTGTAGCACGTGATTCAACAGTGGGACTATATTATGCAGTGGTCTAATTTTGAGTGTGCTTCTGACTTGGGAGATGAATAACAGGACTATGTTTATTTTTGAGATATAAATTTTATATTACCAAGATACGTTGATGCTTAACGTTGTCTTTTAACACCTACAGAAGCGGCCACACGAGATCTAGAAAAGTAGCGTTCATTCTGTGAACCGCCAGAGCTGTTGGACCGGTACGAGACCTAATAGCCAGTCCGGATATCCCTGGAATCGGAATTCGGAATATGAAAAGTATTGCTGGTATAAGTACTAATTTTATCAGTAATTTACCTTTTCCGATCACCTTTGCGAGGTGTATATAGTCTGTAATGTAAAGAAAATATAATATAAACATATTTTAATATACAATATAATTGTTTATAATCACAAGTACAGCTCAGACATAGTCAATGACACTATCATAAACCCAGAATAACAAATTTCTGCACAAAGGATTTCGCCAAGACCGAATTTAAAACTGTGCCATCGATATACTCCCGAGTATAAAAACAAAATGAGCCCAATATTGAAGAGGGGTGTTATTTTAAACTTTTCTAGACGATTTTAAAGTTTTTGTCTCGATTGGGAGTAACTGCCTCAGTAGTTTTTCCTACAGGAAAAAATTAAGAAAATATTATTTTGTTTTAATTAAGCGACCATATGTAGTTGTGTCATTTTGAAGATAAAAACAATGGGAAACAGGGGTTTTATTATATTGCGAATTAAAAGTTTGGTCTAAGTTGTGATACATGTTTCAGCATAAAATTTAAATAGACTCGAAAGTGTTAGTATTGTACATCTGTGATAAGTACGTAGGTACTAACTAAGTATTTTTGGCAACTTTAAAACGATTCCAAATGACAATTCAGCATCGTTTTCGAGAAGTCCACCAATTGACGTGGATGACGAATTGCTAAACAAAAAATGAGATCTTTTTGTTATGTTACTTTAATTTTTACTTGTATTGATTAAGTTAATTCAAACTTCGGGTGTCGCATGTATTGGATAAGTAATTATCATACCTTACATAATACACCTACCTACATATGGCATTTTCCTTAATTTTACTTAGGAATAAATGGCAGAAAATCGCAAACTAAACAAAAGTTTGTAATAATATATTACTCTTATTATTGTGATATAACACATAGGCCTACATAGCTAATTGTAAGAAAACACAAGTTCTTGATTGCGTACTAGTATTAAACGTGTTATATATGCCTAGAACTAGACTGAGCTGAGATTTACATTTTAATCAATGATGTATATGAATATTATGAATCAGTCTTACGTCATCACGTACGACTTGGCACTATTCTATAGATTAATAACAAACAGTGACTGAGTAGTACTATCTATAAAGCAACTATAGTAACCAATTCATTAAGGTTTATAGCTTTTATATAGCAGTTAAGCACCAATTCATTAATGTGGCTAGAATTGTATATAGTACTAATGTAGTGGACTGACCGGAAACTAAGCGTTATCATGGTGGCGGTCGCATGTGACTGGCTCACGAGTCCGCGACAAAGTCGAGGTTATGTTATGCAAGCGGTGCTCTAATAGAGGTTATGTAACACACCAAAAATAATCGCTAAACTAATAATGATGCACGTGGTCAAACTTTTAACGTGGAAATCGTTTATTTATTTTGCCTATCTATTTGTTGTTCACAAGGAAACAAGCAGTCATACTATCTTCTACGGCTTTAATCAGAAAGCATACTGTAAAATGTATCCTTCATAAATTTTCCACTTCAACCAACAAACAACATCAATTAAATAAAATAGTAATGTATAAAATAATATATGTTGTCGATCTTGATAAATTTTTTACCACACTATTCTAAAGTTGGCGAAATGGTAGGGCTTACAATTCCGATTTTAGGGAAGGTACAGTAATCTTAATTTAGTACGATAATGAATAATCTATCAGGAAATAGTCTACCTATCAGTAAGGATTTTAATATTTATAAATTGTTTTAAAAACTTGTATTAGATTAAAATACCAACAAAACCTAACTGGCAGGTTTCTTTAAAAAAGAAAAAAACACACATAACTTAAGGTAATTTAAATGTATACACAAGCCAGTCGTTAGATTAGACAGATCAGCGTGGGAGGCTTTGCGTTCGCCCCACAACAGGTAACAAGTTGGCCATGAGAACGACTACCAATAGATCAATGTATGTACTATTTTTAAATTCGATATAAACGTAGAAGACGAAGAGATTCAGATAAATTTAAATTCTCTAAGTCATCTCATTCAAAAAGTATTGTGTACACAGACGGACTGACAAAAAGACAGAAATCTGATTTTATCAACTGGTGGGAGAGACTGCGCTAAACGCTCAGCCAGTGAAATCTAGTGGATCTAGTTTTAAATATATGAATAAGTTTTAAGGGTCTTAACATTTCCTTGTACATGTTTTGTATATAACTAAACAAACCGAGATCACTTGCATCTGCAAAACCATGCAAATAAAAAACTACAGGGACAAAAGTATTGATTTATCATGTGACAAAATAGTCCAGTGAATGAAGGTAAAAATATGTAAACAGTGTACTTTATGTGTTACTGATTTGTTTGAAAATTTGGATTTAGTTTCTACTTACCATTTATTTAAAAAAACTACCCTGTGCCGAAGGTTGATTTGTTATGGGTAAAAACCACCCCTATTCGAAACAATTAAGATTGAAGCATGTAATCAATTGAAATCATATTTATATCAGTTAAATGAACTTCAGTTGCCAATTTTTAATATAATTTACGATTCATTAATCAGTTTAACCCTTAACAACCATCCCTTATGACAGAAATTATTAAAAACATAATAATACAGATTTTATTAAGCAGTTATGTAACTGATTAAACAGTATCAATCATATACCGTTACCTATTTTACATCATTCTGTTCAGAATTAAATTCTCTACAACTTTTCGTTAAACAGTTTGCATGTTTATTACTCATTTAATAAACCTAATGTACTTCAAAACGAAACAAACCAGGTTTTTCGAAACCGAATTTTGCATATTTTGTCTGATATCTCAGATATGGGTGGTCTTACAGGTCTGGGACTCTTTTATTCAATTTTCAAGTCCATTTAACATAAAATCCAATAAATTTCACACCTATCTTTGCGCCAAAAAAAACATAAGTTTTGCTTTATTTCTGTTCATTTCCAGCAAATCGGGCGAAATCTTTCGCTAGCCGTAGTTCGGTATCAAACCGTTTCGTTTATTAATGGTATTTCTAGCGTGTGATTTTTATTGTTACTAAAAGTAAAATGATAATTTTGATCTTCTTAGTTATAATAATTTTAATTTTTAGTAATTTGTTCAGTTAACTTAGTATATTATTTTTTATTAAACACTTCAAGTAAAATTTTCAATACTAACGAGCTATATTAAAAACTTATTATTTTTTGTTTCTCTCAACCACATCAGGCCAGGTAGCTTAGAAGGAATGAACCACATCAAAAAGCCTAATTAACCCAACAGGAAAATATAAGTTCAATACTGAACATTACATAAAGTTCCTGTTAACTCAAAATTGAGAAGTTTAGCTATAAATTTAAAGCTGTTGGTATTCCTTTACTGCAATTAAAATAAGATAAATACATTTATATTACCGTACTCTAAATTAGTGTAGTATTGTATTAAAGATTTAATTAAATTTCGTAATATAAACTACATTGTTCAATTCTTTGTAATTTTACGATTTTATTGTACGTTGTTACAATTTAAATACATAATGTAGTGATCACATAATATGTTATTAAATATTATAAATAAACCAAAATTCTCCATATTAAATACTATCGCTTTTATATAAAGCCGTAGCAGAATTGAAAACTGAGACAGATTGTTAATTGTTGGAGCATCGTAACTCTGCAACAAACAACATAAAGCGCAGTCAATAATACATAGGCCAGTGACAATACACAATTACTGGAACAGACTGTTATTATGTTATCACAATTCGATCATCCAATACCATTGAAATGTGAGTTAGGTTTAGTGTAACATCACCGAACGTTGCAGCTGCCTCGGTCACATCAAACCAGGTAGCTTTCAAAATTAAAAATAATAAAAGGTTATCAATTGTTAATCATCCACATCCTCTTAACAATCCCAATTCTAAAATATTAGTTAGTTTCAGTTTTATGAAAAGCGAGATGTTTAAAAAATAATTTTACAGCTATTGGTATGCCTTTATTGGAATTAAAACCAATAAGATAAAATATAATTGTTTCACTGGTCTTATTGTCAAAAGTTGGCAAATTCTTTCGTTTTTCAGCTAATTAGAGTAAAATTAAGCTATATTTACACAATACACAGAAATGCAATTAGGTTACCTAGAGGCACTATGGGAAACAAGGCAAAACACATACTGTGAGGTTACATTACATTTTACGAAACAGAAGCGCGGTATTGTCTCCTAAAATTCTTTCAGACTTAATGTCTAAACCTGGGTGGGACTTAATATCTCAGGAAATTAGAAAACTGAGGTTATATATGAAATAGTTATAACTAATGTAAACCTCAGGACTCAACAATGACTGCATTGTAAGTATAACCATTCCACTCATCACTTGTGGATTGTAATTAATGATACTTGTATTGCGGTTTTACAGTTTCTAAAAACCGAAATATTATTAGTGTTTAAAGGACAGATCTTAAAACAACAATATTGTAAGGAATAACCGTATAAACTAACTTCAGAGTGCATTATAAGGAAATAAATGATTTATTACCAGAAATTGAAAAATGTATGTTGGAAATAGTAATATAACTTTAAACTAGCAAGGAGAAATTCAGTACATATTTACAAAACATTTAAAAAAAGAGACTTCGTCTCATAAAAGTTTACTGGAGAATGTTTTTAGTAGTATGGTTACGGTGTAACATATCGCTACAAATTCAAGATTTTAGTAAAAATAACACTCAATTTACCTAATTTAGTAACAAAGACTTCTTCATAGTAAGTATTAAAAATATCACTTGGAGTAAGAATTGACAATTTACTTATTGTAGGGAACTCCGAATATGTGCATTACGCCAAAATCAGTTTTAGGATTTACGTAATATATGCACTAGTAACGCCTTAAATTTCCATTACGTAATTCCAGTGCATGACACTTCCGGTATAGGTAGCCCAAAGATCTACTGAAGATTCAAACAGAAAAGCGTTTCTTAATCTATGGTTAGGTAAACATACGAGTACATACTACTTTAATAAGTTGACTTACTAAATTCATTTACACAGTCAACACTTCAGCATGTACGCAAATAAAAACAACCTCTTGGTTTTTGCTGTTCAGGTTTCAATCAATATCTTAACTACTTGTATATGGCATATAACTGTTTAGTTAAAACATATTTTTCTTCAAGGCAAGATAAGTAAATGATATATTATACTAATTCCAGCTTACAAGCCGTTGGCAGGTCTGTACTCTTACAAGTACCTTCATTGGTATATTTGTAACCGACTATAACATCCACGGTGGGCGGGCAATAACGCCTGATAAAATAACATGACAAGGAACTCTCCACAAGTATGTACAGACCACTGTGATACAGCTGCAGTAGTTTATACAAAGTTTTGGTGCTGGACTAACAAGGAAATCACTTATGTCAAAAATGTCTCATATACAAAACATATATTTTAGGCAGATTAATATAATTAAGTATTGTTATTAAAGGATTTGAAGTACGCATATTAATATCTTTCCTCCTAATCATCAAACAGAATACTGAACCTCTGGGCCTTAACTTAACGCGTCTGACGAAGTCAACGTGTTAAACTAAACTAATATACAAATTAACGTATATAGTTAAATTATATATATATATATATATATATATATATATATATATATATATATATAATAAACGTAGTTCAATTATTATAAAATTACTATCTCGCTGTAATTAATGTAGTTAATCTGTCGCTGTACACGAAACACTGGATTTAAAAATGTAGCCTACTTATTATAGAATTATAGTTATAAGCTACTAATTAATGTGAACTTTTATCTTATTTACTTTAATAGGGTTTTCTACATGTTATAAATATTCTGCAGTTCACAATTTGATCTGCTACACGTTTTACTCTAATTATTTGGAAATTGAGCGGAAGGCAACACCGCAAGTGAGCTTCCTGTAATATACTGTCCGTGGCACTTCTGCGTAGGCATCCATCGAGCTACGACACGAATCAGGAAGGCTTATAATTAGAAGTTATAGTGAAAAACATAATTTTAGTAGTTTACTTGGTATTTATTTGCAATTCTGGTAAAACAATGAGTCCAGCTAGCAACGTAAAATTCAAATAGGAAAAAATGTAGTTAAGAAACTGTTCTGGATAAAATGTAGTAGGCCTACTTTAAGTAGTTTACTAAAGATATGACTGTATTTTCTGTCAACAATCCCGAGTTTAATAAACCCAGGATGAAAACAATGCATTAAAAATTATTAATAGTATTTTTAATTGTTTTAGTGTTAGTAAAAAACAAAGTCACACAAAGTGTCACGTGACAAGTTTAGCTGAGGTTGCATGCAGTATTTCAAGTCTATACCTAGTTTATTTAGACTGCACGTGTTATAACGTCATGTATAAAAATGGCATATGCCGATATGATTCTGCTCTGTTCGTTCACAAATTTATTTATTCTGCGATGTTATCGTTATCTGGTTACCTGTAAGATCAATGTGAAGATTTTCTCTAACACTCAGCCAAATCCCACGTTGTGCCATGCACCATCAATAATTTGAGCTCTTTGTTTCTTATACAGATAGTCCACAGGTGAGTTCAATCTCGAGATATCGTTTGAACAGATAGACATATATGAAAATTCCAGTCTCTTCAGTATTAAGCTTCGCTAAAGCTTAGCAAATAAAAATTAAAGAATTATTAAATTTTGTAAGATATAATTAATTTTGTTAATGAAAATGATGTTGCTGTAACGCAAGATCAATACAGACTCCTTATGTAAATCATACATTATTGTGTGTAAGATTGCATACTGTTGGCCTGTACTCCAGCATTTTACTCCTGTACCGACTGACTAGGCAAACATTTGCATGTAAACTATGTTCTACATAATAACATATATTTTGAACAATTAATGATTCGGAACAATGTAGATTTTATAATATTTATAATATAAATTTATACCTAATAAATAATATAATCATGTATAATAAATAATAACCGAATACAATTTATTTTCTTATATTTATGATTTTATCTACAAATTTGATACAGTGATGCTTACAAAAACCTTTAAATTTGGACAATATTACATTTCATGAGGAGTCTTAGACCAATTTAGAGCACTTCTAAAGTCGGAGTTCATAGCTTATTTAGTGAAAGCAATTGTGATGTAATACGATAGGATCCTATGAAATTTTTAAAATGGAATTAGTCATACATCATTTATTAGGTAGCCTACAAAATATTTCAGTTTCATAATTAAAAGGTGAAGCAAAAGTGTGAGTCATTATTATTTCAGGTTTTGCACTTCTAATTCAAATTTATGATATTTCCTATTCAAAATTGGTTTCTGCTATTTTACCCCGAGAATTAATATAGACAATACATATATGTTGTAATAAGGTTGGATTCAACACAGTACAATTTTTGTAAATTATATGGATATATACACATGTATATATTTATTGATAACTAAAAACAAAAACCGACATCAATACTACTTATATCATGACAGTTGTAATCCATTTGCGAAGCTGAGACACGATACAGTAAATCTTGCTTCCAAATTAATGTTCACTATATCAAACTATCTCCTAGGTCCAGTATAGGAATTATATCAGTATTTATATAACTAATAAGTATCGTCTACCGCATCATTGAGAAATGATTGCGATGTCCTCCCACAATTATCTGTCATAAAATTGTGTTAAGTGTTTCTTGCATTGCTTTGTAATTCCAGTTGCTATAATCACAGACTCACTGCGCTCTCTTGTTTCCTTGAATTGTAGTCATAAAGCGAATGGTTTGTTGAATCATGCTAATGCCAAGTTCCTGCGTTTTTACAACAATAAACAATTCAGTCACTGTGCATACCTGTATGTCGTCCCACAATGTCTAAGAAAACCAATGTCGATACTTGTCATTCACAAATTAGTCCATTAATTAAAAGGCATAATAAATATATTGGTTTGCCTTGTTGCCACGGTGTTAAAATAAGAAGTGTTATCGCTTTTGTTATGTATTTACTATTTTTTATAAATGTAAAAAATTGAAATAGTTGTTAAATTAATGAAACATATCGTCATCCTGTCATAATACAATGTTAACACAGAAAAGTTTATTAAATTTAACGGGCTCTTTAAATTAATATTTCGCAACTTTAGAGACCAAGATGGGATTTTTAATTGCTTTAGAGACCAATGGGGCGCAGCCCCGGGGGATTTTCGGAATGAGAATAGGTCTATATTCATCCCAGGGGTCCTAAAAATACACACCTAAAATGTCAGCACAATCGGTAATGAAATGTCTTCCTGAGTGAACAATTTGCCATTATGTTCATTCTAAGTCTGATGTCTAAGTGTTTGGCAAATCTAAGCTTAAATTTTACTAATTCGTTATTTTATTGGACATCTCACGGTGTTTGAAGGCATATTTATGGTTAGTAATGTTTAGTTTATATTATGTAAAATGGTATAGGCTGACAGAATAGTAACTGGAAATCCATGTTATTAGAATTGCATTCATTTCCTTATCATTATCAATATTGTGTTGTTCTTTGCCAATATTGTTGAACATATTAATGTAATTTAAATAACTCTCATCTACAATAGTATAAACGCTAGTTAGTATTACTATTGCTTGTTACTACGCTAGATAATTAGTAGACGCTAGTTACATACCTCTTCTTACTGACTATATGTCCCATTTCGACCGAATACAAACACAGTTTTCTTTGTTTGAAGTTCAGGTAGTTCAGGTTTAATAATTAGTGTTTAGTTTTTATTAAGTGCATGTTTTAAGGTCAGTGTCCATGGAATAGACACACAGCATGGATGTTGTGGTTCCTTACACAACGCTTTGGTATGTTTTGTTTATTTGATCTAGGTAGTACTCATGCGTTAGTTAAGTTATTTTTCTGAAGAAGAGATCGTATTGCAGATCTCGAAACGTAGTGTTACTGATTATAATGTATCACTAAACAATAGAAAATGGCCGGATAAATCTTATTTCCTTCATATTTTTTTAAGTTTTATTTTACAAAACCACAAATAAATAATTCCCTCAAGTCAAGTGTTCTCAGATTATAGAGATAGTGTTGAAACCTTACTTTACAAAATACCTTGGCGTTCTACAACGTATTTAGTGGAGAACTGCGGGCAGGACTACATATGGCATTACAACAGGTGTAAGAAAGCAAATAGAACAAATGAAAAAATAATGATGGTAAGAAAAATATAGTACATAGACAATCTATTTGTCATTTAGTGGAGAAATGCGGGCAGGACTACATATGGCATTACAACATGTGTAAGAAAGCAAATAGAACAAATGAAAAAAATAATGATGGTAAGAAAAATATAGTACATAGACAATCTATTTGTCATTTGTGGTTTGTGATTAATGACATTGAGAGTCGGGGTCTGCAGCCCTTCTAAACAAAATATTAATGCAACTCACTGTTCTTAAACAAACTTATTATAAAGCAATTGTATATTAATATAATTGAACCTCAAATTTTAAATATAAGTGGTAATCGTAGGTCTGTTGTAAGCAAATAAATTCAATACCTTCTTTAATTAAAGACATCAACACTTGAAAAATAAAACAATGGTGAGTATGCTTTTCATATATTCTTCAATTTATTCGATACAAGTTTCATATCGTGTTTACATTTGCTTTAACAGAGCAAAAATACATGTTTTTCTAGAATTGGCAATTTAGTCAATCTTACAAATAAAAAGAAATATAGATAAAAAATTCAATATCACCTTATCAGTTATGATTTAAGAAATATAAATGTCAACTATATTAATATTATTCAACAGAAAAGTATGCCCGGTAGTACCTTATGGATTTTTCAAATTATTGTATTGATAATTTATTTTTTTAAAGATTCTGGCAATTTATAAAAGCTTTGCACAAGGTTTATAAAAGCTTTACATAAGAAAAGTGATAGAATAATAATATTCTTATGCTACCAATAATTAACTTAAGTAGTTGGGATAGAGCCCAAAACATACGTTGGCCTACTTTTAAATAATATAATAAGAGTTATCCAAGTCGTTCCATTCGTGGAACTGTCACAACGAGCTGTGGCGCGGTTGTGGCCAACAATCCTAATTTAATTGAACACAAATTAGGCTATTGCCATTTATAACAATTGAATTAATGTAAAAAGGTCATGTGGCAATTATTTGATCTTTCGATCATATGATATTCGTTTATTTAAACACATATGTGACAGAAACGGCCAAATATGAAATAATTGAATCGTTAAAAAGTAAGAGCTCTGTAGTGTAGTGGTAAGCGCACTCACCCTGCAAGTAAGTGACCCGGTTGAAGTCCCGGGTATATGAATATAAAGTTTGTTTTATGTTCAAATTTTAAATTTTCTCCGATCCCCTTAATGCAAATGCGTTTTACTGGAACTCGACAAAATGAGACTCATTAGTGCAGTAGCTAAGGAGTTACCAAAATGTGTGCAAACACGACATCCCGCCAATGTTAGCCAATGCCTACAAATGACAAGGATACAATAATTGGGACTGCGCTCGCGTGAAGGGTACAATAATCATCACTAATTACAAAAACATGAGGTCGCTGTAAAATTTAACAACAGTTTACGTAACAGCGCGATGGCGCGACAGAGTGGGTACTATACAGTATTGACCTTGTGAGTGCCAGAAACACCTCTCCCCTGGCGTCGAGATAATGGCTCACTTTCTTATATAGCTTACTGAGGCGTAGGAGGCGTTTTATATCTACACGTTACGTAATCAGAACAACTGGAACTAATCAACATCGGTAAGATATGGTGCTTTACGTATTAGGTATCAGGGTCAATAAATAGTTATAATCCGTACTAAGATCGATCATGGTATACCACAAAGAATTTGGTGTAAGAAAAAGAAATATTCAGAAAAGTAAAATATGACGTACATTATATAAGTTTTTCTCTACTTCTTTTTAAAGGAGAGGCCGACCCTTTTTCATGTCTATTCTACCCGCCATTGTGGACCACTGGCCTGTACAAGCATCTTATCTAACAAAATAAAGGGCAGAGTCGATACAGGTTCGATGGTAGGGCCGCCGAGAGAGGGACCACCGAGATGCCCAAATTAATTCCAGTTTTCAAAAGACTGCAACTGTTGACTCTGCCAAATCTCTACATTTTAGAAACAACGTCATATTGTATGCTTAAATGCACCTTGACCAACGGACGGGATGTTCACTCGTACGAGACAAGAGGCAGAGAAAACTACCGAACCAGGAGACACAGGACGGTAGTTCATGAACGTTTTCCCTCACAGGCACAAGTTCATCTCATCAACAGCTTGCCAAATGAAATTAAAAATTCGCCTACGCATAAAACATTTAAAACTCGTTTGAAACGCTGTTTAGTGTCCAACGCTTTTTATAGCGTGAACGAGTTTATGGCGTATAACTGGGAGACCGCACAATCAGAAGACTTACTCTCGAATTGAGGTGGGTAAAAAATTGGCGATGAGTGGAGCAGAATGAGTGTCAAAATGTATGTATGAATGAGAGTTCGATGTAGCATGTGTGTCAAAATTATTAGTTACTTGACGTTTGCTATACAAATGTACTTTTTGTCTCCGCAATAAATACTTGAGTATTGACTATTGACTAACTGAGGCCCGCAGTGGCCTTATAAAACCTATGAACTATTTTGAAGCCCCATGAGATTACCCAACATAAAAATATTACTATTATTGCTGCAATGCTTTAGCAATTGTTTAGAAATACCCCAACAAATAAGTCTAATTTAAATTAGGACATTTAAGACACACAATCAAATCATCTCCCGTAACGTTCTCTGTGACGCCGCACCCGCTGGGACAATGATTTTGCTTTCCGTATTGTCTCTTTGAGACTGTAAATAGCTTCCATTATAAATTTGTCAATGGAAATGTAAAACAGTTACAAAAAATCTATGGTAAAGTAAAAAGTCGTAAGTCCAGTACAAGCCACATTGCGAAGTACAATAAATGGAAAGATCACTTGAACACTTTGAATGGTCAGTATAATGCTATTGATGAAGCATTGGAGATATCTATTCAGTCGGAAGAGCTACCTGGAAGATAAACCATTGAGCAGTGGTTGATGTTGGCTAAACTTCAGCGAAGCCTATAACCCGAGGGGCTGGAAAAATTCATTTCTGTCTGTTTGCCTGTCTAAATGATATCTCAAAATCGAAATAATCTATAGACTTCCTATAGATCTACAGAAACTTTCCATGAAGCTTCATTTACATATAAGCAAAATTTTATTTTAAGCGATTATTTTACATTGTTATTATGGGTAACCGTGATGGCAAAGAGACAATAGCAGAATAAATATAAAAAACAAGTTGAGTATTATTATTATTATATTTAATGTATATATATTTTATTTATACATTAAAACGCAAAAAATAATAGAGTGAAATTTCGATGTTTAGAGACGGTGACAAGATTTAATTTCACCGCACTTTGCGTTGTAGTAGCCTTCATAGTTTACAGAAACTTTTATTATTTGAACACTTCTATACCTCTTAACTTCATGGATTCAAATGTAAATGTAACTTTTGTCAAAATAATGTGAGAAAGATTTCATAAATAAAATTTAAATTTCACATTAACTTTATATCTACATAGACAAAAATGTTTTCTATGATAGTGGATGTCAACCATGGAATTTGGAGCGTAATTTGTTGTGTCAATTTCTCTTCTGTAAGATTGTATGTCTGTCTCTCTGCCCCTAGGAAATCTAAAGAATGAAATTAGTTATATTGTTGAATTTTGCATGCAACTTTAGAGAAGACTGTAACGGGATATACGGTATCGGTAGAAACCTTGTTTTATTACTGAAATATTTCCTGCACAGAATACAAGAAGAACTTATTGTTCCATCATAAATACAAACCACTTACTGAATATATCATGGAATGGTTTAAATTAAATCAGCTCATCCTTCTCATCACAATCTGGTTTAAAATTCTGCAGAGAATCGAGGACAACCAAAAACTATCTGTAAAGAACGAAGAAACAATGGTGAAAGATTTATTTCTTGCATTGGAAACATTAATAGCTAAGTCTGTCCTGTTAGATTAACCAAAGTTAGTAACAGAACATTTTAGCATTGAACCTCAATACAAACACGATAAAGAGAGAGAATGTTCTTCGATGATGACTGAGTAGAAGAACAGATTTTAATTTCGTACCTTATCAATAAAATATTCAAAGTAAAAGCGTTCTTACCTACATATGATTTATTTTGTCAAAGAAAATTCCAAATCTGGCATCATATATGTGAAATTTCAAATGTGCTTTCACCTATAACGTCTCCTCCTACAAATGATGATGCTTTGAGTGAGGCTAATACTCAGTTCATAACAAATCAACTTGCAATCATATATCTCAACGATTTCATAAAAGATAATGTACTGTAGGCAAACCGCTTACAAAAAGACACTGGGTGATTTTAGTTCACGCAGGGTGGGGTAAATACCCCTCTGCCGCTGTGATGCCGCCCTCTCCTAGTATCCCAACTACTGCTTGGCACTCGCCCGCTTGCTGTATCCCTGGCCACTGCCACTTAGCGGCTACCCTCACACCAAAGCGTGGTTACGTCTATGGCTACATTAGTCTGTTCAATTAATATTTTATGCTTGTATAGGACTACGCATAAAATACAATATACTTATAGAATAGGTAAGTAGCTGCAGTGTAAACAAAATGACGCTAGCGAGATACAAACCATCCACACAGCAGATAAAACAGACACGATAAGATGCTTGTCCCACTCCCAACCAACCACTGGAGGGGGACCCCGCCTGCGCGTGACTGCTCAGATGCTTCTGCGCAGGTTTCATTGTGAGCGGTTTATGTATAGAAAAGTTGAGAATCTACTGCATATTATTGACAAGTTCCTTGCTGAGTGTTGGAGGATAGGGAGGAATTAGTTTTGCTACCTCTATGGTACATGAGATTTCAAAAGGGGAGGTTTGTGTTTGTCTTTGTTCCTGACTGTACACCTCTTCCTATGGCATTATGAGAGCAAGCCTCCAGACACTACAGGCTCGCTAAAGGCCTCCTGGCTTTAATTTTAAGATGATTAAAGAACACTTAGAATTGGGGCCCCAAATAAGCATGTGCCCCAGGCCCTCTAATCCCTTTTGGCGGCTTTAGTAGATGGTATCGATAACGAGTGCTGTGGCCAAACACGGTTTGAACAAGCGCTATCTCTTAACTCAGATCCAAAGTCTTAGACTTCTCGGCCATTCAGTATTCCCCCTGCCAAAAAAGAAATGTTCATAAGCACTATAAGATTACGGAATCCATAAATTACATGTAAAGATTTATATAAGAAAAGATAATATAAACGCTATTTTAGGAAATAGAATGAAATATAAAAACTAAGTTATCTAGGTTTAAATTTTTTTGAATTTGTTTACGGAAATATAAAGTTACAAATGTTTGGCTCTTAGCCAAGATTATCAGTAGCTCATTAAGAAACAAAATTTCAAAAGTATAAGGCTGGAAATAATTTTAAGTTTCAACGTTCAAAACTGATTATGAATACTGGTAAATTGAGGTTCATAAATAAACCAGTTGTATTATTACTAAGACGAAGGTTACGATCATTGATGCATAATTATGTTGGGAGAGTATTACGTAGTGTTGACTAATGAAATTTGTTGTGTCCTTGATTCTTCTATAAGAAAGTTTTTTCTATATATTAAAATAGGGAAATATAATTTACAATAAAGTATTTTGCATTACGAAAGATAAAAATAAATAGGTAGATCAAAATTGGAATTAAATATCATTGTGAGAAACTGTAACAATAATGAAAGTATCAATTTAAATAAACACTAATATTTGTATTATTTAGTCAACCAATATTTTCTTCAGAAATATAAGCGAGTTACATCTTGGAATGGAATGTAAAATAAAACCTAGAATGGAATTACTTTTTTATAATAAAGATAACATTATTCTTGAAAATAGGGCTACTCCGAAACCAATCAGAATAGTGGGTTCGAATTAAAATTAGATTTTAGTCAAATAAAATAATCTTTTTCTTTTTTAAGGGGGTTCTTTCTACGCCAGTGACATTAAAACGTTAGACATAATAAAGTGTTTTTACTTGTAAATGTAAACGGTCTAACCTCATTTGCAAATTTTTCCCTCCTTGCGAATCGAACCCGTGACTTCTCAATTATAAAGCCACTGCAGCCTTAGTACCTATGAATATTAAAAATATGAAAAATATGGCAATAACGAAGTTATTTTCGTAAATTTGTATTAATTTAGGGGTTTCATTTATTAATTAAGTACAACTTTAAAATGGATTTAACATATTTTGGTTTTCACTGGCTTCAGGCCTGCTTTCCAGAATTCCTATCCTCTGACCAGCTCAAATATAGTAAAATACACACCATATGTACGTGCATGTATGCTATACATACACCAAGGTTGTATACAATATATGATCTTCAATGATGATGTTGTTGTTGTTGATAAGTTATTCTTGACAGGTTGCAGCAATCAGTCACTCCATTGTCGGGGCTTCTCGCGTTTATCGTCTTGGCATCTCCCTTCCCGCGGCCCCCTCCCCACAATAAGGCCAAGGCAACAACAATTAGCCGCCAGTCAACAGCATTTCACAATATATTTTCGCTGTTTACAGAAATAGTTTAGAAAATTTATTCAGCTGAGGCTGTTGGCAATGCAGTGATTATTGTTATATAAGCGATACTGGAGCTAATTACACTACAGGTGGTCTTGTTCCTTTCTTTTTTCTGAATCTTACATTTAGTATAAGTCTCTGCAGTAGATTCTTAAATTTTTCAGTTAATTTGAAGATTTGTTTTAACACGATCATTTTATTGTTTTATATACTGTATAACTTTGTAAAAGTGTATCAACTCATAGTTTTACTATGTGTTTAATAAAAAAGCTTAAAATACTGGTACTAGTTGTAACGCGGTTGGACTTCAATTTAAAAGCTTTTTTACCTGATATTTTAATTTTGATAATTGGAGAAAATTCAGTTAGTAAGGGGAATCAAATTGAAATTTATTTTTCATGGGCCACTTCACGATTCGCTCTAGAACAAATTTATATAATCTCTTTGTCCCAACCGACAGAAGGGAAACAATTGTTGGTCGTCAAATGTTTTCTGCATAAATTACTATCCTACAACAATTTGACAAACTTACCGTTTATAGATATATATTTTTTAAAATTCTTATACTGTATTCCAACATGTATTCCGTACGTATTCGTATTCCAATAAAGAATTTGAAACCAAATGTTGAAATTACATCACGTACCTTGAGAAACACCTGGTAGTAATGTAATTAGTTTTATTAATTGTATTACTCTGTAGTTAAATTACATTCCAAAACCTACCATGCTTTTTGAAAGGGTAGAAAGAAGTTTACCGTAACATTACGTGAGTAATATATATATATATATATATATATATATATATATATATATATATATATATATAATATATATATTATATTATATCATGGTATGTAATCTTATATATCGTATTTATATATAAAATAAGAAACTCGTCCAACCCTCAAGACAATTTGATAAATTTGATTCATGTGAAAAAAAAAAACTTGTTGCCATGCATGACAATCATTTGAAACTATGGGAAATTTTACCAAAAAACCTTAAAAATCTGAAATAGCGTAAAAGAAATTTTTAAACACTTCGGTCAAATTTCATTTTGCTATTCCTCTAAATTTGTCACTTTTTCAAAAAACTGCTCGTGGCTCATAACATTTTCTAAACAGCAGAATTGTAAAAAATAGTCATTATTATGATTTATTCATTGCGTAATTAATCTATCGTTTCAGTAAATTTTGCAGCCAATTTAAAATAACAGAACTTATATTTAAATTAATGTTTTAACATCATATAATTATTTGTATTTTAAGTTTACGATGAATTTAAATTATGTCACCTAATATATATTCCATGGGTATGCTTAGCCAATTTTGGCTAATTTAACTAGTTATTGTAAATAATCCAGTATTGATTACTCTTAATGTATGTTTAAAATTTAACAACAAATTGGCGAAAAACAAAATTAAAAATAGACTAACTAATCCTATTAACAACATACGAGTTTCAACACGTATTGCATGTCAAATTCTACTTTCTCTTCTGCAAACTAACATTGAAACTAGCATTATTAGGCCACTCTAGGAACGTGCCAAAGTAGTTTTTGCTATGCGATGCCTAACAAAAACTGGTATGAACCAGTGCCAACGACACTTCATTTATTATCAATAAGGGTCTAATATTAACGCATTTGTCTCTTTATATATGCCAACATGTGTCTACATGTACGAGTATTTCCATTCTACTTAGTTTATCTAGTAATAGTTTATTATTAAAAACATTTTATTACGTAAATCAGGTTTTTAAATGTCATTAATTAGCTCCTCAATACTTTTTGCAGTGAATAAATACTAATGGAATGTTTGGAGTGAACCAGTATATTAGAAGTGTGTTCAATTTACGGCTAAACTTCTAAGGTCCTTTTTCTACCTCAAGCTAGAGCATTTAAAACTCCGCTTAACCTAATATTAAAAATTAAGAAGACTTGCAAACAAAAATAATTTCAAAATATACAATATTTGTTTTACCCTAATATTTACTTTGAAAAAAGTGTTACAATATTTACTTGTAAATTTGGTATCTTATGGAGTGATCTTCAATAAGATAATTAGATTACAGAATATAGTAAGAATACATTTTTTCAAGATTAGTTATTTTGTATCTGCGTATATTCATAACTGTACTCAGTATTCGATCACGAGAGCTTAACCTCTAAAAGATGTGTATGCGGTGGTTTCCGCAACCACAAATTTATATCTGGTGTAGAGTGTACCTTTAATCCAAAGTTACTCGTAATAGTGTAACATGTCATGTGGCGTCGTCGTAACATTTACTAAAAGTGATCAAACTTCATGACCTAGATATTCCTATTTAGATAAGTATATTATATAATTATAATAGTCAAGCTTATGACATAGTAAGTTTAAATCGTGACATAATGTTAAACTTTATCTATATTTATCTTTACCTTGACGTAATAAAATCCAAAAACAATATTTGTACACTTATATCAGCGGCGGCGGCGGCTGTGTCTATTGTTACATAACCTCAAAGTCAGTAGTTATAAAATGCATGTGGTTACACAACTGGAGGCAATATTAATTAAGAGTTGTTTAGTAACTGGCCAGGTTTCATTTGTTATTATCGGTGACGCTAATAACACGTTATATAACAGATAAGCAGAGGAGGTGCGGTGTTAGGTGATTGATAAGTCAAGTTTATTGGAATTTTACTGAACAACGTAATGAACTGTAGGGGTTTTGAAGATGACAACAATGAAACAAAAGCTGTATTATGAGTCGTCGTGTTTCATTATTATATCAACTGGGAAAGTGTTTCTCTTCTTGCTACAGTCAACTGTCAAACAAACCGTGTATAGAATCAATATGTTATAATATCTCCGATAATGCGTGGGCTTCGAAATAGTGAATAATAAAATTAACAAATAGGTCTGACAAAATAATAAATGCGAGCCGACTTATTTAATATCTGTCGTTGCATGTACTCCTCTACCGATGATTTTGGATGGGGATGTTATTTTTTTAAGGCAACAAAACTACATAAAACAATATCGGATATACTTAAGGTATGATTATTCAAGTGCCTCGTCTCTCAAATCAGAGTTGGGAATGCTGTTAAGTTCAAAGTTCCATATAATACTCTAGGTGGAGGCCTGAAGCTCACAACCACGAGCAGCAAGACGGGATAGGTTGAAGACAGAGTCCTATTGGTCTTTGGGTGTAGACTCGAGAGCACAGACCGTGGGGTTTCTGTGATTGGGATATTCCTCTGACCTTAAAGGTCATATGAAACATTAGACTCCCTGATAAAAGTGGACAGTACACCCATGTTAGAAACCTGAAATTTGTGGAATGTGGAGATTTGGTCTATAACGACCATTACTTTACATTGACTCGGGAAAATCCAAGTAAGGACACCCGATTTATTTCAACATGTGCACATTACTAATTTTGAAATAGATGGAAAAGTCAAGTTTTGGGCCTCTCAAACCTCAAAAGAGGAAACTAAATCAAATATGTTGAGGCGATTAGAGTATATACGAGCTCAAAGGTATAAAGGAAAGATATGAACAGAGCTGTGAGAGAATTGGATAAGATGACCATATTCAAAGAAATGCTCTGTAACTAGGCCTATAATGCATGAGTATCTGAGCCAATAGTTGGCCAGCCATTGTACAGTGTTCTTGCGAGCTTGCCCTTTGCTACCACTCATTATGTCACATCTTTCCTGTTTGTGTTCATATTTAACTTCACCTAACTTAACTTAACATAACTAACTTACGTCGTATGTAACAAAATCGAGTTAGAACTAAAAGTGATTGGAGGCATTCGTTTCTATCTTGATCGAATTATTAAGGCTTCTTTGAGACCTTAGTAGCCCCTGCCAATGTCTCGCCTCTTTCTATTTTGTCATCTTTATCAGATTTTTCACTATTTAATGTGATGTTGGGTCTTGGTATTTGTGATTCGTTTAGTTAATAGACAGCTGTTGTGACTCTCTTTATTTGTAACTACTGGAATTATTCTTGCGACTGTATATGATGGTGGACCATGAATTCCCTCTCTCCCGTTCACCATCATCCCTGGTTCAAAACACGTTAGTTATCATTACGTGTCGTTAGAGCTGCTTCTCGTTTCTAATGGGTTGGACAGTCAATCACTTGGACTCGAAATATTCGTGGTGGTGGAAAAAATGTCTAATAAATAATTGTGGGAGAAGGGATGGGCCAGATTATGTCGCGGATCGATGGTCAATTTTGAACTCGGAAGAATCTGAATATCGCCGCCTGGGATGGTCTCTACGTTACTTAGAACAACATTCCAACAGTATTACGAATTTTAAGGAGAAGGTGGCATTTATATATTCAGTGCAATGCTGATCGGCATGCTTGGAGAATGCTGCTCGTATAATTCAAAAGTACCGCAGAACGCTTGGTGGTCGCGTAAGAGTTATGATGCTGTATGGCGGTTTTTATCCGATGCTGGTTGGATAGTGGTATAAGAAGCACAAGGATTTATCTGACTCTAATGAGGGGTTCTGAGAACCCGACATGGTATGCAAAAAAGGTGACGTTCTGCGTATGATTGTCACTCAGGTATTTAATAGTGTCCCTGCACTGAATGGTTTAAGAATCGAGGAAATAATTCACTGGGTTGTCTTTGACTCGAAAACATGACGCTGCCAGAATAATGTTTTTGTCGTACACGATCACTGGTTGGTGCTCTCAGAAAATTTTTAATACAGATAAAAGATACCAAATGACAAACTGCACACACGTTAATGGATCTAGTTGAGTGTGTCTCTGCCGTTTTCGTTAACCGAATTGCATTGATATTGAGAGTACACGTGATCTTAAGCAAATGAAGAGGACGTTTACAAAGGGAGAGAGCCGATCTGTCTCGGCAGGAGGCCTACACGTGACTAACTGTATTAGGACACTCTTGGGGGGGGGGGGTGGGGGGGGGGGGGGGTGGGGGGGGGGGGGGGTGGGGGGGGGGGGGGGTGGGGGGGGGGGGGGGTGGGGGGGGGGGGGGGTGGGGGGAAGACTTACATTCCTATCTGGTACATAAGGCATCATGTATTGTAGTTGAACACTTCCAACAGTCTGCCCTTGCGGTCACCTTTAGTATCATGTTGTTAAATGAGCAATTCAATAACACGTTTATCCTCTTATTCCTTAGTATT
Source organism: Homalodisca vitripennis (assembly GCF_021130785.1). Lineage (NCBI taxonomy): Eukaryota > Metazoa > Arthropoda > Insecta > Hemiptera > Cicadellidae > Homalodisca > Homalodisca vitripennis. The sequence continues at coordinate 48,197,984 of NC_060207.1, read as the reverse complement.
TTTTGATGGGTTAATAGTGTTATCCTGTCAGGTAACCTTTTATGGTGAGCGTATTTATATTTTATAAAGCCCCCTGAGAAGAATTATCCTTCCTTTTGTCCATTAAGTAATCAAATCTTAATAAACAATAACATTAAATTAACTACAAACCGATTTGACCACCGGAAAATATCGATTAGATGTATTGGTATTGCTGTGAAAGGTGGTACCCCTTCCATTTATAGACAATTGTTATTGATTAAGTTGACAAAAAGTAGTTCAATGAAAAAGGGCAAGCCACAACAATTTCAACACCAGTGACAAGTAGTAGTAACCAAGTGTTTCAGGAATTGGTTCTCTTTGAACTTTTATACTTCTGTATACATATATAGGTCAAATCAATTATCTCCATTGATTACAACGTATTGGTCTTCTGAAGCTGGTTCTATGAAAGACAATTAATTAGTTCCTGGTGTCAATTATGAAGTGTATATTTCATCTTAGAAATAGAACTCCTGTTAGAAACAACTTTTCATTGATTTGTCCATTAATGGATTATTTATTGATAAAATAATTATTTTATCCTTAACTGACAGGAACAATTAGAATTACTAGTGTGTAGGCCTATAACGCACAAATGTTTTACTCTAATAAAAAATGGGGTTTTAACTTCATTATTCTACGGTTTAGCTATATGATTGTAAATACACGACTTCATTGTTCTCTCCACCAGAATCGATTGGATGCAGACAACCACTAGAATATAGACTTACAACATACCTCATGTTTACATTTAACAGTTCTGGGGCTGTAAATAATGGGAAATGTCTTACACTTGAACTCGCTCAAAGAGATTGTGTATTATGGATTTAATGGACAAACAGTTTGTCTGGCTGTAAAGAAGGTCTGTTTGGTCCTGCATGTCTCGATGGCAAGATGTGCTAATGACGTCACTAGAAGTCATCCTTGGCCCGCTTACATCAGTATACCTACCCCCCTCCCCCCCCCCGTGTACTTCACCACCATGAGGACTGGTTTTGCATTCAAACAAACCGGTTCCCAAATCAAGTCTACACCACATTTAAATAAGACTTTTGTTTTGGTGTAATTCGGTCGATTTGAGGCCCGAATGTGGAACATCGCCAGCAACGGCAATGGCCCTGTGTCTGGGACGAATACTACGTCTGTCTGGGCCAGTCTTGTGTGGAAACCGGATCTCACTGCATTCAAAAACTGCTGTCTTCTTATGTGTTAAAACTACAAATGGATTCGCATTCAACTTCGAGTGGTTCTGCCATCGAGTAGATCATTAATTTGCCTTCCTCGCGAGCCTGGTTCTTTTACAAATTTAGTTCATTAAATTTCATACGTCATTATATGACAATTACTCATTTTGTTCACCAGCATGAGGGAACGTAACAAAAGAGCTTAAAACCCGTTGTTTATAATGTCTCATATACATTTACGTTTGCAACACTCATTCCGTATAATCATCTATCCAAAATTCACCTTTGGTCACTCAATGACTTTTTAAAGAAGGAAAGAAATGCATCCTGAGAATAAATCAAGTTGACTTCACTAACGACAAATTGACAGAGGTAGACCTACTATAAACTTTAGTAACCACTAGGTAACAAACTTATCAACTTGTTGTGAGACGGGTTGTAGACTGGCCCTGACCTTACAACACTTCACATGGTGGGACTGGGAGGCGAATAACGGGCTTGTTGTTACAGAGCGTTGACCCCGCTCTAGCTTTGGCGTCTCTCCTACCACACAATTCCCTACATTCTCCCTCAACAAGCGCTCCTCCGATTTTCTTGCACTATATCCAAATTCTTCTAGATCGCCGTTGATTTCTCGTTGCGAGGTTGATAAGCGTTGGGACACCGGACTACAAACTCGCGCAAGATCTGGCTTTATCTATTAGTTTACTCATAATCCAATATAGATAACTGCCACTGACTAACCAACTCAGAGACAGGTTACTTAAGAAGAAGATAAATTTAGTTTGTGTAATAGGGTTTTGATAGAATTTCAAAACTTATATGTTCCTATCAACACTACCTATACCATTATTAACATATCTGTTGCCGTCAGCCACCATAACTTACGTAATAACCTTTGCCACTGTATCTGTATTATTTCAATCGAATAATTATTTCTGGAACCGGTTCAAACTCTGTAACCAGTGCCAACTCGAATGCCAGTCGTAGTAACTACTACAAGCTTGCGTGTGAAAGTGATTTAATTTAATCGTTCTTGCAGGCCTTCGACTAGGTAAAGCCTATACTGGAATAATGAATACGTAAAGGCCACTGCCTAGAGAAGATCATGTTCACGGCTAGGGAAGAGTAGTCTGGGCTACAGCCAGGGCCACCAGCTGATTGCCACTGCCACTACTCGCGAGCGCCACAGCCACCGCAACCGGTTATTCGCACGCCTCATCACCTCCTGGTTTGTTGTCCTTTGATGACATTGGCCATTGAACTCCAACTCTACTGCGCAGTTTCTGGCTTATCCGCGATATCGTAACTGACCCATCTTGCCCTGTATCCTATTGTCCGCAAGTACGTTTTCTCAAACAAATCTATTCTTCTTTATACACACGTATTATATAATAAGTGTATAGCTGCTTTCGTGAACATCGTCGACATATCGTGGCACTGGCGCGATGTCGGTGTTCTATTCTAGTCAGTCGCGCCTTTGCAAGCTTATCAGAGCGCTCCATCTGCGAACTAATGAATTGACTACCTCCCACGGCGTCTCATTCTCATTGCTCTTTGCTTCAGGGTCACCAGTGCTGCCAATCCCTGAGAGTACTTCTCGTTACTTCTCCATATAATACGTTTCGTTTCCTTGTTTCAAATTCCCTTCAGTTCAATTGTTATTTATGTTATACGAGTGTAAAATTACCTTTCTCTGCTCAGTGTGTGGGTTTTGATACTGATTGTAAATACTAGAATTGTGGTACGAATGCTGAAAATGCCGTCTCTAACCGTGAACAAAATAAATGTTCAAAGCAAAATGAGCCACAGAGCAATCTTAACTTTATAACTGATAAATATAACGCAGTGTAACAAAAAGCATACTTACAGACTGTCCATAAAACTTAGCTGTTCAAAACGGCACTCTAAACATGGAAATAAGTAATGGAAATAGAAGGTTTAATACATTTTTCCATTTGTGTTTAGTTTAATCCGCATGTTTGCATGTTTCTTAAAACCATTATTATTTTTAAAATCCCATTCAGGATAGTTTTACTAAACTTATTTTCTTACTGTTTTAGACATCTAAAAGTTCCAAAAATACATTTGTATGTTTATTAAATTTTAAATTGGCAGCTATTTAAATATTTTAATGGCAAATACCATGAAAAGCGGTAGGTAGATCTCTAGAAAAAATAGTCGAACTTTTTAATACAAATAAATGTAAGAGGACTATGCTCATTAAAACGATTCATCAAATAAAAATGTTTTGGTTGTTTTTATTTGTGTTATGACATTTGCGTTTTAATGTGCGAATAAGGAAAACCTCCCTCGGACAAATTTAACTCCCCTACCTGTAACTATCAACTTTTATCTGCAATAGTGTTTTGCCATTCATCCGTCGGTATACTATCTATCACTCATGGCGGTGTGCCAAAAATGAATTATATCTGCTTGGCATCCATGTATAAACCCGTTTGTAAATCAACCATGAACTACATTCATGAGGACAGTCCCACCTTGAATGACTGTTGATTAAACACTGATAGGAAAGCGCATTTGTTTGCACACGCTGGCACTTCATCAGAGTAAATATTGTCAGCACAAGCGATGATGGCGGTGTGGTAACCAAGGTAGATTACTTGTTTTTCCACTCAGCATCCCGCCTCGTGCTCCACCGTTTCCTATAAATTTTCACGATCAGCTGGCGACCGGCGTAATTAGCGTTTCTTGTGTTCCTTTTTTCCCCTGCGGTATGTTACTTTTTGCACCTAGTACATTAACACAATATAATACCTTTCTCCGCTAATTCTAAACTCACTTAATGATTTTTCATCATATAAAAACGCTCGCCTAGCATGTCTAATATGTATTTTTTCATTCGTTAGAACCTATCTTGTGGTTTTTAAAAAATTGTTCAAATGAAAGTACTTAATCTCCTCGTAAGAGTGAACTTTAAAGCTGTAGACCGTTCTTCGGAAATATACGAATCTTAAATAAGGAAAACCATGTGAATTATTAACGCAATTTTGGTAACTTATTTATTGAAATTTTGTAAGATATTAACACACCGTGTATTCTAAATAAATGTTATTTATGAGTGACTGTTTTAACATTTGACACGAAATCCTGGATACGTGGTCTGCTGATAGAGGAGCGAGGAGGCTGAGTATGACAGCTGTGGAGAATTACAAAGGTCGATGCTGGTAGCACAGGTGGTTAGTGTCAGAGCTTGTCACTCCAGGGATCCGGGTTCGAATATTGTTTTGGGCACGGTGTTTCTGCACGCTTTTCTTCGGAGCCTATTACAGTAAAATGATAAACGGTTCCGAGCTAGAGCTTCTTTAAGTCGTCTACATTTACGCTGAAGATAGAAAGGGGAAGTACAAGATAAATATACAATATAGTTTGCGGAAATTATTTATTCGTGAGAATGATTTTTCTAGACAAGTAAAACTAAATAGAGATTATGTTTGCATATTATTTCTAAGTTGATGAAACATGACAAGACATAACGATACATGACGAGACATTCGAGACATGGAAGTGACATTTGAGACAAGGTCCGCCTCTTGTCCCAATGGTTAACGTATTGGACTGATGATGACCAAGGACCAGTTTGATTCTACCACTGGACATTTGCTGAGGCACAATGTTTTGTTTAATAGATCCTTGATTAGTTAACAATGTGGAGAGGGGCATAAGGTGAAATTAAAATAAGTCGTCTCACCGCACTAAAGTAACAAAATACTATTGAAGAGAATTTCCAAACATGTAGATTACAAGCCCAAGTTTTGCACAGATTCTACAGTTCTTTTACAACTCTGCAAAGCAATTGCTCTGAATCTAATAGTTTTTGTTACAAAATTGCAGTAAGTGATCAGCCACAAGTATAGATGTATGGACCTCTCGTTCGTTAACACTTTAAAATAAAAATTTTTCAAATTATAAATATGCCGATTTATAATCATCAATTTTGTTTCTCTGTCTGAAAAACCCATAACAATTTTCCAATTGATTTACATTCCGATATTGATATACTTTCCAATTTGTTTAATAAAATCAGGAGAATATACTGCACATACTTTATACTGTTGACCAGTTAGTTGAATATACGTATATACATATAGTTCATATTAGAAAATATTTAAATCTCCAGATTATATTCTCAATAAAAATACAGATAACGACTCAGAAGAGATTGTTGACATACAAAAATAATGCTAAACTTTCTAATTGCCCCATGAGAGATACATAACTAGTATGGATTCTAACTTGTTTCGAAACTCGTTATCACCATAGTAAACAGGTGATAAGAGATAATACAAGCAGCCGATGTCGAGTCACGTGGCAACACCAGCTGTCGGCTGTTGGTTCTGACAGTCGAGCAGGTCTGCTCTGTCTCTGCTCCACCAGCGCCGTGCCTTCCTCTCCTTACTGGTAGCTCAGAGGCAGAAACCCTGCTGTCACTCAAGTCTGGATTAGTCGTTTGCAAGATTATTTGCTGCTGTTAAAACACTTTCAATAAACAATACTGGGGTAGTATCCTAAGAAAAACAACGTTTTTAATACTTTATGTAAAATAAAAGACTAATATTCTTATTCTAGGATAAGGATACTTTTAACTGATGTGTCAACGTAAGACGTTCTTATATGAATGAAATTTAACTTCAATTAAGAATATTGTTAACACTTAATGTCCATGTAGCGAACCCCATGGCGAATATGACATGTAGCTATCGTCTACTGAGAGGGACAATAACTGAAACTTCTTGGGGTGTATCTTGCAGGAGGGTCTACCATCAGTATCAAGGGTAAGGGTATAAAAGACGATGAGTAATTTTTTCCCCATTATCCACTAGTAACTTTTTTTTACTACTTTTACAAATTAATATGATTACGATAATATACATTTTGTGATCATATAATTTGGATAACCAAAGTAAAAGATATAAAATTCAAGCCTTTTTTATATTTTTTAACGTCATAAAAAAATACAAAGATTGTGTTTTAAAGCATATGTAAGTATTCTTATCTGTACAAATAGTAATCTTTGCCCGTTGTAAAGTAAACATTTGTTGATATAGTACCCCAAATAAGACGGAATAGTGGGGATGAACTTGTAAATAGTATTACATTAGTACAGTAACATTCATTGTGAGCGATATTATTAGTTTAGAAGGAGACAACTAAATACAAGTGCTATTTGGACAGTGGGGCATGGTCCGCTTGTGGAGAATGGGGGCAAGTTAATTGACACTGCTGTGCTGTGCAGGAAGAGGGGGAGGGGAACGCAATTAATTGTGACGTAGAAGCCGCGACAGCTACAGTAGAGGAACAAGTGGGGGGAGGGGGGGGTGGGGGAGAGGCGACACACGAACACGCATTCATACCAGGAATAGGAGCGTATGATTCGTTCATCAAACACAAAATTGTCGGTCTACACATTATTTAGGCAATCAATCCAAATTATAGTTGTTTTCTGCTGTCGATATTCAATTCTACCGTGATGTGTCTATAGGGAATTGTCAACTCAGATAATTGAACTAAGATTATATTCATACCTTTTGACAAACAAAATGTACGATTCAGTACTATAACTAAAATTTGGATTACATATACAACATTTTCAGCAAAAACGAATTCAAAGACAGCTACTATGTATTTTACTCTAAACCATGCGTTACGTCGCTGCCTGCGACTTTGTACCATAAGTAGTAAACAGTAAACTGCGGTTTTTTCCAAGTGATTGGAATAACTTTCAATTAATTTACATAAATAATAAAAATAAATTTCCTTAAATTATGTACCGGTATTGTTGAAAATATGCAGAAAAGATAAGTTCCATGCTTCTTTGAGAAACCGGAGACCCACTTCTGACTACAGGCCTTTAAGTTTATTGAATTCTTCCGGGAATCAATTACGTTTTGTGTACGTTCCTGGCATAGCCACCTACAGTCGCAGTTACTGAACCGTGCCAAGGTCCAGACTCGAGCCACTCTTCCTGATAACCTTGTAAATATATTTAATATCGTGTTACTTGTATATAATTATAAGCTTTTAACCACCTCGAGTGGTGTGTACAGAACACATAAATCGTTGTAAAATATGTTATGTCACATTATTAAAATGAAAAGTTATGTTCTTTTCAGATTATTAAGTGTGCGAATATCCAGCCCAGACTATTATAGTTTCCTCACCATGGACGAGGTGATAAACATGTCGATATCTGTTTGTGTTGGTCCAAAAAAGAAAAACATGCTTTGCACATCTTCAGTAGCGCGTGTGGGCCATGTGGCCAGTTTCAAGTTTTACCTAGCACCTGCCGTCAGATCTGGATCGTGTTTTATATGACCTAACATTCCTGCGTGGAGAATACGCTGCTATTCTCTTCCTGTGTAAAGATCCCTTTCTGCGTTTCTAGTCCGAATTTTGTTCCTTCATTATAAGAAATAGGTTTATGAAATAATATAATTCCACTGTTAAAGGATTGACTAGATCCACGAGAAATTATCGAATCGTTTTAGAAAAGCATCGATAGAGAAGAGAATATCATCGATAAATATTCGAACTCAATTTGTTTCAGTCGACGTATTTGTAAAGTCAACTGATTAGGTCTACTCCCAGTATGGTCTTTGCTTTTCACAGATTCAATATTATTGCCTAAATAGCCAAATTATGGAACAGTAGATTACAAAATAAAATGTAAATTAGGTAAATGCCTGCCTGCAAGTTAGACGTTTTGGTGATTGGTAGAGTACATCTGAAAACCTTACCTGCCGTTCGTTGATTACACTGTTGATGAAAACTAGAAACTTGCGACCAAATAACAAAACAGATTTTATTACCAATACTAAAATGAAGAATCTCTCTGAGTTGGTGGTATCGATTGTCGGATTGGTGTGAATGGAATGGAAGTTCGCACGGTGCGGTGGTACATTATAGGATTGAGGGAAAGTATGTCAGGTCAGTAGTGCGACGGCGCGCTACCCGTGGAGAAAGTCGCAACCACCGTAGACTTGACCCAGTTGCAGATCGTTGTCTTCGTCGCCGGTTGTAGGCCGTCGGGAGGCACGAGTCTGTTACACCTCACAGGCCAGTGAGATGATAAACCACGACACCGTGCAAATAATCGAGTCCTAGACGATATGGTAGCGTCACGCCGACGTTAATGCGTGCACGATATATGTTTGTCTCCTGTCCTAAGAACTACGCATTGTTTGTTCTGCTTATAATTGAAACGCTGACTATGGGAGACATCCTTGTACTCCGTGTGTCTAATGAGACTAATTAAGATCACTCAGTATAGAGCCGCAGTGAAGGTGTTAAAAATCTTTCTTCCATTTGTACGGCATATTCAGTAGATGAAGTGTTCTAACTCAAACATGTTACCTCATGATTATTAATGCCATTTCAGGTAGTATTCTTTGGTCAAAAATACCCAGCTTTATTACTATAGCCTACTATTTGAGTATGGTAGATTAAACACTTCACGAGATTCAGTGATGAAACTAAACTATTATAAATGTAGTAAACCTAGTGTTAATGTATTTTAAGTATTATTTTTCCTTTTAATTTGTCAGTACAGATTATTTTCTGAGTGATTTTACATGCGATAATTTTAAATATCAAAAGAATTAAATTAAATTAGTTTGTATGTAGACTGAAAGTAACACCGCCTGCGTACCAATTGATCACCGGTTATATCAGAGGTAAAACCGGTTTTTTGTCCACCAAATGTTTGAAACTAGACATACTGGAGATAGATAAGTTACTGCCATTTTCCAGTACACGTCAACACACTTCCAAGTATAGTCGTATTCCACTGAAGTATTCTTAGGGTTGAGATTAAAAACTTCGTTGAAAAAGAAGCTGGAGACAACCAAGTATAATTGTCACTATAGTGTCTCGGAGCACTCGTCAGAACTTGTTCGTGCAACTGCGCACGTATCTGTTAATCGATAGAATAGAATTCTTTCCCGGAACCAGTTTAGTTATTACGTCCCATTCCGTCAAGCCTCGCCTCTCCCAACATAACATGCTGCTGATGGTCACGTCTTTTGCTAGCAGCATCACAATTGTTCGTCAGTGGGCGTATTGTTTCCAGCATTGTTTCTGTAGCTTTTTATTTATTATAGGTGAACTAGCATATAAATTCAACGGGCTCCCTCTCTTACAACTTACTTGATATGAAGCTCCTATAAGTGTAAGTGTAAGGGGGAAAAGTACAAAAGTGTGTTTTACTCAGTTTTTTATTTACAGTTTTCCTATGTTCCGTTTATGCTGAGTAGCGATAACTAAAAACATGTTATGTTACGAGACTTCCATGCCATGATTTCAATTTCAGTTGGTATTCTTATTTACCATTGTTTATCAGTGTGTAGTCGATTCGGATTGGATGAGACACAGTGGTTGGACAGAGACTGAGAGTGACATAACGCTTGCGTCACCGGAAATAGTATCCGTATCCGCGGGAAACACGTCCAGTGTATGTCTACGAACCGCTCTGTAGAGCTAAAGATAGTTACGACATCACCACCAGATGTGGAGCCTCTGCTGGGCGGATCGGCGCGGGCGGCGTGGCGCGACTTGTGTTGCTGTTTGGCGAGTAAATTCTCCAGATATGAGACATCGTTCAGAAATGGTTAAGCCATTTGGATTGTGTTAGTAGATTTAAAACATTTCCCAACGGCACCCGACTAGTTTCTAGTCGTTTTTGTAAACATCTATTTACTCAAGATTTGGAAAGTGTATATATTTTTTAATTCATATTAATTTGGATCGGGATTAACAATAGGCCTAATATAAATTTAGAATTGTCGCTCCACATGGAACGCCTTTCTGGCTTAATTTATAAAACCAATACTTTTTGCTGAAAGAAAATATTTTTGTACACACATTTTGACAGCTTCACTTTTTTACACTTCCCATATTATTCAAAAAGTAATTAGTGTATTGTAAACACATACAAAAGTCAGATTGTTTTATAAATTAAATCCCTGGTTTATTATTCGCGTAAGAGACCTTTTCTCAGAGCATGCTGTATATTTTATTTCTCAAAAAATCTTTTCTTTCTTGTATAAATTCCACTTTAGAAAACTAATTTTAGTCCTTATTTAAATTCTTAGAATAAAAACAATAATTTGATACATGCAAAGAAATATTCATTCGTATATTAGTGTTTCCTGTATTGTATTGAACTAATCATGTGCACAAATTGTAAAACGGTGCCTACATTTTACAGGTTTTGTAACGGGTTCAGAAAAAGTCCAAAAGTGACACGCAAGTATTCCGTAGTCAACTAGAGACCGTTAGTGATGCTACGCATAAAGCCTACACATCACAGCGCCTCGCGTAATTTATGTAATGAAAGGGTTAAATTAACACTATACTAAATTAATTAATGCCACTTGCTATGTTTATTGTGAACGATCCAATCAGGCAAAGTTCAATGTTTAACTGGCTGATAACCTCTTGGTAATGAATATTTGTTTCGTTATCATTGTTTGTCGAGTTGCACTTCCTATCGCCGTGGTCACGTTTCGGTGTTATCTTTGCCTCGTCTCTGACTAACCAATGGCTATTTCTCGACCGTTATAGCCTGCCACCAGTGACCTGGGTTAATTGTGTTTTACGTAGTCTATGATAAATGGTTATGGGGTATTTGATTAGCGATAAAGCTAAGCGCATCCTGCCAAGAAAGCCTGTTGGCTTGTGGTCAACAACGATCCGCGTTAAAGGTATTTTCTTTGTTCTTCTAAGTGCAGTGTTATTTCAACATCCTGTCCAGGATTCCCAGTCATGGTTAATTGCTCCGAGGTGATAACATTGATTGATGTCCCCATCCAGTCAGCTGACATCACAGATCGTTAATTAATTAACCTCTTGACGTTTTGACTCTCGTCTCATACGATCCCAGATAAACTCCTACATCCCACGATGGGAACGATTATATAATTTCCTTCCTTCTTCCAGCTAATACTATTCCAAGAGCCGAAATCCAATTTATAATGTAATACTTCAGTATTTATTTATACATTTATAATATATGGTATGCTTACACAATACCAGTTGTGTAAAACTGTGTTTACCGTTGGCAAAGAAAATAAGATGAGCACGCAAGCTAGATTTTTGTGAAATCGTTTGAGAAATTTCCCTTAGAAATTAAATTGATTATCAGCTGCGCTAGGTTAGGTGGAAGTCAAACAGAAAAGATATCGAAGTGTCACAAAATATTCTAACCCTAAAAACATGAAGAACCTTCTCCTCCGCCCTTGATGGGGGTGTGGGTCAATGATTCTTTACAATTAATAAATATTACAACCGATATTTACAATTTTATTGTTTCACTAATTATACGCTGATGGGTCTGCGAGGTGGGAGAGAGATGCAAATCATCGGCATTAATTTGCATTTCTTTTTGGCAAAGACATGCTGTGTGCATAGAGAATTCAGATAATTCAGTCTAGGTCAAAGTCACAGTCAGGCGTTTTTTCTGTCATCTGGGTTTGTTGTGACTTTACTAACCCTCAGTCACTACCTAATTTCAAACCTTACAGAAATATTCAAGATTTCATTTGACTCTTTTCTGAGTTACATCTTGATCCTAAATACTGTTAAAGCTATCATCATTGAAGTAATTGGCAGTTACTGTACCAAAATAGGTGTTCTAAAACAACTTACATATATTTGATGTACTATAGCCAATCAAAGCAACAAGTGAGATTGTAGTAGTTTTCTAGAGATTTCCTATTGAAATCTGGAGAGCACGTGGAACGGATGTGATGCTTGAAACTGGTATTTCACAAGTTAATCTATGCTGTTGGAAAATACACCTCCCTCTAAGTGTTTGGGAAAGTGCCAACCTTTAGAAAGCGCTTATCAATCATTACAGAATACCAGAACAGGTACATAATCATTGCCTTGAGTCAAGAATGTTTGTTGTTAATGTCACCTTTGTGTCAACAGACTATTCCGTCATTAATCGTGTAAATATGTGTAATGAGTTTCCTTCAATTGAAAGTCAAATAGATAAAATCCCCGGAAGTGAGGAAATAAAATAGTTTATCTTGTAGTTAGTAAGACCTTTTTGTCCAGTCAGCTCTCCAGCGTGCTGTAGGAGAGAACAAAGCCGCCGCTCAGTTCAGAAATGCAGTGCCAATGTCCGAGTTTGGCCTTGAACGGACTGCGACTTTGTTCTCAGTCCGATGGCAACTCTAATTACTGCTACAATATTGGCGTGGAGAAAAAATGTACTTCGTTTACTTGTTTGTTGTGGTAGATTAAAGAAAACGAATGTGTCTTGGCTTGGGAGGATAAAGTCTTGTGTCGTCCCAGTTGTTAGTTAACCAGCGGCATATCTAGATTTGGCTTTGTATCAGCTGTAATTAATATCCTGACAAATAGTAGCGTTTTTACCAAATAAAATCAAAACATAAACGTCTCCAGTAGCCACCTAGTGGTTACCGTAACCACTAAAACCAGTCAACAAAGTTCGCTAGTGATGCGTGGCCTTACCAGCGGTAAAACTAGGTCTAGCCAGCAAATCACGCTGTGAACTGTTTATCCTCTCAGACTTGAGTTTTATCGTTTCTGTGGTTTCTACTGATTGTGTTTGATTTCTACGTATTTAAAACTACACAAGTTCATTCTCTGGCAAAAAATAACTAATTCTCCCCACCCCGTGCCCAGCTGTGATATTCCATTACGATGTAGATTATGTTGTAGCTTTGGTATGGGCTGTTTAGTTTAATGAACACATATTTTTCCCCATTCCTACAAGTCGTAACTAATTTATATTACATTCTGTTATTATGGCTTCTATCGTTGATTCCATTGTCGTAAATTCCACCGTTCGTTAATTCCATAAATCCAATCGGTTTTCACAATGTGAACAACAAACATATTAAGAGCGCGTGAGAAAAGGCTTGATTGTTCAAGGAATGTGACATTACAAGTTACAGGCTTGGCCTTGAGACCAGTTCAGTTGTGTAATGCGTATAACAAATGGATGTAATAATGTAGGATCGTCCACGGCTTGTGATTACATTTGTTATGGCTGTTACACGTGTGCTACATTATAGTACCAGTAGTCTGCCTTGAATGTCGCCACCCCAGAAATGTCTTCCGCTTACTGCGGCCAACCATGCAGTAGAATATCACGTCGTAGTATGATAGGACTGAGATACACCAGAATACAGATGAGTCAAGAGATTTGATCTACTAGCCATCCACGAAACATTCATCTCATCTACGCGCTGTCATTCTGTGATTGGTTTAACAGAAGTAAATAAACATAACACCTTTTATCTGAGTATAACCACAAGACAACTAAATAAATCAGTAAGTATTCCAGTTATTGCACCTTGGGTCATGAGAATACCGGAGGATGGGCTCTAAGGAAAGGCCCAATGTTCTTGGAAAAGACGCCCCTCTCCCCCGCCAGCCAATCAGGTCCATCCCTTGGCTCATATGTATTAAATTTGTTCATTGAATCAATTGTTTAATTCGTATTTATAAACCCTTCGGAAGCTACTGTAAAAGTATTCTGAAATTCTACAATATCTTTGATCTACTTATATATAGAGAGAAAATCACTTGTGCATTTTATCTGTACACGTCAGGATCTCGTAGGAAGCTATGAGAAAGAAAATTACTTGTGCAGTTTGTATGTATATGTCAGGATCCCTTAAGTGTAAGCTATATGAGAAAGTAAATCATGTGTGCAGATTGTCTGTACACGTCATATGTCGTTTATCGCGACCTAAATGATTTGTTGACTTGTTCAGGGTTGTAGAAACTACAAAATAATCCTAACTCTTTGTACTTGTAACTTTATGGGAGGCTATTAACTCGTCAAACAAGAATTATATATATATATATATATATATATATATATATATATATATATATATATATATATATATATATATATATATAGTGATACGAGATTACACAACCTGTGTTCAGCTCTAATCTTTCATTATTCTGGTTTTCCAAGGTAAAGTTACGAAGTAGAAATTGTTAGGATAGAGTTATGCCAACACATACCATGCAATGCAAGGACAAAGTAAGTAAAGTTGAATACTCTATCAGTTGGCAGTCCCTTTTACACAAATGCTTAGAGGCCTGTTAATAAATATTCAACTACATTACTGCAATATTCGTTGTCCTACATATTTCAATCTTACATACTGTTGATGATGTGATGTTGAAATTCTTGTTTTTCTGTGGTTAACGTTAATGGGCCTTGTGGTTTTACGTTTCAGTATTACCCAAGCCTTTCGAGGCATTCTCGTCTATAAAAGCTTTATTAGATATGAATTTGATTTAGTTTATAATAATTGGTGCTTAGTAACGATTAGAATATGCCCTGTATATCCGGGTCTTAGTGTTGACATAGAGTAATAGTCATTATTATATTATTATTCTATGGCTTATTAGTACGTCGAGCAAGGCCGTTGGAGAATGTGTGAACTCTAAGTTAGAATACTGTGTGTATTTCACTGGAATTTTTTATCTTTCGTGTTCCGGAATTGAACATTACATTTATTAATCAAAACTGATACCATTTAACGGGAGCTCTAATTCGGAAAACAATTCAATTGTTAACTCGACATTTTACGATATTTTATTTAATTTGCAGTATTTTACATTACCAAAGTGGTCTATTAATTTAAAAAAATGTAATTTAGTATATGTTATATATTTGTATATGAACCAAATTTGTATAAGATCTCATTTGTAAGATATAGTTGATTGCCAGTATGATTTAGTATGATATCAAAACGAGAAAACCCCACTGTATAACTAGCTGCTGTAACTAAGGTTATGTAACGGGTCCTCTGTATTAAGTTCAGTAATTCAGGAGGTAAATTTGACTCGTATTACGACAGTACTACTCGTATTTACAACAATGTCCCAAAACTGCTTGAAGTAATTTCCTTAGTGCCTTTCACTATTACACTGTCACATTTAGATTATGTGACAGAGATTCGATTGCTACAAGAGTCCCGTGGGCCTAGGTAAGAGAAAACGCCAATAGTGTTTGGCTGGCAGTGAGGCCACATCTCGTGTGGGTTTCAAAATATAGCGTTGTGAGCTATTTTATCTGTGTTTGGACTGCTCATCTGCTCAAGGTTACACATATACAGGGTTAGTTTTATAAAGCTGGTGTCCAGGAAATCCAGGATGGATCCTTTCTCCTATGGAAATTCTGTTGTTTTTTTACGTTTAGTGCCAGAGCATTTGCATTACAGCAATCCTGCCATAATTATTGCAATAAACTATTGTATCTCTTTGTTTCCAATGTCTGGTTTTTGAGAAGATATAATATTGGTTCTTATTTATGTTATTTGTGTAAAATTATATGTATACTAAAATAAAACTGTAGCACTGTTGTTCCAGCGCCCAGCCACCTGGTGTACAGCAACCGTTCACACACACTCTATCGCCTCAATAGGCTACAGGCCGCGCTAGAATCTGCCGAGGCCGCCATCAAGCTGAGGCCGCACTGGGTCAAGGTAATTGTCCTCTTACATCCATTTGTAACAAGAAAAACGTTGATACAATCATAAAGTTATTTCTTTATATCGACATTTTCATATAGTAGCCTATATGTAAGTTTGAGGTCTTGTTTTTTTTTTTTTTTAATTTCATTTTGTATGTAGAATCCCTTCAATCAAAATTCTAGCTTAAATTATTGGTTTAAAAATAACTCAACTGATTTATTGCAACCCTGTGCGTGTTATTTCTTTTGGTTCGTTCTGACACTGACTCTGAAACAATACGTTTTTAAGGACGATATCCTTTCAAGTCATCCGAAAACGGAATTAAAACAAATTCTTCAGATACTAGCATGCCTTCAAAGCCCTAGGAAATGGTTAGTTGTAATAAAATTTTTAGTACCGGTTTAAACTCTAAGAATGCCGATATATATTTATTTTATTTTATTTTATTTTTATTTTTATTTTCCAACGGCAGCAGCCAATTTACAAAGACAAGCATAGATAGTAGATCGTTTTATTGTTAAAACGATTTTCATTTTGTCCTAATAACTATACTAAATAGGAGAATTAATGCCAAATTAACAACAACCGGTTTCTTACCCCTCCCCCTCCACATCGAAACTGCGCGTGCCGACAGCGACAGCGTAAAGCAACCGGTTGCCCGGATATCCCGCTCTGAGTCCCGCACTCATGAACCATTATATAACCTGTGTTCCCCTCTCACGTGGAGCCCTCTCACGTGTTCTCCTCGATTGGTTCTTAGAACTGGTGTCCTCGGGCTTCTTCCTTCCCGCGAAAACCGGCTGGGAATTGGGTTTAGGAAAATGGATGTAATTTGACGCAAACCAATTATCGTCAATGGTCTCGGCCCTCATATTATTATCACACATCTCGGATTCTACGCACGTAACTAAATGAGATATTATAGACTAATAGTAGGTTCCTAATGGGATATATTGATTACACGTTACTGTCTGAGACGGAATATATCTTATATTGCACTTATAGAACCAATATACAATGTCAATCGCATATGCGACGTAGTAGCGTACTATTTTGAAATCGGATACATAGTACGATTGGATACATAATATGCGGTTCTTGTTTAACTATGTGTAGTACTTATTACACGTATATAAGTACTTGCATGTATCGTAGATTGCACAGCACTGATATTATAATATACGTATTATCTACAGAACGGATATAAACTACACGATTCTATGTGAATTATACAACACAGAACGGGTATATAATAATTATACACCGGATATACTGTACTTGTAGACCGGATACGGTGCATATAACCATACCTTGACCGACATATCCAAGTTTCGAGTTCCATATTAAAATGCAGGCCCCTTCTAAGCACTTCGACCTCCATATGTTTGTTGCACCACCTTGAAGTGTGCGCGACTTCAAATACTACCGGTGCGTCGATATGCAGAACAGGTTAGCCTGATTTGGCCTGTTAAGACATGTTTTTATGAACTAGCCCAGTACACTAATTACCAGGCCATTCTATCATAATATTGCTAAGGCGGTTCTGTTGTAATCAGACTTCTACCTACTACCACAAAACTACCGTTGTTTTTTCAATTCCAGCACGCGCGGACTAACTGGTCCGGTATTTTTTGCGTTAGTTGGATCAAATTCAAAATTGAATGAAAGTGGTATAATGAAGGACTTGTTATTGTAGACTATGTGACATGAATGATTGCAGTTCAGTAGAGTATTTAGAGCGTTCGTGATTTAATACCAGTGTCAATGTGGGTTGCCGCCATAAGTAGGCAAGTTTGAAAATCAATGAAGAACGAATATCAATTTCACAGATATTGACGTTAGATAACCTAGCTGCAAATTTCTGATGCATCATGATGTTGAGCCGGCTACACTGGCGGTAGTCATGATGTAACCCCATAACAACAATATTACACCTGAAACACATCCCTAATTATCCGTGATGGGGATGTCTCAATTTAAAGATATATTTCACACGCATAGAAATGGTTTAGTGCTTTTAGATAGTTTTATCAGAAATTTAGAAATAAAATCAAACCTTTTTTACTTCTCCTATTAATTATGCAAAAAGTATAGACTTTACAAGAAGAGTACAGAAATGTTCGAACACTTATCGATTATATCTAATTTAGACATCACACATAATTTTAAATCAAAATCAAGGGCGTAAAAGTTTTAAAATGTTGGCAGTTTCTATTTTGCAAGCAGACAAAGAAAAACTGTTGAGAATAAGGACATATCCTTAAAATAGAGACATATGTTATCCTTAAGGATATATTCATACATCTCTTGCAGCGGATGAATTATGACATAAAAATAAAATGTTTATAATAAAATATAATTTTTATTTTAATGAATTAATTTTTTATGGGTTTTAACACAACGTCATTACCTTTAATTACTTTTTATGTGACTTACATATGTAAAAACTATATTATCATTTTCTTCTGTGGGCCTATCTCAAACTGACCCAATTACATTTTCTCGTGGAATGATCGAAGAATGTTTGCCCTGTATTTAGGTATGAAAGAGAGTTGTGATCAAAACATTTAAATTAATAACTTAATTAACTCAATCAAAAACCAAATGCTCGTACGATGAACATAGGTTTGTTACCGCCCACTCCCCGGTTCGACCTTGACTCCAGACCACATCACCGCCCGGTCGGTCCTGATTGCTTCACACCTCATAATCACACCTTTGTATGCCTCACTTAGACTAATATGGGTAGACTACGCAAGTGTATCGTCACATGACGCTGATGATCATTTTAGCTTTGAAAACTCCACTCATGTAAACTATTCAAATCCGCCCTCAAGGCAAATTCTAAGAAAAATATAACAACTAAAATAAAGTGGATCTGTTTATATTCATTTAAACTTTTGTGTTAGTAAATAATAAGTACCAGGAAGAGCCACACTTTGGGAGACGTTTTCAATCGGTATTTCGACCTCTTACGTAATTTTTAGTAAGGTTGTAGTGGTAATGATGCAGACCTTTAACGAAGAAGTCATAGGTTTCGTTTGGAAAGGGCGCAAGTTTACTGTGTCAAGAAAAATCGTTCAACTTCTAGTCTAAAAAAGTGAATTTAATAAACTTAATTAATATTGATTGATCTAAAATGTAATTCAACACACGGCAAGTTAGTTCTATCATCAGTTCTTGTAACTCGCCATAGGGTTCGACCTCGCCGAGAGCACAGCCTGTAAATGTTGGAGCTCCAGGGCACTATAGTCTGTAAAGAAGTGCGCAGTATGTGCACACACACAAACGCGCGCGCGCACACTGTGACTGCATCAGCTCCGGTAGGCAGACACCTGGTCGTGAAGTGGCCATTTTTGCAGAGTTCCGTGACCCAGGTTACGTAAGCGCCGACCTTGAATCTATCACGTGTTATCTTCGTGGAAGCCCGACCAGTTCTACCAATACCTCTAGCAGATTCTGAAACCCTCACTCGAGTTACAGGAATTTCTTTGTCGGTGAGTAATCCTGATCGAAGACAAACAAATTTTAGGAGTTTTTGCTGCCCTGGGATTTGGCTTCCAGTTAATCACGCAGTGTATGGCTGTCTTGACTTAATCCATGGCGCAGTTTCTGGAGCATTTGAATTCGTAAACACCCACCACACATTCTACATAGGTGTGTCGTTAATTTATTAATCGCACAGAACTTGCACAGTTCATGAGTCATACTTCGTTCTCTGAACGCGATTCTTTGTTTCTGGGCCAATTCGATTTCGAAGATTATTTTGTGAGATTATGAGTTCTAATATATCACAGTGACATTCATTTCGCATAACTTTAGCATTATTTAATGTTTTAATTATGCACATGAATAGAATACTTAAAACTAATGACCATCTGAAAACACAAAAATGATCAAAATAGTATCATACATAACAATAAATCAATATTTTACATTAAATATAAGATGCTCAATATTAAATAAAATTATTATCAAACAAAAATTTCAATTTTTGAACACATCATCATAGTGACTTCTAAATGTGTATTCATAATGTCAATTAATAGTTAACTGGTTTCTTGATGGTAAAAAACATGGATTGCAGTTTGAAAAACAATTATAGCACCACATTCCACCAGATTAAGGGTGAAGAGGTTTGCTTTAATTTACCAAATATGAGACAAAAAGTTACATGAAGTGATTAGGTGGCAGTGGGTTACTGTTTAATTGTGTTTCTTTGCTTAGTCTCTTTCCTCCTCCCCTACTGATCACTAAAATATATTCTGTGTTAAATAATCTTACCATACTACAAAAATACATTACTGAATAGTATTCTTTCCTATATAAATTTACTTCTTTCTAAAGTGTATTGAAATAATTCCATTCATATTACAGAAAATAAAGATTGGGTTTAGATGTGTATAATAAAGAATTTACATTTTAGAGTTAATATCAGAAAAGTAAGTTTTGTATATTACAGATTGGTGTCTGAGGAAATCTAACCATTATTCAATTAAATCATACAATTTCCTTGAGGAAGTCATGAAAAGTGGCTGAAATATTGGAACTTAAAATATTATTCAAATTAATGGACTAAATTGAAGTTTCTATTATGCTTCTAAAATTTTAATTACAAAAAAATAATGGTCTCTATAGATAAATATGTATGATGTCCCTCATTCCGGTTGTAATGTTATGCAACAAACTGTATAATTACATTATAATATACCAGTGGTTCACTTGGTAAGGAGCCAGTAATTAGCTGAATATTCATGATTATTGAATAGGCTTTAGTAACAATAAACAAGCCGATTTAAAGTTTTGGCAACCTCCTTGATGTCCTGTTTGAAGATGTATAGAATGTTCAAGAAAAGTGGGGAGATATGGTTAAAACCCAGTGAAGTATGTATATTGGGTTATACCTACAAAATGAGGTAGACTTAGAGGAATTTTTTCTTTATTTTCAGCTATTGAACAATATTCCAAAATATTTCCCTCTTACATTGAACAGTATAAAATTAATAAGGATAATGTTTTTTGAGCCCTCTAAAATATGTCATTTTTTCTTTTCTTCCCACTACTGACTTAACTGAATTAGTTAAACCGACTTGTATTTTTTAACTATATACAAACTCTATAATGCTGTTATTTTAAGCACATTATTAAAATAACAATACACACTTAAAAGACTTGAAAATACATTGTAAAACCAGTAAATCTTATTAATATTCTTTTCTTACTATTACTAATTTACAGTTTTACGTGCTTTTGGATTAGGATCTATGCAATATATTATATAAGCCAAAGGGATGATAGAGAAACAATTTTAAAATAGAGTTTATTAAAAGTAAAATATTTTGTAAAAATTACCTTTAGGACAATAGTGTATGTAAAATTGTAAAAAAGTAATGTGAAATTATAATTTTTGTTATGTTTAGGGCCACTATCGAAGGGCTGTGGTCATGTCGGCCATGGGACAACATGAGGAGGCCTTCGTCTCCTTCGCCCTCTGCGTTGCATTAGATTCCAATGGAGAGATCATGCGCAATGAGCTCACCAGGGTAAGTTTCCAAATATACTTTATGTCATAAAAACAAACATTTTAGTTTTGACACAATTCAAGACTTTTGAGCTGTAAAACATAAGATTTCTGGACAGCTGCAAGCATAAAAACAATATTAAACTAGGTAAAATTTTAACCATGAATACAATAAGGTGTGGGCTAAACAAATAACAGTAGAGAATGTTATAAGCAAACAAATAATTGAGACTAGTTTTATTAATCCATCAGTAAAAATAATTAATAATATGAAACTCAGTTTTATATTGAGTTACAATAATAAATTAAATAATATTTGAATTTTGTTTGTTATTTTGGACCAGATTGTTTAGAATACCTACATATTTGCATTCATACACCATAACAAACGTTTATTTTGTATTAATTTGACATTTGAACATCATTGTTTGTAAAAGTTTAATGGCAGCGTATAACTGTTTGATATGTTCACTCTAGGTGAGTTGGTAGATTGTTCGTAAAATAAAGAGTAAAGCAAAACCGAACCCTAAGGAACTCCTAAATCTATGTATTATAGCTGTGAACCGGTAATTTCTATTTCTTAGAATTTATTTATTTATCAAATTTACTCTGTCTACTCATATTGTTAAAGCATAACATCTTTTAATAGTCTTCATAACTTGAAAAGCAAGCAACTTAAAGAGGTTTTAGTTTTGTGTTTAACCTTGGTTAACTTATCTCGCCTTGGAATGTTTCCATTGACTTTATCCTCTATCCCTGTGTAGAGGTGAAACACTACTGTACTATCAAAGAATTCTATTTGATTGAAAAATATTGTTGTAGTCTGCATAACCTTTGTAATTTGTAATTGTAATTTCATACAATATTGTATTTAATAGTTTGACTTGTATATTGGAGAAAACTTCATACTACATTGTAATCTATCAACCATTAAAAAAACAGACATGTACATCTTATATGACATCCGGGCCAGGAGATGAAGATAAAGACAGTCAATCATAGTAAAGTTTGATCAAAATTTTTTTATCAAGATTGATTTTATCATTGTTTGTCTAGCATTTTTGATAAGGAGACAATAGAATATTACCACATATTACCTTATAACTTGTTTGTGCTAGTATATGTTTTTTATAAGGAAGGTGTGTAGATATATAATCAATCATGTGTCCATTAGAGTATTTCTGTTTAAAAGATTGTTTAAACAATTATTTGGAAAACCATATACACGTTACAAATTTAATATTTCTTAGGCAGATTCCACTAAACTGTAATATAACTAAAACAATTTTAGACCACATCTCAAAACAAAAAGAAGCATTTCTAAAAATAGGGAACCTCTTCAAAGAGTAAATAACTAAAGGGAAAACTACTTTAGTTATAATCATAATCTCATGATGAGTTGTGAAAGTTGAAACAATAAATTAAACACAGATGCTATTATTTACTCTCAACTAGTATAAAGGAGAAAGAGGTATGTATAATGATTGAAAAACAAAACATTGAGTAAGACAGAATAAACGGATCCATATCTACCAAATTTGAGATGAGCTTTTAAGTAAATGCCTATAGACATGTTTTAATTTGTTTAGTACAAATTTTGTTTGGATTTGACCTCCATGTTTTTGACCGAAAAAAAAATTAAAAATTGCTCCATTTGTTTTTACTCATTTTAATTATCAATTATCTGTTTGCTGCTAAAAAGTTCAAGTCAAAAATAAAAATTGAATGTTCGGTAAAATGCAGCTAAAATATGATGAAATCACTTGGATTGTCTGATTTTGGTGCGATACATTTTGGCAAGCAATTCTAATTTAAAATGTCTCCAGAGTAAGAATCCTTTTAATTTTTTAGATTCGTTAAACTCATTAAATTATAGTTGTTAGTAACAAATGATGTTGGGTAATGTTAACTTGAGAATATTACTGACTAATTCAATTTTCACATTTATATTTATATTATTAAAAAATTAAAAACAACATGACTGCATCAGTGGAATAATCCTCTGTCAAATAAGGATTTAATTTCGATACCGTACTATTCAAACCATGTAAACCAAAATGTCCCAACCTAGAGCTTCTAGAAATCTATTATTTTGTAAACAGTGAATTAAAATAGCCAGAAATTTTCAGATAAAAATGTGTGCCATATTTTGGCACTATCCATTTATAAATTCAGGATAATAAAGTAATTTTACGTTAAAAAAATGTAAACTTAAAAATAACAAGAAAATTTTAAGATAAAATATGAAACACTTAACATTTGCAGACAATATCCCTAAGTCCAGATCATAAAATAGCTTCAGTGCACCCAATTCTGTTTGGAAAACTAAATATAACACATGCACTAGAATAGTATAGAAGTGTGAGGCGAGTATGAGTGTGTGAAGTTACGTAAGTGGCTTGGTGCTAAATGGGACATGAGAGCAGAGTAGGGCACAGCCGTTACGCAACCTACACTCACTTATATCATCTAACTTAACTCATCTTATATAAATGTATCTTTATAAGTGCGTAGTACTTACACCACACAGAGCTTGTGTAAGCGAAGGACATTTACCCCAGTCTAATCTCTTTAACCAGCTATCTAGTGTGTGCATACACAAATTATCTGGAAATTTTGTACTTACAACTACTCCCTATGGACTTGAATTTAAGAGTAGAATTTTTTCTCACAAGTTAAGCAAGATAAATATCTATTATGTGTGCTGAAATAATGAAAAGACAACTTTAAAATGTTAATGTTTATCCTCTCTTAACTTAAGTTGAATGTTTTGTTGAATTATACTGTATACTTAAACACACATGGTAAATGAATTAGCTTAAACAAGTCAGTTAATATTTTCTGTTAATTATAAATCCTCTGTTTGCCTTGTTGTATTCTATCTCATCCAGTGGCGTAACTAAGGGAGGATAAGGGGGATAAACACACAAGTCCTCTAGTATATAAATATATTTTAATGTTGGGAAAAATTCAGTTGAAAACATGATGGAGAGACCATAGTGCTTGCATGATTTATGAAAATTCGGCATGTTAGTCTAATAATGTATAAATCATATACAAAATCTACTTATTTCAGAAAGATTTTTAAACATAGTAAAATTTTATGTCTAAAAACCTTTTTTTATTGTACTGCACAAATAACAGCTGTTTTTATGCTCAAGTTGATCAATAAAGTGATTGTTCTAAAACATCAGTTGGTGCATAATTTAAGTTTTTATTTTTTGTGTGCTGACCTTAAACTTTGTTATTGTTTCAGTAGAAGTAAATGCTAGAAAAACACAGTTAATTTTTATATTTACAGTATTACTATAATGAGTTATTGTGTAATAAAAATTTAATTTTGTTTCCCATATGATAAAAACCGTTGTTAATTACACTTAATTTTGTTGTTGTTAATTACACTTACTTTTGTTTCCAAACTCGGCTTTGCCTTGCTCATAAAACATGATTGCACACTTAAAACAGTTAGTTTTGCTCCTAATGATGAAGACTACCATTTTTTATAAAAATATTATTTAAAGATTTACTGAATAAATTTTTACCACATAAAATGATATAAACTACATTTTTATAAGAATTTGCTTTAACTTAAATTTTCTTAATGGTTTTGTATAAAATTTCAGTTAAACCTAGAGTTAAACCTAGTCTATTGTCTATTGTCTATTGTCTAGTATAATAAAAGGTGATATATGCAATGCTCATTAACTACAAACTAAATCGAACTTTAACTACAGTAAGAAAGTTTGTACCATATTGTAGCCCTGTTTGTATTAATAGAGACTTTTGTATTATAGTCACTGAAGAGGCTCCTGGTGCCCAGCTCGTGTGGTCGCCGCTTGTGTGTCAAGACAAGATGGAACTCGCCCTACTTCTCGCCCTCACATTTCCTACCCACCGTTAACTCAAGCGATTGCGAGGATAATTCTAGTGGTGAGGACGAGTATCAGGTGAGGTCATTCTAACAATTGTTTCCTACTTTTACATACAATTTTTACAAAATACATAGAGTTACAGGAGACATCTCATTCTAAATATATATATATATATATATATATATATATATATATATATATATATATATATATATATATATATATATATATATATATATACAAATGCTTTATTAAGAATTTTGGATATTCTTAAATGGCTATTTAGAAACAACCCTCAAATCTTTTTTTGTACTTTGAGATTGATTACTACAAAATATACTCTACAAGAAAAAACATATAACATGTTTGGGTGCGTATTAATTATATCTTTAAAATGAGACACCCCCCATTAATCTACATACAAAAATAAGAGAAAAAGTGTTTGTGGTTCATTTTATATTTACATATTGTTCTGAAGTAAAACTGAATATGTGCAATCGACTCTCGTGAAATCGTAAGTCGATTGCATTTGTAGCTATTTGTAAGTTGGAGTTAGAGTTAAATGTACAAAATGTGATTAATTTAAATATATCTAATTTTCTTGTAACGTTTTACTTGAAGAGATATTCACAAGTTTTCACTCTATGTAGTTAGTAAATACAGAACTAAGAATTTTCAAAGCCAAATAAATATCTTCAAAGTATTTTGTTTAGATATTTTATTTTTACTGTCTTGTTAACCTTTTAAGCTCAGACAATTATTTGGCCTAAATACAATTGGCATGCATTAAGAGATTTGTTTTTTAAATTTTGATGTGGCAAAGTTTAATTTATTTTCTGTTTGTTAAAATAAGAAATAAAAACAAAAACATATTTTTGGTAGAAGTTCTACCGGTACTGGTGGCTGTGTTTTACACATAGGCATGCTGTACATATATATCCTCATGCCACGCCACACACCATCAGATGAAACTATTGTAGAAAAGAACTGTATATTAATTTCTTATTCCTGTATCACTCATTCTAGTTTGCTTCCTGACAGTGATAAATCAATACGTGTACCATTCCTATATAATACATTGGACTTTTTGGCTTTAATGTATGTACCCAAATAGAACAATTCAGATATTACAGTATGCCACGCTTTAAGGGTTCATATAAACTTATTTGTATTAATACACACCTTAAGTATAATAGATATAATTTGTTGGCAAAGTTGTGAATTTAAATGTATTTTGTTTCAGATGCAAAAGAAGACTGTTCCTAAAGTGCAAGTCAATAGAAGATTACATAAAGTTTTTGATAGGATACTACAAGAAGTCAGTAGATTAAAACGTTAGTATCACTTTATTTGCTATTATGTAACAAATGATTATTGTCTAATGTTATCTTGTCTTATATAACTTGGATTTTCCTCCCAATTCTTGTCTTTTACATAACGTGTTATTTATGTCTCATGTAAGACCAGAGCTGATAAAATCAATGAATATTGTTCATACATATTTTATAATCTCAACCATGAAACATTTTTTTACGCTGTAATCAGTCAGAATATGTTTTAGTATTTTTTCAACTAAATTTTCTTTCTTATTTTTTCAGTGTGTAAAGAGTACAAAGTATATAAAAAATCTGTTATATGATTGCTTTGTAAAATTTCGGGGAACAGAAAGGTGCAAAAGTAATTCAATCATTCGTAGATATTTTTTTATTTTCGATAAAAGCAGTATCATAATATTTACAACAGATATTCTCATAAATAACCCAACATCACTCAGTACACTAAAGCTTAACCCTTAAAGCGCCGTAAGCGCATATGCGCGCGAGGATCGACTTTGCTCTGAACGCCGTAAGCGCGTAGACGCGCAATATACTTGTTTTTACTATTTTGCACTGTTAGTTCAGAGTTTGTCCGCTAGACTGTGAGGGGTGTATGTTACAGTAGTGTAGCGGGGCTGTGCCACATCACGTGACAATCTTTGTGTTTAACGATCGATACTGAACCGGTTTTTGTTGAACAGCTGGCAGTTTGGTAGTATTGCTCAACGCCGCAAGCGCATTTATGCGTACGTCACTGCCTCGCCGCGCGCCGGGCAGCTCTTGTGTTCTTCTTCATATCCTGTTGAAGCAGTGCGAATAGTTGATCGGTAAACTACTGTGTAGTTTTATGTGTTATATGATCATCTTTTTATGAAAGTTATATATTTATAAACTTTTGAAATAAACAGTTACTTGAATGGCGATAAAAATCTTTTTTCCTCGTAGAAATATTTTTACTCCTTATATTTATAATTACGTATTTTAGCTCTTGTTCCGAAATTCTACATTTATGTTTATTTTTTTTATTTAGGCTTGTTTTTACTCCAATAAGTGTTACAATATTTTATTTACTTCTATAAACATCTGAAAACCATTTTGTAATTATTATAAAAATAACACCCGTTAGAGGACTAAGAATTTGGAAAATATTTGGTTTTCAAATTTTTGGCATGTAAATTTAATTTTTTATTATAACTTTGTATTAAATATGTAATATACTTATTTTCTAGTTCTATTCTAGTACATATAAGCACGCAATGTCATCATAGATATACATAATAATAAAAGGAAACAGTAAGCATTGGGTAAAATTTATAATGGAGCTGGAACGCTACATAGTAAATCATGTGTATTTTGGGCAATAAATATGATAAAAGATATTTTTTTTTTGCAGTTTCTGTTTTATTTTGTTACCTAAAAAAAGAAATTAAAATTAGCGTTGAGAAAATCTAATTTTAATTTTTTATAATAAATGAGCG
Source organism: Homalodisca vitripennis (assembly GCF_021130785.1). Taxonomy (NCBI): domain Eukaryota; kingdom Metazoa; phylum Arthropoda; class Insecta; order Hemiptera; family Cicadellidae; genus Homalodisca; species Homalodisca vitripennis. Next base: position 48,170,100 of record NC_060207.1, on the reverse strand, counting down.
CTAATCCAGAGTTTAGCTGAAACTGTTTGGCGCTTTAAGGGTTAATAAAGACTAAAATATATATATATATAAAAGTAAGCGCTCTATGGTGTAATGGTAGCACATTCACCCGGCAAGTGAGAGATCCGGGTTCGACTCCCGGCGGAGTAAGTACTTTTTGCGATTCAATGTTTATTGAAATTATATATATATATAACACTTTTTCATGCTTTAATGCTGTGTATTAAAGAAAATTTGTTACACAATTTGTAAATGTATAGAGTTACCACATAAGTGCTGTATCTAACCTATATTTTCCAGTAACCCACACACAAATAAAATTAAAAGGACTAAACAGAATATAATCACATATTTTCCTCCAAAATTCAAGATCCAAGCTCATTTACTTTTAATTTACTAAATATTTATGGAAATGATTTATACCTCAGGCATACAAATTCGCTTAAGTCATACAATGATTTTCTTTGTTTTTATTATTTTTTTACATAATAATGTATTTTGAACCTTGTTTATTTAAAATAGATGTAATTAAGACATTTATTGGTGCTTAAGCAAACTGATTCAAGCAGAATTTAAATTGAGTAAAATAAAAGGCAATGACAAACATAAAATGATAATCCTGAAACTGTTTGCATATGTAGGTAGCAGCAGATCTTTGCTCTGGCCCTTTTCATGTGTTTTCTGTTGATGTCAAAATGTGGCACTCGAAGTGTTATTTATATTACATGTGATATTTAACAAGTATAAATAATGTGATTAAAGACATTAAAAGATCAAATGTATTCGTAAATTCACAATGATAGAGCATACAAGTGTTCACAAATTATTTACTTTCAAGATATATTTATTATTATAATCTGGTCAAGATATATTTGACTAAATATAAGAAATATAACTAATATGTAGTTATCCATTCCACAATATTAAGAATTACAACTAAAAAATAAATATTTGGATGTTGCAGGGCTGGAACGGAAGCCTGTACAGCTGCAGATCGACGAGAAGGCTGTGGACCCCACGGACTTTGATTGTATCTTGTGTTGTCGCACTCTATGGCAGCCAGTCACCACTCCATGCGGACACTCCTACTGTGTCGTTTGTCTGGAACGCAGTCTTGACTACAGTTCCTCTTGCCCCCTCTGCATGACCTCACTCACCAATGTAAGTAATACTTCTTGTAATTTTATTATTTGTTGGGATTTTGTAGATAATATTGAGAACTCCTATTCAATTAGCTCATTTTTTATCTGTTTCTCAAACCTCCTATTTTACCTCGATTTGTGACACCAACAGATAAAGAATGAGTACCAAAAATATAAGAATATACACTTATTAATACTCTATTTACAAGTTTAAGATATTTCAAATATGTTGTACATTTCTATACTTACACACAAATTGTTGTAGAGTCTTATGTAAATGCATTTGTAATTTGATCTATAGAGAGAAAAAAAAACAATATGGATATGTATTTTCATAAATTCAATTAAACATTTATTATACTGAATAAAGTTTTACAAACTACATATTTTTGAGATTAGCATAATGAAACAAAATTTACATTAGGATTTTTTGTTGTTACTTATGGTACAGAATGTAACATTAATACTCTTTTTAACTGGTATCAGTTTCTGTTAGATTGTTGAATTTTAGTTTCAGTTCATACAGTAGTTACGTAAATAGCTAAAAAAATTGCTGAAAATTGTGTGCAAGCAGCTTTTACACTAAATCTTTGTGTTTTTATCTTGTCCAAGACAACTCACATAGATTTATTGACCTTACAGTTTGTCGGAACCCACACCAAGAGTGTGACGCGGTGGTTGGAGGAAGCACTGATGATTGGACTGCCCGATATCTATAGTACTCGCCTGCTCACTTACCGCCAGGAAATAGATGAGTTGGAACGTTCCACGGAGGTACCAGTGTTCGTCTGCACCACAGCATATCCCACAGTGCCTTGTCCACTTTTCATCTATGAGCCACGCTACCGAGGCATGATACGCCGCTGCGTTGAGTCTGGAAGTCGGCAGTTTGCCATTTCTGCTTGTACTTTACCCACCAAGCAGACTGTCTCTGGGTATGTATACATAATTATTGTTTGAAGTTGAAAGAAATGTGTGATTATTTAACATAAATTGGATATTAAACTACTTTTGACTTTCATTAACGCATAATATTTATTTGAATATCAGTCATTTTGTTATTGCATGTTCACTATTGTAGAGAGTGGTTAGTATTACAAGTAAAATAAATTGGTTTTGATGTTTTAAATTGATTTAATACTATTAAATAATTGTCTGTAATCAATTACAATAGCAATTCATATCATGGATTAAAATAATATCCATTATATACAATACATGTCTTTTTTGCGTTTGTTAATCCATAGCAATTTATTTTTTATGTAATATCCTACGGCAAACGTGTAGGTAGGAATTAATAAACTAAGTATAAATTTAGTAATTTAAAAAGATTGTAGTTTATTAGGAAAATTGCAATACAATAAAACCTATTTTTGCCTGAACAGTAACCCACCACCTCTGCGAGCCAGATTTGCTGACTACGGAACCATGCTGAAGATCGAGGACTGGGTTCTGCTGCCAGACGGTTGCTCAATACTGACCACAGTAGGAGTGCGGCGGTTCCAGGTACTGTCCAGATCAGAGAAGGACGGTTACGACACGGCCCAGGTCAGGTTCATCGTAGACACTCCTATCCCTGAACATCAGCTGAAAGGTAACTAATCTCTCTTATTGTGCACAGTGTTGTATGTGTCCCCACGGTGGTCAGAAACTAACGGTTTTGTTGTACAGATATACAAATGCTACATGCCAGAGTGCTCACCAAGGGCCGGTGGTGGTACAGCAAGATGCCTCCGAGGCTGCAGAATGAAATCTACTGCACACTGGGTGAGATGCCAGAACCTGAGGCGGACTGGACCACTCTGGACGATGGACCTGCTTGGCTGTGGTGGCTGCTGGCTATTCTTCCCCTCAGCAAGTCACTCCAGGTCAGTTATAAAATCTTCATCAAAGCTTCTAATAGAATAGAAAATAGAAAATGCTTCATTGCGGTGCATTTACAAGAAATAAAACAACCTTACGTACTGTAAATGACACCACAACCAGCTGCCTCAACAAAATCTAACTATGGCGGAAGCTATTTACTAAAATGAAAAATATTTACATGCCAATCAATGAACTTTCAAAAAAATTTACATGAGGATTAAAGATATTTTGTTTAGTTTTGCAAAAAGATTAAAATGGAATATGCAAGTACAATAATAGAAAATAAATAAAAATTATTTATGAGTATATATATCCAGATCTGCACAGCTGTATATCAAGGTCGCACTGAGCCACAGGTTTCGAGCAACTATTGCAGTAGCAGGAAATGCGAGCGAGAGTATGACTCATCGCTAGCTGGCAAGCTATTGCCACACTAGTTTCTCAGTATGAACAGCCCATTACAGAGCCACCTACTGAATATTTATTGTTCGTATGATAATTAGGTCTGTTGAAAATTGATTTTTCTTCTGGATAATTGGTGAACTCAATGATTAGAGCTCATATAATTGGAGTTAAACTGAATTTATTAAGTAACACATAAAGCTTTATACATTATTTTTCTCAGAAGGGTAAGCTGTGTGGTAAAAAAATAATTTAAATTGTATTTACTTGTACACATAAGTGATACTCAAAAGTCAAAATGCCAGTTTCCAAAATAGTGTTATATATACTTTCATATCAGATTCTAAGTATAAAAATATCCAGTGTTTTGTTGTAAACAAGAAAGTGTATTATTTTAAAACTTATGTGTATAAAAAGAAATTTATAACTAAAAAAAAGTATACAGAAGGGCGAAAAGGAAAATATCAACTCTGAATCATCTTCAGCTGTAGGAACTCTTTTCCGCTTCACTTGTTTTCCTCCATTATTGCAAAAATATTATTAGAAGGAAAATTACAATCAATTTAGGATCACAATATAACATGAAACGTAATATAAACAGAATAACCAGCTCTCTCAAAATAGTAACAACTGCAAACATTATTAGCTGTCTGTAACAGAAACAAGAAATTATATATAAATCTGAGTGAATACACAAAAAATGAAATATGCTATTATGCTATTAAAATCATATAACTTTTGCTCAATTTATACACAGATTATTGTAATTGTGATGTATTAAGCAAAATGAAATGTTTTTTGTGGATTATTATTCTGCTAGTTTATAAAATGCATTGCCTTTGCCAGTTGTAACATTAAATACTTCTGGTAGTGTCATTCTACCCTACAAAAAACTATCTTCATTTCGTTTTTTATAGATATTTTTTCAAATTTCATTCTTTGGTAATTTTTAGTTTGTTTATAAATAATACTTTCCCTTTTTTCATCCATGCTTATATAATTTCATGATATGATGACATTGTATCTAGTTTATTTTTATGTAAAACTATCATGCATAATCTGTTAAAGAATAAACATCCTTAAGCACAGTATTATTACAGCTCTATGACAAAATCCTGTGTTAAATTCTAAATTAAAATTTATATTAGATAAGAATAATTTTAAGTTGTTCAACTTACCCCAATGACAATCATCTAAAATTACTTTGGTATAATTACAATAATTAAATACTTTGGTCACTAGGACCTTCAATCGCCAAGAATAACTGATGATTTGAATGGATTTTCGATGTACCAAGAGGAATTTGTTTTGGCCACTGACCAAATGTCCCTAGTATGGATCATATGCTCATGATATAATCTCAATTCTGGTGGATCTCTTGCAATAATTCCTCCCTCCTCCTCCTCCAAAATAAAATCAGTCTGTATATTGTCTTTAGATGTTTTCTTTTATTATGGTCTGCCATCCCAAATTACTCAGCAGCTCACACATTCACTACCAAATATCAGACATCTTCACTCACCTTAAGACAACTAATAGTTTTTGCACCTTTTTTGGTTTAGGCTCAGGTTTCTACCAGTATATATACTTTGGGCTTCTGCAGTTGGTTTACTTTATAAGGAACATTGACATCATTAACAAATCTGTCCTAATGTTACTCCAGTTCAGTCATCCATTAAGAAACATGATTTTCTTTATTTTCACAGCATAATTTTTTTTAAAGTCTTATTTTATATATTTTTTCAAATCTTTGAAGTGATAAGCTTACTAATGATGTACTAACTATTAAAATCTGTCAAGTGGAATTCAAGATGTAGTTGTAAAGAAATCTGAGTCACTTATCATAGTGTTTATTAGTTGGTTTTTTTTTTTGTAGATTGCCATCTTGAGCATCACCAGCCTAGGAAAGCGGTTGAGAGCGATAGAGAAGACTCTGGATCATCTAGCAGCTAATTCGGAGGCCATGGTTCTTGCCGGGGTTTCTCCTAGAATAACAACTTCTGCTGCCGTCTCATGATCTTCTCTCCCCACCACTAACTCGTGTATACGTACTATAGCTTTCCAAAGAATATTTGGTACAACTTTACGATAATTGTGTTGCTATACTGTAAAGAATTTTAATTATGATCCAAATCGGAATATGCAAACTTTAGAACAGCTTTTACCTCTTCGTAGTAAATTTTCTATGACCATAAATTAATATATAAGAATAGTTGAAACACTCCAAGATTAATGTTTATTTTCTATTATTATATTTGATTTTTTCGCTTATGGAATTATGTCTTGGTTAGTAAGAAAGTCGCTCATGCTCTATATCCTTTAATATCAGATTTTAATATAATTTTTTACAATTTCAAAAATGACATTGTTCTTGTAATGAAGCTGATATCACACCAGTAACTTCGGTGCCGATATTTACAGCTTTTAACATAGCAAATCAAATCAATTAAAATCATCTTTAAATTTACAAGTGTTTATCTTGGCATTTCGGTTAGAAGTATGTAGCCCAACATCAGCTGTGCTTATCAAAATTTAAGGCTATTCACTGGTAAAGTTTTAATGTTATAGAAAATAATTTAGCTTGAACATAACTAATAGTAACTATTAATGTATTCAACTGTCAATAGGAGATTGGTACAAGCATTTTTCAGTTATACGAAAATATTAGGCATTTTCAATAACCTTTCAATTGATCATGTAAAGTTTTTTTTTTTATCAACAATACAGTAGTTTGTGTTGATTATGAAAATTATATTTAGCTCAGAATTTAACAGTTTTAACAAAATGTTTGTTTTATTCAGTCAACAAAAATATGACATTTTCCTTATTCAATACTTTTACAATAACAGAAAAAAGTAACAAAAAATTTTATTTTATTTTTTAAAGTTCATTACAATATACGAACACAATGTTGTACCTTAAATAAGTATATACTGTACAGTTATGTATATACTGTATTCGACTTAATGGCTGTAATAATTTTGACGTGATGAATGGCACAACATGGTCATTGCGAGTCAAGTAAATGTAATATATTGCGAGTCATTATTACTTTAAGGTTGCCAATAAATTAATTGTAATTATGTTTTATTTTAAAAGACAAACAACTTCTTTCAAACCACTACATGTTGTTTTTCCCCTACATTTAATAGTTATCAAGTTTCTTGTTATATTGTATTTTATATGTAGATACTACCAGGAGGAGTTAATAAATTTACATTATTATGATTTTTATAACTTTTCTAGTTGAACTTTAAATTGAACTGGTAGTAAGAATGTAGTGAGTTTGAAAGAACAATAGGCCATTATGATTATTTTAATTTAAATTATTTATTTATTTTATTTAATTAATATTACTGATAGTTCTTTTATGTATTAAGTGTTAACTACTTTTCTACTCTTTTTTAGTTTTTCAAAATTAGTTTTCCGAGTTCATTCTATTTTTTCTCAAGTTTCCTCTTTTGTTTGTTAAATTTTAAAAAAGCACAAATATTATAGATTGATATATTTTTCAAACATAGTGGAGCATAATATTAAGTTACATTAGTTATGTAGTTTTATTAGTAAGTCAACAATATTCCTAATTTAATTAGGAATAATTCTCGGATCTGCTGGAAGGCTTATTTAGTTATATATCATTAGTTAGTTTAGATACTAGTTCTTAGACTAGATTAGTATAATCAAAACATTGTTTTAGTAACTATGTTGTTATTATGAGTGACAGACTGGATTTATTTACATTACAGGGGAATTTTTGCAACAAATAAATTGTGGGCCGGGCCTTCAAATCCACAATTTTTTTGTATTTGTCCCACTGTGATATAAATGGTGCTCTGAAATAAACATTGTGATCACATAAACTGTAATTTTGTGTACAGACAACTGTATACATAAATGATAAAATTTTTGGTAATGGTGTGGAACTTACCAAAAAATGGTTGGTAATAGTCCAATACCATTAATCTTTGTACTAACTAGATTTAAAAAACTGCACTTGTTTATAAAATAATAATTTGTTTGGCCTAGTTTGCTTCTTTTTCATGTAAAAAAATGGTGAAATATTGTAAATAAATATTTATATATTTGTGTGTACTAAATGTGGATAAAATGTTTTTCTTCTTTAATTTAGGGTCTAATTGGAGCTTGTTTTTGTTGGAATCCGGGCCTTTGTAATTCCAACATGAACATAGTTTTTATCATTTTAATAGTATATTGGAATGCCAATTATAAATGTACAGTGATTTGGTTTAGTATCAAATAGCATGATGTAATTAAGAAGTGTCATTATAAAACATTAACCCTGGCTCTACATATATTTTTGTTTCGATGGCACTTCTTTTAAACTTATGGAAGAAAAAATGTACTTGAATTATTTAAACTCAAAACTATATTTATTTACTCATTTCCCTAGTTTAAGTTATTTACTTATATTTTACGATTAATAATGAATGATGCCATAATGCTATAAGAGTAGAATTAATTTAGTTACTCAGGCTCCACTATGTTTGAGATGCATAGTTAAAATTATTTGGGAAATACATTTTCTAACAATGTTTATATTATTTTGGAACCATAGTGGTTTATATAAACTGGATTGGTTAACATTTTGTATCAGTTATCTATTTATTACTAGTCTGTTACCTCGGGTGTGAATTCTCAAGCACCCCTGCCACCTTGCCGCACAACTGTGTGATAATAAACAGTATCATTATAAATAAGCTGTGTTTTATTTTATCCTGCGTTCTGTGTACAACTGATTATTTTTACTTGAGTGCAGCAATGGGAATAATTTATATAATTGACATCAGCGGAATTGTTTGAATGCTATTTATTATATCTACTGAATAAAAATAACTGTGTAAAACATACAATTGTTTGATAAAAATTAATAATGTTGACGAAGAAAATAAAATCTGTTATGGTTTTACTGTATAAAAACCAAGACTCAAACAAATCAAGTTCTACTTTACTACCAGCTAGAACATTTTTGAGTATTTCTTCACCAAAATCATTCCTAAAATTGTGACCTGTCAACAGGTGCTGTGAATATGTCAAACAGTCCTCAGGTTCATACTCATAGTGGAATAGCTTTCAAAAACATAGTGTTTTTCAATTAGTTTTTTTTATTTACCATTTAACATGCAAGTAAGGCAAAATGTGACTACAGAGAAATATTGATGTTCTTACCCTTCAGGAAACTCATACAATTGATCTTGATAGTTGTGCAAGCTGCAAGATGATTTAGTCCAGACCTTTAGCTCATAAGAAGAATTGGCCATGTAGAAACTATGGAGTGGCTACATATGTGAGGTATTGTTAATCCATGAAAGATGTCTTTGTCCTCACTGTTAAAGTGTGTAATAAAGATGAGGTTAAACGATGACTATAGTAAAATAAATGCTATCTATGTTAAAAATATAAGTCGTTAACATGTACAGGCCCACTACCTTCTGGCCTATTATATGAGTATAGTAGTGATTTCAACAGCCATCACGACCATTGGAATTACTTCACAATGATGAGAGTGGCACAGATCTTGCTGACTGGGCTTTAAATGACCTATCCTTAGTCTTTGATGTAAAGGATCACCATACACTTTTGTCATTTCATAGGTGTGAAAGTTATTCACTAGAATTGTGTTTCTGTTTATGTGATCAATCATCCAATCCAAGGCCAGTAGGATGGTTTTTGGTACCTTCCTTCATTCTCAACCTGTTCATAAATCTGTTCTACTATCAGTCAGGATACAAATTCACATGTTAATCTTTCCCTCAACCTCTTTGAAATTTCAATAGAGCAGACTGGAAAATCATCAATGTAAGTTGGAAGAGGGTATCAGATTCATTCCTATATCTAATAAGAATCATGATCAATTATCAGGACTTGTCTTGTCTACAGCTAAAAAACAATAATATAGTATAGAAAAGAGTACATACCAGGGTGAAGTAGGAAATGTGAAGATCGTTATGCTGAATTTAAACCACTAAAAATGTTGTCACAAGGAACCTACTGATAAGATTGCTTGATGATGACAGAAAAGGAAATGATTCAAAGATTATAAAACATAACTTTCTCACAGTAACCATTTGCTTAGTCCCTGCTATGGAAAACTCACAATTGGCAAACACATCAACCAGACTCCTCTTGTCTAACCTGAGCCAAAATGACAAAGCCAAGCAGATTGTAGGATTCTCTAAGAGCACACAGAAGGTACAGTAAGTAAAATGGTGGCACAAGCTTGCCTAACCAGTGTTGTGGTTACACTAGAAGTAAGCAAATGCAAGTGATCGTTCCCAATAGTCTTGAAATGGAGCTGTCGGATGATGAAGACCTTGTGCTCAATAGCATTTTTAAGTTAAAATTATTAGATGTGAAAAAAGTTAGAGAAGTGTGGGTGAATAAATATTTTATGGACTCAGAAGATGATGAAGAGTATGCTTGTATTTTTCAGACCTGCAACAAGATAAGTTTTATGAGTATTTTAGGATGATGTCAGAAACAATCTATTACATCTTGGAAAGATTACTTACCTCCAAAAATAAAGAACCATTTTAACGTCAGAAAATGTATACAGCCTGACAAAAAACTTACGGTTACTTCAACTTATGGTAATAACAACTTGAGACAAATTTCAAGTAACTATGAAAAATCAATTTCAAACAACATAGATGGTGCACTGTCACTACTCCAAAACCAACAGTGACAAGCTTTCCGCTTTCTCCCTGTTTGGCAGTAGACAAACTTGTGCAAACGTGCACTTGCGAGTGGTGTGTACTGACAAGTCGCCACTTGTTTTCAACACTTCCCTTCAAATTTTGTTTGCCCGTTCTACAGCTTGCACAAGTGTGCCACCAGTTTACTTGCCCAAGCTTGCTTCTAATGTATATGCGTCCTAAATCAAGTTAGCTGAAGGAAAATGGGCCTGTTACCTACAAGGTTAATGGAATTAAAAGATCACATCAATCTCTACTTGAAATGTCTCAACAATTCACTGATGAAGAACTTGATACCATTATTACCGCTTAAAAAACAGGTAAACCTTCATATACAAACAAAATATCCCTTGAATATTAAACACTCTGCCCCTAGTATAAAAGGGTAGATTCAAGATCTTTATTCGTAAATGCAAATTACATTTTTCTACATTACACATCAAATACTAAAAACTATATCTAACCTAACAAATCTTTTACACAGTACAAACACACAGATATCAGCTCTCTTGATCTGGTCGGATACTGATGGTAGTATCCATTGCTTACAAAAAGTTTTGGATTGCCCTTAACAAAAGAGCATAGCTCGTACCCCACCAGAGTAAGTATTTTTAATTCACCGAAAAGGGGTTTACAAGTCTCGAATCTCCTACGTCATGAGATGATTTGCAAACACCATTTCTGGAGGACAAATAATCTATTGAAATTTACCACACTGGATGGATCCCAGAACATTAACCCGTACCTCAAAATCGATTGAACGTGAGAAAAATATACTGTTCGTAGGACTTCTTGGATACAGACCTTCAATTACTTAACATTATTGTGACTACTATCTCTTTGTGTAAAGTATTTGAAAAATATAAAATAATAGCTGTGTTGGATCCAGCAGGAAACTAGCTAAGCATTACTGCCCCATAACTGTCCTGAATGTGTCTTTCAAGCTGTTGGAAAGACTACAATCAGTTGTGTATAAAGAAAATTATTTCAGGAGGGAGGAGTTGACATACTGGATTCTTTAATAAGTATAAAATAACTTATATAGGGGCTCAAGAATCTTATCCTGGGAAATTGTTGAGCTTTAATACCTCATAATGTGGTTGTTTTAAAACAAACTACTGAGTGCAATGTCTATGTTTGCCTTTCAAAATGTTTTGGTAGACCTAAAAAGAATATAAAATTTGAAACTGAAGATTCGTCCACATGTTCTGTTAATAGCTCTCAACCTCAAAATGAATCAAGTTGGTAAGACTATTTAGTTGTCCTTTCATTTGAACCAAATAAGTCTGGAAACACAAAAAAGAACGTTTCCTTGGTTGAATTATTGCAACGGGAAGCTTAGTTGTAAGATTTCAAGGGCAGTCGTCCAACTTGAAGTTTTCAAACAGAAGCGTAGGAGCATATCAAAAGAGTGGTGTAGCTACTTGACATCTTTCAACAGATTAGTTGACTTCTTTAACTACTCAACTGCTAAAAGAATCACCTCTGAAGGTAAAAAATAAGAATGTCTTTTATAAAATGTCCAACACCCATTTAATCACAACATCAAAAGTTGATGACAAGCGTATTAACAACTTGCAAGAAAGAATGTTCACAATTATTATTTCAAACCACAAATCAGTCTGTCGAGCACACCGTTTCATTAAGTGGCTTAAGAATCACTGTTAGAGGAACTAAAAATTCTTGAACCTGTTAATGTGGCCTACTGAAAACCCTGTAAGATTTAGAGATACGCAGATTAAAAATTGTGTAAAAGGTCTAAGTCATATGAGTCTATTAAAGCACAATGTGTTTAACTCCACATATAACAACCATACAGATAGCAGCACTTGACTGTACTGTCAGTAGCGCCCTCCGTCACCTGATAGTACAACTGGTGTAGTTGTGAGTTACACTACTTGCGCAGTAACTAAAGCCAAGACATTTGTGTGTTGATTCACTCTATGTGTTCTTCATTGAAACCAATTAAATATAATTGATTAAGTGGCTATTTAATATTTTGTATTGTTAATCATGAAGTCCAGTGATGAAGTTGATACGTTAAGTACTTTGTTTGACAATAGATCTGGAGATGAATATTTACCTTCATATTCAGACATATCCAGTGATGAAGGGAAGAATCATGTTTTTTTCCTTCTATTAGTTCAATTTCTTCTCATGAATACGTTTTAATTTATTGAAAGAAACATTCCTTTTTAATTATAATTTTATGGTAACACCATTCTTGAGTATAGAGTAAAGTTATGGTTTTAGCTATATAGCTTATAGGTTAAAACCTACATTTTTCCTCAGTAGGTTCATAAAAAATAAAATTTGGTTTCAGGGGTTAATGATAACAATGAGGCAGACATGATTGTGGAAGACTGACAGTCCACCTGATAGTGATGAATAGGCACCTGTAAGCCATAAAGATGTCGCACAGGAGTGGAAACTTAAAGAAATAAAGAGAAAACTATATGATATCGTATGTCTTCCGGAAGGGAAAAATTGTTGCTAAAATATAATGTAGCAATACCGATTAGAAATGTAAAAATAGTATTACTGAGCGAGTACGAAAAAAAGTGTCTGTCTTTGTTACGGCTTATTATTAGTAATGTCAATTATGTAGAAGATATTCTATCAATAAACAGCTTTAAAAAAGCGTTTAAAATTTGGAGAAACCACGTTTTGACCGAACTCAATGGAGAAAAGCTGTTGTGAACGTTAAGGTCTTGGATAAAGCAGATTGTCAATGAAATGAATTACAACATTAAATCATAACAAAAGCTTTATTTCTATTAAAACAAGAGAAAGCATATGATTTGTGACTCGTTCTCTGTAACCTTTTACAATACATTATTTGTTTATAACACTTTTAAACCCTTAAACCAATATCTTCGTCCAAGCAATCACACTCTACTTCTTCAACTTCTTCAGTACTGGCAGGCATATCGTAGATAATATGATTGTACTAGTTAAAAACATCATTGGGTTAATTTTGACACTCTTCACCATACATTAACTTCAACAGTTTTTCCACATCCTTCTTCGTTTGTAATGTTATGGGATGACTAAGGGGAAGAGTTTGTAAAACATGCTGCTTGACAACCGCAACACTTATACCCTTTTTAAGCAACACTACACCGGATTGTTCACTTTGTTCTTCGAATCTAAAGTTTTTGAATCCTTTAACTTTAACATGTGCCTTCTCTTTTTGTAAAACTAACCGTTTTACTTCTGATATGTATGGAAAGTTACGAAAATAAACACTAAGGGACTTTTTGTCTAGTAGTTTCCAATCTGCCCCTAAAACTTTTACATCACCAATGGTTTTGTAGGTTTCATAGTACTGTTCTTTTGATATTGTCGTAATATGTTTTTCAGTATCTTCTCAACACGACCAAAAACACGGTCGGCTGGAAGGAAACTATGTCCTCTAACAGGAAAGAATAACAGTATTTTTTTCAATGCTTGAGTTGGATGTGTACAAGTAATGTAAAAGCATTTGAAGATTTATATTGTTCTTATTTTTGGAAATACACCCATCACTGAAGAGGCTTACAGTTTTTTTACCTTCAAGGTTCATTTTGCTTAAGTGGGAATAAAGAGCAGATGATATTTCAGTGCTGCCTTTACCACCCAACTCCTCCGTCCATGTGTAGAATGTAGGATTCACTCCATCCAAGCTAGTTATACACAAACTATAAAAGTTGAAGCCTCAAGTAGTATGCATCTTGAATGTTACTTTTAGGCAGCTGCTTGAATTTGCTGTAGATAAAAACATAAACTAACAACGGTTTCATCTGTTAATTCTTCCTTCATGTAGGAATAAAAAGCATTGGCCTGTCGTTTGTGAACCCTTTTTTCAGTCATAAACTGAATACGTTCTGTAGATCCTACTGGGGATGTTCTTACTTTTTGATCAAGTAAAGTACATGTGCTGCAAACATCACTAGATGGAGACTTAAATCCTATGTTAAATTCATTAACATAGATTCTTCTAAACATAGCAAAGCTAACCCTATCAAGATCCTCAGTGCAACTGTTGCTGTAAATCTCATGCAGCTTTTTTATGCTTAATCGGCAGTGTAAATACAGACGCTTTGATTTTTTCCTTCCGTAATGACTCTCAGACCCTTTCATGTTTGAAATAAACTCCCTTACTTTGTTTTTCTTGCGAACACTCATATGACTCTTTCTGTCACCTCCTCTTCGTTCTTCTATAGCTTCTCCCGAAGCAATCTTTTTTGCAATGTTTGAGAGTCTAGTTCGGCCAACTTTAGTTGTTTTTATAAAATTGTTCTTACAAACAGGTACTCTCCTAACACTGCATGTGATTATGAAATAGCTGGTTGAAAAGTTATGTTGTGACCCTGATTGTTTATATTTATTTTGGTTTGGGCTGTTTGGTCTACGTCTGATGACATTTTTAGCAACTACCAATGATGCAAGTATTGAGTCTTGTTTTTGTTTGTCTGGAACTTTATAGAGTCTGTCCATTAATTTCTTAACATCTCTAGGCCTTACCTCATTACATAAAAATTTCTTGCAAGGAATGTACACATTACAACCTGAAGGTGCTGAATAGAATACCTCTTCTTTTTCGCATCTGCTCTTTTACCGCCAGATGTCTGTCGTTTACGAGTTCCACTATTACCAATACCCACGAATATTCCATATACTAACTGATCCATCACCAAATATTGTGAAATTTCAAATTATTTCAACAAATTTAATAAACCACAATACTAGAAGTAACAAAGCACACACTATTGAGCATAACCTAGAAACGTTTAGAAAAACAAAGTGGTCATGTGACTAATGAGAGCACTTCTGATTGGTTGTTTGGAGAAAACATGGTTTGATAGAATGCAACAGCTGGAGAAAACACTCTTTGGTCAAAACTTAAATTTTCTTCATTATTTTATAATGGGAGAAAACTCGTTTTGGTTGAAAATAACTTCAGTTCCAATTGTAGTGTAACAAAGAGTTTTCGAATATGTCAATATCTCCAAAAACATTTTTTGAGAAAACACTGTTTGAATGTTTGCTCCTCATATATCCCTCCAATATATTACAATTACTTACAGATTATGTCACTAGCGTTGGTACTGTAGATATCGGCCAATTACTTGACTTATTTGAAGACTGTAACAATGACTAAAAATTGTCGTATTGTAAAGTTTTAATGAAAGATGTAGTCAAAAGTACAATAGGTACTGGTTCTTTAATAAAACTCTAATTTAGTATCTCAAAACAAGGAAAATATTACTTACACCACTTGTGCTTTAACGCGTATTCATTTTATAGATGTTTTTGGTTTTATAATGGTATTAAGATTGCCATGTCTTATTCGTACAAGAGTAATATAATTATTTACTTTTTTTAAATCAATGGACAGCTTTACAGTATTATAACAACTTATAAAAATAAATTTTAACATATAGAGTAGTTCTAATTCTATCATTTCGGAATGCATAAAATTAAACTTTACATTATGTTAAAAATTTTGCAGAGGATATGTTACAAAAATACTCTTCAGGAGGATCGCCGGATCCCGTTTTGCCGTAAGAATCCATGGACCACCACTACTCCTACCATCGCGTTTCGGTATTGGCAACTCTACCAGTACACCCCTGCCTAACGCTTTATAAGAACTCATCCATCTGATAAATTCATGTTTAATTTCCCGTGATTTTAAAGATAATTTCTCTTTTTAAAAGGGTGACACCTCTGCCTTCCATGTCTCAGCATCACTTGATTTTGGAATCTCTACCACCTCTAGCCATGGATGGGCTATACGTATTGATACAACTGCTATTAGTTTGTCAGGGCAAAACGAAAAACCATAAAACTAACTAACAACCATACATGAAGAGATGGATAATATTCATATAATAACGTCAATCTTTGTGCGTGCGTGCGTGCGTGTGTGCGTGCGTGCGTGCGTGCGTGCGTGCGTGCGTGCGTGCGTGCGTGCGTGCGTGTGTGTGTGTGTGTTGTGTGTGTGTGTGTGTGTGTGTGTGTGTGTGTGTGTGTGTGTGTGTGTGTGTGTGTGTGTGTGTGTGTGTGTGTGTGTGACTGGACCGATTTTGATGAATTTGTGTGTGTTTTCAATGGAATTCGAGAATGGGTTAGATTTACAATTTGCTCCACTGGACAGTTTTTTTAGTTACGGTAATTTTTCATTTGTAAGTAGTTGTTGTTGATTTTGGATTGTTTTACATTGGATCCGGCATATAATACAAAGTGAACTGATACTTAACAGCTGTTCATACTGTCAGCTGAAGTTCGTCAAAGAGGCAGAAACATTTAATATTTAGAGAATTATTATTGTAAAGTGCTTGATCAGTAGTGTAATACAGATTGCATAGAAGAAGTTATTGCCTAATTTTCAGTTTAGATTGTACCAATGGTCAATAAACTACATAATGCAATAAAAATACTATTAAACGCTGTTATAAAACACCTCATTGCACAAAGCCGTGAGTGTTTGCACATAAGGTAATCGAATTTGGTTAGATCGGAGGTAAATGAAAAGGGCCGAGAAAAGACGCTTTATGATCAAAATTGGTTTTCTTTTATACATTTTCTTGATCGGACCACAAGGCAAACTCCACAATAATACTAGAAACGTCTTAGACAGAAAACTAATTTTAACATTCCGAATTTGATTCATTATAAGCTAATTAGTTTATCGAGGTTCATCTCTATAGATTAATTGTACTGAATAACTTATCAAAGCATAAACCACGAAAGATAGAGGCAGGAAATATGTTACATACCATCATAATCCGCCCAAGAGGCTCACGACTATCAATTATCTGATGAATGTTTAGAATATGATAGAAAAAAATAAGTGAATATAGTGAACTGGTTTTCAACAGGAAATTGCGTGCGAAACCGCGGGCAACTGCTAGTAACCATATAAAAGGTCAATCATTGCCGGACGGAACGCGGAAAAGGTTAAATGCACTTAAACTAGGATTCCCACTGTACGAACCTTTTGGATGAATTAAACTATAGGAAAGGCGCTTACCTGCAAAAATGTTAGTTACATATTATTTAGGTGGATGCATTGTCGTTTCAGTTTAGTTTATTTAGATAGAAGATAAGTTATTTAAGTTTGTACGAATATATTCAAATGAGACGACCTATTTCATAAATAGAAGTATATAAGGAAGAGAGAAAAGAATCTTCTTTTCGTTTGAGTTTTTCTTTTCTGTACGACGAGAGTGTAAGAATTAAAATATATACTCCATTGTATTGGATGGTTACTAATATAAACCCTATTTAAAAAAAATTGTTTAAATGAACACATATAAGTTTGTCCCTCTAGAATATTGTTGATTCAGAGTTAAAGTTATCGGAGGATGGTGTTGACGAGTAGGTAGAACGACCGGCGTGGACAAGAAAGTATACGTTGCTGTGATCGTAGATAATAAGTTACTTGAACATGGTGCACTACACCGTGATTTATAAAACAGAAAATTAATCTGGTAATTTTAGTACTAGAAACGGTGTAATCCAACAAGAGCTGCAAAGAGAGAAATACTCTGATTTGTACTCCACTGTACTCCCATGTGGTCAAATAGCACATAGGATATGTAAAAGAGAATGGTGTTCAACTACATGGTGCTATGAGTATGGGAACACTTTAGTGGTTCTAAAGCCAGCCTTACTACCATATCTTATATTTCCTGTAATATGGCTTGTCATTAAATAAGATCCATGAAATCTCTACTAGGGGATATGAAAAATGATATCTGCACCGCAGTTACACATTTATTTATATTATGCAAAATTTCAACCACTGTACAGCAAACTCAGAATTCAAAAACAATGTATCAAATCAGCACAAGTCTTTGCCGCACAAATTCTTCGTCAATTTCCAGCTGAGGCTGTTGGACATTCGAGTTGACTATGGTTGAGGTATAAAATAAAACCTTAGTACTAGTATCTTATTCTACGTTTCCGTTAGATGAACGAATCTACCGCAGTAAACAGCACTGTTTTTACTGCAGTAGGTCAATATAACTGTAAGGTTAAGTGGAGGCAGGCTGAAGATGAAGTCTGTGATTGCGGTGTGAAGTGCAAGACAACGGGACATATATTGCATTCTTGTCGCAACCGGTCTTTTTCAGGAGAGGCTGACGAACTACTTATAGCCAGTAGCAAAACACTTCGTTTGCTTAGAGGTTTTAATTTTAATATTTAACAGGTAGATAACACGCGGAACGTGTTAGTTTTATAGTGGATTGGTCGGACAACATTCCGAACATATAAAATCAGAGCTTGATAGATTTTTTAAAATGTTTTTATAATACTCTTATGCTAACGGATATGAAACATCGTTATCACAATTTAAACGATGGAAAATGAAAAGTGTGATTCAATTCATATCACTACTTTGTTATATGTGTGCAGTACACGTATACATTTACACTTGTGTTAGCACTCGTTATTGAATGCTAATTTTAGAGTTCCGTTGGCTGCATTGAGCCACATAAGAAGATTCAAGCTCAGCTGATTTGCAGAATACCTGAGTACGAATACATAGATTGGATGGGTTTCGTTTTCAGTTTATATGGCTGTTTTCTATTTCGTTTCTTGTAAGTTTGACGTGACAAGGTTATTGAAACTGTTCTAAAAAGTTAAAAAATAATGTGGTAATTAACTCTTAAGATTTAAAATTAGCCATTTTAACTTTTGTCGTAAACCAGGAGTTTTTCAAATTTGCAGCTCTAAAGAAGGTAAAATCAATACAAATAATTATAATCTTTGTAAGGTTATATGTATATTTATATAGTGAGATTTCGTATGAAAACTAATCATAATGTATTCATTTTACAAAATTAAACTATGCCATAAAACGGATTAATAACGAAATTAATAAAACATGTAATAGGCTTAGGGCTCATTAATAAAACAAAAACTTTCTCCAACAGCTCTTTGCTCTGAATATTTTATAATTAAGGTGCCTTTTCTAAACCCATAACCATTTGGCTATTTACAAAAATAAAACAAATGTTCAGTAATTTGGGTTTTAGTATAATAAGCCAACCCAGATTTTATATCAAGATTAATAAGTATATGGCTCAATTAAACACTCATTGAAACTATCAACCAATAATGATGAATTAATGTAAACTAGGCTATTAACTTAACCAGCCATTTTCAGATTGTAGGTATAATGATAATATTTTATTAAAAATTGACAGTAATTATAAATTAAAATGATAATTATGGAAAGTTAAACGAAACATATTATTGAAAAATTATTCACTTCTTTTTTCAAGATGTTATGTTTAGTACATTATTCCTGAGATTATCACTTGTATGTTATTTAAATATTTTCACTTGTCCATTATTTTAGATCGTTGAGGACAGAGTACAATAAGCGATCCCAGTTTTTTATATCGCTTATTAAAATCATTGATATTTTATATATTGAATAACAGAACTATCAATCGATATCAACACATCTTAAATACTAAAAGTCACATATTTTGAATTAATAGAAATAGTTTAAACAATTAAGTAATGTCATAAATAATGAAAGACCATAACCATTAATCAAACGATAAAATTAAGACAGGTGATAAAAATATCATTTAAATAATAGAAAAAATGTAACAACAAAACAAACATCTTGAAACCGAGAAAGACACAGTAAGTCATCTTTAGTGTTATTTTGTGTAGTTTTCTAACTATCCTTTTTTGAGTAGGATACTATAAGCGGACCCGGTTTTTATATCGAAATTTGCAAACGATATTACTTAATCATAACCATCGATATAATCAATCGATACTGATTAATTATTTTGAACTATTAACTTATATAATCTATATCAACAGCTGTTAACACTTTTCAAATACATAATACACGTAGGGTAATATTTCAATTCTACATAAGTAATTTTTATTATTAAAAATGGCAGTAAATTTTAGAAAACTACACTACATTGCTTTGAAAGATAATAAGACATGTTTTTCGTGGCTTCAACATGTTAGACTAGTACCGAAAAACCCATTATGTGAAATTTGTGTGAAAGAAACAACTGTAACTGTGAGAGGAGCAAATATGGTCGTCTTCAGTTTTCCTAATTTTGGTTATAATAATTTGTTTGATCACTGTAAATATTAAATTCATATTTTAATTTAAAACATATGATTGTTATTGAGGACTTGAGGACTATAGATACTTTTATATCAATTGATAGTCTAGAATTTGAGATGCGAATATTAAGTATCGATGACTACATTCTTCAATATAAAAAACCGGATCCCCTTTTTTTATTTAACCCTCTCCCGGTCACATTAATTTCAGGCGCTCACGGCAGAACGAGACCTATTAATTTGCGGTGGCGCGTTACGGTGAGCGCTCAGTGGCTTATATTGCTTGCATCTATTCTGTATTTTAATTATTAGATAGATGTATGGATAAGACTAAAATATGTTTAGTAATAAATAAATTCTTTATTTACTAGTCATTGAGAAATCTTTACTCCTTTATTTTGATGGTACGTGAGGAAACAGGGATGTTTACAGAATGTAATGTCGCACTGCTTACAATTCAAATAGCTTCTGATTGGTCTGCCAGAATTAGTTTTCTTTTGGTTATCACGACAAACCACACAGATTGTTGCATGTGACTGTTTCTCCAAAACATGAGGGGTTTTTGGTGACACTACACCTATCGGTAAACTCCGCTTTCTTCCTAATCGCTTCCGTGATGTAAAGTTGTCAAAAATGCATCACCTCCCAACAATAAATAAAAATATTCTACGACATCAGAACCAACAGGCAAAGTGTGAGATGGCCCAAAATCACTGTAAAATAAATTTGGTTCTGTGTAAGTTATTGTGCGAGACCAGGGAGGGGGCACACGGCCGCATGTTTGTCGGCGACTAGTCGTCGGCTCGCCAGGCTCAAGGTCAGCAACATCGTTTGACTCACCAGCACTCTCCGAATCACTTTGTTCAGTCAGTAATATATTATCGTCAACATCATTCAAATCACCAACACTTGATGCATCACTAACATCACTAATATCACTATTACTACACACCTCCCGATCAATCTCACTGTTGCGAAGTGAACACCTAAAATCAGCCATATTTACCACTCAACTACTGCCAAAATAACAGATAATAATTCGTTGTAATGGTTTCAATAGTTAGAAGTAGGACTCCGTATAGGCTAGAAACTGTAATAGTTCAAATTAATGCCGGTGGGAGGCAGCACCAGACAGACACAGATGGTAATGTAGATCGTGGCGATTCGTGGCGTTTGACCTGCAGTGGCTCGGAACAGTGCGTGGCGATTCATGGCTTGTGACCGGGAGAGGGTTAAAAGAAGTTATTTATAGTATATTTATAGTTTGTTTAGAATATGAAAATGTGTATACAGTTAGTACAGATGATTTAGTTATTATTCAAATTAATTACTATTGGTTTATTTGTCAATGTGTACAATAATTAAATATCATTTAATAATTTCTATATAAAAACCAGGTCCACTTATTGTACTCTACCCTACTGATATTAATTAATAATTCTAAGCCATTCCTTTAGTACTGGGTGTACCATCACACTGTTGTTGCTTCATTTCCGTTTTTCTTTTAAATATTAAGAGTATCTTATTTTAATATTCCCTTTATAGCCTACTGAAAAAGTATAAACTTAAAACAATTGCATATGTTGCAGTTTACACAAGTTAATAGTTCAGGTGTCTCATACAGTTTGTAAGCTGACAGTGGACAATTTAATATGAAAACTCTGTGAATGTAAATTATTAAAAATTATAATATAAATATAAAAAATTTAACAAAAATAAGAAAAACATTTCGGAGTTGCGGGTGAGACGTAGAGTTCCGGATGTGACCTAATTGCGCTTTTAACTCTTTACCTCCTATTATTTCAAACCCTAAGGCAAAAAATACTTTCTAAAAGGAGATTTTAATGGTTTAACTCAAATGTAATAGAAAAATATATATTTTTTTTACTTTATACACATATTTTATTTTACATCAACTTGTGAAAAATCACACATTTTATATCATTTAAAATCTACATGAAAATGGACTGCAGTATAATAAGCAGCCCCCAACTCAATCGGATGATGACTATCAAATGATTCGAATCATCGATATTCATGACTATCCAAACGACTGAAAGCAAACTGTCAAAGACTAAAAACGAAATCTGAGATCAAATAATGTAATAGATATTTCAAAGAACATTATTGTTTTGCTTGTTTTCAATCTTAGAAATTAAAGTATAAATATTAATAATTTACAAATAAAAATATAATATATAATTAATATAATTACAACAAAACAATAACATTTAATTACCTTATAATTTTCAAGGATAAAAGTGACTGGTTATGAAACAAAGAAGACACGTACGTCACTGTTCTTGCCTCCATTAGTCAATAACGAAACATGTCTTAATTTTAAATGTATTTCCAAATGCGATTTTACTGATAAAAAGAAAGTTGGCATTAGAGATGCTACTTCAGTAAAGGTGACTAAGGACGGACAGCCCAGAAGATATATTTTCAGACATTGAATCGTGTTGGTCCATATGTTCAAAAAACAGCCTGGCCGTCATAAAAAAAAAAATATATAAGGACGAATCTCTAACTACCACAGTGTTGAAAGAGGCTTTGGCTAATGTAGCAATTCTTTATCGTACTGGAAGAGAAATTAACTCCCTAAAGCACTGTGAGTTAATGTCACTCCTGCCTTTCATACCATAAGATTTTGATGCTATAAAACGTGTTCTGCAGCATGTGCAGGAGTAATTAAAGAGTTCTTGAAAGCGATGAGGTTAGGAAGTCTACCAAAAGGATTTAAGATGACTTTATACCCTCAGAGCAATACATTATTCTCCCAAGAACAATCAGAGGCAGTAAGTAGTGCAAGTCATTCAGTACTCAGTGTTGGGTGTGTGACCATCAAATACGTTGTTTTCCTAAAGAATGTCAGCATATTTTCAAAATTAGTCACTTTCATCTGTCTTCCAATGTTTTCAAACAATTCACTGTAGATGAAAACTGTTACATTTTATGTTTAATTTAATAATGTTTCTTTTTATGAAAGAAACAATAGGTATTGGTTGCATGAAGGATTCTTGAAGCAGTTGGAAAATTTTAATTTAATGTAATTATTAATAATAATTATTCATTTTCTATTGAATTTCAAAAGGCTGTGCATAAAATATAAATGTATATTGAAAAATGTGTGTTTATTATTAGTAGTTACAATGAATATAGGTATAAAGATTATTATTAAATCACTTTCTTTATTGGAAAACTCAGGGATTGATTGGGGTACAGTGGTTATGTGCTGTGGACAAGATTGAAAATGACACATCGACACATGATTGATCAATCTCAAATTTAGTATTAGGGTAGGTTTAGACTGCAGAGTTGTTTGTTGCATTATTATTGTGTACAAATAGCTTGTATGTGTAGGTCATCATGAGATACATGATCTTGGTGCTGTTGCTGGTTGTCCTACTAGAGACTATAGTAGCTCCACCAGTAACTGAGAAGAAAAAGAAAGATGCTGGCAAAGAAGACAAAAATGATCGTTTTGTAAGTAAAACCAATAGAGGTTACTAAAGTGAAGTACCAGAAACATTGGTTTTGTGTAGTTTAAATTCTTTGAATTCATTCTAGCCAGTAATTTGAATATCACAACTTTTGACACTTAGATTTAGTATAGTATTGCCTGCTGTTTGCTTTAAAATATACTATAATAGTCATATACAGGGTGTTTGAAAAGTATGGGTACGGCTTAATATTTTAAAAACCATAGGAGATAACATCTATAAACTTTGCACAGTGTCATATGGCTATGTAAACTATTTTTCCTTGCTATACCATGACATGCCAACCATGGGGGGACAGCCCACAGAGGAAAACATGGAAATCTTAAATTGAAGCATGGGTCGAGTGATACCTCATTTGAAAGAGCTTACTTAGTAGAGTTGAATTCCGCAAACCGCATTTCAAAAGGTTTATCCAATCAGAAATGGCGGGTTGTTTTAGATACACATTGTGAAGTACATTATGGGCTGCCATTTCTGACTGGATCGTCGTATTCGGATGTGGTTGGCGGCGTTTCACTCTACTAACCAATGTGTTTTCACTGACTATTTTTAATTAGCAAATTATTTCGTAAATTTATAACACAATAAATAGCGATGTTTTTTTAGTTTTATTTATTAGGGTTGATAAATTGTATTCATTATGTATTACATTTTTTCTAAATTATCTTGACCTACTTTATAAATTTTACTCTGTTCATGATAGGTATTTCTCTTAGCTGTTAATAACATGTTCAACAATTTCTGTTTATTTATTTTGGTATTTCTATTAATATATATTTTAAATGTACTAAGAATTTATATATAAATTTATATACTAAGAATTTATATATAAATTCTTAGTATATATATATACTAAGAATATGATCGGGGTCCCGCACTTGCTCACTGTTCACATTCATCAGTTATGAAGTCTTTGACACAATTACGGCAAAAATTTAACGTTTATACATCTGTTAATGAATATTTCAAATGTCCTTGTCAATTGGAAAATCCACCGTCTGAAGTACAGCTGTTATTTGCTTCATTGGTGCTAAAGCCGTGAAAACAATTGAAATTCAGTGACAGAGTTGTAAAGTGTATGGACAAACATTATGAGTGATGGAATGGCATTCAAATGGATAAAACTTTAAAAGATGGCCAAATAATGTTCATGATGCAATGGAAAACCTATGAATTGGTGCAGAAATGTAATGATGAAGCAAAAATGAACAGACATTTGGGATCAGAATAGATTCTTCAAGATTCAAGAACTGTTCTCTATGACTAAAAGTATCAAGAAACACATTTTGGTGTTTGACAATGTCCATCTGCATGCGAAAAAACAAACTCTAAAAAAATTTGATCGCCCTAACAGCCCCAAGTTAGCTAGCACCCATTTGTTTAGCTTCTCAGAAGAAGTATTTTGAAGGTCAGAATCGTATCGACAAACACAGCAAAAACAAGTCAAAAGGTTGTGTTTAGATATGATATCTGCATTAATATGGATGAAAATTTTACTATGTAGAAAAGTGTGGGCTTTCATATAAAAATAAAACTACAAAAAGTTTACTTGAATTTTTATATATCAAATGGTAATTACTTAAAAACATACCTTGTGTGTGTGTGTTCAAGTTCAAGTTCAAACTCATTTATTCAGAAAAAGACATGTTACATTTATGTACTACCCCAAGACACCTTGCAAGGCGCGTGCGGGAATGCAGCTTACAAGTTAAAAATATTTAGTCTTTATGTTGTCAGACCAATAACAATGCAAACTAATTTTTAATAAATAGATGCTACTTATAAGTAATAGATAGATTAGATACTAACAAATATAACAATAAATATGACTGACAAAAGTAAACAACAATATTGAATACATTTGTGTACATGAGTGTAAATTAAAACAGCAACAACTAATAAATAAATAACAATAACAATAATAAATACAACATAGAAATCATTAACAAACATAATATAACATAAGGTGTGATAAGCATGCAAGAAATAAATAAACTATTTTAATAAATATAACAAATAAAAATAAATGATCAAGGATCAAGGTTTAATACAAACTGCACAGCTTTCATTTTAAATTTGGGTTTACAGTCAAGAAATACACTATTACCATATACTCTAATAAACCTGTTAAATAAAGTTAACCCTGCATAACAAAACTGGTGTCTACATTTTTCTTTTGCATAATTTGGCAGATATAGGAGATCATATTGAGCAGTTCTCGTTAATCGAGATGTCTGTCTTTTTGGATACTCATCTAAATACTTGTAAATATACATCAATACATCAATGTGTGTGTGTCACTTCAAGCATCAGTAGAATAATAATATATCTCTCTGATATTCTTATTATCAAATAATTTCGTTTAAACTACGTACTTTATTTGATGTTTACAGTAATTAAATTTTGTATTAATACTTACTACATATTTCTAAAAGAATTATCACTTTTTAAATTTGTGATAAGAGGACTCTGTAGTTTGGTTTATATAGTGTATTGTTTTGCAGGAAGAGATGGGGATTGAATACAACAGGTATCTGGTGCAAGTCGTAGAAGCTCTGGAAAGTGATCCTGAATTCAGGAAGAAACTGGAGAATGCTACATCTGAGGACATCCAGGTATTGGTTGAGGGTTTATTTTCCATTTGTAATTAATTTGTAACACAGTATTATAAGAGGTAGGCGATAGACAACTTTTATTCATTAATACACAATTTATATATTGAATACAGTCCATTGAATGGTACCATTAATGGATTAGTTGTACTTCTACTCCCTTTGTAATATATCTAATCTATTACTAGCTTCAACTGTGATGTTTTGAATTTGATTTTTCCAACTTAATTTAGTATAAAAAAAATCCTTAACACATTTACTGTTTATAATCAATGAGATTACCCTGTACTGAGAAGCAGACTATGACAACTAGTGGATGGTCTATGTGCTTGAAAAAGAAAGTCATTGATGAAGGTTTTGTTTTTAAACTCAGTCCATCACCTTGCGTTTCTTTCCCTAGAAGACAAGATAGAATTCTTTGGCTTCCTGTGATACATGTTCTATATAAAGTAAAACCAGTAACTCCAACCAGGCGGACATATAAATTATCACATAAAGAACAGAAAAAAACCATAAAAGACTTCACCAGCTTCAGTCAAACTTTCTGAAGAGCCTCTAAAAAGACTAAAAGTTAAAAATTATGTAACTTAAGTGTATTTTTTTCTTTTTTGTAAGTTATCTGTAAAATATTAATTTGAACTTTACTTTTTCTGAGTCATAATAGTGTTTTCAGCAGTATTATATAAACAGTGAAATGTTTAATCTGACTGTGTTGATTTGACATGGAATGAACAACTCTGGACTAGATCATAAATATTTTAAGGCAATTTTACAATGAGTTCAATGATTGGACTATTCAATGTCATTGTGGTTATTCAGTCAGGCAAGATAGCGGATGAGCTGGATTTCGTATCTCACAATGTTCGCACCAAGTTGGACGAGTTGAAGCGTGTGGAGTTGGAGCGCCTGCGCAAGCTGGCACGGCAGGCATATGAACAAGAGAACGATATTAACGCCTTACACCTGAAGATGGCAGAGCCAGAACACTTGGATCATGCCAACCCCCATACATTTGAGATTGCTGACCTCAAAAAACTCATTGCCAAGGTACATTTTTCTTTTTCTCTGAGATTCTAGTTAATATACGAGGGCAGTTCAAATAGTATCGGACTTTTGTTAATTAAAAGTGCATTTATTGAACTAGAACTACAAAATTCTAATCCCCTTCAAAGTAGTCTCCTTGGTGATGTACACACTTCTCCCAGTGCTTCTGCCACTGTTCAAAACTCTGTAGAAGGTATCTTTTGGAATACTGTTAACCCTCCTAGTGATGAATATGTTTATTATGAATGATAGGTGCATTTGGAGTGTTTCGCTGGGGGTTTCTTAAAAAATAATAAAAATTATTAATTTTATTGAAAATACAACATATTATATACCAAAATATTCATAAAAACATAAAGAACGATTTTGCAATAAATAAAACTACTTACCTTTGTACATATCCCTTAAATCTTGCTCAAAAATAAAAAAAAACTGTTTTTTGAAAAAAAAAAATTTTTTTACTACAAAAACCACATAGTATAAAACTTACTAGACAAAAATTCGTAGATAGCCAATTTTTTCTAAATTTCATGAAGATAAATAATATATACAGTTTTCGTACAATATTTTACTTGAAAAACCTGTTATGATGGAAATATATACAGTATGTACATGGAAGAAACCCTTCCATTCACTCTTAGGCACAACTACTATCATGCTTTCTCTTCCTCCCTTGATACTTTGGTCTCCAAAAATGATCCAATTTATGGAAACACTCTCTATGAACACCAGAATTGCATCCTGGACACTAGAATCGTGATCTTCCCCTTTTTTTGTGTGGCCACATACAATACATAGCCGCTCTTGTCTTCCTGGTAAGCGTTGGAGGGAATGGCCTGCACCAGGATTTGAATTATAATCATCGGGAAAATTGTCTGCACTTATATCACTGTCACTCACATCACTCATTTGTTCTTCTAAAACATTTCTAATATCTTGTGAACGTAAATCATCCACCATTTCGAACGTATTACGATCGGAATAAACGAAATAACACCGATAAAACACGCCGACACAACTCATAGGTTAGCGGCGCGGCGGTTAGCGGCCGCGAGTAAAACACAACGTCGTAACAAATACCAGCTATTTGTTAATTCTTTTAACAATTCATCTGGAGACAGATCTAGAGGAAAGAGGAGACGTTTCTGTACACAATGCAGTAAATAACGGCCGAATTTAACTGAAGATAGCCGGGCAGCGATGACGAATTCGAAGGCATGTTTGAACGTCGACGCATCGACCTCTATCATTCATATTAAACAAATGAACGTCGCTAGAGCGGCTTCTATCACTAAGAGGGTTAAGCTCGGCCGTCGTATTCTATTTATTGTCTTCTCTTTCTTTAAATCGAGTTCCTTTCAGGGGCATTTTCAGCTTAGGAAATAGCCAGAAGTTGCAGGGAGCCATGTCGGGGGAGTACGGAGCTTGGCGAACCACCAGAAGTGTGTTGTTTTTAGCTAGAATATTCTGAATTAAATGTGCAGAGTGGGCAGTGCATTTTCGTGATTGAGCTGCCAAGTTCTTGTTGCCCACAGATTTGGTCGTTTGCATCGCACAGCATCATGTAGGTGACAAAGAACCTCAAGATAGTATTCTTTTGTGAGATGCACCACTCCACTGGAGTCAAAGAAGACTGTCAACATGACCTTGAATTACGTGCAAACTTGCCGTCCTTTTTTTGGTCTTTGAGATGTTGTGTGTTTCCACCGTGATGATTACATCTCAGTTTCCAAGTTGTATCCTTAAACCTAGGATTCATCATCAGTGATCATTGTGTGAAGTTAGGGTTACTGTTTGCACTGTCCAGTATGTCTTGTGTAAGTTGTTATTTTTATTTTCTTCCACACAAAGGGTGTCTCTAGGTAACATATCTTACAATGTATGTAATACCTGTCATATAATATACCCTTTATACTTGTAATACAGGGTGGCTTTTTTAAACAGGCCACCATTGTGATCACCAAATCTGACAGCAAACTTCTAAAGGAGAACCTTTCCTTGTTTTAGAGAAATTAAAAAAAACCGCTGCCATTTTCCAGTATGGCCCTCAAATTATTTAAACTTTAGATTTTCCTGTCTTTCCTTACTAGAGTCATGAAAGTGGGCAAACCAACTAAACCCACCAAATTCTTCAAGAGAAGACTCACGTGCTATGTTAAGTGGATGAATCCCCAAAAACTCTATTCCATCATGGAATGACTAAAATAATTTTAAGGATTTGTTACTGTTAAATAATAATAACAATATTTATGTCTACTTGTCCAATTTAATTAAATTTTTAATGTACAAAAATTTGTTGGCCAGAATAGATTTAGACACAAATTCTAGCAAAATGAATTATCAATAGTCGAGATTCTTGAATGTATTTCCTTATATATTTTAAGATTAAGTTAGAATAGTTATCTTCAATGTATATACTACTACAGTTATCTTCAATCTATATACTACTATAAGTTTGATCAGTTATCTTCAATGTATATACTACTGTAGTATATTACTAAAGTAGTAATATTACTGCAGTATATTACTACTGGCTAGAATAATTGCCAGTAGTAATTTACTGATTAATAAAATAAAATTACATTATTGAGATTTATTCATTTATTGCTAATTACTGTTTCATCATTAATGATGTGCACCATATCCTTTTAACCCTTCCAACGCGGCTAACGCCTAAAGACGCGGAACTGCCGATGCTTTAAACGCGGATTACGTCTAAAAACGCAAAAGCTTTACTTATGAAATGGCGAAGAATTAGTTGTTAAAACTTCCGTAAGAGAGCAGATCGATGTTCCTTTCGACTGTCGGGACTAAACAAAACGCTTTGTCACCGTTGGTGGACTTTGTAACGGTATCTACTCGGGTTGAAAGCAATCGCCGCCATTTTTTGTATGGCCTGTGACGCGGCATACGCCTACAGACGCGTTCGTTTCATTCAGCTGTTTAACTACGCGTGTGTTGGTCGTATGTTGGTTATATTGTTAAACAAAGTGTTTTGAATCAGTCCGTTGTAATTCTTATACAATTCTTATAAAATTGTTTTTACTAACATTTAGTATAATTTTTTGTTATAATGGCTAATCCAGATGATCCAAGTTTTGACAAATGAGCGCATTTTTGGTATATTATGTGTAATATTTTTTTTCAATTATTTGTTTTGTATTTTATACTAGTTTCACCATACAAGTCCAGTTTATTTATTCTAAATAAATAAGGTTTATAAGTACAATATTTGTTTCATTTCCCTTGTAGGCTATCATATAAATAAGTTTGTGTTGAATTTCATATTATTACATTTCAAAATCTTATACTGAACTTATTTATTTTATGTACTAATTATACAGGAACTTCAGTTACAATTTACTCATTATAAATAACCTGTATAAATGTAATGTAATCTGTCAAATAGTGTTGCTATGTCCATTATCCTGCAATGCAGTTTATTCAAAATTTCAAATATTTTCGTGCGTATAAAATTCTCAAAAATATGTAATATTACATGTTTATTATTTTTTCTTATTAAGGTAATACCAAGGTATATGAAACAAAAATTAGCATTGGGAAATTTAAAAAAAAAAATATTTTTTTATGTCTTAGCGTTTGACAGTAATTTATATTAGCGCTTTAAGGGTTAATACCACATGACACAAAAATATGACAATGCATGTTATCAGATTTTAATTGGCAACATGACTGAAATGATAAGTAATGATGGCTGTTATCAGATTGGGATTGAATTCCTAACTTCTTACTGTACAAAATAGTAATTTGTGGAAGCCTCCTAATCTTCCACAATCTAACTAATATCATAATCTTATGTTGCAGACAGCAGAAGACCTTGCAGAAGCAGATAAGCAGCGGCGGGAAGAATTCAAGGCCTATGAGATGGAGAAGGAGTTCGAGCAAAAACAGAAACTGGCTAAGATGGACGAGGAGAAGAAGAATAAATATCTGGAAGAATTGGAGGAACAGAAGAAGAAGCACAAGAAACATGATCCGGTACCGGTAACTATTAGATCTGCTTGGTGGCGATCTCTCTTTTCTGCTCTCAGCATCTCAACATCTTTTCTTTTATTGCACGATTTGCTAAATTTGTTTTCTGTGCATACTAATTTCTTATAGTATCATAATCTTCCTTAAATTCTATAAATTTAACTAATGTCTTTAGATAAACTTAATATTTTTTTGTTATTATTCAGTTTTACTCTTATTAATTTGTTTTCTCTGCATATTAATTTCTTATAGTATCATAATCTTCCTTAAATTCTATAAATTTAACTAATGTCTTTAGATAAACTTAATATTTTTTGTCATTATTCAGTTTTACTCTTATTAACGTATGTGAACATGACACAAGCAACATGTATATTGAATTTCTCCCTTTAATGTTCTTTGAGGTACTTGAAAAAATGCTGTAACTTACTAATGAATCAGATACCATATAGCCCTTTACTAATTTTCCAAAGTCCTTTTTAGGCCCATTTGTTGAAAAACATATACTCAATGGTTTCTTCACCTTGTCTACAGAACCTATACAGGAGAAATAAAGGCCTGGCTGTCTATGCAAATGCTGAATTTTGTTCTTGATTCCAATTTATTGATTCTCATGAGTGAACGGCTGTAATTTCTGGCTGGAATATAGAGGGATACTCACCCATAGCAATGTAAAACCCCATAACAGTGTATTACTCCTCAATTTTCAACATGTTCATTAAACAAAACTTTTATTAATTAAAAAAATACTTCGAGGATAATATCCAATATTAAAAAAATATTGAATCATGTAGAGATGCCTTTAACAATTTTGGAATTCTAACTCCATTCTTTGTACATTAAAAAAATATTCTGTTTTCTCGTTATAAATGTACGCTGACAACAGACAGAGATGTGCATTCATATAATATTAAATTTATGGACATGTTAGGCTACATCAGCATAGACTGAACATATATGAAAATCTTCCCTCTTATTCTGGACGATGTCTTTTTAATGTTTTGCCAGAAAACTTTAACCTTATGCACTCAAAGGCATTATTTATAATTTGTCCTTGGAGCTTGAATGACCAGCTTTATTGGCCGCCACGATTTTGTTGAAAGTGCGGATTAATTTTTGCAGCAATGTTATCTCAACTTGTATGTCTAGCTGTATTGGCCAAGGTATAAGTCCATAGCTCATAAGGCTAGCAACACTGGCCACTAAACATAGCAGTTATTTTCTAATATTCTCTTTGTTTTATAATGAATGGTGAGTGCTGAAACATATCAAACCACACAAACAGCTTTAAGTTAAAGTAACTTTTAAGTAAAGCAGTACATTTTTAACCAGCCTATAATTTTTCTCTAAACATTGACTGTGCAAATTAAACGAATTACGTACAGTGGGCCTATACACTGAATTGATAAAAGGGATATAAACCTAGAAAATGTTACTAGAAGACCTGTGTTAACTATTCTTTACTACACATGGGTATTTATTTTTAAGTTTTATTCTGTAAAAAATGTAAAGACAGAAAAATGTAAAATAGTTCATGTCTGAGTATAACAAAACTGTAAAGGCCTACTTTATAACAATTTATTTACATATCTTTGTTAACAAAATACGTATAAAAGTTAAATTTCCAAAATGTATGTTAATCTTTGTATTAGAAAGATTCATTAAAAATACATTTTAAATTATATTTCATCTCTTCTTCTTTAAAAATTTTAATTACTATGCAAACAACACGAAGGAATTGAAAAATAATTCAGATCTGAGGAGGCAAATAACAAATATGGCCACTGAGCTGTCAATAAAAGTAGCGTGGCCATCTGTACTGGCCATACGAGTTGCAAAGAAAAAACAACTGCAAAACTAACATGGGCTGTCTGCCCTTTGGTATAGCCAATGCTGCTGGCTTTTCGAGCGCAAAGGGTTAAGAATGAACAAAATTCTCGATTGTTTAAATCTAAGTTGGAATCACTTTTAATGAATAATGTGTTTTATGATGTGGATGATATTATAGACTATTTCTAAAGTTCAATTTCAACTACAATTTAATTTTAATTAATTCATAATTTTTTTATTTAAGCAATAAATCTATTAACAATTACTTAAAACTTCTGTAGGCTATATTGTTACAAGAAACTAAATTTATTTTGTTACTTTTACATTATAATAATATATTACATTGCTACCAACAATATTGTTGTAAAGGCATTAAAGAATTTATTTATGTATTACTGTTGAGATATTGACCCTAAAGAAGTCTCTGGTCGAAAATAACCTCTAAATAGTTCATCTGTGGTTGCAAAGGAATTTTAATTCTTCAGAACTCCAATACCTTTCATCTTCCTTGTGGTAGAAAAAGTAACAGTCACTAGGGTTTAACTAAAAGACCAACACTGTCTGAGGGCGTTATTCATCAGTTGTCTCTGTGTGCGTACCTACAACCAGGATCACAACATCTGCATATCCCTGCACAAATACAACACTGCCATTAAGTCTCTGGAGCATATCATCCTTCACCAAGTTCCACAGCAAAGGATACAGTTCTCCTTATGGACAATCCACGACAATAAACAAAGGATAAATACAATCATGTATAATATTGCATAAGTTAACATTTAAAGATTTTGAGATATAGTAATTGTGATTTTTTAATTATGTACATCTCAGATAATCACCAAGAAATTTTAATTTTTACAGTCATAAGAAGAGTTGATTTTAATGAAACAGATGATTATTATCATTTTAACTAATAAATAGGTTTATTTAAAACTGTTAAGTAAGGGATTAACTATAGAAATTAAGGTACTAATTCTATTGTGTGTATAGTTAGTCAACTTTATTTACCACAGAAATTTTACATTAATACAATTAACATTGGTTTTGTCTATTATTTGCTCTTTTTACTAACCATTACTAACAATTCTAGTAATTTTGGATTTGTTTTTTTTTATTTTCATGTTTAAACTTTGCCTGTTAACTTATTACACTTCAATATTAGCCTTTTGATGTGTTGGATAACATATGTAACAATATATTGTGTTCTATATTGGACCTAATGTGTGATACTTAACAGTGTCAATATATTACGAGAGCTAAGTCCAGAAAGTACCAGACATTTGACATGGCACGGCAATTGGCAGGATCAACCACTCCTACTTTGTATACAGTTGTGTTGAAATGAGTGCTGCAGTTAAAAATCCTGCTAGTTGTGAAGTGCGATATGTGATAAGGTTTTTGTTGGTGAAAAATCACAAACCAATTGAAATTTATCACCAGATTTGTGATGTGTACAGTCAAGAAATAATGAGTGAAAGCTGAGTGGGGCAGTGGTGCATTGATTTAAAAAATGGATGAACCAGTGTTCACGATGAGCATTGCAGTGGTAGGCCTAGGCTTGTGAGTGATGAATTATGGTGCAAATCAATTAAACAATCTATGAAATCATCATTTCACGATTACGGAACTCTCAAGAACATTTACCCCAAATTTCATGGAGTTTAGTTCATGAAATTGTGGTTGGTAAACTTGGTCACCATAAATTTTTTGCCAGGTGGGTTCCAAAAATCTTATTGAAAGACCACAAAAAAGAGACACTTACTGCAGCACTAATATTTTTGGACGACTACGACAAAAGTGAAAACCAAGTCAATGATCGTATTGCAACTGATGACAAGATTTGGATAAAGCACGTCAACTGTAAAACAAAACAACAATCAATGGAATGGTAACACACGCATTGGCCTAAGAAACGAAAGAAGTGTCTGTAAATGCTGTCAGCAAGAAAAATCATGGTTACTGTGTTTTGAGATGCTCTGAGAGTGATTATCATTGATTTTCTTAAACGTAGCGAAACTGTCAACTCCGAGAGGTATTGCCAAACACACTCAAAATCTTAAGACGCGTTATACAAAACAAGCATCTGGGAAAACTCAGCAAGAAAGTTCACACACAGCCAATCACCCTTGAATGGTAGTGGATGGGAAGTTTTCATTCATCTGTCGTACAGCCTGTATTTGGCACTGAGCAACTACCACCTACTCCCAGTGATGAAGGCATGGCTCGCTACACAGCGATGTGACACTGACGCTGAACTTCATGCCGGTGTAGTGGCAGATTTCTACAGAGAGGGTATTGAAAAGGTTGTACCATGTTATGATAAATGTCTTGATATAAATGGCTATTATATAGAAAAATAGCCTAAGAATTTGTTTACCTTCAAGATGTAAATAGTAAAATTTGTTATTTTTACTTAATTTTTTATTTCAAAAAGTCTATTACTTTCTGGACAGCCCTTGTATATTATATTCGCTATCAGGGGTTACTCAAGTTCATTTTTGCTCTATTACTAATGTATGTTCTTATATTATTAGACACTGCACTCCATGTTTACTTCAGTTTTAGATAGCAAAATTTTTTTTCCCAAATTATGAGATATTTTACTAGTTATGAAAGTCAGAAAATATTTCTGGTTCTTTGGTTGATTGCGGACATGGCTATGTCATGCTGATCAGAGCAGTTGGATGGTTATTGTGAGTCAGCCTCTCAGCTTGTACAGTAGTCTCGTCTATATATGTGCTGCAATGACAGAATTTTAAACGTACTGTTCCCATACCTTGTGGTTCCATAGTTCACCCTTCCAACGCCATAAACGGATATTTTAGAATGGTAGAATTTGACCCAAACGCCAATCACAATAATATTCTATATTACACATTGGGTCTCATGTAGAGTTTTTACTTCACAAAAGACCTTCGAAATGGCCGGTGCATGCTCTGCGCCTATCGCGGTTGGCAAGGATGTATTTATAGACAACTTTCAATCCGGGGGAAGTGGCACCCTTTGTCTTGCTTTGTCTGTTCTGCCAGTCCTACAGAGCCATAACGAAATATATTCTGTCTGCCTAAATAATGAGACAAGATAATAGACCTTAAATCTTAGATAAGAAACTGCTCTAATAATTGGTAGTTTTTATAATTTTTCAGTTTTATTACACTGTACCATGAATTTGAATTTAGTTGGAATTATTAGCAATGTGCGTAGGGTTAAAACAAAACTATTTAATATTTTAATTTTATGTATGTGCATGTATTGTGTATGTAAATAAATCTTCATCACATTGATTTTGCATGAATTTGGAATATATATATATATATATATGTTAGTACACACAATATGCTAGTAGCACTGATATTTTTAATGTTGTTAAACTTAAGTTTGAATATAAAAACTCACTTTTTCTAAATCAGATTTTATTTACTTTTTTTACATTTTTAGCCCATTAATGTTTAGTAAAGTGCTAAAACTGTATCTTCTTAAAAATTTTCATTCAAAAGTTTCAAAAATTTCTAATTTACTTTTAAGTAAAATTGCAGTTAAAACTGTGATGTAGACTGTATGGATATTTTGATAAAATTCTGCAAGTAGGTTTAACCCTTTGAGTGCCAACGTCCGATGTTACCGGACGACAAAAGTTGGCTGAAAAGTGCCGACGTCCGATTTTACCGGATGTTTGGGAAAAAGTCACTAAAAATTGTAACCTTTAATATTTTTAAATAATATCATTTTGAAATGTTTGTGAAGAATCGTTCTTTTCAAAATAAATTGTTATAGTACACTTCCGATCAAACTTTAAATTATGAAACTCACATATAAACATTTTTGGTTGCCATAGCTACCAGAAACAATGTGACAATAGTTTCTTAAAAGTTGTATAACTTACTCATTATTGAAGATAATAATATAAATTTTTCAAGATTTACAGAAAATTGCATACACGTTCCAGTGATATGGACTAAGAAAAGGATATTAATTTTTTTGGTCATAATGATTTGGTTGAAAAATGAAATTAAAAAATATTTTTGAATTTTTTTTAGGTAAGTCCATTTTTGGTATTCCTAAATTTAGTGTTATGGTAACTTTGTTATTTTATGTTAATTAAACAGAGTTTTCAGAGAAAAATAAAAAAAGAATCATGTTGATAGTTTATTAAATAATCAAACTGTGAATTTTTTACTAAAACCTTGCAAAATGCCTGAAAAAGGGCTGGCACTTTTAGGTACACCCACTAGAAAAATACCTGGCACTTTTCAGTATACCCACTCAAAAAAGACTTGGCACTCAAAGGGTTAATAATTTATGAATGTACAATCAATTCACACAAGAAGTAACCTGTCAATTGATAAAAACACCAGGTTTCTGACCCAACAGTAACACTTACTGGTGTCAACCTTAATAACTGTTACATAAGAACAATTTTTTTCTGTTGTATAAGAAAATTTTTTTAAAGTATTACAGCAAATCATATACTTTGTTGAATAATTTATATGATGTACAATAGTATTATTCTACAATGTACATTGACACGAGTCAATAAACTTGATTCCAACATCAGTTATTATAACTCAAAGGCATTCACATTCTTTTGCAGACATAAACATGGTACTGCAGTTTCCTATTTATTGGTTTAAGGTACACTTTCCAGATAAAGATTGATTATATTGTTGGGTACTGTGTGTTGAGTGTTGTTAATGTTTCATGACAGATCCATCATCCTGGCAGCAAACAGCAGCTGGAGGAAGTGTGGGAGAAGCAAGACCACATGGAGGACCAGCAATTTGATCCCAAGGCCTTTTTCTTTATGCACGGTACTTTCACTGTTTTAATCTATATTGTACTCTTGTTGTGTTGAATTACTATTGAATTCTTGTAAGTTGCTGTGAGTGTAAGCCATCATAAAATAAGGAAATGATAAGAAGTTATCTCTTTTGTAAAGAATAGAAAGTACTACATAAAACCTAATGATATGAACTGCTATTATTTTTTTATTTTATACTGCACAGCCCACACTAAAATTGGAATGCATATTTTCTTATTTGCATTAACACTTTCACTGCTGACTCCTTTTTTGACAACTTTCTTACACTGCCGCCCGTTTTAATAATTTTAAAATAAATACATGTTTTAATGATATTTAAATAAATACAATTTTTTTACCAATTATAAGAAAACCGTGATACTTACATTTTTGTTTAAAAATCTGAGTTCTTCCTCTTTCTACATAAATGATCATGCATAAATATTTTCAAACAGAAAGTCTTGTTTTAAAACTTAAAGAAGTTATCTCTGTTGTAAAAAAATACAACCAAAAAACATCACCATATACTAGTCTAAAACATGAATGTATTTCTCTTTCTTTGCTGTCTTCAGCATTGTCATTACTGTCACTATAGCTACATATATTTACAATTGAAATCCACATATGTTTATATATATGCAGATGACGAACTATCAGAACGACAACAAATGGCTGCTACGCCGCAGCGAGTTTATAAACAAAACTCTTTTATCCGATATTCCAGTTTTGTGACTCTCAACAATATGTCATAAATCATAATCCATAGAGTAAGAAATAAAAACATGGAAATAGCAAGTGACTATCGATGCTGAATTCCAAATACATTTAAATACATTTTTATTGCTGTAAAGGTCGGCACCGTCAAAAGACGTTGTCTGCAGTCTATAAAAATTCCATGTGCAACATCAAATGACTGTCAGCAGTGAAAGTGTTAATATTAAAATTAGGACTTTGGAAACCCAAGGGACAGAGCCCTATAGTCAGATGTATTTCAGATCCACAACAGGCACAACTTGAGATAGGAGCTTTACACCAAATATAGTTTAATGAAGCTTACACTTTTAAAGATGAGCTTGTAGATATTTCAGTGGTTTAGATTCTGCTTACTTGTTCGTGAAAGTCTCTTGTGGCTGCTTAGGGTCATGTACCCAGTATATTGATTTAATTTTTTGTTTCGGAAGGTATTCTTCAGAATAAAGATAAAAGTTGGATGAGTTGTTTATGATCACACTTTTCAGTTCACCTTTTAACATCCTTTTCACTAACTAATTTAAAGAAATTTTTTGTTATTGTCAAATTGTATTTCTACAATAGTTATTTTTATCCTTCAAGTTTACTGAATAGCTCAATAGTGTTTGTATGTTTATCCCAATGAGGTTTTTATGATAACCTTTTAATCTTTCAAATTGGTTATTTACCTCATTTAATCACAAAATCTTAGTCAACAACATATTAGCAAGAAGATACCTCTGTGTGTCTGTTATGAAGATACTAGTTTTACCTCTGTTTTATAGTGTTTTCCAAATCTTTACTCAATTTATTTTTCTACCAATGCCGCTACATATAATATTGAAATAATGCAGTGAGCTCAAAGAGTATAAGATGTTTGAAACTGAGCACATGGTTTTATTTCAATTGCAACTGCCTCCCATTGATTGTATACCATCAGTACACTCTACATTTTTCCCTCACATGCATTGATATAGAAGTGGGAGAACAGTGGTGGAGAGATACAGATGGATAAACTTCTCGCCTATTTTACTATTTAAGTTCGATGCTGGTGTATTATTCACATTGATGTTCTCTGTGGAAACATAAAACTAATGTTCAATATTCTTTCTAAACAATAATGGAAATAATCAGTTTGTGCTTATATTTTATAATAAACAATGGTTTGATAAAATTACTACATTAATTTGGTAGAAAAATTAATCAATATTTACATATTATTAATTATTTTATTTTGTTTAGTTTTACAGAATTTCACATTAAAAAACAAAAATATTTCCACTCATGAAATGGATCAGCAACCTGTTCAGTAGGATCAGGTAACTTATTTTTTTCAAGTGATTTGTGTTTAAATTAAACTACTGTAGAAATATCAAATTAATTAATTGGTTGAGAGCCAACAACCAAATAAATTGTCTGTTCTCATCTAGGATAAATTGCATCATTATTCTCTATTATACACTTATGCCCACTCACATTAACTTTGTATTGGAACTCAGATATATTGAATTCTTTTTTTTCTATTTTTGTTCTTTTAATTTCCCTATCTAGTGGTTTCTGACGTCTAATAGTAAAAAGTAAATTTATTATACTAAACTAATAATCATATGAAACTGAAACTATATGATACCCTTCCAGGATTAAGCGTATTAACATCATTCACATTGAGGGTTGCCATGTTGCAGACTTGGACGGCAATGGTGTGTGGGATGAGGCGGAGGTGAAGTCCTTGTTTCTTAAGGAGCTTGACAAACT
This sequence comes from Homalodisca vitripennis, assembly GCF_021130785.1. NCBI lineage: Eukaryota > Metazoa > Arthropoda > Insecta > Hemiptera > Cicadellidae > Homalodisca > Homalodisca vitripennis. The sequence goes on along the minus strand of NC_060207.1, from coordinate 48,129,615 downwards.
ATATGAAGCTGGAGCACCAGAGGATGACATGCGTGAACGTGCTGAAGAAATGGAGCGTATGCGAGAACATGTCTTCCGGGAGGCAGACCTCAACCGGGACAATCTTATCAGGTTCGAGCTGTGGTATTCGTTTACCAGCTTTCTATCAAACAAATTCTTGCCTTTTGTAAAACCAATGAATTAATGTTAAAGAAACGATCGGAATTCCATTCTTTGTTGAAATAAGTGTATGATGAATGCCAGCTACTCAAGTTTTGTATTGGTTTAAGCGGTACAAAAAGAGAGAGATTGGAAGATGACTTGTTCGGAATAACATCAATAACAGACAAAACAATAAAAAGAAGGGCAAGTCTAGTACTTTTGAGTCTTTAAGTTAGCATTACTAGGATAAGCCCTGATCAGCAGATGTATCAACATTGTTTTCTTTTATAACCTCAAAAATACATTTCAAGATGGTGAGTATGATTGAAAATTCCACATTAGTTATTTGTTTTTTACTTACTGAAGGTGAGAAACCAATAACTGTAGAATGTCTAAAGTTTATGGTGAAGGTTGTATGAATCGTGCAAAGTGGTTAGAGCAGTTCACGCCACACAATAATTATTTTTTTATTTCCTCTTATCTATTCAAACCTGGGTGCCAAATTTGGTTTTTTTTTACCTGAAGTACTTTTAGAGGTAATACTTCTTTATAAAAAATACAAAATGGCGACCAACGCTCAAACAACATTTATCGACTTCTGTTTAAATTACATTTTTTGTTTGAAAAGATGAATACTATCACCCACAGAAATTTGCGACATCCTTTAGTGAACACCCTGTATATACACAGGGTCTGCGAATATGAATGCTGAAACTGTGAGCATCGTTACTTAAAAACTACTCAAAATAATTAAATGATTTTAACATCAAATTGGAAGTTGAAATAACTAAGTTTTGTTTTACGTGTAGCATGGGAGGAAATGTTGACTCACATGCGCAGAATAGCTGCTTGGTGGCAGTCCACTATTGTAACTGACATGCCTGGCACCAGTCAGGCACGTAAGTATTATGTTAATAGCACAACAGAGGGAACAGTGTGTTCTGTGGTACACTGAATTGAAATCGATTGTGTGCAACGTCGGTTTCGAGCTACGTATCTAAATCAGAATTCGCCAGATGGTAAAGCAGACCGTTGCTGGTTTAACCAGTTTTGTGACACAATAAGTATATAGAAATGACATTCAACTGGGTAGCCAAAACAACTGATGAAAAATGGAAGAAATCTGAAAAAATTGCATTAGGAGATAAGAATTTTTCAAACTTTAACTCAAATATTTCATAATATAAAAAACATTACATACAACCATATTACTCTCATGTAGTGATATTCTCTATACACAAGTATAAACAATTTATAACACTTTATTCAAAAAGTGTTATTTTAACCCTTCGCGCGCTGTTGACAAATATAACCGCCAATATTTACTTTGCTCAAAACGCTGTTGACAAATATATTCGCTTTTAAACATTGAGGTTATTATTGGGAGTAAGTAGTTCCCAGTTTTGCCGGTGGAGTGCTGCAACTGATGGAGTATTTATCCCTCAATAGAAAAGCACAGTAATAGTTGTCCCCGCCTCCCGGTTTTTCTCCAAGCTGCAAAATGGCAGCGCACTACCCATGCCACTGCCTGTTTTGCCAGACACAAGCGCTACTGACGAACTAACTCGCCGGTTTAGTTCGTTTGCGGACTGCGAGTGGAACTGTTGTGTTTACGTTGTCAAATTGGTTTTTGACGTATTGGAAAGATGTGTTGTGTGTGCACGCAACGGTTTATGCAAGGAGACTATTTACGTGTGCGAGACATGCACCGCCCGGCCGAACCTGCACCCGGATACGTGTTTCAAGACGTACCACACGTTGACGTTATCTTGAACACCGTGATGGCTAATTTTAGATCTTTTTATACCCATTAATGTTTTATTTTAATTGTATAATATACATACTATACATATAATATACTGTAATATAATATTATACACGATAGTAAAATTTCATTCAACATTTCGTTAAATTTGGTGTATTTATATTGTTTTATAATTTAAATAAACGTATTAAAAAATTATACTTTTTTCGTTCCCAAAAGTCTTTTTATATGGTAACAAACTCAAATACAACATTAGCGTTGACTTTATGGAAAAAAAAATTTTGAGGCATATGTAGTGTTTGGGTATGGTGCGTCCCAAATTGCCGTAGCGCGGGAAAGGTTAAATTAATCTAATCTGTGATCTTTAGTAATGTACTTAAATATTCATAATTTTAAATTCAGGTAACACAAGGGGGAGAGGGGTCCTCACAAAACACTTGGCTTAGTGCTATAAAATCTGTAAATCCAACACTATTAAGAAGCCAGTACTTTATAGACCTTGGACGAATAATAGACCTATATTCAACTCGAATACAGAGAATTTTAACTTCAACGTCACAAGAAGATAACTTGAGTATCATTGTTCGTTTGCTGTCAACAGCTTTGATGAGTTCCTCCAGCAGACCAAGAAGCCAGAGTTTGAGAGAGACGAAGGCTGGGAGACCTTGGACGAGCAACAGATTTACACTCAGGACGAATATAAAGAGTTTGAACGACAACGCCAGGAGGAGATTCAGCGTCTAATCAGAGAGGGAAAGGTAACCATGCATGTTAACTGCATGTTCAGCTTAGTTCAGTTTATTACTTATTCAGGAGTGTTTTCATGTTTACCATTTGTACTAGAACACCATGCACAGTTCTATGTTTTGAGTCTGTTTCATTTGTCAATAAATGTCCTCTCCTACCCAAATGAACATTTTTATGCTTTCTGGCTTTGCTTATTTTATTAAATCACTTTGTTTAATATTTATTATCTCGTTAACTAATTTTTGTACATTAGGGAGTTGTTAATTTTTAATATCAGTGAGAATGCTTTTACACAGAACTCACTAATGGACATTTAAAGATTTACCACCTTAATTTTATAATTATTTAACATATGTGAATTCAGCTGCATTGTGCTTTCTTTTACTCATCACTAAACAGTGGCTTCAACTATGAAGCTATCTACAACTCAAGATGAGTTTCAGTTGGTCACATCTCGATCTAATGCTATTGTTTATGGTTTTTAAGATCTGATTTTAGCTGTGACTTAATCAACGCTTTGTGAACATTTTACGCTTCAGTTTCATTATTGGGTGGTATTTTATTTCTGATTCTGATATTAATTAAACTGTCTAAGCAATATCAATATCTATAGAACCAAGTATTAATTAAGGCATTTCAGACCCATCAGTCTGTTGTTTTACTGATTGCTTTCCAATCAAGGTCACTTATATACAGTAAAATCCGTTGATCCTTAGGAATTTCATATACAATTCCAATTCAAAATTAAGTATTATTGTTTCAATTATAAAAAAATCATAATTATTATTCTAACCATGATTTTGACCTAGTAGTGTACAAGTTGTTCACTAGGTTGTGGTGAAAACGCTGTAAATGTGTTAATTGATAAATTAATTAATTTTACCTATGCAAATTTTACTGCACAAATTTCAACCTCACTAATCAAAAGGTGTCTAATCCATCTGTCATAAATAGAATTTAAAATATAACATAATGATATAACAAATTTAAAATTCCAATATTAAATGTTACATGATATTTAATATAAAATACGGATTAAACTTTAATCTACATCTCCCATTTCTTACAAAAGTACTTTGAACATTAGAAAGATACAGTCAGGAGACAACTTTTCTTCCATTTACTCAATATATATGTATATACAGCATTTTAAATTAATTTAATTTTTTTACCATTTTTTTTTATTCTTGTTATTTGGTACCATTACTGTAATTTATAACTATATTATAGTTTTTCTAGACGAGATCAATGTGTGATCAGGTCTACATCAAATTAATAAAAAAAGTATTTTTATACATAAACAAACTATATTAATGTCTGATTCCAACAAGTTAACCCACAAATTGTATTTAAACTAAACTTTAAGTGTATAACTCGTCAGGACTCATCTGTATTTATCCTGTTGTGTTCACAGAGTGAGCCAGTAGTAGAACAAGTCTCGTAGAGTCCGGTGCCCCTAGTTGCATGTCACAGCATGGCACTTATCTTGTCTGCATGATGGTTTGGTTTATATTGGGCAGCATTTACTACCTCATTGTTCTAAATATGATAAGGCTGTTTTATACATTATTTAATTAATTACAGTTAAAACCTTGCACTTTTAATATTGTTATCTTTAATTTTTGTGTCTATTTGTTATTACAAAGAACTTTTAATAATTCGGACTGTTGATTGGTTTGAAGGGTAATATTAAGAGTTTAACATTGCCACTTATGCCAATTTATTAACACTTTCACTGCCGACAACATCATTTGGCATTGCACATGTAATAGTATAGACTGCAGACAGCGTCTTTTGATGGTACCGACTTTTACAATAATAAAAATGCATTTAATCGTATTTGGACTTCAGTTAAACGTATTTGGACTTCAGCATTGATAGTCATTCGCTATTTTTATATGTTTTTATTTCTTACTCTATGGATTATGATTTATGAAATGTTGACAGTCTTAGAACTGGAATATCGGATAAAAGAGGTTTGTTTACAAACTTGTCGGCGCGGCGCAGCAGCTGTTTGTTGTCGTTCTGGTAATTCATCGTCTGCATTGTTATTGTTTTGCTTGCTATTACTTTAGTTTACAACGATTGTTTATGAGTAAATACAAGCGTGACAGTATTGAAGACAATCAAGTGCTTGAAGAGTTATTCAGATTTTTAAATGACAGTGAAAGTGATGATATATTCCAAGATAACACAGATAATGATCCTGATTTTACTATTGATGGACTTCTTGGAGATGCAAGTAAGTTTGTTGACATTGTTTTGTTACTCAAAATAAGAGATACAATAAAAATAGTAATAACAACTTTTATTATGCTCTTTGATAACTAAACAGCATTCAGGCAAGGCTTCAAAAAGAGACACTTCCCATCAGTGCAGTGAGTGCAAATTGCCTTGTGCAAAGAACCATGTTTAAAGACTTTCCACACTAAAAAGATATATAAACATATGTGGCTTTCAATTGTAAATATATGTAGCTATATTTACAGTAATGACAATGCTGAATACAGCAAATAATAATGAGAAATATATTATGTTATAGACTAGTACATGGTGATGTTTTTGGTCAATTTTTTATCTTTTACAAAAACCATCATGTTTTTAAGTTTTAAAAACAAGATTTTCTATTTGAAAATGTTTATGCATGAGCATTTATGTAGAAAGAGGAAGAACTTTAAACAAAAATGTAAGTATCATGGTCTTTTTATAATTTGTTACAAAATTATATTTATTTAAATATCGTTCAAACATGTATTTATTTTAAAATTATTAAAACGGGTGGCAGTGTAAGAAAGTTGTCAAAATTAAGAGTCGGCAGTGAAAGTGCTAATGCAAATAAGAAAATATGCATTCTAATTTTGGTATGAGCTGTGCAGTATAAAATACAAAAATAATAGCAGTTCATATCATTAGGTTTTATATAGTACTAAAAACATTAAGACCCAAAATATTAAATAATTTAAATATCCATGAGCAAGGGATTACATATATTCATATATGCCCAAGTTAATTAATTACAAAAATTATGAGAGTTGTTGTATTGGAACATGCACATGCAGATTATATGCATATAATTAACGTATGTGAAATAAAATGTTTTGATAGCATCGGTTCTGTTATAAATTGAAATAAAAATCCTATACTCCTCATTGTAAAATTTTTAACATTATAAAAACTTTTTCTTCATGGTGGGTCAAGAAGTAAATATGCTAGAATTCGTATGGTTATTTTAGGTTTATGAAACTTTTAAAATGAACTATCCAACATACTGTACTCTCTCTACTCCATTACAAATCAGCAATAAATGGTTTGAGGAGTTTATGAGAGAGCAATCTTGAACTTTATAATTTTAATAACAATTTGTATTTTATTTTCCAATAACATTTTTATATAATCTTGCCATCTTAAATAATAGACATCCTAAATCAATATGAAGGAGTTAATAGCTCTAGTGAAAGATAATTAATTTTAAATGGTATTTCAAATAACATATCTTATTAAACTGCTTTCCTATTAAAACTAATAAGTAATATTTTAATTATTACATAATTTTATTCAAAACATTTTTATTTGAACATAGATTTTATGATATTAAATAGAAGACCGCATAATATCAATTAACATTTATTGCTCTAAAAAAATTTATATTTTATAGATTTATATATGTCTAAAAAATTCTAAAATCTTCTATCTTGTAATTTACTAGTTTAGTATATACCTAATAAGAATTTTACGTTATGAAACAGACCATTTAAAAAATTATGTACATCATATCTAGGTTTTATAAAATACCTATCAAATTGTCTTAAAAACTTATTAAAACGTTTTAAGATTTCATGGCCACACTTTATATGGCTTTATTGTGCAATATAAACACTCATACTTTGACGATAGTTTCATAGTTACCTCCTAGAATGCAATAGCAATGAAACACTGCTACTTTTGTGTTCTTTCAGTTCAAGCAAATTATGCTTCCTATTGTGTCTAGTTTTCAGTGCATTATGTAACAAAAAAATATTACATTAGAAGAAAATATTTTAATGTGGTTGTAGTAAAGAATTAAAACCCGGTAAAAGATAGATTAAAACATAATAGTTCTAACTAAGCAATTTTAATTGATAAAATCTATTTAGTAAAATATATATTTTTATCTTTATCTGTGAGATTTGTTTTAAAATATATATGATCATAAATTTGAACAACTGTACATATAACATAGAAGTACATCACTGCAACATGTGTTTTGGCAGTCTCCTCACCATGAGAACAAATACTGAGAGGCAGGTGAGCAATACTTCAATATGGAGTTGTTCAGTTATTGTGCTGCTTGGGCACATGGCCTTGGGTTTCATTGTATGTATAGGCAAGAGGAACTTTGTGTGGTGTTCTTTGTTTATGTGGTGGTATTTATTGTTTTTCTAACTTTTATGCACTGTCTATTCTATTTCAACTGTCATATTTTCAGCTTCATCTGTATTGATTTTTTAATCAGCAGGAAATAACAGTGTGACATTTTAGTGATCTACTGCCCTGCAAAATGGTTTACTAATGTTGTTAAAAAGAAATAGACAAAAGACTTGATGAGGAATCAGAAATGTAGCAAAAAGGCTGTTTACTTATAAATGAAAAGTTCTATTGAATGCAATTTACTAAAATTTGCTGCATCCAGATCCAATACAGACTACAGTATAATTTACATGTTTAAAAGAATCTCCACCAAAATTATCAAAATCTCTGAAAAAAATCATAAACAACACCATGAAATTATTGAGTGGAAAAAATTATTTTCAACTTAAAATATGCATAGTTGATTAATGTTCTTAAAATGAGTATTTGAATCAAATACAAAATGCTAAACTGCAACAGAATTGCATTCAAATTATAACATAAGTTGAGTGGGGTCTGGAATTCAGTACAAAATGTTGAAGAATTGGTCATAAATAATTCTGCTGAAATCAATAATCAGAGAATAGATTTGGGACATTTCTAAATTTTTATTTACTATCTAACATTTTAGTTACTTGTGTAGCAATTTTTATAAAGTGTTTATACATATTAAGTAATATTTTGAATCTATTTTTTTCTTCCAGCTTCTATACAGTGTTCTTTCTTTGGAGTGGATACATTTTAAAGACTCTCTGTATTTTTTGGATAGTTTGGTATTTAATTGTAATGTACTCAAAAAATTTAAAAAGGTGTGTGAAGTTTGGGCGTTACTTTGTGGTTGCATGGCTCAATATACAGGGTTTAAAAAAAGTCCTGCACGGCTTGATAATTCCCGAGCGATTACAGGTTAAGCAATAAAACTTAGTACATCATTATTGCACCTGTACTCTTTTGAAGTAACTACCATTTTTCTATCATGTCAGGGAGATGAGCCACAAGGAGTCAGAAGAAAATATTAGATGGAAGCATAGGTCGAGTAGTGTACCAAATTAAAGGTCTATATTAGTAGAGTATATTGCTGCAAATCCATCTCAAAGGGTTCACTCTTTAAAATTGATGTTGGTTAAAAGTTCTAAACATTTACAATGTAAGTCCTGTTATAGATGGTTTAATATTTTTGCCTTGGCTGAAGTTGTGAAAGTTAAACTTATTCAATGAATCTAAATCTATAGTCTAAATAAATAGTTTTTAAGGTAGTTAGTGACTCTTCACATCCAATGGAGGATGGTCTACAAGTAGTTGGGAGGAAATGTAACGTAAGCATAGCTCAGGTGTACATTTTAAAATTGTTAGACCATCCTCCATTGTATTTGAAGAGCCAATAACTACCTTAAAAAACTGTTTCTTAAGTCCAGTATTCATTTACTAAGTTTAACTTTCACAGCTTGAGCCAAGGCGATAATATTAACTACTTAGAACAGGACCAACATTGTAAATGTTCCAAACTTTAAACCAACATAAATTTTAAAGAGTGAATCTTTTCAGGTCGGATTTGCGGCATTGTACTCAACTAATAGAGATCTTTAATTTGATATACTACTCACCCCATCCTCTAATTTAAGATTTCATTCTGACTCCTTGCGGGTCATCTCCCTGACATGATAAAAAAATGGTAGTTATTTCAAAAAGTAGGTCTATAGATGCAGTAATGATGTACCAAGTTTTATTGCTTTACCTGTAATTGTTCAGGAATTATCAAGCCCGTGCGGGACTTTTTTACACCCTGTTTATTTATATTAATAAGGGAAAAAATGGTTTTGTTTGTAACTAACATTAATATAAACACCTACATTAGACTAAATTGGAGTACATTTCTGTTGGTTATATTTTTCCTCACCAGACATTGTTAGCAATAGATTATTACTGGCTGTCATTAATTCTAATAACATGTTCTCAATTGACATTGATCTGTTTCAGCTCCAGCCACCACCAGTATACCACCCACCTCCACCTCCCGTAAGTTGTATATTTGTTTAGTGTTAAATAGTTTTGGTAAGAGTTACACCTTAACTTCTTCTAGGATGTCGGTGTCATAGACTCTGCTACTTTAGATCTAGAATTCTGTGCTCTAAACACTCAAAGTTTGTATTAATATAACCAATGTATCATAAGTAGCAGCTCTATACAGCTTACTGTGTTTTGTGGTCTTGGTTTACTTCCCTCCATTTGCTTTGTTTGAGTGTGTCCTTGATTCTAGCAATTTGAGGTTACACAACACATGACTTTTGCATATTTTTATAAGTGCTAATCTCCATATTTTAGGTGAGTAAATATATATACATACACCTTGAAAAAGACACTACCATGCATTTTAGTATATATTCTCTTACAAATAACAGAAGTAACAAATGACACCATTGCATGTTAAATTGTGACACCTTTGAAATTGAATTATGTTCCTCCATGCATTTAAGATACTTAACCTTATCCTCCAAGCAATGATTTATTTCGTAATATTTGAACCTGATGACTTCCCCCCAGGCTCAGAGTCTGAAAAGTGTAGTGAACCTACAAGACAAAATATGAAGAGATATAATAGGACATCTAAAAGTAACAATCCCAAGCCCATGCGCTGTCAGTGAATATAATAAATTTATGGGAGGAGTTAGGTATAACCGATAGAATGATTACTCACTATCAACATGGAATGAAACCAAAAAGATGGTCCTTTGAACATTTTTGCACCTGTAAAATCTACATGTGATAAAAGTTTGGCTGTGTTACAATGTGATTCCAGAAGTAAGATTTCATAAAGTAAACCATTGGCCAGTAAAAAACGTCAATGTCACAAAACATTGGTGCCACCTCTAAACCTGCAAAAGAAGGACCCGCTACATGTGTAGCTAATGTAGTTTCCATGTTTGTTCACACTGCATGAAGCAGTTCCATACTAAGTGATAAAGTGGATAAGATACTGTATAGCAATATTATGTAATTAGACTTTTAGCTTATTACATGTAATAACTAGTGTTTTAGATTTTTTTAACATTTTTTAAAAGATTTTCAAAAATTGTATTTTTAAGTTATAACTTGTATATGTTTTTATATTTAAAATACATTTATATTTATTTAGTTTAATTGTACGTACCACTATCAGGCAGATAAGCAAGATAAGTATTTTAAAATAATTAAATTGAAAATAATTAATTGTTTTTATTTATCCTTATTTGCATGGAGGTGGCATATGACACTGTCCAACATTTTGTAACAGGTTATGATAAAATGATGAAATACCTGATTTTTTCTCCTTATTCATAATGCATATTGATGAGGTTAAAATGAAATCAATTACAGTTATAATCAATCAGGGAAAATACTGTGATAAGCTCAATGTTATAGACAATATAATATAAGCTTATTTACTCAGAGGGAAACTATAAATATTCATGTCTTCAGTTATTAAATGTAAGCTGGAGTATAAAAACTGTGTTGTCTTTGTCATTGAAAAATTGTTATACAAATGTATATTTGTTTTTGTAAAAGAACTTGTTGGTTAAACATTACATTACTTCATAATAAAATCAGTATTGAAATGTGTATGGCTTTCTTATACTTAATTTTTATAATAGTTATAGATAGTATGCAGTCATTATTATTTTGAGGATTCCATGCTGTAAACTTGTATTTATTGTTAATATTATTATGTTTATATTGCAGGGTTACCACCCACCTCCCCAGGGGTTTAATCCAGGGCCAGTTCAGGGCAATCAGATACCACCATATCATCAGCAAGCACAGGCATACCAACAACAACAGGTGTATCAGCAGCAACAGCACTTCCAGCAACAACAACATAACACACTTCAGCAGCAGCAGCAGTATCAGCAACAGAATCCCCAACACTATCAGCAACAACAATACCAACAACCTCAGCAGTACCAACAAGCCCAGCATGGGAATCAACAGCCTCAGTACCAACAACCTCAACAAGTAAATCAACAATATCAACAGCCTCTATCAGAAAATCAACAACCTCAACAGGTGAATCAACAGCCTCAACCAAAGGGTCAACAATATGTACAGCAAAATATTCCACCAGTCCAACAGCAACCACTTTCAAATAATATCCCACAACAGCCAATGACAAACAATATTCCTCAACAGCCAGTGGTGCAAAATATCCCTCAGCAACCAATGGTGCAAAATATCCCTCAACAACCAGTGGCACAAAATATTCCTAAACAGCCAGTGGTAAACATACCTCAACAACCAGTGTTGAACAGTGTGCCACAACAACAACAACCTGCTAAACAAGAATCTAATATCCCTGTGCTAAGCAATGAGATCCCTAAGGCACCCCCTTTGCCTGTTCAGTCCAACAGCATTCCACAGGGACCAAAATAAACTGGCTGTCTCTTTAATTAATGAATTTCTTTCGTTCTTTGTGTCCCCAATGTCTTCAATTTATACCAGTCTTCTACTCTTGACATCTGCCCACCTAGCAAAGCATTTATAAGTGCCATGATATGTTTCATTTAATTATTTTCATGACAACTGTTCTCCCAAAACATAATCATTTAGTTTTTATTTAAAACTTTGACACACATTTTCTCTGCTTAAGTAATATAAATTTAATGTTCTCGAAAAAAAAGTCTTGTTTTGTACTAAGATTGTACTATCATAATTTTTCTTAGGTTATTTTTCAAAGATTGTTAAAATATCTTCTCCAACCAATTTTTATTTAATTTTTAGTTCTATACATTTTTTGAAATTCTTATTGATCTCTGTTATTTCAATCATTCCAAGTAATGCATTTAGGTATAAATAATCTTTAAGCTCTCTTATTTTGGAGAAAATGCACCAATTTTAGTATAGTTTGTTCCAAATTCAAATTATACAAAGCATTCTAAGTTTCTGTTGTGTTTATTTTCATGAAAAGTATTCATATTATTGTAATAATAGCTTAATAATTGAAATAAAGGTAATATTGTATAAAGCTCCTTATAATAAAGCATGAATTTCAAATTATTGCAATAAATAAACTACCACTAACATCAAACAATGTTTTGATAAAACTGATGAAATTTCATATTTTGTCTATTCAATGTAGGATTGCCCATTTCATATATCACATTTATCATTAGAGTATTATAAATTATAATTAGTTCACAAATATAACATATTGTATGAAAATTGTATCATTATAAACTCAAGTTACCAATTGATGTTTATTATATATCTTGAAGTTGTTGGAAATGTACATAAATTTACTTGCATGTTCATGATTATAAGTAAAAACAAATATTCAACTTTTTTAAATATATGAACAAATTAATGTGTATATTTGTTTTGTCATTGAAAATACTATTTAGATTAGACTGTGATTTGTTTTGTATTTTAGTTCTGATACTATTATTATTGTAAAATCAAATATATTTTAAATGTGTATTTTTTGTTGGTGTAATTGATTTGTTTTTCTGGCTAAATGTGTATGTATACTTTGATATTGTATTAAAATTAAACTATTTACTGCGGTCTCAATTTATTGTATTTATTTGGTATACCTGAATAATAGTTATCTGTGCTTTTAAACCTTTCATATTATACTTATAGTATGTATGGTGATTTATGTTGCAATAGCAGCAGAGAAAGAGTTGTGTTATCTTGTTTTCTGCATATTATTCCAAACAAAACTTCCAGTATTTTAAACAAGAGAACTTAAAATTTACTAATTTTCAGTGTCCACTATAGCTTATTACCTTTGCTACAATACAACCCTAGATATCTTCATTTCACTATTAATTTTAATTGACATTCCAACATTTTGACTTTTTTATTTTATTTAATGTGTATATTTGTATTGTAAATGAATTTAGCTGTCATCCCATTCTTTTTTGCCAGCTCCACCAACCACACCCTGAAAATTAAATATAGGTTAGGTGTTAAAATAATTTTGGATCCAACTTTTCTGTATCATCGTATTAAAATTTAAATCTTTTCTTTTTCCAATATATTTTATTTTAAAAAATTATTCCTTCATTCATTGTTAACAAACACCAACTTTTCATTGATCTAAGTAATAATATTGTATTAAATAAGTATCAAATGTCTCAACGATGCATTCAAACTTTTGTTTCTAAAAACATAAACTTGGTTTTAGTTTAAACTAAATTTAAATTATACTATTTCACTTTCCAAACTTTGAAGCACTATTATACGGCATACCATGATTGAGAAAATGCAAATAATTTGATGAAAATCCAGATTGAAACATATTACAAATTAATCATTTGACCTATTGCTTTAAGTACATTATCATCGAAATAGTTTCTTTCTAATGCCACATAGCATTTTTACTACGTGAAACAGATATTAAGATCAAATTTTGGAATGGTGACATGTTCTCTATAGCATTTTGTAACTGCAACAATTTTATACCTGCTTCCTTACAGTTACAGTGAATTTAAAGGGGAAAATCTCACAGAGGTTGCTAGGTGAGTACGTTAGAGCTGTACAATTTGGTTTACAGAAAGATTATTCTGCAAAAAAAAGATACACTACAAAACTTACAACCTTGTCCACTTAACTATACCAGCATATGGTCACAAGCATCATTCAGAATAGTTTGCCACTTAAATACACTTTACATAACATAGCTATTTGGGGGACGGGTTGATTCTACTAACTTGTTTTGTAAATTTCAAATGTTATTTTTTAAACAGTATCAAGCCATTTCAGGGTTCTGTTTAATAAATATTTTCTAAAAAATATTATTAATGATAAACAAATATGCAGTACATATATATGGGAATATCCATTTATAATTATCTTATCAGTAATATTTACAGAATGTGCACACTAGGAAAAAATAAATAATCATTCTTTTGCATTTGAAATATCAGGTTGTTGGGTGTGTTTTAACAAAATATTCAGAACAAATTTAGGATTTTAATTTGTATATTTAAAAATATTGCAACTGCGAGCATTACAACCAATATGATTGATAATATTAACTATACTTCATTCAGATGATAAATACATAATTTATCCTTCTACATTACAGTTCTAGCTATGAAATTATTGAAATTATATTGGTATATGAGTGAGCTTTTCATATAGCAATATGTGGCAAGTGTTCACACTGTGCATTAAGTCCGACAAAAGAAAAATAATTGAAGCCATCAATAAATCAGACATGTTAAATTGCCTATAACAACTAATAATTTTTAAATGGTATTCATTTATAAATACCAAACAGATATATTTAAACTGTATGGACCAAAACATCATTGTTTTTTATTATAATAATACTTTAAAGGTGTGACATGTTAATTACTTAAAAACCATGAAACCATAAGGCAGGGGTGCCCAACCTTTTTTACCCAAGGGCCACATTGTAAAGCCTTTATGGCCAGGCGGGCCAACATCCCAGGGGATTTGGAACCCCAAACAAAACGTATTGCCCGGGGTTTGTTCCAGAAATCTTGTGCAAAATATGAGTTTTAAGGTTATTTGGCCCTTGTTTCCTGATTATTGTAATTTCTTATTATTTATTAGTTGTTAGGTAAAGGTTTATAATATATTGTGTTTTTAGGTTATTTTATTAAAAATAAATATAAACCCAGACTTTTGGATGTTTGCTCTAATTCTGAGGGAACAATAAAAAAAGTCACCAATAAATTGAATACATTGATTTTAATTAATCCTACTAGGACATACAAATTACGTGGCGAGTGGTGACCTTGAGTTGGGTAGGGGCTACGTCGCCGCACCGCTCGCTGTGCCATGCTTTACGCACGCTATATTCGCCAGCCGGCAGCCACCACCGTAGTCAGTGAAATCTGTCTGCAACTACTTTACTTCTTTCAACACTCATACGGCTCATTCTACGTGAAATCGGCTGGACTGCTTGGTTCTCAAAATTTGTATTTATTTAATGTTTCAAATGCTTGTAAACAAATTTGGTTGTTTTGGCAACAAGGCGGGCCACATAAAACTGATTCGAGGGCCGGATTCGGCCCGCAGGCCGTAGGTTGGGCAACCCTGCCATAAGGTACAAACAATTTAACACACTAAAGATCAAAATGAGGTAGGAGTATACCTCATTTTACCTCAAGAAACAATTGAAATGGTATAGATAGTGAAGGGTGAAAGCAATGGTTTGAAACAAACCAGAATTGCTCAGCAAATCAAAGAAGCATTGGGGTAGTACAGCTTTTAAAACATGCTTATAGTACATGGTATACTAATCTCCTCACTCTCAGCATTTCCTACTTTCTACACTTCTGTACTGTATTATGATTATATTTGTGCACATTGATAGTTGTAATCAATAAAATGTATGGTATAGCATTGTCTAAATGCAAAATAGATCAATATTGTTCCAATCTGGCTTTTTATGTTTTTATAATCAGTTAACTGCAAGAACTGGCAATGGTTTCACTCTGAACTGGCAGCTATATTTCAACTGCCACACACATATATTTTATAATGTATCCCATTTCATTAGTGTCAGTCCAAATGCAAACAATTATAATATGTCAATTTATTCATTTATATTTAGGGAATACTATAATAACAATAACTTTTTGTTAGTTTCCATGTAAATAATTTGTTTTAACAAAATTGTTTAATAATTATTTGCTTGCAATTATTTTTTTAAATAATTTGTTGTTTAACTCCTTAGCAATAAGTTTTACATCAAAACTTTAAATATATAACTTATTCAAAATTTTGTGCCAATTCCGAAAATAATATAGTTATACTAAATTTTACCTCAAAACTTTTGTTAAATGGCTTTGTATGAAAAAGCACGAGCATTTACTGTTTTCTTTAAAAAATTGTTGATCTCTAAAGAAATAATATCTTTCATGGGTAAACATAATCTTGACTGCATTTATACTTATATAAGTACGATACTTAAAACAAAAGTAAATGAAATACTACATTTGAATTATGTCTTTCACTAAGAGTCACTCTATATGGCTGAAGATGAAATGTATGGCTGGCTGTATTACCTGAAGAATACATCATATTTTAGGTTTTAAAACGTAATGTTACTGATTTTTTTGTATCACTGAACGATGGCAAAATAATGTCTGGAAAAATCCTGTTTCCTACACAAGAGTTACTGGATTCCAATCTGCGTTTGTGGCTACCCTGTGAAAATGCGTCTTAGGTAACAAATTATAGGACTTAAGGTAATCACAATTACATCCAGGGCTAAAGAAATTGGTTTTCTGTATCGAGATTTTACTCACATATGGCCCAAAAAACTATTTTTTCCATTAAACTTTCCTCTATTAAAAGATAAAAAACTTGTAAGCTCAATAAAATTCAATGTTTCATATCAGACTAAAGTTAGCATTCTTAGTTTTCAGCATTTCAAAATGTTATTTTTGCAAGTTTAACAGAACATAATATACAGTTACAAAAACTTTTTATCTTCATAATTTGTCAGATAGAATCAAAACAATCAGGAAAAGTATACAACCTAAGGCTCTAAAGATATGCATTTTTTATTATTTCTATTGAATACTACTGTACTGCGAACGTTGAGTTTAGCTCCAGTTTAACTTCGTCCTACTACTGCACTGTTAGGAAACTGCCCAGTTCAAGCAATCCATCTGATACACGTTACATGTATTACTGCATTTTAATGGTGACATGAAAGTGTACAAAAATAAATATACAAAAGTATAGTAATTCTACTTTCTTTACCAAACAGATTTGTAATTTATAACATAAATTTGCAAATACTATCACTAAATTGTGCATAAGACATTGACACAAAACAGATAAGTAATAGAAACCATCATAAAATTCAACACTCACTAATTTTAGTTCATTATTCATTTGATTTTTAATTGCACTTCAAAAATCAAATTGGACGTGTGTGTGTGTGTGCTATTATGATTAAATCGTTGATACAATTTGCAGCAGATCAGTGACAAGGAAATATATTATTCTCCAAACTAAATGAATTTTTCAAAGGTTTGTTTCTAGCTGCAATTACAGCTTTCTTGTCAATCTTAGAACTAAGTTCAACAAACTTATCACGGTTTATATTGGCCATCTGTCGCATCTTAGCAGCAATCTCCTGCTCTATGACATCTTGGTAAGCCTTAGCCTCGCCCAGCCTCTCCATCTCCTGTAGGAACTCTAGTCGCTCCTTAATCTCTTCAACCACTGCAACAATCATCCACATTTGAATTTTTCTGAAAGTAATTGTGGTTAAAGACAATAGTGATGTTAAAAGATTATTAATATTGCCAATTAACAATTACTGATAGTCATAAATCTGCTTCTTATTTAAATTTTATAACATAGTTTATTTTGTAATGGAAGAAAATAATGTTGTAACCTATTATCCTATTGTTTTTGTTTTGTTTTAACAAACACACTTTATCATAGATATTGATTATTACCAATTTATCTGGTTATAAGATAATAAACCAAAAGTTGAAGAATTAGCCTTTGATCAAGAATATGAGTTACAAGGGCTGGTGTCTTGCATTGTAATATACATTATAATAAAGCAGCCCACACATAAACAGTCTGATGATAACCGAGGTGGTGTTGCCATACATTTCTAGCTGATGATGTTTGTTTGTTGCAAAATGTGTTGAGATAGAACAGTAATTATCCATACACATAAAACTGGCAACTGTGTTGGTGGTGGTGTCTAGGGGGGATTCAGACACAACAGCCATCAGACTATTTTCGTGTGGACTACTGTAGCTAATTTATTGAAAGTGTTATTTACCAGGACTGTTTTTCATTGGTTATAACTTTAAAATGTTTAAAGCTAATAAGTGTTCACTATATTTGCAAACAAACAGTAACTTCAAAATTATGAGAATTTGAAGATAACATTTAAAAATTATAATTTATAAATTATGTTTTCTTCACATTGAAAATAAATCAGATATCCAAAGCTTATACCAAAGTTGTTTAAAAATTAAGTACTCTTTTCTTATAAAATAGTTAACAGTTTTAAAACTATTCTCATACCATTTAACGAAGCGTAACAGGCTTTGCTAAGGTTCAATAAAAAATTTTAAGTCTATAACTCATTTCATTACTGAAAAATAGAACAACAATCATGTGGAAAACACATTTTTACTTCCTCGGCAAATGAAAAAGAAATTTCGTCAGCCTACTGAGTGATACACTCAACGATGCTCAGCTAAATTCCATGGTTTGACATGCAACTCATTATTTTATATGTAGAAAAGAAGTTTCATTCAATATTTTAAGTATACAGATTAAATCTTTCTCAAGATATCTTGCCAAATGAAACATTCACATTTTCGTTCAATAAATTTGGTTTCATATTAATGTTTAAATAATAAGCCGTTACTCCGTCACCATAAAAGTATGTTGTTGTATGTGTCGAGATAGTTAGGCTACATGTATTAATATATTACAAGCGACAATTTAAAGTCCAGTGACTACCATTTGTTTTTTCATAAAAGAAAAATCCTGAAGTTAAATGCTGCAATGACGACAGTGGCATCAAAATGAGGGCATTGCACTTAATACACAATGTTGTTTTATATATATTAAGTGGCTTTATATTGATGGCAAATAAACAGAAAAGTAGATAAAAGTGTGGGCTTTCATATAAAAATAAAATTGTTACTAAAAGTTTGCTTCATTTTTGTTATATATCAAAAAGGTACTTAAGAAACATAACTCGTACATTATGCCATGTACCAGTTTAACAACAAAAAATGCACAATGCATACACCCATTTTATAAAGCACACACATTAACTTAACAATGTTACACTTCTATATAAAATAAACCTGTTTAACCACCTGAATATGTTATGAAGTCTTTAAGTCTATTATAAAATATTTAGGGCCCAGTTTAGCCTGTATTACTTGCAACTGACCATACAATAAGGCCTACCACACACGGGTTGACCCGTTTGCAACCAGAGTTTAGAACTAGTTTCAAACGCAACGAGTTGGCAACCAAAATAAAACCTGACTCCACACACGACGCGACTGGGTGTGGATCAGTTGGCGATCTCTGTGCGAACATGCGTATAGTGGTATAGTAATGTTTACATTCACATTTTTTACTTGATAAATTATCAATAATTGAATAGTTATTTGTCGGAGTGTAACTTTATCGATCATGTCAAGTACTAGTGAGGATGAGGAAGACATAATTGCATGTTTTCGGATGTTGGCGGCACACTAATATTGCTGCCTGACTGGTGAGAGATTAGTGAAATGCTGGAATGTGGCGACGCTGGTGTGACATCTGATGTGCCTGATATTTCATCAATAAGAGTAAAAACTTTGCGTTTAAATTGTTTGATTTGTGAATCACTGAGTTCTTCCAACTCTGGTATCAAGCTAAGAAGGAACATTTTCAAAGCTTCTTTCTTGTTACTATCGTTTGCGGTAGTACTATTTTCAAGTCGTGCTGTTTTTGCCTTAAAATATGCAGCAAAACATTGATCTGCTTCGACAGTGGCTTTTTTCTTCTGCGTTAGGCGTTTTTTACCTTCATTGGGAATGGACGATGGCTGTGAGCTGGTACGAGGTTGTATTGGTATGATTGGGGAAGACCGGGAAGTATTATCCTGTACTATTGACGGCGATTGCGGTGATTCAATTGAAGGATCATCTGGAATATCATCCAATATTTGTGATTCCAATAAAGTTTCGTCGGTATTTACGTCGCTACAGTTAGGAACCTCTGGTAAATTTCCTGTAGAAGGAGGAGCTGATGTTCTTACAAACGGCAAACAAAACTGCATGGCCTCTGCCAGGTAGTAGGCCTTCTTCTTAGCGCCAGATCCCGAAGGTGAAGGTTTGATTTTTCGCATGAATACTGTCCGGAGATTACGCCACTTGTCTTTGCATTCCGCAGCTGAAAAGAAAAAAAGGGATAGCAAAACTTGAATCGGTTGGCCGATGTAAGTTGTAGTATAAAGTAGAAATGCACAATATTGTACGTGTGATAAGTACACTAAGTATTTATATATAATTTATGAAAACCCGTCAGTAATTATGCTTGTTACATTCAAGCGTTTGTTACAGGTATTTGGCTACAGGATGTTCATTTGTCGCTCTCTCTTTATATTTTGCATGAGGCGAGAGTACAGTTGGAGTCATTATTAAAGAAACCACGAAAATCATTTGGAATGCATTGCAAGCAACTTACATGCCGGTACCAATAGGTGACCAATGGAAAGTAATTGCCGAACGTTTTGAGACATTGTGGAACTTACCAAATTGCCTTGGGGCGTTAGACGGAAAGCATATCCGCATTGAGAAATATCCAAATACTGGTTCAGAAAATTTTAACTATAAAAGTTTCAATTCAATAATCTTACTCGGATGCTGTGATGCTGATGGTGCTTTCACTATGATAGAACCAGGATATGCTGGACGAAATAGCGATGGAGGTGTTTACAAGGTCAGTGCCATGCGATACTGGCTCAACCATGGTGCTTTTCAAACTCCGCCACCCACCCCATTGCGATACGACGACATACAAAGACCATTCCCTTACTACTTCTTGGCAGATGAAGCGTTTCCACTAGCACGCAATGTAATGAGACCATACAATGGAAAATCACTCAATGATGTAAAAAGAATATTTAACTACAGATTAAGCCGAGGAAGAAAATCTATTGAATGCACGTTTGGTATGGCTACTGAAAAGTTTGCAGTGTTAAATGGTCCCATAAGATGTCGCAATGCAGAAACAGTAATCGACATCGTAAAAGCCGCTTGTATCCTACACAATTACGTACGTAAAAGAGAAGGTATCGACTATACGCCGGCTACAGTGGAAATAGCTGAAGGACCATGCCCAAGACAGCATCCAATCACTGAACGCTCTTCGGCAGTTACTGTGAGACAATATTTGGCAAGTTACTTCATTTCTCCTCAAGCATCTCTGCCCTGGCAGTGGGAAAAAGCTATAGAATAAATCATTCTTCCAAGTGAAACATCATTGATTGCAAGATGTCGGTTTTGCAAGCCTATAAGGAAGGACTCAAGTAAACTGTCAAAACATACTTCAATAAAACTTTGTACATTAAATTATAACTATATTTTGTAACTCACTTATTATTAATTTCTTTTCATTTAAAATTATAATACAGAATGTCCCAAATAAAGGGCCAAAATCCATGATATTTTAAATGGGTAAAATATTTTACATTACCGCCATTATGAAATGGTCAAAAAGGTTTTATTTTCTCAAGACTGTATTATCAACCGCATGAATTTTAGTTTCTCACATATACTATAGTACAGATAAAGTATGGTGGTCATGAAAAAATTCTAATTTTAAACGGTTTAAACTGTCAAATTATCGATGATAACGATAGGTCTTGAGATATCAACACTAAACATTTTTGCTTATTTTGACTGAAAAACCATATCGTTTGGCTGGCACTACTTCACAACGGGACACCCTGCACATATCTGCTATCAATTACCTGTCATGTTCATTGCTACTCCAATCTCGTGCCAAGCCTTGTCAGTTATATCCTTTCTAGAATATCCTGGTAATTTGTAATTATACAACACTTCGTACTTTTCGACCTCTGCTACAAGTTTTAAATTCAACTCTTGATCACCCATCTTGCACTCACAAACACGTGAAACTATGCAACGCAACTGTTTGGTGACAAGAAAATACGGTCGCATGCGACCAGTCGGCAACTGATTTCAAACTGGTTGCAGTTTAGTCAGCCCGTGTGTTGATCCCCACTCCAGCACACGTCCAAGGTCAACAAACAGTTGCGTCTGCAACCGATTTGAAACTATAGTCGCAAACCGGTCGACCCGTGTGTGGTAGGCCTAAGTATGCATTGTCACCCTAAACCATTTTGGAACCTTTATTCAATTCTTTCGAATGCAGAGATTTCAACAAATTTTCAGCTGCAAAGTTTTAAATTTTAGACTATTTTTAGGTGTAAGTGATCTTACAATGGTCAAACAATGTGTCAGCATCAAACTCCTCTTCCTCAGCTCTCTGTTTGAGTCGAGATGTCTTCAGAGAACTAGGATCTGGTGGAAGATTCTTGCCATAGGTCATCAGACTCTGCAACTTCTGCTTCTCTTCCTCTCGGTCTTCTGATAGCACAAACCAGGAAAATAATCTGAGTGAGAGTGAAAAAGAGTAGATGCTACATATCTGATACTTACTAATCAGAGTTTTTTTTATTGGTTGAATATTTTTTTATTTCAAGAATAATTTGATTACAGCTCTTTAAGATTTTTAAAGACAAAATTCTTATTATTATTCCACATTTGAAGCAGAATTTTGGGTCATCCTGATTATAATCAGGCCTAAAGAGAAATGGTTGAAGATATATACTCTTTACACAGTATGTGTAATAAAGATGAGTGCAGGGAATGATGTTTTTGTATTCATAGAAATGTTAACTTCCATAGGAAATTATTTATTAAAATATATAATTTTCTTCAACATAATTTTGTTTAAACAATTTTTTTGAGCTGTTTGATTACAAAATTTCCCAAATATCCTACTTAAATGCTTGTAATCCCTCACGGAAAACCAAAACATTTTTTATACTTTTTCTGTTTTCAATGACATTTTACAGAGTTATAAGTTGGTTGAATATTCAAAGTTAAATCTTTCATTGAAGCCATCATACCAACTAAGATTTTAATTCCGATTTTTTGTCATATAAACAAGACTAATCAAGATCACTGATTGACTAATCAAGAAATCTCTAATACTAATGAATAGCATAAGATTTTGTATAAGCATGTATATTATCTCGAAGACAAGGACTAAGAAATGGTTTTCAGACCTTAGAACTCCCACTCCAGTGACTACCAGTTTTTAGATAAAAGTGAATAGAGTTTTTAGATAATTAAACTATACTATAAATCCTTATGGTTTTTATATGTAATCAATATCGCAAATGTTCAAGGTACAATACATTTTTATATAAAAGAGTTTAGGAAATGCTGTATGAAGTTGCAAAATACTTTTTACTTTTGAACCGGAAAAGCTTGATGAAAGTATTGTAAATGTATGTTTTACTGAATATGTATATTTTATTGTGTTAATAAATTTCTTATACATATGCTGTTTACACCATTATTGTACTCATTTGGGAAATAAAGATGCCAATTTACTGACAACAACAGATATGCAAAGTTATCAACATTTGAGATTTATATAACTCAACAGTTGGTAGATTTCAGATTTTACTTTTCAGCTGATTTAAACCAGTGGCGTGTATAGAAATTTATTTTGGGGGAGGGGACTGACACACTGGGTGGTTTAGGAGGTATAAAAACCATCCAAAAATAAGGGCTTAGGAATCTTTCACCAAAAAATTGTTGAGCTTTAAGACCTTATAAATGTATTCAAGCTTAAAACATACTACTGGGTACAGTATTGTATCCCCCCTTATATATCTCCCCATGATTTCAACACTCATACAAGTATGAGCAGCTGGAAGAAGCTTGTCTCTGGTTGGTGAATTTATTCAAATTATTAAATTATGTGAATTGTAGATCCTGATTGTAGTGAGCTTATCTTTGATAAAGTCAACAATCATAACCAGGTTAGAATAAAGATATTTTAATTGTTGATGATTCAGAAGTTTCATATTTTTAGGTGAACTTAATTCAAAGGAGCTTTGTGAACAGACATTAAGGTAGAAGCTATTATAGATAAACCCATCTATGCTCAACAATATTAAAAAACAATTTTATTGTCTTTTCACAAATTGTTCTGGTCATAAATTGGGCCAGACTCAATGTTGATTGCCAATGTAAGAGAAATAATAAAAAAATGTCATGGTAGTTAAAACACAGTATAAACTCTTCCAAGGATTTCAGTGATCGAGTTTGAGCATCACTTGATTCACTGTGTAGATGTTGAAAATGGAAGTACATAAAATAATTCTATACTGGTTATGAACAAGTCATAATAATTAACAAAAAGTACTTTCAAAATTTACTATGTTAAATAATCAATCACATGAATTAATCTTTTTTATGAAGTTTGCGATGATAAACATTACATGATTAAAATTAAAGAAGCCAGAAAATGATTATACACAATGGAGACAATATGTGTGACTCACTCATGTTAGAGTTGTATGGTGGATGGAAAGTGTCTCGCTGGTATGCTCCAGACCGCACAATAGCCTGATAACTACGGCGACGAGGCAGAGCGGGGGGCACCAGCACCTCTCCCCTTCCTGTCATTCCTTGCCCCCGCCCTTTACTGGCACTATTCCCACGTTCCGGCCCAGGTAGGGGCTCTCCATTCTTCACAGAATTTTTCAAGGCCTGCCTCTGTAGTATTGAGAGCTTACTCTCTTCAATCAGACCTATAAAAAGATCTTTTATAGTATATTGCCTTAAAGTCTTAATATTTTTTTAGTATTTTATTTAATACTTCTGAGTAACACAAATAGCAAGTGCATGAATAGAATAGTCTGCCCACTGCCAAACAACTGTAAACTGCAAAACAAATGTGCATCAAGTGTGTGTAAACACTGTGTTGGACTGTTTTGTATCTATTCAGATGGATGTTAATTCCAGATTCCAGGAGTCAAATTTGTCATAACGTTATACTTTAGACACTGCACTAAGTGGAAGGTGAACTGGAGCTGAACTTAACATGTTTTTATATCAAAGTAATAATTTTTTACATAGTGTACCTATCCAAAAAAAATTGAGACCCAATCTGGACTAACTACCATAAAAGCTAATAAGTTCTAAAATTTTTGCTGTAATTTCTTAGTCATCTAGGCCTGATAAAAAAAAAACTTTCCATAATTCCCTTTACCAATGTTTTTTTTGTGATAGACAGCATTTTCAAAAAGTGTTTTTCAATCAATTAGAATTAATCTGACTTTTTAAGAACTAGTTTAGGTTATATGTTTGTACTGGCAAAGTCTATCATTTGATACGTATTTTATACTCATGTGAATTGGCATAGCCATAAATTGGGATCATTAAACACTATAAATTAATTACTACTTATAATTCTTGCTTGATAAGAATTTAGTGTAATATAATTTAAATCAGCACATTCCATGTATATTTTTCTTTTATTGAAACTGTCCGTAGATTTCTTTTTAGTGATTCAAGCTTAGTTACCAGGACATCTTCACCTGTTTTATTTATTTTACAACTCTTAATTTTCTGTTGTAATAAAAATTGGATAGAGAATTCATCACAGATGTTATCACAAGGTTCAGCTTTTCTGGATAAAAAAGGATGGAAAAGAGATAATACTGAAGTTGACTGAGTATATAATTTTTACAGCTAAGCATTTACAGGCTAATATATAATCTTTTTTATTTGTGTTTTACTTATAAGCATAAATGTATATAAATATTCATTTTGTTTTAAACACAAAAATTGAACATTGTTTATATTTTGGGTTGTAGTAACAAAATTTAGGTATTGTCTACGAGGGACAAAAATAAAAAAAGTTTTTTAATTTTTGATAGTTATCAGATATCTGCCATTATTCAGGTAAATACTGTCAGATAATTATTTCTTTACTATGGAGCTTATTCATCAGAAATAAATTGGCAAATATAACACACTATGTTTTGCTCTATACTAATTTTACGGAATAAAAAATAACAAAATCTGTGCAACGTGTCAAAATGATGTGCTAGTCAGTCTTAAATTCATGCCAACTGGAGGGTTAAACATTAGAACATGGTGAGTACAAAAGTTTCAGGTAATTCTGAGCAATGGATCAACTTCAATTTCTCTCATATTGTTATATGATGATAAGGTAATTCTTAGAAAGTAAGAAACATGAAAATTAAGTGTCGGAAAGTCAAAATTCACATTCCTGAACAAGAAGACTCAGAGTATAAATGTTATCACTGTAGGCAGGATACATTCAGATCAATCGTTTGCATCATGTTGACTTTAATGCGCATAAATAAAAGTTTAAATTTATTCTTACCTTACTTAATTAATCTATGCAATATCCATCAAGATTGAGTTGCTAACTTGGTATGACCGTAAAATTGAAATATAGCCTACTATATTAAGGGATGTTTTTTATTTGTGACAGCAGTGCAGAGTGGCGTTACTGAATTCTGCACTGATGGCTAGTAGCATTAATGGGTAATCAGTACTTTCTCGCACCAAATCTTTCAACATGATCTGATCACAGTAAAGAACCAATCCAAAATTCCTTAGCGTTCAGTATGGGCCATGGCTGGCAAGATAATCCCTCGAGAAATTATCTAAAATTCAAGCTCAAATTACTTGGCACCTCAATCCATCTCAGATTTGACGACGTCAGAAGTGGTGTGTCACGTGGAAAATGAACTTTCTTAATGCTTGGCAAGGTCAACGATAGCTTTCCGAAACTTGATTTTGGTACTTTAGGATTATACCGACCACACCAGTATGAAGAACACAAAAATATAAATTTATAGAAACAAACATGATAGAACGAAAAAACAACGGTTTAATTACAAAATTACAAGAATTTCCAGATATTTTGATCGGTATTGTTGTTGCTGTTATCTTATCTTTCTCGATAATCCCGATTAGGGCAGGGCGCGCCATCACATGATTGGCACAGTACATAATTGCCTTTCCATTACAATTCAATTTATATTTCTGATCAGCCCCTCTAGAATTTGATATTTTACTGATAGGTACTATCTCGAGGGATGTTTTTCTTTCGTCGACATCAGCGCGGGCTTCGGCAGAACCTTCGGTGCTGCCGAAGCCCGCGCTGATGGCCGGAGGCACTCGCATTTTGGGTGGCGGAGTGTGATCAAGAATAAAAACAACTTTGAGTGTTTTTTCAATAAAGAGTTTAGTTTTAGTTTGGTAATGTTTGTTTTTGTTGAATTTTTGTGTTTGGAGAAATGTAGAGGTAAAACACGGAATTACAACAAAGCGACGCACCAGCTGAACGGGCGGCGAGACTCTGCAATCACGTTATCTACTAGACCGCTCGACTTTGACCTTTGTCTGAGGGTGGGGAGGGGTTTGCGATAAGACAATTCCTGTTTTATATTGACGAAATATTGTTCTACGCTAATCTAGTAATCAGTAGAAGCAAAATGTCAAATAACGATTCATATCTGGGTGTGGTCGGTATAATCCCAAAGTACCTTGATTTTCATGTTTATTACTTTCTAAGAACTGCCTGATCGTCATATTAAAATGTGAAAGAAATTGATTTGACCAAGTAACTACGCATAATTACTAAGTAGGCTACTTACAAGATTATCAATAACAATAATAATAGCTTACAAAATGTTTACAACAGCTTTTTATTGTTATAGTACAGTAAATTATTTCTATGTGTACAGGAAATTATAAAACATAGCCTATAAAATTGTTTTAAACAATATAACCAATATAGTTCAGAATTTTTAGATAATAAAAGATAACTTAGGGTTAAGACAACATGAGAATTGAGTGCTAACATTAAATAATTGGAACAATAGCTGGTAGATCAGAGTCCACATTAAACTGTAAGTTTCTGGTCACTGGGGTCAACAACAAGTTGACTACTACTATGCTTTATGAGTAGTAGTTTTATAAATTTACAAGGATAGTACAAATGTGGGGTAGAGTACGATAAGCAGACCTGGTTTTTTATATTGAAATTGGCAAACGATATTACTTAATCATAACCACCGATATAATCAATCGATACTGATTAATTATTTTGAACAAATAACTTTATAATAATCTATATCAACAGCTGTAATCACTTTCAAATAATACACGTAAGGTAATATTTCAATTTTATATATAAGTAACATTTGATTATTAAAAATGGCAGTCAATTTTAGAGAACTGCACAATATTGCTTTACGTGGCTTCAACATGTTGGACTCGTACTGAAAAATCCATTATGTGAAATTTGTGGGAAAGAAACAACTGTAACTGTGAGAGGAGCAAATATGGTCATCTTCAGTTTTCCTAATTTTGCTTATGATAATTTGTTTCATCACTGTAAATATTAAATCCATGTTTTAATTTAAAACATATGATTTTTATTGAGGACTGTATACTTTTATATTGATTGATAGTCTAGGATTTGAGATGCGAATATTAGGTATCGATGATTACATTCTTCAACATAAAAAACCGGGTCCGCTTATTGTACTCTACCCCAAACGTGTGCATAAATAAATAAGGTACATCACATTATGCACTAGTAAATAAATTAGGCCTAATATCCATTTTGGGTATTGCAGTAATTGAGGTTCATAGCCTAAGTTTATTTTTTGAAAAGGAACAAATAGAAGATATTCATTTAAAAACTCAAGCCTAATTAATCTGCCAAGCCTAGCCAAAATTATTAAAAATTATATCTATTATAGGGTCAGTTAATTAATGTTAGACAATTTGAACATTTATAAAGAAAAATTAGCAATAGTTTGTTAAATGTTTAATATTTTATCAGTACAATTACTATTAAACATATACAACATAATTTATGAGTTCAAACTAACTTACGGTTTAACAAGTTCTGAGTCTCTTTGCTATATTGAACCTTGTGAGAGTGGAATAAACCTCCATAAGTCACACGATGTTCTCTTTCCATATTTATTGAAAGTAATTTAATTATGTAGAATGTAGGATATTAGAGCCTATATCAAACAAATAGTTATTTCATTATTTCAACAACTACTACTCTTTCAATTGCCAAATAATAAATAGTCATCTAATTTGAAATCTAATGGCTAATGTACTCTGGATATTATGACTATCCAAGAAAGGACGCAACAGAAAGTTTGTTAATTTCCTCCTTTGTAAATAGCATTCAAAACAAAGTTTGTTATTCCATACCCTTATAACAAATGTCAAATGAAAATGTTTCCGGAATCTATTCCCAGACAATATCCTTCAGAGCAACTTCCTCTTGTAAAGAGGCTTAAAATGAATATTACACTACTATCAATATACTTATTATAAAAATACAATTTTGTAAAACTTAAAAGGATTTTTACAAAAATTAACTTGATTTTTTATAATCTATTTTCATAGTTTGGATTTATTTATTTAAATTCCCATGGTATAACCATTTTGCAAATTACACTATTAAGATGATTGGATTATTTTGTATAGGTAACGTAAAAGCTTCATACCTGAAATGTTTAGAAAGCACAATTAGACATACATATATACACTAGTTAAGTATATGGCCTAGACTCAGAAGCATTAAGCAAGAAATAACAATATATCATATCACAAGAAAACCTTTAAAACATTTCTTTGCATCCAAACACAACTTTTTATTTATTTATTATTTATTATTATTTCAACGGCATCCGCCAATATACAATAATTTCACAACATTTTCATGCAATTTAAATATAACATCAACAAAATAAATAACAACTAATTAAATTACAGAAAGTAGTGATTATGCAGTGGAATAATAAATAAGTATTAAGATTTGTGAAATAATGTTACAATAGTGAAAAATCACAAACATCATCTCCAACTGATATTAAGGGGAAAAAACTCTATCACTCATTACTGTTGCAGTCTCTTTTTAAGGTGTGCGATGCTGTCATAAAACATATCACCATCGGAAGGAATGCTGTTTCCACGCCTATGAAGTCGAGCAATAGGACCGTGGTAGCTGTAATTATTTGAGTGGTGGCAGGTTGAAAACATATTCCTGGATCTGGTTTCAGCAGGC
Source organism: Homalodisca vitripennis (assembly GCF_021130785.1). NCBI lineage: Eukaryota > Metazoa > Arthropoda > Insecta > Hemiptera > Cicadellidae > Homalodisca > Homalodisca vitripennis. The sequence continues at coordinate 48,099,893 of NC_060207.1, read as the reverse complement.
ACCAAGAGGGATATCCTACTCAGAAGCTCTGGTGAATCGATCGCCCCGTTGATAAGCTTGTGCAGGAAAATAATATCAAACATTCTCCTTCTGCACTCCAGCGTAGGCAGAAGAAATTCCTGCTCAAGTGCGGGGACAGAGACCTCCCGATAGGCTGCACCTCTCCGGACTCCTTGAAGTCTGCAAAATTTGTTTTGAATACTCTGTAGTTTGTGAATATGAGATGCGTAATGAGGGGACCAAACAAGAGTACAATATTCCAGATTAGGCCGAACTAAAGCCTTATACAAGAGCAGTAGTGTCTCGTCTCCGAACGTTCCTCTAGACATTCGAAAAATGAATCCTAGCATTTTGTTTGCCTTCAAGGATACCGCATCAATGTGTGCATCGGGTGACAAATTTGTAGTCAAACTTACTCCAAGGTCGTTTATCGAGGTCACTCGCTTGATGTCGCCGGATACAGTGTAATTGAAAGCAACAGGATTCTTCAGACGACAGAAGGTGATTGTAAAACATTTGGTTGAGTTAATGACCATCTTATTATCATCGCACCACTCAGCAATTAGGTTCAGATCACGTTGAAGATTGAGACAGTCATCACGAGAGTAAATTTCTTTGAATATCTTGAGGTCATCTGCGAAGAGGAGATATTCCGATGATAGGTGGCTGATGATGTCGTTGACAAACAAGTTGAAAAGAATAGGGCCAAGCTTGGACCCCTGTGGGACACCTGAGGTGGGAGGAAATTCTTCAGACAAATGGTTTCCAAGTTTGACCCTCAGCGAGCGTCCACTTAAATAGCTCTTGAACCATTCTAGAGAGAGTCCGCAGAAACCATATCCTTCGAGCTTGGAAATTAGAAGTGAGTGACTAATCTCGTCAAATGCCTTGGAAAGGTCTAAATAAATGCTGTCCACTTGATGTCTTCGATTAAACGCAGAAAGAATATAGTCTGTGTAGATGACAAGGTTGGTCTGGGTGGAACGACCCTTGCAAAACCCATGTTGTTGGGGGACAATGATACTCTTTATGTCATTAGATATCAATTCCAGCACTAAACCTTCCACAACCTTAGCCAAAGCAGGCTGGATGACGACTGGCCTGAAGCTGTCGTTTAAATACAATAATTGCAATATACTACACGGCCTGGTATGGTACTGCGTTTGCGGGCCGGTACGTTAACAATTTGTCTGCCAAGATATAAGTTACAGAAGACTTCTTAGTGTCGAAAATCTTGTTCTCGTGAATAGGAAAGTACCGGAACTTACAGCAGTTGCTTCCAGAGTGTTGCAATTATCAGACCTGCTCTATATTATTTTACGGGCGTGACGGCATCTTAACTTTCCAGTTTGGTACAAAGGAAAATTGAGTTTAAGCATGAGGTACAGTTTTGTAGATTGTGTTTTATTTAATAACCTGAAAAGTATTCATCACACTGAGTACAGTATATCAAACAAGAATTAAAACATAAATTATTACTTTGAAACCCTCTTGTTATCATAATACTACTAAAACTGTTTTGAATCAAAATATTATGTAACAAAAATATAATAGTAAATAAATTTAAAAAGGATTTACATTAAAAATAATACACATTGTTATGTTGCTACCAAAATAAAATTATACAAGATATGTATTGTTGATGTGGACTCAAGTAAACCAAACTATTTTATTTAATTTAGGCTTTACTCTATGGTTTTGGCTTTTAAGCAGAACCAAATCAATCAGTTTCCAGTAACCGTCATTCTATGCTCACTGACCAAACGTATGATTGTAACAAAAACTGTTATAAGCCGGTTCTTTCCAAATATGTTCCTAGAATGTTTGCATTTTAGTTTCTTATGAAATCATCCTCTTTTTAAGAAATACAGTATGTGTTAAAGAAAATGCATACATTTTTCAAAATTAAAACAGAATCCACCGGTCTGTATGTCACTAATGGGTATCAACACTGCATCCTGCAATACACACTCTGTATATTATGTCATTAGGATTATATTATTGCGCCTTTACTTACAAATGCTTATTAACTTAATGAATTTGATTCTTTAATTTTTGGAAACAAGTCAGCAATTGCAGTTTTGTTTTTATTATTTACCGGTATTCTTTGTAGGGGTTTTTTTTAGAACGATTCAGGTTTTTCAGCGATTAAGAAATATTGAAATGAGATGAGAGACCACGAATGAAATGATATCCCCAGCATCATATAAATCAATTCATGATTCCTTTTAACCTGATTTTAAGTTCATTGACATTCACTATTCATTTATTCATTTTTTTATATATACGTTGTTGTGTAATACTGTGTGTGTGTGTGTGTGTGTGTGTGTGTGTGTGTGTGTGTGTGTGTGTGTGTGTGTGTGTGTGTGTGTGTGTGTGTGTGTGTGTGTGTGTGTGTGTGTGTGTGTGTATTTTAGGTATTTTCACATACAGTAAGTGTTGCAGTCTAACATTGAGTTTACGCTAAGGAAAGCGCACACATGTATTTTTTTAAATTATTATGTAGTTTTGTCTTGTATTTAATCCCACGTTCGGTAATAATCAGGAAAGTTTCAGTCCAAATCTTTTTATTTTTAAAGGTAGTAGAGAATTTCTCAAGTTCAGCACTGAGAGATGTACCTAATGCTATAAATAATTAACTGTTTTGTGGCTCACACGATGCCCTTTTTTGTTTCATGAGATACGGCTCTTCTCAAGTATTCATACATACATAAAACGTTCGTATATACGATAAGGAACTATCGGATGACAGTACTGTTTCTCATTTGTGCATGATATTCTCATTAACCTTCCGGGCGTAACTAATCCAATGAGCAATAATCTTTGGCTTGTCAGACACACCTTTTGGTTTATCACTAAGAACGCAAGATTTGATTTTTGACTTATATAACATTGTTCTCTAATTTATGACAACATCACTACTTGTAATTTATTGAATTTGTACCATAGTGGATTGTACATTCCAAAGAAAAAAAAACATGAAAAGTCGTACTAGAAAAAAATATCAGTGCAAATTTGGTCTTTTAAAAACATGCCAGAAGAAACTGTTGTTGTTTATATTTCTGATCTGTTACTGGATCAACTTTAAGTCGATTTATACTTTTACAATAGCTTTCTAGCAGAACAACACAAGGAAATAAAAATCTAGATACCAAAAACAAGAACTGATGTTGCAACAAGTGATCAGAAATCATAAGTTCATGCTTTTTATTGCCGAAGCCACTTAGCCATGTTTACAGGTAATTAATTATTCATTATCCCTATTGAGTTGTTGATACATTTAAACTGCATTTCCATTTTTTAGTTATAAAATTTGTTTTGTATTAAACAACTGACAGCCTATTTGTGTGTAACAATTTGTTAATGGTAATCAAGTCTTGACTCTTGACGTCAACTGGATGTTTCAGGCGTTCAAATGTTCGGGTGATTTTGAGATGCAAGCACGAGTTATCTGTTATTTACAAGAATTTACAAGAGTGATCTGTTCTGGGCAATCCGTATTTACAAGTTTTGAGTTTCCTCGACGTTCAGATCTCTTGAGACGCTTAGAAATGGAAAAAATATGAACTTGCACCGGAAAATCCCCCGATCTCTCGGGTGCTTTAAGTTCGGTTGACGCTGTACTACTAGTCATAATGTTACAGGTGAACTTTACCGAAGAGTTTTGCTGTGAAGACAGTGCCGCACCACGCCGTTTGCAGACAATGGTGCGCCTTACCAAATAGACTTTGAATTGAACCTCTTATCGGTTGATGTGGAATCAATTCATTTCTGCTGCTTTTAGTTTAGTTTTATTTCCTTATCTTACAACATCAGAAGCCTTATTTAAAGCATAAACCATATATTTTAAGCCAAGCTGGACTTTTTGGAGTTTTATATTTGTTTAGGCAATGACAAGGTCAGTGAAGTATCATATACTTAAACGTCGTAAGTATTAATTAGCGTATTAGTGTTCTATGCCACTTATACTGCCAAATGAAAAATATCATAATTAAATATGTAATTTACCTTCAATATTTAAAATTATCGTTTCTCTTTGTTTTGTTAATCAATACTTTGTTTTTTTTCTTATCATTGATTAGCCCGTTTAGCCGGTGTTTTTGATCATGTGATTAAATCATGTGGTATGTCAAATTCTCAGCTGGTATCCAATTTTTTAGGGGCGTTACGCGCTATTTTGTAACTGCTATTAAATTTCAATAGTGTTGATAGTTATCAACGATTGAGTGATTTGTTAATTAAAGTTTTGTGTATAAACCATTTAGTTGTATCTTTAGCACCATATTATACGTTTTTTGAAGTTTTGGTAAGTCCTTCTTGTTTATACCACCTATGGTATGAATTTTATTACATTCCTAACCTTTGAGTTGTCCATAAGGTCCAAGCTGGAAAATTAACCTCAAGAGTTCTTGTCAAATTATAATAGCCTAGGGCCTAGTAATATTTTTCTCGATTTTCTATCTTTGAGATAAGTTTAGTGGCTGTTGTATTCTTTGTTGGTTGGATTCATCTATGTAAAGTATTATGCGGGATGGGAGTTAAAAGTCTCAGAATGGTCTTACATTTTTATTTAATCTCTGTGGCTAGCAACTCCTGGGAAAAAAAGATGAAAACTGTGTTCATTGACATATGAATACATTTCTTTATCAATATCTTGTATTTTAAAATGCATACTTAGGGCATAAGTGAAGAATGATAAACCACCCCTAAAATGTTTTGCATGTGTTAGATCTAACCCCTTTTAGGCAGACAAAAAAAGTAATTGACCAGTCTGTAGAATGCTAGGGTCCCTTAATGATAAAAATGTTAATATACTATTGAAGAATGGTAGTCCTATTTTTATGCTGTTTAATGTTTAGCTAATGGCTTGTTAAAACTGTAAATAGGTTATTAAGATAGTTTACTCAAACTGGTTTTATGATACAAGCTTTTTTCAACCTAAAACGAAAATCACTGTGTATTTAGTGTAACCCTATTTTTTAAGGAATCTTAATTGTACCAATTTTTAATTTTGTTGATCCTTTTTTATTTCTAAGGCATTTAAAGGGCAGAGTGTGATAAGCGGACTCAGTTTTTATATTGCTTACCTACTTTATATACTTATACGATACTTTATATATCGAATAACTATCAACGTATCAAAAATACTGAATTAAAGTCACATTTTCAAATTAATACAAATAGTTTAACAAACACGTATAATAAATGAACCATAACCATTAATCAAATGATAAAATTAAAACAGTTGACAAGAAAAATGTTGTTTAAATAATAAAGAAAACGTAATAACAAACATCTTTAAACAAAGAAAGACAGTAAATCCTCTTTAAGTGTTATTTTATACATAGTTTTTCTAACTTAGAAGAAGTTACTTATAGAACAAATTGTGTAGAATATGAAAATGTATGTACAGTTGGTGGAGATGATTTAGTTATATTGTTCAAATTAACTACTATTGGCTAATTATATGGATGGATATGATAATTAAATATTCTTTGATAATTTCGATATTTAAAAAAACTGGGTCCGTTTATTGTACTCTACCCCTTTGAAATGGAATTATTTTCTGAAAACAAAGAGTCTTAATTGATATTGAAGCTATTTACACTAAAACTGTGTATACACAGAACAATTTAAAGTCCATATTAAAAAACTACAAATTGTAAAAAATACCTTTTGGGAGTATCTTTATTGATTTTTGTATTATTATTTATGGAAGATTAGTCTAAAAGAATAATAATAACCCTAATGTAATAACCATTTTCATATATATGTGCCCATAATTAATTGATTGAAAACATACGGTAAATCAAAACAGATAATTCTAAAGAAATAGTACGATGTGTATCACTAAAAACAACACAAAACACATGACTATTTTATATAAATAAATCAATCTACATACATATAAAAGAAAGTCGTGTTAGTTACACTATTTATAACTCAAAAACGGCTGGATCGATTTGAATGATTTTTGTGTTTTTGGATTTGTTTTTGTTGGGAATAGGATAATAAGTATTAATAATATATTTTATCAATAAAAATATTAAAAGAGGCAAAAAATATGTGATGTTTTATAACAAAATGTTATATTATAAATGCGTAAGTGCCTTTATTTGTTTGCTTTATTTTTACGCGTAAACTACTGAATCGATTGTACTGAAATTTTAGCCGGACATTCTCCTGTTCCTGGGATGAATATAGGCGTATTTTTATTTCAAAATTCCTTCCAGGCTATGCCCCACTGGTCTTTATAGTTACGAAAAATCCCATCTTGGTATCTAAAGTGTGTAATATTAATTTAATGAGCCTGTCAATGTAATCAAGTGTTCTCTGTAAACATTGTTTATTATTTTCAGTTTGTTTACATTTATAGTGAATAAATTATTTAAAGCTATAAATTTTAATACAGTTTTAGATTTTAGCCATTAGGTTAAGTACTAATCTAGCTTAGAAAATGTCCTAAAACATAAGATGGTCAGAATTTAACTCCGAAGACTCCCTTTGAAATAGTTAACAAGAACAAAGGTAGATGAAATTTCGCTGGACTGTTCTTTTGAACTAATGTACCAATTCCAGCTCTAAATTTTCTAAAGTATTAAAAACTTTTACTATGAATTTAAAGACTAAGATCAAACCCATCTTAGTTCTCCTTTGACAGAAGTAGGCTTCTCTGATCTGAGATATATATTTTCTTGATCAGGAAATAAAACAAAGTCAGCTTTGGAACAAAACATACTAATAACATAGTAAATTACAATGGCTATAATTGTAAACTTTTTGGTGTATTTTCTTGATTGTGGCAATAAGGCAAACTCACATTGGCATGGAAAATATACTTCACTTAAACCAGCAGTAGTCATACACGTGTAACTCATATTAATTTGCAAAGTGGTGGGTAACTACTAGCAGTGCTGATTTAACAGATAATGCAGTCTAACTTTTACTATACATTTAAAGACTGTTATTAAACCTATATAACTTATCTTTTGCCAAAAGTAGGCTTCTCAGAGCTGGGTATGTAAAATATTGAAAGCTTTGAAACAAAAAAAAAAAAAAAAATACTAAGACTGAAGTACATTAAAATAATCTTAAATATACACTTTTTAACAAATTCTCTTAATAATTGTGGTAACAAGGCAAAATCAATATTTTTGTTGTAAATATAATTCCCTCAAACCAGAAATGCTTATACACATGTAATAAGCATAAACCTACAAAATTGCTTGTAATGCAGTGGTTAAATGCTATTTATAATATAAAGTAAAGTAATGTTTCCAATCCAGAGAAGGTCTCCAGATTGTTTTATTAATAGATATATTAATTAATTACTCACCTTAACTATCCTTATTTTAATGTGGTGATTTACTAGTTTTGTTTTAAATTAAATCATCTTCAGTCACGGGTGGCATATAGGCATAGGAAGACTTATATTACTCTTATATCAGCTGTTTTGAGATCGTTAACACTCACACTGTCAATAGCTCAGTAAAACATCTTTCCTTTGTGCTTATATTTTGTCCCCTTTCCCTACAATCTTTCCCCCTTCTTTATATTTCACATTTGCCTACTTCAGATATTTTCTGTCTTGTACTTCTTCGTTTCCTGTCAATATCTTTCGCTCTTTCAGATTGATCAGGATCATCTTCAGATTTTCTCTGGAGCCCCTAATATTCAATTTTGTTATTTTTTAAATTCCATTCGGTTAGTGTTAGCTTTTTTTACTCTAACTATGCTAGATATAGGACCTAAAAAACAAAATAATATAATTGTATCCTTTTAATTAGTATCTGCATTAAAATTTAATTGGAAGTCTAGGATCTTAGATCAGGAAGAAGTACATAAAATATTTTTCTTTCTTCAAACCTGAGAATTGTTTTTTTAAAGTGAAATAGATATTTGTAATAGAACTTGTCATCCACAGCTTTAGTAATAGCCTAAATATCCTGAACTTGAATTGAGTCAGCAGATATATAGGGTAATCCTAATAGCCTAAGTACTATGCTTAAAATAAACAGAAGTTAAATTACTGTACAACAAAATCATATAATGTAAATTCATATTTTATTTGGACTATTAGTTATAGAAAATGTTCAACTGTTTTAATCTCTTTTAAACAATAGGCTACACGTGATGTAGCTATGGTGGGAAGGGTTGGTTTAATGCACATGTTGAGTTTAGTTCAATTTCACCTTCCATTTAATGCAGCATCTGAAATCTAACACTGTCTTAGATTTGACTACTGGAATCTGGAGTCCACATCCATCTGAAGAGATCTTGACCAGCAGCCATCCAGTGTAATCTAGATGTGGAGGTGTTATCATTAGGTACATAATTTAGTTCATTACAATGTTTTTGACACGATCCCAAAGTCTAGCAGAGCAATTGTATGTACGTAATGTATTTATGTTGGAAAGGGTTGTTTCAATGTGAATGTTGAGTTTAGCTCAATTTCACCTTATGGTGAATGGAGCGTCCCAGGTGTGCACCCTATGAGAACACCTCATCATTTAGATTACATTGGACAGTTGATGGGTAAACCAGACAGACCTCTTTTGTGGTCTAAGTGTCTCTGATGTTGAGGTGATGTAAGAGTTCATTTCAAACGTCTTTGTGACTGCCATTTTTTGCATCTCTTCAAATGGATGTGGACTCCAGATTCCATGAGTGTAATTCTGTACGAGATTGTTCAAACATTATTTGGGTTCTGGGTTTTTTTCCATACTTTTTTCTAGTAAACTTGTAACACTTAGATCTTTGGACAAAGGTTTAATAAACTCCATGAAACAAGATGTATGTAGGTTACTGTAAAAAGTAATGTTGCTGTAAGCTAAGAGAGAGTAGATCCAGAGGAATTATGTTTTTAGCTGAACATCCTAAGAACATGGCCCCATTCAAATGTAACTAAAGTAGATTTATATATTACTGTACGCAGAAACCAACAAGCTATAATATACACCAACAAACATTTTTATGCAGTAATTCCCTTAAGCTGCTAAGTATCTTAAACTCAGTTTTTTCCATTTTCTGGAGAATAGTCAGTTTATTTATATGTTACAAAGTAGTCATTAACTACCTATAATCAAGTATGGAATCCGTAAAAATAATTTTGAAATATGTTATCAATAACACAACCTTACTATAAGATATAACCTTTTTTGTCCTTAACTGAAGTACACTCTCCATTTAAAAATTCACATTTAGTGGTTGTATTTATTTTAAAAATTGTAAATTTGTGTGGATAAATTTATATTCTTGTTAGTTTTAAATCATTTAAGTTTAGAGTTTTATATAAAAAAAACAAACAAACAAAAACAGTGACAATAACAAACAAAATCTGAAAATTTTACTAAATTTAGAGCAGGCTATGCCTATATGACAAATGGTACATGAATAACAAGATTTATTTCTGAGTATATAAAAATACAAAAATTATAACTAAATGGGCAAAAAATCTGTAAAAAACCTTCTTTTTAAAATGTATTGGTTTTCAACATCTGAAGGAAACAGGACTTTTTCAGACATTTGGCATCGTTCAGTGATAAAAAAATCAGTAACTCTATGTTACGATATCTACAATCTGACCTCTTCTTCAGGTAAATAACTAACCTAACACATAATTACAAACAAGATTAAAATAAGCAAATCATACCAGAGCGTTGTGACACACATAAGTCAGGAATCACAACCACCATGTTGTGTGTCAATTTCACTAACTCTAAAAGATGTACTTAATATAAACAAAACAACACTATTCTTTAAAACTGAACTACAGAATGCAGGTCACATAGGTCTGTATTCGCAGACCAACCACCTACGACTGTCGTCTGCAATTATTTTGAGTTATCAGTTTGAGAATATCTTGACAGTAAATTTGACCCTTTTGAATTATCTGAACTTAGGATACAAGTTTTTTTTGTTTGCAAATGTACGCTAAATGAGCTTTTCCACTGGAGATGTTTATGTATCTCATTTGTTTTGAATGAAAAATATCCATTTTATAGTGTTATTAATATCCATTAATAACTATTTTATAAAAAGTTGTAGACTAAAAATTTTGTGCAGTAAAAAGTGAAATAAAATTGATTGTCATACTCCATAATTCTGAGCAAAATATTCTCAGGTCTTAATTTTGTATTGATACATTTAGTTATAAGTTCATCTATAAGTTCATTTTAATAAATACAAAAATATAAAACCTGTTTTAATATTAAAAGCCATCTGCAGTTTTATTAGTATGATTTACTTAATTATAATTTAAGCACTTTATTACTAAAACTGTAATGGTTTTCTGTATGTGTGTAATGCAAATGCTCAACAACAAAAAAACTGATATTGATTGATAAACATGTATGATCTGATATTACGCACATTGATGTGTTACATAACTTTTCAATGTGCAATGAATAATTTTATTCTCACGAAATTTATCTATTTAAATATTAATGTCAGTAAAAGTTTGAATTGTTTGGTTTGTTTTTTGTGAGGCCTATAATGTAACTCTTTCCTATAACTTATAATGCTGTAATATAATAATACTACAATACGTAGTTTAAACGCTAACAGTGGAAAACATGTCATTGCATCAGGGTTCAGTAACTCCCAGCCACAGTGAAGGTGTGAACTACATGTATTATAGTAGATAGTTATTATACAATGGTTTAACTCTCTAACTGTGGTAAACATGTAACTGCATCAGGGTTCAGTAACTCCCAGCCACAGTGAAGGTGTGAACTACATGTATTATAGTAGATAGTTATTATACAATGGTTTAACTCTCTAACTGTGGTAAACATGTAACTGCATCAGGGTTCAGTAACTCCCAGCCACAGTGAAGGTGTTAACTACATGTATTATAGTAGATAGTTATTATATAATAGTTTAACACTCTAACTGTGGTAAACATGTAACTGCATCAGGGTTCAGTAACTCCCAGCCACAGTGAAGGTGTTAACTACATGTATTATAGTAGATAGTTATTATATAATAGTTTAACACTCTAACTGTGGTAAACATGTAACTGCATCAGGGTTCAGTAACTCCCAGCCACAGTGAAGGTGTTAACTACATGTATTATAGTAGATAGTTATTATACAATAGTTACTGTAACATAGGAACATCAGTCAGTATTACACAGACTACAGTGTAATGTGAAGCTGGTATGGATTGTTTACATGGATGTCTGTCATGCATTTGATCAAATATGGGTATTATATTTTGAAAATTACATTTTTTAATACTTTTATTTTGAAGTAACTCTGCATTCAATATTTCAAAATGTTCAAAAATTGAATGCATCCATACTTATTTAGGTAAAACAACACATAAAAATATCCTTCCTTCAGGAAGAGTGAGTAAACTAATTTTTAAAAAGCGCTATAAAGTGGTAGGAAAGAGTTAGTTACATTGTGGGCCACACAACAAACAATGCCATTTCAAGCTTTACTGACATTAATATTTAAATTTAGTGGGAATAAAACTAATTACTGATTAACGTGCATGAAATCAGATCATAACATTTTATCAATCAACATCATTATTTTTGTTGTTTTTGAGCATTTGCATTAGTCACACTTACAGTAAACCATTACAGTATTAGTAATAAAGTGCTTAAATTATAATTAAGTAAATCATACTAATAAAATAGCAGATGGCTTTTAATGTTAAAACAGGTTTTATATTTTTTGTTTATTAAAATGAACTTATACATGGACTTATATTTAACTAAATTTAACAATACAAAATTTAGAACTGAGAATATTTTTCCTTGGAATTCTGCAGTCTGACAATAACTGCATCAATTTTACTTCACTTTTTACAGCACAAAATTTGTAGTGTGCAGCATTTTATAAAATAATTTACTAGTGTGTATTAATTACACTATAAAAAGGATATTTTCCATTCAAAACAAATCAGACACATAAACATCTCTGGTGGAAAAGCTTATTTACATTTGCAAATCCCCCTACCCTCAAAAAAAAAAAAAAAAACTTGTAGGCCTAAGATGAGTTTAGGTCATTCTGATTATTTGAGAATGAACACATTTAATCCTAATATGTAATATCGGTTTTAAATATTGGTGTGTGTTTTAAGTTCTCGATTTAAGAAACAAATTTAATGGAATTAAGAACTTAATAATTCTTAATAACAAAGAATAAAGTAAAATTAAAATATTGTGTCCCTTTCCTACACTTACTTAAACAAATAGAACATTTTAGAGAGAGGACATGCTTTAGAACTTGGGACAAAACTGTACCTAGCCTTCAATTTATTAACTGATTGCTCATTTACTATATCATTTTCATACCATGGTAAAAAATTGTAATTTACAATACTCCATAAAATGTTACACAATATTTACTTGTCAATAGTGGTACAGGTAAAAAAAAAAATAGAATTTGTAAAGTAAATAAAATTTCAAGAATAAGTTTTAGACAGTAAGAGTTAAACTATTTCAAGATTTGTGTAAAATGATGTAATGCAAATTGAAGAAATTGTTTGTAGTAAATAGAAAATGAGAAAAAGTGGATTGTTGATGAGTTTCTGACAGAGATAAATATTGGTAAAACAGTTTGTTTATCTTCCTAAAAACATTATTAACAAGTCTTAAAACCCAAGGGTCAAATATTAAAGCCGTAGAAGTATTAAAGAGTCAATAATATAAAAAAAAGCGGTACCTATTTACTAGCAGTGAATGGTGGGTGATATGACATGTATAATACAATACATATATAATACATTATATAACTAAAAATTTGCCATCAAAGCATTCGATGATAAAGACATACATTCTTCATAATGAACATAAATTGTTGAGATAGAATGTAACAGATCTGCAATAAACATTAAGGAAATAAAACAATGTAATATTTAACATTGCTCTTACTGTATAAATAGTAATTGTTATGCGTGTTCAATCAGCAAATACATATTATGTGTTGAAGTTTTGGAACCCCTGGCCTTTTGCAATCTGACTACACAAGAGTATAAATGGAGTTGCGTTTTCATATATGCAGGAGCTCTTGCTCAACAAGAAAATCGTAAATAATTCTAATCTGAATTAATAATTAAATTTAGACGTATGTATAACATTTGATATATAATCTAAAAATTTAATGTTTTAAACTACTAAATTTTAATTTTTTAAAGAATTTATCAGAAACTATATAATTTTCTAATGTTTTATATTCTTCCTGTCAAAATTTTCTTTGATTTGTGTAAAAAATATTTTAAGCTTTCTCAATAATACCAAGCCCATAGAATATTTTTATATCAGTGTATTACAATGTATTTATTTGTATGTAAGGAGACCAACTAGCTTAAATTACAGATTTCATTCAATACTAGGGGGTCTAAATTTGCAAGATAAATGATTTTAGAACTTGATAACCTGTACAATTAATTACTATAATTACTGTATTATAGATCAAACTAAAACTTTGATCTATAATAATGCATTTTAATTAATCAGAGAACATTGCTTGTTTAAGGATTTTTATATTACTTAACATATATATTTATTTATTTGTACAAAGTAATGTTTTCTTTGTACGTCATGTACAAATCCTATAATTAATTGTATTAATATTTAATGTTTTCATATTATATCATCCTATTTTCATTGGTATTTTTAAAGTTAGAATTATTGATATTATTTGGATGTAACTCTGTTACAATTTTTAGTATTTGGTTATATTAGATGAATGGTTTTAAATATGTAACATATTGTCAAATAGGCGATAAAGATTATCACTAAGCTGTAAGTTATATTACTGGTTTTTGCACTGAAAATTTACATTTTTTATATATTTTAAATTGTATTTTATTAATAATGTTTTTTTATTAAAAATACAAAGCAAGTTTTGAAATAATAAATACAAAGAAACATCATATTTTGTATAATATTGTTTACATTTTGCTGTTTTGGCAGTAGTTTAAATTATTTTTCAGATTTAATTTTGAGAGGTTTCTTAACATCTATAAAGTTAGTTTGTATTACATTTTACATAATATCTTGGTCTCAGTGTATATAAGTAAAAGGCATCAATAAGCAATAACCTGAAAAAAAAAAAAAAAAAAAAAAAAAAAAAAAAAAAAAAAAAAAAAAAAAAAAAAAACTACAGTAAACCTGTAATCACTTAAGTACAGAGTCTGTAAATAAACAAACCAATAAAAAGTGATAAGTAAGCCTTTTTGTTCTGTTAGTTGCATTCCGATCAGTCTTTATGATTAGAGGCCCCCAAAATTCACTCTGACAGGAAAAACAAAACATGAAGGTTGACTGGAACATCAGGGAAATCATCCATGAAAGGTGTAAAACATGACGCTCTGAATCTGCGATAAAAATATACAAGAGTGAAGAAGCTTCTTTATGGCATCTCTAACAAAAATTATCTAAAATCTTCCTTATAATTTTGATTGTAGACTATGACGACTTCCTGTACACATGTTTTATTATAATATTGATGAATGGTTAACTCAGATATCCATGTTTTGGAAATTAAATGAGATGTTGAAAATTTAATTTAGAGAAAGATTGTATGGATGCTATCACTAACACAAATTATATTTCGTTCATCTAGAGAAGGATAAAGATAACAGACAGAGGATGGTCACGGTAACTATTTCTAAGGTGCTTCATATCAAAAGAAGTGCTGTGTTAGTTTTACTCAAATCAACAGACTACCTTATGTTGTGTTGACAAGTAGAACACAAGACTCTGTAATAAAAGTAGCGATCTGGCAGCATGATAATTGTATGGTATCTGTGTTACTAATACCAAGATTAAGGCGTTACTAACTTAAGATTTAGAGACTGATGTAAACTTTTAATTTTTTCATTATTTAGACGATTTAATTTTGAATTTGTATACAAAAGCAAATAAAAAATACGAACGTCGCATCCCTACTTAACTTGAACTCATAAAATATTGTACAATTCTTACTGCGTGAAGGATAACAGCATGTAATATATTTAATCATTACTTATTCTTTAAATTAGTTTTGCAGAAACTTTATTATTGAGTTAAACACTATTAAACTGTAACTCGCGCAAAAAAAGTGTTAACAATCTTAATAATGAAGACTTTTTGTAGAAGTTTCTAATTTACACGTAGATATTTTCTTCATATGGACAAGTCAATTGCTGATGCTTATCAAATAACAATTATTGCATTATAAAGATAAAATGATGGCCATGAATACTGATGTTACTCTCTTGAACACAATGTTTCTAAAGGAGGCGGCATGTTTTGTACAATCATTACTTTGGTAAATAACTGAGATGAACATTTTCGAAATTAACAACAACCACGAAACGCCGCGTTCCGATACAAGAACTGTATTGCATTGTATGTATTTACCTTGACCAACATCATTCTGACGTACTTATGTACTTTATATAGTTACTTTAATGCATGCCATGCAATATTGTAATTGTTTCATGCAGTAAAGAATATTATTATTATTTTGTAATATAAAAGTTTTTTTCCTAAAACTACATAATCTCTCCAGGCCTGCTCTATAAACTATGTGTCTTGTGTTTTTATTGTTGAAAGTCATATAGCCCAACTGGTTTTTTTTTTTTTTGTATTATGGTTTGCAATTCTAGAAAAAGACTCCAAGACCTCCTGAACGAATGAACATTATTTCAATCGCAAATGATTACTGTCGTTCAGGAGGTCCAACTGGTTTTGATATTGTAGGAATGCAAAATTCCTCATCACCGAGAGGCAATATTGTAATTTTGAAGTCATCGGAAAAAACTTGTTAACCTATCTCTTGGAATCTTTCGTTGGAGTTTTTCCATAACTTCTCTTTTTACAGATATCGGACTGGTAATACCGGTATTCTTAGTGGTTTGTAAATAAATCGCAGCATTTCGAGGGACAGGTCGTTATCGTTAGCGGCTATTAACAGTTCTTTGCGGTAGATGGATATCTCCCTCACACTGGGAGAGAGTCAAGGTAGTTCACCAACCTTTAGATCTTATATTTTGGCCATAGTTTTATGTCTGTCAGGACTGAATGTTTTTATTACCACAAACAGTTCTTGTGTAATTTTCTGTTACCGCGCACATGAATTGTCAAAATTTACAAAAATTTCTTCTGAAACATAATTGAAAAACAACGGAAGAGAGGGATGCAAATAGAAAAGGGCAAGGCTTTCTGTTAGAGACACACGGTGTGGGCGATTGCCCGTCTGAGTTCTGTCGGAGCTCCAGACGAAATATAAGTAAACTGTGGTAAATGTGTCACGCATGACACACGACGAGTGTTTGTCCGCCTGAGACTTGCAGCGTGCGCCAGGGTATTCTGTACTGGAGCGCGAACTGGCCGGGCCGAGGCCCTGCGTTGAATGGGCACGAACATACTGTACGGTCTGCGTGAACGCTCGGCTCACCCCACTCTCAGTGTTGTGTTCACGCTGAATAGTCAATCCGTAATCAGTGGCAAACAACAGTTTAGTAATGTGTCTTTTAAGAAATTAGTTGCTTTTGGTAAATAACTATTTTTCTCAAATAAATTGCACTCTTTCCTTATATGCTAACTAACATCTCTGGTTGATCACAAGCAATTTTGTGTCTTCCCCAAAACTTTTAGCTGTTTTCTAGAGCAGTTCATCGAAAGTAGAAATTACCATTCTGAAGTACTGAACGTTCTGAAAAAGTGTTGAACATTCCTAGTAAATAGCCTTTTATGGAAAATTGTAATGAACACATATATTTCTGTCGCGTTTTCTTTTATATTTGTGACGAAACGTTGCACTGCTAATAATTAACTTTAGTCTATCTTATGTTGTGTCAAACGCCTGAACGTACGTAAGCTCGGCGCCGTATGACCCTAGTCAAGAGCTCTGATAGCCACAATAATGGCCACCTGACACCCACTCGGTGAATGGTAGGCCAGACCGACTGACCCTACACAGATCTCGCAGCTCTGGGAGCCGTCTTGTTCCATCTAGAGGTACACGTACATACGTATACCTTCGAGACTACCTACTCGAGACAAAGATTCAACTCATAAATAATTCCTTCCTCAGACGTCGAGATTCGGCACTGAGAGATCGTGCACGATTAATATACGATGTGTTTAGCGTGTGCACTGTACTCATGGGATAGAACCAGCCTTAAAGGTTAATTATCCGGATACTTGGCTACCTTCATGCCACCCTAAACTACTTTACACCGTACAAATCGTAGTCTCTTTTGCAGCCTATATCGGACGATGTTGAGTGCGGAACAACTGCTCTCGTACCACAGCCTCGTGTAAAGTTACCCCTTGCGTGTCGTATACACAATTGTGACGTTTAAGCGACCATCTTGTGTTGTGTGCCAACTGTGTCATATACACGGGTACCGACAAGGATTAGCAACTTAGTTGTAACCAGTATTCCTGTGAGGAGGCAGTATTCTTGTGATCATAACTCACGAATCGAACACAGTCCTAAACATAGAGTTGAAGTTTGGACTGTACCCTAGTTTAAACCCCGTCCTTAAAACTGTGTAGAGTTTTGGCTCACGAAGCCTCCCATCGTCAAGGGTACGCTGGTACAAATCGATTATGTTCGCTTACCCAAATCGCTGAGCCAAGAGCTCATGGAATTGTGTGACTAATAAACCTTATGCGGAGTAATGGAATACCCTGTACGTCACATCAGCCGTGAAGGGAGCGGGTCACGGAGAGACCGCAGTAAAGAGAGCATCAGTAGCATTAAAACCTTTAGTGGCGAGTTCTCTTTCTACATATTACCTAACACTAACTTATCATCTAACTGTTTAGAAATAGCCGTCCATCCAGACAAACGAAATTTCATTGTGATGTACGTGTCAATGGGCAATTCCTGCCAGTCTGACATCATAGAATCATACTGAATGGACAGTTTTCGTCAATGTCAAGCGACATCTGTGTCATGTTTCATTCTTCCAGATGCGTGTATGTATTAAACACTAATTGAATTTTAATATTATCACGTTTTTGTAATTGCCACACCAATAATAGTATTTATTATATAATATATTTTGCGTTCAAGCAATATTTAGGATTCGATAACGAGCTGACCTTGTCGCTTGGACCCTCATTGTTCTTGCCACTGCAAAATCTAGTATTTACGCCATTTCACGTCCTATGCCATTGTATTTAAATAACTAACAATGTGACCATCCTTCCTGACTTACAACAAAATACTACTTCTGTCGCAACATGTGAACAATTTGCTTTGACCTCTGGCTTTCCTTTTTTGCCGTGTACTTCGCAGATCATCCTACATTACTCGTAGTACATGTCAAAATGCTACTGTTCTGATGATTTTGCAATTGCACAGAAAGTTCAGGCTCGTTCTTTATATTCTTAGACAGTTGACAAAATGGTTCAAAGTGATTAAAGTGTGTTTTCTATATAAATCAGTGATTACCTGAATGTGGTTCTCGTCGCGTACCCTATTATTATTAGTAGATGAGTTCACGCACTTAGAAATCAATGTCTGTGGTAGTTATTTAAGTATTGACGATTAAAAGAATATATGTAATAAAGTGTGGGGGAGGAACAGGTGGTCGGACGATATATGACGTGAGTTTTATGCACTAATGGAATTTTATCTTCTTGTTGCTGCCAATATTATAATAACAGTCCAGGTATGAGAACCAAAAGTTATAAAAAAAGGATATAGTACTATAGCTGGTACTTCTAAGCGGTGTAACAAATAATATGTACACAGTTGTAGGTGCCAGTGGATAATTTCAATTGGTAGACCAAAAGCAGAACTCTATTTAAAATTGCAATTTTCCAAACAAGAAAGATGTGTTCTTGTGCAATTGTTGTCATGCCGAGGATTGAATATGGTGGGAATATAAACAAGTATTAGCAAGTATTTTTATAAAACTTTTTGCTTATGAAGGAACATTTTATAATACCAAATGTACATATCTTTATATTTTAATAACATGTGTTGATCATTAAATTTAACATTGTTCTTAGGAAAGATAATTTTAATATACAGTATTATATTAACGGAACAAGAAAGTAGTTTATAGAATATTTATTATAATAGTGATTAATCGCGTTTACGCTCTACTTATTTATTAGTATTATTATCAAACAGTTGTCTACGTGTAGCTAATATTACATAATTGAGTAATAACTGGAGAACTTTACCCACCTTTCCCAAAAAGTTTATTTCTAAAAGAGAGCAGTTTCTCTAGCCAAAGGTGTAGAATGCGTCCATGTGAATGTGAAAAGAATCTATAAGTTCAAAAGCAAAAAGCCGACCTAGAGGAGATATCGTCTGTTTATGCGTTTTAGATAATATGTAAGATATGTGTTTTAGACTAGGCATTTGTATATAATGGGAGGATTACTATACGTAATTACTTTTCTAATGTTCAAAGATTTGTAATCGATAAGTTGGCTTATCTGAACTAAGTAAATTAGAATGGTTGTATACGTAGGTTCCTTATAACATTAAGAGGTCAAAATGTTCTGTGGTTGCGTTAAAATATCTTTTGTTTGTCAGATTATGTAAGTATTGGCACTTTCTTCTACTAGTAATATATCAGTATATTGTTATTAGACAAAGACAATTACTTTCAGTAACAACATACCAGAAGCGTGTCGTGCTTTAATTTATAAATGCAGAGCAATTGTCTAATTTTTTAGTCTGTTCGTGCTTTCTATTTCATCGTTATTAATGCACGACAAAGCTACACGTTAGACTCACCCATTCACTAACGGAATTGTTTACTCGCTTGCAATTGCAAAAAAGTATATTTGGGATTTTGAAAAAGCCAATTATTGGGAAGTTTTAAAATAAAATCCTAATTTAAGGTAATTTACAAGGTTGGTTAGAATCTGAAACTTGTATGCACTAGCCTTTGCGTGAAATTGGAAAACATAGAAATTCGAAAAAAATGGCTGTTATCGTTGTTATAGGGTTTTACGGGTATGCGATCATTTATCCCCAAATTACCCCTCTGGCTCCCAGCCGGCAGTTTTTCAGCTCTGGAAGTGAGTGTGTTAATCGTATGGCATGAGTTTGTCCCCAGAAATGTTAAGCATTTGCAAATAAGATCACAGTTTTAGCTCGTATCGCGTAACCAACCAGGAAACTCCAGAAAATGGGATTTTGCCGTTAAAGTGGAGTGGTGATCAGTATCCGTAATTTCCAATAAGAAATACTGTGGTAAAGTTTAACATTGTTATAAAAACTTATTTATAATCTCTTAAAATGTGATTTAGGAGCTTTTGAAATTTTGTGTTGCTGACCAAAATAAAAAAATCGAAAAAGTTGATTTGAAAAGGTTTCAAAATGGGGATTAAAATGTCATAATATGATAGAACATTCGTTTGTATTTATAACTAATTCTTGTATCTTTGTAATCCAAACAAACGTTCGAAACCTAATCCAAGAATATGGAAAAATACACTCAAAGATCTACCAACCTTCCTCTGCAACTTTTATTTGTGATCTTACAGAGCTTAACTCTGGTAAACTTTCATCAGGTCAACTTCACTCTGTGGTAAATTTAGCTCCCAGGGAAACCTTACTTCTGAATTCATCTGAGCGTAGAATCGAATAGTACCATAATTTAACTATCATTACATTAGATAACGAAATTCTTTCTCCGAAAACTACCTTTATATAGGGCTAGTCACTGATTCAATGACACAAATGTCCACGTTCATACAGTTGTGGAACAGACTTGACATTTAGTACACCGATTCAATCCAAAGTTCATATAACTAGATCGTCCGCTGCAAACTTTTTATTTTTAGGAACTCGTTTTAGGAGTCAAAATACCAGTAAAGGTTCGTTATAAATAGCTCGTTATCACATCGAAATTACTATAAATATAGGTATGTACTTATGTTGAGCCAAGTGCATTCAAGAAAACCAATTGTATACCTAAAAATGTTACAATAAATTTATTTGTCAAAGAAATGATACAGAACGTTTGTTCCTTTTTAACTATCCAGAATTTCCAAATTAACTCAAAAATTGACTAAAGTTAAACGTGCCTTCTCCCATACTACAGCTCAATAATTAAGAACCCACGTTGTTTGACTACAAATACCCATACCTAATGTATATATTTTGTTTGAGCAATAGTATTCTCCTGGTTAATAATTCGAACTTCATGATGGGGGAATAGATGGCTATCAGAGATACAGGGCCTGTACACCCATCATAAGTGTGCCAGCTTCTGCTATAATATTTCCTTTTTTTATTACTTTTCTGTAGTTGTTAAATCCCTTTCCGTCGTTAGGATTGTGGTAGTGGTCCAAATAATTATTCTACCTACAGGCATCTTAAAAACAGCAACTCGTGAAGAAAAAAAACCCGTTTTCTTCGGAATCCCCCTGATGAAGAAAGTACTCATTCCTTGTGTAATGCTGTCAAATTGCCGTGTCAAACTACAGCTTTATGGCTTTATTCCTACTTTAAAAATCTTTGTGCTAGTGAAGGAAACAGGATTTTTCCGGACATTTGCCATCGTTCAGTGAAACAAGAAATCAGTACACCCTCTCTTCAGAAATCAAGTGAACTGATTTATTGTTTAACTGAACGATGGCAAATGTCTGGAAAAATCCTGTTTCCTTCACAATCCTTCCATCGTCAAAAATAACCTTCAAACAAAGAATTTGTGGTAGTGTTTATCTTCTGGTGACACGTGAGGATAAGCCAACGTACGAGTGATTAGTTTTATTTACCTTGGATGGTTGCAGTGGTAATAATTACTGTTCTCAGAAGTTAACAGCACTTTGGATGTTTTAGACCACGTGGAGCTCTAACCTTGTGGGCTAAGTAAACCCAACTTTGTTATTTTCATGATGTGTGGGTCCCTTCAGTCAATACTCCAGTCAGCAGCTATTGTTACACCTACACCCGTTTCTTGACCACAGACAGTCATCAGGGTGAGTGGTTGACAACGCCCGCCATTCATCTCCCGAGTAGCCTACCAATGTCTGACATTTGAAATTTGTCCCATACATTCACCGTAATGATCCCTTTACTCCTTGAATTTGATTTTGCTGATCCATTCCAGGTGGAAAAGAACAATGTACGCAAATCACAATGCATGAAATCATATTTTTAAAGCCATCTGGATTAAAAATTACAATCTATATGGAGTTTTCAGTTTCTCTGTAGATCACTTGTCTCATTAACAAGATTTATTTCTAGTTTTATTTTGGTCAAATATATTTGTAGCAATTTTGAAACAAACTTCTCTACATCAATTTAAAATCTATATCTCTGAAATGTACACAACATTTTAAGACAAGTGCGTTCCAATTGTTAGTAGACCTTGCCCGAGAATCAATACTCTAATCAATTTGCTCTTCAATCCATCGTATGCCCTCCATTGTAATAGTTTGTGGGAAGCCTTATCAGATTATTCTAGGTTTAATGTTAAATGAACGATTAACGCGTTTGGGATTCTTTTTCCACTTTCCATCCACATGGAAGCTGTTGTTCTACTACCCTCCGTCTCTAGAACATGTTTTGTTCACTAAGACTAAGACAAGAGACATAGGGAATCTCTACTGTATATAAACCTATAGGGTCTTCTATGCGGCTTTCGTAGTGACAATCCAAACTGAATATCCATTCAGTATCGGTAAAGGTGTGGCATCGGGACTGTTCCTTACCTAGATACCATGGTACATCCAATATAAGAAGGAACAATGAGTACTTCTCGGTGATGCCAACGTGAAAGAATGTGAATCCTTCCTCTATTTCAACCTTTATCAGATATAGCGAGCAAGGGAAGGGCCACAACTACAGGATTTTAACTTTAAGGGAGACCCACCTACTTCAACATCCACACTTTGCATTTAACTAGGTCTGTAGATCGAGTTACCTCTTTACCTCCCATCCACACCCCAATATCGCTCGTGGCCATTAATTGAGGTTTTTGCTCGATGTATATGGTATCGGTTTTAGATGTTATCAGTGTATATTCTATAAATAGAAACCAGCTAGGAGTGAACCTTACCCTGATGATCTCCAGAACCTTCGCTTTCTTTTACTCAACTACCAAGGTGGCGACTTATTTAGCAATTTACACAAAATTTGCAACGGAGTTGTAACAACTAACTCGTATCAACAATAGAACAAATGGGCTAAAACTACAAACATCTTGCGCTAACTGTGGCATACCAGTAGATTGTGTGTACTTCATCACGGAATGTACAATATTATTCGAGTAGTAACCTTCCCTTATTTGTTTCAAGAAAAATGTTTCGATATATCGTCACAGTTTGCCCAGGTGCCAAGGTATTGAGAGTATTTGATTTATAATTGTGATACCATTGTTGTATAATATCATCTGTCGGTATGCAAATATCATCAACAGAATATCTACATTTAAAATTATCTGTACATTAATTTCTTGATTGTTGTCTTTTCCTGGAAAGAGGTTTCTCTTTGTTGTAAGTAATTTGCAATCACGTTTTACTAGAAGTGGTTAGTAGAACTGTTGAAATAAGCGCCTTGGGATGTAGAGATTAAATTATATTTTAACTTAGCAACTGGCGATGTTAAGTAAATACTAAAGTAAATTGTTCAACAAATTCTCACACCTGACAGTTGTATAATTCATATGTTTCCGTCCATAACTCGGTCAATAATTAATTAGTGAAAATTTGAGGTGAAGTAAGCATTTTACGTTATCAAACAAAATAAAAAAAATTAAATGTATTATTAAATGTAATAAAAAGTTAACAAGGGAAGTCTTGCATAGTTCAACAACACTGTCCAGGCAAGGAACATTGGTTCGGAAATGTAATACAGTATTTATTACCTGACGTCTGATTAGGTTATTCTGAGCCATCAACCAATTATTGAAATTTGCTGTTGAATTAATATCAATAATAAAGAAATAAAACGTTACTTTTTATTCTTAAAATATTATAAAAATACATTTTAAACTATCGCACTTAATAGGTTAACGAGTAAACGTACGTAAAATTGTGGGCACTCCGATGATCATGAAGTTTGGTGTCGCTGCCCAAAGTAACCTGTTTTGCAGTAATGTAAGTGATTAACCAACTTATTAGGTACTAAAATATTTCTACTAGGTACACATTCATTCTTCTCGCGACTAGTGAGCGAAATAATCTCGAACAAATTAAAACGTACATCGAGATTCGTGCCTCTTGTATGTACGAAACGCATAAAGTAATATTAACAGTCAGATACTAACCCAGTCCTATATGAGTACTGGCACTAACTCGGATGCTATTTTACCAGAACGCAAGCAACAAATAACCACTTAAAAACTTTAAAATTCCAACACACCAGTGAATCCATTTTGATAAAATCTAATTTTCTGAAATCAATGTTTTGACCATGAAAGACATGAAAATAATTAAACTACTTTGTTTGTGCCTAAGCCTAACTATAGCATAAGAAATTAGAAAAATCTCCCCTACATAACCTATTAACTCATAATATGGACGAATTTAAAAGCAGACATTACACTAAGAAGCAAAATTATTAAAAGTGTATGGGTCTCATATTGCCACATATTTGAGTTTTATTCAAATAAATACAATAATATTAGAAGGAGTCAAAAAATTTGCTTTTCAAAATAATAAAAAAATCTTTATGATGCCAATTACAATTAAACATATAATATGGATTCTACATCATGTTAATTATTTGTACAATGTCAAATAATAACGTTTTTCAATCTATTTAATTGTAAACGTAGATTATACATTCGTTGTATAGTGACTTATTTTTTCTCGTGTAGAACTTTCAGTTCATTTCTGCAATGTTAATTAATAACCCTAATTAGGTTATGTAATGTAGTTGAGTTTGATAGTTTAGTTATGTATCTAAAAGGTTGTTGTTTTTCAAGTTTACATTACTGCGGTTTCATTCCTTTCATAAAATATTCTCGCTTGGAAATATTCCCATTAGTTAGAATGAGTTCAAAGGTTTTATTTGTTTGTAATTTTCGAATTACAATTTAGTATGTTTCGAAAAGGTAAATAATTTATTAATTGCCGTTATTATTATTATATGTGTTATTTATGTATAAAGGAGTTGTATAGACAAAGACGAACTAACTACTCTTACTGAATTGGCTTAAGTACACATCGAAATTTGAAATATATTTTATAAATTTACTTCAGAACGTGCTGTCCTCTAACTGAATGTATCTTGTGTACCATGTACGTTTGCGTAAAATAACTTTTGTTTGGCCTTGTTGATCGGTCGTATTGATTTGGGTAAGGAGGATTCTAGGATGGTGAGGGACTAGGGCAAGGTGATTTCTTAGTGGAATATTGACAAGGCAGAAGTGCATATGTTGGTAATGGTAATAGTGACTAAACAGCCTTGCTGGTCGACTGGCTATTGTACACGGACGGTGGCTGAGGCATGCTGACGCGAGGTTAACGCTCAGGCATCAGGTGTTCAAGGTCAAAGGCATTAGGTTTGTGTTTCCCAGTAATTTCATCACCAAAGAAGTACAACTGAGGGTCGTGTATAACTATCACTTAATTGGACTCAATTTGGATTTTATGTGATCTTTAAGATGACGGGTATTAGAGTAAAGGAACGAGGGATTTAGGGATTACTAAAGTGTTATTCGTCAGTTATTCCTAATAGCCTAAGTGAAATTTAAAATACCATAACATTCTGTCGGTTTTAGTTCTGTGTTATTGTGTTGTGTGTTATGGGGCGTCCTCGTGAAGTGACTGTTTTCGAAAACGAACTGTTTGGTATGTACCGGTTTAAATGCATCGTAATTTGTAATTATTGCTGAATAGATTATAAACTTAACCCGTGTCACAAATAAAAATTAGTTAATTTATCGGTCCTAACTATGGCGTATAATAGGAAATGGTGGAATGTCTATGTCGCCTCGGGGGTGATTTTAATTCACTGTCGTAAAGATGACTTTAACCACGCCGTGGTATTTACAGAGAGAGTGATTAGCACTTGTAAACTTTTAGCTAATTCTCATCCTGACCACTCCGGATCTTGCGAACTCCTCATGGTGTATAATCAACGTCTATAAATAGTGTAAAAGAATAAATATGAATCGTTCCAAGTCCAGCCCTGTGAATAATTTCGTCATAAATATAACATTATCGTTATCAATTCGTGATTCTTATTATTGTTACGGATAAAATCAGCTCTTTTACCAGGTAGTGCCATACATGTACTGTATTTATTAACGAAATGTGTCTCGGCAGACTTTAGGCCCGGTAAAGTTTGTTGTGTAAAGAACAAATATCCTGTAAGTGACGTTGGGATGCTGTACATACTGATGAGCAATTGTCGACAGTGTTCAGGACCTCAAGGCCAAACGGATACAGGATGTAAAATCCGTTTTACTATCAACAATAGCCGTTAGATTACCTGCTATTGTGTAGTTCAAGATACTAGAGTGATGCGTTCGATGCCGGGAAACTCAGTAAATGATTGGTGTAATGGCCAACCTAATCAGAATTATATCGTTATATTTCGTTGTAACAATATCATTTATTTCTCTACCCCCAATAATCCAAAATCAAACTATTACGAGTAAAATTCAAAAAATATTAAGAGGGATAGCTTTGTATACTTTAAATGTACGAGTAACATAACCCTTGTTTAAAAGTCCTCTCACCTTACTAATTTTGGTTCAAGAAATTGAAAATAATTGCAAGCTTATGTGCCTGGAAAAACTCATTTCTGTCTAACTGTCAATCTTTTCGTATGGTATCTGAAGAACGAACTGGCCTACATATTAGAAATTGTCCACGAAGCTTAATTTCTAGATAGACAACGTCTAGTTCCATGATGATGGAAATGTTACTTTAAAGGGCTGAGCGGCAGCAAAGATTTTTACAATAGTCTTATGGGTAACCAAGATAGCAACGAGAAAATAGTAGAATTTTATTGTAAATCAACTGAGCACAGTGATGTGATACTTAAATATGTAATGAGGTTACTTTGTTGGATTGGTCGGATCCTTCAGTACGCCGTTGTATTAGTTTATTTATATATAGAAAATATTAGAATTTTATTGTAAATCAACTGAGCACAGTGATGTGATACTTAAACATGTAATGAGGTTACTTTGTTGGATTGGTCGGATCCTTCAGTACGCCGTTGTATTAGTTTATTTATATATAGAAAATAGTAGAATTTTATTGTAAATCAACTGAGCACAGTGATGTGATACTTAAACATGTAATGAGGTTACTTTGTTGGATTGGTCGGATCCTTCAGTACGCCGTTGTATTAGTTTATTTATATATAGAAAATATTAGAATTTTATTGTAAATCAACTGAGCACAGTGATGTGATACTTAAACATGTAATGAGGTTACTTTGTTGGATTGGTCGGATCCTTCAGTACGCCGTTGTATTAGTTTATTTATATATAGAAAATATTAGGTTTGTATATAAAATAGGATTTTTCATTACGTAATAAAATGCTACAAAGGCGATCATACCCGGTGCATATGCCCTTTTGGACCATTTAATCGAGTTATCGGATTTATTTGTGTAACTAGTACAAGTTCACCATTTATACATCAAAGGAGATAAACCACACAAATATATGCAAGAAGTCACACATGGTCTCCTACAGTGTACAAGTTAAAATTGAAGATATATGTAGTACTGTACTTAAAAGACACGGACGGAAAGGTGGTTGTATTTACGGTACGAGGAAGGAGAAGGTAGAAGTTATGTATGTATTAAGTGTTCTCTGAAAGTGGAAGGGACGGAAATAATTAATATAATGGTATAGTGTGCGCCCATTGTAACTGGAAGAGTGGGCCAGCACTCGAATGATGGGGTTGTTTGAAATCGACCAGTAATCATTACATTGGCTGGCAGCAAGCAGGATGACATGGCGATAACACGTGAATGTTAGTTTCAAGGGTAAGGTCAAGGGCGACCCTTTTGTACTGTACATTTACATGTTTTATCTACTGTACTCCAATAAAAATACTTGGTAATATCTCATTACTACATTATTAAGATTCCAAATTACATTACAATTCGTGTCATAGCTGAACTGTTCAGTAAAAACTATTGTAATTCGAGCTGTTTAATAAACTTGTTTAACAGCTTTTTGGAATATGCCAGTTATATGTTATAATATTAATATCATAACATCATAAGAAAATATGCATATTATTTATTGTCATTTTATAAGTCTTATTATAAGCCTATTTATTATATTTTTGTTTGTTTCGTTCAATTTAGTCTTATAGTAGTTGTGTGACAGTTTAAACCTTCTAATGTTGATCAATCGATCCAACATGTTTGCTTGTTTGTAACGTTTCATTACTTACAAACGTTATTTTACAAAATACCCAAAGGTTGCGCGACTCAAGTCCTTGATTTTTTTCATTATGTCATTTCTTGTAGGGTAATAATTTAATTATATTATTATAAACATTGGAATCCGTATTTCTCTAAGATAAGAAAAAACTGTTTGAAATTCAAATTTTAGTCAATCCTAAAAGTAAAGAATAAAATAAATAAGTTTCTGAAAGACTGTTTTACTGTTTTGTACAAAATTGCTGTATTGTACATAAATTGGTTATGAATTATTGGAAATTTTCATGTAATTTATTTTATTTATGAGTGAGATTTTACTTATAATTAGAAAATAAGTTCAACTGTATATGAAGTAGGTAATCCTAACTTTCGTTAACAATCAAATAAAAGTAAAGAGATATAAACATACATTTCTGAATTGCAGTTTAATCAAACCTGTATTTTAATAATTGAATCAATGTATTGATCTGTTCACCTTTGTAAATTGTAAAGCTCTTTGTAAATTGGTATACACTTTTACAATTTTTAATGTTATCGGAAAGTTTATTACACACTGTAGGACCTAAAAAGTCAAAAAGATTTTGTGTAAAATGTTTATTAGGTTTATGTACATGTACACTTTCTGAAATTCTTAATTTATTTTTGTAAATAATTGTTCTTTCAGGTAAATTATCGTGCAATAAATAATATAATTTTAAAACCTTGAAATTAAACATATTTTAGAGGCAGAATATCATTTGTCAAAAAACTAGTTTTTATGATAAGGAACGGCTTCCTGCTAGCCTTAGTTTATCTATTAACAGTGTAAACTGAATGTAAACACTAGAAATGCTTGTGTTGTTATGTGACTTGTTGTTGCAGGTGGACCGGCAGCATGTGTTCGTGACGCCACGCTCGGCCTTGGTGAGTGAAGCCACACTTGACTTGGTACACGGCTTGTTGTCTGGAGAGTAGTAATCTCCGCCATTTCTGCTAATTCATCTCCTGTCTCGTGACCTGTGTCGTTTTCCCTGTTGTACTGCGCGTGCGCGATCATCACGCGCCCTTCAACGTGCGTGTTCTTGTCGTAGGGGGTCGTTCAGTTTGAAACTGGAACGTACATTGTATTTGTTTACATTTGTGAGTCCATAAAGTACAACTTTCAGTTTCGTTACTTTTGAATTTGTCGAAAATTTACTGAACATAAATTAGTAATAACTAATGTCATTTAGTTGCATACTAATTTAAACGTTAATAGATCAAGATCCATGTTTCAGTAGCAAAAAGGGAAAGTACCTACACTCTGGAGTAATAGCAATTATTACATTTTTCTGAATATTTTTTTAATGAATCGTGTGATATCTAACAACGCTTTGCACCATTGGACTCGGAATAATTAAATATCATTTAAATAAATTTATACAGGGTGAGTCAGAAATATGGTAAAATATTTGAAGACGTGATTGTAGAGCTAAAAATAAGAGAAAAAATGTTATATAAACGTAGGTTCGGAAACGCTCCATTAGTGTGTAATGGCTGGCGAAAGATTTTGCTTTGTTTTCAGTTCACCTGGTGAAATTAAGTGATTCTGAAAATATCTTCTTCTTAAAATATTTTACCATATTTCTGACTCACTCTGTTTATATATATATATATATATATATATATATATATATATATATATATATATATATATACACACATATACACACTCAAGGGTCGTTTCAGTACAATCAGCCCTTAAAGGTTATATATAAGAAAAAAATTATAAAAAATATTTATTGTTTAAATAGACTATTATAAAAATACATTTTTAAAAGAACAAAATAATAAGTATTTTATATATATATATATATATATAGGTGTATATATATATTTTTTTTATATTTAAACAATAAATATTTTCTGAGTAACCAATCTAAATACCCAAAAGTTAAATGAATATTAAAATATATTTAAATGAGACTTCTCCAATAATTCTAAGACCATAATATTTGTTTAGTATTGTTCTCATATAGATGAAATAAAGATGGCCGCCAGTATAGCCGGCTCTTGGAACCTGACACTCTTTGATTTGGATTCAGTCTTCCAAATGAAAAATTCACGATTGGTGCTTAAAATCGTGTTGCTGACACGACAGTTGGAGGAATGTTGGAAAATACGTTTAAGATATGTAATAATTTTGGCATAGAAGCACACAGTCACTTAAGAGTGGACGGGGATATTGCCATGCTGCCTACTACACAATCCGACTCTATATCCGGCTACAGAGTCCTGCCAAATGTCCCCAGGGTGTAATGGTCCAGTGACTCCTTCCGACTCGACTGTCTATTTTGTTTCTGGTGGATATCTCTACTCGAATTGTATAATTACTGGTTTATTTCGAGTTCTCGAAAAATATCATTTTAGGAGGAGGAATTATTTTGTATTGAATATCGTAATTTTTGTTGAATAATTCATTTTTACAGTTAATGTTCGTCAATTTAACTGATTGTGATATGTATTAATCATACTTTGATCATCTGTAGTGTAAACCAGATATACTGATTCATTGACACGGCATGTATACATTTTACGAATTGTAGGAACCAAAAGTGTTCAATAAAACATTTTATAGTCACATACATGAGGATTCACCGTTAACATTTACCATAAAGATGTTCCTTCCGTACAGCGGAAACAAAGATAATGTATGACGTGTTTCTGAACTCTTAAAATATCACACTGTACAAGCACCAATAGTTATGAAGGCTGTTTGGCAAATCATAATTGTAAGCAAATTCCCTTGGCACTGCTAACGTTAAATTAGGTTTTATATTTTAAAATCAAAGGAAATAGAGTATCCAACTCTTATCTATTACACGAAATCATTGATGAGTGCTCGTGCTAAGAAATCTAGGGGTTAAGACCTGACAATCTTGCTGTCTATGTATTAGGCCCATCCTACCGATCCAACCCTTACTTGTTACACGAAATCATTGATGAATGCTCATGCAAAGAAATCTAGGAGTTAAGACCTGACAATCTTGCTTGTCTATGCATTAGGCCTATCCTACCGATCCAACTCTTACCTGTTACACGAAATCATTGATGAATGCTCATGCAAAGAAATCTAGGGGTTAAGACCTGACAATCTTGCTGTCTATGCATTAGGCCCATCCTACCGATCCAACTCTTACCTGTTACACGAAATCATTGATGAATGCTCATGCAAAGAAATCTAGGGGTTAAGACCTGACAATCTTGCTGTCTATGCATTAGGCCCATCCTACCGATCCAACTCTTACCTGTTACACGAAATCATTGATGAATGCTCATGCAAAGAAATCTAGGAGTTTAAGACCTGACAATCTTGCTTGTCTATGCATTAGGCCTATCCTACCGATCCAACTCTTACCTGTCACACGAAATCATTGATGAATGCTCATGCAAAGAAATCTAGGGGTTAAGACCTGACAATCTTGCTTGTCTATGCATTAGGCCCATCCTACCGATCCAACTCTTACCTGTTACACGAAATCATTGATGAATGCTCATGCAAAGAAATCTAGGGGTTAAGACCTGACAATCTTGCTTGTCTATGCATTAGGCCCATCCTACCGATCCAACTCTTACCTGTTACACGAAATCATTGATGAATGCTCATGCAAAGAAATCTAGGGGTTAAGACCTGCAATCTTGCTGTCTATGCATTAGGCCCATCCTACCGATCCAACTCTTACCTGTTACACGAAATCATTGATGAATGCTTATGCAAAGAAATCTAGGGTTTAAGACCTGACAATCTTGCTGTCTATGCATTAGGCCCATCCTACCGATCCAACTCTTACCTGTTACACGAAATCATTGATGAATGCTCATGCAAAGAAATCTAGGGGTTAAGACCTGACAATCTTGCTGTCTATGCATTAGGCCCATCCTACCGATCCAACTCTTACTTGTTACACGAAATCATTGATGAATGCTCATGCAAAGAAATCTAGGGTTTAAGACCTGACAATCTTGCTGTCTATGCATTAGGCCCATCCTATCGATCCAACTCTTACCTGTTACACGAAATCATTGATGAATGCTCATGCAAAGAAATCTAGGGTTTAAGACCTTAACGATCCAACGTCAAAAACTGATTATTAAGAAAATCTCCGAACATCGTTGTGGTAATGTGCTGGAACACTGTCTTGCTGGATTATAGTTTGGCCTGACGTTTGTGTTAGGTTACTACAACCCTGATATTAGCGGCTGATATTCACGTTAGTGGTTAAGTTGTTATGGGCAGGGATGATTGAGTTCGGTTAAGTGGAATGATTGGATATTTATTAATTAATTAAGTAGTTTTTAGGCACTGTGTGGGAAATACGATTGTTACACTTTAAACACACAATCGTGATTCTATTAAATTTCGTTTGTAATAGAAATATTTTAAAAGTACGGTAAATAGTCTTTCTTTCTCAAGTCGTATTTGACGGTTACGGTTTAGCTTGAGAGATTAAATGGATTTTTTTCAGACTGGTTAATTCACTGAACTCTTATGTTTAATTGTTCGATAAGTTTGAATGGGCTATTCAAGTGAACGATTGATCCGGATTACACGGTTTGAAAAGACCATTGTCATAAGCTTTTTTCATTTACCCCCGCCAAGTGAATTGATCTGATCCTTAATTTTAATTTACGTAATTGGAAATGCTTGAAGTTTATAATTTCAGTGTACGTCTTAAAAACTAAGCAGGATTACTTGAGTTTACAGGATTATGAGCAGTGTATCAACCATTTAATTCGGTCCATTCAATATTCGTTTCGTTGAGGCGTTCATTTCGTTTAGCGTTAGTTTCATTATAGATAAAACCTACTTATTTTAGAGTATATGCAATGCTGACCTAAGGAAGATTAAAGAGATAGTTCGACAGAAAGTAACAAAAATAATTCCTTTATTGATGATTACCTCATGTTGACAACTTTGTCATTTTGGTGCAGTGAACATTATTCGTTATTATTAAAGTGGATACAGTCACGGCTCTCCAATTGAGAGATCACGGGTTCAAACTCCAGGGAGGTCCAGTCATGAGAGGAATAATAACCACAGTGACCATAAACAAGCCAGCATAGCCCAAGAGCTGAGGCTTAAAAAAGAATAAAAAAAATATTACAAACCCCTAACTTCGAATTGGTAGGCATTAGTATGTAGCTGTAAATAAATAGATTGTTCTATGACATAATTATTTTATACATATTATGGGAATGATATGTAAATGGTTAAAATAAAAATTAAGTTATGTAATGTTTACCTCCACATTATCGAATTAATATACAATCTCGTTGTTATTTAAACGTGTTAATTCTTTATATATCACGTATTTCACCCAGACCGATGCTACTCTCGATATTGTCACTCAATCACTATATATTGACAAGTAAAGAGATAAGTTGTTCCTTAACCAAATTGCTGTTAAACTATACAAAAGTGATTAAACAGATTTAGAAGTAATTTATAACTACGCCCAATCTCAAGTGTTCAACTGGATACGTCCGGCACTATTATTGATTTTGTTCCTCTATTCGTTCATTTACGCCATACAAATTTTCATTTAGTCCGATAGTCGGTGTTTGGCTCAAACCAATACAAATTTACAGAGAGGTGCATTTAGAACATCTTTGAACATACTTTGTAATTTGAATAAGTTAGTGTTTGTATTACGAGAGATTGTCTATAAAACAGTTTGTAACTGAGCTACACTCATTCACTCATTTCATTCATTATAGCTGGAACTCACTAAATTTACAATAAATGGCCCCGCTGAGATGTTTTTATATGACAATAAATAAATATTAATACATGAAAATAGCGACAATAGCTATTTATGTTTTGAAACTGTTCCTGAAATACCACGATTCAAGATTTCTTAAAAAAAACGTTTTTCACGGTTCCTTGTATATAGCCTAAATTTAAACATGGTATAGTTGAAAATAGAAGTAAATTTTAAACTGGTAATATTTTAGTATCAAGGTATTTACTGGACATATCACTACTACTGAATTACCTGTTGAATCAAATAAGTAGGAACTCGGAGTACGGCGGAACCACTATCGTCTCCGCGCATGCGCATTAGGTGCTTCGTATCGTGCGTATCTCTGCGTCAGTGTCTCTATTCAACTCACGCCGTGTAACAAACGACTCGTTGGTTATAGCTTTATTTAACTTGTGAAGCGATAACGGAGCAACATCGTTACAGATCCAATGTTACATAAAGTCATGAGAGTCTTTCTTCTAGATCTACTATTCCAAGCTCTGTCTTATTTCCGATTCCTATGTCGATTGATTTACAACAATATGGGGCCGTGTTGCCTCGGCTGTCTGGCCGGCTTCAAACGAGCAGGCGCCGACAAAAATAAAAAAAACATGCTCAGTTATATTGTATTCAAAAATTAAATTTTTGAAATAGTAGGTTACTAAATTACACCTTCAAGATAAAAATGATTTTAAAAACTCCGTAGAAGACCTATGTCTAAAAACGCCTGAACCAGTATCTCTAGGTTGGCATCAATATAAAAACTGGAGTTATTGTATGTAAATTATTTGCTTTATAAGGAGAGATAAATAAGTTAGATTGTAATGTGACTAGATTATAATTATCGTAGTTGTACTAGTTAGTTTGTAGTTAACTTCCAAACCGGGGTACCTTATTTGATTCGAGAGTTGTGTATCTACTTCATTTGTAAATGATCCATCAGAAATAATCGGTTATCATTAGCAAGAACCACATTAACGTGCACAGGGCAACCGGTTGTGACTAGTCAGAGACGTAGTTATTGAAAGAAGCGAGTTGCATACAGCATAACAATGTCAGTTTTATATTACGTAATCCGCGTGGTCAATTAATTACTGGCTAGAATTGATAGCTCCTTTAAATGAAGAAATAAATTATCACTGTTATATGCAATATCTGATTGAAGAAGCAGTATAAGAGAGTAAATTGGATGCTGTTTAGTTTTGTCTATTAGACACACACTGGTTGTGGATTTCTTCCAAATTTATAACAAATTGAAACTATTTCCAAACCAATTCCAATTAATTTAAAGCCACATTTTATATGTATGTTGAAGTTTTGATCAGGAAACTTAAGGTGTTTAATATTTTTTAATATTTAAGAACTATTGAAAGCTTGGTTTCGTTTTCGTATGATCTCTCATGTGATGGGTCAAACCTTAGAAGTTATTACGTATTTCAGAAAGAGAGACTTCGTTTTAATAACTGTTTCAAACGAACTTCAAGATAATAAACTAACGTTTTGTTTTATTTTCATAAATGTAAAATTTTTAATGCGGAATGTATATATATATATATATATATATATATATATATACACAATATATATATATATATATATATATATATATATACAATATATATATATATATAAATATATACAATATATATAAAATGAAATATCTTTCTTGCTTCTTTCCTTACTTTCTATTTCTTTCATATTATTGTTGTAAATATTTAAACAGTTATTTATCTGAAGAAGTGTACTTGGAGATACAGGAAAATTAATAAATGTTTTGAACCATTATACAATGGCTTGGTTTTTTCGAAGAGAGTACCCTGTTTCTGTGTGTGTGTGTGTGTGTGTGTGTGTGTGTGTGTGCGCGCGCGCGCGCGTGCGTGCGCGTGCGTGTGCGTGTGCGTGCGTGCGTGCGTGTGTGTGTGTGTGTGTTGGCGGGGCGTTTAACGAAGCATCTCTTCTACTCCCTTTACACTGAAATTGAATAGGTTAACATCGGTCCATTGGGAGTCACTTTCCAGACCAGATAGCCGAGAAGCGTTCCACACAGATCCGAGTTTGTCTGAAGATTGAATTGTCTAGCGTTTTTAAGCCATTAAAAAAAATTAAAAATCGTTGCAAATTGGTTAATATAGTTTTTTTTTTTTAATTCTTTTTACAAAATAGAGAATTTTATTTAAAATTCTCCTCTATTGTCTATGTTGGTAGAGGAGAAAGTAAAACAAAAATACTTAAAGAGCTTTAAGAAGCAAATTGAACATTTCTTAAAGTTTGCAATTTTATTTTCACTGTCAAAAACCTTAAGGAGTGGTTACTTGAAGATACTAGTAATGGATGTTGTGGTGAATTAAGTGATGTGTCGAACCAAAGCAGAGGAGTATGAGTGCGGTTCCTGGTGGAGCTGCGGTCAGCTGTGCGGAGCGGCGGTTCTTCACAACACAGCTTGGGGCCAATAACATTTATGGCCCATATAGCCACCAGTCACGCAAGTTGCGAATGACTTTTACAACAAGATGACATAAAAGGTAGGCCAACCGTCGGATTTGCCAAATAAATAACATAATATTGTCGAGGTAATGTTCCGCTGGATGACGTCGCCGTTTATAACTCACAATCCAGTCGTAACATTGATGAACCTGGCCTTGTTTACTGCCTTGAACCTGCTACGAACTGATATAGGGTTAGATCTAGTAAAGTGAGTGCATATCGTGTTTATCTGTAATAGGTTTTATATTATAATAAAACTGATAAGATAAGTCACGTGTAGGTACACAATCATATGTAGTTTTTGGAGGATGAAAAATATAAAACACAGAAGTTTCCTGGGAAGAATTGTTCATATGATATGTTAATGTGAGGCCTCTATGTACCTCCGAGTCTCTGGAAACACTGGTGAGTCCTATTCATTAGTACTTGGTACTTAGTACAGATAGTGATGTCTATCTAGGTTTGGGTTATAGTCGTTGTTTAGTTAGCTGCGTAAAATCACAGACTCTAGATATATTCTATAGAAGTATCTTTAGTCTGTGGTAAAAGAGTGTATAACTTCATCTCCTTACTTATGTACAAAATCATTATTTAAATGTTTAAAAATAGTTTTAAGTTATCAAGTTACAATAAAATGCGAGGATAAAACATTTAAACCCGTTTCGTTTGCCTAACCTTAACACGTGGGGGGCTTTCAAGTTCTTGCTGAAAACTACGAGTTTCACGAAAGAATGCTAAGTTGGTAATACTTTTCCTCGGAGTCTGATATATCCTGCTCAGGTATGGAAGGAATATAAAGGACTCCTGGACCTATCTTAACTTACCGTTAACCTGCTGTTGCCTTTTTGTATTGGACACATTAAAGTATTTCCTTGATTGAATGTTCGATTAAGAAAAAAACAAGTAGAGAAGTTTAAAACTTAAACAACACATCAAAAATATATATTTTTAACCCGATTAGAAGAGCTTTTATATTATGTTTTTGAACTTTTTTACATAATTTGAAAACTAATGAGTAAATAATGAAATAATTGTCTTATTTGGAACTCTTGTCTTTCTTCCTCCATTCAAAGAATTTAAGTACATTATACATTAACTATATATTTGTACATTCTACGGCAAAAATGAATAAAACTCCACATACTTAAACCATATCGTAAATAGGTACGTATAGAGGTATTATCTGTCTGTTTGTACTGTTATAATATAACTTTTGCACTAGTAATATCTGTTAATATTTGTTCCTATTAAAAGTAAAAGCAGCCCCGATTGCCGTACTAAAAAAAGGATCATTTACGTACTCATGTTAATTTCTAAATGTTGAACATTTTATACAATGTTCGTCATAAGTACAATGGATACATGCAGGTGTAAAAAGGTGTACAATGCACCAGATTATTTGTTACAACGATTAGTTATGATTACATCTTTTTATATACGTACTCTCGGAATGACTATTCGCTAGAAACAGAAAGAAGCAATATGTTAAAGTCAATAAAATAATACTCTTTATTGTAGTTGAGAGGTTCCAGGTATTTTACAGGATTGCAATATTTCATTTCTTTAAATATTTTTCGAATAAGCGTTATTTCTAACTAGCCTTTTATTCAGAGTAATGCTATTTTAAGAAATTAAATGAAGGAGTTTATAAACGCGAATTCAAAAGATGTTTCTGAATTTTTCGCGAATAATGCTAAAATGTTTTTTCTCAGGCATTTTCTGTCCAAACGGAAACATGAAGAATCGCATATTTATTTTTTGAAGATCTTAGGTTTACTTTTAAACGTTTATTTTATGCCTGGGATTTACTCTGTACATCTATCATTCCACTGTATATTCTAATTATTTTCTTGTTTAATGAAGACAAACATATACCTCACCTGTAGACTGAGAAAACTTGCACGTCAAATAACTAAGAAACAAATAACTGAAAATTAGCCTTTGTCAGATAAATTTTAGACAAAGGAAATGTTTAAAAACTTGCTATGTACTACTTGTACAATATCGTTTTGAAAAGAAAATAATTGACTGAACCTGTTTAAACATCATAGTAGACAAGGAATAATATAAAAAATTAAAAATAGTATTCGTTTTCTTAGGGTTCGGAATGATTTGTGTTTCAGACGTATCTATTATACGACCATATTGAGGAAGAACAGGACAGGACAGCTCATGTTTACCATGTAAAGGCAATGCATGCTCTTGTGGTTTGACGACATAAGTGCAAGTCACGCACGTAAACATTCCTCCCCGACAAGTGTTGCCCACCGTGCTTTCGGTCAAGAAACTGTCGGCGATCTGCATCAGTTCAGTCGCGGAAAAACTGGGCATTCTTATCGTAACATACGATCTAGTCAGGTCCCATAGCCTGCAGAGTCTCATCAAGGTCATCGGTCTGGAGCGGCAAGGATATCACAGTCGTAACACGTGTGACGATTCCGAGACCGGAAACTTTGCTGGAGAACTTCTTAGTCCGGAAATACGAACATAGTAGATGACGTAGACGGAGTTTTCTTTATAAAAAATTAGATTAAAAGGTAATAGAGTATGGAAAGTGTAATGTAACACACTTTAGTAAGTCGCAAATTGGGAAATTCTGTTGTTACCAGAAATAATGGCTAAGTGTCGGTCATCAGCAGAATCCAAACCCAACAGCCTCTCGGTGACATAATCCGACCAAGAACAAACCATTTGACATTTCTCTCTCGAACGTTAAGGAATTGGAAAGTGAGAGTCTGGACACTACATGGAGCCAAATCATCTCACTACGACGTGGGAACAGCTTAGATGCATTTCTAACAAATTTAAGGATATACTGTATATGACGGCACAGCTAATCAAAATGCGTCACAACAGACGTTCCAAGGTTTACCCTTTCGTGGGCTTATAAAAACTAGTATGACTTCTGATCATTATCACTGTTCAGGTGTGGGTTTTTCTGCTGACGCACAGTTATTTAATAGAATACACGTGACTCTTTTTGTTCAATAAATAATTTTCTTTTTGTGTGACACGAAAACCAGTATATTTTTTGTTATGTAACGTGTGGATGGTAAGGAACACAAAAAGTCATTGCCAGTTATGCACCCAAATTTGCATACTTACAGGTTCAACTGTGTTCGCATTGTCCTTACGTCTGCGTCCTCGTCACTCATTAAACTTCGTAATCAATGAATGAAGTAAATTATTGCGTGATTCGTTTGATTCTTACCAGTTGTGTAACTTTACATATTTCTGTGGCAGTAAGCACACAACACGAACATATGAGTGGGTAGCAAAGGCTTCTTCTTGTATGGGGCGGCCTATTGCCATGTACTTAAGCCTCAAGGCCCTTTTGCTCACCCCGGAAGCACACCATGAGGCCTACCAGTCTATGATTTCAGCAGTTCCTCAAACCGCCGAAAACATCCTATCAGACAATGAAAATCCAATCACGAGTGTAACGTATGAAAGGTTTTGTATGGAATATACGACCCGTAATGAATGCAGTATACCGAAAATAGCAGGACATTCATTGAGTATTGGAGGGAGAAAGTAATCGCCTTTTAAACAGTTGCAGGAAATAAAAACTATTTCTTTAGCGAAGCTATTTTATTGTTGTAACAGTCTTGAATTTAGTATTATTGTAAGAAAGAAACGGCTGTTTCTAAATCATGTATGCAATCTGGCTTTGGCAAAGGGCTGTCCCTAAAGGGGTAAAACAATCAATATAGACTTGTAAGATATCGTATAATCTATTTTGGTAAGTTTCATGTTGTCTTTACCTGTGTGTTTAAAGTCGCAGTATTGTGATTGTACATGGCTATTTGTTTTACTACTGCCTAACGTTATGTTAAAAATTAATTATAAACATTGTTTTTCAAAAAGACACTCTTGTTTGCGGGCGAAAAATCAATTGTAAGTTACATGGGCCTGTGTATCGCATTTAAGTAGATTTTATAAGTATTTATTTATTAGGAATTAGTAAACATTAAAAATCCATTCAACCAATTAATGAGGTATCAAACAACTTTTTGTCTTTGCGTGGTATTTCTATGTTTATAAAAATGTTTTGTAACATAATTTTAACATGCTGCGATCTTGGAAACTGTTTTTAACCGATCGTTTGGTCAATTCTTAATAATACAGACAAATTTGAAAATTTACAGCATTACAACTTACAACATTTATTGCTTTTTCCAAGTAAAACACAAACTGACTAACATACGTAAAACAAAGAGATATGTGTGACATCGTAGACCTAGTCGCTGTAGCTTGTATACATTAACCAATTTAAACTTAATGTGATATTTAGAAAGTGTGTTTTGTTTGTCAGTGGTTTGAGTCAGAGTATTTAGATTTATTTGGTATCACATTAGGATTTTATTAGGGTAGTCACACATAATTACACAAAACAGAAACAATATCCTTTTTAATCTGTAAAAGTAGCAACGGGATTTTTATATTTGAACACTCGGTGTTTGGACATTTATTTGTTTATACGAATATGTAACTTAGGTTAATCTTATCGAATTTTCACAAATTGAAAAACTCAGGACCCGAACCACAGACCTTCAGATTTTAACTCACTCTGTATACAAAAATACTGACTAAATTTAATAATTGGTTTTTTAATAGAGATCCTTTTTTGTTCATTATTATGATAATCTGTTCGCTCACATTCGATTTGAGATACCTTACATGTTACATAATCTTTGTTCATTTGTTTAACAATTTTTCATTTCTCAACACAACAATGCCATTTGTAAAAGCACTACCCCCCCCCACCACCACCACCATCAATATAACTCAACATCTGTAAACAGCAGCAAATTACTTAACAGTGACATCACATGTCTCCAGTCATCTAGTGAATGGTCAGTTCGTGTCTGAAATTGCTTCACTTTAGGGAATTGTCCCGGAAACAGCCTTTTGTCGTAATCGGTATTGGAATAAATCAGGATGACACAATATCTTAATAGCGATACATGACGAAGATATTCGGATTGTTGTTTCGTAGCACCTTAGACATGAAGAGTTGTTACAAATTATATTTTATTAAATTAAACATCTAACCAATTTCCGGTTTAATAAAAATGTTTCGACATGGTGTTTTGCAATATAAAACAACAGCCCATTGAATCGGAATTGAAGCAATGGACGGTCTGGTTTCCCTAAAGTAAGAGAACATGAACATGTTGTGTTTGAAAATATCTGTTTTAGAGGTTTCGTCTTTTATAAATCACGGAATGTGGCTGATGTATTGTATATCTCGGGAGTAATTTGGGCGTCGGCCTTCTCGAGTGCTATGACGTAATTGGGCGGTTTATGTTGACATTCCGGCACTTTTTGCCGTTCGCGAGGTGCCTGATTGTAACAGGAATATAATAGCTTCATCCTCTGTGGCCCGAGGTAGTTTATGCCGTTAATTACCTCAATGGCAGAACAAGTCCCGGCGCTGGGAGGTAATATTTATACTTCCGCACTTCTGACCTTCCGCTGCGGAATGGATCATTTCCGATTTGGGTCTGTGAGATTTTGGTAATGCATGGAATTACAAGGTGTGACAAAAAACTTGGCGAACTTGAGCATTAACTGAGACCTTGCTGTCTATTATCTTGTACGTGACCTATTACTTTAATGTCGATATGGTTATGTAAAACTAATTTTATGCTTCGAATCGATAACTTGTGGGCGATACTTTGAACTTCAGAAAGAGGTGCACCGCACGATTGACGATGGAACTTTTCCTCGACAGAAGGACGAAGCGAAACAATAATTAAACTGGAAGGTCAAGATTGTCCTGTAGGTAAAAACTGAGCGTCAGGCGAGGTTACGTATTGCGTGTTTCATAAAGGTACAGCTGTTCTGTGGCAACAGAAGCCGCGACAATCTGACTCGGAGCTTGGGGTGATAAGTATTCCAGTTAGTTTGACAGTTGAGTCATTTAAAAAAGTAGGCCTTTTTGGAAAGATGTAATTTTTCGACTTATAGCATAATTTTCTGAAATTATTTGGCACGCCTGGTACAAGTTTCGTAACAATATAAACTCAGTTAAACTGCGAAATTAGACTAAAAAATATTTTTACCGATATCGTTTGCATGATATTGGTTTGTTCTGTTTTCGAAAAAGGGAAAAGTCATAGGTTATTTTTGTTATGTATGATATGCGAATACAAAATTCTAAAACTCGACATAGCGATCTTGGACTTTATGATTTAAGATTGTGATCTATAATACAATGAGGAGAGAGGCTGACTTTTTAACCGTATTCTCTAGCGTTTTTCGTAGACCATTGTCCTGTGTGAGGATCTTTTAAGCAGAATAAAGTGAGAGTCGGAACAGTATGTAACCATCCGTATTGATAAAAAGATGATAAAGTTAGTAACAGAATTTGGAGCAACACTGTCTCGTCTCTAACTGAGATCGAAAAATCAACATCACAGGCAGTAGGCCATCAATCGGCTCTTTCTAATAGGTATGTTGTAACTATTGACTCAAGTTGTGTTGTATAATATAAAATCGTGTTACGGAAAAAAAGTGATTGAAGGCATACGATATTTAAACTCTATTTCTTGGAAGTTATTAATATTCATTTCAGTTTGTCAACAGTTGCAGATCGCCGTATACTGTACAGTGTTTGTAGCCAATCATAGGGTTAGAGATACTCTTATAATGCTAGACTTTCGATTAAAGTGGCATGGATTTACATTTGGTTCAAGTTAAATCATGCCTAAAGTATAATTAGTTGTAACATCGTATGAAACTAGCAGCAAATTAACGAATTTCAGTGTGTTCAGTGAAATTAAACAACGAACAATGCGAAGCAAGGTCAGTTCATGCAGTGGATATTTAATAAAGGATGGCCAGGCGATGCAAACATCCATTCTAAACGACCTTGACGATATCAGGTCAAGATCAGGTCACTGTGAACACTTTCCCTGCGATCGTTACCTAACAAGGGGCTCTTAGGTGATTCATCTTCGTCCTTTCTTACACTATTGGTGGTACGTGAATTGCTGTCAGTTCTTTCTGTAATAATATTCTAAAATTTCCACAATCGTTTTGCAAAATTGAAAGTCGTAAAAAAACCACTAAATGGCAA
The DNA here is from genome assembly GCF_021130785.1 of Homalodisca vitripennis. Classification (NCBI taxonomy): domain Eukaryota; kingdom Metazoa; phylum Arthropoda; class Insecta; order Hemiptera; family Cicadellidae; genus Homalodisca; species Homalodisca vitripennis. The sequence goes on along the minus strand of NC_060207.1, from coordinate 48,056,274 downwards.
TTAGTACTTACTTGAATGGATGGAATAATACTGGCCGTAAAAGAAAACACATTTTAAATTTCCTTGTAAAGTCGATTTTAAATATGTTTTGTTCGCGGAACGTTTGAATGGTTGATGTGTTGTGGTTTGTACCCGGAAAAAGTGTTTTCCAAGGATGGATCCTTGAGGTGACCCGTAACTACTTGATGAAGTTATAATGACAATGGGTGACTTGCAGAGTGGTGTCACGTGCATAGCGAGTACCATTCCTAGTCTGGTCAGCCTTTCTCCTCCAGAGAATATCTTTATACTGTATTTTGAAAATCAATAATCTTGTCATTCAAATATTAGGTACACTTGCGATGGTAGTTAAACTTTTATATCTTAAGTTAGTTACATATACAAGTACGTTATCACTGACAAGGATTAAACATTAAAATGAGACTTCCAGTTTTTTGTTTAAATGAAAAGATATCATTGAATATAATAATAAAAGTACTCAAAGACTTAAACAAAACCATTTTATCTAGTATTGGATTACATTAAATAACGTTTATATACAGAACATTATTCATTACATGAAAAACATAAAACCAATATTTAATACTTTTTATTGTTTTGTGAAGCCTTTCGATATCAAGGATATCTTCTTCAGACACATCACAAAATTAAATACAAAAAGTAAATTTGATTATTAATAATAGTTAACATATGTGATTTAATATTAATTTGTCCTGTGTGGCGTAGTGTGTAAATACAATTAATTTATTACTGGTATTATACTATATAAAATTTGAATGTTATTTTTGTAATCTTCGTTTAAGTAATATTGAATTTTGTATTGGTCCATCTTCTTGATTTAATAGATCTTCTGTATTTGTTTGATTAATGTAATATGACTCCCATGCATTTAAATATCTTGGAGTGTTAACATGTTTTAATAGTTTTAGGTTTTTTATGTGATATAGTGTGTCCAGTATTGATACAGTGGTGTGCGACGGCCGATTTTTCTTTTTCTGTTGAATTTAATGTGGGAGCAATGTTCTTTATATCGTGTATGAATTTTTCCTCTTGTTTGTCCAATGTATTTTTTGTTGCAGTCATCACATTTAATTTGGTATATACCTGATTTATTAATAATTTCTTCTTCATCTTTTGGATTTTTCAATTTATTCTTTAATTGACTTGTTGTTTTATATGTGACGTTTTTATTTGTATGTTTTTTGAGTGATTTTTGTACATCTTTAGATATATTTGTCCATGTAGTGTTTAACCAATTTGTGTTTGTGTCTTTAATAGGTAAAAGTGTTGTCTTTGACTTTTTGTCATGTTTCTTTTTTCCTTTTTTAAATATATGTTCGACTAAATCTGTTTTATATCCATTAAAAACGGCAACATCTTTTATATACTGAAGTTCTTTTTTAAAATTTTCTTGTGATAGAGGAGTGTTTAATAATCTATATATCAATGAATGGAAGACTGCACGTTTTTGTGTTGGTGGACGATTTGAGTCATTTGTTATATAACGATCAGTGTGTGTTGGTTTACGATATATATCGAATTCTAATCGCTTTGAAATGTGTTTTTTATTAGTAAAATATCTAAAAATGGAAGTGAGTTGTTGGATTCAATTTCATGAGTAAATTTAATGCTGGAGTAAAATGAATTTAGGTGATTTATAAAGTTATTAAGGTTTTCATTTTTGTTGAACACTGCAAACATATCGTCAACATATCGAATCCAAATTCTTGGAAAGTATGGTAGAGATTCTTTCACTAAAATTTCAAAGTGACTCATGAAAATATTTGCAATGAAGCATGACAAAGGATTTCCCATGGACAAATATATCTAAAGATGTACAAAAATCATTCAAAAAACATACAAATAAAAACGTCACATATAAAACAACAAGTCAATTGCAGAATAAATTGAAAAATCCAAAAGATGAAGAAGAAATTATTAATAAATCAGGTATATACCAAATTAAATGTGATGACTGCAACAAAAAATACATTGGACAAACAAGAAGAAAAATTCATACACGATATAAAGAACATTGCTCCCACATTAAATTCAACAGAAAAGAAAAATCAGCCGTCGCACACCATTGTATCAATAATGGACACACTATATCACATAAAAACCTAAAACTATTAAAACATGTTAACACTCCAAGATATTTAAATGCATGGGAGTCATATTACATTAATCAAACAAATACAGAAGATCTATTAAATCAAGAAGATGGATCAATACAAAATTCAATATTACTTAAACGAAGATTACAAAAATAACATTCAAATTTTATATAGTATAATACCAGTAATAAATTAATTGTATTTACACACTACGCCACACAGGACAAATTAATATTAAATCACATATGTTAACTATTATTAATAATCAAATTTACTTTTTGTATTTACTTTTGTGATGTGTCTGAAGAAGATATCCTTGATATCGAAAGGCCTCACAAAACAATAAAAAGTATTAAATATTGGTTTTATGTTTTTCATGTAATTTAACAGTGACCAATATAAGCTCCATCTACAGCATTTCAACATTATTCATGTTTCTTGTAAGAGTAGCTCTGCTTTAAGTGGTGTACATTTTAGGGTCTGTTGGAACAGACTTTATAGGTTCAAGAGTAAATCTCTTGTGTTTAATGATAACAATGTTCTAAGATGCTAAACTTGGTTATCAAAGCTTATAAAAGAATATAAGTGCCCAATGGCAATTTGATTTTTGCAATGTGTTGAAACATCGTAATGTTTTGTTACATATCTGAATGATTTATGAGGCGGAAGGTATATTCTTCCTGAATCTGGAAATTATTGCAATATTTACTAGAACTTTTATAATCAAATAACCTCACCTCAGATCTAATGGCTGGTGAAACACTGGTGAAACACAGATTACAAATAAAGCCATTACCTCACACGATCTTAAGTATAATATTTTTTATCCTGGAAGTAAAATGTGATTATTTGATTGTGAACTGAATATAGAGCGTTCTGCTGCTGTTTTCAACAGTCAACTTTCAGAAAGCTCCAGGTGTTGAGAACGCGGGCGATCGATTGAGGGCCACAATACGAAAACAGTGTTCCGTGTTGCTACTCCGAGTAACTGAATATAGAGCGTTCTGCCTCTGTTTTCAACAGTCAACTTTCAGAAAGCTCCAGGTGTTGAGAACACGGGCAATCGATTGAGAGCCACAATACGAAAACAGCGTTCCGCGTTGCTACTCCGAGTAACTGAATATAGAGCGTTCTGCCTCTGTTTTCAACAGTCAACTTTCAGAAAGCTCCCGGTGTTGAGAACACGGGCAATCGATTGTGGGCCACAATACGAAAACAGTGTTCCGTGTTGCTACTCCGAGTAACTGAATATAGAGCGTTCTGCCGCTGTTTTCAACAGTCAACTTTCAGAAAGCTCCAGGTGTGGAGAACACGGGCAATTGATTGTGGGCCACAATACGAAAACAGTGTTCCGTGTTGCTACTCCGAGTAACTGAATATAGAGCGTTCTGCCGCTGTTTTCAACAGTCAACTTTCAGAAAGCTCCAGGTGTGGAGAACACGGGCGATCGATTGAGAGCCACAATACGAAAACAGTATTCCGTGTTGCTACTCCGAGTAACTGAATATAGAGCGTTCTGCCTCTGTTTTCAACAGTCAACTTTCAGAAAGCTCCAGGTGTTGAGAACACGGGCGATCGATTGTGGGCCACAATACGAAAACAGTGTTCCGTGTTGCTACTCTGGGTAACTGAATATAGAGCATTCTGCCTCTGTTTGCAACAGTCAACTTTCAGAAAACTCCCGGTGTTGAGAACACGGGCGATCGATTGTGGGCCACAATACGAAAACAGTGTTCCGTGTTGCTACTCTGGGTAACTGAATATAGAGCATTCTGCCTCTGTTTTCAACAGTCAACTTTCAGAAAGCTCCAGGTGTTGAGAACACGGGCGATCGATTGAGGGCCACAATACGAAAACAGTGTTCCGTGTTGCTACTCTGGGTAACTGAATATAGAGCATTCTGCCTCTGTTTTCAACAGTCAACTTTCAGAAAGCTCCAGGTGTTGAGAACACGGGCGATCGATTGTGGGCCACAATACGAAAACAGTGTTCCGTGTTGCTACTCTGGGTAACTGAATATAGAGCATTCTGCCTCTGTTTTCAACAGTCAACTTTCAGAAAGCTCCAGGTGTTGAGAACACGGGCGATCGATTGAGGGCCACAATACGAAAACAGTGTTCCGTGTTGCTACTCCGAGTAATTCATGGTTATGAATGAAATGGATGTTTCAATCCATATGCTCGTTTGGAATAGATATTTCTGCTAAGTTGATAATATTTAATTAATATGGTCTTACATACATTTTTTAACTCATGAATTTTTTATTACTTAATCATATCTGTTTTTATCTGAAATATTCTTAAGGACTTTGTATGTTAATTACAAGTACATTTCATCAGCCTATAAATAATTTGTGTTATTTAATTTTGTTCATGTTTTGCCTTCATGTGTTTTTTACATCGTCTATATAAGTATAAGAAATCGATGTGATTGAAATTGTCTCTCCTTTTATAAAGGTGCAGTGCCCAGTCGCATTGACCCTGCATTCCGTCGTTACATAACGCCTCTTTGTTCATGTAAAGTTTGGGAGGTTGGGCAACAACCACTTTTTACAAGACCCACTTTTTCGGACCCTCGAGTCTTCATTGTGCCGGAGCTTAATTGGCGTGAAGGCGAACTTTTGTTTTGCTCCTTCACACTGTTGATGATGTCAATATTTACCGATCAGTTACTCGGCCGATCACATTTTTCTCTTATGTAAGCGGGGCAAAAACGCCGAGGCGGCAACCCGAGGTCGAACGGTAGCACCACGTCACTACTGCAGGCTCACCTGTCGTCATTTCACATTTGTTGCAGTCCTAGATCGTAGGACGAATCTCGGTAGCGAAATCTTCAGGACTTAACAGCTGATTATTATTTGCTGTTCCTCTCCTGTACATTCTAAGAACGTTTTATTTTCACCCATAATTTACGTTCAGGCTAGATCTGCCTCAGAAGTATAGTGTGGAAAGTAGTCATAATACTTTTTACCGAACGCCATCCAAAGCTAGCCGTGCTGCAGGGGTCAGTAAATAGGGCCAGCCAATGTAACAAGTGATACGCTATGTCCCGCTAATGGTAGTTCCTAATGTAAGATTGTAAGTAGTACAGCGCAGAATCTAATAATATACACACGGTAGTATTAGGTACAATGATACTTCGTGAGTATCCAATTGTAGGTATTACAGCGTGGAATCTGACAATATGTTCACGATAGTATTAGGTACAATGATACTTCGTGAGTATCCAATTGTAGGTATTACAGCGTGGAATCTGACAATATGTTCACGATAGTATTAGGTACAATGATACTTCGTGAGTATCCAATTGTAGGTATTACAGCGTGGAATCTGACAATATGTTCACGATAGTATTAGGTACAATGATACTTCGTGAGTATCCAATTGTAGGTATTACAGCGTGGAATCTGACAATATGTTCACGATAGTATTAGGTACAATGATACTTCGTGAGTATCCAATTGTAGGTATTACAGCGTGGAATCTGACAATATGTTCACGATAGTATTAGGTACAATGATACTTAGTAAGTATCAATGGACTATCCATCTTTCTTTCCTATACGATGTTTTCCTTTATGTTGCTGAACAAATTATAACACTAGGGAGCTCAGAATTTTAACTATTTTAACTTTGACGTCCTACCCTCCTTTATTCTGAAAGGCATTTATTATTCTATTGTAAACTATAAAATGAAGGCTGTAATATTGTAAATATTTCAACCTTATACGAGTAACTCGGGTAACCCTGACGAATCCGTCGAAGAGTTTATGTTCAGTATAATAAGTTTCCAGATTCCATGTATTAACTGAAACCAGTTTCGCCCGACCGGTCTGCACAAAAACGTGTTGCTACACACTAGCGCGCGGTGGAGCTGTGGGCAAGGTCCGCGGCCAGGAAGCGCCTTGAGCAGTCGCTCGCCTTGTCCCGGACAAGAAATTCGGACGCCGGAAGATGATCGCCGACAGTTCCGCCGTTTTTTGTCACCAGCCGGCCTACTCTCTCGATGCAGTAATCCGCGAGCCGTGGGCGTAGCCTCGTGCAAGGTTCCGACAGCCACGAATATTATGAAACATCCCCTAGTTTGGCGGACGTGTTGCTGAGAAGCCGAAGGCTACTGGACTGGTTAGGTTTTCGGGAGTATAATTGATCTTCTTGTGTCTCCACTCCACTAATCGGGGACTGACAGTTAAATAACTAAATAATGCCTTTATTCGTAAGTAAATTTCAACAAACAACTGTTTTTCAACTCGATTCAAATCAACACTAAATACTAACAAAACTATTTAAATCACACTCAGTACCCACAAACTAGTTCTGTATTGATTGAAAATCCTTTCATCTTATCTTTTAAAGACGAACAAGATATGATACTTGTAATATGTTCGGAGAGGCCATTGCAAATGCTGGGACTAAAATAAGGGAAGCCTCTTCTTCCGACTTCTTGCCTCACTTTCGGAGAGTGAAGCCTTCCATCTTGGCGGGTGATTCGTTGAGAGACCTCCTCCCGATACAAGAGTTTCTTGTTGGGGAACTGTGGTGCTCTAAATGTGAGATCCTTGTAAGCCATGCAACACATCAGCAGTCTATACACTGCCTCCTTTAGCAGTAAATCCCGGGAGACAGCACCCCGTGAAGAAGATACATGATCAACCTGTTTAGGATTGAATATGATGGCTGAGTTCTGCAGCTTCTGGATTTTGCCAATTCGCTCGAAATACTGTTCCCATAAGCAGGTAGACAGTTTAGTAACGTCTGCATAAGCCACTGTTTCGCAGACTCCAGCAGTAATATTCTGAATCTGCACAAACCCTTCAGTGTGCGCCGGCCGCTCACGGTCCAGCACGACGCCAAGAGTCTTAATTTCATTTCACTTGGCCAACTCTCACCTTGAAGCACAATCGCCATCCCATACTCACTAAGGGTCTGTGACAGATTGTGCGGAGCAATGGGATTGTGCATTTGCTAATATTGAGCCTGAGTCCATTATTAGCCTAGATTTTTCCATTAGTAGTTGAAAACTGTTTTCTTTACGAATGTGTAGAAATGTTTTTCTTTGTTTAACACCGCCATCTTGGAAATGAGTGGATAATGTGTAGAACTGATATCAAGTACGCTCTTAACCAGAAAAACCCTACCAACGAAGTTTCGTGCAAATCCAATTTACTATTACCCCTTTCCACCATTTAATGGCCGCAATATTGGAACTGTGATAGGTAGCTAGCGACTTTCGGTTTGCGCCAAAATGTTTCTTTTTTATTCCGTTTCCAAAAGGGGGACAAATGCCCAACGGTTTCTGGTGTGCCGAACGGAGGTCACATTAACTTACAAAGATCCCCAAACTCTTTATTTTAATTGGTCTAGAAATGACAGGGTGGCTAATGAATTTTGAATGAACCCGTATAATTCGTTTCATATAAAGGGGTCATAAATCGATTGTGTGAGAACGGATTATCCTAGAACAATGAACTAAAAGTCTTACCCACAAAAACCAGCCCTTAAGAACAGTTAAAACTGTTTTCAACAGAAATTTTATGTACGATATGAGCCACAATCTGTTGATCTAGGATTCGATTCTCGAGTTTTTCAAAAGTGTATAATACTTAAAAATTTTAATGGAATTTGTTAAATAAAATTTTTTACATAATTAAAACTGAATTATCTTATTTCGGTTTGAAAGGTCGGCCGAAGAATCTGTAGGTTTTTACCTATAACACTATACTGACTGCATGTCGCATAAATACAAAACAATTTTTTATATATTTACTTTCACAAAAATTCGTGGTTAGTTTGGTGTGTATCAAAGTGTAGTCTGTACAATATTCCGTTAAACTACAACAGTTTTGTGTCAAATTGCTGTAAAATAGAAATCCTATATTTCATCTTAGTAAATATTTTGAAAATAAGAAAAGTCAAATGAATCCGATCTATGAGAATTAACTTTTATATTTTCAAAATGAACTACCCGTTAAGGACAAATAAAAAATTAAATACAATTAAATTATAAACCAATATAAAATAATAATAAGTTTTTTTAGATTTACAAGATTTTTAAAACACAGAAACAATTAAAAATACTTGGAATTATAAATTGGCTTGAAAATCTTAATGTGAAAGTGTTTATTATATTTATTTCTTTTATATCCTAGTCTAATGGTCCATTTTTATTTAATTGCTCTTAATTGTATAGTGCATTTCGTTGCGGGAATAAAAGAAGATTACTTTATTTATAAGCTTGTACCTGTTTATTAAATATTTTTACTAATATATTCCAAATATTTTTTTAAGAAATAAAATATATGCTATTCTATATTAAATTTAATAATTAGACTATCTAAATTTTTGGAACGCAGTTGGTCCCAAATAATTACAAAGAAAAATGCATTTCTTCAAGCTAATATCGCTGTAACCTCAAATGTTGAATTTAAATCATGCAAAAAGTAATTCCTTCGAGCCGGATTTGAACCAGCGACCTATGGATGTCTATGTTGCGTTCACTCTACAGTCCACCGCTCTACCAACTGAGCTATCGAAGGAGCTGAGAATCGGAACTACACAGACGGTACTCCAATACTCTGAGGCCAGTTATTCCTACATTTCATTGATTTGATGATGAAGTAAACGTGTCATTCATGATTACTTGCAATATGTTACTAAACTGCGTAGATTATACAATCGTAAGATATTATCGCAATGAAACTGAATATATTACAAATCATTGTATAATGAGTTTAAATTCTTTGTTTAAAGGTTATTTTTGACGATGGAAGGATTGTGAAGGAAATAGGGTTTTTTCGGACATTTGCCATCGTTAAGTGAAACAAGAAAACAGTAACACTACGTTTCGAGATCTGCAATCTGATCTCTTCTTCAGGTAAAAAACTAACCTAATACATAATTACAAACTAGGTAAAATAAACAAATCTTACTAAAGCGTTGTGGCAGTTTAAGTTGGTTAACTTCGCGTACTTGTTACAACTGTACTGGTGTGAGCAGTAACTAATTTAACACTTTTACGTATTACTAAAATATAATTTAAGTTACAATATGTAGTATCTTTTAAATATTTATGAGATACAAATGTTGTTCTGGCGCATTGAGAAGATGTGTTAATAAAGTAAAAACTAATCATTACTGTATTAGATTATTAAAGTACATGTTTACAAAAAAACTAGTTCAAATTACATTAATAACGTTTAGTTTATTTTACACATTCTTAGAATTAAGTCAAATTAAAGACAGTTTTTCAAGATTTTTATTTCATACTGACGAGTGTTCCTTTTATACAGTGCAATGTACTTAATTAAGTAATTTTTCATATTCAGGCCAAACATGACCGGCGACCATCAATATTAGCAACCCCCTTTCTGATTTTGCGTACGAGGCTTTATTTGTTATTTACCGTACTACCATGAACAAAATCCTTAACAGATCTCCAAACAAAACAATCACAAAGGGTTGTATACGGTGACATATGTGTTTACAATATCGATCCGCCACTGCTAATCCGATGTGTTAGGAACTTGTCCATACCGTCTAGGACAACCTGTTAAACAAGGGGGGAAATATAGTCTTGTCAGCAGTTTACTGACTAGAGAAATATCAACATGAATAGTAAAATATCTTTTACGGATTAGACGGAAGAAACGTTGATTTGACATATCTAAATGTTTAATTAGATATGCATTATTAGTTTAGACGTTTACTTTACACAACATTGAGAGAATGATTCTCAAGGTTGGCTGTGTTAATATATTCAGAATACTTTCAGGTACATAAAGATATACGCGCGCGCGTGTGTGTGTATGTGTGTGTGTTCAAGTTCAAGTTCAAGTTCAAAAGATCTTTATTCAGAGAATTACAAAAGTTGAATACATGCAAAACATTAACAGTACATGGAGTTTAAATATCTATCATTACATGCATTTTTAACCGTACATTCCTAATGCCCCTATAATGGCGCGTGCGGGAATTAAAGTTGGCTTACTAAATTACATTGCTTATTTTTTGACAGTCATTCCTTTACTTTTAATAGTTATTTAATATCTTCTCCATGCACAAGTCATTTACCATTATTCCAACTAAGCACTACGTTCAAAAAGTGATATTTGATACAAATGATTTTTTCCAGTATATTAATATGTTTAAATATAAATGCTTAAATTGTACTATAGTAAATTTATTATGACACAAATTAATTGATTGAGCCCACCATGTTCTCCAATTTGCTACTGCTAACAACTAACACGCATGAATACATACTTATATCCTTCAATAACAATGTTTGCATATATGCATGTAAATCTACATACATATAGGCCACACACCTACTTACACACATCTGTATATAAATAACAAGAGATAAATAATATAAGCAATTAACAAGGTATAAACATAGAAACAAATCAACAAATAACAACAATAAATTAACATAACAACAATAACAGTACATATAATTTTATAAATAAATAATAAATATTAAATAAATAATAAATATTAAATAAACAATAAATATATCAACAACAAAGACAGAAAACAGGTTAAATTCCAGACTTAATCCTGATATGAACTTTATACATTTTCCATTATAAATTTTAAACATTTCATCTTAAATTTAGGCTTTCGTTTAAAATATATACCATTGCCATACCTCTCAACCAATTTATTAAACATCTTTGGGCCAACATAGGAAAACTGATGTCTGGCAATTTCTTTAAAATAATTTGGTACATCGAGAAGTGTTAATTGAGCAGCTCTTGTTTCCCTGTACGTCATTTTAATGGGATAATCCTGCAAGTGTTTATAAACATACATCAATACGTTAGACTCATACACTTGTTTGAAAGTTAGGATATGGTTATCAGTGAACAAGTAACTAGCTCTGTCCGTACGCCGAAGTCCAAATACCGTTCGCAAAGCATGCCTCTGACTCATTACCACAGGCTGCAACACCGTGCTAAAGGTACCACCATAGTGTACGATCCCATATCTCATTGTGCTCTCGCACCATGACATGTATAACTGTATTAATAATTCGCTAGTCAAAAACTGTTTCATGTGGTACAACGCATAATTGATTTTCCTCAGTTTCTTTGTCAGGTACGTTACGTGGAATCCCCACTTTAACTGAGAGTCAACGTACATTCCTAAATATTTTACATTATCGACTATTTCTATATTTGAACACGTACAGCCGTACAAGCACTGGTGGCCATGGCAGAACAAATCAAACATATTCTGCAGGTCAGACTTAGGCTTGTTACTATCAAAGAATAGAATACATTTAGTCTTCGATACATTAATTAACAACCTGTTGGCAATCAACCATTCCGACACCCTTACCAAGTCCCTGTCAATCTTTGTCCTGAGAGAGGCTCTGCTGCCAGATGAACACACCAAAGCCGTGTCATCAGCATATGCAAATATAGAGGAGTGAAAGTCAATATCTAGAAGATCATTAATATAAATTAAAAACATAAGAGGGCCCAACACTCCCCCCTGAGCTGTTCCATATTGCAATTCTAGAACCTCACTCAGTACATTATTTATCTTTACTACTTGTCTTCGATGTTTGCAAAAAGATATCAACCAAGTCAAAGCCATGCCCCCAATACCATATTTTCTAAATTTTTGTATCAATATATCTATATCTAAAACCTCAAATGCTTTCCTGAGATCCAAATAAATAGCCAATGTAAATTTATGAGCGTTAACTGAATTTGTTATATGACTTATATGCTTTTCCAAAGACAAGTCGGTTCCTCTACCAGGTAAAAATCCATATTGATTGGTGGAAAATATATTAAATTCTTGAAAGTACTTTAATAATCTTTCTTTAATTAGTGTCTCAAATATCTTAGCCGCGGTGTTTATGAGAGATATTGGACGATATGATGACACCTCCTGGTCATCACCTGACTTGTATACAGGTACCACTACAGCCACCTTAAAATCGTCCGGAACTACGCCCTGTGCAAGAGACTTTTCATAAATGCTGTACAACAATGGTACAAATATATCTATATTATTTTTAACAACTATGCTGCTAATGCCATCTATCCCAGAACTACTCTTATTTTTCATTCCACGTACTACTTTATATATATCCATTACTTCCATATCAAACCTATTCAACAAGACATCAGTTACAGGTTGTTGTTCCTGTAGAAACATGTCACACACCCGAATGTATTCATTTTAAGGTTCGGTACAGCACTAACATAATACCTGTTGAATACATTAGCAATGAGAGACTCATTTCCCATTACTTTAACTGGGCAGTCGTTTACTTTTATGCTGCTTATACCTTTATTTTTTCTATTCAATATTTCCCTAACTATACCCCAGTACTTTCTACTATCACCATTACAATTATTTATTAACTTAGAATAATAATTTAACTTTTCGTGCTTTATACATCTATTTACAAATCTAGCCAAATTACTGTACTCCTCCTTTAGTTTCACATTAAGTTTATTTTTACAATAATTTTTATATAAGACGTTTTTCCAGTTTATAAGATTTATTAAGTTATTAGATATCCATTCCTTACGCTTTTTGTTCCTACTATTTATTTTTTTCAATGTACAAGATGATTCATAACATATATTGTAGGTTTTATAAAATTCATACAAAGCACTATTTACATCTTGGCTATTTTGAACAGAGCTCCAGTTTGCCACAGCCAGCTGTCTACTCAGCTTGGTATAATCAACATTTTTTACAAATATAGTATTCACTTTACTAACAATAGTGTCCAAGACAATTACATTTAATCCATAATGGTCTGTGATTCCCAGCTCCACAATACCGTGATTAATTTGTAAATTCTTTGAATTTCGTACTAAAACGTGATCAATGCAAGAAAAACAATTATTCATTACTCTAGTGGGCGTATCAATAAAATTCTCATAACCATAGGCTGATATCAAATTTAAATAATCAGTGGCAGAACCCTTATTTTTATCTTTCAATACACAGACATTTACATCCCCTAAAATAATTGTTGGATCATTAGAATTTTTCAAAATATTTTCAAAGTCATTTTCAAACTGTTTATAAGTAAACTTACATTGTCTATAAATACCATATAAGGATAAACTAGTTTTTACATTATTTATATTTATACTTAAGATAACATTGATAAGCTCCGCAGTCGGCAGTAAGATAAGGCGGTGAGTGTAGATAAGGGATGCGTCAACGTAGATAGTGACTCCGCCGGCCTGATTATCTGGCCTGTCCTGTAGAAGCATGTCGTAGCCGTCCATCTGGTACCTGTTCTCCTCCCCTCGCTTGATCCATACTTCAGTTAAGATGATAACATTGAACTTTTCTGAAAGGCTGGACAGGTAAACAATCAGTTCATCATAATGCTTTCTCAAGCTTCTTATATTCAAACAAAATACACGCAATGCTTCAAGCTTTGTAAACTGTGTCATTCACAAGCACAGTCAGTTGAATTTAACCCAAAACGCCTCACAGTCCACCACCGCCCTCTAGCCTGAGACGTCAACGCCCAGCTTCTTTAGGTCCTGAGTAGAAGATATCCGTATTCTATCCCCATTGTCCTCTTTTCTGACAAATATCTTTCCCTCCCAGGTCCATACATACTTGAATCCAAGTTGTTTAAGCTTTTTAGCATGGAAAAGCAGATTCTTAGTGTACGGAGTCAGATGGTCGTTGACATATACATTAGTTTCTTGTACATCACTGCAGAAGTTTTTAGAGTTAAGTTTGGTTTTCTTACTTTTTTTCACTACTGAGTCTCGTTTCTTCCTATCAGAAAATTGCACTATAATGGGACGTGGGCCTCTGTTCCTTTTAACTGGAATTCTATGAGCCGCCTGTATATCTGTTTGATATTCAATTGGCTCATGTATAAAATCGGACAAATTTTGAATTATTTCCAACATATTTTCGTTTGTTTTTTCCGGGATACCTTCAATTTGGATATTCTTGTTGCGATTATATTGCTCCAAGCATTCCAATTGAACCTGATAATTACTCAATTCCTGCCTGAGAACAGCATTTTCCTGTTTTAACTCATTGTGTGATTTTTCCAGGGCATTGCATTTAGAAGTAAATTCCATCAATTTACTCTCGTATTCATCTATCTTACCAGAGCAAAATTCCACAGATGTCTTAAGATCAGATAATTGACTTGTAAATTTACTATCATATTCCCTAAACTGAGCCTTTATTGTATCTTCCATCTTTTTTAAGAAATCATCGTGAAGCTTCGATATCATATCTTTTGGAATAGAGGACTTACTTGTGTAATTTTTGCATTTCCAAGATTCCCGCCTTTTCTGTCCCATCCTGTTCCATGTTGTTTCAAGAATATCTGCACATTGAAAATGGTAATTTGCAGTGCAGGATGAACAGACAGCACACTCATCGGCGTCAGGCAATGGGTCCGAGCACAGTCCACAATCACTCATGATAACGAGATAAGGAGCTCACTGATAATACGTCTGCTCGCGGTGACTGCCAGCGACCATCATGTGTGTGTGTGTGTGTGTGTGTGTGTGTGTGTGTGTGTGTGTGTGTGTGTGTTGTGTGTGTGGTGTGTGTGTGTGTGTGTGTGTGTGTGTGTGTGTGTGTGTGTGTGTGTGTGTGTGTGTGTGTGTGTGTGTGTGTGTGTGTGTGTGTGTAGTGTGTGTGTGTGTGTGTGTGTGTGTGTGTGTGTGTGTGTGTGTGTGTGTGTGTGTGTGTGTGAGTGTGTGTGTGTGTTGTGTGTGTGTGTGTGTGTGTGTGTGTGTGTGTGTGTGTAGTGTGTGTGTGTGTGTGTGTGTGTGTGTGTGTGTGTGTGTGTGTGTGTGTGTGTGTGTGTGGTGTGTGTGTGTGTGTGTGTGTGTGTGTGTGTGTGTGTGTGTGTGTGTGTGTGTGTGTGTGTGTGTGTGTGTGTGTGTGTGTGTGTGTGTGTGTGTGTGTGTGTGTGTGTGTGTGTGTGTGTGTGTGTGTGTGTGTGTGTGTGTGTGTGTGTGTGTGTGTGTGTGTGTGTGTGTGTGTGTGTGTGTGTGTGTGTGTGTGTGTGTGTGTGTGTGTGTGTGTGTGTGTGTGTGTGTGTGTGTGTGTGTGTGTGTGTGTGTGTGTGTGTGTGTGTGTGTGTGTGTGTGTGTGTGTGTGTGTGTGTGTGTGTGTGTGTGTGTGTGTGTGTGTGTGTGTGTGTGTGTGTGTGTGTGTGTGTGTGTGTGTGTGTGTGTGTGTGTGTGTGTGTGTGTGTGTGTGTGTGTGTGTGTGTGTGTGTGTGTGTGTGTGTGTGTGTGTGTGTGTGTGTGTGTGTGTGTGTGTGTGTGTGTGTGTGTGTGTGTGTGTGTGTGTGTGTGTGTGTGTGTGTGTGTGTGTGTGTGTGTGTGTGTGTGTGTGTGTGTGTGTGTGTGTGTGTGTGTGTGTGTGTGTGTGTGTGTGTGTGTGTGTGTGTGTGTGTGTGTGTGTGTGTGAAAAATTTAGTTGTATTCTTCTTCAAGCATAGATTTTATATATGGATTATTTTTTTAAATACATTTTCCAGGACTCTTACATTTAGCACACCTTATTGGACTACCTGCTAAGCGTAAAAATTTTCTGAGTCACTTCACCAATCAAATCAACTTGCCGCCAGAACCTGTTTTTGTGTTGATTTTGAATATTTGGACTTACGGATGTCGTAGTCTAGGTTTACTTTAGTTTCTTATCCCACTATGTTATGATCTTCCACTGAAACCAACGTATCGTTGCAGTAAGATGAGTGCATCTTCGCATAGATATCCTTACGTTACGCTAAATAGATGGCTTTGAATGATTGCAAGTAATATCTTGGCCATTACTCGTATACCTGCAAAATATCAAGGTCGAAAAGAATATGGACTACACATTTGTGTATTGGAGTTGTATTGGACATGTTAGTATTGTTTGTCAGTCGTTTAATTCTGTAACTATAGTAGATGAACATGAAATCTATTTTGCCGACATTCACTAAAAATACTGCAAAGTGTCAATCAAATTGGTTCGGAAATGAATGTGCTGTGTATCACAAGACTAATGATTTGTTGTTGTTTGTCGTAATTTCCGGTAAAACGTGACCTCTCGCCTACAAAGAAGACTTGTTATGCGGCCACCACGGATATGCTGTAATACCACAGTTGGGCAGCGCGCGCGCCAAATTGCACCGAGGTGGTACGACCTCGACAAGTTTTTGCAGCGAACGTCATACGCAGGCAGTCTCCTCTGCTCATTAAATGTAAGAGTGCTGGATAAAAAAAGCACCTTGAACCCACGGTCATAAGCATAATATGCTGTATTTTCCTTGTAGGTTGAATCCCACACCGAGTATTACATGAACGTAGTGGCGAGTGTCGTTTGAGTGTGGCATGGAGTCGGTCCCGTACATAGAACAAGCGTTTAAACTTACAGGTTTCCTCTTCTACAACACTAGTAGTAATCTTTCATAATCGTTTCACTCTCCCCGCCCCCCTCCCAACGTGCATCACACTCCAATTTAAGAAAAGGTAAAATGCACATGTATTTCAATACAAAACGAGTAATGTGTACTCTCTGAAGTTTGATTATGTTATTTCATCAATAGGGATTTGTTTAATTCATTTTATAAACGGCGTCCGATTTTGATTTATAATATGACAGATCGTAAAATAAGGAAATGCTAATATTAATACGAGTAAACACCCTATCCTCCAATGTTATGAATATGTTTAATATTTTTGAAAATAAACTTTATAACTAATTAATACTTTCAGATGTTTTATTTAATTTTTGTATAAGTCGTTTTTTTATAAATAGCTAATAAGGGCAGGGGATTATTTCTTTTTAATATTTCGTTAACAATTATACAACTTATGCTTAGATTTAAATAAGTATAGTTTGGTGTCAAAATCTTCATTTAGATGTACAGTACAATACCATATCCGAAACAGTAGTTATTATAAACCGTTATCAGTACAAAAGGCGTGAATCTAGATAAAATGTATTATTTTGAATCAATTTGTAATGTAACTAGTAGACACAAAAAACAATTTCCTTATTTTTCAGAAATATTCTCGTAACCTGGACAACGTGTTGTACTCGCGTTCTTGGTGCGTTTCTCCCCGAAACAACACTTATGACATTGTTGCAAATGTCTAATGCAATTTAGACGTTTGTCATTGCAAAGATATTGTGTTTTTAGTTTGTACAGTAAATATTTCACAACGTAAGAATACATTAGAGGTAAAAACGCGGTAGCTTCAAAGGGCGGGGTATTTATTGTAGGTGCAATGTGACTTCACTGCTGGAATAAGATTAGGCGCTAGAGAGTGTGTGGGGTTCTTGATTTGTCTATCACTTGGGATACTCACGAGGTTCACAGATTGGAGTTCTCCAAGGCACGGATAATATTCGTCTTGAATGCTTACAAGAATCACGGGTAGAGTTCGCTGTAATTATGAAATGCCGGAGCGTCTGTTGGTTGTGCATTAATCACACGTGTTTGTGAGTACAGTGTGTACCAGTGCCCATCCTGTCTTGTGTTTAATATATATTTAGTGACAACTTTTGGGTAAGTAAAAATATTTATTTTGGCGTTGTTGTAGTTTTCGTAATAGACCAATTGATTGTGAGCTTCCGAGGACATACATTTGTTTCTCTACAATGTCTATGTTGATTAAACCCCACTGTTAGACAACAAATCAATTTTCACATTTTTATATAGATTTTATACTAAAGATGCTTATATTTGTGATCTTTTGACTTGATCAATTTAGGTGAAAATTCATTTTTCGACTATACTGTAGTGGTTTTGTACTCTGCGACTTTTTTTAATGATGCAGTTTCAGATATAAAACACCACAAAATATATGATATAAACATTACACTAGTTGTTGTATTGTGAATCATGTTAGTGAAAATGTATGTCAGCGCTATAGTAGCTGTTATATGTAGTGTTAACACATCCTAACAAGCGGCAAACACCATCTACTGTAATATTGTATCTTACAATAACTTCTCTAATTGTATCATTTAATGTATTCAGGTTGGGTTTAAAGAAGTGTAACAACCTAATATAAAACGTTGGTCAAGGTGTATTCCTCATGTACGTGTATGTAGGTTTATCAGTAATATATTTTTAAACTAATACTATTGTAGTGTTATTTACTAACATATACAAAACTAAAATATTGAAAGTACATTAAATATTGAAGTCTTTTGGTCAATCATCATAGACTATTTAGTTTTTAGCTCATACAATTTTACTACTACAGTTTAAATGATTAAGCACTGAAATATAAGAACAGATAAATTGAAATTTTATGCGATTAGTTTGGCAAGGAGCTATGCAAAATAATACTAAAAGTGAGGTTTCTTCGAAAATTAATATGAATTTGTAGGTGTATGTATATTGAGATTTTCTGTCATTAATTCATTTTGTAGTCACGGTTTAGTAGTTTATATTTGTATTAATTGTGAGCCCAGATGTCAGTTGCGTGCCTGATGTCTGCTGCTGGGCAACTCGCAGGTCAAGTAATCAGTTAGATGTGGCCTTGTACACAAGTGGTCGCAGGCGGATCTTTTTTATGTATTGACGAAGCCGGAATTCCAAGTTGACGCCTTAAAAGCTGTCGTGGAAATGGATTAATTATAATTGGTCCTAATGGTATATTTAGCTCGTATACTCCGCATCCCGCATCTGTGAATGTAAACAGTGAAAATTATAGCGGTTGTTAGGACATTTTGACAATTCAATATCCAGTAATACAGTTCACGGGCTGTACACTTCAGAAACGTTTTTATAAGGTGTGCTGACTTTAATTTGCTTTTGGAATATCTTATAAATGCTGTTATTTGATTTGTATCATAGAACAATTCAAACAACAATATTTGAAATCGTTATCTCAAATTATCAATACTTTTAGTTGTTATATCCAATATTAAATGTGTTTTTAACGACCGTGTTGAGGTTTCTCGTTTTCGAATTTTGCCTAATGGAAATGATAAGGATCAATCAAAATGACTATCCTCCAAGAACAAACATTAGTTGTTTACAGCCAGTAAAAAGTTGGGATTTATTAAAACATGCGTTATACATTAAATTGGCCATACCCCAAGTTTTTAACAATTTAGAGGTTGCAATATAGTATTAATAAAGCAATTAGTATTGTATACAGATAGTTTTCAGTATTTTAACATATTGTTTATTATCAATAAAATATGTATTATTACTTAACGTTTCGTTTTGGACTTTCTTTAACTGAAAGAAAGAAGTTTAGGAAAACATATACAAATTTGTACTTGAATCATTAATTTCTTCACCCGAACATGTGACGGTGCGTCAATGTTGTTGATTTTTTACGAGATTAGTCGTTAAATATTTGCTAAAATGATGACGCGAACCGTGTAATTGTGTGATCATAATATGCGCCAGATAACGGCGCCGTCTAGCACCTCTGATTACACTAGAAGTGGTCAGGCGTACTTCGCTTACAAGGATATCGGCTCCAACGCCCTCGGCTATGTCGGGCCGGAAAATTAATCGACTTTTTATAAAGCCGCCTGTTAATCGTTAACGTATGCAAGTGAAATGTGTCGGTATTGTTGGTACATTGGTGCCGGTTCCGGTTGGATTGCAACACTGCCTGAAATATGTCGTGCAGGTTCACGGAATTAGGATCCTTTTCTAACAATTTAACGAAATTATCAAAGGGGTTAATGTGTCGTGGTGTTTTCTCGAGTATGTTTGGGGGTCATTGAACGAGGTGCGAAATAATTGGTAATTATCGTAATTGATAGATAATTTATTAAAAACTCATCTTATTATTTAGCGAAGGGATTAAGGTTAGGTTTTAAATCAGCAGTGAATGTGTACATTATTTATTGACACTATTAGCCACTCTTGAGCGGCTTTATCAGTAATATAAGTTTACTGTAGGCATGCCAATAGATCGATGTGCAATAGGTGTTTATTGGCTTCAGACACTTGGGACTAGTTATGCTATTACGACACCAGCACCTCTCCCCAGGCCAGTTATGGCCAGCAGCAATAGATAATACGGTTAAATATAACACGTTCAGGCATACATCGTCATTAACGTGTCAGGGAACTAACCGAGTGTGACTGTTTTTTTTTTTTGCATTTGTTGGGAAATCAGAGTTCGCAGCCCCGGCTTGTCTGGTAGGTCTCTCTGTCTATCAATATGAGGATAGTCTTAGGTTTCTGCTTGCCCATCATTTATCTCATTTTAATACTGTACGAGTAATGTAGTAAACATAGGTTATGTTCTACTGATGTATCATTTACTGAGTGAAAGTACGAGTACGGTGGCAGTGTGTGTGTACGTGACATACATGACTTTATCTGTCATCACTGATTGTACATTTAAGTTATCGATGATTTTTTTCCTATTTATTGGAGACGAAAAATACATCACGCAATGGGTTTCCTTATAAAATGGGATTTTCTTTTAATATCAAGGGCTATTGATATTGTACCTTTAATGGCTAATTTGTAAAATGTGAATAAGTTCAATTTATAAAATTATATAAATGTAAAATATTGTTAATAATCACGTTTAAGGTTTATGTACAAATACATTTGTAATAAAAATACAATTTTATTGACTTAAGATTTTTATATTCCACTCGGTTCAAGTGGATAAGGATAAAGACTGTACCTGCAGGTTGAAAATTATTACAGGAAAAATGAGACATGAGATAACATGACATTTAACATGAGATAAATTTTAATATTATAAGCGGTGCTGGCATGTGTATAATACTGACGATAACTTGCATAGCATCCGGTCTGGTGGATTGTTCTATCTGTTGAAGTAAATTTAGGTGCTAAACAAAACAACTGCGCACTTTGAGACCAATATGTCTCTTTATAATTATTAATATTGAATGATGACATTGATAATAGCCTCAATCTTACCATTGAGAAATATCACACCTTGTAATTGATCTTGCATAATGACAAGAAGACATTGATTGTCTCTATGTATTACTATTGAGACATAACCCTGCTCCATCCAATAGATTGTGTATGATGACAAGACGACGTGGATAGCCTTACGTAGTACTATTAAGAATTAACCCCGCTCCAATTGATCTTGTATGACGAGAAGACGAAGTTAATTGTCTCCACATAGTACCTTTCAGACATATTCCCGCTTCAATTGGTAGAAAACACTCCATGAAGTCTAAACTACGCTGATAGTCTCGATGTAATAATACTGATTCATATTCCCGCACCTATAAATCGTGCATGACGATGTGAGACGATGTTGATAACCTCAAAAGTAATATGGAGCCTTTAATGGCTACACCTTTTCAGCTGCATGCCACACTTACCACCTGAGAGTTAATGTCATACCTTTTAGACTATATCGAGCTTGCTTCATCTCTCATCAATATGGTACAGCGGCTCCTATACTGTAGTTGTGTTAGCAGATTATGATTAGAGTTACTAATTTAATGAGATAGCAAACAAATACAGACGATAACGATAACAAATTATATGAGGACAACCATGAGAGAGAAACAGATCTAATTCATGCGACCTCTATGTCCAATTCACGAGTAGATGAGTGGTTTGTAATATCCTTCAAATCCTTGTCATCAGGTTGTGCCGTAGTTTTGCAACGTGTAGAATGTCTAAAGTGGATCTAGTAGTGTTTGCATCACAGTTGATGTGCCTCGACGCCATCATGCTTCTATTGGCTGATCGCTCAAGTAACCCGAAACGTTGGGAAGGATCTACATGACCAGCCTCGACGTCAGGGGACTTCCCCCGCAGACGAGTCGGCAGACGAGCTCCAAACTACACAGTTACAACTGGAGTCTCTTACACTTACAGCTAATTCAGCATGCTTTACTTTGGTAGTGAATGTTCTCTGTTCATTTAAATACTCCGGCGAGCAATAAAAACCAAATATATGGAAGTTGACAGTTAGATTTTAGGACTTGTGGACTTCTACAGTTCTTGTGTAAATTTTATATGAAGATTATATACGTCTTAATCTGTAGATACATTGCAGTGAGCAGTATTAAAGACTTATGGTCAATGAAGAAAGGTCGGATTGCTTTAGAGGTATTGGAGCGACTAAGATCGTGCTGTATTCGTTTTCGAATTTGAGGTATAATTAATTGATTTAGGCCTAATATTTAGTTGCTGTTTTTACTACAGCAATCGACATTCTTCACGATCTTACAAGCTAAATAACAGTAAGGTGATAATCCATCTCTCAGTGTTAATCTTAAGAATCCATTACAGTATTACTGAATGATTGGATGTCGTATTTTGAAGTCGCAGTGTGCGTTATTTTAGGACGGGAATCCATGCAAACAGTGCGGAATATTTTAGTACTGGAGTCCAGTAGTATTCCATCAGAGTGGCATTTCCCACAAGTGGACACTCTCGTTAGCGCCGCCGGCTTAGACAAAGGGTGACGCACGTACCGCCCCACCGCCACTCTTAGACATTCCTCTTGGATCGGGGCAAAAAGTGGTTCCGGACTGCAAGGTCATTATACCTCCATTGACGTGGATGTGCGGTCAGTTCAGGGCCACCTCTCCTCGATAGCAGTCATCAGAGGAAATTGGCAGCAAATCAGCAGCCGGACCTCTATTTGATCGGAGTGTATCAGCACGGATGGCGGTCAAGCGCCACCCCCACCTGGTTGTGCTGATTATTTGTACACAGTCATTTCCTCCATCTTCAGTGTGGCAGTGGCTTGTCTCATCTAGCCGGTGGTCCTACCAATTTTCGGATGAAATAGGCCTGGTTGGTTTTTTTAAAGACAGTTTTGATTACTTCCATGAAAATTCAATTTCTGAAGAATGGAAGAACGTTTGTCTTCCACTCATTATTCTACGTGGCGCGGTGCGCATTTGATGCAGAATTTAAGTACACCAATAAAAACTGTTGAAGATGAGAATTTGAACTTTTTGAAACGAAAGAAGGGCACATTTCCTTAATAAAAATCATTAAGACATGTAAATTTCCTAATTTATTTGTAATATAATGTTCTCGCATCATAAATGAACACTAAAGATATAATTTCCTGCATTTAAAGCTGCCATAGTGTAAACATTGTTATCTTCGGCAGTTTTTATTTTGGCCTAATTAAAACATAGTTTAAAATGCTTGTTATTCCACGTGAAGTGATAAAAAGGTAAAAAGATAAAAAGGATAACATTTTGAAAGTGGAAAATATAAATCTACACGTGTGTTATCAATCTTTCAGTCACACTTTATATTCTCCCGGTAATCCATTTAAAACTTACAATTATAGTTGTGATCGGGAGAACAAAAACGTGTGATTTCATGCTTGCTTCCAGTCATAAATTAAGTTAGTTGCTATAATTTGAGAAAAGGATTGAAAATGAGATAGTAACCTTAAATTGCAAGGTTTGGGGTTGAAGGATTTAGCAATGGTGTCTTATATTGGTGTCCCTACACATACTTTTCACATCTGTGTAACATAAACACTAACACTCACAGACGATTTGACACAGAAATGGACTAGGAGGAGGGGATACACGTTACGTAATCGCAACATCAGCTGAGAGCTACCTACTTAAGTATCACAATCAATAACTCCGGGCCTGTAATCTGGTGGACAGCCCTATACTCCTCTTGTCTCGGAGTAATAAATAGCTCAATTGGTTCCACTGTCATGCCGCGCCCGCGCCGCGCCGGTGTTTTATGCTCACCAAATTGCCGCGAACCAAATGATTAGTTTTTTCAATACCGCTTCTTTGTATTTATCCTTCTGACCACTTGAAGTCTGCTAATGGTAACGAAATAATTACCAGTGTCAAATCTTTATCGCTACCGGTTATTGACGAGTTCTTTGTTTACCACTGATGAAATTATGGTAATTAACTAGTACGTTGTGGTTCTAGTGCGTAAACTATAATCATTTTTCAAATTATATTCTTAATTAAGTGTTCTTTAATTTATTATGAGTTCTGTTTCCTTATTGCCCTTATTCTATCAATGTACCTGAGTCACATTTTATCCTGCACATTGAATGTCAAAGTCAGCAGGCATTACTGAAAGATATGTTGGTATATGTCTGAAGGGAGGAAAATTAGAAATGTTTTATTACTTCACATCGCGACAAGGATAATAACAAGCAAAATGTTTTAGCATCTCGTAATGAGCCCCAAAGAAAGACAGTTGAAGAGAAATGTATTTAAAAAACTCAGTTCCTTAACGCAAAAATATTAAGAACATGTAATATACATAAATTAAGAAAACATCCTCACTCATAACTGAATAAAAAAATCATGTAATTCCTTGAAGCTATAAATCATGTAAATAAAAAGAATATACACCATATAAATAAACATTCACTTGTATATCTTCAACAGTTTTTATTTAGACCTAATTACAAAATTAACTACAATCTCTAATTTAAAATCATATAATTTCTACAGGAGCCATACAAAATTCTCAACTTTGTATTATCAGAGAACTCTCTGAAGTTATCACTTGTTAATACTGTGAAAATTTTACATATTTATCTTCTGGATTTTATATATTAGATATTTTAACAATTAACAGCCCAAAATGTGAAGTGAGAGCACCAGATTGCGGTGTAAACACTGTGCATATAACTGTTCATACGGCTGCACTCAGCACTAGGCTGTACCTGTTACACTTAATATGTATTAGGTAGTTTAACCGTTAATAGCGCAGATTTTGCATTGTCATGGTGAAAAAGGACTTTTGTGTAGGACAGACGTGGACGTTTTTTTGCAGCTTGGCATTTAGACGATCCAATAACAATGAGTAATAGTCACCAGTAATGGTTTTACCCTTTTCTGGATAGTCGATAAAAATTATTCCTTACACATCCCAAAAGACTGTTTCCATAACCTTCCCGGCCGAAGTAACGGCTTCGCCTTTATTGGTGCAGATTCTTCCTTGACAACCCATCGTTTACATTGCTCTTAGGTCTCAGGTGTGTAGCAGTGTATCCAAGTTTCATCAACAGTAACGAAACGATGCTCTAAGTCCTGAGCAGGGTTGTGCAATATGTAAACTGCGGTAATGACACCACCCAGACATGGTGAGTATATACGGGTTGGTGTGAGAAGCGGCCGTCCTTCTGCCCCAAGGTCTCTGGTCTACAGGGTGCTGCTGGAGGGGGAGGGGGCAAATGAGAGGGTTGTGCTAGAGCAATTCCAAACTGTGCTTAAAATAGTTTTGTCAATCGTGAGTAATCGCGGCACCCACCTTGCGGAAAGTTTTGTCGTGTTCAAATATTGGGGTGCAAAATACTATGTACTCGTTCACTCGAGTTGCCCACAGCACTAGCAACTCGTGCACCTTCACTCCTCTATCATCCATCATCATATCATGGATATTTCAAGGATTTCTGGAGTTGTGAATCAACAGGGTGTTCAGAACGTTCAGCGTCAGAACGTTCAGCGTCTTTTTTACTTATATGGCCATTCTGAAAATGTACAAACCACTTATAAACTAAATTACATGAAAAACGTAAAACCAATATTTAATACATTTTATTGTTTTGTGAGGCTTTTCGATATCAAGGATATCTTCTTCAGACACATCACTATTAAATATTGGTTTTATGTTTTTCATGTAATTTAACAGTGACCAATACAAGCTCCATCTACAGCACTTATAAACTGTTCTTATAAAGGTAAACAGTTACCATAATGTTTATCAAGCTTCTGTTTATCCTGAGGCGTTTTTCCTTACATAAATTAATTTTTGATCAACACACGAAATTCTTCTTCGTCCATTTTTTAAGAGTAACTTGATTTCCTCGATTGTAACAAAAGTCAAACACAAAGTAATAGACCGATCAGGTTGAAACTTGGTGTGCGTTCTTCTAGGAGCTGTTACCAACTGAACATAACCTCAATAGCACCAATAGTGTTATCTCTTGGACTTAGCAAACGACCCTCGTACCAAGTTTTTAATTGAGAACACCATATTAGGTAGGGAACATTGTACATACTTTGTCAATATGGCTGCACTAGGCTTTACGGGTTGCAATTGATATATTCGATAGTTTAAATTAATAGTATTTTGTCTGGAGCATACAATGATAGCAGCCCTCGCTGTTAACAGTGTATCTGAGATAGTATTCTCTAGCACGGTGTGTGCACATGACAGCAACAAAGGAATAGAGGAACAGCGTTCCAGACTCACGTTCCTCAGGAGTCAAGATCAGCAAAGGCCGCGACGTTGTGGACGACCTCCGCCTGCCGTTGTGTAGCAGGTTCTTGTCCGAACGACCTTGTATCCTTCCTGCCCGGACAGCCTGGTACAGCAAGTCAACTGGCAGAGATATGTGGATACACGTATGCCAATCAGTAATTTTTAATGACGCATTTATATTCTTGATCGCAGGACCTTCAGTTATAAATTAGCAAAAGAGTATCAATGACACATGTAGTGGTGTGCTGCTGATCGTTGACAACAAAGTGGCATTTTGTTTATACATGATCGGTTTGTCACTATGTTTACGTCGTTTATAGAGACTTGACTTAATTACATAACAGAACTTGTCAGTACTTTTGTAACACAAGGTAACCTTTCATGATTATCCTTAATTAAAATCTTAATTAAAATTATGTAATACTGTACTTGTTCTTTAATAATACCAAATAGTAAACGTTACACAGCGTAACATGTTAGACGAGATTTTCTTTGTTTGCGTTAAGCTGGGAATAATAGTAAATCACAACATTACAAAGCTATTTATTCGCGAATTTAACGAAATAAATTTATTATTTAGCTGTTCGTCTATGAAAGGAAAAGCTCCTGATTCTTAGTGCGTAATCCGATGATAAATACAAACTGAATTATTTATGGAATTCCCTGAAAGTGTAATGATGAACATTGGCAAGAAATTTCCAAGAACATTTACGTTCACTAAACATTGAAAGTTAATCATCCTAAAACATGAAACATAGCAGGCTACTGTAGTGTTTAGAATTTCGCGTTGATTACGTGTGTATACGGGTGTGGCGCAGCGACGCTGCGGGTCCAACACTTGCTGTAGACCAGGGACCTTGGGGCAGAAGGACGGCCGCTTCTCACACCAACCCGTATATACTCACCGTGTCTGGGTGGTGTCATTACCGCAGTTAGCATGTTCACATCAAAAATTATCTATCTATCATGAAAAGTTGTTTGTTTCCTTGATAGCGGTTTCTATTGGAAATATTATTACGACAGTTACTTACACATCTTCGTTCCATCGATTCCTGACACCAACATTTAAATTTGTCCCAATGTTCTACATCAGAAGTCAGCCATTTTTAATTATTGTGTACACTTGTGTGCAAAGTATGTAGACAGGCATCCAAGTTTATCAGGTACGCTGTTTTGCGCAGATTATGGATTGTTTCTTAAATAGAGAGGCGAGTTATCAGAGTAATCTTTTATTTGTGCGACGCTTATCTTTGTTTCTAAACCTACGTTCACTGATGTTTTCAAACAAGAATAATCTCTAGATAGTTCCTGTATCTCAACAGCAGTAACACGTGGAAATTTAGTTTTCCATTTAATTTACTGCATTTCTAATTCGTTATCGAAATTAATATAGTGCTTTTTTAAGAAAGGATGAATTGGCTAAGAGTTTATGTTTTTTTGATGTTTTATAATAGCCTGATTCAAAGGAATATTTCGTCCTGAATAAAACTATCATATATTGATACGAGACACCCAGCTCGTTAGTAAAGAGTGGAGTTCGTGTTCGAATACAAATGAAGACCAAGTCTGATGAGTTGAGTAGATACAGTCCTGTTATACTTCATACTATTTTACTGAACCTCAGGCTATGAAGACTAGTGAAATCCAATATCCAACAATATACGTAAATTCTTTACTACCCAATAGTTGTCCAAAGGGTGAGTGTAGACGACAGATGTCACAAGATCATTTCTAATATATTGTATCAGACAATCTTTCAAGTCGAAAATCCAAGTAAACTGTATTACTGTACAAAACGACGTTACTGGTTCCAGTTAGTATCATTTAGTGAATGTTCTGACTATGCTCAGTGGCAAATTTCACTTTCATGGGCCTCTAGGTCGAAAACGTTGTCGCCCACATCACACTTTTTAAACTTATTTGTGAATTGTGTAAACATTATTGTAATAGAAGATGTCAAAAAGAAAAAATTCGTAATTCTTATGAAATATATTTGTATGAAACATATACAGTACTTGGATATCCAAACAATGAGGCAATCAACCGGCGCAGCGGCGCACGCCACATCTCACAATACGATACCTTCTACTCCAGTCTACTCCTACACCATTGCGCTCGGTTCTCGCCTTGACGTCCCGACACCTCTGTAAAAACTGACAAGCACCTGTCGTAAGGCATACTCAACTGCCCCATTAGCCTCATTGCCTTGTATAAATATAGTCTAAAAACTAATTACAGGCCAATTAATTTCTTATAGCAACAATTAGAACACTTCTATGTTTGCGGTTCCGGTCCTAGTGAGCCTGTTGGTAAATCTGCCACTGACTATCTTGACCGCTTCTGTTACCATCTGCGACTTCCAAGTATCATAGGCAATGACACATAACTGTCAACTTATAGTCATAAATCGACCCGGTTGTCCCTTTCACCACTGCCAATTTTATAACTCAATTTGGTCTGAATGGTAAACAGTGGAGGATGAATAGAGAACTGAGATGAAGGAGGGGAATGAATAAAAATAAAAAATGTCGATATGATTGTAGCACAGGGCGAAATAAAAAGGGTCTAAAAAGATTGATCTTAGATTGATGTACACAGTTACCTTTTACTATCCTCTGAATGTTTGTAGCTTTAAATGGCCTTTTATATAATCTACTTTTAATTTTAAATGTCCTTTAATAGTGTTTAGTATTCAATGCAATTCTAGAATTAATTTCTATAATTTGTTTAAAAGTATTTAAATAAATCAAATATGATGATTTAATGGTTGATTTAAAACTGAGACTCAATATAAACTCGTATTGTATCATGCTAGTAAAGTTTTATATTGTACAGGGTGTACCTCGCCACCAGTATAAAATTTCGTGTTATTAGACACCTAAAATTGTTCTTAGTATTTTTTACTATAATTAATTAATCTAAAAGTGGTGTGGCGTGTACTCCTACCTCATATTAAAAATGAACTCATACAATTTTGGAGAGATGATGCCCTTATTATTATGTTTTGTTGCTCGAACCTAGCAAACGACAGTTCAAATGGTGGTCTCAGAACATTGCATATGTGAAATCATGTAACAGTTCCAATATTGTATTTGTCTAGTCTTCACTTGTTTGAGGAAATCATGAATCGTGTGGTTTATAAGATGAAGAATAATTAACGTAAAATCCTCGATGTCTCTTTCACTGAACACAACACCCGAACAGAAAACTATCTTGTTATGTAAACATATTTGTATAACACACAACTTTATAAATATTCAACTAGTGAGTACTGAAAGTACTGATAAGATCTATGTATCATGTATTCGATTACAAACTAATGTGACCATATTCCATGTTTCCACCTGTTGTACGGAGCACACACACACTCCCGCTCTATACTAGCTTTGTTTTTATTTGGCTTTTTAATATCACTTATGTCCACATTAATTTCACATTTCAGTTTTCTGCAAGTTCATTATCGTGTTTTAGTAATTGGCTGAGTGTCCCAAGGTCTGCGGCAGGATTTTATTTGTTCCCGTATCCGGGTCGAAAGGATTGAGAAAAGCGTTTACGATTTTCCATGAATGTGCCTCGTCATACAAGGAAATGTCCTATGATTGTGACTTGAACAAGAAGGGCATGCATGTGGTACTTAAACAAATACGTTGTATGCTTAAAACGTATCGACTTGCTAAAGCGATTGTTTTAATTTCCAGTGTTTAAATTGACAACAGTAATGAATTATTGTGTCCACTTACGTCACGATATTATTGTACGTTAGAACGGAGCAAAATAAAAAGTCTGCGGTTTTAGTGAAAGGTAAACTGTTTAATGCTGTTTTGAAAATAATATACAGTACGTATGTTTGAGCGGAAAGGTGGTGTGATCAACAACAAAATTAGGACGATTGAACTTTAACAAGCAATTACACAAGTGCGAGTCTAGCAATTGTAAGCACAGATGGTGCCAGAATGTGCATGAGAACTTTACAGTTGATATTACATTTGTCGGCGGTCAATAACCGTCGACACTTCGTGAGATACACTCGTACATGTCCTCAACGTGTATTCTATAGGAACATATCGTGATCCCTGATCTTTATTTGATACTCCAATTGAAAAGGGATAGAATTACAGGTAAGTCTTTAAAAAAAAGTTTAATGATTATCAAAAACGTCGTAATACCCGTCGCTGCTTATACTGTGATACGTCCTCAAACATTTAACGAATATGAATGTTTTAATATTTACGTATTGTAATATTCTATTCGACAAGTCTGAAAAATGTTGTTTAAAAATGTTTACTGGGTTCATGTTTTGTAATTCTTACCGTGCAAACTTAGTCCGTATGTTTGGTCGATTTTCCAGTCTAAAAATCTTCCTATTCCTAAAAAGATTCTGGAAATGCGTAGAAAATCATTGCGTAGAAGCGATAAAAAATTGAACATTCTAGGGCGTTTACGTGTAATTTACTTGTTTTAATATCACTTGTCAGGAAAGAGATTATTCAATAAAAATAGACAGATGATAAGGTAATTCAGAAAGTCCATTGAAACAAAAATAAAATGGGGCTACTGTTAGATTACAAGCTACCTGACGTGTCCATGTACTCGTACAGAGGTATGCTAGCAGAGACTGCAAATGTCGCGATCTGACAGGGCTGAAACGAGCATGAGTACACCCGTAAACCCTCCCATACTGAGCCGTAGTCAGATACAAAAAATTAAAATATGAATCTGTTTAGCCGCTACATGTTAACCGTATAATCGGTTGTCTCACTTTACCGGTTGTCTATAAAATGCATTAGTATTGTTTCTGGGTGACCAATGTATGAAATAAATTTGCCAATATCGTCTTGAACGGTTTAATTTTAAATATCTCGCCTTGTGAACTTGTAACACAAACAACCCCACGCTTCAGTCCGACATTTCCCTGGCACAGTCGCGCCTTGCCACCTTGACATTGCCGGGAGGTCGTCGGGTCCCAGGCCGGAGGTCAACGACTAGTTTTTATCCAACATTTCGGCAAGTCCGTTTTTCAATGTGCCTTCGCCAGTTGATACCCGACCGCTATCTTGGACTGTCCCCGGTACCCTTTAGTGCTTTCCCTACAGTTGGGATTTGGCCGAAGTGGCGATTTTTGTAAGTATATCCTCGTATAATACGTTGTACAAAGCTGTCATGTTTATTTTTGTGATTTCTTTCAGTTTTTAAATTTTAAATTTAATTTTGTAACCGATTAATTAAAAAAAAATATGTTGTAATTTCTGTTAAATTTACTCTAAACAGAATTTTATAAAAATCCAACACGACAAAACACTATATACAAAGGAAATAGTTAAACAAAAGTCTATTATTAGACACCCGGCATGGAGTACTTGTAATTATTACATGTTCTTTAAGGTCTATTTTCCTAAATATTTTGCATTTGCTTAATGAAGAAAAAAGTTACAATAGAAGATGGCGCAATCAACTTTGTTTTACTAGATTTATTTGTTTTACTTTTTAAACAAAATTGTGGTTACAGCTAACAATGTAGGGGTCTTGTAATCAGGTCCACAGGAATTGGTAGAAGATAGGAATATGAATATTTTACAGCATACACATAAAAGATGTCAGAAGGGAATGCTGTTTTTATTTATAAAAACAGATTGCCATAATACTATTTAACATGTATTTTCTATAATTATATTTCGTTCAAAAATATTATTTCCTTAAGACATGTATAATATTGGCAGTCATGTACATATCGTAAAAAAGTCACTCTTTAAATAACTCCTCTTGGAGTGATAAAAGAATGTACTGCTTCTGTCCTCAGAGAGGTTTTCTTATATGGCTGTAACTAAAATTTTCAAACATTTTACAAACCAAAAGTCGAATGCAGGACCTTAAGTACGACACCATGCTTTAGGTAGTTAGCCTATGGTTCTACTTTCAAGGATCATAAGAAATTATGTGAAATGAAATAGTCTTAGTTTGTTATTAATATAAAACAAGGTACAAATACACACCATGTGTTACGTAACAGGCTTCTCTGAAGCCCAATGCAACATTTCAAGTATATAGCTCATTTCATTATGGACATATAGAACGACAGACGGTAAATAAATCTTTACATCCCCCGGCACTCCATAGAGAAATTGTGTGATAGGCTTCAACAACACTCAACAAAAATCTATAGTTGGACATGCAACGTCATATAACTCATCTTTTTATGCGTAGAAATGAAGTTTCATGCAACATTTTGTCTTCCTCGAGATATCTTGCGACATGATACACCCACACGTTTGTTCATCAAATCGGGTTTTATAACAGTGTTTAAATAATGAAAGTCCACATACGAAGTCACCATAAAATGATCATGGATGTGTTGGTATAATTAGGTTACATGTGTTAATATATCACATGTTAGAACCTTATGAGTATTCTAAATTTGTTAACAAATTTCTTTACTCTGCTATCTTCTCGTTACCATCATGGTTAACGATAAGCCTAATGTACAGATATTAGCTAACGCTCAGCCAAATCGCATGGACTGACGTGCACCGCAATCGAACTTGTGTTTTTCATATACACGAAAAGCTATGTGCACAATTTTAAGTCTGTAGGCCAGTTCGTTTTCAAGATATTAAGCGGACAGAGACATTCAGAAATAAAATTTTTCCTTCGCGTTCGCCCCACAGCGGACACATTCTAGCCTAGAGAGCGACTCCAAATGGATCGATTTTCAATTTCGATACAAATGTTCTTACCCAATTTTCAGAATCATAAATCTTTATTTCTTTGTTATAACACATTACAATATAATAAAGAGCTCCATGGGATGAATCCTGTACGTGTCTAAGTGAACACATACGAAAAATATTTATACTGACAGACACATAAGACAGTAATCATTTTACATAATGAACTGATGGGATATACTGCCTTAAACGCTCAGCCAATCAAACTTCGTACGCCTGGTTTGGTCGAATATGAATTTTGCTTACAGTTTTTTCGATTGCAGAGACGTGGTGCGTCATGAGTTCTTGCCAAATGGTAGAACTGTCAATAAGGACATCTGCATGTTATGCGCAATTTGCGCGATGAAATCCGCCAGAATCGCTCGAATTTGTGGAAGAACAAAGATTGGCTTTTGCACCAAGATAACGTCCCTGATCACACACCGTTACTTGTGCGCGATGTTTTGACCAAAACAAACACACTAATGATCCCGGAGCCACCGTATTCCGCAGATCTGGGCCCTCTGTGACTCTTTCTTGTTTCCGAAACTGAAGACGCCCATGAAAGGACGACGATTGACGAGATAGCATCGAAGGAGGAGCTGAACACAATTACAAAAACCGACATTTTGAAGTGCATCGAGGATTGGAAGAAACGTTGGCACAAGTGTGTAATATCTGATGGGGATTACTTTGAAGGGGACACGATTAAGGTTGATGAATGAATAAATAGTTTTCGAAAAAAAAACACGTTTAAACGAGTGTTTATCATGTAAAGTGGTTAATTGCACATTATAACACGTTTTTCCGGTTAAGAATACGTTCTACATTTAAAGACTCATAAAATTGATGTATTTCGCTAATAATTAAAGTAAAAATTGCTAATACGAGTATACTTGTACTTAATAGACAAATGACTGAGTTGTTACAGGTTTTGAACTACCGTGCACGAGATCTATTTATCGTGGATCATATTTTTGAACAGCCAATAACAAAACACCCATTTGCCGTTTAGCTTAATGATAAGATTACATTGCTGGTTAAAGTAAAATACTCGTATGTAGTTTGTATGGAACAAAGTAAGTTCGTTGTATATGTTAATAAATTAATGGAAAAGTTTTTATACTTAACCGTCA
This sequence comes from Homalodisca vitripennis, assembly GCF_021130785.1. NCBI lineage: Eukaryota > Metazoa > Arthropoda > Insecta > Hemiptera > Cicadellidae > Homalodisca > Homalodisca vitripennis. The sequence goes on along the minus strand of NC_060207.1, from coordinate 48,022,153 downwards.
CAATATACTGTTTACTTGTGGTTACCTCTAAGACCAACGTAGCCAGAGTCAATTTTTATAGACAGATTTTGAGTTTCCCAGTAGACCGGTGTTCACCATTATCAATACTGACGCACAGTAGAGTTTCACACCAAACTTCAACTCTCTAGATCAACTCGTTCGACAATTATCGTGCGTACAGACAGACAGAAATCAAATTTCACTCATCAGTAACTGGTGGGAAACCTCAGCCAGTAACTTTGTGGCATTTTCTACAAGCCAATTTGGAATAATATTTGGGAACGAAATATATTAGTTAAAAAAATAAGTTGCAGTTAAATTATAGTTTGTTTCTACGGTGCCCTTAGTTCCCTGCATGTGCACTATTAGATTCTTTTTACTTATTTGTCAGTTTTACTACTTCATACTTCTATTTTAACAAATAGGAATTAGGGATATTAGTGTTAGTTCACAGGTCACAGCACTAAATTTATAAAACTGACTAAAACACCTTTTTATAAATCTCTAATATAATATCTAAACAAATTCAATATATTGGTTAAAATAATTAAACATTTGGTTGTGCTGTCTTAATATGATGTTTACACATAACAGTTTAAAAATGCATTTAACTGGTATTTTGAATTCACATTAAACAACTTAAGAGACAAAGAAACGATTTTGTCGTTTTAAAGACCAGTGGGGCGTAGTCCGGAAGGATTAACGAAATATGCATAGGCCTATGTTTATCCTAGGGACTCTAGGAATGTCCAAGTAAAATTTCAGTACAATCGGTTCAATAGTTGTGTATAAGTGAAAACAAAACATACAAAGACTTTCGCATTTATAATATTATTAGGGTTAGAATTAAGATTATAAAAAGTTCACAACACGACAATATGTAATGGGATATTGTGTAATCACTGCAATTTTATAAGACTACTAAGTAATTATTTGGAATATACCTTTATTGGAATCTAAATTCTGGTATTTAAATAAAATTACAGTTTTATCCATTGTGAATTTGTATACACACTATTGTGTGATTTTATAATTTGTAAGTAATTACTTGAGATTAGCCAAAAAGAAGGAAATGGATTCACGACCTTGAGCCCAAATAATCCAGATCTTGCGATTACATTCAAGGACGGATGGCCGACGCAGAATTATCCACATGAGTATCATTATCCACCTTTGGTTAATTGTTCTGTTAGTTGGCGGTTCGCTGCCAAACACTGCGGAGTTGTCTGTCGTAATTGCCACATTAACTAGTTCTTGACGATTTTTCCTCAATCTTGAGAATGTGCAAGTAGTTTATTTAATAACGAAGTATGGTGCCCGGTACACGAGGAAACAATTACTACTTCATCGTTTGAGCTGTGGCTGGTGCCATTTATAAGCCACGGTGGGAGAGGTCTGTGCAGAATACTTGACCGCGCGATTGTATCTGCGTCAACATAAGAGTAGCTCTTCTAATTGGAGAAGCTGTAGATGAATTAGTTCCAACGAGCGAGCATATCTTATCGTATAATAATAAATAATGAAAACTCAGTTTGCCCTTGGACTTGTACTGGTTGTACAGCTTCCGTTTACATGGCGATTACATTTCGACGTTGTACAAAAAACTCGTTTTGAAGGACAACAGGGAGTTGAACCCGGACGTGGAGTTCTAATTTTGGGTTGTCAGTGTCGGATAGTTGCAATATATCAAGTTATGTAATTTTCAAAACTATATCTGGCGTGCGATCGATCATTTGTTTAGCCACTATTTGTACAGGCGTTGGCCTTTCTGGGGTTCTTTGATATATGCTAAGTTATTGAATGTTGTACGTCTTTTTGTATAGGTAAGCTTCGGCAAACCTTTGGAAGTAATAGGATTAAAGTTCTTTAACACATTTATTTTTAATGTAAGTCATTTTTAATACACGGGATCTATGAAGCAGCTGTGGCAAACCTATAAAAGTGATAAGATTAAAGTTTTTGAACACAGATTTGTGTTTATAATAATAGTGCATATTTAGATGAAAATTTGCAGAACTATCGTATATATTCGCAAAGGCTTATTTTGGTATTCACATGTATATTGTGCGTGACAGCTGAATAACAATAATCTCATGTTATACGCTTTTTAATTGGCAGACATTGAATTTGCCAATAAACCATGTTTACAATTTTCAATTCTGTTGCGACTGTGAGGTACTAGAGGTAAAGTTTCACACTATATTTAAACCTATGCCAACTCGTTCACAGGCTCTCAATCGTGCAGACAGGTTAAAATCGGATGTTTGTCATCAATGGGCGGGAAAGGGCGTTGAACGCTCAACCAACAAGGAGACTTTAACACCCTGTAAACTGTGTAGTGAAGTGTCCACTTCATCAACATGATCGAACTGAACATAGTTCCTATCATTTTAGTGTTGCTGTGTTCACTGTTTTCCTCTTTTTCTTTCTGGAAGATCCTTGGCCAGTGTTTGGTCAAATTTAATTTTTTCATAGTTTGCAATGCTTTTTCAGGCGCTTCAACTTTGGACACACAGGATTTAACAGTATTTTTACAGATTTACAGTAATTATCCACTGTAATATATTATGCGGCCAAAAATTATGTTACAAGGAGTATTTTTTCATAATTAAAAACTTTTATTTGACCCAAAACGTTTCATTTAAATTCCTTAATATATTTAAGCAGCCGTCAAGTTTAAAACTAATTAAAAGAAAATTTTCTGTAATTTAAGAAAACATATTACAATTTTAGTGTATCATTATATTAGTTAGCTACCATTTGGAACGTTTTTGTACAATACCAGCTGTTACCCGCCGCTTCGTCCGCAACTTCTTAGGCTTTGCATGGGTATGAATTATATTTCCGACGCCAAGATTGAGTTATATACAAACACACACACACACACACACACACACACACACACACACACACACACACACACACACACACACACACACACACACACACACACACACTGAGGCTTGAGAAGTCTACTCTGTCATTACACAGTCAATTATCGGAGGTCATCAAGAGGTGTAATTGTAGCTTATCTAAGGAGTTTTTCCTTATGTAAATGATCTTCCACGGTGCTATACAACATGCTTCAACTTCTTGGATGCAGTAATGAAGCTGCAGACGATATCAGTCTGATATTGTCTTTGACATACCAATATCGGATGCACGTAATACGTACGGTCTAACTCCGAGTCACGTGGGCAGCATTATCCTGCTGATAGGTTTGAGACAACTCAAACACCGTTGTGACGTCAAGTGGTCGGGGTAGAGATCGGAGCACCGGTAGCCTGTGGCCAGTCTTCCGCACGTGCTGCCGCCGCTCAGTCCGCTGCTCAGTCCGCCGCAGGTCTCGCGCCATCAGGTAGGCCAGGCTGACCTTCTGGACGCAAGCCTAATTCAATTTAATTTTTGAGTGATTTGTTAGTGTTTTGTCCAAGTTTAGTGAAATTTTGAATGCAATTTAACACCGGATTATTAACATTTAACTTTGAAAAGTGTGGGGAATTTAGCAAAACATAAAGTTCCTATATTACAAATTAATACAAAATATTTGTAATATTAATAGTAAGGTAAATAGATAGTTTAGTACTTAGTAGTAATTTTTGAATCAGTATTTTTAACAATATATTGTATTTTTTGTGATTTTTAGTGCAGTGACATGATACAATTGGCTAGGGTTTAGTGATTTTCTGTGATTTTTTCATATTGGAAAAAATGTGTTTCAAATCAAATCAGACTTGTTTATTATCAACTTTTACATTGTATTGAAAAATGTCATATTTGATCTTCTTATTCTAATACAAAATTATTCTTCAACATTAAATTCTAATCAGTCTCATTAAAATAAAACTATTCCGATTAATTGATGCTAAAAAACCCATTCAGTGAGTAAAAAAAATTAATAATAAAATGTTTTTGAATTTACTTTTGAAATAGTATACACTGGTATGGTCATAAGCTTCTGCAGGAAAATTTTAAAAATATTTTCAGGTCTAAATACTCAATGGACTTTTGTTATTACCTGAATGGTGTTGCGGAACTACAAGACTTGATTTATGACGGGTGGGATAGTTACATCTTAGCTGAAACATATTATTTGAGTATAATCTGATATAGAGAGATTTATAGTTTACTTTAAAATAAACCTCGGGAAATTATGGCATCCTTTAAACATTCTTCGGAAATAAGGGGACATTGAAACAAGTTCATTTGCAAAACAGTTGATACATCCAGATGCTGTTTGATCACGATTTGCTACTTTCCAACCTTGATTTACATATGTTTTATTTTTGATTTATTGTAAACCAATAAAAATCAATGGCACGCAGTATTGACTTAACTTTAATAAAAAACAGAATGGATAATTACGAAAGGGTTAACTTCTTTTAATTTCACTTAGATTCGATTGTAACATCTATCTAACTGTGCGATTAAACTTAACGATTTTATAGCCACAATTAGATATTTATATTTTGTCAAAATCACTGTTTCTCTCAACTGGAATTGTAAAGAAAATCAAATTATAAAATTTTGAAATGTTGGTTTTGGAAGTACCTAGCTTATTGTACACACTTTTAGATAGCTATGCTGAATACGGCTGTAGTTAACACTTTTCAAGAAATATTAACTGAAGTGGAAGGTAGCCTATAAGTTAGTAAGTATGAGATGAACTCTGATAACAGCTCACGACAAGAAACGTTTTCCACCTTTCTACGGGTCTGCGTTCACACGTCTTGCATCTCGCACCAAGGCCTCTTGCTGACTGTACAAGTACTAGCATGGTCTATTTTATTTTTCATTTCGTTACGGTACTTCGAAGTAAATTTAACATATTTTGTGATTTTCATTGTAATATTTTAATTATAGTAAGATATCTATTTTACTGTGCAAAATCTTCTAATTTGAAACTGTAAATTTTAATATAAGCTTCAGTGTACGTGATTTATTGAACATTTTCCGAAAATGTTATTAAAATTATTAAACACTTATCGAGATAATTGTCTAAGACAATTTGCACAATATCGGCTCTTAAGATATGTCTATGACCCATTACATGTTATATTTTAACCTCGTAGTATTTCACTACATTAACAGGAGATAAACAAATTGAGGTGTTTTAACAAAAAAAACCCTAGAGAAGCTGCTGAGTCTTTATTACTCGACGTGTGTGCATGCATGCATTGTAAGTTAAGCTAGCAGTTAAAGTTATACTGTTGTGAGTTACTCAGTATTTCTTGTGGTAAACATATTTATATCGATAGCATTACTAAACATATTACCTTTAAAATTATAGTCATTGCAAAACAATGTCTTATCAGCAATTAAAGGATATACTATTTTAAAAATTTATTTAGTTTTGCAACTTGAATGTTAACGACTTTTTGCGTAGCGTCCAGATGACTAACACACAAATAAATCAAAATGCAAATATGTTTGTTTCCTGTCGATTCAACAGTTTGTATTAAGTATTTTAGATAGCTAATATCAGCACTATATACTCTCAATATATTAGTATAATGAAAAGTCAACTATCATCAGTGTTTCTTATTATTATACTAATATAAAGATAACCCTGCAATGTGGAGTTAATAACATAACTCTCAATATACCTTATATGTTTATTTCTTAATGTTCTTTACCCTATCACCTATATATCTTAATACCCTTAAATCGTAATGTTTATTTATATTCTGTAGTCGTCACAACTGTTAGATTTGGCTCAAAGTATTGTATTTCGTATAAAGTTAAATCATTTGTACTATGACAAGAATTGAAATAAAATATAAAAGCTATTAACTCAGAAACGCTTAAGTATCACGACTGTAGCTTGTGTATCTCGTGTTGTGACGTACCGTAGACCGCATATTCTTACTTAATACTTCATATTAATACTTGTCTGTTCGTTGTCGTAGCTTAAGTAGTACGACTGTAGCTTGTGTATCTCGTGTTGTGACGTACCGTAGACCGCATATTCTTACTTAATACTTCATATTAATACTTGTCTGTTCGTTGTCGTAGCTTAAGTAGTACGACTGTAGCTTGTGTATCTCGTGTTGTGACGTACCGTAGACCGCATATTCTTACTTAATACTTCATATTAATACTTGTCTGTTCGTTGTCGTAGCTTAAGTAGTACGACTGTAGCTTGTGTATCTCGTGTTGTGACGTACTGTAGACCGCATATTCTTACTTAATACTTCATATTAATACTTGTCTGTTCGTTGTCGTAGCTTAAGTAGTACGACTGTAGCTTGTGTATCTCGTGTTGTGACTTACCGTGGGCCGCATATTCTTACTTAATACTTCATGTTAATATTTGTCTGTTCGTTGTCGTAACTTAAGCAGCACGACTGTAGCTTGTGTATCTCGTGTTGTGACGTACCGTAGACCGCATATTCTTACTCAATACTTCATATTAATACTTGTCTGTTCGTTGTCGTAGCTTAAGTAGTACGACTGTAGCTTGTGTATCTCGTGTTGTGACGTACCGTAGACCGCATATTCTTACTCAATACTTCATATTAATACTTGTCTGTTCGTTGTCGTAGCTTAAGTAGTACGACTGTAGCTTGTGTATCTCGTGTTGTGACGTACCGTAGACCGCATATTCTTACTCAATACTTCATATTAATACTTGTCTGTTCGTTGTCGTAGCTTAAGTAGTACGACTGTAGCTTGTGTATCTCGTGTTGTGACTTACCGTGGGCCGCATATTCTTACTTAATACTTCATGTTAATATTTGTCTGTTCGTTGTCGTAACTTAAGCAGCACGACTGTAGCTTGTGTATCTCGTGTTGTGACGTACCGTGGACCGCATATTCTTACTTAATACTTAATATTAATACTTGTCTGTTCGTTGTCGTAAGTTAAGTAGCACGACTCTAGCTTGTGTATCTCGTGTTGTGACGTACCGTAGACCGCATATTCTTAGTTAATACTTCATATTAATACTTTTCTGTTCGTTGTCGTAGCTTAAGTAGTACGACTGTAGCTTGTGTATCTCGTGTTGTGACGTACCGTAGACCGCATATTCTTACTTAATACTTCATATTAATACTTCTGTTCGTTGTCGTAGCTTAAGTAGTACGACTGTAGCTTGTGTATCTCGTGTTGTGACGTACCGTGGACCGCATATTCTTACTTAATACTTCATATTAATACTTCTGTTCGTTGTCGTAGCTTAAGAAGTACGACTGTAGCTTGTGTATCTCGTGTTGTGACGTACCGTAGACCGCATATTCTTACTTAATACTTCATATTAATACTTCTGTTCGTTGTCGTAGCTTAAGTAGTACGACTGTAGCTTGTGTATCTCGTGTTGTGACGTACCGTGGACCGCATATCCTTACTTAATACTTCATATTAATACTTGTCTGTTCGTTGTCGTAACTTAAGTAGTACTACTGTAGCTTGTGTATCTCGTGTTGTGACGTACCGTGGACCGCATATTCTTACTTAATACTTCATATTAATACTTGTCTGTTCGTTGTCGTAACTTAAGTGGTTGGTACGAATGCGTATTAATTTTGCGCACTTAATGTTTTTAAAAGTGAAAAATAATATATTTAATATGGTATTATAAACAGAAGAAACGACAAATAATATTATTTTCAACTCCTGTATTAAAAGAATGCTGTATTGCGTATTTTTTGAGCTTATTAAATAATCTGAAGGCGTTCATATTATGTGACAATTATTTATTATTTCATATATCCCGTAACTGGTGGATTATTCGGCTTTATTTTCAAGCTGCCTGCCAATGTTGCTGATTTACTCTTATCATAACCTCTTAAATCTGACATTAGTGAGTCATGCGCGAGTTATAACTCGTCGTCTACTGTGAACTCATTATGTAGAACCCCGTTGGGGGCATTTTTAATGGAAATGTTCGAATTTGAAGGAATGGACCACTAGTTCACCGAAATGCGAAATAGCACAATTTCCTTTCCTTGAAACTATCATATACACAGGCGCACTGGTGTATGCTGAAACAGGAAATTATTATTTTTTGATTGGCGATGCTCTGAACGAACGATAAAAAGGCATAACCATTCGTTGTCATTTTCAATACACTAGTGCCATTGTTACTGTAATATTTATGATGACAGTGCTGCGTGATAACAATAAGCTATTAACGCCTTTGTTCATCAAACAGGTGATAAGTAACTCACTTCGAAATATTGATACATTTACCATCTACAGGTATATTCTTAGGTTATGTTAGGTATATATCTATGAACTATAGAATTATTTTATACGAATAGTTTTATGGAAACAAGGATTGAATCTACTTACTTGCTTTCACAATGTATTGTTTTCAACTTAGAGAGTTGTAATGTGCAGAGAAACAAAAATAGCGTTTGTACGCATACAGATGAGGTACTGAGTTTGAAAATGTCTCATTAAATTCTAGAGTTCTGTATTTGTCGATAGATATACCCTTGTGTATTCTACACTCTTGCTGAATGTCCATTGGATTGAGTTCCAATATTAACCCCCTTTCAATTTATATATCATTGAATTGCAGAAGTATGCACTTTGCAGTGAAGTAGCGGTGTTAGAGAACCTGATGATTGGTTTACAGTGTACAGTATCTGTGTCCGAGAGGTCATTGACTCACGATATGGCGGTTCTACATGATTTTATATTTGATTTTTTATTAATTAGATGCGGATTTCAAAAAATACTAGGTTATTTTCAGTTCAATCAGTATCAACTTCCGAGTAAGTTTCTAATATATAAAAATAATACTATAATGTCCTTACGTGAATTGCTGTTATAATTTTCATATAGTAATGTTCTTACTTATTTTCCCCGCAGATTATATACCAAAGTTTTTAATTTCTCGTATTAAAGGCAATATCTGCGTTTCTAAAAATAAATCTTAAACCTTGATTAAATATGCTCGAAAGTACTCACTACAATTATCCCAACAGCCGGTGTTGCATGTTATATAAACCGCTAATTAACTAGGAACGTATAAGTTAAATGTTACTGTGTATTATATTTCAGTAATTATCAGTAATAATTATCATTTCAGTAATTAATTATTATATTACTGATACTGAATCGCAAAATGTACTAACGCAGATGAAACAACCACATTTGTTACATTCCTAGATGATACTGACTGAACAATTGTTGTAGGAAGTTATTTGTATCGAGTATACATTAAATAATGAAGTGATGCTCCAGTTACAAGTAATGCACGTGCGTCGCATAGTTACAATTCCCAGTAAGTGGGGCACTCTGATATCAAGTGATAGGCAATGCAGATGTGTCAAGGCCCGGGGTCACTTTAATTATACGGTACATCGCCTTTCATTGTTGTCAAACAATGCAGATATCTGTTCTATAAACACTTCCTTGCTAAGTCATTGACTTATTCACGACGAAGCGAAGACAGTTTTTTCTTAATAATTGTTTGGAATAAATCATCTGTACTGTCGTATTCGTCAAGGAATGAGCAAACTATGTATAAGTATTAGTTTGATTGGTAGATCTGTTAAGGGTAGGTTCCTCACTATACCAAGTGGTTGCTACCTTACATAGTTGTCATGCAGTAGTAAACTTGTGAGTTTTATGTGAGTCGAGTATGGGAAATGTTTCCTTAAGGATGAGTTTAAATTAGTTTATTTTACATCGTGTTAATGACAACAACATGTACAATAGTTCTCTATCTACCATGTTCTAATTTTATTTGTTATGTAGTCTTTGTATTTTGTTAACTACTAATATGCTGTTATGTTAGCTTACCAATTGCATCACCATTAAAGTGCGTTGTGAAATAAAATAAATTAAAATAAGATTATTTTACATCTTTTTAGGTGAAAAACCATGATGGTTGCTTCTCTGGCAGTTTAAGTACAAATAAAATTGGATAAAGTAAAGCAACCGTCTATTTAGTGTTAAGTAATGTCTTAAAAAAATTTCGCAAGCATGGTTGTAGATCAGGTTGAGGCTGTTTTCTTGTACCACACAAAATCATATCAATTGAAATGTGTTTAATTTATTTATTACGTGTGGAGTAGAAACGAGACATAGTTGTACTAGTACCTTGAGAAAGGATGCTTTGTTTCCTTATGTTTTTACATTAAACACGTGCAGTTCATCTATTAGCATAAGTAGTCGTAATACTGTAGTTGTAGGCTTCGATCCCGCTATCCCTACATCGCTCTCTATGTAAGTTCTCTTTGTGTCAGTTACTCACGAGGACAGACTGAGGACGTCAGCCGATCGCGATAATGTGCCCGACCTTGGTCAATTCTGAAACCGGTCAGTTACACAATTGGACAATTTTCGTCGCCGCTGCGTCCTCTCCACATTCCTGCGTTGTGCAAGAGATCTGCATCATCTTGCTCTCTTCCTGCTGGCATTGGCACTTTTTGTCTTTTGGATCACTCTGGAATTGCAAGTTTCAGAAACAACATTGAAGAGGAACCATTTTCGTCGTGGTTGTGTCCTCTCCACATTCCTGCGTTGTGCAAGAGATCTGCATCATCGTGCTCTATTCCTTTTGGCATTGGCACTTTTAGTCTTTTGGATCACTCTGGAATTGCAAGTTTCAGAAACAGCATTGAAGAGGAACCATTTTCGCCGCCGTTGTGTCCTTCCTCTCAACATTCTTGCGTTGTGCAAGAGATCTGCATCCTCGTGCTCTCTTCTTTCTGGCATTGACACTTTTAATCTTTTGGATCACTCTGGAATTGCAAGTTTCAGAAACAGCATTGAAGAGGAACCATTTTCGCTGCCGCAGCACCCTCTCCACATCCCTGCGTTGTGCAAGAGATCTGTATCCTCGTTCTCTCTTCCTTCTGGTATTGACACTTTTTGTTTTTTGGATCACTCTGGAATTGCAAGTTTCAGAAACAACATTAAAGAGGAACAATTTTCCTCTCCGCTGCGTCCTTTCCACATCCCTGCGTTGTGCAAAAGATCTGCATCCTCGTGCTTTCTTTCTTCTGGCATTGACACTATTTTTGGATCACTCTGGCATTGCAAGTTTCAGAAACAGCATTGAAGAGAAACCATTTTCGCCGTGGTTGCGTCCTGTCCACATTCCTGCTGGACACCTATTGTCCTCTGCATCACTTGGAGATGAATAAGTTTATGTCGCTACTTGTAACTTTGGCTTTATGCCAAGTAACAATTATATATAATATGTATATCAATCGGTAGCAAACGTTACCTCAACTCTCTGATTTAGTTGTGCATAATAGTTTAGATTTTTAAAATTATTTTAATTAAGTACAAATATTTGACTAAACACTCCACAGTATGTGGAGTATATAGCATGTCCGAGCAGGACAAAAATATAATGTAATTGGGTGAAATCAGAACGCACTCAGCAATACGTATTTGACATACATTTACAATTTAATTTTAGAATTATTATTAAATACGAATTTTAATTGAGTTTTTAACATACCCTGCCATGTTTACTTCCATTTAGACGGCCCTAATTAAAATAATTGTCACTAATTTCCCCTTCCTTCCCTCCTCCACCAAAAGGAAATCAATTTTATAACAATTTTCTACGTCTCTCTCATTGTGATTTGTAATTTAAAATGCTCATGGTTTGTAGATCACTGCAACATTACTTAGGAGAATCTAAGTTTTACAGTGATATCTTAAGTTACAGCATTTAATAAATATTATGTTTGGTACGAGTACTGAAAACTAAATTCATTGATGTCTCGTTTTGAGCCAAATAAATGAAAGCTCGAACTGTTTTATTGCACTGGTTTATTGGTATTAGTTTCTCCAAGTGTAATGCTTGTCCACTTTGTAAAACTTATATATATGACACATGAAAATCGTGTTGATCTTGACTCGACTAGTTGTTTAATTATTTGACTAATTCATTTATTTTTAGCAACTTGGTTTTTTCAACGCAATACTAATAATAACATTGATTATCAGTACAGTTAACTGATATCCATAGTGTCACTGTTAGCCGTGACTGATCACGGAATTTTGGATAACAAACTCACTCTCTCTCCTCTCCACACTTTGTTGTATTGTAACAACGTACAGCACGATTCTCAACTCAGAAACTAATCCGATTTCTTCACCATAAAATGTGCATAGCACCCCTTCTTAATTTAAATAATGTTTTATAAGTGAAAACCTTGCTAAAAGCTGTCGTAATTGCACTGCACCAAAAGAATGTGAACCAATTGTTTTATATATAAGCTTACATTCAGTAGTGACATAGTCCTAGTCTTTGTGTAGCAAAGTTTATAATATAATCATTTGTGTCCGTCGGAGGGAAACCCACGGTATATAACAGATCGTTCTCAGGCCTAAGATTCTAAAGTATTCATCCAACTTTGTAACCTATCAGATAACCCTCAAGACCATGGTCTTTATTTAGGTGCTAAGTTAAAAAATGAATTGGGTGCAAAAAACGTATTAATCGTTTACTAATGTAGATAATTTGAAATTAACATTTAAATGTAATATTTTGTTAAACAACCATTGACCATCTTTAGATTCGTGTGACGTGGCCATTAAGTTCAAATATCCCGGCTATAGTCTATACTCGTCTCAAATATTTGTTACTGAAGTTTACATTTTATAAAGTCATTTGTGATATCAAAGACGGGAATAATAGCAAACAACATTCGTATAATATTTCGTTGCCTTAATAACTTTTTTCAAGTACACAAATATATAACTGTATAAAAATAAACCAAAACATAATTTATAGTTTATAATCATATGGGCTACCCCAATTTAGTAAGTTACAAACAAAATGTACAGTATTAGAAATAAAAAGTTTGTTTTCATAAAAATCATATTATATCTTTGTTTCTGTTTTGCAGGTCTATAGGTATTACCCCGAGAAGCTCTGCGTTTTGGTAAGTTAAAATGTTGTTTACCGTTGAATTTGGCCATATTTAAATTTAATAGTTTTCATAATGTAATATTTATTTGTGGTTACATAAAATGCAGTCGAGGCTCAGCTTCACCAAATTAAAATTAAATCTTAAAAATATTAATCTATTTTTTGCATAATAAAAAAGAGGCGAAAGTTTCAAAAAGTAATTCCTTCGAGCCGGATTTGAACCAGCGACCTATGGATGTCGGCATCCGATTATACTCTACAGTCCACCGCTCTACCAACTGAGCTATCGAAGGAGTTGGAAGCGTTGGTGATATTATTTCCACATATGTAGTAGCGTATATGTTGTGTGTATATTTGCACAGTGTTTTCAGAGGCATGCGCGTTGATTTAATTTAATTTAGCGTTTACTTTCTCGAGAACTTACTTCTAGATGTTAATTGAAAAATACTAATGTTTAAAAAACTAAGTAAAACTTGTCAAATGACCTTTAACCTATAAGATTACATAATATTTATGATTTTGTTATTGTAATATGTACAATATTTAATTTTCATTATCGTTAAACTATGCTTATTCATACATTTTTATGGATGTAGTACATTTTATAGATTAATAAAAATGCATATTAAACATTCATAATCGTTTAGAATGTATTTTCATTTTATACGTCCATTAAAAGTTGTCAGATCTGTATAAAATCAAAATGTCTTGGGTCGGCTTGTCCACTGTAGCTGCCAGCAGGGCCGCATTTACAAATTCGGCGCCCCTAGGCCTACAGACCAAAGAGCGCCCCCCCCCCCCCCAGAGGACTCTGATTACACTGGGGTACACTGACGTAGAAATCCAGTAAATTTCTTAATTACGTAATTTTGATGAAAGATAATTACAATAGTATATATATATATATATATATATATATATATATAGGAGTGTTTTGAATAAATAAAAGCAATGAACCAATGAATGAGTCAACGTCGCACCCCGGACCTAGTTGACCTTGGCCACCCGCCCCGCCGAGCGCCAACACCACCCGCCGCCGCAACTTTTTTTTGTGTACTATCAAATTTATGCGCCCCCTAAAATTTTGCGCCCTAGGCCTGGGCCTAGTGGGCCTATAGGGAAATGCGGCACTGGCTGCCAGTACATTACTGATTGGGTTGAGTTTGTCAGGACCTAAGTATAGTATGAACTCGTAACAACATAAATAAAAACTGATCAGATAAGTTATCAGGTGTTGGGAAATAAAAGTATTATACAAAGGGCGTTGATTTAGAAATATTGTAAATTTAAGTAAAGACTTAAAACTAATATAAGACATGAAATTATTCTATGAATACAATCGTTTAGAAAATATCCATTGTGCCTCTCTCTCTAGTTACAGTAATATACTCGTAGTTTTCTCTCTCCCTCTAGAGTTTTGTAAGATAATATACATAACCTTTCTGAATTCATATTCGAGAAGCTGGTTGTGAGGTGTTTCATGTATTTAATGTTTCTTTAATTTAGAATATCACTAAAATCGAATTTGTGTGAATATATGTTACCCTTTTAACTTTAAATGCCTTGTGTTCCACATGTTAGTATTTTATTCAGTATGTGTCTTCAGGAATTTTTTTTTATTTTAGGGAAACATTTTGTTTTTTTCTTACATGGTTATGAGTAGAATATTTGTATAAATGAACACAAGTGTAAGGGAAAGTGACTCACAATTAAATAAATTTTATATCGTTTTATGGATCTGATGGTACTTTTTAGATTGTAATAGAATAAGTACGATTATGAGTTATCGAATAACAAAATTAATAAGAAGTAATACTTATTGTCCCTTTAGTTTAAGTTCCTCTTGTCGAGTAATTTCTTGTCGCCATTACCGATGGCATCTGTCATCTATACTCAAATACATTTTACTAATAAATCACAAATGAATCAAATTCCGCTTATAATATAGTGCTGTAAACAGTGAAGGCCGCCGTAATCTGCCTGCAATTTATAACACTACATTTATTGCCTATTGTGTTTCCAATCTAATTATCTGAAGTAATTACCCGTTTGCAAGCACCGTAAAGTATACGAACTCGAAGGAAATTAACAGTTTTCCATCTTTATGAACATCATGTACGAAATGCAATTGATCTTCAACTGAATCCTCAAAGATTGGTGGACACGATCCTTTTCCTCCATCCAGAACTAGTCCTTTCTTTTATCCATTTTCCTCAGCCCGCCTCTTTTCATTCAATAAACTATTTAAATAGGTTAATTGACCCAGTTGCAATACTGTTAAAAGAAATACATCCTCTCCCAGTAGGAGAGATGTTACTAGGTACGCTGTGTTGGTAGGTCTCGGTTATATAAAAGGACATACAGACTTACGATGTGTGGGCGGCAACATTTGTCTCATTACTGAGAAATATGCTGACTTCGATGGTGCACACGAGTACGTGTATCGTAAATCTCGTGTGTACACAGTGTCTTCGGGCACCCATCTGCCAGGCGCCCAGGCGCTTACGTGGACTGTCTGTTGCGTTTTGCTCCGTGACATATCGTTATTCGTGACTGATTGCTTGAGCTTAGGTACAGTATATTTCTAAAGTACCAGTCGCCATTTTAGTGTAAAAAGTCCCTTATCAATCATCAACACTACGTTCACAATTTTATCGTATATAGGAAAATCGTGTGTTGGCGAGGTAAAGTACCACCTTGGGTACCAAGAGCCACGGCAGTAAGTAGGAAAATTGTGATGGCGTTCTATGTGTAAGCGACCAAGTGTGCCGTTGGAACTAATCGGACTGAAAGGGTCGAATATCCAAAACCAGTACAGTTGACACTTGACTACTGTAGAGGCCTTGTGGGTTTTAACCAAAATTGTGATGGCGTTCTATGTGTAAGTGACCAAGTGTGTCGTTGGAACTAATCGGACTGAAAGGGACGAATATCCAAAACCAGAACAGTTGACACTTGACTACTGTAGAGGCCTTGTGGGTTTTAACCAAAATTGTGATGGCGTTCTATGTGTAAGTGACCAAGTGTGTCGTTGGAACTAATCGGACTGAAAGGGACGAATATCCAAAACCAGAACAGTTGACACTTGACTACTGTAGAGGCCTTGTGGGTTTTGCCAAGTGCCTTGAGCCCCAGGATTATATCCCTTCACTGTACAATTATTAGCGTGGACATCTTTTAAATCATTAGTATTTGACATACGTAATCGAGAAGAATGTTTTATGTAACGCATTTTTTCGAAAACAGTTTTTGAACTCTTTTTAAACCAAAGGAATGGAACTCCAGATCAGTTACTGTCAGTAACTAGTTCAACGAGATGTTTTTGTGACTGTTTCTACTTTTTATACCCGTAATATATTAATTTTCAATTTTGAACCTTAAACCGCCTATTCATTAAAGAGGAGGAATTGAATATTCTAGCAATTGTTGTTCACCTGTTGCAGGTACAGTATTGTTGTTGGCATACTGGTGATGGTTAATATGCTAAAATACTTGACGATAGACAAGCCTGTGCAAGTGTGCGGGATTACTGTCACTAGATAAGTGATGGGTGTTAGTTGAGTTACAAGCAGTTTTTAGAGATAAGCCGTTACGAGTGCCCTCTATCGTCACGACTCCTTTAACTAATGCTGTGTTGCTTGTGATTTGCTCGTGTAATAGTAACAGTGTTACGCTACACTCTACACTACTTTAAACTTGGTTGCATTTGGATAGAGAGATTGTTTTAAAACGTTATACCTACGTTTGTTATTGTTTTAATTTATAAACAAACACAATCTTCGTTCGACTCGTGTCATAATACGTACTTCACGCTCACCAGCATAATCACGTAATATTCACCATTACATGTTCATCAGTTAGGGTTTGAGCGGCCAGCTTCATCTCTTGTTCTCCTACTTATACTCAGTGCAGGCAGTTTCACTTTCAACTGGTTACTATAGTGCCTATGTTATTTATTTGTTTCGGTCAAAAGTGACAAGAATACTTACATGCCTACCTACTCATCATCGTGAGGCAGACGCAAAGTACAGCCCGCTTCTGTCCTTGTTTTGCTTCTGTCCGGGATTTGGATTTAGCTCATAGCACGGATTGTTTGTGTCGGTCGGAATGCGGAAGTTCTCGGCGAAATCCCTGAGACCGACCGCACAGGTTGTAACACTCTTGCGATGTGTGAACTTGCCCGACAATTAAACTCCAGATGACGTATTAGCGAACTGGATCCCGATTCAATAATGACGCAAGTAGCGCCCTCTTTCTACTTGATACGCCATTTGTCAAGCGCCCGGCCCATCTGTAGCTGTTATTATTTTGTTTCGTTTTCTATTATATGAGTAGGACACGACGCGTAGGGTATAATTAGATTAATGGTCCTGAATTATTACGGTAGGTTTGAGATTGCCCAGTTCTGATTATAGGCTGCGGCTGCCCCATGCTCTTGGCGACCTCGCGCCTCCGGCCCCGTAATAGGGATCTGATAACAGCAGATAGTGTTTAGGAGCTGCAGACAAGTCTAATCATCACTTGTGCTGCAGTCAGTTTATTTCGCAAACATCCTTTTAATCAGCTGTGACACAGGATGCTCGTAACATGCTTCGAGGATACCACTATACATTATGAGAACTCTTTCCGCATTTCTCCATTGAAAACGATGATGTTATTAGAAAAATGATTAAATTAATGTGCATGAAACTAAAATTATAGTAATTACTGTTCAGAGTCAATCTAATGACAGTTCTGGTTTCGATGTGGACTGTAAGGAGAGTGTTAACGGAGCGTTGCCGTAGAGAAATCAACTAAGATAATCATTATAAAACCCCATTCATAAGCTATAGTTTCAATTTGTGCCTTAACGGCTTATTCTGTAGTTAACGGTTTGTTTATTAATCTCTTATGTTATATTATCCTATATAAGTAGGCCTACACTTTACAAGATGTTGAGAATTTTTCTCCTGAAGTGAACTGACAAAACCTGTCAGAACGAACATTGGTTTGTTAGTTCTAATCGAGTCGAAAACATTGCGGTAATCGCTCATTTTAGGTAAATTTTGGCCAGACCTGCATGAAATCCCCAAGTGCAGTATTACTATAACCTAAATTTTTAATTGCGGGATTATAGTATGTTAAAAAAACACACAAAAATCAATGTACTTTTTTCATTTTCGATAAGAATATAATATATTCTTATTTATATAATATATAATATATGTATATTTCAATAACGTAAAATGAATAACGCATTATTTTGCACCTTTACAGTTTTTTTCGTCACGTCGTTTTTCAATAATATACAACTATTATGTTTTCAATGTAACATGAATCAAGAATAATTAAACATTAAAGTCTAATAGGGAATGGATTTTTAGTAAAAACGCAGAGGAATTATAGATTGATAACGCTTTCAGTAAGAAGATAGACGTAATATTGTGTGTTTTTATCATGAGTACAATAAGCTAGTTACTACAAATCAGTAGATGCGTCCGTTGCAGTACATTCCTTATTATCAGCCGTTGTTAACAATACAAGTATGCCAAACGTAGTTGCTGTCTTGTCGTTCTGAGAACTATAAACAGCGTATGCCTGTCGGACTGGGCACATACCTGAGATAACACAGTGTATCAGATGGCAAATCCAACACACAACACTGTAGACTTTTAGCGTGTGAGAGATGTCGCCGGGACCCGGCTCCTCAACGCGATCCGGTGGCTAGGCCCAGTACGGCACGTAGCACTATACTATTGCAATATACTGAGTGGTGAAATATACCCCTAGTTAGTTTATTACAGTGCGATCCGACAGCCAGGCCTATTATTATTTTTGACAGGACCTACTAACAACATCATTCAATGAGACATATATCACGGCCGGTTCCGACTGCCAGTTCTAGTATTTGTTTTGACAGGACCTAGCATAACTTCAGGGCACTCTGTTAACTAGTTGTAGTTGCTAACTTCAGTGAGTTGTGTATGACAGTGCGATCCGACAACCAGGCCTATTATTATTTTTGACAGGGTCTACTAACAACATCATTCAATGAGACATCTACCACGGCTGGTTCCGACTGCCAGTTCTAGTATTTGTGTTGACAGGACCTAGCAGAACTTCAGGCCTGAGTAGTGAGAGCAAGGCCTGTCTGATGGCCTGAGAGTTCGCACGTCCATTAGTACCTTAGTGACTAAAAGTGTGACAATTTGTAAGAATATGTTAATACAAATCGAAGTACGACACTGAATCGCTCTTACTTCTCAAAATCCTATAATTCAAAGTACTTAATATGGTTTACTGGTTTTGAAATGTTGAGCTCTTGTTAGAGGTAATATTCAGATAATCTATGTCTACGTAGGTCTACGTATTTAGTGTACGACGCCGCCATCAATGTATATTTAAATTATATTTTCATGGGTTTTCCTCAACACACGTATGTGGAAGTAAAGTTGCCAGAAAATTCCTCATTCACTCTTATCAATTTTAATATGTTTACATCCCACTTAATGAAGGGTTATTATTAGGCCATTCGTGATGTTTACGGACGGAGGATAATGAGTAGGCCGTCTGTTGACACACAGCAGCTGGCCATCTCCCGGACAAGGGATATACCGTCGGAATCATATAAAACATATTGTGTGAATACCACGTTTGTTTAGTTCCTTTTACAGATCAAATAACTGCTACCACCAAGCTACACGGTAGTGGAAGCAGCATCACGTTAATGTTGCTGTCCTTAGCTCAATAACCCTCCATACGAAGAGATTGGTCATATTTAGTAATTTTTGCATGAGGCAGAATGAAGTACAGTATTCATCTCTATTTCTGAATTATTTCTGGATTTCTGCAATTATACGTAGATAGTTTTTGCAATATATAATTTTTAAAATTCTCATGCGTTTTGTTAATTAAATAACACAAGCGAGTTAACCAGAGTTACGTTTTTACATTGCAATATGTTCATGTGTTTTTAAGATGCGAACATTAAAAAAACATTAAAATCGGTATTAAATATAATGAAAATTTAGAACTGTCAAATAAAAAGTATGCTTTAAAAATTGTAATAGTTTTGCCTCATATTTTTTGTAGAAACCGTATATATGAAATGTAATGAATTTACTAATTTAATTTAACAATATACAATTTTATATTTTACTTTAACAATCTTAATTTATGTTTATTTATTGCGGAGAATTAAGAATAATTATGCAAAATTATTAATACTACATTATCTTAATAATAACGTTTAAATTATATTTTTTTATATAGAATACAGTATTGTTTTAATTTAAAGCCTTGACATAGCCTGTCGCTGCGCCTATGCACACAACGTTCTGTTTGTAGTACCTATACGCATCATAGACCGTAGTAGTTGCGCCAGCGGCCGCAGCTCGCTGCTCAGCGCTAGTGTAGCCACCACCTATGGCACATCTCTACTCTAGTTGCAGTTATGTCACTGTCACCTCAGTCTTGTGCCCGCTCTCTAGTGTAAAGTCTCGCATTTTACCTTCTCGCGCATGTCACGTAAGATAACACAAATGTCCGCAAATAATTTATAAGTAATCATAACTTGAGTTGGTTAATTTGTGCTATAGAGTAAACTATCAAATTAATTACAATGCTCAATGCTCAAATTAGTGGAATGTTTTCAAATATACCAAAAGAATAGACAAAGCTAACCTATGTACATGTGTAAATTAATCTCTTATTGGCAATTGAGTGACTGGTGTTTTTATGTTTAAATCGTTGGTCTAAAGCACTTTTTCATTCATTAAATTTAAATCTTTCTCCTCCTAGTTTCAAAATATTTTGTGACTTCACAATTTATAAATGCAGTAGCCAATGAATGAATGTAACTTAAAAGTTTAATTTGAACGAAACCTAAAACACTTTGCATAGGGAACTGCGTGAAAGTAATCTACTTTACCAGCTGATAAGGTTATCAATTACCAGTCTGCATCGTCCAACCTTCTGTACACAATACCATCTGTTTACATACTGATTGTCTCACTCTTTCATACCATACAATATAGTATTTTTGTATTTAATATAATTCTTTTTTAAGATCTACAAACATAATTAATTGGGATAATTCAACAACAGTTTACTTTATTCTCCTACGTATTTTGAGTCTTTTTAATATTCAGTTTCAAAGCTTGTCTTTACTGTTTCGTTATTTTTACATAAATATTTTAATCTTTACATCGTTAGTCATTGGTCTCACTTTTGAATTTCGCTAGGTTAGCATAGACAGTGTCATCGTTCTCAAGCAGAGGATTTCACTAACGCTTTACCGAAGATTTAGGTAAGTTTGTAGCATTTCGTTCATAGTTTTATGTTGGTTTTTAAGACTTTATATGATTTATTCTGGATTCCTTCACTGTTATTTAATATGTTACGGGACGCTTCAATTTTAGTTTGTAATATTCATAGTATTATTTATTGACATCAAGACATTTATAATTTATTATACTTTAAAGAATTCTGTTGTAGCTAACGTTTAAAAATAAAAAAAAACTTTACTGTAAAATTCGTGATTGACTAAAATAAACCTTAATTTTATCAAATCGTAGTTAATAAACAAGGATCTAGTTGGTTCAAATTGACATTTAAACATTGCGAATGTTTCAAAGTCTGTACAATGCACGATGAAGAAAGTTGATTTATTATACTCGCAAACAAATTAAACTTGGTCGTCAATCTTACTCATGGGAGAACTTGATAGCTGTCTTATGGACATGTAATTATGGTTAGGTATTCGTAACACCATTTAAGTCACAGAAAATTAAAAAATTAATTTCAGTCACACACAATAAATTAAAATAGCATGAATTATGGTTTCCACCCTCGCAGTTATAATCTATTTCGATGTTTATGGAATAATCGGACGAAAAGATAGCTTTGCAGTTGACTGACTGTTAATGCATTAGTAGCAATAGTTCTTTAAAATATTTTAATAAATTACCAAATAAAACATCAAGTACCAAAATTAATCGTTAAACTTAACTCTTAGAATGTTATTTGCTACATAAAGTAACGCTATCACGTATAAATGACGTTTTACTTATCTATAACTACTATAGTTTAAGTGAAGTGTACTACTTTGTGTAAAGTGTAAAGTGAATCATTAATAATTATATAACTTAGGAAATCGGAAGATGAATATGTACTATGAATTGTGATCGTTATCCAGAATTCACTAGCAATTTCTTAAGCTAATATACGAGTACATTACAACTTAGCAGGGTTATTGAAATCTCGTGCACGTGAGAGAAGAATGTTTTAAGCTTATATCGCGGGGTAATAAATCATTAATTTTCGTATAACTTGACAGCAACAAAGTCAAATATTATTCCAGTTCTCACCATGCTTTTTATGAAATTTGATTTAGCAAATTATAGAATAATACAAGCCCTTATATGCCACTATACATTCTGTACATACATAGGGCAATAAATTATCAACAATAAATCGTAAGAAGAAAATATGACATTAATAATAATGGATTTATAAAACTATATATGAGTGTTTTCTTGTTAATTTTACAACTTATTACTTAAAAAACTAACATCAGATATACGATACTGTAGGCGCTGTTAAAATTGCAGTTACTATACCTCCTTGACGTGTGTTATCAAAGTTCATTAAGAAAATCTAAATCTGAGTGTGATAAGGTTAACACTCTGAGGACCAATCTGTTATCACTTAACTTTTGACAGTGTGTGATAGATCACTCGGGGTTATCAGTATGCGTATTAATTCCGTTTCTGCAAGTTACTTTCATCAGAACAGTACGTTAAAAAAAAACGACAAGTATTAAATAGACAGTAATGCTGAAACCGATCGGTCATAAATGTTTCGTATTTAACCGTGCTTCTTACCTTATCGCAATAAGGAACAGCATGGCGGTATGAAAAATACACTAGGTTTGATGGAACTTAAAGTCACATATATGCTGGACCGTCCGCGCGATGTCTCCAATACGAAAGAACTTATATGAATGTTCATTAAGCTTTATTTTTTCTAACGGCAACATCGGGTGCGTGTCTCACCATGGCACATGGCTGAGCGTTAGCGAAAATGTGTATATTTATCTTATGGGTAACCTAGACGGCAACGAGAAAACCGCGGAACAAACATATGTGATCACAAACTGTGTACAGTCATATATTTTGGTATTTGACCATGTAGCTTAACTGTCCGCTAGATATCTCCAGAAATATATCATCGTGAAGACTGTAAAGTTTGCTTATTACTGTATGTCTTTATAACAAGGACAAGTTTTATAAATGTCCATCCACGAAATGTAGTTGAGCGTAATTGAAGTCTATCATGTGGTGAGCTGATACAGTTTCTCTTTTGTCTGTCAAGAGATGTAAAAATTTCGTTTCTCGAAAGATTGTATGTTTGTCTCCCTCTGTTTGCAGGACATGTTGAGAATGAAATGCGCTATAGACTTACGACTGCGTGCAACCTCAGAGAATCCTGTTAAGTGACACGTGGTGTGGCGTAGTCCTACCTTGATTTTATTAAAATAAATTTTAGATAAATAAATATAACTAAAACCAATGGACATAAAACGGTATGAAGTGAATTTTCAGCGCGTAGACCGTGCACGGTTACGTCGAGTAATAATTAACAACTTCTGAGTCCGCCGACCTTCCCAAACTCAGGCTATGAAACTCATTATTAGAGTAAAGAATGTAAACAATTAATGTTAAACATATAATTCTTAGTCTCGGTTCATGCCCTCTACTCGTAGCAGTCGTATAAAGCTCATAGCAGGGACGGAATTGTACAAGTCAGACCGGCGCTTTAATTTCCCGCAATTCATGCCTGTGGCCAAGTGCTAATTGACAGTAAACAAGTCGAAGCGTCTTATTGCTCATGCTGGAGTTCTGTTCCGAGCGTGTGTGCCTAAGCCCAACAAACTTACCGTATAAAATACAATACGGTTTGAGTTAAGTTTCATAAACAAGTTGACAATGCATTTTCTAAGCTCATTGATTTATGGTCTATTTAATGGCGTTGTACTTTAGAGGTGTGGTATGTTTACTATAACGTCAGATGAGAGAAGAGTTATTAATTGTGGACACGAGAATGCAGGTTGGACCATTCTAACACAGTTTGTGGCCATTTAAGATATTTGACTGACATGTGATGCCATTCTTCCTAGTCAACCATTTATATACTATATATTTAATATCCGTTTATTTAAAACTTAAAGATAATTTTGTATTTTTTTAATTGGTTTCCAAAATTTAAAATGTTACCCACATCTACCTTACTCCTGTGTTACAGTTATGAAAAATGAATACGAGGCCTTAATAGTCGTTTCACCAGTTATGTTCAAGTGAGATATCGAGGTAATAAACACAAGGCTCTCGTGCGCACGTTAATATTAGAAATGTCCGTTAATTCTGTATTTAACGCTCGTGTTGTGGATTGTGGCAGTGTAATCTCGAGACTGTGCACGCGGTGAACGGTTGCTGCAACCGGCAGGGATTCTAATAAACAAAGATTATTAAAAAATGCGGTTGAGTATAAATTAGGAGCGAACCTGTTATTTAATAGCTCACAGGAAAATTGATGGCAGGCTCGAGTAGGAGTGGTGATTGGTATTCAGCAGAAGCTCGGACGGCGAGGTGAGGTGAGCTCGCAAGGTCGGACGTTGTGACATACAGTATCGGTCAGTGTGAGCATACTGTACTGAGCGCGTCGTGTTACTCTCACACAGTATCGGTCAGTGTGAGCATACTGTACTGAGCGCGTCGTGCTACTCTCACACAGTATCGGTCAGTGTGAGCATACTGTACTGAGCGCGTCGTGTTACTCTCACACAGTATCGGTCAGTGTGAGCATACTGTACTGAGCGCGTCGTGTTACTCTCACACAGTATCGGTCAGTGTGAGCATACTGTACTGAGCGCGTCGTGCTACTCTCACACAGTATCGGTCAGTGTGAGCATACTGTACTGAGCGCGTCGTGTTACTCTCACACAGTATCGGTCAGTGTGAGCATACTGTACTGAGCGCGTCGTGCTACTCTCACACAGTATCGGTCAGGATGAGCATACTGTACTGAGCGCGTCGTGTTACTCTCACACAGTATCGGTCAGTGTGAGCATACTGTACTGAGCGCGTCGTGCTACTCTCACACAGTATCGGTCAGTGTGAGCATACTGTACTGAGCGCGCTGTGCTACTCTCACACAGTATCGGTCAGAGTGAGCATACTGTACTGAGCGCGTCGTGCTACTCTCACACAGTATCGGTCAGAGTGAGCATACTGTACTGAGCGCGTCGTGCTACTCTCACACAGTATCGGTCAGTGTGAGCATACTGTACTGAGCGCGTCGTGCTACTCTCACAAACTTTTAAACTTGAAGTACTGCATTTTCAGTTGGGGCTTTTAGTGTCATTGTTACGTACCGCTTTAGATCCATTCCCTTACGACTGGAAAATATAATACAAACATTGAGAACCACGTTAGGAATTATAGGCATTTATATTATGTAGCTATTATGAACTTGTTTGTAAAGAGACTTGAGATATAACTACGATATATAGGAATAAGTATTACTGTATATACATCACAATTTGAGAGAATGGTGTGTTTTTAATATAATTGTATAAAATAAGGCATTTTCTTCCGTTATGATTCAAATACTTAATTTTTTTTTATTTAAATACACCATTAAATCAGAGAGAGAGAGAGATGATTTAACCCCCCCCCCGCGGCTCCATACCCCTCCCACTCCTAGCTAAGGTTACACTTGTAAGTACAGAAAAACAGCGAGCTGAAGTAGATCGTTAAAAGAATAATAAAAGGTTATGCTATACGTTCTGGACGTGCCGAGGAAGCATGCATGCACAACGTATTGTATTGGGTAGAGCACGCCAAAGGATAGACGGTAAAACAATACATCGACCGCCAGTAGAGCAAATTAGAGTGGAACACAATGTGACGAGCGGCAATAAACAGCATGTATTAGTAGAACACAATACGATTAGTAATTGGAGCAAATACAGTGGAAGACAATGGGACGAGCGACAATAAACAGCATGTATTAGTAGAACACAATACGATTAGTAATTGGAGCAAATACAGTGGAAGACAATGGGACGAGCGACAATAAACAGCATGTATTAGTAGAACACAATACGATTAGTAATTGGAGCAAATACAGTGGAAGACAATGGGACGAGCGACAATAAACAGCATGTATTAGTAGAACACAATACGATTAGTAATTGGAGCAAATACAGTGGAAGACAATGGGACGAGCGACAATAAACAGCATGTATTAGTAGAACACAATACGATTAGTAATTGGAGGATAATACAGTGGAAGACAATGGGACGAGCGACAATAAACAGCATGTATTAGTAGAACACAATACGATTAGTAATTGGAGCAAATAAAGTGGAAGACAATGGGACGATCGCCAATAGAGCAAAGAAGAGGGGAGGACAATCCGGCGAAGGACAGTAGAACAAGTTCTCTTTTTTGAAGTAAGTGACGGCGAAAGGCAATAAAATATATTGTTTATAACACGGTAAAATGAAGAGTGAGTAGACAAGAGGTATTATAGAGTTTGATGGTAGAAAAATCGGTTGTGGAGAAAACTGCAATGCGAAGGATGATTAGGATAATGTAAAGGGCACCGCAGTACGGTAGAATCCAGAAGAGATTGTATTGTAGGCAAGTCAGACGCTACGCGGCGGCGATAGTGGAGCGGGCAGGTGTCAAAAAGTGACGTAATTGTGACCCAATCGCCGATTTCTGGAGACAAAACAATTATGTGGTAACCGACCCGAACATTCCATAACCGTGTTATAACATCACTTCTGTCTCGCTGTCCCCTGTCCAGCGGTCTTACTGTACAGTTCCTATCGGTAAACACGGTAACTTCACGTTTGTCATTACAAAAAATATACCTTACATCCAATTAAATAAATAAATGTAATACATAAAATGCTTAGCGAGATAAAAACACAATTTTTGAAGAGCACTACAGTAAAAATGTTGTAGTAATTCAAACAAAATTGTATCAACACGTGTCTAAATACAACGAACTGTCGGTACATGCCTCACACACTCGTATATGTCCATTTCCATTTAAGGAACTGGATACGTGTTGTACTAGAAGATTATTCGGAGTAAAAAACGGAAATTCGGTACAATATTACGTTAATTATTAAAAAAAACAACTAGTTTACCTTTATTAGATTAGATTAACAATTAACATTATCTTAGCTTTACGACATATTTTACATTGTTGTACTTTTCTTTTAGGACAAACAATTCCATATTTATATAATCTGTTATAAAACTGAAATTTTGTGTGGGTTTTATTGAGGTGAATTGTGATGCGAGGCTCGATGATTGCGCCACAATTGAATTCCAAATGCCAAGAGTTTTCGGTTTATAACATCCAGTCACAGCCGTCGTAATTGTTTTCGATAATTGTGTATGTGCGAGCGTAACATCGTGTTACCGAGCAGCGCCACACTCGTGCCTCCATCACATACGAACCATGATCTTCCAGTACGTAGGAGCAGGACAGCTACAATTACAGAAGCTCTGTACACACAATACATTATGTAGAGATGGTCGGTGTTAAACACTGTGTGTCATAGTTAATTATTACTGAAGAAATGTTTAACACACACCGAGTAAAAACAATAAACACGTATGATGTACAAGGAGTGCGGGCACCATTGTGTTTGGTCTTCAAAACTTCCAATCAAAATTTAACATTTGTTCTTTATCGTCATTCTGATTACGTCATATGGCATGTTTCTTAATGAGGACTTATGAGTAGTATTACAACCGTCAACACGATGGAGACGGAATACTTTGGAACATTTGGAATTTTATAAACAAGATGTCAATTACAAGTGTATTATCTTCATATGACGTATAATTTACATAAATATTATCACACCCTGAAATCACTACCTAGGTTTGCATAGCAGGACATATACAATAACAAGATGGTTACCCAAACATCTTGGGCTTGTTGGGGGTTACCGAGTTCTCCGTAGCGGCCAGAATTATTAGTGGGTAGAAAATAAGTCCAGAGCAAGAATTGATGATAAATGTAATAGTCTCTGAAAATAATGTGGAAATTTAAAATGAGTGCTCCATTTGCCGAGCTGTTTGGTTGTTCATAAGCATAGTTTTACTCTAACCAACTGTTTTCGTCAGATAGCAATCATTTGATACTTTCTATTACTAAACAACTTAGTTAAAAGCCATGGTAAAACATGATTAATGGAAATTCAAATATTCAGGCATAGCTATAGATTTGACATCTGGGGAATTTGCTTAACGTAACATGTGAGACTCCTTCATGAAAGAGTCCTTCTCGCTGTGTCTGTGACATCACACAGCACAGGATATTCCACAATCGCTGTGGTTGTGTTACTATTTTCCCTTGTTATTACTTGTATTACTGTTGAATAGTTATGTGCAGTGTAATTAGTACAAGGGAAAGCGTGATACATATCTGTCTCGCAATCTTTGTAATAATGTAGAATAGATTCAGCCGACACACACACACACACACACACACACACACACACACACACACACACACACACACACACACACACACACACACACACAAATTTATATATATTACAAAAAGACTTTTACTCTTTCACTCAATTATATTTTTTGTGCTCATACTTCGGTAAAAATGTGTGTAAAATGCAAACACGATGTAATCGTCAGTTGACCTTTTTTAGTACATTAAACTCATTTCTAATCTTTTAATCTATAGAATTTTTGTATATCCGGATAAAAAGAGGTATATCAATTAATATATTTTCAAGAAATTGGTGTCAAGAAGTGTTGTGAATTTCCATCAGAACGTTAGGATATTTTATAATCAGGCACAATGAAAACTGTTGATGATCATGAGAACACTTTTTTGCAGCATGTATAAGAGAGAAAATCGGAGGGAAAGCTGTATTTTTACTTATAAACAAGTTTAATTTCCCTAATAAATATGTATTTAGAAACTTCATTAAACTATAAATCAATGCCAATTATGTGAACTCCCCTAAACTATCTCATTTGCATACTATAAAACTGTCACTTTTTATTTGAGCTGTTTTAAATTGTTCCTGATTAATACATTTCATAAACTTCTACTTTATAAGACTGTAATTCATCGTATAATGTTAAATATGTGTCTAATTTCTTTTTTCTTGGTGAAAAATAATTAAAAGGTTTTGAATCAAAAATGTAAAAAGCATTTTCCCAGCCAAAATTTTGTTGCACCACCCAAATGGACTATAAAAAAACCTTTGACATCACATGTTTCAATAGAATCGCAATTAGAGGTGATAACGGTTTGTAATGTGCGATTTGGTACCGCATTGCATTCATTTACAGCGATGCAAGATGTTATGTCTTGTTACGTTATAATTATTGTAACGTAATATCTATTGTAATGTCTATTGTTGTAATAACTAGTTTGTTGCACTGGCGCGTACTCCAGGTTTGTGGTTAATTGGGTTAATTGTCGTGAAGTATTACAGAACCAGTGCATGGCTACGGGGGAGCAGTAGAGAATATTGTTAAATCAATCATGTCATTTGTAAAATGTTGAAGATGCAGATTGTATTGGTTGTTCTTGAATAATGACTACATTGAAAAACACACCAACCAATACTTTTTTTTATTTTGCGAGGCCTGTCGATAGCGTTCCTCACAATGTTATTGGAGTTGTTTTAGTTTGATAATACACTTAATTGCTCCTTTCTTGAATTTTAGTTTTTGAGTTTTATACATCATACTCCACAGAGGTTATCATTAAGATGTTCAATTTGATGTTTAGCAACAGAACTATGTTTACACGTTTGTATCCGGGTAATGTTATGGAAGTATGTTCAGTTTTCATGTTTAGTAGCCGTACAACATGATATTGTAAATAACAGTGACGATTATGAAACCGTATTTGTACATAGATAGCATCTAAGTGATGAAGTGGTATGATTTTATATTTTACAACCGAGTATGAGAATGTTGTAAGTAGGGAAATGTAAATGTAGTAGTGCCTTATCAGTGCTATCGGAGGCAAGGCCGTAGTGCGTTGATAAGGGTTTGAACTCGTTTCATCAAGCGCCGCGCCTATCATTGTAGGGTGTAAAACGATGTGGACTAGTCATGTGTTCTGTTTAACTGAGGTTTAATATTCAAACAGGCTGGAAATTCGAACCATTTCATTTGTATAAAGTTTTGGAAATGTGTAAACTTTGGTGCCAATAAAAGTGTGATACACTTCTTCAACCTTAGCGCATGAAAGCGATCTATTCACCAGCGAGAGAGTCGGACAAAGTATCACGCCCCTCACGTTGTCAGTTGATCCATTGCTTTGTATGGGCGTTAACCCCGACCGTTCCGTCTTATAATCGTTCCTAGTGTATCATTGCGTATGTGGAAAACACAGATTGTTTAGAAGATCAAAGAGTGTGATATTAGGCATTTTGTTTGTGTTACAATTGATAATAAACAGTTTTATCTGTAATGTTTGCATTGCGAATGAGAATACATCAATATAAACTTGCTCACGTTTATTCGCTTCTGGGACGTTTCTCTCATATTATACACCTGCACATTTCTCAACGATACAGTCCTATTGCAACTATACCTGTTTCAATAATTATTTCGCTCATATTTTACCATACAATTCTTTTACGTTTTTGTAAAAGATCTTTAAAATATCGCATTTTTTCAAATGTGTTACTAGTAGTTGGAGAATTATGAAATAACAGCAAAAATGTACTTAAAATAGCTGTTTATTATTTTTAACTATATGTTTAAAACATAGCATAATTTCTATGTAGCAACACGTAATAGAATCTTTGTTGTCCTAAAGAAGTAAACTAGTAGTACATCATGTTTGTATGTTTGAATCGTCCTAATAAAATAGAGGAAACCTTCTTATATACTAATAGAATATCATTCCTCTGCAGTAAATAATCAGGTGATCTATAAAGTACATTTCAAGTACGGTGAAGTACTAAGTACAATAAAACGTATTGTCCCGGGTAGTTCTCTATGTTCGAGTTTGGATATAATATGCAATGGGATAAGTAGAACTAATAAAGTGGGAGAACTTTAATATGATAACTTGTAATGTAGAACAGATCGTATATTGTGGTGCAACATTGTTAAATGGAGCTACTATTACTGATGACGACAAGGCCGATTGTTATCCTTCCATGTCACTGGTTGATGGTCATGTAACCGACAACCGGGTAACCGGGAAGGCGGTGAGAGGCGCGTGAACTTGGCCGAGTATTTACCTTCTATAGTATCCTGTCTAGACCTTATTACAGTGAGACCTTGGAAAGTTCTGGTTAGTTATAGGTGTTATTTATAATAGTGGGAAGTTTATTGAAATGTTGAGGTACCCATAACACGGATCATGGTTCATTGCTTAAATACGAATATTAGGTGGTAACATGGGCGGTGGGGGGAGGGGTTGGTATGTATTTCCTTGGCGGAAAATTGCTGTGCTCCCTAGTAGATGGATTTTTAAAAAATCTGCGATTTGTATCAGGGCTGACCTTATGAAAATTCCTGCGCAAATTTCGTCCTTTGTGACACCTGAACCAAACACACAAAAATAAATGGAAATTGTATAGGCAGCAGGCCACCGTCTAGCAAGGAGACGGCATTATTAATATAATTCCATCTATTTCTTAATTTAAGCCTAAAGGGTATTTCTTACATCATCCGGAATATTACCTTTTAAACCCAAAGTCCAGTAATATTTGTTAAAATAACTTAGTGGTACTGTATATGATTTTCATTTTTTAAGGGAAAGGAAGTACACGCCATGCATATGAAGTACTATTTTGATGGATTGTTCACGTGTTAGCTCTAAAAATATCAGCTTTAAAAATGTTTGAACTGTTTAAAACAAGCTCAGCGGTAATGATTCCCTGTTTTTCTTGCTGTGTGATGCGACATATTTAGATATTCCCGGCACTTCCTCGGCAGGAGGGAAAGTGGCCGAAATTCCTGCAAGCTTAGGCACATCCTGATATTGCACTGCGATTGCGCTCGCCGCTGCGGTTATCTGTGCCAGAGCAAAGAAGGAAAGTGATTGGGTTCACAAATAGCAGCCGCCTATAGGGCTTCTCACCGACATAGTGACAAACTGGTGAAGCAACAGGCGTGCGCCATTGACACATCGAACTGTCGATCCATATATATTCTGATATTATGTATATTTTCATGGGGAAGATGCAAATTATTGTTTTGATTTCAATAATACAAGACATTGTCATAAACAAATATTTTTAATTTGTCTTAAAAGTTAATCTGCAGTTATGCATATAATGTAATGTAAAAAATTCTCTAAACTTTCTAAGAAAGTTATATAATCTAAAAAGTAAATTTTGGATATAATAAAACTCTATGTCTATTGTACCCCTTATAAGATTAAAATACTAGAATTCAGTATATTAGTATCAGTGGTAGTAAGATAGATAAATCTTCTAACACAAAGCGAAATATAAGTCTTGAATCAGTTTTTTTTTTTTGCAAACTACATTTAGTTTTTTCAATCGTATACGTCCAGAAAACGATCGTAAAGGAAGTTATATCACGATGTGAATGACAGTCTGACTGACCGCTCCACATTCACACGACTAGTGATAAGCCTGTCCACACTTCAATCTCTAATAGTTGCTCTGACCGACACCAGTTCGGGAGCATTTATTCAGAGACCATTCCGTCAAGTGCCAAATACTTTAATAAGATCCTTTATTTGGGTCGGCTATTACAATGATGATTTGTTCATAATTCGAAACCCAATTTGTCATCCAAGCCTCCAGTATGTAACTCGGACACTAACTAAGAAATGGTTTGTTTGGTGTGTCAAGATTGGAAGTTGTTACAAATTTGAAATTCTGAGTAGACAAGAATTGTCGTATAACAGTCTTCTTTTTCCCTTTTATATACTGTTAGAGGTAATGGTTCTTTCTTGACCTTGATGGTCGTCGCTTTGAGATGGCTCAAATGAAACTGTGGATTCTCATTGTATATAAACGCTATATTTAAGTCAGGCGTACATTTATTGTGAGGTATCCTATCATTGAGATGAATTGCTACGGAGGACACAAAAGTCGTGGTAGTGGTAGTTTTCATCATGGGAACATCTCTGTGTTGTGATGCATCGCAATGCCATCGATATAGATAATCTTTTTAGACTATGTGTCAGGGATGCCAACAGTATAAAAATTAAAATGACAACAGCAAGGGACGAAACTTGGGGCAGTCCATACTGAAGCTGTCAAAAACAACCCTCTTAATTCACAGATTAACCTTAACGAAACGGTAACATTGCAGAGGTTTGACGTTTTAAAAAGGAAAGGTTACGAAGTTAGGTCATAAACTTAACTTCAGTAGAAAGTATTTTTGTTAGTAATCTTTGGACCCACAAAGGTGGTTTATATGTTGAGCTTGCTATTGTACTCGGCCCCTATAAAATATGTTAACGCAGTCTAGTCTTTTAGTACAATTACGACCAGGTTTAAATTATCTCGTTTAGGATGTACAAAGGCTTTATGCATGGTCTAAATTTTACAAGAGTCTCTAAATCAACTTTTAATTTATTTTCCATTTGAAAATCATACTGAAAATTACCACGCGGTCTGCTGTGTTTCGGGGCTTTTACAGGGTAATTATTTTAAAAAGAAGCAATTTCAGAAATGCTACAAAAAAGAACTTCTAAGCCATTTAAAGAATACTATTGGAAGACTCCCAGGGAGGCCTACTACATTACTTTAATCAGTAGGAATATATTATATGGCTGATATATCGAGGGGATCATGATGTGCAAGGAATTTTTATGAGGACATTCCTATTGAAAGTGTTCTCAAAAGCGACCAATCCTTATGACTCACTGTGAGTGAAATTGAAACTCTGAACTGTTTTCATTCACTTTCATCATCTCGAGTGAGTTCACTTTAAAACTTGAAGACCGGTATTACTTGAGGTAGTGTAACAGTTGTAGAAGTCCTCGCAACCCTGACTGCTAGCCAATAGCTAGAAGCTATTATGTAAGTAGGTCAAGTTACCAATGGCAAGAAAATTAAACTGTATTCCTTCATCACCCTTGTAGTAAACCCTCTTTCCAAGGTCTTTCTTCCTGACACGTGACGGTTTTAGTAATGATTATGGGAACATAATTTCTTAATTTTAATGTTCGTGTCGAAATGCTAAAAATTAAATTCTACCATAAGTTTAGTTTAGTTATTATTATAAAAATAACATTACTAGTCTACACTTTACAGCCTAAGAAATAAATGCGTACGACGGAACTCTCGGAGACTTAAACGACTGGTAGTGACGTTGGAGCAAAATAATGTTTGTATTGCTTTTTCCTACAAGAAACTTATTGCCAGTTGTGTAATCCAAATACTATGTTATCTCGATGAATTTTGATTATTGGTTCTTTTTAATATTGAAACCTAAAAATAGTTCGTCGTAATAAATGATACGTATTAAAATTCATTCTAAAGTAACGGAGGAATCTTATAGTGAGCAACAAAGTAATTAAATATAATTCAATAATCTTATTTGGAAATCTGTGTGTGTGTAAACGAATTAGAGAGTACGTATTTGATCGAATGAATGATTATATACTTTCCAAATTTCACTTACGATTATTGTTACATGCTTACGACTAGTGTTGCTAATGAAGTGGTGTACGTACAGAGTTGACAGTGAGCAATACCGCTCAGGTTTCTGCTTCAATCATTGACGAATCAACATTCTCCTATGACTACATAGACGACGACAGCAGCAAGACAACTGTACGAGCCCCTTAATGGTTTGTCCATGGTGACCGTCGTTTTTCGTTGTGCACGATCATTAGGTGCGGAATCTGTTCGTCCAGTTGGCGAGGGTTCTTAGTAACAGACATCTGGCTACGCAGGGTGACTCATATGAACAAGAGTAGGGCTACATAAACTATGAGAGTAGAGCTTGTCCATGCACCCCTCTCACGTGTAGGTGATCACTACTGGGAATACCAGCGCCAACCCTATCGTTTATTTCTCTTTCCCTGTGTGCATATTTTTGTATTCATGGCAAATTCATCAAAATATTGAATAAATAACATTCATGATATCCGCTAGAATTATTGAAGTGGGTGAAGAAAGGATATTTGATGCTGCAAAGAAGTCGTTATGCTCGGGCCATATACATACCGCCGTCCCAATCTATCACGGGTTATAAACCCGCTCGACGGTGAAGTGCACTTCTCAATACTGCCAGATCTGCAGATACGTCACTTCCTCAGAACTAAACACCAGAGCAGCGGTTTAGCAGCAGTCTTGAGCCGACCTTGTTAGTTGCTCAATCCATCAGTATGCGATGTCACCAGGGCAAGCAGACACGGTGAAGTGCACGTCTTATTACTGCCAGATCTGCAGATACGACGTCACTTCCTCAGGACACACTAAACACCAGAGCAGCGGTTTAGCAGCAGTCTTGAGCCGACCTTGTTAGTTGCTCAATCCATCAGTATGCGATGTCACCAGGGCAAGCAGACACGGTGAAGTGCACGTCTTGTTACTGCCAGATCTGCAGATACGACGTCACTTCCTCAGGACACACTAAACACCAGAGCAGCGGTTTAGCAGCAGTCTTGAGCCGACCTTGTTAGTTGCTCAATCCATCAGTATGCGATGTCACCAGGGCAAGCAGACACGGTGAAGTGCACGTCTTATTACTGCCAGATCTGCAGATACGACGTCACTTCCTCAGGACACACTAAACACCAGAGCAGCGGTTTAGCAGCAGTCTTGAGCCGACCTTGTTAGTTGCTCAATCCATCAGTATGCGATGTCACCAGGGCAAGCAGACACGGTGAAGTGCACGTCTTGTTACTGCCAGATCTGCAGATACGACGTCACTTCCTCAGGACACACTAAACACCAGAGCAGCGGTTTAGCAGCAGTCTTGAGCCGACCTTGTTAGTTGCTCAATCCATCAGTATGCGATGTCACCAGGGCAAGCAGACACGGTGAAGTGCACGTCTTATTACTGCCAGATCTGCAGATACGACGTCACTTCCTCAGGACACACTAAACACCAGAGCAGCGGTTTAGTAGCAGTCTTGAGCCGACCTTGTTAGTTGCTCAATCCATCAGTATGCGATGTCACCAGGGCAAGCAGACACGGTGAAGTGCACGTCTTATTACTGCCAGATCTGCAGATACGACGTCACTTCCTCAGGACACACTAAACACCAGAGCAGCGGTTTAGCAGCAGTCTTGAGCCGACCTTGTTAGTTGCCCAATCCATCAGTATGCGATGTCACCCGGGCAAGCAGACGCGGCGCGGTGCTGCTTTCACTGACGTCCCTGTCAGCGCCGTCCTGTTCTGTTGTCCTGCCTTGTGTTGGATAAGTGTGTGTTGCGTCAACACGGCCCTGTGCACTCTACACTCTACATTGTACACTGAACAGTTGTCAATGTTGATATATGGTATTCTGATTGAATCTACCAAGTAATACGATTCGTTTATTCCATGATAGTTGCTTTACAATCATAACAAACTAAATCTGTTGTCTTGGTTCATTAAAAAATTTGAATGAAAATTAGGAATATAGTGTTTGTTAAAGTAAATGCCTTCCAATTAATTTAAACCGTTATTATAGGCGTTCTTCTTGCGAGTGGTTTATGGAAAAAATTTGTAGAGTTACACGCATTTTTTAATAAGTAAATATCAGCCGATGCGATAATCCGTGCGTGAAGGTCTTTTATGCCTTCATTTGTCTGTGTTTCACATTTTTTAGTGTGTGCATTCACTTCTATAAAAAGCCATTCTCTTACACTGGCTTCAATAGAAAATGGCATTAGAAGAATAATTTCCCCTTCTTATCAAGGACAACAGATTTTAATTTCATTGCGATTATTAGTTCTATCAGTATCATTGTGTGGTGTTCACTTATCTGTGTTTCACATTATTTAGTGTGTGCATTCACCTCTATAAAAAGCCATTCTCTTACACTGGCTTCAATAGAAAATGGCATTAGAAGAATAATTTCCCCTTCTTATCAAGGACAACAGATTTTAGTTTCATTGCGATTATTAGTTCTATCAGTATCATTTGTATCAGGTGTTTACAGAATCTTCTCTCGGCCCGATGTGAATAGTCTTCCTCCTATCATCGAGGTCGTGAATTACGGGGATATCCTGGACTGTTGCCTATCTCACCATTTTATCAATGCCACATTTCTCCTTTTCATCGTGCTTTAACATATTTTACTTTCGTAAGCTACTTCTGCAAAATGAAGGATATAGTATTGTTGTAATGATTTTCTGTTTTATTGTTAAAAGTTATAATCTCTATTATTTGATGATATTAGATTATACTGATGATATACACTTAGTTTCGCTGCTGAAGGTATCCTCAAAAGTAACATTGAGTAAAGTTGTAAGTAGAACCCTGCACACTTTTAAATATTTTTGATAACCTGTAAGCTCATCTTTGTTACCGAACACACAATACGCCCGAAGGATCAAAATAACCTTATAATTAACATTTACATGAGTAACGTTCATGCGAATAATAGTGAAATCAACAATCATTAATTAACTGATATCGAGAATGTATTAACAATCCAGGTAGTGTCAATATGTATTGTGCAGTGATACTGCAAAAGTACCAAACGTAAATAGGCGATAGTATACCTTAGTCTTAGTATACTCGGTTCGAATGGTTACGTCCGCAAAGGCAAATATTCCGGAAATGTAACCTTCAAGGACAATAAATAAACTATCCATGTAAATGCAGTGCTGACATTGGATTGGTGTCCTATGTACTACTTGATATTGCAATTATTCCATGCCACAAAAAGCACAGTAATAGGTGAAAAAGGTGTTACGAACGGGAAGTGTGACGTAGTCAAGGATATCTTGCTTAAACTATGTAGCTACCACACACCTTAGAGGTTCAGATCTATCCGTAATAACAGACGTTTGGGGCGCAACACCGTGAAACATACTGTTGTCCCACTTGTTTTTATAAGTACTAGTACAAGTTTCAAATAAAATGAAGTCTCCAAAATACACCGTTTGGACTAAGAAAATAATCTGCAGGTATGCTACAACCTTAACGAGGTTGTGTTGTGTAGTGCACAACTATCGAGGTCGCACCTGCGCGATCTTGGCCTATTTAACTTCCGCACTTCTTCTGGTCTGCATTGCTCAATTATAGATACGTTTCACTTCATATTTTAGCTTGTTCAGCAGTTAACCCGTTCGATTATTTTACTGTACAGTTGTAGAGTAGGAGAAACTTATTAATTGTGTGAACCCCCCCTCTCGCTCGAAACTTTAATTCACAACGAGTTAAATAGAAGTTTTGTTTTCGATAACGTAGCATTTAAATTTTGTTGTGTATCATTGACTTTATATATATATGTATTTTTAAAAATTTCCTATGAAGTAGCTGTTTATGTTGTACACACAATGAATGGACAGGCACAATGAAATGGCTATAGTTAATTGACAAAGTTTACGAGAGCAAGTGGGAGCGACGCGACTCGTAGTTGCAAGGCGTAAATGTCGTGAGTAGTAGTAAGTCGTGTAACATAAAATCTCATTATTGCTTGCCTTCTGATTAGCTCTTGCAGTTGTAGCATTGTGTTGCATCTCTTCGTGCAGTAGAGAGAGAGAGAGAGACTGCTGTCAAGGCGAGCAAGTAGTCAATTAAAACCACATAACTACTCTACTACAAGGGCCTCTCTCGCGTGTACTTCCTACTAGTTACCGGAAATTGTTCTTCTGTAATATTGTACATATTATGTAACATTGCCATCTATATTTTACGTGCAGTGTTTTGCCTACACCATCCCGATCTCTTTTCGTTACTTGTTTGACCAAATTACAAATCGAAGTGTCTGGAGTGTTGTGGTACAATCGCTAACAATTCCAATATTCTGGAATTTCAAAAGTTCTTAAATAACTAATTCATTGTTGTGTTTTGAGGACTGCTGAACATGCAAGTGCACGTTTTATTTAAAATAATTTGCGTTGTATGAGTGGCCGGACTTCCTATGAATATAGATAAAATGCGCATATTATTTAAAAACGAGGTACTGCCAGTGATTTTTGGTAGTTTGACAGAATTCAGTATTTTATTTCAATATATGGTATACCCGCAAGGAAGATTATTCAGGGGTATATACAAGAAAATACTTAGTTTTAACACTGTACTTGAAATGTTCCCAATATATCGTGATGGCAGGTACAGTTTCTTTGGCATCTAAGTATTAATTACCAATAGGCTTTGTACTGTACTGGTAGCTGTGCCACCGAGAGACGACTGACGAGTGCAGTTGAGAAGGTCATACCTGAGGAATGTGAACGCGTAGAACAACTTTTCGCAGCTCAGCACTTTCTTGTATAAACACAAAGACGGCGATTTTCATATTTTTGTCAACAAATCCTTCAGCCAAACGTTTGTACAGTGTTATGTTGTAGTGAGTGACCTGTCTTAAACAGCAAATTGTCTCTAGGGATCAACTTGGAACGTCGCAGTACTATATCTGAAGTTGAGTACTACTTGATAGTTTCACTATTTAAGTATGATTGCGTCATGATTTCTTTACTTACGTGATGTACTTTTAAATCCGTATCGTTAAAGAAAAATCGAATCTATGTTTATCGGATGTACGGACTAACTGTTATAAAAGCGAGGGTAGTTTTGCTTGTCGTGCTGATGCCACGTTAACCAGTGGATTAAATTAGCGCACACGTAAAACTAGTATTTTTTAATAAAATACACTAGGAATCGAAATCTATCTTAGTAACCATAGCGAACAGAAAGTCTTTCTCAAACCACATAAAATATTAACGGAAATGATTGGTCTTATGAGGAACTTTATAGAATTAGGCCTACGTGTCTCCTGCAAAATCTCATCCAAATTATGGAAGGGCATTTCTCAACAAGAATACATATTTGTCACTTCAGAATGTATTTGTAGTCCGGGGATGACTATCACGGAACCAGTTCGCGCTGTGGGAACCAGTTCTCTACTGACCAGTTCCGCACAATCCGACCTGTACCCTCGACCCCGCGACCGACAACTATCTGAGCTATGAATGGAACTGGACATTTGTATGCTAAATAGGAGTCTAACCTCTACGGTCCGGTTATAAATCAGAATCTTGAGACGGCAATGATAACTCAAGTGGTCAGGAGGTATATGGCCTTTGGCAGTGTCCCAGTGTACGTGCGTGCGTATGTGTGTGGGTGTCAGCTGCTGTACTCGACACCGACACCCAATGTCGTGACCTCCCTTAGCAGTTTTTTGTCAGTCACTGACCATTCAAGTACTGTCGTGATACGATTACATCGTGGCAAAGTCGCTATTCTACCGCCTCATTTCTGTCACCTCGTATGTTCTGTTCTTGGGTAGGATTAGTATCTTGATAAATAACGTACTTATTTATATGTGGTAACCGCGTCTTCTCGGTCTTATATCCGCATTTTAATTATATATATATATATATATATATATATATATATATATATATATGTTGACCTTATTTTAGTCCGTAATTTCGTTACAGTATTTTAGCCTTCATTTCCTGTGTTTTTTAAATCTGAAATCTATTGCATTTAAATAAAAAAATTAAATACGACATGGAGAAAATTTCCTTTTCAATATCTACTTCCTGGACTTGATTCTCGATACTGAATGAAAGCAAGTTGATTCGATGTAGGTATAGTATATGAATATGTATCGCCCGCGAGAGTATTGTGTGTGTGTGTGTGTGTGTGACCCGATATGTGGGGCTAATGTTGTGTGTGTGTATGTAACCGGGCTAATTGGACACGGGTTAATGTGGAGCATATTACCACACGGAGTTCTGTCTATTGTCAGTGAACGTGCACGGTGGACAGCGGGGTAGAGTGAGCAGTGGTCAGTCGGGCGTACCGCAGGGCTCTCCTTTACCTCTGCTACTGTTTCCGTTGTTATTGAGCAAGGTACTAGTTTAGTTTTAAGATTGGACTGGATTTAGATCAGATTTGTATTGTATATGTACTGTAGCATAATGTTCCCTCTAAGGTTTCTTGGTTAAATCGGCAATAAAATGCAAAATAATTATATAGGATCGATGAATATATATATATATATATATATATATATATATATATATATATATATATCTCGTTCTACCGCTGAATTATATTTTAGTCGAAGCCCAATGGCGATGTAATCAAGAACATCTATTAGCATTACAGAATAGTCTCTGATACAGAGATATTACAAGTATCTTGATGATAGAATCACCGCCATTCCTGTCACATTTTTGAGGAAATCGATAGTGATGGTCTTTCACCAAAATTAAAAGTTTATTTTTTACAGTGTTAATCAAATTCCCTTACACTTATAAAGGTTATATCGTAGAATTCGGTTTCACTTTGAAGTGAACCGCCAAAGAGAGAACTGAGTTATGAAATCGCCAAAATATTTATCATTTAGGACAATTATGGACGTCTTTCAAGTCTATTGTCCCCGAGACGTGAGTCACAGACAACCGTAGATAATGCGATAACTGTGGGCTTGAGACAGAGTTGTCAAAGTGATATCAGGAAAATTGCCAAACTGAGTAGCATACGTCTGGTCGAGCCAAAAAAGTAGGAAAACTTATATTTTTTGTTCTATTAAGTTACAATTTAGCGATATATTACTTTTGATTTGGTTTAAAATTTGTTTTAAGCTATTAATGAATTACTCTTAACAAAGTTTTTCGCTAATTAACGTTTGCTAAGGAATCGCTAGAAACTAGATATACCAGTTGATTAAATACTCGTACAGCGGCAATTACAGAGGTAATAGATATGTATCAGTTTTTATTTTCAATTTGTGTTAGTAAGAAAAATACCCGAGGACTCATTGGCGCCATTAAAATAACGGCCATATTTGGATGTTGCATTATGTGCTTAACTGTTATTTTCTTGTTGTAAGGCGAATACGGATCTGGCGGTATGTCCGGACCATCGACCAGCACGCATCCCGACCTGAATATTGCATAGGTTCGGTAAACAATAGTGAGATCGTTGTTGCGTGCACCCAGTTTCATCGATGACGTACAACAAACGTCCAGTCAGTCGTCGAGTAGTCGTATTCTCGCCTTAACAATACTTCCTGTGTTCCATTTTAGTGTTACACTGAAATTAACTTTATTTTACTGTTACAGGTGAGTTTCCTCCTCGGTGCCCTATAGTAAGTACATAGATTTAAGATTTCTATTATGAGAATTTTCTCAAGCTAATTTGATAAACTACTTCGAAACATAACTCGATGGTCAAACCATTAAGCACTTCCAAAAAAAAGATAAAAATTCATAGTAAATTATTTTAAAAG
Source organism: Homalodisca vitripennis (assembly GCF_021130785.1). Classification (NCBI taxonomy): domain Eukaryota; kingdom Metazoa; phylum Arthropoda; class Insecta; order Hemiptera; family Cicadellidae; genus Homalodisca; species Homalodisca vitripennis. The sequence continues at coordinate 47,979,904 of NC_060207.1, read as the reverse complement.
TGGTTACTGGTTAAGTCAGTCGAAGTTGTAATGTGTGGAATCTGTACTATTTGTGGAGATTTTCAACACAACTGTCTTATTTTATCTCTGGTCTGTTAAAACTTGACTACACATTGGAAATAACGTAGTCGATTTATTGAGCTACTGAGCTTTTTCTTCCACCAAAAATGTTCCAATAATATATATATCCCAGCTGGAACTTAGTTTATATGTAATCTTTTCTGTTTTGCAAGATTGTCTATAATATTCGCTCAGTACGATCGGTATTCTTTTTAAGTTCGAAATCTAAATTTTTGTGAGCTATTCGTCTCGGTTAATAAACAAGTTCCTTGATTACGTTTTTTTATCACACAGTGTTATCGTATGGAACACATGTGATTAGGACCACTATTGTATTTATGTTAATTTGAAGCTTGATTGGTAACATTGAAATAAAAGTTAGTGATTTTGATGAATGTATGGGCTGTCTTTATTAGTTATTCTGTTGTTATCTTCATTCTAGATGTCAATGCAGTCTCACCACGATTCTTTAGATGTGTAAAATGCAACTGTTTTTTTTTTTTTTTTTTATAACTCGACGAAAGTATTCATATTAATTTTGAAACTGTCTTATCTTGTTTAGTGGAAATGAATTGTTCGCTTACCTTTGTTTGCTAGTGTTATGTATAACTGAGACATATTTGGGTTCTCTTAGTATAAAATTACCTTAAAAATGTTATTCCCTTAGCATTTTTACAATTTTATGAATTGAGAAGAATTGAATTGGCTGTGAATTGTGTTACGGTAGAAGGTAAGATTTCAAGAAGCTGTCTTAGATACTTTTTGGTTCTGAGAAATACGATTTGTTTGGTACGTAAAAATCTTTGAATTATTATCTGCTTTACAATTAGGATTTTATCAGTTCATTTGGGCTAGTCGATACCTCATTTCGATGTTTGTTGGGATGTGGTTAAATAATGTTTTTGGCAAAAATTTGACAATAATGAAAATTTATTACCGTGTCTGTAGCAATGAGTAAGTGATGGCAATGCCACGTATTTAGTGAAGTTGTTATTTTTAATTCGTATTGAAGTATTATTTCCATTTCTAGGATTGTTTAGAAATATGCATATTTTATTATTTAAAATTGATGATATTATTATTTGAAATTTAAAGTATGATTTTTATAAATTATATTCCTCACATTAGGTGCGTATAGGAATTTTAAGTTATTCTTTATTGGTTATGGCAGTGCTGCTTACATATGTCAAGTGATGGGTGTATTGGTACTCACGTATCGTACAGAACCAGAGGTAGGCTTGAGTCCAACGATCACCGCTAGAGAGACGGAATTGGAGGACAGTCGTGGTAACTGAATTATACTCGCATGGGCTTCGGAGGGGTTTAAGATTTGTTTTAGGATAAATTAATGCGATTTTGTCAAATAGCGAGATCAGAACTTTCCGATGCTAAAGTTTTTAATGAGGCAACACTATCACATTGTTTAGGCCTTCTAATTTAAAAAGAACAGATAATATCGAAAATTGTCGTAAAAATATTTCTAAAGATGAACCGATATTGACCTGAAATCCGAATAAAAAGCCTAATCATCCGTGACAGAAAATGGTTCCGTCTGTTCCATTTGTTCTAGTAAAATCGAACTCGTATGTGAGTTCTTTAAACGTACATACGTCGAATACCACGATCTTCGGTTACCTCATGAATAAAAGACATGGAGTTCCTACCAGGAAGAATTGGGCGGTGCGCTACGCTGCTGCGGGAACCCCGACCTAGACCTTGCCAAAAGCTATAATGACTGGAGCCTCCCAGAAATTTGTATAGTCACCGTAGTGTTTGATGAGTGACTGATGAGCGAACGCGGTATTTCCAGGTAAGTGTTCTGGAACGAGTTAAGCACTCTGTTCGATCTCGCTCTGGACTACGTAGTTGAGATTGTTGTGGCGCGCTCAGTAGATCGTCTCCTCGCCACGTCTGCTGGTCTCGCAGCGTTTCGCAAAGCAGGCGCAATTAAAGCAGATAACCAAGTAAGCTGTGATTTAAAAGTGGCTCGGTTATTACACCGGCGGGCGTTACGACACGTTGTAATACAGAAGTACTTTTCTGTTCGCGGTTGGGGTCCATTCTATTAAAGACCGGTTGTATGCTAAAAGAAGCGGGTAAGCTCTATACCGCCAACGTGAAATTCATTAATTTTAGAAACACTTTATATCTTAAACTGTTACAGGAACTGGCTTGGATGTTTTACGGAGCTTTCTTACATTAATTTGGAGTAGTGAGATCCAACATTGTGTATTTTGGTTGGCTATTGCATACGTTGTAGTATTAGTGTGTTTTACCCGTGTTTTATTTTCAAATACATCCATCCAAGTTGTATAAATAGCATTCGGTTGAATGTAAGTTGTTGCATGCCAACACTGTTAAAATACGTAGGCTCGTAAATTTAATATATAAAACCTACCCTTCTAAATAAGTATTGAAATTGTGGAAAGCAAGTTTATACGTTGGAAAACGATTGAAGGCTTATCTGGCATGACATTTGTATTTACTTTTTTACAGTATACAATTTTTTAACAAACGTAACTTGTTAAATTTGACTGAAAGTCAACACACTTTTTGGAATCGTTACAATTGCCTTTATTGCCCCAGCATAAGACTTCAGTTTATGAATTAATATAACATTATTGTTCGAAGCTGAGCCCATAAAATTGAAACTATTATTCTTTAAAAGAATATTTTCACAATTGCTGGGTTTCTCAATGTGCCAGACACGATTTCTGACGTCACTACTCATTTATCTATGTAGATAAAAGCCAAAATAGCTGTCAATGACAAGTACCTAGCTACAACAGAGACGTATCGTGCGCTGTGTAGACATCACTCTTGATGTCATATTTGACTTTCTCTTTGCGTCACTTCTCCCTTCAGTTATCTTGCAAAGTTCCCGCTCTGGAGGCTTTAATGATCGCAGCTGCAAACGTGAAAAGTAACATACGACTTATCAATTTTTATATTACTTATTAATTTCAATTTATTTATTAGATGCACGATATATAAACTCACTAAGTTCAGTATAGTTCGAACTTCTTTAAAGCATCATTTATTCTGTAAATCTAAGTAAAACATTACATAATGCTCACTCTTCTTTACTATTTGGCCAACTATAGTCTTATGAAGTAATTTTCTGTTGTTTTTATCAACTTTCTTGTATCTGAAACAGTTATCTCATGTGTTTAATATATAATTTATTAGTATCCAGTTTCATGAGATATTGTAAAAAACAGAGTACACCTGCTCTTCCATCCATATACTAGTACACATTCTCACAGACTAAGATTCTCTTGTAATACAAGTAACAACACCTCGCGAGAAAGGTTCCGCCTGTTCCTGTGGCTTGAGGTAGCTGGCCATATACTACCTACACATCATCCCAGACTATGACTCTCTTGTAATATGTTAAATCCTCGCGAGAATGGTTCGGCCGTGACTATATCCACTAGTCAAGAGAAATGTTCCGCCTGTTCCTGTGGCTTGAGGTAGCTGGCCATATACTACGTACACATCATCCCAGACTAAGATTCTCTTGTAATATGTTAAATCCTCGAGAGAATGGTTCGGCCGTGACTATATCCACTAGTCAAGAGAAAGGTTCCGCCTGCTCCTGTGGCTTGAGGTAACTGGCCATATACTACGTACACGTCATCCCAGACTAAGATTCTCTTGTAATATGTTAAATCCTCGAGAGAATGGTTCGGCCGTGACTATATCCACTAGTCAAGAGAAAGGTTCCGCCTGATCCTGTGGCTTGAGGTAACTGGCCATATACTACGTACACATCATCCCAGACTAAGATTCTCTTGTAATATGTTAAATCCTCGAGAGAATGGTTCGGCCGTGACTATATCCACTAGTCAAGAGAAAGGTTCCGCCTGATCCTGTGGCTTGAGGTAACTGGCCATATACTACGTACACATCATCCCAGACTAAGATTCTCTTGTAATATGTTAAATCCTCGAGAGAATGGTTCGGCCGTGACTATATCCACTAGTCAAGAGAAAGGTTCCGCCTGCTCCTGTGGCTTGAGGTAACTGGCCATATACTACGTACACATCATCCCAGACTAAGATTCTCTTGTAATATGTTAAATCCTCGAGAGAATGGTTCGGCCGTGACTATATCCACTAGTCAAGAGAAAGGTTCCGCCTGATCCTGTGGCTTGAGGTAACTGGCCATATACTACGTCCTCATCATCCCAGACTAAGATTCTCTTGTAATATGTTAAATCCTCGAGAGAATGGTTCGGCCGTGACTATATCCACTAGTCAAGAGAAAGGTTTCGACTGTTCCTGTGGCTTGAGGTAGCTGGCCAGATGTCAGACCCTTGATTCTCGAGTGTGTCGTGTCAGCTGGCCCACTTGTAGCATGTAGGTGACATACATCTCGTATTTGTTGTCACACCTTCCCCTTGCATTCGTTGGTGTGAAGTGTGTAATACTCGAGTCGGGAAATCATATTTATTAAAGTGATTATTGTAAACAGCTTCTTTGTTGTAACATCCTTTCGAGAATTATCAGAATAATATAGGACATGTATTTAAGAAAATATCCGTAAATATATCTACGAGTAGTAAAAATAGCTTCTTTTATACTCATATATAGGTACTTATATATATATATATATATATAATATATATATATATATATATATAATATATATATTATATTTATAATTACTTTTTTAAACATACATTTTGGTTGAGTAGACAAACCAATATCATAGAGTGGATCTGAAATCCAACATCATGTTTATGGTGACTCATGTATATTAATCCATTAGCAGTTACCTGCGGCTTCACTCGCAGTTTTCAAAATCGAAGGCTATATATTCTTAGTAAAAGCATTTATGATGTAATATGATAGAGCCCTACAACTTTTTAAACAAGTAGACATTTCTGGTGCATATTTCAGTACCCAGGCTGAGAGATTAAAAACGTAAATAGAACTTTGACTGTTTCTATTTTAGGTTGTTTTGTATGCATAAATATATACACATAAGTCTCGAAAACCTAATTATGTCAAAGATTGTCAACTTTCGTCTGTTTAGATTAATTTTCTATCCCAGGTATTTCAAGTGCCATAGTTGGTTTTGATATACGACCAGATAAAGAAAATACGTACAACTTCGATTAAAAAGCCTCTGTTTTCGGCTCTTTTAATTTACTTTCTGTCTTAAGATTTTTCAGGTGCTTAGTGTTGGTTTGATTTTTTTTGTCCCGATAAAGAAATTATATAAGTTACGTACGGCTGAAAAGTTACTGCGCTTCGAAAGAGTCCGATATGACCTATTTTTTTTTTAATCCAACTTAGGTTTTAAAGCGTTTATTTGCGATCTGCGATGTTTCAGTCGCTATAAGTATTTTTGATATTTACCCCGTATTGCACAAGAAAATATGTGCATATGTAAGCTTATAAAGACTACTTTACGAATGTACTTCCGCCGATAATCCAACTTAGGTTTTAAAGCGTTTATTTGCGATCTGCGATGTTTCAGTCGCTATAAGTATTTTTGATATTTACCCCGTATTGCACAAGAAAATATGTGCATATGTAAGCTTATAAAGACTACTTTACGAATGTACTTCCGTCGATAATCCAACTTAGGTTTTAAAGCATTTATTTGCGATCTGCGATGTTTCAGTCGCTATAAGTATTTTTGATATTTACCCCGTATTGCACAAGAAAATATGTGCATATGTAAGCTTATAAAGACTACTTTACGAATGTACTTCCGTCGATAATCCAACGTAGGTTTTAAAGCGTTTATTTGCGATCTGCGATGTTTCAGTCGCTATAAGTATTTTTGATATTTACCCCGTATTGCACAAGAAAATATGTGCATATGTAAGCTTATAAAGACTACTTTACGAATGTACTTCCGTCGATAATCCAACGTAGGTTTTAAAGCGTTTATTTGCGATCTGCGATGTTTCAGTCGCTATAAGTATTTTTGATATTTACCCCGTATTGCACAAGAAAATATGTGCATATGTAAGCTTATAAAGACTACTTTACGAATGTACTTCCGTCGATAATCCAACGTAGGTTTTAAAGCGTTTATTTGCGATCTGCGATGTTTCAGTCGCTATAAGTATTTTTGATATTTACCCCGTATTGCACAAGAAAATATGTGCATATGTAAGCTTATAAAGACTACTTTACGAATGTACTTCCGTCGATAATCCAACGTAGGTTTTAAAGCGTTTATTTGCGATCTGCGATGTTTCAGTCGCTATAAGTATTTTTGATATTTACCCCGTATTGCACAAGAAAATATGTGCATATGTAAGCTTATAAAGACTACTTTACGAATGTACTTCCGTCGATAATCCAACGTAGGTTTTAAAGCGTTTATTTGCGATCTGCGATGTTTCAGTCGCTATAAGTATTTTTGATATTTACCCCGTATTGCACAAGAAAATATGTGCATATGTAAGCTTATAAAGACTACTTTACGAATGTACTTCCGTCGATAATCCAACGTAGGTTTTAAAGCGTTTATTTGCGATCTGCGATGTTTCAGTCGCTATAAGTATTTTTGATATTTACCCCGTATTGCACAAGAAAATATGTGCATATGTAAGCTTATAAAGACTACTTTACGAATGTACTTCCGTCGATAATCCAACGTAGGTTTTAAAGCGTTTATTTGCGATCTGCGATGTTTCAGTCGCTATAAGTATTTTTGATATTTACCCCGTATTGCACAAGAAAATATGTGCATATGTAAGCTTATAAAGACTACTTTACGAATGTACTTCCGTCGATAATCCAACGTAGGTTTTAAAGCGTTTATTTGCGATCTGCGATGTTTCAGTCGCTATAAGTATTTTTGATATTTACCCCGTATTGCACAAGAAAATATGTGCATATGTAAGCTTATAAAGACTACTTTACGAATGTACTTCCGTCGATAATCCAACGTAGGTTTTAAAGCGTTTATTTGCGATCTGCGATGTTTCAGTCGCTATAAGTATTTTTGATATTTACCCCGTATTGCACAAGAAAATATGTGCATATGTAAGCTTATAAAGACTACTTTACGAATGTACTTCCGTCGATAATCCAACTTAGGTTTTAAAGCGTTTATTTGCGATCTGCGATGTTTCAGTCGCTATAAGTATTTTTGATATTTACCCCGTATTGCACAAGAAAATATGTGCATATGTAAGCTTATAAAGACTACTTTACGAATGTACTTCCGTCGATAATCCAACGTAGGTTTTAAAGCGTTTATTTGCGATCTGCGATGTTTCAGTCGCTATAAGTATTTTTGATATTTACCCCGTATTGCACAAGAAAATATGTGCATATGTAAGCTTATAAAGACTACTTTACGAATGTACTTCCGTCGATAATCCAACGTAGGTTTTAAAGCGTTTATTTGCGATCTGCGATGTTTCAGTCGCTATAAGTATTTTTTGATATTTACCCCGTATTGCACAAGAAAATATGTGCATATGTAAGCTTATAAAGACTACTTTACGAATGTACTTCCGTCGATAATCCAACGTAGGTTTTAAAGCGTTTATTTGCGATCTGCGATGTTTCAGTCGCTATAAGTATTTTTGATATTTACCCCGTATTGCACAAGAAAATATGTGCATATGTAAGCTTATAAAGACTACTTTACGAATGTACTTCCGTCGCTTGTATTCTGCTTCTGATGTAAGGGGAAGAGTATGACACCCTTTGCTTTTGCTTTATCTACAGTAAAATTGTCAAGGAAGACGACCAGTTTCGATAATCGTATGTGTCACAGCACATACAAACATTGTGTCAAAGCATTCACAGCTTTGTTCATCAAGGTGAGTTTTATCTTTTAAATGTTATCTTCAATGCATGAGATGGTTTATTCGTCATTAGTGCAATGTTAAAAAAAAATTAAATAATTATATAATTAAAAATTAATTAAATTAAATTTATTAAATTTGTCTTTGCAATCTGCATAACACTACTTATCAAGCATTGTACAATTATTAAACATTTTATAACAGTTAAATGTAAACAAATATTTCTGCAATTTTGGTGAATTTCCACTGAAAGTATTAACAGCTGTTTAGTGTCAGTTAACTATGGATTACGTGCCGTAAATATTATAATTGTTTTCCAGAATTCTCTGATTAAAATATTGATTTATCATATCTAGGAACCTGTCCCACTTCATAACGAAGCCGACAGTTAAATCGTATCAAAATCAATTGGGTACTTTAGAAAATAACGATACACAAACAGACCAACACAAAAAACTAAATTAATTTATACTATGTGTTGATTGATAACACAAATCAATATCTTAGAGTGATTCTGAAACCCAACATATCCTGGTTTGGTGACTCATATTGATTATATAAATTCAAAACAAAAACAAATATATCAGAGTGGATCTGAAACTGAACAATCTAACAACCTATTTTTTATGAATTACATACCTTTTTATGGAGAAAAATAAATACATTAGAGTGGTGGAAATTGGCGTTTTGTGTCGGCGGTAAAAATAGTGACATGGCAAATTTGAAAAATTGGTTACTAGACATTTTTCGTATTCTTAATAGACATACAGTCTTGAATGATCTAAAAACATGTTTTTCACCCAGATATCAACTAATGGGTATTAAGGTGGACAATTTAAAACCAATATAATCTTTATCGATTATCGCATCATGTATAGCAACTTCTTAGAAGCCAAGGAGATGGGGAAATTTAAAGTTAAATTTTGTGTGCAAACATCCAGTTGTGTTATTTTATAGTAGTTTAAAGAAGTATTGTCCCAACTTTTCCTTTCGAGAAATCCGAGCTTGCACGGGAATTCAGGTAACTGTGTAGTAGAGACGAGTTTTCTGTTTCTCTGCATGTCTTTTATTGCCATAATTAAATATTGCAGACATTACTCTGCCGTTTTTATGACGTTGTTGTATATTATGCATACATAGAAGAGGCAGTGTTGATGTTTGTGTTAATGTTATAGCTGTTATTGTGCGCCAGTTCAGCCCACGCAGAGATAACCCCTCGGGGTTTTACTTGTGTTCTTACTGACTGTTATACATTCAGAGAAAAGACAGTGTTGATATTTGTCTCAATGTTATCGACCTGTTATTGTGCGCCAGTTCAGCCCACGCAGAGACAACCCGTCGGGGTTTTACTCGTGTTCTTACTGACTGTTATACATTCAGAGTAGAGGCAGTGTTGATGTTTGTGCTAATGTTATCGACCTGTTATTGTGCGCTAGTTCAGCCCACGCAGAGACAACCCGTCGGGGTTTTACTTGTGTTCTTACTGACTGTTATAAATTCAGAGAAAAGACAGTGTTGATGTTTGTTTTAATGTTATCAACCTGTTATTGTGCACCAGTTCAGCCCACGCAGAGACAACCTCACGGGGTTTTACTGATGTGCTTATTGACTGTTATACATTCAGAGACGAGACAGTGTTTATTTTTATGTTAATGTTATCGACCTGTTATTGTGCGCTAGTTCAGCCCACGCAGAGACAACCCGTCGGGGTTTTACTTGTGTTCTTACTGACTGTTATAAATTCAGAGAAAAGACAGTGTTGATGTTTGTGTTAATGTTATCAACCTGTTATTGTGCGCCAGTTCAGCCCACGCAGAGACAACCTCACGGGGTTTTACTGATGTGCTTATTGACTGTTATACATTCAGAGACGAGACAGTGTTTATTTTTATGTTAATGTTATCGACCTGTTATTGTGCGCCAGTTTCGCCCACGCTGAGACAACCCTAAGGGGGTTTACTTGTGTTCTTACTGGTTGTTGCTAAGTAACAAGCTGATCGTCAGAGCCGGATTTTCCAACGCTATGACTTGATAACTTGGATGCAAACCGAGACACGAGGAGTTTCCGGCGCGTCCACATAACTTCCGTTCCGCGTACTCTTCCAGTCCTTGTCTACGGCTTCGTCCTTAACTCCAGATGTGCATCAATGTTTAACTAGAGACTTGCTTTTGCACTTGAATGTATTTATTAGAAGCAGGACATCCGACCAGAATTGGCTTGTTTAAGCATCATCGTCATTTATTCACAATAACTATTTACATATTTTTTAAATTTAAATTTAATTACTGGAAATAATTTTTATAGTGGCCATAAAAATGCATAGGTCTAGTATTTATTATATTGTTGGTATGAAGTGTTAAATAGTGAAATTAGTTTTAAATAAGGGAAACAGTAGTGAGTGTTATTTCTGCAATTAAAGCAATAAAACATGATTAATTATGCGAGTGATCTAATTGAAAAAATGTAGAAGAACATGTTTATTGTATATTTATAGCACTTTTTGTGAATGCTAGGTTATCCTGTATTTTTGTACGTGGAACTAAAACCAATTTTAGTTTACCAATTTACTTGTGAATCAAAGGTTGCAGACAGCCCATTACAATATCCTATTATTTCAAATATATAGCAATTGTTTGCAATATTAATTTACGGCTTTAGTGGATTTTTTTAAAGAATATTTTACTATGAAAAGAATAAAAGAAATTTTGTACTTCTTACTTCCATTTTAATTTACTAGATATACGTTTCAAACTCATCTTCATTCATTACGCTCACAAAACCTAAATGTATATACTGCCACATCCTCGCCGAATTCACATCATATTTATTCCGTCGTTGTAATAATTATGCCCTGTTTTAACGTAGTATTACATATTTTCTCCAGCTACAAAAATGATGTTGGTTTATTAAATGTGTATCAATAATATAATAAAGGTTTATAAATGATATTGGACTTGTTTATTATATACAAACTTCAAAACACGCTAACGAATTTTAAACAGATTAGAATCTTCTGCATTCCACACAACACTTACTTGCAACCGGAGCCGAATATAACAATATGTCCTACAAACTAAAAGGTCTGAAATTACTATCGAGTTCATTTTACTTGTACACGTTCACATTTCATAGTAAATTTAATAAACTCTTATATTATCCTATTCCTATTGAAATTCTTAGTAAACAGAGTTGTGATCAAATTGGTTAGTTTACACTAACCAGATATTTCTTTCTCCTACAGCTCATTGAGACTTTTTTTTTATAAGGCATATTACAAAATCCAAAGATAATATTTGATCAATGTTTTTATAAGGCACATTACAAAATCCGTCTTGTTTCTTTTAATAGTTAAAAGTTTGGAGCTCATTACAGCTATTGGCTTTATCTCTAGACATAATACACTGTTTAATTTTTAACCAAGAGTGGCTTTAATCAATGTATTTTTTTAAGAATAGACCATTACTACAGAGTATCAAAGAAACCGACAGAAAGCGAACTAACCGTAACGTTTTCTCTGTAAATTTTCTGCTATTACACCTTTATATCAGCTTGTGAAGCCGTGAATATGGCTTTTGACCTCAAATTTAATAGGTGTCTTCCTTAGACTGTGTATCAAGTTTCAAGTCCCTATGACATTTCTGCAATAATTGTCGCATAGAGGACACAGAACGATGCGATTTGAAGTAGAACGTGTGTTCGTTAATAGCTTTGTCTGGAAATTTCACTTTATAAAACAAATGAAATCATAATTTGTTGGCACGGTTAAAGTTTACAATGCAGTGTGTAAGTCTCGATACATAATATCAACTAGGAAAACCATACAATATAAACAAACACAAATACATCAGATAAGCCCGTGTAACATTTTAACGTTTGGAGTTTATTAAGTGTATCTAATTTATCATATTATTTTCTTGTAATGTTGATAAATAAATAAATTAATATTAATTTTGTATTTGTATTTATTTTGTACAAGTGATATTACAATAAAAAATTAATATTATTGACCAACATTATGTAGTTTAGTTTTAGCTTTATCAATACATTACATTGTTGTTGCTTGTTATGTTGATGTTCATGTATTTGCATTGTTTTCTGGAAGATCTTCCATGAATTAATACTAAATGGTTAATAGTTGTAATACAACAAGTTTCATAGTTATTATATTTGTAATTAGAGCTGAAATTCCTCTAAAGAAAGGGAAGTTTCAGAATTTTCCCGCCAACTGGAGATTTGCTCCACGTAATGCTAGGTGGCTTTAAAAGCTATGGTCTTTAAATAGTAAGGCTTGAATTTTGTACTTGGAACTCACTACCGGTAATGTTTTTTCGTAAATTATTACTCATTTTAATGTTTAAGTGGGTTTTGATTTTATGGCGCAATCAGATATATATATTTATCTGATCTTGTGTTTTTTTAATTTGGTCTTCTCTCCAAAGAATTTCGAGGATATCATATACACCTCTCTCAAGTAACTGGGGCTAACAACACAGTGTTTGTTGGTCACCAGATCAGGCAGGCAGAGACGATAGCCGAGCCGAAGGTTTATGCAGGTGTTACTTGTGGGTGACATAACCTCAACAACAATGGCGAGGCGCGCGGTAGCTGTCAGCTGATCGACTCAGTCAGTCAGCTGTATAGCGCGGCGCGGTGCGGCCCCCGGTGATCGTGACCTACTTGCGTCACTGTCTGTTGCCGCATACCTCCATGACTACTGATGTCTTCACTTCGCAAACACACACACACACCTACAGGCAACATGACTAGTCATTGGACGACGTGACGTATATGTAGACAGTGTCTTCCCATCGTGAGTGAACGTGAACTTGACATTGGAAGATGTGTTTGATGGGCAAAAATCTCAGGTTCATTAATATTTTTTGAGAATTACCTATTATGGTCAGAAAAAAATGGTTGAAGATAAAGAGGTGGAGGTGTTACAGTATACGTATGAAGATGGACTGTAGGGAATAACATTTTAAATGTATAACAGAATGTGATTTTCTAAAGAAATAAATCATTTAAAATTATATTATATAAAAAATTAATTTCTTGAAGTCATAAGTCTTAAATTACGGCATCCCTTGCAGTTATAATTAAAAAAACTCCAACCATAAATTCTGTTTCATCATCTTCAAAATATAGTTTAAGATTGTGATATGTTAAACCGATGATAGGTTTTATTATAAATATTTAAAATTACCGTGTTTATTGTAAATTTTTAAATGAGAAGCATAAATTTTTCGTCCCTAATCAAGATAACCGGACGCCACACTTCAAGTGAGTGTGAGAGGCCTCGTGTTTGCACCACAGCGGACTACATCCTGCTACTCACAAATGGACCACTATTTAGTCCATCAAAATAACTTAATCACATATATTGATAAGTTACTGAAAAAAAAACATGGTTAACCGTCAAATTCCAAATCTCTAGGTCAACACGTTGAACACTTCTCGTACAGAAATTGGATTCAATCATCAACATCTGGCGGGAGCGATAGTAATTATAATTTCATTTTTAAATAGTTTTAAAACACCCTCAAAAAAGCAGTTCATTTATTTGCAAGAGATTTTTCTGAGGCCAGGGTAATAGAAAATGTAACAGTTATTTGATTTTTAACGCCAATCGGTACAACGATGCCCGTTGTTGTTAGGGGGCGCTGCCTTACGGTCCCTAGGCCTCTGACGTCACGCCTGAGGGGTGCTTATTCAGCGCATGGACACGGTCAATGTGCTGAATTAGCACCCCTCAGTTTCAATATTTCCCTGTTATGTCATATATTTAAGACTAATGCATTACTGTTGCAATAGAGCAACCAAGATTTTTAACACCAATGTTACAAAGGATATTTTCCATCATTAATGTTATAAAAATAAAACACTGCGTTCTTCGAGTTGGAGTAATTAACTTTAAACAAAGAATGAGATACATTTAAAATAAATAAATTCATTATTCAATTATTATGTAAATCACATTTATAATTTTCTCAGTAATCCAGAACCGTTATATCTCTAATTTCTCATTTTGATTTTAGTTGTTTTGTTATGATTAATTTATTTGTTATGTGGGCATTTAAAATAATAATTCTATATCTTTATTAATTAATGAACAATACTGGAACTTTTGGAACACGTTGTAATAGCCAACCCAGTAGACCGCCCATAGGCCATTGCTGTAGTGTGTTTGTTTATACTTGGTTCCATGCTTGCCACCTGATTATTCAATTGTTTTGTTTTAAATCAAACACTTTTCCTTCTTCTTCATCTAATAATAATTCTATAAATATGGCATAACTAATAAAATGAGTTAATTGGCATGATAATGTTTAGCTGGATATATGTTTTCACTATCGGAAATCAAACAAAATAAAAAAATCTGTACTATTGAAAGTAATCAACAGCTTGCGAACAACTTTAAAATTGTTTAATTATGTACATGTTAAAAGGAGCATATAAACTATTTTTGACAGGCAAAGTACAGCCTGTTAGGTGTCCAATTGCCTAAAATGTCCGATAAATGTATATTGTCTAAATATTTTTCTCGGCATATAAATAAGCTCTATATTATATTATTGTCAACATTCTATGCATTTAATTGCAAAGCCCAATTAAACTAACATTTTTGTTAATGTGTTATGTTAGATTAAATGCGGTAGTGTTAAGGAGTAACAGTCTTTCGTATTCATGGAGTTGCTGTCATGAAAATAAAAATTTGTGACAATTAATTTACAGTTGAAGGTTCAATTCACACAATGTAAAATTTCCGCTACTATTTTGTTGTTAATACGTGTATTACCGAAATACTCTTATGTTTAAAACTGATTCTACAAAAAGTAATAATGTGCCATAACAGCCAGTTCTTCTATGTTACCGTACTAATAAACTGTGTTAACTAGCAAACCTACTAGGATGAAAATAGACATGCAAATGTTATAACCAGTGGCATTAGATTAAAAACTCACACTTGTCAAAAATTAGGGCTTTATTTGAGTAATTTATTGAGTATATTGAGCAGTGGGATGACATAAATAATATGCTTGATTTACGCCTTGTTGCTAGCTGTAAAATATATGGTCACTTTGGTGTAAAAAACTTAAGTCAATGCAGCTTACTTGACTAAACTAATAAATAATTTATCTACGATTAATCTATATAAATAAAAATAAAATATTGTTCGTAGATACGAAAGGCTTGTCCGATGTGGCTATTTTTAATTCTGTAATATTCCAAATTAATCTTTTTGTGGTAAAAATGGAAAATATGTATAGATCTCAGAGTTTCAAATGAAACGGGATATACCAAACATTACGAGAGATAACAGTGTACTGAAGACAGCAACGACAATGTAAAATGTATTATGGATATTATTTAAACGTTGGTTAAAAATTTAATTTGATGAACTAAATTGTGAATATATATATATGTATGTAAGTTACCCATAATTGGATTCTTGGACATTGTGGCACGAAATATTTACTGTAGCGGAAGGAATAAAAAAAAGAGTAAAAACTACTGAAAATAGAATTGAGAGGGTGTTAAATCGGGACATAAGACATGGTCAAAGAGCTGAGTAAGGACTCCCATATTGCAAGGGAGTGCTAATTCAGGGCATGTACTCTTTTTTGTGATGTCAAATTGACCTCACAATCGGGAGGGGTGCGATGTCCAGAAGGGAGCTAAATCAGGTGCACCTAGTTGGGATCTAATTCAGGTATCATACTTTATAGCTTATGTAGCAAATACAATAATTTAACCACTGACACTAATGGCAATTGTAGTGGATTAGTAAAGTATTTTATTTGTATGCCTTGTATAGGCTCTATCCATGAAGCATGGACTCTACAACCTTACAATACTTGTTATTTTAACTAACAAAAATTCAGCCTCAAACGTTTTATTACATCGAGCCAAAATAGTTGTATGCGTATTTTTATAAGAATGAAAATGACATGATGGAGTCACTAACCACATAATTATGAGGAACTCCCCTCTTAGAAGATTGGGATTCCTCTACCAAATACATCTTCCTCAAATCACTAAATATCTGTTCTGTATTAATGGGCATTATTGTATGGTAAGTGCCAATTAATCTGAGAGCTTCAACTGCCACAGAGATTTTACAAATAAGATTACCATGAGTATTAATCAGTGAAAAGCTCATTGAGATAAGGCAAGTGCAGAGATTAGCACCAAGACAGTTCTAAGTGGATATTAATTATCTACAAGTAAAGTTAAATTTAATGTTAAGGCAGTAACCAATTGGTACACCATAAGATGTTCAGTTCATTGTAGAGCACAAGTTGATAGTTATTGCATATAGATCTCTCTTTTGAGAGCGATGACTTTAAAAACCTTCCTCGATCCACCTATCCTTCAGACGTCCTACATGTATGATATATCCAGCAATGTCACTAGAATGAAGTGTACAGCGTTCTTCGCTCTGCTCTCTGTTCTCTTTTGTCAGTAGGAGAAGTGATCTAGGGTTGCATTTTATTGTAGCCATTTAATTCAATCTTGGTTTTGTCACTGGTAATTTGCTTGTCACTCTCTTTGTTAGGAGACAGTTTCATTAGCAGTGTCATTCATTTCTAATATTTTGTCAAAGTCAGGGGTGCCTAATAAGTTTTGAGAATGCGTTTCTAACCTGTAAAAGCTGAGTTTAAAGTTACGGGTTATAGATATGTTGTGGTTTTATCGTCTGTGCAGGCCGTAGTAAGAACAATTTGCTTTTACTGATTTTATGTTGTCTTTTGTGGTACTTGATTTGAGCTTGCACCCGGAGATGGTAGCTTCCAGATAGATAGCAAGGAGGTTAGTTATTTCTTGTATTGTTGTACACTACCATTTTATAAGTTGCATTTTAAATAGAATAAGATATAATTCATTAGTTTCATTGTGAAGCGGAATTATCTGACCATCACTTCAACTACAGACATTATTTTTATTATCAAGATATACAATTGACCAGTTGTCCTAGAAGTGCTAAAACCCCAATGACTTGCAATTCTATCTACTACTTCTTGTTTTATTGCTGAACAAATTCTCAGAAGTAATTAAATGGTATTTGTGTTAGAGGAAGTGATGATATATTTCATATTTATTGATCATTAACTCTGATTACATCTAATTGGTGGTTCTACAATTATTATGAAAACTCATGTTTTCTCTCTCTGAGATCATAAGAAACTATTTTCAAATGTCCATTTTGTATTTTTATAGTGCCGGCAAAAAAAATATCTGGATATATATTTGATGAAATCATTTATTATTATTATCCATATTATCAGTTAAGGGTGTATAAATAAGTTTCACTAGTAATGATTAAAATATTTACTCAATTGTTTGATCAAGTTGGTATTTATATGAATCACTTTGAAAAAGCACCTATATCTAAATAAATTCTATTTAAATAGACTATTTGCATTTGAAAATTGTATTAAATAGCACCTGGAGACGTAGCTCAAATCTTCAAACCATTGTTTCAGTTACCAGTTTCTTTACAGTTTACGTTCTTAATTTAATGAGACAAGAACAAATGACGAGATTCAACTATGGATTATGTACTATCTTGAGCTTACGAAACTCTCAGGGGTACCTCTATGATTAGAAAGGAGTTTCAGTACATATAATTTTTATGCAAATTGTGTAAAAGTGAAGAATTCAGTATTATCCATGTAGAAACATTTAGAGAAAAACCTGTTTGATCTGTATTCACCCCATATGATAAGATTATGTATTTGCTCCACAAAAACACTGAATTAGAGTATCTGAAAATTATAAGATGATATTAATGTATTTGGCCAAGCCAGTACTTTCTCAAGGACAAAAATTACTAGAAGCAACTAGAAAGCATCTTATAGTGCATCCTTTCTTATCTTGGAAAAAATCGTGATCAAGAATAGCTTTAGTTCCAATTGGAATAACATACTAATATTTATAAATTAATAAAAGTAGAGTCAATCTTTATTAACTTAATAGTGTGATTTATTGTGTTAATTTAGCAATTTAGTAACAAGAGACTTATAATGGTAAGGTTGATGTTGAACATGTTGACAACAACACCAGACTGTTAACAATCCCCGAGGCCACTTGCCCATACTCACATAGCTTGGTTTGTAAGTTTGGCTTGACTTCACAGATATTTATTTGGAAAATGGATAGCAAACATCCATCCATATCTAGTAATTCACATATATAAAATTAGTACAATTATTTTATTGAATTATTACATTCCAATGAAGAAGTTGTATCTGTGTTTAAATGAAATGGAATACAAAACATCTCTAGTCACAATAAATATATTTAAGTCATATATTAAAGTGACACACACATGCACAATGTGTATGTAAATTTTCTTTTAGCCTAAGCCTGAGAGTATCCCTTTTAAGTATTTTGTGACCAAGCAAGCTGTTACACTCTAGATCTGGAAAATGAAGGAAATTGTCTTGTGTGCAATCTCTACTGCCCTGGAGATCAGTGCTAGTTTTACTTAATTTTCTAACACTCTTTAAATACAAAAGTATCAACAATGCCATATTTTTAATGACAATGTTCCCATATTTAGAATCTACTCATTCATCTGGTGTCCGATTGTTCTTTTTGTCAACAATGTTGGCTTGTCTTAGACAACTTCAGATATCTGTTGTTTTTCACATTTGGATAGTTTCTCCAAGAGAAAAAGTCTTTTTGTCTTCCACACCAACCTATGTAACATCTATTCTAAGTAAGTTTGTTCTGTTATAGAGGCCCGGAGACAGCCTACGATGGCCCTGATCATGCAGTATATAGATGACATGCACCATGTCTTCAGCAAACACGGAGGTGAGTTATATGCATCACTTATTGAGCTAATTATCTTTTATCATTCAATCTACAGTTAAAGGTTAGTAGGAGTTTGACATTTTTATGAGGTAATTCCTGCATGGAAAAAAATTGACTATCTGATTTCGTGAGTGGCAATTGTGTTGCTGCTAACATTAAGGCTCGGAATTAAGAATCCAAATCAGTGTTTGATTATAAATACCATAATTTGTGTACTTATATAAGTTATAAAGGGGTAATTGTTGTTGCATTGTCTAGATTTTCATTATCATTCTGAATTTAAAATTGGGATATTATAAAGGAATAGTAACTTATTGCTACAAGATGTGAGTGATGTGTACTGTGTGTTGTAGATCCTCGCACAAACAACTGGCTACTCATGTCCAGTCCATTCCCTACCCTGGCTATCTGCCTGTCGTATGTCTACCTGGTCAAGGTGCTGGGGCCCAGGTTGATGGAGAACCGTAAACCTTTTGAGCTGCGCAATGCTCTCATCGCCTATAACCTATTTCAAGTTATATTTAGCGCATGGCTGTTTTATGAGGTAAGCTTCTGTTCACCATTTGCAGTAGATATATAACTAGTGAATAGTTTTAATTGTTTAAGTGTACAATATAGATGGTACTGAACCAATAGATTTCTGCTAGAAACATTGTTTAGTTTCAGAGCGGAAGGCGACAACTATCTTTAGAGATCAGCACGATTGTAATGCGTTCGTATTAAACGTGCACTCCATAAAACTTAACTGCAGTATTTTTATTACAATCTTCTTTAGTTAGAAAAGCTGAAACAAAGGTGAAAACGTTCTGTAGTGTTAGTTAACATGAAATATATTAGTAGCTATATAACATAAAACTCAGCAATGCTCAACACTAGAGCAAGCAAACTAAAGGAGAGTTATTTAAATTAGCTCTATATCTTATGTCTCTATAGCAGAAATACAGACAATTTTGTCTGGTTACATAGATTACTCCACTTAAAACCACCTCTTGCCCAACTTGCTTGTATCAGTCTTGCATAAATCTTTTCTTACAATTTTCGTGATGTTGCCTGTAAACACTTCTGTGTCAACCATTTACTAAGTACAGTAAATCAAGCAAATGTTTTTTTTTTTTTAATTCTTCACTTATTTGAATAAATTTTTGTTTTTGTATATTTTTGGCCACATAATATGTGAAAAATATTAGCCATGTCTACTTTGAGGCATTTACTTTTATAAATAAATCTGCAATCAAGCATCATAGAGAAAAAATAAAGTATTCTCAAATAATTTGTTTTCAATGTTAATTATATTTTTTAAGGTTCAATACCCTTGGTTAATTATAATAAAGTTTTTAAAAGCTGAAACAATATATAAGTAATTTGTGAAAGTACCATAACACAAAGTTACAGAGGTACAATTACATTATTATAATCTCAACTATGATTTAATTTGATTCAAGAGGATTGAAGTTTTTGTGTATTAAATTTTTAAGATATAGTGCATAGTGGCAAATGAAATACACCTTTCTTACGATAATGATAGAAAGAGTATATATTTTTAACTTTCCTACACCGTAACATACAGTTTTGATTTTCTTCCTGAGAATGTGTGCTTTTCCTCCTTTATCAGTAAAATGTATGTTTCTAACCTGAATTAAATATGAACTATATAACTGTTTTGATAGTAGGCACTATGTATAATTTACAATTGGAAATAATAACATTTCTGTGGCTGTTCACTATAGTGATTCTTTCTATTTGTAGAACTGCTTGCATGACAACACGTGTGTTATCTTGTAGCTAGACTGGCTTATTTGCTGATGTACTCAAGTGCGATCATTAAAGACAGATGTTTTAAAATAAATATGTACTACTTTATACAATTATTTTTTTTTATTAGTTAAATATAAGTACATGTTTAAATGTAATATTGCTTTAAATGAAAACACACACACATACCACAGGTGAGTTCATATCACAGAATTTTTTATTTGCATTGTACTCGTATAAGCACACAACTTGTATTTTTTGTAAAATATAAAGAGGCATTTTCCCCAATAGAGACATTTTTCAAGTTATGATGAGTCTCAGTATAAGAGGGTATCAAATGGATTAAAAATACAAAATGATAAAATTTGTCACATGTGACATTTTTTAGTTTTACACTTATAGCCAACCATCAAACTGCTAAGTAATATTTACATCACTGCCAGCCAAAGAGATTAAGTGACTGAAGGTTACCATTTTCAAGTAGTTGTTCTTTGTCATGTTGGTTAGCTGACAATGAGGTCTGATGGTTGGTTGATTGTTAGTGTGGAAGCTAAAATTTGTACCCTTTGATGGTTTCATTACTGCCCCATTTCTCCACCAGACCACACAATAAATTTCTGTCTTAAGGGAAATATCTCTAAAGATTTCATGAAAAACCAGGTTCTGTGTTTATGGAATATAAATTGACTTTTGGCTCCCAAACTAATTTAAATTTAATATTTGAGTCAGACCTCATTACACGAAAAATTATTAGGTATACAAAATTACTTTACAATGTATTCATGAGTCATCATGGTACTGTATAACACTTTAACTTAGTAGTTAATGTATTAGATATGTAGGTCAAACTATTCTTATTTTACTTAGATTTTGGAGTTATCAAACTATGGTAAATCAGTGTTAGAATTTTTACTGTTGTCATTAACTTCTTGCATAAATACAATATCAAACGGTTCTGTTCTTACTAATTTACTGTAATGCCCTCAACATACTTGTATAACTTACTTATTAAACAGGGCCACCATTGGAAATTTAATAATCAAAACTTGTAAGGATCATTTAAAAAATAATACTTATTTGAAATAAATCTAATGAAATACACAAAGGAAGTTTTACTTAATTAAAAATGAAAATATGTTAATGTTTTAAATTTATTGATCAAGTGTATGGCGTCTTTTAACAACAGATAAACATGTAAAACTAATTGTTTGCCAAATAAAATATTTATAAAAATAATTTTACGATGTTGATTTACTGTATTACTATATTTCCAAAATTTCAAAATTGCTTCGGCTTTTGTTCCGTAATGTGCTTTTTATGTTTATTCTTTCAAAGGGGAATTGTGTTTGTTGCAAAAACCTAGCCAACTTAAATGTTTATATGTTTTCGAGCAAGAATTTTGTATGACCTGTAAAATGATTTCTATTCATATAGCTAAGTGACAACATAATTTTAAATTTGTGTATAATATCACTCTAAAATACAGGAGAACGTACAATATACCTTACACATTTTTAGCCGTTCCATTCACAGTTTTTGTATTAATAATGTTTCCAAAATTGTATTTTGTTTACTTTTATTTGTATTTACACGTGTTATACTTGTATGTAATGAATAACTTTGTACGTTTTGCAATTTCTCACTTTTGGAGCATGTACAGATCTTTTATATATAATTATTGAATAGCAAAATTTCATTAAGGTGGTGCACTTAGTGTTTGGATAGAATTTATTTTGATTCTGTAGTCATAGCTCTTACATTTTCTAAATACAGGAATAATAGGACAATTTTTCACCATTACTCAAGAACATAGAGGCATTTAAAGTATAATTTAGTATAATCTTATAATCAGGCACAAAGAAAACAGTTGAATATAAGGATATAATGTTTTACAGTAATCAGATAAAAGAGAACAGAATTGAATGAGATTTTTTATTAAAAAATAATTTCCTTTAATAATATTTTATTAAAAATATATCATCTCCTTAAATTATACATTGTTAAAATTTTTATTTCTGTAAATCATAAAACCTGATAAACTCTTTGCTCCCTGAAATGATAACTCTATACATACTGTAAAAAGTCTATTCTTTTTAATTTGTTGTTTTTATGTAAGCTTAGTTACCTAAGTTGTCTACATCTCTTTCTTTGAATGCCTATAAATCCTTGTGGAGTAATAAAAAGTTATTCTGTCTTCATGAAAGTTACGATAAAATGAGTTGTGATATGGAACTTAAAAATATTCATATATATATTTAAAAAAAAACAGTCACACCACCTCAAATAAAACATTTTTAGAATCGTTTGGTTATTAATTATAAATATTTAAATATAGAATATATTCTTACCTTTGACAAACTGAGTTTTGTATATTTTGCATTATCAACATACTGATTTGAAACACTCATTTGAAAAATGTTGACAGTGAATTTTCATTAGTTAGTTGAATTTAAGTTTAAGTATTTTGGAATGAATTGTTGCATTAAAGTAGTTTGTGTTGTTGTAGAAATCTTTTATTAATTTACACTATTTGTAGCTGCATGCCATGTCGTCACAACTTCAGGAAACTTATCATGATTATACAAACAATACTTCCAATGTTTCCAAATATTTGATCAACCAGAGTACATTATTCAGTTGGTCGCAAACAACTTCATTGTTTTTTGTTATTTATAAATAAAAGATTTACATTTAAAGTTGCAATCTTTCTATTCCTAGCGAAGTATTTTAACCTTATTTTCTGTTTTATCCGTACCTGGTTTATATTAAGGATTGTGCTAGGTTTTGGATTTCTATCCACTTTGTGTTTAAATCCATAAAAAGTTG
Organism: Homalodisca vitripennis; assembly: GCF_021130785.1. Classification (NCBI taxonomy): domain Eukaryota; kingdom Metazoa; phylum Arthropoda; class Insecta; order Hemiptera; family Cicadellidae; genus Homalodisca; species Homalodisca vitripennis. The sequence goes on along the minus strand of NC_060207.1, from coordinate 47,956,658 downwards.
ATATTTAATAATTGTGGATCAAAAGTGAACAAGAGGAAATATATTTAAAAATTGAGAATATAATATTAGAGGATATTCATTAGACCTTAATAATAAAGGCAGAGTAATTGATATTGGTAATTGGCCGATATAAAATTTGTGATTCATACAAGGTAAATAAATTCAGTGCAGATACATTTAAACTCCCCGAGTTTGGGATTGCTGGTTTTGTAGTAGACGTAGGTTTAGAGGGAGAGGTAGATCAACGAAGTTCTTGAGTTGGCAAAATCTGGTATGATACGTGGACCTGGAAGCTGTAATTTGACTACGTTGAATTGAGAGCATACATGTTCAAGTACCAGTATACAGTTTCAAATCATTGCGCTTGTGATAAAATGTTAAGAAACAGACAAATATCTAGTTGTGATGGTCACAGGATCTTTAGAAATTGAAAAATTGTGACGTCACTATCATACGTCACAGTTTAAGTCAAACAAAGTTTTGCTATTTGCTTTTCAAACATGATAATTTTAATGAGATTAATATTTTTAATTTTAATTTTATGAGATACAAGATATCAAACATAAATTTTTAAAGTTCAATTGATAAAGTATTTTATTAAAATTTGTAATTATAGAAGCATACATATATAATATACATTATTAGCAAAAGCTATAATATACTGAACATAAAAAGGCCATTTAAATGTTAGCCTATAATCTGATTTAGCATTAAATTAAATAGGTAAATTTCATAATATCTTATTTTAGACTTGAAATACATAAAATAAGAGTAAATTTAATTAATCTAAATTAAATTCAAATATAAAGTCAAAAGGTTTGAATCATTAAGCTGATTAATAAGCTCTTTACAGAAATTAACAGTAATCAAATATACTTGATATGTGTGACTAAGCATTAAAGAATTTTGATAAACCAAAACTAATTAAATATGTACATAAAATAGTGAAAATATGTTAAATGGGATGTTTAATTGCGATTACTTTAATTATTTGAGTCCTGACAAAAGCTTGAAGTAAACAATGTATATGCTTAATTATACCAATTAAAAATTAACAAAGAAAAATAATGTTAATAAATAATAAAAGACGGAAATTAAATAAATTGCAAGTGAAGAAATACGTATTTAATAATTTAATTAGGTATATTAAACTTTAAGCACAAGTAGATTTGAATTAAAAATAAATTATTACCTAATTAATGGTAAACAAACTTTAGTCACCTGTGGAGGCAGATGACACAATAATCCCAAGAAATGATGGAAGCAGTGATGTTGTGTCTCTGCTTTGTTCCATTCTATGCTATTTTTAAAAGCTAGTATTAATGTTCTTAGTTTTGTTTCAATCAGAGAAATTCCATGAACAATCACATTTCTTATCAGTTGCAATAATATGTTAATTGTTTACAAACTTTTTTAATACTTATTAATTTGTTGATGTTACTTTGCAAAAATCTTGCTGAAAGTGGAAATGTGTGGGGGCGCTTCTGTGGGCTAATGTATTATTAACATTTCAGTGTTTGATGGGTGGCTGGTGGGGCGAGTACAGTTTCAGGTGTCAACCTGTCGACTATTCTAACTCTTCCTCTGCCACCAGAGTGAGTCACTTACTGCAGTGAACATGGAACTATAAATTGTTATGTCCCCAGTCCGAGTTATTAGCGAAAGTAGATGAGATTGAATACGTGCCACCCTGGAGCTTGGAGCTTGTTGTGGTATCTGTGGCCATGGGGCGCTTTGCTTATGGTTGGTCATTGCTGGTATCGGGTTTCATTACTAGTTCATTTTAGAGATGTTTTTCTTTAAAATATGCTGTATCGGAAATAACAGGTTTATATTAAAAAAAAGAAAAGGCTTTCGAATTTTAGTTCCGTGGTTAAATCAACATTATTTTTAAATCGCATTTGCATCTTCCATATTAATGGTACCAAATTAGATTGTGGCCAGCTTTAGCACGAATAAGGGAGTGGTTCTAGTTGTAAAGATCGTTTAAATAATGTGTTTTAGCTATGTCAACTAGCTGGACTTTTCAAAAGAAGTAATTAATGTAAAAATTATTTTTTAACAGATTCTGTGCAAGCACACTTTTCTTCTGTTAACCTTCTTGCTTTTGTAGGCAGATTTTTTGATGTTATATTTACTTGCATTTAGGTATAAAGTCATTGTGTGGCTTTGCAGATTGTACTTCATTCTTTGGGAAATGCATGATTTCTTTATTTTGTGCTCTTCACGCTGCTTTGCATGAACAAGACTTGTTTACTGTTAAGACATTTGTATTTACTTTTGTGGTTTGGTTCTCAAATACCCATTTTCCTTTCTTTATTGTAATTTTCTGGACTAAGAGTGCAGTGTCCAGGCAAAAAATATCACTAAAAATATACCATTCATGTTACCCTATTTGTGAAAAATAATGTAAGTTTAAACAGGCTGTGCAACACAAAAATGTCCAATTGTTTATGAAGTTAACAGTAAGACTTTCTCTAGCTCATTGTATTTTCGTTATCTCAGGCTCATTGTTATTAAGAGAAACAAATTTCTTCAATGGTATTCCTGTTAGTGAGTGGAATAGCGGATTTTAATAGCTAAGTGTTTGTTTGCTCTAGTCACAAGGCTTAAATTACAGCTTAATTTAAAACAATATTTTTATGATCAGTACTGATCATAACACTTAATGAATATAATTTACATTCAGTAAAAATACCATTGTGTGTTGTTTAGTAAATACTTCTGGTAGCATTGTAAATAAAGAAAAGTCTCCTAGTACTTGCTGAAAAGCTGCTGTGGTTATTACATTTATTAGAGCTTTACAATACGATCAATCTGTCAAAAATTTAAGGCATAAAGAATTCATCTGCTTCCAAAATAAATTAGTCAGATGACTGAAGAAGAAAAACTTCTAAATCATTAACGGAAACCGTTTAATGACTTAAATTAGTGGATATTAAACCATTTAATTTAATATTACTGATTTTTTTACAAAACCAATTTGCATTTCAGTTGGGTTGGTGAACATTAAATTATCCTAACTAATATTATAAATACAAAATTATGCTTGTTTGTTTGTTATGCTCATATGTTTAACACATTTACTGCGGTAGACGCACATTGCTACTGTCCCAGCTGTCCTATAGTCGGTACATGACAGGTGTCACAGTGAAGGTGTTAATTAAATTTAACTACAATTTTCAATTTGTTTATTTATAGTGTAAAAAAGTATATAGTACAGTTGACAGTAAAAAAACTTCTTATTTCAACTTTTTCTGTTAAACAGTTTTTCAGTTCAACCGCTGTTAAGCACAGAAAAAGAAAATTTTAAAATATACTTTTAACTTTACATTCTAACAAATATTAAGTATGCAGTTACTAATTTACAGAAGTGGACTTCTCTGACATGTGTAAATGTCTGAGAGTATATGTATATTCTTGATCGACAAACAAGGCAAAATCAACTATAGAAAAAAATACAAAGACCAATGTAAATTATAATGGCCATAAATATACACTTTTTGAGAAATTTTCTTGATTGTGGCAAGGCAAATTCAGTATTGGTGTTGGAAATATAATTTACTCTGACCAGAAATGCTCATACATTGGCAAAGCCTATGAAATTGTGTGCAAATCCACGGGTAACTGCTAGTCACTAATAATTCTTAGAGCGGTAATAGAATGACACAAAATAATAAATGCCCTTTCAAGTGTTCTTATGCCTAGAGCAACCTCAGACAATCAGACTGTCCATTATAAGCTCTGGGTCAGTAGTAGTCAGGGGATTAGCAATGAGAAAGACTGTGAGACAAGTATTCTCCTTATCATAAGAAAAATGTCTGCTGAGGATTGTAATGATTTCAGTGAAAAGAGTTATTTTTTAATGATAAGGGTTGTTTAGTGTGATTGTGTAACAACAGTGTTTTAGAAGATTAACACTGTATAATTTAATAATGAAAGTCCAAACATTGTAAGTTATCATGATAAAATATGGGTTGAAATATGTGTAATTTTTTATATAAATATTCAATTATAGAGTAAGGTGAAATAGATTTATATTATGCTCAATTTCAATATTTACATGTTTTATTTATTAAGTTATTTAAATTTCACTCTCTACACCTTGGTAAAAGATTTCAGTATACTCAAAGTAAAAAATTAAAAGAATTGCAATGATGCAATGAACTGTAATAGTCAGAGGAAACTTAATCCATAAACCCATGGAACCATTACCTAATATGTTGACCCTTTCCGAAAGCAAAACATCCTATTAGATCAAATTAAGTCATTAATGCTATTAAAATGTTAATCAAATAAATAGTGAAACTGATGGAATTACCAATAAAATATTAATAACATTAATGTGTGAATGCAATCAATAAAATGTTGTATATTTAGTAGTAGTTGTTATTTCTTATCTTTACAAAGTACCTTTCCATCAATGTTAAAAACTATCATTTTGTATTTAAAAGAGATAATTGTACAGTGTATGATATTTATTAGTTCTTTTCATACATTTCAAATGTAAATAAAGTATGTAAAGTATGTTTTTGTTACACTTCCCACTCATCTGTCCTGGAATACTTGGTGCTGTTAAAAGCCATTCTAGTGGGTCGACTGTATCAGGTTTTGTATTCCATGTCATTGGACAGATGGGAGGAAGTTGGTATATGTTGTGTTAGTGGACATTACTAAGGCAAGTCATACCGGACTGGTAGAGGATCTGCAGTTTATACCAACAGTCTTACCAACAAAACTTAGTTTGTGTAAACCTAACACACTTGGTAGAGGATCTGCAGTTTATACCAACAGTCTTACCAACAAAACTTAGTTTGTGTGAACCTAACACACTTGGTAGAGGATCTGCAGTTTATACCAACAGTCTTACCAACAAAACTTAGTTTGTGTGAACCTAACACACTTGGTAGAGGATCTGCAGTTTATACCAACAGTCTTACCAACAAAACTTAGTTTGTGTAAACCTAACACACTTGGTAGAGGATCTGCAGTTTATACCAACAGTCTTACCAACAAAACTTAGTTTGTGTGAGCCTAACACACTTGGTAGAGGATCTGCAGTTTATACCAACAGTCTTACCAACAAAACTTAGTTTGTGTAAACCTAACACACTTGGTAGAGGATCTGCAGTTTATACCAACAGTCTTACCAACAAAACTTAGTTTGTGTGAGCCTAACACACTTGGTAGAGGCCTATTTTCTAGTAAGGTCAGTAAATGGACTAGAAAACCTCTATTTGAATAATTGATTCTGTTAACGATAAGTAGAACTATAAATTATTAGCATTTTTGTTCTGACGTAGTTCTCTCAGTTTGTGAACAATCCTAAACTCGAATTTAAATTTCATTAAATCTAATTCTATTAGTTTATTGGGAATTTTTAAAGTTCATTTTCTCGAAGAATAAAATGAGTGGTTTTGTATGTGTTGCAAATCTAAAATACACCTTTAAAACCAATTAAGCTATAAAATACGATTGCTTGACTTGAATTTTGTTGTAGAATTTGGATAAAGGAGTATTGAGAAAACGTGTTGTGATATTGTTACCTTTACTACAAATCTAAAATACTCCTTTAAAACCCATTAAAGTGTTTTAATAAACGTTCTTAAGTGGGATTATTATGTATTCTGAAAACATAATTGTATATATATTAACTAAATCAGTATATCTATAAAGCTAATATTTATTAACTAATGATTTAAAAGCCTTTGCACTGAATGTTTATTTGGCTCTCCCATGTGAGAGATACCATAGATATTATTTAATGTACCATGTATATACTAATATTTTAGCTATGGGAAACAATGAAAACTTCCATGGTTTTCCTTTAACTATTATGCTTGTAAATAAAGCATTTTATGGAAATTTCTTCCTTTACTTTTTATTGCTGTCTTGTTTTTCTAATTAAAGGTTTCAGGAAGACTGGGTCAATAAGTAACGGAAGAAATTTATTAATATGTTTGTGTATAGTAATCAATATTGTTGTATTATAAATTGTGTGCTGCTACTCATGCTTTCTACTCTATTTTGTGTTTTGTGACTCATATATGTGTACTTATCCTCTTACCTTAAATCTTAATTGCTTAAGAAATTTGGATCAAACCGTTCTAACTTGTCTTTTACAAGACATTTACCCTTCATTCATCCATTGACTATCTTAAAATTGCAGTTGAAATAAATTTTAAATAAAATTATATATAAAGCAATTAATTTATAATTATCATAGCATAAAACCTCTTTAAGTAACAATCATTTCCATGGCTCCTTAAAATTTGTTAAAATGGTGACCACATTTTAATTTTAGCTCAATTTAACTCACAGTCGATCTAGCAACTGAACCTCAATAAACTAAACCTTCTCTAATTTACAGCCTCATAGTAAATTTATCTCCTTTGTCACTCTAAGTAACCTATTACTGTTCACAACTGAACCCCTCGTGTATGACTTATAACACACAACCTGATGAAATTTGACCTCATTTTTAACTTAATAGTCTAATAAAAACCAACTTCCTGAATAATTATGTAACCCAGGGGGTAAGTGATCACCCAAACCCATTTCCCCAGCCCTGGGTGCAAAGTCCTCAGTTAGCCGAATGTGAGTGTTATTATTACATTATCTTTTGATGTGGTACTTATTTATTGGGATTGAAAATTGATTTCAGTAACTTAATCAGTACTGCTAAAACAAAAATTTGTTTACTTTAAATTCTACTTGAAACTCCAGAATGTTTCTCAGTGTTAGCCAATTTATAATATTAACTTTAAAGTACTGAGATAAAAAAATTGTATCAGCCATTGTTAACACAATTGCTAAATCTTCATTAAGTTGCTAAAACAAATGTAACAGAATGAATGGATCATGTTATTTACACTAAGATGTATTTTACATTATAAAATTTAGCGCAATATGCAGTTATATAAAGGTACAAAGATATAAACATGTTTATTCTCAATTGAAATTTACATAAGGAATTACAACAATAATTTAATGAATTACTCACTGCATAGACCAATTGCCTTTGTGCAGAGAGCAGTTCATACTCATATGTATATATCCTTTTTTTAAACTTCACTGAAATAAGTTTTTTTAATACGTGAAGAAACTGCAGCAAATATAAAAATGTAAAATGATTAACCAAACAATGGAAAAACATTGAAGGGAGAAATTATTAAATGAAAAAGAATTTCTGTTGATTATATGGAGATGGTATCAGCATCTCTGCAGCAACAGCACCGGCACACAACTGCCACTAACCATCTGCCTGTACTTGGCGACACTGTCACTCTCCTCTTCAATAATTGCTACAGGCAATATGCGATATTCCTGATGCGGAATATAGAAGGAACTTAAGCTTTCTAAATTTCAGCTTAGTCTAGGTAAATTGATATTAAAAAATTCCACGACTTTTGTTATGAATAAAAATTAGAGGGTTTGAATGTACAGTTGAGGAATATTCAATACTTTATATAAAGGATATTTTAACCAATGAAGGTTGAGTTGATCTTTAAGGGTGATAATAATATTAAAGAGTGAAAAATAAGAGATTAGTCATTATTTTTAGTTTGAAATCAAACAATGATTTACAGGTATTGTTGATTTTTTTGAATACTGTTCCAGCATTATAATAGTTCTTTAAGTAATAATTTTGTTGAAACCCTGTGTTTTGTTCTAATGTTCTTGATAATTATGTTCTGAGATTTAGATGTGTAACACATAGATAAAACATGTTCTGCCTGCTACCCTGAGTGGGTTACCTTGAGAAAAATCTGCTTGAGGAATATAAATTAATAGCTGGTTCATATTTTGAGGAACAAGTCAACCTTCAAATTAATGTTCTTACTCAGTACCTTTTTTATCCACGCCTTGTGTAGAACTTATTAGAAAATATAGTTCATAGTTATGAGGTGTAACAATTAAATATCAGGATTAATCTGAATTATAGTTTTATCCCAAACTTTTTACAAAAGATAGTTAATCCCCTTCAGTCACCTTCTATGTTTTATGCACAGCTTTCGTGATTTTTCCATTGTTCAAAACAGTGTTGCAGATCATGTGTCAGCCTGTTAACTAAATTTTCCATTTTTATCTTCATCTGTTCTATGGATAATAATGTGTACCCTTTAAAGCACTTTTCACTTTGGGGGTCATGTTAAATTCGTAAGGGGCGAGATCTGGTCAATAAGGTGGGTGTTGAAGCACAGGAATATGTCCTTTTCAGCTTAAAACTGTTTCATAGAACTGCTTCGAAGGCTGGCTCATTGTCTTAGTGCAGGACCTATGAGTTCCTGTTCCACAGATCTGGTATGTTCTTCCTCTTTTTACCACCAGTTTAGCCTGGACCTCCATATAGTACTTTTGTTAAACATTTGGCCCTGATATGCCCAATCAATAATGATGTCATCCTGAATAAGAAAAAACCTTAAATAATGTAAGCATGGCCTTCAGTCATCCAAACTTATGAACTTTAACACTGAGAAATTAACTTATCTGAAAGCGTGGTTGTCTTAAAGAGTTACGTTGGTCCTTACAGGTAATTGGACAGCATTTAATGTGATTTCATCAGAATATTGGATCTTTTGGCCTCCTTCTTTAGGCTATAATCTGATATCAGATAATGAGATATTCAAAGCAATCCTGACTTCATTTATGGTTATTTTAGAAATCGAGCATCTCTAACTGAACAGCACAATATTCCCAATCCTACATGCTTCAGGCTTGTTATACAATAGGAATTTCTTCAAATATGGTTTGCTAGGTACCAGCAAGTATTGGTATTTGTTATTTATAGACTTAAAATGTAGTCAATGATGGAATAGTATATATAGTAATAACCAATTTTTATGTGCAAAAGTAAAAAAGTAACATACATTTATTTGTTAAAACTTGACAATATTCAGTATGTACACAGAAACTATAGTTTTAGCCAACATTATAATTTTCATGCTATAATTACATATACAAAATTCATTTGAGTTGAGTAATTTTATTTTAAATTAGATTTCTATCAATAATGATTGGATCACGAAAGAATTGAATTTTTACAATGTGTTTTGAATAACCCGAAACTTTAGATAATTGCATTCTGGATAGTCGTGTCCCTAATGCACTTTAATATAAATTTACTCTAAATCTAACATTTTTTATCTTATTTTCGTTACAGCACATTATACATCTGAAATACTTCATGGAATATTTGGAATTTTATACTGTTTTCATAAAGGAAATTTATGACAGTTATATACAAATAGTGAAGAGTTGTTTGTTGTATTTCATAAAACGTAATTAGTGACATTCCTGCTTCTTCAACCAGGAATTAATAACAGTTTTAGAGAGGCCACAAAAACTCAAGCAACAAAACAGTAGGTGCTTTAACTTTACATATTACTTTTGATTGTGTGGACCAGACTATTGACAATTGAAAAATATACATCAATAGAAAAAAATTATTTACACTATTAGTATCCCATTGCAATAACTTTTATTTTGTAGTGTTATGTGTTTACTAGGTATGGACCAAAACAAATTCAACTTGGTCAGAATTATAGATGAATATTAAAAATCAAGGGAACAGGCATGCATTTGCATGATTTTACTCGATCTCTGGGTTTTACCAACTAATTGCTGTATAACTATTTTCACGAAGGAAATAAAAACCATAAACATTGGTGGTAGACATAAGTTGACCACTTTATACCTGAATTTGATTATTTTAGTTTAGAATAGAGTAGAGTAATTGGGTGTAGTTGGTGCTATTTAGAAATCTAACTACAAACTACATCAAACAGAAACTAGCAAATTGAAAACTGCTTTTTGAAACATACTGTGTTGTAGTAACTGTGTACAGTAGTAGTTGTTACTTGTACTTTCACATATGGTGTACAAGGGTTGATTGTTTACTGATGTTAGTTTTAGATAAATGCTGTAACAATCCTACATTTATCCCTTTTCAAACATCAAATTTTACTTAAAGAGTATCTTGTCGCCAAAAATGTTTTTATGAACATCGCACTGCTGTGATCATTAATAGTCAATATAACTTTTTTCCATTGCGATTTTATGTATGTTTAAACAATATTTTAGAGAGTTGAATCTGTATTGAAGTATCCCAATGTGAAGTCTAGACAATGACTTAGGTTGCCTGTCAGTGAAGAATTTATATTGCAGTAATAACTTTAGGCTGTGGTTGCCAATAGCAAATCCAGTGTTTAAGACTTGTGAGTCAAGGTTGGTATAACAGTAAAGCCATTAGACAGATCGGTAAAAGAAGGTTGAAGGCAAAGCCTTTGGTATCCAGAGCCTTCCTTAAAGCTGTAGAGATAGAGTAGCTGGCGGCATTATCTATTCTCAATGCTACCATGTGGCTGGTGAAGCCTGATAGTGTTGACGAAACTGTGTACACAGCAGTCTTTTATTTTGTCTGTCAAGAATTTGTTGCCAATGCTGATGTGTCCCCAAGAGAGTTAACTTTTGAAATAAAATCTATACAGTATTTTTTAATACATAAACACTGGAGCAAGGTTGTTTCAGGTCCAGTACTTGGTGAAACTTCATTTATTATATTTTGAAAAATACAGGAACCACGTAGAAGTCACAATCCTTCCGACATCAAAAACAAACTTTAAACAAAGTATTTTATTTTGTTCTGACAAGTACAACAACCTGATGTCTGAAATATCTGACCTCCAAATATGTATAGTTATTAAACCATATGATCAAGTAACAACAATTACATTAACCATCTGGTGTTCAATTGACTCCCATCATATATTTATATACTTGGATATGTGTATTAAATTCCTTTGAGTCATTACAATTCAGAGTTGTAGAGATGGAAAACTGATTTGTAATTATAATATGAGGATAACACATGTACTGATGGGAGGTGTGGGATTGTGAGGCCAGATTAGAGTAGAGAGAGTGAGAGCAGCATTATGCACGACGTTGGTGACGGTTTGCTTGTCTTGCAGCTTAGCATTTCAGGGTGGCTAACCGGACACTATAGCTTGCGCTGCCAGCCGGTCGACTATTCTAACAACCCTCGCACGCTCCGGGTAAGTACTCTCTACTGTTTTTGTACCTAGTAATCAAATTGGAAACTGTACTGTAATTGTGCGATAGTTATTATGTACTGTTTTATTAAATTGTAGATTTTTCTTATGTAGCAAACTTTGAACATTTTCATGGAGTTATATGATTTATGTGAATTCTTCATTAGTAGTCTATATACAAAGGTTTCAACCTCCAATCTCACGCCTTGATGGCCAAACACGTAGAAGGTTGGTGTGCGCAGAAGTCGATCGCGCATCTTTCTCACTACAACATTTGTCACCGTAGAGTTCAAGTAGTCAGTTTTTAAGCTTTAGTCACATAAATAAGGCTGTGTCTATTGATTCTCCTGCCAAATCTAAATTGAGGAGTGTTAATTGTTTCCTGCAAACAGAAGGGAAGAGTGTACCAGAAATTCATTGGAGAATGTGCCATATTTACAGAGAAAACGTTATGAGCGATGGTGTTGTGCATGAATTGCGTCAAAGTTTAAAGATTGCTGAATGTCAAATTCATGGATCAATTCAAGAAATGTCTAAGCTGAAGCCATTTGGTGATTTTTGTGTATGTCAGTCAACATCTTTGGCTTTCTACACCACTGTCTGGCCGTCATGGTGTGAGATCCGAGGTAGAAAAAAGAACACCCCTTGTATATAATACAATGTAATTAATTTGTTAATGAAGGTTTTTTATTTTTTATAATGGGTTTTAGTACTTATTTTATTTAAGTTTATTAGCTTCTAAGTACAGTTTCCAAATTGAGTCAATAAACATTTTGATGCTGAATCATACTTGTAAATATCATAGAATTTGTATAGAACAAACCATAAATAATATTATATTGATAATATTATTATAGGTTTTATTTTTCATTTGAAAATTTGTTTTGTGTAATTTTAACACAAACAAGAGTTTAATACATTTTCACTCTTAACTGACCAATAAAGATACTAGCAACGGGCTCTGACCTCTAACAATTTATGGAATCATGTTCACTGTGTATTTTTTAAGTTAATATTAGTTATAATTAAGTATAATTATATTATTAATAAGTTTTAATTGATTTAATTCATTTGCTACTATTTTATTCTATAAACCACATATTTTTTACAATTTTTATTAATATGAAATAAAATTATAGTCTGAAGTATGAACTGTTTTTCTTATGAATTTAACTGCAGTGTAATATAAAATGTATGATTATTAATACAATTGACTTGTATGATTTATAGTATATAAAGTATGATCATAAAAATACAGCAAACAAAATTAAGATACAAAACAAATAATATTTTTTATTAATAAAATGTATGGTAAAATTTATAGCATTTGAATATTCACTATGTATTGGATTTTTTAAATTCAACAACACTGTTAAAGTTAGCACTAGTATACAGATTTTAAAGTATTGTGGTCTTGTATATTTTTATTTTTCAGTGAAATAATCCTAATAATTTTGTTTTATTCATAGATGGTACATGTATGTTGGTGGTACTACTTCTCCAAGTTCACAGAATTCATGGACACAGTATGTATATTTCTTTGTTTATTATTTAAATCAAAATAAATACTGTAGAATTAATAAATCTTAAATATTAAAATAAATTAATAAGTAGTCTTTACTGAATGAAAATCATTTACTGTATTGTACTAGATTGCGCAGATTAAATAAAACTGGGTGTACCATAACAGGTGACTAATATCTCGGAAATAGGTTCAGGGAATCAAAATGAGAAGGGACTATACTTTAAAAAATATGGTTTGTTTTCTGTCTGACTAGGAATTTTATTTAAAATATGTTTGCTGTTATAAAGTACAGTATTGAAATTTGGTACATATACGAGTATTGTCAGTGTTATAAGTATAATCCTGAAAAATAAAAATGTAAATCACTTGCAGTTTCAAAATGCCAGCATTTTTTTAAATATTCGGTATCAAATTTCTTGGAACTGTGTTTTACCTATACACAACAGGTTACTAAAAAAATGCTCAATGTATCATAAAACCAATTATATAAAACATGTCAAAATCAGTTAAAAGGTTGAAATATTACTATACCAGTAGTTTTAAATATCTTTGAAATGTTTGTAACAATCTAATTCAATGGCATTTACCTGTTACCAATTTACCTGTTATTTGATAAATAATTAGTATATGCTTTGGTTTAGAAATTGGAACTAATATTCTTGTAAAGTAAAACATCTGTCTAGTTAGATTTTTCAATCCACTAAACGAGAATAATAAACCATTTTAAAATAAGCGTTGTTGGTTTGTATTGTTGTGAACATTTGAACTATATTTTAACATACTAGTATTCCACATACATAAGTAAAATTAAATAGAAAAAATTAATGTATGATATTCAGTTCTATGATTGAATGATCTTAACCTTGTTCATAGCCAAGTGGCTCTCAGAGGACGAAATTTATATACAGGGTGTCAATTAAGTCTGGAACCTCTTTTTTAATTTTTGAACCATAATAGAAAGAAATACCAAAGTTCACACGTGCTTACTGGTGATAGTAATGCACACATCTGCCCAATTACCGACCGGATAATCCCTTTGGGGGACGGTCCATAAGGAGTCAGACAAAATTCTTAAATAGCAGCATAGGTCAAGTTTGGTATCAAATTAAAGATCTTACTTAGCAAAGTACAATGCCGCAAACCGGACTTCAAAAGGTGGATTCATTCAGTAGTTATAGCTATTTGAATTTTAAAACAATTGAACAATGTAAATTATTAAGTATTACAAGTAAACACCAATTTTTAAGTACCTGTGATCAAAGTAAGTGTTCAAAATGTTCCCCTCCCATCATCTGACAATGTAGTAATCGAAGCCAGGAATCAATAATTATTACCAATAACACAACTACTGTTAGAATGTGAAAGTGGCAGATTGAGTCATACACAGCATCCACAGAAACTTAACGTTTGGGCAGGTATTATGGGAAATCAAATTATGGGCCCATTATTTATCAATGGTAATTTAAATGGTGACTCGTATCTAGCAATGCTCCAAAATGAGATAATTACTGCACTACAAACTGCTCTTGGTCGACAATTTCAAAGAATTTATTTCCAACAAGATGGCGCGTCACCACACTTTGCTCTCCTTGTTAGAGAATACTTGGATACAATATTCCTTCACAGATGGATTGCAAGACGTGGTGCAGTAGAGTGGCCTGCTCGTTCCCCTGATTTATCTCCGCTGGATGTTTTTCTTTGGGGATACCTCAAAGATAAAGTTTATCGTACTAAGCCTCGAGATTTGGCGCACCTCATAGTCCAAGAAGCTCAAGATATTCCTCGTGACTACCTTCAAAATGCACTGGATGGCTTTTAAAACCACTAGGACATTGCCAGACGATGGTAGGGGAACGTTTTGAACACTTACTTTGATCACAGGTACTTAAAAATTGGTGTTTACTTGTAATACTTAATAATTTACATTGTTCAATTGTTTTAAAATTCAAATAACTATAACTACTGAATGAATCCACCTGTTTAAGTCCGGTTTGCGGCATTGTACTCTACTCAGTAAGACCTTTAATTTGATACCAAACTTGACCTATGCTGCTATTTAAGAATTTTGTCTGACTCCTTGTGGACCGTCCCCCAAAGGGATTATCCGGTCGGTAATTGGGCAGATATGTGCGTTACTATCACCAGTAAGCACGTGTGAACTTTGGTATTTTTTTATATTGTGGTTTAAAAATTAAAAAAGAGGTTCCAGACTTAATTGACACCCTGTATATATATATATATATATATATATATATATATATATATATATATATATATATATATGTATATACACTGTATGCAGAAAATAAATGCGCAGAGGCTTCTTTAAACAATAGAAGAAAAAGACTTCACACAAACCCTTTAATATTTAGACTATATTGTCATTTTCAAAAAGGATACAATGGATTCTAAAAATTTATATGTTTACTTTTAATTCTTAGATTATATACACTTTTTGTATCCTTTTTGAAAACAACAATATATTCGAAATATTAAAGGATTTGTGTGAAGTCTTTTTCTTTTATTGTTTATATATATATATATATATATATATATATATATATATATATATATATATATATATTTATATTTATCATAAAGCACACACATGAATGTACCCACTATGAGCCAAAACATTTTATTGTTTAAGATCATATTTAGGTGTTGTGAATGATAAGGTCAGGGTGTTATAAGTTCCTAGGAAATGACACATCAGAAGCAAAAGTTAAAGAAAGTATGGCAGATATTTCTAATCTTGGACTCCTTTGTCATTCTTAATCCCATTGAAAGTTTTCAGATCCTTCAGTCAGATTGGAAGTTGATTACTCATCTCTGTTGCAGTTGGTCATAATACTTATGCCACTTTTACTGCGCTCACATTCAGCTTCTAAAAACAGACATTTAAGGTTCACATGGCAATTCCTTTGAATTGCCAATAGTTCTTTAACCACTTGCAATGTTCTTTTTTCACTGTTGTAGATCTTGTTCTCGTACTCAGTGCAGGGGTGACACCTCATTATTAATGATCAACCGAAAATTCAAAACACAAGATGATAAAAAAGGAACTGCTAAATTGACATTACTAATGCAATTTAAAGTAAACCGCTAAAAAGTAAAGTATAGGAACAAATAAGCCAGAAACAGCTTTGATTAAAAACAAATATTACCATCAGGTCAGGGTCGCGAAGCAATTTAATCAATTAAATGAATAAACCTATACTCATAACCATTAGTAAAATTAGGAGTAGCATTATTAGAACAACTTACATGGCATTGACATGTTCTATCATCTATCATGACGAGATGTCAATCATGATTTTGAACAATGTCAGTGTAATAAATATAACAAGTAATGTTTTGTTAAATTTAATTGTCAATTTATTAGTATTGCTACACAGTCATCAAGAATGTGTTCAATGACCTCAATCGTAACTACAATGTTAATTTTTCATTCATTTTTTATTTTATAGAACTCTAACATTGTCCTGATTGGTCATAATAAAAAAAATTCTTCAAATCCTGTTGACAATCAGCTCTTGTTATGTCTCAGATCTTCTTCGTGCTGAGGAAGAAGAACCAGCATGTGTCCACTCTCCATGTGATCCACCATGGCTGTATGCCCATGAGCGTATGGTTTGGTGTCAAGTTCACTCCAGGTATTGACCATTGACAATTATAAATACACATATTTTTGAATTTCATAACCATCACATTAGTGTCTTATAATAATAATAATAAATTTATTTATTTGTTGTAAAACATGTTACATGCATTGACAAAGTCTATTTCAGCTATAGACTAAATAGCATTGTCTCTAAAGAATATTGAATAAGTATAATACAAAAATACTATGCATATAATAACATAAGACATTAATTGTCCAGTTGAGTATAGCACTAATTATATCATAAACAATCATTAAAAGTCTATTTTGTTAATAGAAACACACTCATCAATATTATAGAAAGGGTTTTGTAACAGCCATTTATAAAGTTTATTATTATACATTTTAAGAGAGTATTTTTCAATCAGATGTTTCAGTTTTGTATGCACTTTTAAGCCAACTACATGAATATTCAAAGAGTTACTCAGTCTACAATAGTCAATTAAAATGTTATTTCTGTTTCTTGTGTTTTAATTATGTGTTTGTGTATGGTTTATTAAGTCCTCATTATTTAAAATGTAAACAGATAAATCAAACAAATATAAATAAACTATTGTAAGAATTCCTTGGTTAATGAAAACAGGTTTATAACGATCGAGATATTCAGCTTTACCAACAATTCTAACAGCTTTCTTTTGAAGTACCAATATTTCCTGAACTCATATAGCACTATGATTAGCACTATTTCCCAACAGTATTAATCCATATCTCACAATTGACTGAAAGTATCCAAAATATGCAGTCCGAACATAATTTTCTCTTATGCAGGAAGATAGAAGTCTTAATAAAAAAATCATTCTAGATAATTTTGTGAACAGAACATCAATGTGAGTTCCCCTTGAAAGATTATTATCAATATGAATTCCTAAAATTTTGATTACACTACTTGAGTCAAGATTAAAACTATTTTCTGGAATTTATTTTAAAGTAAACAAAATGTTTTGAGTTTTAGTTTCATTCATTAAAAAAACTGTTTTCTTTAAACCATATTGATGCTTTGCTTATTGTGGTGTCGTTTAATTTCTTTTGTTCATTCAGGTTATTACTACTATTGAAAAAAGTTATGTCGTCAGCGTAGAGAAGCATATTAGCATCAACAGCCAATGTTATATCATTGATATATATGATAAAACGTAAGGGTCCAAGTACTGATCCCTTAGGGACACCATACTCTATTTTGACTTCCTGTGACCAATTTCCTTTGATATATACTTTTTGTGTTCTATTGATGAGGTATAATTTTATAAAACCAAGGGCACATCCTTGAATTCCATAATGCTTCAATTTGGCTAAAAGAGTACTGTGTTCTACGCAATCAAAGGCCTTACTCAGGTCACATAAAGTGGCTTGATCAAAGGTCTTAAAGGTCTTATTTTCAAAAGTTGACAGTATATTTCGTATTAACTTGTCAATGGCATCAATAGTGTATTTACATCTTCTAAAAACAAATTGTGATGGAGTCAAAATTTTGTTTTCTTCTAAATAGTCACTTATTTGGTCATAGACCAGTAGTTCTAGTATTTTAGACAAGACTGGGATGACCGAGATGGGGCAGTAGCTACTTGGATCATTATTGGGACCTTTTGTAAAGACTGGACACTTTCAGTTGCTCTGGAAAATTGTATATAAATATATAGTCAAGAAATAAAACTTAATTAATTTGTTTTAGTTGTTGTTTGTACCCATTTCTGATGAATTTATTTTAACATAATTCTGTACTCTGTAATTACAAGCCTTTCATCTAAATTTTGCTAATTGACTTTTTTATTAGCTTTCTATTGATAAATGGCATGTTTTTTTTATGTACTGCTGTGATGCCAGACTATTGTCAATCTATTATGTTTCAGGTGGTCACAGCACCTTCTTCGGATTGCTGAACACATTTGTCCACATCATCATGTACACATACTACCTCCTTGCGGCACTAGGACCTAAAGTACAAAAATACCTATGGTGGAAGAAGTACCTCACATCCCTCCAAATGGTTTGTACTTTGCCTCATATTTTTTTATCAATGAATCTGTGTTTTTTCGTGAATGAATTGACACGTGACATGCATTGTTATTTTAAACGGGTTATGACATTCAGTTTGATGAATTCCTTCTTAGATTGAATTTTGTGATGGTTTAATTGGTTAGCACAAGTAGTTTAAAACATGTTAGTTTCTGTTTCATAAGATTATCTCTCGACAGATCATAGTTGTAAAACTTACATTTTTGCTTTACCAATAGTAAAAATATTTGCATTTATGGTTTCCACATCTATGAAAGTTAAAAGGTATAGTATAACACATTGAATTTATAAAGGCATGGTTAAACTTGAAGTTTTGTGTTTACTGTGGGTTGAAAACATAAGAAAAATTTAGTCTTTGCTCACTTGTTCAATGGTAACCCTTTCCAATTCATTTACCAACGAACAATTATTATTAACAAATTATACACCAAATTTATTCAGTATGACTAATCTTCAACTTTAGAATATTTATTTTGATTATAATCTTAATTCTCTTTCAATAATAATAATTGTAATAGAATAATTATTAATGTCAAACAGTATGATTTCAATAATGTTATTTACATGCAATTTTTATACAAGTCCTACCAACGTCAATTTTTAAATCTGTTCTAGGTAGCCATAAGCTAACAGAAAATTTCTGAATATTTTAATAACAGAGTTTGTTGTTAGTTTGTTAACATTCTTAAAGAGACTAATCTGAATCCATATGTAAACTATTCGCTTTAGTATTTGTCTAATCTAAACATTCATATTCTGTCTAATTAAACATTAAAACATTAAAGCTGCTTCAGTTCACACAGTTTGTAATAAAATTAAAAAGCTGAAAAACAAAAAGTCATCAAGTTGTGATGAATTCCTATGGATTTGATTAAGCAAGTTGTGGATTTCATCGCTTCTTCCCTCTGTATTGTAATAAATAGATCATTTAAGACTGATTATGTTCCTTTCCAACTTAAATATACAGAAATAAAAAATACTTTTAAGAAAGGAAGTGAGCAAAATTCAGAAAGCTTTTAATATCAGTATCAATTTTCCCTTTTTTCCAACTTGTTTGAGAAATAGTGACAGATAAAATACTATCTCATTTTGAACACTCATATGTTTTTAGATGAGCAGTACGATTTTAGAGTTGGGCAAAACACAGTTCAGGCTATTGCAGATTTTGTGTATAGAGTGGTGGAGGGCTTGAATGGTCATAGAACACAGTTGTTTAATAAAATTCTCTATTTTTAATTTTTCTTTCTCTAATTAGTGCTGGATCAACTCTTATCTTTTGCCTTAATTCTGCTGTGCAACTGTATTAAAAAGAATATGACATACAGCTTAAAAAGAATATGAGAGGCAATGCATAGAAGATTTTTAATTAGCAATTTTTTAAACAATTCATATACACTCAAATCTGAAATGGACAGAATACTTTCAAATTTTAATCTTGATAAATGGTACTTATATAAAACTAAAACTTATGATTTATCATGCTATATTTGCTTTAGTCATACAATATGGCATTGAAGTTTGGGGACGTAGGTTGGAAGACATTTTTAAAATCCGAAAGAAATATTTAAGGACCATGACGTTTCTCCAAAAGAAGTTCATGCAAAGGAATATTTAAATCTGTCAACCTGTCCCTCAGTTTATTTGCTGAGATATTTATTGTTTGTAAGACAGAAATCAATTAAAAATGAAAGTTTTATATATGTTAAAAGAAAGAAATTACTCTATTGAAGAATATCTATGTAATACAATAGTTTAATAACATTATAAATATACATAAATTCATATATTTTATTGTACAGATGATGTTTTATAATTGTCACTAATATAAAGTTATGTTTTATACCTTGAAAATGTCCGGCTGGGCTGGATTCAAAGAATGTATGATATCTAAATTGTTGTAATGAAAAATTTGAATTTGAACATAGCTAATTTCCCATTTTGAAATTTATAGAACTTTTTATTCAGTATGAGAAGCGACTTTTCATCTTTATCAATTATTAAAAAATTGCAAACTACAATAGAAACACTTACATGCACATTTTATGTAATGATTTTTATGGTAATCTGTAGTGTAGACTATCATGTAAATGTAACAAGCCAATTACATTAATTGCACGTGTATACCTTGTCTTGCATTTTTAAATTAATGGAGATCACCCTCCAACCTGTAAAGACTATTCTTACACCAGACATGGGCTAAATAGGGTATTGTTCGATTCAAGATTCTGGATTAGGATCAGGTGTATTTGCTTTACTATTTATTTCTGAATATGAGTTAATTGTCTGAAGAATGATCAGAAGATTATTATTTATTTCATAGTTTGTAATTTAATATTAGTTTGAAAGTCAATCCAAAGCAAAAACAAAAATATTAATAATGTTCTCCAAATGCAATATTCAATATGGAGTATACTTTTGCAGTTTGGTTAGTAGTAGTTCAAAAAGTTTGTGTGATTAGCATGGGATATAGAGCTTTCATACTGTCACAATGATTAAAAAAATGAACTAAGGCTAACTAAAAAAAATTAATCTATATTAGTAGGCACATCTAAGTAAAATTAAAACTTAACAATAAAAAACTGTGTACATATTCATTTTAGGATTCATTACTTCCAACAGTTTTTCAGATTGGTTGTTTCTCGAAGATTATTTCTAGTGATCTGTTACAAATAAAGTTTCAAAAGTCCTTGCTGAAGTGTAAAAATTAAATCAGAGTTTGAATAAAAAATAAACTAGAAGCTTTAGATCTTAATTTTAAAACCATCCTGAGGAGGCTCCAAGGATGCCCATCAGAAGTGAGGGCTATTCCATATCCTCCAGATTTTCTGAATGCTAGAAGTCTCCTAAAAATTTGAAGCCCTACATCACACTGACGGTTGTGTCCATTTACAAGAAGCTTAAGCGTTGAATGGCTTTAAAGTTATATTTGGAACATGTTATAAATCACATGAATAATAAGACAAGTAACTTGTACATAGGCCCAGTTCATAGCCATCATGGTCCACGCATTCCAGCTGCTCTTCATTGACTGCAACTACCCTCGGGCCTTCGTTTGGTGGATTGGTATGCACGCTGTCATGTTCTTCTTCCTCTTTAAAGAGTTCTACAACCAGTCCTACAACAGGAGCATGAAGGTAAGTTGCCTCACACTTAGGCAGATTTTACAGTATTTTTTTATTATTTGAAAGCGTGTAATTAGAATGTTTACTAAGATGACATTTCATGTATGTCCGATAAGAGTTCTTGGAATTGTAATAGGATGAAATATTAAATCTTATTTAGTTACAGCTGGTACTGTTCTTAAACCCACACTACATAGAACACTACTTCAAATGTGTGCTGCCAACAACAAGAAAGTTTCTAGTGTAGAGCTCAATTATTAGGGATGAATTAACTATTATCAGAATATCTTATATTATTTTGTAGCTTTAAAATTTAATTCATTGTATTAATATCACAGTTTATTGGGTCTAAGCATAGCTTGACAACAGACTGTAAAACCATAAAAATATAAAATTAGAATTACAAGAACTGAAATTATCTTGTTCAATCTGTGAATGGCTCAGAAGGTTTATATTCTGCTTTAAGAACAACTGAGTTTGTAGTTTCTATATAATAACAATATCAGCATTTAGACATTTAGACATTCCCACAAACTTGTAAATGATACTCAGTATGCAACTAAATTAAATTATCAATCCCAAATTATTAGTAAAACAACAACAAAATTACTGACAGTAACCAAACATGATGTGCATTTTGGAATATATTGATTAATACTTGAACTCAGAGTGATTTCTTCGTAGCATAATATGTATTATTCAATATGGTTATCCAATCCAAATTATTAACATACTTATTTGTTGGTTTTCGTTAGTATTATTCTTATTTACTCTTACTCATGTGGCCACTTGAAACCCAGTTGGGCCTAGGCCTCGTCAACAATGAGCCTTCATGCTCTTCTATCTGGGTTTATTCCAAGTTCTTTTCCCATTTTCCTCAGAATGATCGATTCCTCCTCCCTTTATGAACATGGCTCGCCACAGTATCTTCTGCTTCTTATAAGAGCAATCACATCTGTTCTTGGCACAAGTCTCATAGTTACCTATATTTTCTTAATTCTTCATTTCTCCTTCCTTTGGATATGGCCATATATTCTTCTTAAGATTTTGTTTTTGAAAACAATTACATTTTTCTGTGATTTCCATGAAAGAGGTCACTATTGTGATTCACAGAGTAAAACAGACTATATCAGTACTTTATAGTCATTTAATTAGGTTTATCAGGTTTCGGTAGCTCCTGTATGCTGCCGCTGTCCTGAACTTTATTTCAGTATCTTGTGTGATGTTACTCTTGAAGGTATAAATTATAATTTAAAACATCCAGTGTGACTTGTTTCTTTTTATGTCTTCTTATCCTCAAATATCGGGTTTCTTTTCATTAACAAATAGTCCAACCTTTGCTGTTTCTAATAAAATTCTCTCTGTGAATTTCATGAGATCCCTCGTTATATCTGCCAAAATTACAACCTGAAATACCAGCTAATTTATTTTCCCTCCAATGTATAGATATTTTGTCGCATTCTTTAGTGTCTGATATATATTTTTTATAGTCTTCCAATAGTATCCTTATTCTTAGCAAACTACTCAGCATATTCATATTCATGTCATTAATTTGCGTCATAAGAATATCTGTTGAATCATAATAAACAGTGTGTAGAGCACACGTCTTTTGGTGTGGTTGTTGACTGATAAATAAGGGCTTCCAGACTTCAAGATAACAAAAGTGCAAACTTTTAAAATATTTAATTGTTAGATTACGGAATAAGAACATAATTGATGTATGTGCAAGTCAACTTATACTTAATAATAAAAAAACTATTTTTGTTGTTCAACAGCAAATTTTTTTATTTTGAATTGCTAGAACTCCCACATAAAATACATTGCTTATGTTTATTGTATATATGTATATATATATATATATATATATATATATATATATATATATATTAGTTAATCTAAAACTATTCCTTTACTTAAGAGATTTAATATGATGTGAAAAGCAAAACATTACAAAAATCATTTGTTACGCATTTGCCTTTAGACAAGAATAAACTAAGCTTGAAATTTTCCATTGTATTTCAATACATTCTTTCACAGAAAACTCATAAGAATGCATCCGTGGTACATGTGAAAACCGTTTCTGATGGACAGTAGTAGCTCTTTCAATCTGACTGTCTTAAGGTTTTTCTGGACCTGTATATTAAATGTAGTCAATGTTTTTCCAGGCTGCTGCGAAAGTGGCCACTGCAAACGGTGTGGCTACAAACGGAGTGGCCAATGGTAAAGTACATCAGAATGGAACACAGAATGGACATGCTAAGACCAACGGGTACAGCAAGCAAGCTGATTACTACGCGACGGGCGATGGGCTGATGCGGCCAGATCTCGTGCAGCGACCAGTCACATCGGCCAGGAGCGACTGAGTGTGACGTGCGCACCTGTCATGTTGCTCAACCCCGAGTGGTACTTAATGTAGATAACTTGTACAGTTTAGATTTACGGTGTCGATCCAGCTCTTGTGTACTATTGAAGCGCTGCAGCAGCTGAGCAGCTTCTTCCATTACTTTTCATTGTTGTAGTTTGCTCAATTTGTAATAGTGATTACCTGTTTAAAAATCTATATTTTCTTGTTGTATTTTCTTCCTTTATATTTATCTTTTGAATATAAGTGTTTTTCATTTTTTAATATACTTTTTTGTTCACTGTACCTACCATTGTTAAATTTCATCTCTTTGGACTTTTTAATTCAGGCCCTAAGCTTGATACAATCCCCAGCAATATTTAGATAGTCAAGTGTGTTCATAGGAATAATAGATGTGCCTCTAGTATTTAACTTGTTGATTGTTGTTAGTTACTTCCAGTTAAATTATTGAAGTTCCATAATGTGAAAGCTCTATACTGCCTATAAAAAATGTTAAATTGCAGGTGTTAAATCAGTTCATATTGTTATTGTTGGAAGAATTTAAAGATTGAAGAATATTTTATTTTTTATACTGTTAAGTTTTTGTTGAAAACTACAATATTCTCCTTTGCAGCAATAATCATTGTGTAATCATCCGTTCAATGAGAAAATGTTATCATATTCCTCATTAACCCAAACTTTGCTGGTTCAAAATTCCAATACAACTTGTGAAGCATAACATCGTGCCTTTTACATGTTGTGCCTTCAAGGCTTCTTACAGGGACCATCATCTTATCTGCCTGCTGCTACACTCTGAACCTCCCGAAACACTAACAATGGCTTGGACTTTGCACCACCAGCATTGCGAGATTATTCTCATATTTATTTTATACAGCTCTTGTCACTATTTATTTATTTGTTATGGTAATAAATAATAAATTACCGTCTATGTTTTGTACTTAAGTGCTATGTCAGGTTTATTTCTATTTGTAGTATATTTTGTAATGTACAGTAATTGTTTTAGATTTCTCTGTCATTTAGAGATTGATGATGGATAATCAAAAACGAATTATTACTTTTGAGATCACAGCTTTTACCAAAAGCAATATTTGTGAATTTGTAGTTTGTATTTTTAAGTTTGTGATCACTGTAGAAATTTTATTTAAATGTTTATTTCATTTTTGGATTAGGCACTAAACTGTGTATATGTTTGCATTTTCCTTGTGTAATTATATTAATTATTGTTTATATAAAATATATATATTTTACTATTGTCTATTATTTATGATTTCCTTAACTTCATAACCCAGCGTGCAATGGATCAAACACCCTGGGATATACCAGGTTTACTGTAGGTTATACCAAAAGTTTTGGGAAACAGTAAGTTAAATAGTACAACACCCTTTTCTGAGTGTACAGTAATGAATTACTAAGAAATAAAGAAAATTATATACACATACATCATAAGATACGATACAATCTTATGTCTATGTATATGCATAGACATAAGTCTGGAAGATACGTTCATAGAAATTCATCCTGCAGAGATGTGATGAAGTCAACAGTTTTCACCATTAGTTTTATGAGTATGTATCAATAATAGATAAAGTTAAAAGATACAGCCATCACTTGATATATGGTTTTATTTAACACTTTGACTTGCTTCATGTAGTGTGCATGATGACCTCCTACTGCAGGACTCTTTTTTAACAAAGCCATTAAAAAAACAAAACATTAATGCAACTAATACCATTTTTTTCCATTGAAATATTCATGAAACTCACAATATATATATATATATATATATATATATATATATATATATATATATATATATATATATACAGGGTGAGTTTTTTAAAGTGATCCAATAGCTAACTTTTTAATTACACGACTTAGCACCACACTTTAAATTTGGAACTTGCTCAATTTTAAGTTTCACTCAGGGATACACTTTCAAATTTTTTGAAGATGGCCGCCATTTTCCAATATGGTGGCCAACTTTAAAATCTTCTATGGAACACCCTGTATTTTATGTTGTTTTTAGATTTTACTCTAAAAAATAAAACCTTTTTGTACTTGAGAGTTTTTCCATATCTCTAATGGTTCAGGAGCTACGTGGACTGGAAGTTTTCATAATTTTTTCCAATATGGCGCCCAACTTTAAAATCTTTTATGGAACACCCTGTATTTTATGTTGTTTTTAGATTCTACTCTACAAAATAAGACATTTTTGCTTCTGAAAGTTTTTCTATATCTCTAATGGTTCAGGAGCTACGTGGACTGAAAGTTTTCACCATCAGTCCGAAAAAATCCGAAAACTTCCAGTCCTCGTAGCTCCTGAACCATTAGAGATATAGAAAAACTTTCAGAAGCAAAAATGTCTTATTTTGTAGAGTAGAATCTAAAAACAACATAAAATACAGGGTGTTCCATAAAAGATTTTAAAGTTGGGCGCCATATTGGAAAAAATTATGAAAACTTCCAGTCCACGTAGCTCCTGAACCATTAGAGATATGGAAAAACTCTCAAGTACAAAAAGGTTTTATTTTTTAGAGTAAAATCTAAAAACAACATAAAATACAGGGTGTTCCATAAAAGATTTTAAAGTTGGCCACCATATTGGAAAATGGCGGCCATCTTCAAAAAATTTGAAAGTGTATCCCTGAGTGAAACTTAAAATTGAGCAAGTTCCAAATTTAAAGTGTGGTGCTAAGTCGTGTAATTAAAAAGTTAGCTATTGGATCACTTTATAAAACTCACCCGGTATATATATATATTAGTATTTTTATCATACATTTTGTCTACATCTGAGTATAATTATTACTTGCTAAAGTTGGTTTTAATCAGAAAGGAGTTGTGGACACAACTAGATAAATTTGGCATCCCGAGAAAATTAATAAACTTAGTTAAGATGAGTGTCACAGAGTCAAGAGGCTCAGTAAGAATTAATGGTCGGGACTGTGTACCTTTTGGGATAAACTCAGGAGTCAGACAAGGAGATGGTCTTTCTCCAATCTTATTTAATATTGCCATAGAAGAAGCACTTCAGAGTGTAGCAGAGAGGGATTTAGGGGTGGAAGTTGGAGCTAAACTTAACATCCTAGCTTTTGCAGATGATGTTGTCATATTTGCAGAAAATGTAGATGATTTGAGGTCACTAACTAGACTATTTATGAGTGAGACAGAGAAAGTGGGGTTGAAGACGAATGATGCAAAAACTAAATATATGCACTTTAGAAGGAATCAAAATCAAAGAGGAGGACCCCTACAAATTGATGGGCATGTTTTCGAACAAGTGGAGAACTTTAAGTACCTTGGGGTCACAATATCAAATAAAAACACAGATGAATCAGAGATACAAAATAGGATTAACTCAGCAAATAGATGTGTATATGCATGCAATAGGATACTTTCAACCAGATCTCTCTCTCACAAAACTAAAACTAGAATATACAAAACAATTATATGTCCAGTGCTTTTGTACGGATCCGAAACGTGGAGGCTAAATAAGAAGGATGAGAAAAAGCTTCTAGTTTTCGAGAATAGAATTTTACGTAAAATTTATGGGCCATCATATGAACAAGGGGTATGGAGAAGAAAACATAATAGAGAAATCAGGGAGCTCTACAATAGTACGGATGTAATAGGAGAAATAAAGTGCAGAAGACTCCGTTGGGCAGGCCATGTTTTGAGAAGAGAAGAGGAATGCAAACTGAGGAGGGTAATGTACAGTAACCCAGAAGGAAGACGACCCCGTGGGAGACCGAAAGTGAGATGGTGGAACCAGGTGAAGGCTGATATGGAGAAGGTGGGCGCTTCAGAGGAAGATGCAGAGGACCGTTCAGGATGGAGGAGCTTTGTTGGTGCGGCTAAATATCACCTCCGATATAAATGGCCCTGGGAGTAAGTAAGTAAAGTTGGTTTTAATCATAGGCGTATCCAGGGAGAGTTTTTGGGAGTTGTAACTCCCCACCCCCTTCTCATTGATACAAATAGATCTTAAAGCAGTCTTGAACGTAGATTTTGGAAAGGCCTTTAGCTCATGCGTCGCATTACTTTGAATCATCTCGATTTTGTTCAACCGCTTTCCAATGAACGCTATTTTCAATGTTGGGAACATCCAAAATATATATGCTCAGAGTTGCCACCTGTAGGGAAAACTATCACAGTAAACTACCCTTAATAAAAACAAAAACTTTAAAAAAAATGTTAATCTTAACACCCCCTTGATCTTGGACTCATTGTTTCTCTCACCTTCATGGAGCATATCGATTATGGTTTTAGATTAGGTTTTGGCAAAATCTCTTGTACAGAAATTTATCCTTTTATATGTTTAAGATTTATATACACTAATTTTTACTAAAAAGTATAAGTAAAAATTGGAAACTACTCATTTATAAATACATATTGGTTTGTACATTCTTGTTTTGGAATAAGTTTCCTACATTCATAATTATTCATTTAACTTGTACACTTCCACACTACAGAGTGTACCCTTCAAATTAGTTCCAGTGGCACATAATTATGCCACATGTTCTTTCACCAACAATACAAATGTGTGTCGCTGACTTCCTTCAACTGTTCATAAAATTATTTTGGTCTGGTGTATGCAAATGATTTGAAACTTTGTATACGATCTTTTGAGACATGTAACACACCTCTGTGCCACTTGGTTTCTGGCTGTAATTTGGTCTTTTAATTTCCTACCAGTGTTAGCTTACATTTTCATGACTGCTGTCTTACTGTCGATAGATGTTCCCAGAAATAATTGTAACGTAAATGTATAAGAAATGATTTCCTTAAGTAATACCACCTATATTTTTATTACAGTTGACTTATAAAGGCACATATTTGTGTCAGCTGGTGTATAGTAATAAAAACATAGTTTTAGTTATATGCAAGTGGCACTTATATTTCTTACCAGTGAAAGTGTTAAAAGACTTAGTAAATTGGTTCATATATAAATCAATATATAACTATTCATTACTTGTATTAAAAAAAACATTTCAAGCATTTTAAGTTTGTTTTTTGGGAGAATCATACTCGGTATGGCTTGTACCTTGGTCAGGAATTATTATTTAATGTTGATTAACTGGAACAAACCACCCTTCACGTATATTTGTCACATGTGGTAGTGAACGTGTTAGAGATAAAACTAGGAGTATGCTTATTATTCCTGCATCAATCCTAGTACCTGGGAGTCTAATTAGAATTATCTCACAAATATTTAAAGGCCACCTTAAAAAATAGCAGCAAAAGTGAGAAACAGAGTTAATATATTCAGGTTGAGGGAACACATTACAGACAATAAATGAATTATTTAAGCATTTTCTCATACAGTGTGTGATAAAACACTTCTGGATTGTTTGACAGACACTTTCCCCATTAAAAAATATCACCAGTGATAGTTTTACAGATGTTGACCATCACACGGATAGTTTGTCATAGTGTGAAATCTACTGGCATTTTGATAAACTATTTTGGACTAAGACTATATTTGAATATATCTATTAACTTACTTAAGTGATCTTTTACACATGTTAGCCATAGAAATTGTGACAGACAAAACTAATCGTCTGACCTTTATTCGTGATTAATTATATATAATCGTGACAAAACAACAGATTCAGTTTGTTTGTCACGGTATCACATGCTGCTATGTAAAATACATTTTGTTATCGTTTTATTATTCTTTGCTTCTATTTTGAATAGTAAAATTTAAATACTATATGATGTTATCATATTTAATAGACTTCAGAATCAGGTTTGTAACTTTAGTATTTTCATTATAAAGAATGCACTATAACCTAACATGATGATTGTGAACGTTATAGGCTATATGTAGAAATAGCATAATATTATGCTTTTTGGACACACCTTGTATGATTGTGAAATTTTACATAGTCACTGAAAGATATTCCAATCTCTTGAACCATTTTAGATTTGTTTCTTGTTTATAATTATTAAATGAGAATTCTGGTATGAAACAAACATGACGTGTGACACAGAGTGGGAAATTAAAAATAACAGCTCCAAATATGTAAACCTATAACCTATTGTAGAAAACTGCCTGAATTCCAGATTTTCACTTTTCAAATAGCTATGCACTGATTCTGGGGAATCATTAGATGGTTAGTGCACATTATAAATTGAATTTGTGACTGCAGGAAAGGAAAATTCAGATGTCATTTATTTCAATAATAAAATAAGTCACATACTAAAATAATAATAATCAAATAAGGTCACTTAATATAACTTACATATTGGTAAAATCTGACAGGAGTTCTTGTTCAGTATATGGACATCTCTACCAAAGTTATATTACCTTTTTTTTTAAAGTTTTGAGCTGGATTGATTTTTCAGGTGCTGAGGCAGTGCGTGATAGAGCCACAGAGCTGAAAAAGTACATGCATGCTATTTTCAACAAGTGTTAATCTATGGATCGGGTAGACCATATTACTCTCGTGGAGGGTATTGTACTGGTGGTTAAAGGTATTTCCTGAGCAAAATGGGGGTTATTTTTAAAGAAAGTTAAAACTTCAAGCGATTAGATACTTGGAATGCTGAAGAGATTCAGTCCCTGACATAATGTGAACAATCCTTTCTTGGAATCTAAATACTCTTAAAATTTCACTAGATGATCCCCAAAATCCAATAGCATATTTTAACACAAAGAAGAGGAGCAGACCTTGGTGGGCTGATACAATTTAAGCTGAAACTCGCTAAAGCATGGAAATATGGTGAGAAAATCATTATCTTGGTTTTCTCTTTATTTAAATGAAGACCATTTGACTTAAACTTAAACCATCTATTCAAATCACAATATGACTGACTGATTCATGATAATTTCTAGGCTGTGAACATCACAACAAGAAGATAGAGCAGTTGTGTTATCTGCATAGCAAACAATGTTTGAATTCATATTGGAAGGAAGGTCATTTATATATATTGAAAATAGGAAAGAGCCAAATATGGAGCCTTGAGGTACTCCTAAACTGACTTTCATCCAACCCCCTTGAAATTGTCCATTATTTCATAGAGAAACTGTCTGATTCATTTCAGAGAGGAACGAAGAAAGAAATGAGAGCGCTGCATCATTTAAGCCATAATATCTTTCCAGTTTGCCCAAAAGATCGGAATGGTTGACACAATCAAAAGCCTTGGATAAAACACAGTATATTGCACCGACAGACTGCCACACATCCAAAGCTTCAAAAACACCCTCCGTGACGTTATTAACAGCACTAGAAGTTGAATGTTCCTTCTGAAACCAAACTCAGATGCAGTCAAGAGTGCATTAGAGTCAAAGTATTGTTGAAATCTAGCCGGAATGATCATTTCAAACACTTTATAAAAAAAGATAAAGCATCCTAATTGGCCTGTTGTAGAAAATACCCTCAAAAAAGTTGATTAGGTGTGCCACAGGGAAAGCTAAGAAATTTGCACATTTTTTAAGAACTTCCGATGTAACACCATCCCATCCACTAGACTTTGAGTTTTGAAATCAAGCTTAGAACCTGTTATTGTAGTCGACTCAAACGAATAAGAAAAGGTTTATTTTGTTGTTGGAGAGCTGGGATACTCGCAACATACTTGAGAGCTGTATCAAAAGAAGCCAGTTGTGATAGTAATAAAACTGAAACAAAATATTAGTTGAACCTTTTTGTCTACATCAGTTGGGATTTGAGTACCTTCATTACTATCATTAAGGACAGTAAGATTGTATGAAGAATTTGAGTTCCCAAGTTCATTACTTACCACTTTCCAAGTTGCCCTACCCATATTACGGCTTTTTGTGGTGTAATCAATGTTGAAATTCTTTTTCACATGAAAAATTACCTTATGAAGAATTTATTTATCTATATAATATATATTATATAAAAATGAATGTTTGTCCTTTATAGAATCGTAAACTATTTGACCGATCATTATGAAAATGTGTATGTTTATGTATTTTTCGACGGAGAAGGTTTACATACTATGCCTATTGATGTATCTCGCCACCAGACGGTACTGCATATGTTAAAAGTTTTTAAAGCACCTGCACACTATAAACTGCGATTACGAGATAGTTACGTACATTAAATAGCGAAAAACTATTTGGAGGCGTTAAGCTTTGATGTATATTTGTCTTCAAAATACATTTCTGGTTGAACTTAAAGCTTGAGTGTTAGACCACTTTATAATAAAGTACATGTACGTAAACAATGGCTATAAACATACACTTTTGACAGATTTTCTTGATCGTGGCAACAATACAAACTACATCGTCGTTGGAAATATAATTCACTTGAACCAGAAGTGCACATACACGGGCAAAGCTTACGAAAAGCGTGTGAAGCCACGGGAAACAGCTAGTAATTTATAAAATAAAACATATAACAGGTAAAAAAATTGGTCTTACTTCAAACATACAGTTCCCGCTTGTGTGCACATGATGTTTTTATTCCTGTCGTTATCCAAGGCTTACTTTACTTTTTTTGAGCGTTCAGGACAGGCATCTTAAATGCCACATTAAAATCAGGAGTGTCAATAACATCAACCCAATTCTCATGTTGGAGGTATGAATTGAGAGTATGAATATTTTTATCATTTACCTCACTGAACTCCCTCTCAACTGTTGAAGACTGGCGAGGTGAAAGGGGAGATACCACCTGGGCTATCTCAGCTGGGCTAGGGTATCAGAGTCCAGATTCAAAAATACATGATTGGGAATGAAACTCTTTAAAGAAAGTAATTATGTTATCATCACATGTTTTGGAACCACAACCATCTATGCTGGGTGGACAAATAATATTTAACCTTCCATTACCAGAGTTAATGACATCCAGAAATAGTTTTTTCTCTTTTGAGTGTCTCAAAATATCAATATGAAGTCACCACACACTATGAAATTGTTACAACTCCCAGTAAGCCATCAACAAACAATTCAAATGTATCAATGAAAGAATCATTGTTAGAACTAGGAGACTGGTATACAACAGCCAAAGTGATCTTATCAGAAAAGACATGGTTAACTGTTTATAGCACAACATTCAAAAGTGATATGTACACTAAGGTCACAAAGTCGAGATGTCAGCCTACATTGCAAACCACGCCAAAAAAACGCTGCAACCTCATAACATGAAAAAGTATTTAGGTAATTTTACAAGATTTAATCAACCAGTGCTCAGTAAAACAGACAATAAAAAGTGAGAAGTGTCACCGAGTTCGCCAATTTAATGAAAACATCCTTGTATATTCAAATGAAAAATGGAAAGTTTATCCTTCCAAGAAAAACATTCCATATCTTTAAAACAGTATATTGTAACGGCTCACAGAATTCCTGCCAGAAACACTAATCTTACAAGATTGGGCTATGACTGAAAGTTTAAAGTCACTTCCAAAACTAAATGATCCAGATGAGCCAACTCCTTCCCAGTAAAAGTGGAAGGGATGACTCCTTTGGAGGGTTTTGAGGGAGTTTATAGCATCAATATTAAGCAATATTTGAGACAGATCAGAAGCTGAAAGAGGGAAGACTGAACATTAGGAATTATAGTTGACATGCCAGGGAAAGGCTGAATGGAAGGGAAGTCTTTACCAGTTTCAGATGTAGAAATTCTAGAAGGTTCAGCCAGAGGACTTGCAACCACAATTTCTCTGCCTGTTTATGTTAAGAGTAATTGACTTACTGACGTAAAGAGAGCCTCCGCGATGCACATTGAAGTCAAGTCGGTAACATGTTTCCCCAAAACTGCCTTCCCAGACTGGTTGTAGTGGAGTCCATGGTTTGTGAAGTGGGATCTTCTTAGAAGAGCATCTCCATAAAACATATTCAGGCCACCTTTGTAGTCAGAGATCATCTTGTGATTAGTGAGATTGGCGAAGAAAAGGCTTGTCATTTAAAAATGTCACCATGACGAATACTGCAGACCAATATATTAGCCTCTTTTTCTAGTGAAAAAAAGAGTTCACTCCTTGGGTGATGGTTAGTTAGGCAGATTTCTTTAATCTTATCATTTGATCCTGCAAGTAAAATGATGTAGTCCTGGTCTGAAACATCCCCAAGAAAACACAATTCCTTCTGTAGTTTTAATCTTAGCTCCAGGTGAGCAGTAAATAAAAACTTCAAAATGTGTTCTTAGTTAAAATAAATTATGTTTAAACTCTCTTCCTTGACTGTCAACCAACACAATGACTTTTCTCATTTTTTAAGCCGTGTCTCATAAGAGTATTTTCTCTTTCAATGGAATGCTTTTCTTTAGCTGAGGAAGGTGTCATTAGTCTGTGAACCTCAGCCTGCAGTGGCGAGTCATTAAAGAGACAGGCAAACCTATTCACAGTCTTAATGGAACATTTTTTAAGGTGAAATCTTAATACATTAGAAAATAATTAACAAAAGCAATAAAATAGTTATATACAACATATATGGTTACCAAAGGTGAATAAAACGATCGCAGCACTGAACAAATTCGGCTAATAAAAACTCAGTGAAACTGGCTCAGCCGGCTGCACAATCTACAGTGGTCAAAGGGTTAAATAGATGACACAGCCAACTTGTAGGTAATACTATTTATCCTAAGTCTACTCAAAATTATTTTAACTGACCAGTGACACTTCTCACATCAAACACAGGTTGGTGCGACTTCTTTAGAGACTAAATAATTTTGTTTCATTGCTGTTTTATTCTAATGCCCTGTCACTTTTTTCAAACGTGTGTTAAAACATAGAACACAGAGAGATGGTGAAGTAATATAACTGAAAGGAAAGACAAAAATAATGAGCTTCGAGCATAACCATTTTGGTAAAGTTTAGCATCCTAGTAAATGTCTGTATTGAGCAATAATGGAACCCATGTGTGAATTTACTAGCAATATATAAAAGTTTTTCTGGTAGGTAAGGAGTATAATAATAATACAAAGTTTTGAGTTGTGACTTGTTACATTTCTTTGTGATTTCGTCTTGAAGCCATCATTTGTTAACTCTTTTAAACAAACAAATTGAAATTAATTTTAATTATAATCTTTTATTTGAATTCAAGATCTTGGGAAGAGAATGAGGGAGCTGTAAATTATCCACGACATTATTCATTAAGATTTTATTCATAAGTCGTAATGTATAATAGTTAATATATAAGAGAAATTAGTAACTTATTTTATAGATCACTACAAGATAAAAAATTTAAAGTAATATTAATGTTAAAGTAAACATAAAAATATGATTATCGATAAAACTGTTGTCCGTTGTTTGGAGGAGGATGTTGCCACTGAGGGGGAGGAGCTGAATATGGTTGAGCCATGGGATCTTGATAATGAGGAGGTCTGGGAGCAGGGGGTCCAGTAGGGTACTGAGGAGCCTGTGGTGGAGGGGCATAGTTTGAAGGAGGGTTGGGATAGAACTGTGGTGCTTGAGGTGGAGGGATAGTGACTGGGGGAGGAACACCGTAAGGAGGAGCATACTGGGGTGGGGGAGCATGTGAATAGTGCTGCTGGTGGAAGGAAGAGGGTGGGACATCCATGCCAGAGTCCTGGATTTGCACAGTAATAAGATTGGTCCGCTGACTGCTGCCTTGGTACATCACTGGAGGACGGTGGTTAACAAAGGAGGGGGGTGGTGGTGGAGGGGACCCCCTCCGATGATGGGGTTCAATCACAGATGGTGTGGATTGCACACGAGGATCTCCTGCTGATTGAGAGGACTTAAGACGGGGGGCAGAACCACTCATAGTAGGGATCTTGACAGGGGAATGCGCCGGAGGCTCTGGTGGAGCGTCTCCTCCTCCAGCCCCCAGAGACTGCACTGATGACACAGCTATATGTCTATGATTGATGTGTGCCTGGAAAATAATGAAGACTTGTACATTCATGCCCATACAGAACAAATCCAAAATATTCAACAAAGTGACAAAAACTTATACTAACTAATCTTTAGACCAACATACCATTCATATAAGTAATCTTCAATTGATTAATATGGCTGGTTTATAAGGAGACACTTGAGAAACTTCTTACACAACCTCAATGCTGAATAATATACCCCTTGTTTATACATTGTTAGCTGATACACAGGTTAATCTAATAATTGACTTCTTACGTTATAGGGATGGATTATTTGATTTAGATGAAAGTTTACTATTGGATTTATAAAAACTTAATTAGACGTTTTCACTTTTTCTGCCTAATGTAACTTAGTAATGATTATAATAAAGGAAATACAAATTTTGAATACTATTACTTAGTTTAATTCAAACAAAATTGACCTTTTTTATAGATAATAGACAAATAAGAATAATAAAA
The DNA here is from genome assembly GCF_021130785.1 of Homalodisca vitripennis. Lineage (NCBI taxonomy): Eukaryota > Metazoa > Arthropoda > Insecta > Hemiptera > Cicadellidae > Homalodisca > Homalodisca vitripennis. The sequence continues at coordinate 47,920,661 of NC_060207.1, read as the reverse complement.
TCCATAATAGAAAGAGTTTTTGACAACGTTCAATGATGGTATTTTTGGAAGCATCCCACTAGGCACAACGCGGGCTTCTCATTACATGCTTCACACATGTATGTCGTGTCTGTTCTACTTTCCTCACCACTGCAAGTTACACATCTTCTTCTTAGTGGTCTTCCTTTGTTACCCATGGGGAGTTTAGTAGGAAGATGTTTGGTAGTAGCAGGTCATGTGCTAGGGGAGTTAGCAATCCATCAATCACGCCGAGTCTAAATTCTACCAATGACACATTTTTGCCAACGTTGCATTTTTTGTAAAGCAGGTGAGCGTTCAGTAGGCTCATTTGTAATATATGAATCAATAACTTTTTGTACCACCTGATGGTCTTTCTTTTGCAGGGGTAGTAACTTAGGAGTTGATCTTGTCTGTCAATACCACTCATATTTTCATTGTATCTGATAATTGGCAATGTTTTTTGTTTCTCTTCTCCTCTTTTAGTGATAATAGTCGTTATTTCATTTTCGTATTGGTTTGAAATGTACAAAACATCCCTAGAGTCCCTTCATTTTCCGACCATTACACCTTCATGGTATTTAGCAGTAGTTTCCCCCTTTTTATGTTTCATTTTCACAACTTCCTTAGGGTTATCTACACGGAGTGTTCCAGTTACGTATGTCTGTTCAGCAAGAAGTTTTTTTGCCAGTGGTACACTATTATAAAAATTGTCAACAAAAACAGCATGGCCCTTTCCCAACCGTTCAGATAATAAATGCATTACCACTTTTTCAGTGTGCCCAGCACCTGATAGATCATCCTTAGCTCCAGCATAAATGCAGAACTTCAAGACTAGGCCATTTGGCTCAGATAGAATATACAATTTTAAACCGTATTTATGCCTTTTTTGTTTGGTATACTGCTTAAAAATCAAGCGACCTCTCCACAAGACCATGCTCTCGTCAAGAGAGAGTTCCTTTCCTGGTACATATATGCATTGCATCTATTATTATATATATATCTTATAATCTACGACAGTCCTGATTTTTTGCAATCGATCGTCAGAGTCTGGATTATCCTTTGCTAAATGTAAGCATCTTAATATTAATAAAAACCTGTACCGTTTCATTTACTCGCCAAAGCATGTCTTAAAAAGTTTGTTCGTTTTCCAATAATCTTGAATTTGAGGCATTTTTACAATTCCCATGTGAAATAAAAGCCCCAAAAAATTGTTAAATTCATTGTTAAAGTTTCAAGTCCTTCCATTGGTTTATACGAGGTTTTTCTGTCATACTTGATGGTAAAAAAAAAAGTTCAGCATTATCATTAGTTTCATTTATAATATCATGCAAAAAGGTGTCATCAACTAAAAGTTTAAAAAAGTCTAAAGGAGTATTGACACCTGGTATATCAACACATAAACCAGTTGGTTCCATGAACATAAATGTTTTCATAACAAGATTTTCATTCCAATCTAGCTGAGTACGGGAAGCTTTATTTATTCTCGTTTGAGTGTTTTGGCTTGTGGAAGGTAAATTCAGTTGTGGACTACTTACAGCTGAGGACACGTCCGTCTGGCTATCATTTGCTGTGTCTAAATCCAATTCAGATACACTATCATCACTGTTAATATCATCACTCACATCACTACTATAAGCCTCAGATCCAGAATCAGAACAATAATACCTATCTATTTCATTAATAGTTCAATTATTCGGGTTTCGAGGTTCTTTCTTGTGTTGATTCATTTTCACAAAAAAATATTCATTGAATCAAAATCGGCTTGAAGAATGTAAAAACATAACCTCTAAGTATGACCTTCCAAGACAAATTATATAAAATAACTTAATAATAACAACAGGAACCAACCGGTTATAGTTTCCCGCCAAGAGCTGAGCAGAACACCATAAGGTGTTATCCGCATATGCGGCAGATAGATCAAACGCCAATTGGCGTTTCCCACAGTCAACGTGTTAAAAGATTTAACTGTTTATAATCTGTTACAGAGCTGATTGTTTTTAGTGCAAACCAAGCTGGATTTCTTTGTTTTAAAGTTTGTTATTGACAATGGTACATATTATTAATATCCTTTTAACCTGAATTTAATTTTCTTAGTATGAGTTCTACATGTTTATTTAATTTTAGATATCTGTATAGCTATACCAAGGAACTTAGAAAAATAAACTGATGAAACCAATAAAGACACCAAAAAAAGTATGCTGATGACACCATTTTACTGCTGAGTAAATATGCTCTTGACAACCTTAAAATAAGTTCTTATATTGCAATGAATATGGCATTGGAATACTGTCAAACTTAATTACCTTATAGTAAATCAAAACAAATTAAAAGGGATAAGAATAAAAATCACATATGCCGCCTACCTGAACTTACATCAGTAGAAGCTAATTATCTGAGTATAACCATTGACAGAAGCAAATTATCCGGATATAACCATAGACAATACACTATTTTTGGCCTCTCATAGTAATACCATCTGCATCAAGTTTCAGCAGATAATCAAAGATGAGAATCTTACAGTAAACCAGATTTACAATTGTGACGAAAGTGGACTGAATTTTAAGATGTTACAATCCAAGACCCAAAATCTCTAAAGAAGAAATGGCAGCGGCCAGGACTTAAAAAATCAAAAGAGAGAGTTTCAGTGTTAGCTGCAGCAAATGCTAGTGGTGACAAATTAAAGCTGATGGTCATAGGTACACCTTCAAAACCTCGGGCCTTAAAAAATATGGTATTTTGGTATTATCTGGAGGCCACTATTTTTGGACAGGTTTTCCTTATTGGGACCAAAATAAATTACAGTATTCAAAAGAAGAGACTTTATTTAACCTATTTTGAAATTTACAAGTCATTACGACAAACAGTTATTGTATTCTACCTACCAAAAGAATAAGATTTGTAATATTTTTTTCCCCACACACACCTTTTTGTAGTGCATGGGGCTTGTTATAAATTTATAATGTCTTTTATGAATAAAATTAGTTGAAATTGATAAGGAAGCGATGTAGGCGAGAACTGAGTTGAATGCATTGCCAGCAGTCGTCGTTACTCCTGATCGCTACATGTATTCAGCCAATGAAAAACTTTCCTCTACAGTTCGAGGTAAATCCCAGAGGTGAAGATAATAACTCATGATGAAATTATAAATTAATCAAGCACATGATAATCAATGAAAACTAAAACCAAAATCACAACAAATCATTATTTGAATGTGACAGGTGATTCATGCATCTAAGCCTACTTGAAGGCGACAGGAAGTATGACTCATCGATAATCAATGAAAACTAAAACCAAAATAACAACAAATCATTCTTTGAATGTGACGGTGATTCATAAATCTAAGCCTACTTGAAGGCCATTTGGCGACAGGAAGTATGACTCATCGGGTATTTTTAGATTCATTATGAAACAAGGGAAGTACTAGTAACCTATAATGAAGTTTATTTTAGTCCCTGATAAGGGACTTGTCCAAAAATAGTTGCCTCCAGATAATAACAAAGTACCAAAAATCTCTCAAAGTCTGCTTTGCCCATAACTTATACAAATACAAAATCTGCATGAATGGGCAAAATAATTTATTTATAAGAAATGGTTTTTTGAAGACTTTGTGCCAGAAACAAAAAAATATTTCAACAAAAATTTGTCTTTGAAAGTGATTTTGAGACTAGACAACACTGGGTGCCACCTTAATGAAGAACTCACTTGTGAGGAAAACCGCATTCTGTTTTTGCCATCAAACGTCACTAGTCTCATTCAGCCTATGAACCAAGGTCTATTGAAAGCTATGAAAAAAGTATCATAGTCGATTGTTGCAGTGTATGCTGCAAGCAACAGAAGGTAAAGAGACAATAAGCAATTTCCTCAAGAAAATTACAAAGAAAGATTTGGTCTATTGGATAGCCGGGTCTTTCAAATTGTAATCAATCAAGTTGTATAAATCATCTGAACAGCCAAAAGAAAGAAACATCATAGAAATCAATCAAAAATAGGTAGGACTTTTCAAATTTTTTAAAATTTTTCAAAAAAGATGCCATGATCACATTTCTTGTTAAGTGACAAACAGCGACAATGGACAGTACCTGTAAGTCTCTCTGTGAGAGGTAAGTGCGCCGACAGCCTGCACTGTTGTATCGTGTACCACCATGTGTACACATAAACACTGTGCCGAGACCAGTCTGCTCCACTCTGGTTACTTTCTCTTGGCAGCGTGGACATACTTTATCCTCTCTCTTGCCACATGCCAGGCAGAACACGTGCTTGCAAGGAATCTGTTCACACCAACAATCACTTAAAAGCAATATATAGACTACCTTTCTTTGTTTAAACGCTATGACTACAATAAACCAAAATCTCAATAATTTTTTAAGAATTAAGAAATATACCTGCCAAATCCAACATCCCTGGCTTTCTTCATTTTAAAATCGCAAAGTTCATCCCAAATATAAAGACTATAGAAATTTGTATTTGTGTATATTATCATAAATATCAACATTTGATAGAAGGATGTGAGCATTATAAACACAAACATTTGAGACAAGAAGGTTGAAGTGCAATATGTTTAATTTAAATCTAGGATTCCAACTGAATTACTAGGATTCAAATTTGCGCTATTAATACTTCTTTAAATTATGTCAAAATAATTATTTGAAATTTAAAGTGTTTTAGGGGACTTCTTAAAGGTTCAACAAACAGAAAAATAAGTGTCAAGTTAAGCTTTGATCATAAATCACCTCAAAATATGTATCATAGATTTTAATTTTTATGTTCAAAGATGCTTATAATTACTGGAACAATGTAATAACTTTTCAAATGGTTCATCTTTCAAATGTTAAGGCTCTGCATATACGTTTAACCCTAATCCTGGAAAACATAGATTACCAATGAGTTTAGTAGGCTATTGAAGTGGCAAACATTGAAAATCAATATTGTACATTACATTGTTCTTGGGTCTTTTATTTAATATAAAATAATGGTGGCCAGTAACATTTTACACATAATTCAAAAGCCTATTAAACCAATTATTTCTTAATTTAATCATAGGATTGCTAACACAAATAATTGCCCTATAGTTGATGTTAGAATCTGATATTTATTTTGGTTTCATAGTCACAATAGTATGAAATTTACATGTCTGATTCGGTTTTTCATTTCATTTTAATAATACAATTTAATTCTAGTTATTTATCAGTATTATTATTATGATATTATATTTTAATTATTTTTACTTCCTGACTTGTTTGTTCCCATTGTTTATTAACTGAATTTAAATATTGAATTTTTAAAAATTATTGCCAGAGTTTATTCAATATATTATGTAATACTTTGCTGTAAAATATTTAAATCTGTTTCTTTCTTTGCCACACAATAATACATAACTACAATGTTACAAATGGAAGGAGATTGTAAAATTGGATAAAATATCTTATCATAGACGGTTTAATAAACAAAGATTTAGTTGTCTATCTACTAGTTTACATACAAAATGTACACAAAAGTACAACAAAACATGTTTTAGGAATTAGTAGGTTGTTTATTATGATCAGCTTCTATCCATGAATATATGCGCTGCAATATACGAACATAGACATTAATAATATACAAACTTCAAGTAAAATATTATTTACAAAATAACAATATTTTCATATTTTAGTTATCTAACTAAAATTGTTTGGAGAGATTTTATTATAACATGCTATAAAATAAATGTACAGGGTCTGTGCAATAAGTATCAGGACTGGTTCCAAAAAATTTATTGCATGTATCATTACAATTACTTAATTTTCAAAATACATTCCTTCTGCATTGATACACTTAGTTTGGTACACCTGCCACTTATCAAAAGCCTGCTAGAAGATTATTTAAAAAATTATATTTATAAATTAAAGTGAGAGAGAGAACCAGAGCTGCTGCTTATTGTTTTTTACAAGAATGCAGTGAAATAACTTACAAGTTTACTTGCATCCTGGTTTACAGTACCATGGTATATCTAAGAATTAATCCTGACACATGCAAAATATGTAATAATACTCAGAATTTAAACACAAATAAAGTTCATAAAACACGCTATGATTATAATAAAAGGTTTATCAGTGATACTGAATAAAATTAATTTTACAGTTCTATTCAGGCTATAGAATTAGATTAAATTACATAATAGCACTGATGTCTGAGTAATCAATTTATTATGTCATTACATTGTTTCTAAAGCATTATATGTACAGTTGCAATACAAACCTGCAACTAACTTAGTCATTTTAACTGTCTGCTATTTTGCAGTTAATTTATAGTCATCAGCTGAAAAGTCAAATAAAAACATAACTGCAGTAGTTGCTAGTGATTTAATTTTACAGAACGACAATATAATAAATATGATTTGTTGTGGAATTAACTTAGTCGTTTCCACAAAACAATGTTAATATACTTTATTTGTAGCAATAAAAGTATTAAAAAAATAACATTATCTTTATAAGATCTCAAATTCTTCAGTTAAAGAAGCCGTCATTTCACTTACATTCATTACATACTTTAAATTTATATTTCTTTATGGTACTTTGATTGAAAAAAATTGAATCTAGCTCATAAAACGTATAAAAAAATATCACTATGTTAGTTATAGTCCAACAGAAGTAAGTACAGATCTGAATGTAACACTGTTTTCTAACCAATATAAAGTATATAAAGAATGCATAAGAAAGCTATCTGTTAAAGAAGTTACTGAAAAGCGGTTAATTCGCGATCTGTGGAATAAATAAGTAGGCACCATTACTGACCACTAAGTAGTCTGGGGAGACTGGAACTTTCCAGTCGCCCCCCACAATGCGAGCATAATTTAGATAATTAATTACTGGCTCTTAAATATTTTAAATTTTCTTTGAAATGATACCTTAAGACAAGAAAAGAACCTCATCATTACAACTAAACATTTCCATATTTTTATAACTAACTACACCTTGCAGCGTCAAAGTAAAGTTCATTGAAGGCTGTGGTTTAGGTCAAAATTTGTTCACTTGATTTTAGTCACGCACTATGAAACCATCCAACCAAACAACGCCTGTTTGACTCTGACGTGTGGGGAATTTAGTTGACCATCTGCAGACTGGTGAGAATATTGGTTGTGGTTTGGACTTGGTCATGGCATCGAAATAAAAACCTTACTTTTTCTCTGTTTGGACTGATGTAATCTGAGAATTGTGTAAGGAGCAATCATTCGTTCACAGATCAATCAAGAACGTCAGTCGGCCAACTTCAATCATCAAAGGGATCATCATGGATATGGGAATCATGGGGATGTTCATGGGATGATATTTAACGTTACATAGGGGTAAGACTAACCAAGATTAATTAATTCCACTACACTAGTGAGGCAACCTTGGATTAATCGGCATCGCGAGGCTTGCAAACACATTTTTGATCACACAATAATTATGTGCTGTCCACACACTCCGTATGGAATTTGGCGACCCAATCAACATTGATTTGTTTTTACAGTTACAATGATCACGCGGCAAAAAATAAAAAGTGTTGAATAAACTGCTAATTAACGGAACTATTTGAATTATTTCTGACTTTAAATTTGTTGAGACATAACAATTGTTTTTGAGATTTTCCTGGTTCTACAAGACTTCTGGTTTATTCCCAATTAGTTCAATTCCCAGTTTCCTGGTTTACCCTGTCTGGGGTAACATGTACAGACAACTTACATCACATTCTGGTGATGTATAAAAAGGCTATTAGAGCACTGGCTACCTTTGTCAACCTCTCAATTTTAACAACTGATTTTTTTGTATGTGTTGGAGACAGTCACCTGTCTAGGAGACATACACTGGGGTTGTAACATACACTACTGTAGCACTATAAATGTAGCGGACTTCCATCTCTTGATTCATTACCATGTTCTATTTCTTTTCTGTATGACTGCCAACTGTCTTCTCTGCCCGCAGAACATCTCAAGAGAAAATGAGTTATAGACTAGAAATTTTGAATGCAATATCAGCAAAACCTGTTATGCAAGACGTGGTCTGGGATACTCCTATCTTGTTTTATAAACTCAGAGAGTATTCCTGGATAAACAGACACAAATTGTTGGTATATTTAAAATATTATAAGTTGTCCTAGGAAAAGACCCTCCTACATCAACATTTTCCTTTGTGATACTTTTTTGGAAAGAGTATAAAACAACAAGATTTTCAGCGCAAACCAGAAGCTTTTACATGCGTTCATTTGATTTCGAGATATTCAGGATCAAAGCCATATTTACCAATATTTTTTTAGTAATGAGTTTCATTTTGAAAGTAAAATTTGGTTGCAAAATGTTTAACAATAGAAGTACGGTTAAGATACAAATACAAGACAGTTTTAATTTTTACAACCCTAATTTTTACGAGTAACAATGTGTTTTAATCTGTACAAAAGAAACTTTCTGAACACACCATAACAAATCTTTTAGACATCAAACAGGTCTTTAACATGATTTTCAAGTCTAAATACGCAAGATTTATTACAAAATGTTCCGAATTTTTATGGTTAACTATGTCAACTTAAAGTATATTCACTTATCATATAACAACAACATTTATGAGTATTGTACTCACCATGCGCCCATATATGAGTATTGGCTTCATACACTTGTCACAGCAATGTATCATGGGATTTAGCACCTTCTCTGCCACCAAGTTGACTCTGTGATCCCACTGCAACCTCAACATAGGCTCCGGGGGTCCTCGGTTCAGTGTAGTGAACGTGGGAGCCTCCAGCTGTGAGATGTCTGCCTCCAGATCAACTGTTAAATAACAAAATTTGTGAGTATTGATTGTAATGACCGTACTCACATAGATGAGTATTAGTCTTTATTCACTTGTCAGAGCAATAAGTCATGGGATTGAGCACCTTCTCTGCCACCAAGTTGACTCTGTGATCCTCAACAACACTGCATCACTGCAGCCTCAACATAGGCTCCGGGGTCCTCTGTTCAGTGTAGTGAACATGGGAGCCTCCAGCTGTGAGATGTCTAACTCTACGTTAACTGTTACATGAAAACATACTCTACTACTGATGTAATAAATATGAGTATATTGTACTACCTCAACACAGTAGATCATGTTATTAAAAAATAATAAATGATTCTATTACCAGGTTTATTACACTGCATTTTGTGCTGACTGAAGAAGATTCTTTACAAAATAACAACATTTACTAATTCATAAATTATATCAAGAAAATCATATTATATTTTAAAATTATTATCAATCAACCATTTTTTAATCAAAAGTGGATCTACACTAAAACACTCAATGAATATAATATACACAATACAATATATAACATATAACTGCATCAGTACACTACCACCAGTGTTGTTGTCAGACAGCAACTGAGCTGGAGGTTCTGACTACTGACTACTGACTACTGACTCACTTCCTCCCTCCAGTCTCTGGAGCAAGCTGATAACACCATCTACTTATCTAAACAGCTGCCACAACATAAAACACCAGTGCACATTTTTCTTAATACCCATAACAAGATTATCCTGTTCATATTTTTATACCCCAACAAAATTACTACATTTATTTTAAGCACATTATTTCTTGAAAATCCATTGTTAAATTTGCTATTAATAATTTTAGTAACAGCTTTTATTTATTTAGTTTTTAGTTCAATACTTAAACATGAATTTGTAACCCATTCACTTGTTAATATGGTGTGCAAAAGAAGTCAATGCATTCAAACAACTATAAGCTTTTAAAATTTTTTCCTTTTGTTATATTTTTAGAAAAAGGCTAATCTTTTTAAAATTTAAATTAAAAATAAATAAACTCTTTGTGGAAAAAGCTTGTTTGATGAACATATATATTGTATAATAACTTCTGAGAGAAAAGAAACCATCCAATGGGTCTGCATTCATTTCAAGGGAAATACATAGTACTGTTCCCCAATGTTGCCAAAATCAAGAAATCATGTTCTTTGAACAATATAATTCATCAATAATATTCATCTATTTTTTACTCTGATTTAAATGCAAATGTGCAAGAGTATTTACAGATTATGCTAAAACATACTGATATAATATAACATTGCTGATAAAATATATTGAAAGCAAAAACACCGATTACTGGAAAATAAAAACCTGTTGGTAGATATTATATAGTCAAATAACAGCCTTTGTTTACAAAATAAAACTGCACATACACAAGCCTTGCCTACTTCTTCGAATGTATGCTTGTTACTCAAGTTGCTACAATGGTTACAGACTGTCAAATACGCAATTATAATATAAAAGATGACTATGAATAATTAAAGAGAATAATTATTTTTGTTCTCTATATTTTCTAATGTCTTTGTTCCACATATAAGCTATTTATAACACAAAAAACCAGTTATTGAAATCCAAGCAACTAAACTATACGGACTTTGGTACTTGCACTAAAAATGTTGATGGTCGTACAGTGTAAACACATTACTGGTAAAAGAATTAAATCAACGTAATTAGATCATTTATATACTTTTTATGTAAATTTTCGAAACTAATAAATTTAAGCCAAATTTGAAAAAAATTACATAATTAAAAACTAAACAACTGAATAATTGCAAATATATTTAAAATTACAAAAAAAAATTAGTATATAAAATATTTTCCAGCCAAATTTAGTGACTAAGGCCTTCAGAATTAAAATATAAAATTTCTAACATCATGTTATTAGATTATAGTCCTAAAACAATAGTGCATTCAAAATACTTTTAAGATTTTAATTCCTAAACTATAGTCCTATGGTTGTTAAAATACCACAGAGTAATCAGTTTATTTATTTATATATATATATATACAATATATATATATATATATATACAATATATATACAATTTATTATGACTTCAAAGCTACGCCAGAATTAGAAAACAAAAAATATTTGTTATCACAATAATATTATTTCACAATGAATTGTAATTAAACTATACTTTGACTCAACATCACTTGTAATAATTCCATCTCAAATTAAATTTTATTGCAATCTATAGTTTTAAAGCTTGTGCAACAGTATTAAGAAAACTTACAGTGTTTGTCCACACAAGTCATAGCAAAGCGTTTATAATTTATAATCGTGACAAGCTGCCAGCTGTGATAAGGAGTTGACAAACATCAGCCAACCAACACACTACACACAATACTGTACTAGCTAGATAAGTCTTTATAGAGTTCAACACTTGACAATGAGTCATTTAAAGGTAATGTTTCAAAGAGACTTCGACCCACTCATGTAAATAAAGTCAACACAACAATAAACTTATATCAATTTAACTATCGGTTCATTCTTATTAAAATATTTCCTTACAAACTTAAATAATACAAGTCACTAATCAGACTTCTCAATTGAACTTTAAATAAATTAAGTTTGTTTTATCTATATTAAAGTGTCAAACTAATATAGTTTATGTATTATGTAAAATTCGATGAAAATTGAATGTAGTTCTATGTGTTGTACGTACATTATTTAAAAAAAGTAATAAATTACTAATTTTTAACATTCCATTACAATTCAACTTTATAAGCTTAAAACAGTAGCTGATTACACTTTATGAATAAAAAACCAATATATTTTAAATTATAATAGTAAGACATTACTGTTTTGTGAAGTACAATCACTTCACACTAAAAATAAACATTATAGTTTGAAAAAATATTAAAAGAAACATTTAAGAAAATCTAAAAAATTTCACAAACAGATTTTAAGTTGGATTTATATAAAGAAAATACAAAAAATCTACCATAAATTACATGTTAGTTTGCAGATTTCACAATTCCAGTAAAGGATTGAAAGCACTACATTTATCTCAAGTAATTTATTTCTGAAATGTAACTGCTTATTTTTGTTGCTGTTCAGTATTATTGCCTGCAAATGTACAATAAGCAACTGAGGGAGTAATTAAGTCATATAGTTTCAAAATCAGATAGATAAATGTTTATTAATTTTTCACCAAATACAAAAAAAACAAATAACATTCATTATTTGTTATGGCATAAAATGTTATTTTCTACAAGGTCATAGGATAGACACAGGCTAAGTCTCAACTCTTTATGTGTAAAATTTTCACTAAACCAATTTTATTGTATTTTTTTATTTGTATGAAAATAAGTTTTTTTTTATAAAATATGGTAGACAAAATAGCACTAGTCATGAGCTAGTTAGATTGTACTAGGAACTAAAAAATAATAACGTGAAAATATAAGCAAAGTAAATTATAGTATTTATAGTAACAGGATTCAAACATATTAAACTTTAGAAATTTTCACAGCATGTGACTAAATAACTACAGGTAACATGTAAGATTGTAAAAACTCTTTGTTTATAATTCTAATGATGACCATGTACAAATTAAATGTGTCAAATGTACAGAGACCAAATATGAATATTGCCAGCTAACATTTACAAATTTTAAGTGTTCAAAAAATAGTCTATGGATGATAAGATTTCAGCCCTAAAAACAAAATCAGTTCCTATTTTGGATGAAAAACTTAGTAGCATATTTTAGGATTATTCTGACACTACCACTAATACTACTGCAAGTCTCAGTATCTGAAGTTATGTCAGCCGTTCTGAAGATCGTCGATGAAGGAATGGCTAAAATGTTCAAGTCCTTTGAAACAAGAATAAGAAAATGAGAACAATGAAACCAATCTTGCAAAAGAAAACACAAAACTGAAGATCTTATTGGATAAGCTGAAGCAAGTCTTTCTCAATCGATCTGTTACTTCCCTCTTCAGGCTCAGTCAAATTCTTCATAGAAAGATATTGTTGCAAAGCAAATTGTAGCTCCTAGAGATTCTTCAAGAACTGTTGGCAGATAGGGTTGCTATCAGCACTTACAAACCACAGCGCATAAACTCCCAGAAAAAACAAGTTTAAACCATTGCGGATCGTATTGTTTTGGCGCACGGGCACCAGCGGGCACGAATTAATTTACGGTCAGCGGCCGCACCAACAGCAATGCTGCGCCACATCGTATCGCTCGCTATTGTATACTAGAAAATTCAGCTGTGAAGGTATTCGTTCAGATGGAACATGGGCCTGCTGGGGTATCCGTGATGTAGGAACGATAACCCTCGAGCAAGGTTCCGGGGTAGCAGGGATGATGTCTGAATCATAGTCTAAATAAAGCGGCTCAAGCGAACCGATTACAACATCCGGGTCATTGTCTAGACTAAACCCATCAACATGTACGTCTGCGTCGTTTAGTTCTGTGTCACTAACCTCAAAAGTTTTATAACAACAACTGAGGAAAACACCCAATCAGAAGCGCTAAAAAGCAGAGAGTAAACTCATATGAATGATTTTTCAACTTCGACATACAACTGCAATCTGTAGGATATGTATAAAACTTTTGAAAACTCTAAACGTAGACCGTTGTTAAACACTCTTAGTTGACAAGTGAAGACGATCGCCCGATTTATCAGACATTAATAGAACTATTTGGAGGGAAACTTAAACGTTTTAGATGAGTTTTAAATGCCTTCAGTATAGGGACACTGATCAAGTTGACAAATCGAACTCCTGCCTGAGAAGGCAAACGTTCGTGAGCTATCGTCCTTTCTCCCAGTTTGGTAGTTGTCTGTGCCTCTAGTTGCATAAGAGTGTGATCACTACCTCTTATGTGTTTGCATTTGGATCCGAATGAAAGACATGTTTCCGAGATGTAGAGGCAAGGTAATGTCAACGTTTTTCAGATTTTTGAAAGCTAGCTTGCATGACTCTCTCCATGCAGTTTTGCCATTGTTCAAACTGCTTTTTTTGAAGGATGAAAATTCTGGAAAAGTTTACGTTTGTGCAATCTTCCCACAATGCCAATCCGTAAGAAAGGTGTGGCTAGATCAGTCTATAATATGCCATCATCAGTACCTGAGTTGGGCAGTATTTGGACAATCTCCTCAAAACATAAATGCATAAGGATAACTTTGAACAAACATGGTCCACATGACAATCCCAAGTCAATTCTTGATCTAGGTGTATTCCAAGGAATTTCATTGAGTAGACATCAGTGATTTCAGTTTCATCTAACATGACTGTTGGACTATAATCTGAATCTGTTTGTCACAAACTAAACTGAATGAATGTCGATTTCAAGGGATTTGTTTTGAGGTTGAGCTTGTCGAAATGTTGAACTGCACTGTTCAGCTCAATGAAAGTAATTTTTCAAGTTCTTCTTATGGGGTGGAGAGATCTATTGACAGTATGTAACAGATCAACATCGATAGAATTCAAATGGTTCACGGTAAAAACAGTGAGTGGTATCAACGTTTAACCTATAGATTCAAGCAAGGATGTTTTTCATTCTATTCAAACATATCGGTTGGAGATATGGGTTGGAGACTGGGGAACTAACGACTTCCGTTGATTTCCAGTGTGTGACCCACGTTTCGTGGGCGTTTGTTGGAGAAATCTCAGCCTTCTTCCTTCTTGATGGCAAGACAGTAAAGGGGAAGAATGTGTCCTCTCTCTTCTTTTCCATGTGCTTTCCAAATTAACTGATGAAGTGTTAAATAGAGATGATTGATTATGTCTGCTCACTTCTAATGTGATCAAATAGTAACTTGAATACAGGAGTTTTTTGATTGGGGTGATGAATTTGATTTTGGTGAACACGTGCTCAGTAAATATGTTAAAATCCATATATCATGTTTGAAGTGGTTTTTCAGTGAATAAATTAGTGCTCTAAGTTCAAAATCAAAAGAAAAATTATTGATTTATTCTTCCTTGCTATTAAAAATCAGACAGAAAATTTAAGTAGTTAAGATGGAATAATTGTACATCAGAGTGGCCACTCAAAACCTTTTTCCAAATTCCCAGTTTTCCTGACAGAAAATTTCTGATTCACTAGTCTATTTACAAACCAAATAAACTATTGTAACACTGTACTTGACACTTACGCCAAGTGCAACGGTGACGGTTTGTCACCAGCTGTATTTGCAAGAAACGCCACGAAGCTGCAGTGCTCTAGCAAATTTCTACTCTAGCGATACACAAGAAATTCTGTAACAATTCATCACTATCACGTATTTTAAGCTCCTTAGTTTTTATATCTGTGTCTTTCGATAAAAACTTGTCGACAAAACATTGTGTATACCTAATAACTTTTTTTTCTGTTAGGTTTAGAAAATATATGTATCCAATCCGAAAAAAAAAGATAACGAATAAATATCAACACAGCGCTACCACGCGACGGACTGCAGCCCAGTATTGCAGGTCAGAGGTCTGCAGTGGACGAAATTTTGGTATGAGACAATGATTTACGAGGTACGCAAGGTTGGTTCAGTAAAATCAACAAATAAACCAAATACTTTCATCTAAACTCTATTTAATTTATTTATTAGGGGGAGGGGTAAGCCTAAGAATACCAATCTAATTCAAAGGAAATTGCACAGATTCAGGGAAACGTGTGTATATATATATATATATATAATTATAAATTATAACCTCTATCTCCATTTAAATAATAGAAATGGTAGATTGTAAAATGAGCTTTCAGAATATATTCTATTTACGTAAAAATGTATGGATATATTTATATTTATAGAGAATCTATTTATGTACAACACAAAGTATGAAGTATAGATAAAATCAAAATTAGCGATCGCCTGTTATCCGCTGAGCAGCTAACTTCCGCGCATAGAACCATAAGACAAAATGGCGTTAACTAATATAGACACATAGATTTAAATATTAGCACATATAAATCACGTTAATTTTGTACTATATGTTTTTAAAGAGTTTTTATACACATAGGACTACAAGAAAACATTTCACCAATCGGTAATTTGTTATTTCCAATCAGTAGTCATCCGCAAATAGGCTTATTTTTGGATTCAAAGTACTTGTAATATTATGAAATAATGATTTTTCAAACGTATTTAACCGAAATCAAGTGAAAAGAACCATGGTATCGGGTATTGGAAACGATCCATCCCTCGTAAAAATTCCAGGGACATTATAAAAATTTACACATTTTACCGGAGTCCAAACTCATGCATAATCCACGCTTTCCCAGATTTTAATCATTGGTGGTTGCTCTGGTTTGAGTCCTGCGAAAGTATCGTGGCTCCAGATATATCCCACTGAAGGCCAATACATGAAAAATGCATCAGAAAGTTATCCGCTACAGAAGTTACTGAAGTGCGGTTAGTTCGTGACTTCAAGAATAAGTACCTAGACAACAGTACAGAACAGTACCTTCTATAGCTGCACCCAGAATACGAGCACAATTAATGTCATCAGTAACTGGCTCTTAAATATATTGTATTAGTCTTTAAAATAAGAATTGAATAGTGCAAGAATAGAATAACACCTTCATGACAACACAACGTGTTCGTTAAGTTATAGTCATGAACTACAAAACTGTAATGTCGAGATTCGACATTACGGTGGTGGTCGGATCATAGCCTAGAGGTAACCGGGCTGGTAAATTAAACACATGTTTGAAAGTTACGCACTGGCCGAACCGACCGCATCTTTTCATGGTCTGGGGAGGACTGGGCAATACAAAGGTAGCAGGGGCTGAGGCGTGGGATTGGACACGAGCATCAGGTGAGGTGGTATGATGCCAGCCGACCAACCAGAGCCATTTATTAGAATCAGCTCACCCTCTACGTCATACAACTTGCAAAACATATTGCCACACGTGAAACCACATAAAACTAAATTATTGTACTGACATACAGGGTACCAACTGTCTTGTTACACCACATAATATTATTTATTTAATTAATATACTATAACTCTTCCCCCCTAAAAGTTGAATGATAATACAACATGAATACAAGTAATAAAAGAAATATGATGTCATGAAACACAATTTACACACAAGTAGAAATGAATACGGATAATGAAATCAAGTACATAACGTAACAATAGCACACCTAATAAAATATCAAAACATGGATAATTATTGTATCCTCAATAAACCCCATTTCAATCAATTAATCAAGATAAGAATACATAGAAATCAGAATAGATATACACTCACATAAATATCATAAAAATCATTTTTGAATAATTATAAGTTTAGTTTGCTCACGGGTTTTCTCTGCCTAGCCGGATAGCGGCGTATGACAGGTGTGGTTTGTTGTGACCGATCAGCTGGTAGTACCTCAGCTGGAGACAAGGTCAGGCGGTGCGGGGGTGACAAGGTCACACTCCGACTCGATGGAGGGGTGCCAGCTATTTCGGAACTACTACCTGGTCTGGGCGAAAATAACGCAGGGGGTGACATAGACTGTCGACTACCAGCTTCAAGATGATTCTTACTAGTCACTGTACTTGGCAAATATATATCTCTAGGATTTAATTCATTGTCATTTAAATCTAACTGTGTCTGCATTCCTAGCAATTGATTGATATGACGTTTCCAGATAATACCATTATCTAGTATGACTAAATAAGATACAGGACTTAGTTTTTTATGAATTCTACCTTCCGTCCATTTACCCTTACTTCTAAAATCTCTGATTAGTACTGGCTGTCCTACCAATAATTCACGAGTTTTGCTTCCACCAAAATTTACAATTTGTTTTTCTTGGTTACGGTGTACAATTTCAAGTAAATTAGGTTTGATTAAATCTAGTCTTGTTCGTAAATTACGATTAAACATAAGTTTTGCTGGTGACTCATTGGTTGTACTATGTACACAATTTCTGTAAGCTAGTAAAAATTTACATAAAGCTAATTCAGAATTGTCGTTGCTAAGTAAAGCACATTTCAATCTTTTCTTTACTGTCTTAACTGAATTTTCCGCTTGACCATTACTGGCTGGGTGGTAAGGTGGTGTGAAAGTATGCCGAATTCCATTTGACTTCAGAAATTGGCTAAATTCAAATGAAATGAAAGGTGGGCCATTATCTGATACAATATGTTGAGGTAAACCGTACCTCGCAAACATAGGTCTCAACTTGTTTATTGTTTGTTTAGCAGAAGTAGAAGTGACTTCCTCGACTTCGAGTCATTTACTGTGTGCATCAATTATTACTAAATATAATTTAGAATTGAATGGACCAAGAAAATCCAAATGGATCCGTTGCCATGGATGTTCGGGATACTCCCACACATGCAATACACTTTTTGATGGATTTTGCCTTTCACTTTGACATGGTTTACAACTGCTTGCTAGACACTCAATATCCTTATCTATTCCTGGCCAATACATATAACCACGAGCTATGGACTTCATCTTTACAATACCAAGATGACCTGTGTGCAATTCATTCAACATTTGTTTTCTTAACACTTTCGGTACTACAACTCTATGACCATACATCAATATTTCTTGTTCTATAGTTAACTCATTTTGTCTTTGCGCATAAGCACTAAGTTCACTAATTACCTTCTCTGGCCAACCATGACAAACATAATTTAAAACCTTACTTAATTCAGGATCTAAACGGGTTTCTCGCTTAACATCTTTAAAGTTAAGGGGTATTTCACTTTTCTCAATGTATTGTAAATAAGTACCTATGTAGCTTACTTCATCTGGTTCCTCTAGGTTTTGTCTTAAGTCATTTACATTTAAAGGTAACCTTGACAAACCGTCCGCATGTCCGTTAGCCTTGGAACGGATGTATTCAATATCAAAGTCATAAGCAGATAAAAACAAGGCATAGCGTTGTAGCCTACTAGCTGCATACGCTGGTAATCCTTTCTTGGGACCAAACACTGATATCAAAGGCTTATGATCTGTGACGAGAGTAAACCTTCTGCAAAACAAGTATTGGTTGAACTTCTTAATTCCAAACACTATTGCGAGTGCTTCCTTATCAATGACAGAATACTTGAGCTCTGCTGAGTTTAACGACTTTGATGCAAAACAAATAGGTTTTTCACTGTTATCACTTTGGATTTGAGTTAGGACACAGCCCAACCCATATGAACTACTGTCTGTGTACAACTTTAAAGGTAAATCAGGATTGTAATGAGCTAATATAGGAGCTGAAATTAATTTTTGCTTAATTACATCAAAAGATTTTTTACAGGCTGCGTTCCATGCAAAGGGTGTGTCTTTCCTTAGTAACTGATACATTGGAGTTGCCAGGGTTGCCAGGTCAGGCACAAACTTGGAGTAATAGCTAACTAATCCTAAAAATCCCTTGAGCTGAGTGACATTAGTAGGCACAGGTGCCTTTGAGACTGCTTCAACTTTAGCTGGAGAGGTGCTAAGACCTTCCTTGCTCAACACATGACCAAGATATTCAATGGATGGACAAAAAAATTGACATTTATCTTTGCTCACTGTCAAACCATTTTCACTTAACCTTTGACAAACAGCTTTTAACCTGGCTAAGTGTTCAGCTTGATTTTTACCAGTTATCAGAATGTCATCCAAAAAACATGATATTCCTTCAATACCTGCCAATAGCTGTTCCATGATACGTTGAAAAATACCAGGTGCAGAAGATATTCCATACGGAATACGATTGTAAACAAACAAACCTCGGTGTGTACTGATGGTACATAACCTCTTAGAACTGTCATCCAGTCTGACTTGTTGATAAGCATTAGATAAATCTAATTTAGAAAAGGTTACTCCTTCCTGTAAAGAGGTGAACAACTCTTCTATTCTAGGTACTGGATATCTGTCTATTTCCAAGTATTGGTTAAGAGATACCTTAAAATCACCACATATGCGTAACTGTCCATTTTTCTTTAAGATAGGGACAATAGGTGTACCCCATTCACTACTGTCTACAGGTGTCAAAATTTCATTCTCAACTAGCCTATCTAGTTCCTTGTCCACTTTACATTTTAGTGAAAACGGCATTGGTCTTGGTTTAAAATACTTTGGTTTTACCTCTGGTTTAAGATTAAGCTTAACTGGGTCTCCTGTATAACAACCTAAGCTTTCAGTAAACACATTTGGAAATTCTTGATACAAACTCATGACAATATCATTGTCGGAACTGGGCCTATCGATAGGTGGTTTGTTTACATGTACATTGTTTTCCTTATACTGTCCTACTAGACTGTTTACATTAAGAGGTATGGTTACTGATACTTGTAAATCCCTGATCCAATCTCTCCCCATAAGCGGGTTTGCACCTTTTGCAATTACATAGAGTTCTAGAGCTTTATTAACATTGTTGTACTCAACATTTACTAATAACTTACCCAAGGGTTGAATTTGCTCACTCGTGTAGGAACTTAAAATTAGACTGGTACTCTTTAGCGGAATGTGATTAAGATTAGCCTTATAAAAATTCTCAGAGACAACACTGACACAAGCTCCGCTATCAACCTCGAAAACTACTAACCTATGTTCCAATTTGAGGTTAACCTTGATCGGATCAACTCTCACATGATTTAATCTTCCTAGGCTTACAAACTCGTTAGGCCTATCTTGTATAGAAAACAAGTTACTTAAATCATAAACTTCATCATTTACATTAGGCCTACATTGTGCATAGTTTACATTTGCAGTAATTTGACTAGGGTTAGGTGTACTTTCTGATACATAATGTTGCTTATATTGAAAATTCTGCTTTTTGCCTTTGCCTTTGTGCTGGGGAAACTTCTTATTACTATTAAAATTTGAAGTGGTTGATTTACCTGAATTTAGGCCTAATTTTGATTTACACACTTTCTCCAGATGACCCATCTTACTACAAAAATTACATTTGTAATTTCTATACCTGCACACATTTGTGACGTGGCCACCTTTGCCACAACACCAACACATTTTATCACTTGACACATTCTCCTCCCTCCTAGGCTGGAAACGTTTCCTCTGATGTTGATGTTGATGTGGAGATGGTCTGAACTGCTGCATCTTCATCCCTGCCGCCATGTTGCTGGTATAAGCCATGGACGTCGTCTGCCGCTCCGCCGCCTCCAGGGACAGGGCCAGCTGCATCGCTTTGTCAAAGGTTAAGCCTACTTCTCCAATCAGGCGTTTCTTGATAGTATCACTCCGCAGACCGCTTACCAGGCGATCTCGCAAATAGTCCGGCAACTTGTCTTGAAATTCACAGTATGTTGATAGTTTTTTTAGTTGCACCACGTATTCACCAACTGTTTCATGTTCATGTTGGTTGCGTAAACTAAATTTGTACCGTTCCGCAATGAACGACGGTTTAGGACTGACATGATCTTGTAGAATTTGCACAATGTCCTTGAATGTCTTAGAACTAGGCTTGTTCGGCGTACACAAATCCTTTAACAAATTATACGTTTTAACACCTATGACTGTTAACAAAGTACTCACTTTCTTTTCGGCTTTAATGTCATTGCAATCTATGAAAAGTTCGAACCTTTCGACATAAGATAACCAAGATTCCTCCGCACTGTCATAGGGTCCCAACGAGCCTATTATTCCGGTCGCCATGTTGAACTCAGGATCTTCGTTAAATAAACTGTCTATGAAAAGAGGCGCGATTTCACTAACACAATCCGACATTAATGTTTGCACTGAAATTGATGCGAATCAATTGTTGTGTGTACCTTCCTACACCGCACTTGTGTACCTTACTACACTGAAGCGTCCGTGCACCTGTCTACACCGACATCTTTGCACTCCCGAATGATCAATGTCTTCTTGATGCGCGTTTCTTTAAACTGCCTCGTCGCCAGTTTGTAATGGCGAGATTCGACATTACGGTGGTGGTCGGATCATAGCCTAGAGGTAACCGGGCTGGTAAATTAAACACATGTTTGAAAGTTACGCACTGGCCGAACCGACCGCATCTTTTCATGGTCTGGGGAGGACTGGGCAATACAAAGGTAGCAGGGGCTGAGGCGTCGGATTGGACACGAGCATCAGGTGAGGTGGTATGATGCCAGCCAACCAACCAGAGCCATTTATTAGAATCAGCTCACCCTCTACGTCATACAACTTGCAAAACATATTGCCACACGTGAAACCACATAAAACTAAATTATTGTACTGACATACAGGGTACCAACTGTCTTGTTACACCACATAATATTATTTATTTAATTAATATACTATAAAAACAACATGACATAAGGCTCCACATTGGACTATTTGGTTTAAACAGTTTGAATCGTGTGACTGATCGTCACATGTGCAGAGAAGTCGTTCAGGTAAATAGCTGATCGGAGAACTCCACAGCTGACGGGAGAACTTCCAACCAATGTGGCTCTAACGACAAAAAGTGATATGTGTGGTTGATTCAGTCTGCTGGCCATCTGCAGTCTGTAGACTGGTGTCAACAGTTGCAGTTGCGTTTAAACTCGCAAGTAAAGTTGGAAGAGAATTTGTACAACTACTGTCACATAATGTGAACAAGATAAGCAATTTTACTAACAAAAACGCAATTACTTGCTACAGTTGTATAGCTGGTTGTTCCGGGAGTCAATAAGAAGTCTGTTGACATACATCAGTAATGTCTTGGCAATGTTCATAATTTGAATAGCCGAAACTGCTCTCTAGTTCTTGCAAACAGCTGTCCAATACTGGTTGCGGCAGCGCTCGTGAGAGCTCTTGCGCCCGTTTAGACTAATGATTTTTACAATTGGACACAAAAGTTGCACAATTTTTTACCAATGAAAATGCAGTTCAGTCGAGCTTTGGATGTGCCGTGATAACAAAACATAGCATCACTTTCTTTGTGTGGAGCAATTGTTCATAGACCAACCGAGGCCTCGGCTGCGATACAAGCAGTAAGCGCTGGGCGGTGAGCAATGGATCAAGCAGCGACTTAAAGTTTAATGTTTGTATTATACACATGGGGAACACTAGGCACTAGCCATGACAGACATGAGCAGCAGGGAGACAGTACATGATTGCACTTATCCACTGCCAATTCTAGACATGAAATGTTTCTCCTGCTGCTCAACCCTCATCTCATCCTGTCATCACTATACAACAGAATGCAAATGGCCACTTCTCGGGGTTTCTTGGTAAAAATCCAACTGATATTCTGGTGTACTAAAAAAAAGAAAAGAAAAAAAAACAGAAACAGGAGAGGAAAGAGGAAAGCTATGCATTTTTGGATTATGGGGTGAGACTGCCACTTTGGAAAGAAATAACTAGTTCTCCTACTTATCTCACAGCTAATATTGTTGGATTGTTATATCCTAAATAAGTTAAAAAAATAATTAAAAAAAACATTGTTCTACTTTAACTATCCTGATACAAGTAAATCTTAAAATATTCAGTACTCTGATATCTTTTTATTTTTTATAAGTAAATATATTTTAAAGTAAATAATTCTTAGAGAATCTGAAAACCTGATTGTATTCTGTTTGAGTTTATAATGGATACATCTAGGATAAATGACTGTGGAGTATGTGGCAGAAATGCCAGGAGTGCAGCCATTTTTTGTACTGGTTTATGTAAGAAATGGATACATTTTAAATGTGCTGGTTTGGTGTACTCAAAAGTAAAAAATATGTCAGACAAAGAAATTCAAGTCTGGATTTGTCCGACTTGCAATGAAAAGTTAGATACGAGTTCGTTAAACTCTACTTCTGGTAATGAAGACAATGTCTGTAACCAGTCACTGGCGACAGAACTAGGCAGTGCCATTCTGCGAGAAAATGAAACCTTAAAGCAGGAGTTGTATGATATGAAAAATCAAAAGTCTGTACTTGAGCTAGAATTGGAGGACACAATTCAACAACAAAAAGAAGAGATGGAAATTATGGCAAGGACGCATAGCAACAAGGAAAGCCAACTTAATTCAATAATAACATCTCTTGAGAAAAAACTAAAAACTGAAAAACAACTAACAGACAAAATAGTAACTCAAGTGGAACAAGAAAGTAACACTGACCTTGGGAATAATAAAGACTCTGAGCAACAAAGGATTTTTAACTCTAAACACAACACGAAAGTGCAAGACACCCTTAAGGCAGCCCCACATAGAGACTTTCAAACAACCATTATCCTTCAGGAGTTGAAGTCTTGTAAAGAAGAAATAAAGAACTTGAACACTGTCATAACAGTACTGGAACAAGATAAAGAAACTTTACAATACAAAGTAGCTGATTTACAAGCTCAAAGTTCCAGATGCTTAAACTGTTATCCAGTCTTAAAAAATACTACAGGTAACAAATGGCAGAAAGTGCATAAAACCCAACATTATAAGTCAAGCAACATACAAATAATAAACAAGGTAATAAGAGAACCTGACTTCATCTCCGAGAATCGTTACAAGCTGTTGCAAAATGACTGTGCATCTGACGACTCTGAAATTGAGGATTTTACTGATAAACCTAGTACTCCACTTAACTCTAAATTGAGACAAGCTTCCAACTTAGGGAAGCAAGAAACTAAAGAATTCTCTGAAATAAAGGAAAAAACTCTCCATAGTCATAAAAGGACAGAAACTAAAAAAAAGCCTAAAATGCTCATATGTGCTGACAGTCATGGTCGTGACTTAGCTTTTCATTTGAACAAATGTCAAGATTCATTTGAAGCGGTTGGTTTTGTGAGGCCTGGAGATTTGGCTGGGCAAGTATTAAACTACAAAAACATTGACGGAGAGGACCTGGGTTCTGAGGATGTTCTTGTTATTGCATGTGGGTCTAACAACATAGCTCATAATGAAGCTGAGAAATCAATAACTTTGATCAATGAATCTTTAAATAAATATAAAAAGAACAGAATAGTCTTAGTTGATTTTCCTGTTAGATATGACTTGAAAGATTGGTCCTGCATAAACCAAGAAATTAAATCATCTAACGAATCACTGGAGGCTTTGAGTAAAAAATATTCTAGTGTGTCTTTGGTAAAAATTAGTACAGCTAACAGACAATTACACACTCAGCACGGTTTACATTTAAATTACAGGGGGAAACAATGGCTAGCTAGAAGTATCTACAAAGTACTACATGAAAGCAATGAGCCTCAAGTCCCGTTGACCAGAAGTGCATGCAACACTCCGGTGACAGAGTTGAAATCACCTTCAACATTAAATGAAAGTACAGGTTATGTAGAGCACCCACTGCTGCACGATGTATCTGACTCCATTGAGATGACCTGTGTCAATGTCCTTACTCCAAGCTCAGAGTCACTGGAAGGTGTAGTAATGAAACAGAAATCACAGAGTGAGTTTTCCAGTGTACTTATTGATGGTGAATCCAGTTCTTTAAACCGGGAGGTTTTTACCCCTTTAATACAGAAATTACTCAACGGCTTGGTTTTGTAGATGTTGATAACGTAGCTTCAGCCAGTGCAAACAAGTTCCGAAGTAAAATTCAACACAATCTACCGAGGTTACCTAGTAACGTTATAAATTACAGGCCTAATTTTAAACTATTATTTTGGAATGTTTGCAGTATTTCCAACAAGCTTCCTTTTATTGACTTTCTAAATAACCAATACAGGACTGATGTACTTTGTATTGCGGAACACTGGTTATCCTCATCGGACATGAAGAACTTGGTGATACCTGGATATGAAGTTGCTGATTTCTTTGCAAGAGAGAAACATTCTCACAGTGGGATTTTTATTTGTGTTAAAAGTGGTACTGAAGTCATCAAATTTGACAAATTATCTTGTTTCTCGGAAGAATTTACTTGTGAGTTAGCAGCGATTGTATTGCCTACTTTCAACACAGTAGTGGTCGCTTTTTATAGATCTCCAGCAAGTAGCTTTTGTCTATTTTATGATAAACTCCATGATATTTTTTCCCTTCTGAATGGCAAAAAAATGAACCTAATTATTGCTGGTGATTTTAATGTAAACTTTCTCAGTAACCATGTGGAAACAAAAGAACTCCTCAACATGATCAATAGCTTTGGACTTAATATTACTGTCTCAGAAATAAGTAGACCAGGGCTTGGTGATAGTGAAACCTTGGGTAGCTGTATTGACAATCTACTGACTACTGTTCACCCAGACAGAGTACACTCGTCAGTAATTCCCACGGCTGCTTCCGGTCATCTGGCCATCCTCTTCGAGGCGTTCTTGGAGTATAAAATACCACAGACTGTCTCAGAAAAGTCAATAATTAGACCCATTTGTTCCATTGGTACCTCATTTTTGTTATCATATCTTAAGCTTATAAATTGGAATGATGTATACCGTTTGGAATCTGATATAAATTCTAAGTTCAAGCTCTTTCTAGATCTGTTTATGTGGGCACTAAACTGTTCTATGCCTCTTAAGACTAAAAAACTTAAAAGTAAGAATATTAATGTTTCCTGGTACCATGATAGCCTAGTTAAAATAAAATCTGAATTAGATAAGCTACATTATATAATTAATAACACCAACTCTGAGAGTAACATTGAATTCAAAATTAGGTACAAGAAACTTAAAACAGTGTATAAGAATGAAATTCGAAAGGCCAAACTTAATTATAATAATGGTGTAATTGACAAAGCTGTAAATAAGAGTAGAGCTGCTTGGGGTTTAATAAATCAAACAGCCAGACCTAATAGTAAATCCAGTGAGTTCTTCTGTGACACTGGAACCCGATAGTTTTAATAATTATTTTGTTTGTTCAGTTGAAGATACATGTAATAATATCCCCACTAGTGATAATACATTTTCTTTTTATCTTAACAGGTATTCCAACTTGACCCTTCCATATGTTGATTTTAATTTTATTGAATTTAAAGTTGAAGATGTCTATGCAGCTATAATTAGTTTAAATAACAGTACATGCTTAGACTGTTTTGGTGTAAATGCTCCAATCTTGAAATTATGTGCTGCCTATATTTGTGAAGTATTAACTTATCTATTTAATGAATGTATTAAGTCTGGCATTTTTCCTGATGTATTGAAAGTTAATAAAGTTATTCCTGTACATAAGAAGGGGTCTAGAGATCAAATCTGTAACTATAGACCGATTTCGATAATTCCAGTTGTGTCAAAGGTTTTGGAACGCCTACTTCACAAGCAGGTAGTTTATTATCTGGAAACTAATGGGTTAATTAGTAATTATCAGTTTGGGTTTCGGGCCAAACGGAGCACTACTGATGCAGTTCAGTCTTTTGTAAATGACTGTTTTGAGGGTTTGGAACTGAAAAATGCTGTTAATTTTAGATCGTATGACCTTTCCAAGGCCTTTGACACGGTCGACCATAGGATCCTAATAAGTAAGTTGAGCTACTATGGTTTCAGTCAACTTGCTGTAAATTTTTTCAAGTCATATCTCTCCAATAGGAGTCAATATGTTTACTTAAATGGTTCTATTTCTGAAACTCGCCCTGTTAATTATGGAGTTCCACAAGGCTCCATTTTAGGTCCAACTCTATTTATTACATATATAAATGACTTGCCTTCTAATCTGAGCAAGAGCGGTGTAAGCACTTATTTATTTGCTGATGACCTGGGGCTTACAGTCAGCTCTAAATCAGACGTTGAATGTAAAAGTATCGTTGGTTCTAAGACTTCGATTATAAACTATTGGTGTGCAGCTAACAAGTTATGTGTTAATAATAAAAAAATCCAGGATTTACAAATAACACTAGCTCATAGGCCCAATGAAAATGATTTCAGTCTCAAGTTTCTTGGAGTACACATCCAGTCTAATCTTAAATGGCAAACTCACATTGATTATGCTGCTTCAAAGATTGCTCGGGCATTTTCTTAATTAGATCTCTAAAGGGTGTTATTTCCTCAGACCTTCAGCTGCAGATATACTATGCTTATGTCCACAGTTGTCTAACCTATGGGATTGTTTTGTGGGGTTACTCACAAGCTATTTATTCTACAAAAAAGAGCTGTAAGGCTGCTATGTAATGTAGGAAACCGTGAACACTGTAAACCTCTTTTTATAAAACTTAATATTTTAACACTGCCTTCTATTTATATATTATATGTGCTCCTGTATGTAAAAGATAATTTTAACTACCTCTCTAACCATAGTAATATCCATAGTTACTATACACGTAATAGAAATAACCTAGTATTAACAAAATGTAATTTTTCAAGCACCCAATCCAGTTTTAAGTATCAAGGAATTAAGCTGTACAATGCATTGCCTTTAGATATAAAAGAATTAAGTAGAACTAATTTTAAGAACTGTGTAAAAAAATTGTTACTCAAATCTTGCCTGTACAGTGTCAATGATTTTTATACTGTATTAAGAGAAAATTTGGAATAGACTATTTTAGCCTAATTATTTGACGTTGCTATATGTATGTACATTACATCTTGACAATAAATGATTTGATTAGAGAGAGAGAGAGAGAGAGAGAGAGAGAGAGAGAGAGAAAAAGAGAGAGATGGGGAGGGGGAGGGGGAGAGAGAGGTCTTTATTCAATATCTTTAAGATGAAGTTTGTAGGGTTGCACCTCTTATCAAACCAACATGTTACTCACCCTTAAGCCTGTTTATAAGGTGAACACTGTACATTTTAGTCCTGTGCTATTTATCTAACACACGTTATTTCTAAATACTATTTTTACTCAAGAATAACAGTTGGACAACTTCGTCTGGGGACCCCACTTCTTGCAGTATCAAATTGTTTGTTTACCCCAGTTAAGTTATGGATAAAAAAACAGAAATTCATTAATTTTGTGAATATTACAAGATTATTAGGGTATTTAAAGGCAGACACCAAAGGTCAGGAGACAAAAAAATGTATTAGGATTGGTAAATGGTATAGAACAGTAACACTGCACAATTATTAATACTACTTACTTGTACGAATAAGAGTTGGTGAGGCATGTAAGTATAGTATAAAATATTAGATAGATTCCTTAGCATTAATTTAATAGAATTATGAACTTAAATTCATATCAAGTTCTACACACATAGGAATTTAAAAACACTACACACAGTAATAAGTCTTGTAAAGCATCTAAATATTACATGATCCAAATAACTAAATGACTAAAGTTTTTGAGTATGAAAAAATGATCTAAAATTATATAAATTTTGATTATTTATTTCAACATTGTATTTATTTAATGTATAAATTCAGTGATAGACTAACACTATGTTGCTGTTCTACCTCAGAAATTAGCTGTCATAGCTATATTGCTGGTTTTTAAAACAATTCATATCTACACACCTATACAAGTTACAAAATAAAAATAAAAATAGCAATTGTCTGCTTATTTACCATTCAGCAGCTAACATCCATGCATATAAGCAGCAATGGACAAACACACTGTACACAACAAATAAGTACTACGAGGGCCGTCCAGAAAGTAGTACCCGTTTGTGAAATAAAGACACAGAAGTAAATATTAACAAATATAAACATTTTTATTGAAAAGAGCATATCTTAAACTATTTCTCCACATAATCTCCAAGCAAATTTAAGCATTTGTCATAACGTGTGACGAGTTTTTGTATTCCAGCGTCATATTCCTCCGCCGCCAGCCGATTGAAATACGTAGTCACGCCTTATTTAAGTTTTGTAAAGAGATGAAAATCTGAAGGGGCCAAGTCCGGGCTGTACGGTGGATGGTCGAAAATTTCCCAATTGAATTGCTGCAGAAGTTGTTGTGTTATCCCCGCTGCATGAGGTCTGGCATTGTCATGGAGGAGAATGACGTCATCAGACAATAGACCTCTCCGTCGATTTTGTATTGCCCGCCGTAATTTCTTTAATGTTTCACAATACGCATTAGCGTTAATAGTGTCTCCACGGGCCATGAAATCAATAAGCAGTACACCACGTCGATCCCAGAAAATAGTTGCCATAAGTTTCCTGGTGGACAGAACAGTCTTGAATTTTTTTGGTTTCTTTGGTGAATGAGTATGATGCCACTCCATTGACTGTCGTTTACTCTCAGGTGAAGCATAAAAAACCCACGTTTCATCACCAGTAACTATGTGATTCAAGAACGTGTTTGCTTCATCAGAATAACGTTCCAAAAATGTGAATGCAGCAGCCATACGCTTGGTTTTGTGCTCATCTGTAAGCATGCGAGGGACCCACCTTGCACAAATTTTTGAATAATACAGATGGTCTTTAACAATTTCATGAACAATTGTTCGAGAAACATTAGGGAAATGTTCACAGATGTCATCAATTGTGACGCGCCGATCGTTCCTCACGAATTCGTCTACTGAACTCAGCAGTTGATCTGTAATGACAGATGGTCTCCCTGAACGCTCATCGTCGTGTGTGTTCCCCCTCCCCAAGTTGAAATTACGACACCAGCGCCGAACAGATGACTCTTCCATCACATTGTCTCCATACATTTCCTTTAATTGGTGATGAATATCACAAGGTCGAACGTTTCTTGCGTTGAGAAATTTTATTACAGCCCTCACTTCACAACTGGTGGCGTTTTCAATTTTTTTAAACATTATGAACTGCCACAGAAACAACACAGGCAATGCTAGCGTCACGGAACTTGTAACAGAGAAGGCAGACAAGCCACTGAAGTGATCTGACCTTGACCGGCGGCTACTCGCGTCGTCAGCGCCTCACGCGGCGGAAACGGGTACTACTTTCCGGATGGCCCTCGTACAATCTTTACAATTCACAAAAGTTTTAATTGCTAGAACTATTATCTAGGTACAGTTTTTTTTGTATATAAAGTACAACAAAAAGAGTTTTAGTAATTGTTAATTTGCATACAACCAGTCAATTGTAATTCACAAATAGACAAAGCAGACTCGCAGTGATGCACAAACATAAATATAAAAAATGTAAATTGCAATGAAAATATTACTTAACAATCTACAATAATTTGTTAATATGGTTAACTATGTACATTTTTTTATGCACAATGTGCTACAAAAACTTGTTTTCCTATCGGTAATTTGAATACTGCAGAATTTTAATACTGTGACCAGCTGTCGTTTTCAAATGTATAGCAGCCTCAGGGCGATTGACAAAGTTGTAAATATTCTTGTTTATATGTATTCCTAATGATGGAATAACAGCCAAAACATGTAGATTATTTCTGAATCACTCGCAGGACTGACATTTAAACAAAGGTAAGATTTTTTTTAAGAAATAAATTTAATTTAAATTATTCTGAAAATAATATTGTATTTAAAAAAGTATAGTGAAACTGTCAACATGACTTACGTAAACAAAAGGTGAGGCAATTCAATGTCTGGCTGCTGCATTTTAGTCTGTTTAAAAGAAATAAGCAGATATTTTTACAGTTAAATTGTAACACACAATGTAAAACTTCCACAATAAATAATCTTCAAGGAAAACACTCTGCCTGAAAAAGTACAATTACAGAACTACTTGTTGATCTGTGAACTTTGAATACGAGTCAGAAAGTAATAAGATATGTAACACAGGATTGCTTACTTTCTTTCGGAATGGCCTGGGCTGCCACATCTTGAGCCTCTTGGTTCTCTGGGGCTGGAGCCACATTCTCTCCATCCTCCACCTCTGTCTGAGCACAAACAAAAGACTTGGCTCAGTTATTTGAGTATGAACAATCTTAATATCTGTATAATGTACTGTTTTATTAATAAAGTATAGTTACATTTAACTGACAAGCTCCATTTCCATCCTTCATGTTTTCTGGTTCACACCATGTCAAAACTTGACAACACAAAATTACTATCTTAAGATATTGTTATCTCAATAAGAAGACATATCCCCAAAAAGCTATGGAAAAGTTTGTTATTATTTGGGCCACATTAAACTTTCCTTATTTGAAATTCAGATTTATCCATCATATTAAGAGAAACTAAGTATCTTTAATTCAATATAAAGATCTCCAAGAACACTATAATACCTATTGATTAGAGGATTTTTTTTATATTGTATTTAGACAACAGTAAAAATAGTAAAATAAATTTACAGTATCAAACAGCACTATAGAATTAATGTGCAGAAATATTTCAGCATTAAGATGAAGCTACACAGGCAAGAAATAGCATGTTTTGTGTCCCACAGTATAAAGTACTAGTCTATATGGACAGAAGAGCTTCCACAAGTGATGTTGCGACCAGTATTAAACAATTGTACACAAGAATTGGAGATCAGAGTCGGACATACTAAACTGTCTAGTGTAAGAACAATTTAGGTTTCTGGTGTATGTATCATTGTATCATAACTTCACCTCTGAGATTTGTGACTTAATTTCGGATCTCATATATGAGATGCTCGGGAAAACAACGTAATTCAGATTCTACAAACTTCATCTTAAAGATATTGAATAAAGACCTCTCTCTCCCTCTCTCTCTCTCTCTCTCTCTCTAATCTCACTCCATAATCCACAAATGCATAGCTTTCCTCTTTCCTCTCCTGTTTCTGTCTCTTTTCCAGTATGTATCCTTTTATGTTCACGATATAATAAAAGAATACATATGTAGCTTCTTATACTGTACTACCTATTATTATGAAATAGTTACCAAATACGTATTAATTCAGCATTATCCTATCTTAGCATTTGTTACATCTTACCTTAGCACTTTTTTTCCCCCGGCCTCTGCTCCCTCTGCCTCCTCGAACACCTCTGCCACGCCCTCCTCGTCCTCTACCTCTACCCCGTCCTCTCATTGTTTTCACACCTTCTTCACCATCCATTGCCCTTACAGAAATTAATAAACACTATTAGCTAAAAAAATTTTATTATGAACTTATATAATACATTTATTCTTAAAATAAACTTTCCTACCAATTGCAACCAATATACCGGGTGAGGCACACCACCAGTGCAGTATGTATAACAGTTTGATGTATTGACATAAAGTGCTTTCCCAATAAAACACCCATGGGGAGTCCATTAAAAATATGTTCATCACAATCTATGTAGTAAATGATACATCCTTTTAAAAGAAAGTCATTGGCGAAAATTAGAATTCACTTATCTCAATCTGTTTCAAAATTCCAGCCTTTTTTTTGAGAAATGTTGAAATTTATAGAACACTGTATTTTTTTATCCATGTGACTTTTGTTTATTCTGATTCTGATTTCTTGCTCACAATAATCTTAGCTTCATTTTGATATGCCACTTCATGTCTACTTTTAAGAGTATTTTAGTGTTGACCTCAACTCAAAAAAATTTTGAAAATTTCTAAATTCATAAGTCAAATTTTTTTTAAACTTAACGTGCATAATGTTGTACATAATTGTAAAGGTCTTGTTAAGATGAACAAAGTGTGTATTTAACCTTTTTTTTGTGGTTTTAAAAAAATAAGCAGTAATTTATTTTTTAAGTAATTTTTCCAACGCATTCAGTGTAACCTAAGCCATTTATAATTTAAACTATTTGAAAAATGTTTACATTACACCAAAACAAAATATTTTTAATAGCAATGTATTTTTAAAAAGAATGGTACTGTTATGTCTAATGTATCAGTAAAACAAAATACTATTTGTTGTAAAGGTCTAAAACTCATATTTATTTTAACAGTTTGAAACATATTTAAAGTAATACAGTTTGTAATTTATAAATGGAAATTGAAAAAGTAACAAAAATATTACTTAATTTATTTCACTACATTGCAGATGCCCAAACTGCAATCCATTATTTTTTAAACACAGTTTTACTCTGGAACTGAAGCTATCTACAATTAGCGATATATCTCTTGGAAAATGATCAAATTTACAGCATTCCTGATTTGCTACACCACATCTTCGACTGTTGTTGGTCTTG
Organism: Homalodisca vitripennis; assembly: GCF_021130785.1. Lineage (NCBI taxonomy): Eukaryota > Metazoa > Arthropoda > Insecta > Hemiptera > Cicadellidae > Homalodisca > Homalodisca vitripennis. Next base: position 47,887,182 of record NC_060207.1, on the reverse strand, counting down.
TAGTGTGCACAAAATCTTTTAACCTACCCTAAAGGTCCAGGCATGTCAAATCAGAAATCACCTTTTCTGATCCATCTTCCAGGATTCTGTTCATTGAGAATTTGTCTAACGTTGTTGGCGTAATGACTTCTTTTTCTTTAGGTTATATTTCTTATTTTTAGTTTTATTCTATTTTAATTACGTTATTATTTCTTGTGTAGGCCAGAAGGCCTCCAGGTATATCACTTTTCCAGTCATATCACATTGGACTAACTGAGCGTTCATGTGATCTGAGCCCGAATTTAGGTACTATCAAACCAAAGGCGCCACCGAAGCCCACACTGATGACCTGAGAAATTTCGGATCGGTACTATTCCGACTTAATTACAGTTATTGTTCAGGTTTTCCTCCCTTTAATATCTATTGCACTACTCCCTATATCTTTATTTTTTTTTTATTTCAAATTTAAATTTTGACAAAAAGTGTGAAGTAGCTAAAGTAAAGGTATTAGTAGAGTTAACAGCCAGAATAGTAAATTAAAATTTAAAAGTTATTAACGTATTCTGCTTATTATTTCTTGTGTAGGCCAGAAGGCCTCCAGGTATATCACTTTTCCAGTCATATCACATTGGACTAACTGAGCGTTCATGTGATCTGAGCCCGAATTTAGGTACTATCAAACCAAAGGCGCCACCGAAGCCCACACTGATGACCTGAGAAATTTCGGATCGGTACTATTCCGACTTAATTACAGTTATTGTTCAGGTTTTCCTCCCTTTAATATCTATTGCACTACTCCCTATATCTTTATTTTTTTTTATTTCAAATTTAAATTTTGACAAAAAGTGTGAAGTAGCTAAAGTAAAGGTATTAGTAGAGTTAACAGCCAGAATAGTAAATTAAAATTTAAAAGTTATTAACGTATTCTGCTCCTCTTAAACAAAAATATATAATTATGGTTTCAGGAGATGAAAATCAGAAATAACTTTGTTTTTTAATAATTGAAATTAAAATGTAAATTTGTGGTTGTATTTGTATATTGTGCATATTTTCTACCGGTCTGTGCAGTCTCTTTAACAATTGCGTCTATTCGTGTAACTCAATCGCAGTGCATTAACTCTAATACAGTTAATTAGTTTTGTAAGGTTGTTACGTGTTTGATTGCAAAGTACGTGGGCAATTGAAATATTAAGAAATTAATTTAATCCTTTTAAATTGGTCATCATGTTTTTTCAGAATTGAGAGTATAAATTTCTTGTGTAATCATGTGTTTTCAAATCTAGAAAAGCTATTTTTATGTAATCAGAAGTTACCACATAGGATTTAAGCACATTGTACATACATACAAAGTTATGGTTACGTTAGTTTTACTTAAACTAAGTTTGTTATTTTTACAGTTTTTATTGGTTTATGAAAGTTTGATTCAATTTATATGCATTATTTTCAAATTTATTTTTATTCACAATGGAAACAAGATGTGCATTATTAACCTATTCCTGAAGACCTTTTGAACAAAACAATATAAGTTTTTAGGGTATATAAATGACAAATTGTGAATTTTCGCACATTCAAAATGGAACTAATTGTCTTTTAAGATAGTAGGAAGTTATGGTTGGGTGAATTAGGAATATTTGTGGTTTTTTAAGTTGAGTTTCCTATAAATCAGTAATGGCCAGAGGCCGCACTTGTGTCAGGATGATATTAACTTATAATCTTAAAAGGTCTAAATTAAGACGTCTTTTATTGGGGTCAAATTCCCCTGATTTCAACTTTGATATTTTAAGGGCTGCAGTATAATAAGCGGCCGCCAACACAATCGGATGATGATTATCGAATCATTGATATTGATTACTATCCAAAAGAAATAAAGCAAACTGTCAAAGACTAAAAACAAAATATAGGACCAAATAACATAATAGATAGTTCAAAGAACATTATGGTTTTGCTTGTTTTCAATCTTAAAAATTAAAGTATCAATATTTATATAATTTACAAATCAAAATATAATATATAATTAATATAATTACAACAAAACAATAACATTTAATTTCATTATGTATTTTCAAGGATAAATATACATACTGCTTGTGAAACAAAGAAGTACCTCACTGTTTTTGCCGCCATTAGTCAATAACCAAACACATGATTTTAATTTTAATTGTATTTCCAAACACGATTTTACTTTGAATTAATTTTGAGCGAACTGAATTAAATATTATGCTTTTAAAATCATATTATGGTGAAGCTATACTACATGTAAAATAAATGTATTCATTTCAGATTGCATAAACTAACTAAACTATATTTAAATTACGTTTGAGCAGCGTAGTACTTTAGCCAATCTGAAATAGCATTTTTGCAAGTGCTGATACTGTCAAAAGTACATTCATTAATGATTAAAAGTCATAGTTTGTTTAATTCAGACTAAAATAGTACAAGATATTCATAATCAAATTTAGAATGTTCAAAAAAAGTCTTCTCAAGATTGTCATATTTGTTCTTACTTTTCTTGTGATTTTCACCTTTAATTCTGGTTTTCAACTCGTCAATACAAACTGGACATTTCGGATTTAAAGGAGCAAGGTCATTATCTCGTAATCATTTAAAACATTTCTCAGTGTTTATAAAATTATTTTGAGCCAATATCTGCATATTCATCGCCATTATGTCTGTCGTCACTAGCCTTCTCAACATAAACGAAATAACAACAGCTGGTAATGACGTTACTAGTCTCAATAAAGAAAGCTGGCAGTGATTATATATGAACATCTATAGGTCCAAGTCATATTCGATAGAGTATCAATATTTAAAATCGAAAATTATAATTCGATTGTGTTGGTGGCCGCTTATTATACTGTAGCCATCTTAAGTATCCAATTACAGTGTAACGGCTGATGTTCCTCCGCACGAGAAAAGTAGTTCCACATTCAATATTCTATAACTTCGTTATTTGTCATTTCCACCTATTTAAACCTTATATTTTGTTCAAGAAAACAATATAGCAACAGGTTAATAACACGAAACTCTTATTTTGTTGGTTCAGCCATTAACTTCACAATTATCAAATTAAATAATTACCTTCATAGGTTGGGTACTTCTAATTGATAATTTGGTATCCTAATTTGATTTTGGTGGTGGCCACTTACTATCCACCAGTAGCTCTAGTTTAAGCAAAATTTCCAAGCAATTATAATAAACTATTTCAAGTATTGACAACAACAAGGCTAGTAACAAAATTATTGTGAAACAATCTTATAAAATAATGTTTGTTTGATTGAAAACAGAAACTAAATTGTGTTGAATGTGGTTGATTAAATGAAAACAAATAACAACAGAATGGGCTGTGCATGTTTCCGTCACAGCCATTTCTCAGAAAACAAAAATTGAACCATCTATAAGTCAATAATCATTCATTACTACACCAAACCCCTACTACAAACTAATTCAATATACAAATAATATACATACATAATAAAAGTCTGTAGTCAATGTCGGCAATACAACAACACTAATACATTATTTATAACAATGTTGCTGTTGCTAGATAATTCACTTCTAATACACGTAACATTACGGACAAGCACTCCTTTCCTTTTCTATACTGTGTGCCCTACAACTGCAATGTTCCAATCGGCCATCTTTTCTTAAGATTTTAATGGTCTTGTTAGTTGTTTGTGTTATAGATGGGCGGTATACAATGTATTAGTATCGGTAACATCGTTATCCAGTTGTAACCAACTACCAGGATACCTGTTATTTCAGTAATAGTAGGCTAAATGATTTGGCGTTCTTACAACGTCTTTCTGGTATTACCTGGTTACTGAGAAATTGCCGAACTATTATCGAATAAGCAATGAGGCTAGCAACAGACCTGTTCTGGTAAAGTTTTTCTGGTATTACACTACTGAGAACCGATAACGTAGTGGAGTGAGCGTGAGGGAAGGACAGGAAATAAAATATCAAATTGAAATAAATAATAATAAATAAATAAAACATATCTATCAAAATAGAAACGTAAACCTTTTTGCAGGGAAAAATGAAAACAAACCAAACTTATTCGTTATTCAATTGTTCGCTCTAAGTTATCATTAATTAATTATAAGTAGTCTATTTAGAAGTATTCTATTAATTTAAATATTACATTGTAGTGAGTTAGTTAAGTTTTTGTATATTAAACAATAATTGTATTGTACAGTACAATTTTTAAATAACCGGTTGATAATTAGTTAAAGTAATCTACTAGTCTAAAATGACATTGTTCTGAATTAGTTCAATTTCCGTATACTATGTATAAATAGCCACACCAAATGAAGATTTAGTTTGACTCAGTTTACTTGAAAGTGATTAACAAACAGCGTAATACTAATACCGAGCATGGTCGTCTGGTAAAAGGTTACTTTCCAGATCGTAATACCAACTAATCACGTTATTTTTGTAATAGGTTATTAACAAATAACGGTATTTCCCATCTCTAGTTGGTGTCATTATGAAGCCTGTACCAAACTTTGGCACAGGCTTCATGGGTATGAAACTATCCAGCCTCTTGGAGCTCTGAAGAGTGAAGACTGAAGACACATCTTGCACTCCTTAGGTCCTATTTAAAAAAATGTCTTTTACTAACGAGATTCATTTTATTTCTTTTTTTTACAAGACAGTTGTTGATATACAATCTGGAAGTTAATGTTAAGTAAACAGTTCCCTATATACGGTATAAGTGTAAAAATAAACAAACTAAATGTTAATATAACTCCCGTTATTGTAGCTTTATTAGTTAGTCTGAGTCAACTTTAAAACAAGGATATATGTACTATTTTTTTATTCGAGAGTAGATATTAAAATTTAGCTTTGGTCTTGTTTGTGATTTAAACTTTAACTACCGTATTTTATTCCATATTTATTCCTGTACAAGCTTCCTCTGGTTATTGGTAGTAGAGTGGTTTTATTGTAAACTTTATAAACTCTGACATCAGTTTAGAAGTACTATTTTTCACGATTTTATGAGCTAGTATTTCAAAAATTTCCCGGGGGAGGACTCCCGGATACCCCCTGGTATGTTGGGGAAGCTTTTCCATACCCCCCACTCTCCGGTGGTTTGGAAACCCCCCAGAGATTTCTGGGTAATCTACTGTATCTAGTTAATATACAACCTATTGTTATAATTACCACAATTATAGACCTAGAGAAGTGAAATCTAACCAAACCGTAAGCCCTCTAGACTCCTTTTTTATGTAGCATCTATTTAAGAACGGCTATATTTTGAATGTGGTAGACGTTAGATGTTTATCGTGTTTGAGAGGTCTTCGGGATCTGGCTTCGTCAGATCTTATTTATTAAAACAAACTATACGTTGGCACATTAATTACATGAGTACGTTTATTAGAAACTACAATAGTTGCACTATCTGAAATTAACGCTTTAGTCTTTACTACACCATTGATTTAATATTTACAACATGTCAGAGGTATTAGTTTTTCATTGAGAAGAGTACATTCAATGTACGAAGCGCTGTTTAGGTCATTTTGTCCATCAATAAACGTATTAGTATACCGTCTAGACCATCACTAGCAGTGGCGGAACCCACCTCACCAGCAGGAGAGTCCAGGGGAAATGTTTGAAACATTATGGTATAAAACCATTATTTTATAGTACTTCTGAACTAATAAAAGGAGGGCAAAGATCTAGCCAGAGTGCACAAGTTTAACAGTAAAACCACTCAATATAACATCAATCATCAGGAAGCTTATACAAGTGCAATTAAAATCTTCTACAGCAAATATAGTTTGTATATAGTGTATGTAACTAAAACTAAATTTAATTATATCATTAATCAAATATTGAACAAAATAGTTAAGTTTAAGTCATAAATTAAGACTAAAGTTAAACCTTAATGTGTACTCTCAGATCAATAAGTATAGATAAATATCCAAACTTGTAATCTAATTAAGACCAGATTTACATATAAAATTGGTAAAAGTATACTGTAATTGAGTATAGGTGGATTTACACATAGTAGCAAAACATCGCTATGTAACATCTGCTATATGTAGAATTTTCTGAATGTAGCAAATGTTACATAACAATTTAACTCAGTACTTTTTAATCCTCCTATGTTGCAAACAGCAAATGCTACGTGCCACATATAGCAAATTTTATATAACATTTTAGATCAGTGGCTTTTGTGAATGCTACATGCTAAATATAGAAACTACACTTCAGAGAAGAAATTTAGCTCTCGCAGCTGTAATAACTATAATACTGGCCTGTCAGAAGAGGGAACGTAGGTTTTGGGTTCTTTCTTTCTTTCTTCCTCTTGTTTGCTGAATTTCAGTAGGTTCTGCTTACTTTGAGCATGGAACCTCGATAAACATTCTTGTATGTATGACCAGTTTACACTTTTTACACACAGTAAGTTCACTATTGCACTCAGTATCCACGAGGGTTGTATGCTTGGAGACAAGGTTGTTCTTGGTGTTCTCTGTTTTGTTTTCTATTTTTTGTTTTTATTTGTTAGTTTTAGTCACAACCTTAAGTCTATTGTTAATACTTCCTATTGTTTGTTGTGTTACTTTGAAAGAAGTTGGGGGAATTTCTTTAAGGAAGGTATTTGATGTGTGTAGGATTAAATAGGAACGGTTGTGCACCCAACTCCAAGGATAGAATGCTTCACGCCAGAGACCCTTCAGGCAGCTTCCTAGTCCAGAAACAGGAAATGGGCCCTGGAGAGAACATTTTGTTATAACCCATGGTGAAGACATTCATGTTCTTAAGACAGGTCACTTTCAAGACTTAAGTTATGTTAGTATGTTTTTTTTATATATATTACCTTATTTATAGATTTAAGAAAACTTACAATTTCCAGTATTATTTCCATATACTCGTTAAAAGATCTTTCAATATATAAGGTGGATCTATTTTCTTCGCTTTCAGTTTAGTGAGCAATTCATGTCTGAAGTCGTTATATTGCACACAATCAAAGATTAAATGTTGAAGACTTTCTATGGAACCTGCATTGCATTTGAGGCATAACGGAGTGAAATAACAATTTATCTTAAATAGGGTTTCATTAACCCAAGCATGTCCAATTCTTAGTCTATTTATCGTTACTATTTTATTTCTACTCAGTTTGTAATTATTATACCATGGGGAGGGGCAAGTAGTGATTGTTTAATTGCGCCAACAAAATCTTCCAATGACACTTTAAAATCTGTTGGTTCTTCACCTGCTTGGGTTGCCTCTTTTGTCAGCCTATCTACATGTTCATTGGGACCTATCCCAACATGACTTGGTACCCATTGAAAAGTGAAGTATTTATTACCTCTCATCATGCAGATTGTAATGGCTGATGCCAGATTTTCTTCATAATCTGCTGAACTTTCTGCCTTTATGGCTAGTATAGCAGCTTTTGAGTCAGAACATACTACAATGTTATCATAATTTTGTTCGTTTGCTATTTCAACAGCTTTCTTTATGGCATACAGTTCTGCGGAATAGCTGGATGCCTGGTTTGGAAGTTTATATTTGTATTCTATTTTTAAGTCCTGTATATACACGGCAGAGCCTGCGCCATCCTTGCTTTGTGAGCCATTAGTGTAAATTCTTAGATAGTTTTCATATTTCTTTCTCATTAATTCTAGAAATAATGCTTTAATGGCTTCTGGTGGGAGTAATGATTTTTTCCCAACTGTGTCATCAATCTCTAGTTCAAATGACATTTTTAAGTTCTTAAGCGGTAGGGGGCTATCAACGAATTCCAAAAGATTTGAATCACTTACTGCAATATTGTTTAGATTCGCCAGATTATCTACTGTGTTCACCAGTTCCATGTATAGAGGTTTGGTTTTTTTGACCCAGTACTTATGATGATAAGCTACTGCATGTAAATATCTTATATTCACATAGCATGGGTGTTGTGGATTACTTAGTGTTTTAAATAATATTTTCTCTGTTAAGAATTCTCTCCTTATATGTAAGGGAGGTAATGCTGCCTCTGCATGCAGAGTATTAGTTGGGGAAGATTTCATAGCTCCAAGAATGCATCTTAAAGCATGGTTTTGGACTATTTGTAGGCTTTTAAGGTTGACTTTTGGGGCATGACCAAAAATAAAGCAACCATACTCCAGCTTAGATCTAATTTCACTTTTACCTTTGTTAGAAGCTACGGGTGGACACCTAGCCTCCCACAAGCCAGTGACCTCAGGATGTCAAGGTCTTTTAGGGATTTGCTTACCAGTGATTGGATGTGCTCCTTAAAGTTTAATTTATTATCGATTATAATACCTAAGATCTTATGGCTATTGACTACAGGAATGACTTGATTGTCAACAGTCAATGTGGGATTTATGATTTCTTTCCTTCTACTTATTATGATAATTTTACACTTTCTTGGATTTATATTAAGCGATACCTTTAACAGGTATTGTTCAAGGCTGGACAAGGCTTCTTGGATCCCAGCTGCACTAATGTCTAGCTCTTTATGACTACAGATTAGGGTTATGTCATCTGCGTACAGTAGAGGTTGTACCTGTCTTGGCATATACCTACCGATGTCTGCAGTATACAGTGAAAATAATTTTGGACTGAGCACACACACCTGGGGAAGGCCTCTATATGCAGTTCTGATGAAGGTACCCTGATTGCTGATGAAGGTCAACCTTCTACAACTAAACCATTTAAAAATGTGCATTATAAATTTTGCTGGGATTCCTAAAACATATAACTTACTTGCAAGTGTTGGTATGGAGACTGAGTCATAGGCGCTACTTACGTCCAGGGATACAACAACTGCAGTTCTATCGTTTGTAAGGCTTACCTGAGCTTCGGTTATCAGGGTCAGCAGGAAGTCATTGCTTCCACTCTTCTTTTTGAAACCAAATTGGTTGTCAGGAATAAGTTTGTTCTTAGTGGTAAACCATTCTAGGTGGTATTTAATCATTAAATTGAATATTTTCATAATACAGGATATTAATGAGATAGGCCTATATGAGTTTTCAGATGTCCTATCTTTTTTTTGGTTTTAATATGCCTATTACCTTTATGTTTTTCAGGTATTCCGGGATGCTCTTTCCCTGCCAAATGTTGTTAAAGACAATTAGCAGAAGGGTTTTGGCTGAAGGGGGCAACATTCTTAAGATTAAATAGTTAATACCATCCAATCCAGGGGCAGTGGACTTGGACCTAGATTTGATGGCATGTTCCAGTTCGATTTCTTTGAATTCACCCTCAAGTTGGTGATTATTACTATTTTTCATGAAGATGGGGGAGGTCAGTTTCTGATTTTTCTGGAACATAATCTGGGGAGATAGTTTTCATGAATTTATAGCTTAGGTCCTTGTCATTTTCATGGCAACTGCCCTGGAACACTCTGGTGTCCACCAGGATTTTGAGTTAAAACCAATACCTTTTGGGCCATTGTGATATTTTGGCACTGCATTTATAATTGATTCTTTCAGAACTTTCATAAAATCTTCATATTCTATGTCACCTTTGGCCTTGACAGTTAGAATTTGTACAGAGGCTTTCTCGGCAGTATTGGAGAATGCACACCAGTCTGCTTTTTTGAAGTTTCTATCCTGGAAACTTGCCTGGTCTAAAAATGGTGTGGGATTATTTTGGTTTTGAACATTCATAATATCTATAACAATAGGGTAGTGGTCACTACCCATCGAGTCCATCACTTACCAAGAAAGGATCCTCTGTTTCAGTTGAAATGTTACAAAGGTAAGATCAATGGTAGAGGGTCTCCTACCAGGGGATCCTACTGTGGTACTGGATTTATCATTGAGGAGAATATAATGTGAATCATAGTAAGTATTGAAAATTTGAATTCCTCTATAATCCTTCCGCCCATCACTGGACCAGTAGGGGTGTTTAGCGTTAAAGTCCCCACATAAGATTGAGAATTCTTTTTGCAAAAGAAATAATTTGTTCCATAGCGTTTGATCTAATTTGTTTGGAGCGCAATAGCAGTTGTATATAAATAAGGATTTTTCTAAGTTTAATATTTCAATACCTGTAAACTGTATTGGATAGTTCTCCAGGCCTGGAACTGGTACCACTTTCCATTCTAGAGATTTGTGTACTAGGATTGCTGTACCACCATACCCATCATATCTGTCATTCCTTACCGTGCTGAAGTTTTTAAAGGTGAACTTTTCTTCTGGATATAACCAGGTCTCCTGGAGAACAATGAGTTTTATGTTATTAATTGTAACAAAATGTTCTAATTCAGCCCGTTTTGACTTAATAGACTGAATATTCCATTGTATTATCCTAAGAGGTGGATTGTTTGTCATTACTGACGATGTCAATAGCCACTGACAAGCCTACGAGAATCTGTTTAATATTTTCTAGAACTATATTGACAGCTTGCATTGGGCTGCCAGCATTATCGGCAGCTGCATTTATCATTAGCTTTCCAAAATATAATTTTGCCCGGAATTCCTCCATCGATTTTTTAAGGTGGGCTCTTTCATCCTCAGTAAGCTCACCTGACCTACTTTGCTTAGGACTAGGCCTATAACCTTCAGCAATTTTTCCTTTGGCAGGGATATTTGATGAGGGTTTTAAATTTCTGTTTCTAGTTGTGTTCTTGTTGTTAAAAGGTGCTCGTCTGTCCTTTGGCTTTCTAGTGAGATGTTGCCATCCACTTTCTTCCGTTATCTCACCCTCATCTTCGCTGCCAATTAAAGAGTTATAGTAATTATCTGCGAGGATCAGTTTTTGAATAGGCCTAATAGAGTTAAGTTGAGGGAAGTCTTTATGACTTGTGACGTTATGACTGACCACTGATGAGAAAGGTTTGTGAGGTTTAACTTGTGTGCCTGGTGTGTGGCTCTTTGTATTAATTGCTTGAGAGGCAGTGAAGAAATCTACATTATATTCTGAAATTCTGACCCTAATAGCTAATTGTTTCTTAAACTCTGGACATGACTTGGAAAAGCTGGGGTGTTCCCCTTTACAATTGACACATTTGGCAGTTTTCTGGCAGTGCTCACCATTAGATTCGCCATGGGCGGGTTCACCACAGTTGCCACATAGGTTGGTGTTCTTACATGGTGCGCTTGCAACATGATTAAATAAATAACATCTGTAACACTGTCTTACAGGTTGTGGGTATTTTTCAACAGACATCATTACATAATCTAGTTTGATTTTATTTGGAAGCTCAGTACCTTCAAATATTACTTTCATAAAGTGAGTGTTATACACTCCATCCTTCCCCTTTTTAGTGATACGGTAAGCCTCTAATACAGGGATTGGGCTTAGGGCCTGCGTTACTAGCTCATTTGGGAGTACATCTGGTTCAACAAAAACTACTCCGGTTACCTGTACCCTATAACTAGGGATAAACACATGGTAGTTAATAGGGTTAGAAGGATTCTCACTTACGAGAGAGTTTGCTGCCTCGTGGTTTTTACAAAAGATGGAGACATTCTTACCCTTTCTAATAATATGGTCTATCTTACCTTCATACTTACAGAGGAGTTTACCAACAGCAAAAGGATTAACCCTTGTTTTATTTACAGAACTTACAACAACCTCATATGGCCCAGCTGAGTCTGCATTATACCATCTTTGTATGAATGATTTTTTGGGTAACTTGGCGGGATTCATTTGATCATTTTTTTACTCCTTGATTCTGACTTTCTGTTTCAGTAAACTTTCTCTTATGGCTAGCATTTAATTCTAATTTCTCATTATGGTGTAGCTCGTTTAGAGGCAATTCTGTCTCCATAATACTCAAAACCGCTGACAAACAATGAACAAAAATTAACTAATTATCACCGACACCAACATGAAACAACAAGTAAATGGAGAATAAGTTAGTTAAAATGGTAAGAGAGAGAGGTTAACTTTACAACACGCTGTCTGGTCAACAAAATGTCCTATAAATGTTCTAACACAGTTCACGTTTGTACACCACAAAGTAAATAATGATGAAACAAGTTTATAAATTTAAAAGACGATTTCCATCATAATACCAAATATGATTATGTAAACCAAATTCAGATAAGCGTACTAGTGTGTTGAACGTAAACTTGTTTTTGAGGTTTTGGGTTCGACTGTCACTTGATGCAAGTGTAAAATATAAATAGTGGGACTGACTTGATGAAAGATTTCGATGGTGATGATGATGCGAATAACAAAAAAAACCACACACACACACCATATGTTTATAGTTTGTATTTCATCGCGACTTACCTTCATTGAAATCTGAAATTACCTGTGACGAGTGTCAAAATTTTATAAAAAAAGTCACTAAATTAAGAGATACTATAGTTGTGCGTGAGAACTTTTAACCAAGTAGGTATTCTTACCGGGAAAAGTATCAATTAAATTAATAATTCTGTTCCTGTTTCACACACCCTCACAACCTTCCATTTAAAATCCACCCACAAGACAAACAAAGAGTAAACAAACCACACTTGACTGTCTTCCGCTTAATTTACAGAAAATGCTGCATGTAGCAGGTGCTAGATGAAAATGCTGCGTACCAACATTCATAAATGTAGCAAGAGCTTACTTTGATCTTCACCGACTCTGAATTTATAGCAGAAGTTTTTCTAATTGTAGCAGAATTTGCCAGATATAGCATAAATTCTTTCACTCCATATTATGAAAGTGTATTTTTTAGCATTTCTGTTGGTCTTTTAACCAAGGGATAAGAGCCGGAGTATTGAGTATCGGAATCGATTCATCCCTTTTAAAAATCCAGGGACATTATAAAATTTCATGTATAATCCATGTATTGTACCAAAAACCTGAAATCCATGCATAATTCCACCTTTATGGATATTCATCGTTGGCGGCAGCTCCCGGTTCAGTGAAAGTATCGCGATTCCAAATACATACCACTGCTGGCCAGTAACGTATCAGAAAGATATCTGCTACGGAAGTTACTGCAGTATGGTTAATTCATGATTTAGAATAAGTGGACAATACTACCGAACAGTACCTTCTATAGTTGCCTCTATAATACAAATATAAATAACGTAATCAATCATTGGCTCTTAAATATTTTGTGTTTGCCTTTTTAGATGATGCAAGAATAGAATCACCCCATCATGACAGTACTTTCAAAAGTAAATAATCACATGAAAAGCTGTAGTGTAAATCATAACGCGTTCATTAGATTGTAGTCAAGGACGATGAAACATGGCGTAAGTCTGTTCTTCACACACATTGAGACTGGTTTTAACAGCTCGAATTGTCCAAACGATCACCACACGTGAGAGAAGTCATACAGACAATTCATTAATAAACTGATGGAATTTTCACTAGCCGTCATCCAGCCAATGCCAGCTCTGACAACAATTGGCGTGTACGAGATTCGGCCAGCTGGCCGCCTGCAGACAATAGTAAATTAAGTTTACATTAGCAAGTAAATTGTGAAAGAATTTGCTGTACTACTATCGCATAACATGAACAAAGAGCAATTTTATTTGCGAGAAGGTTATAATACTGGTTATTGCGGGAGACAATGTGAAGTCTGTTAGCGATATCATGGTGATGTTTATAGTTGAAACTTTTATACCTAAACACTGTTCTCCAGTTCTTGCAAACAACTGTCCAAAACTGGTTGCAACAGCTCTTGAGCCAGTTTGGACTAGCGATATTTTATTGTCAGCCACAAAACTAGTACAACTTCTTGCCAGTATGAATGCAGCTAGTTCAATCAAGGTTTGAATGTGACACGTATATGAAAACACATCACTTCCCTTGTTTTAATCTGACAACCAATTGAACCTGTGTGAATAGCAATCGTTCATAGACTTCCCTTGTTTTAATCTATTGTATATAATCTAACGACCAATTGAACCTGTGTGAATAGCAATCGTTCATAGTCCAAACTAAAGACGATCGGTTGGCTGACTAATCATCCAATCAATCTGTATATATATTTGTGGCTTAATGCAGCTCAGAGATACAACTAACCAAGATAAACTCCACTAATAATAGTGGAGACAAACTTAAATTAACCAGCATCAGGTGGGGCTTGCGAATGATGTCGATCTTCCATACCACGTCATGTAAAATACAGTGTTTCAAGTCCTGATTCAAGGAGCTGTTAAATTATTTCTTTTATTTCATAAGTTCTTGAGACAGAAAAATTGTTTTTGAGATTTTCCCAGTTGGGTGGCCACCCTGGAAAAAACTTACCTGTATTTCTAAAATATATGTTCAATTTGAAAGAGAAACATTGTTAAATACAAATATATTTTTAGTGAACAAAACGTAATCAAGAACAATTTGTAAACAACTGAGTTAAAATGGTAAGGAGCGTGTAATTTCTAATTTGAATAAAATACGGGAAACTTATAATAAAATAAAGACTCAGTAAATATGAACATCCAAATCACAGTGGTTTTTAGACTGAGTTGAAGGTAGGGATTATGACTAGTTCTTAAAATATAGTTATTTCCAGAAAAATATAAACTGTATTCCATATTGCTACAAATTAGTTTAATATAATCATATTTTTGGATTGCTTTGTTTTATCAGGAGTCTCTAAAAGTTTAAGAATAGTAGGATTTTTTAGTGCTGATTTTATTTTAATCATACTATTGCAGAAAAAGCTATTAGGAATCTTTTCTTAAGATTAAAAATTGGATTTTAAATTCTGATTTGAGCTTAATTTAGTCAAATTAGAAGACACTACCATTATATAATTGTTAATTAAGTTTCAATGGAAAATATAAGAACAGTGAAATATAGACAGTTAAAAAACAACAAATATACTTTTATAGTGGTTTGAAATAATTATTTATAGTTTTTTTCTTTTAGTTTGATATCACAAGTTTCTCCGTTTTGTTAAAAATTCCAGGCGAAGTCTTGCTGTTTGGATCACCTCAAGTCATGGAGGCATCTCCCAATGCCGTTGGCCACAAAAAACCTAAAATGCACTGAAAACGGACTGTATTAGCTACTTATAACTTACTGAAAATGATATTATACCATCATTAAACCTTAAATGCACAATTTTTTGTAATGATAAGGCAAATTTTTCTTGTTGAAACATAATATAGACATTACAGGAGAAAAACAGTTATACACAGGAGATGTTATAACGGGGTTTCACTGTTTGTAAATATTGTATCTACTATTGGATGTATTCAGGAGGCATGGATCCAAACAGGAAGTAATCTAGTTTTTTATAAAAAACTTATGATTCTATAACATTTTAACACATTGCTACTGGAAATCCTGTGCTTCAACCATTGCGCTAAAGCTACATACATTTTTACCTGCATTTTGGCTCTTCTTCCATTATTACTTCCGTTGCTTAATGCTGCTTGGGAAACATGCTGTTTTAACGATGTGTTTGGATTATATCCCAACTTTATAAATATTTCCATATTTTTACATACTACTAGTTATAATTGAACATAAAGCAATCAATTAATTAATTTTGATCACCATTGAGAGTGTCTTCACTGCTTTTTGGACTTGCTTAGATGCTCAACCCAAGAAATACCTCGGAATATTTTTGTGTCATTTGTAATTCTGGCAGTTGTAATGTACTTTTGGTCTCAGCAATTTCTAAAGCCATAGTTGGGTTTGTCTTGTTCAAAAAAGAATATACATACACATGTAAGACTGAGAAGCTTATCATGATCAAAAAGCATGTACTTTCAGTATAAGGAAGAAAATCCTAACTAAGTTGATGCAACATTTCAAAATAATCGTATATAATATATTGTGTGAAAGTCTTGTTTGTTTACGGACAGTAGTCTGGGAGAATGGCTCATTGAGGTATAGCTATTGGCCATTCTTCTACTTTCCTGGAAGTTGCAAAAGTCTAGTACTAGTCTTTATGCAGTCACCTTCCTTAAATTTTTGATATTGGATATTAAATAAGAATAGATCATATTATGTATCAGATTTTTCTAAATATTTTATCATTTAATTTGATGTATAGTTTATGGAATTTTAATGAATAATACAAACACTGAAAATAGACAACATTCTTATAAAAATTTTTATTCACCACTTCTGCTTGCCTCCAAAGTTTACTATTATCCAAAAATATTAATCATTTTTCTGAAATTTTATTTTTTTAACTTTTATTTATTTTCATTTTGAATGCAATAAAAAATATAATATTTATTTTATCTCAATGATTACTATTCGACTTATTAAAAAAATAATGTGCAAAACTAGCAAAAACAGCACCTGCCATTACAGGTTTTGCAACTGACCCTTCCAGGGTTAAACTACTGTATAAATGTCATATCACAATGGGCGGTGTGAATAAAAACGAGTAGGACAAGTAAATACTTGAACATTTTAAAATGACAAGTAAACGCAAAAATTGAAGTGAATAAAACAAGTATTTACTCTTGCTCGTGAGTAAATACTTGATAGGCTAGTATACCACCGAAAAATGCCAATTTTTGTGTGAATAAACGCAAGTAAATACTTCTGTAGCAAGTAAATACTCGTCCATTTGCAAGTCAACCCGACCCCAGACTTGCAGTCGTACTTGTACACGAAAGATGGCTGCATTTATGAACCTGCGTGGTGTGAAACGTTATAGAGACCGGCGTGATATAAGTCCCGATCTATCTAAGGGACTACAGTAGAACCTCGGTTAACCGAGGTAATTGGGACCGAGGGTACCTCGGATACGGCGAACCTCGGATAACACGGAACGTAACCTAAAAATCGTTACCGGGGCTAAAAATAGCTCAAGATATACTAAAACATGAACAAAAGTTATTAACTGAACTGTTGTTTAGTTTATTAGTACAAGAAATGTTATTAGTACGCAATAAAACGTGAGAGGAAACGGTAACACTCACAATACTAAACACTGTTTTAATATAACACTCAATTTATTGCACAACTGAATACGTATGATATAGGCTACACAATGTACAGAAGTTTAGTTACAGTACAGTATTCCTGTTTACAAAATTAAATCAAAGAAATGAAAATTAATTTACTGTACATTGTACAAAAATAAACAAAGTAAGCTAATCTTTTTTCCCAAAGAAATCAGTTATTGTTTTTTGACTTAGATTAGAGGATCTTAGGCTAGCCGCCCTGTTGCGCCAGCGTCGCAGCCAAACTAAATCGTTTGTTGTTGCGGTTTCTTGTTGTTCAATGTATGCCAGTGCTCCCTCGATCGTTCTTAGACCTTCTGTATGTGATATTTTCTCAGTCGCCCCATCAGGTTCATCGCTGTAAAAAAAACTTTTGTTTTACGTAACCGTAACGCAATCAAAAGGCAGCAGTTGGAATTGGTATGAAATTAGTTTTGGATTGATGAATGGGCAACATTTAACTAAAGTGTAACAAATATACTGTAGTTGTGTTAAAAAATTGATGTTGGATTATGTTTTTATGTTAAAATTTTGCATAAATAAAAAATCAAAAACTTACTTGTCATCATCTTCTGGTTGGTTGAGCATCTGGATAATCACGTCATCAGTTAGGGCCTGATCCTCATCTCCATTGATCCATTCACTGATGTCCTCTGCACTGATGGGCTCAGCCACTGGAAGGTGGTTACAAAGATTCACAAGCTCTTCATTTTCAGGAGGACATGCTCTTGGCTGGTTTTCAGGAGCAGCTGTCTCTTGGCGGCTTGCCTTTTCAATTCCGAAAAGTTTGCGCCATGACCTTCTTATAGTGTCCTCCCTAACGTTATCCCAAGCTTCTGACACCCAGTAGACAACATCTTTCATTGTGATTAACTTGAGAGCATCAGTGACACCCAGCCCGTCCTCTAGCTTCTCCAGTAGATTTCTAAGCAGCCTCTTTTTGTAGTTTCGCTTAAAAGTTTCTAGAACTCCCTGGTCTAGAGGCTGGATGAGGGCAGTAACGTTTGGAGGCAAAAATAAGGCTCTAATGCCATCGCTGACTAGCTCATCAGCATCTGGATGGGACGAAGCGTTGTCAAGAATAAGAAGGGCCTTGCGAGGGAGTTTTTTGTTCTCCAAGAAAGCTTCAACGACTGGAACGAATTCCTCAAAAAACCATTGTTTGAAAATCCGCGAGTCCATCCATGCGTTTTTCTGGTTTGTGTATGTGCTGGGAAATGTGTCCACATTAGTATTTTTAAAAGCACGTGGCTTTTTATACTTGCCTATTACAACTGGTTTGAGTTTCAAACTTCCTGCAGCATTGGCACATCCTAAAACTGTAACTCGATCTTTAGATTTCTTATACCCAGGAGCTGATGTTTCCTGCTGACTGGCTAAAGTTTTTGAGGGCAACATTCTGAAGTTAAGGCCTGTCTCATCACAGTTGAATATTTGATCGGATGTAAGACCCTCACTCAAAATCAATTTTCTTATTTTTTCTTCAAAAACTGTCACATCAGTTTCATTACCTGAAAGTTTTTCCCCAGATATATTAAGTTGCCGCACTCCATAACGGTTCTTCCATCGCATTAACCACCCGGAACTAGCGGTAAAAGGTTCATCGCCATCGCCAAAAGATTTATGGAAATCTAGCGCTTTTGCCTGCAAAATAGGCCCACTTATTGGACTTCCCCTTGCTCTCATTTCCGAAAACCATAAGAATAAAGCCTCGGAAGTTTTTTCATACTCACACTTTTTAAACGTTTTTCTCTCTGAATTGCAATTGGAATTTAAGCTCTGAGCACCCCATTTTTCTAACTCAGCCCTCTTCCTCCTCCAATCTCCGACGGTAACCTCACCAACACCCAAGTCTTTAGCGACTGTTCTTATTGACTCACCATTGTCCAGACGACGAATCGCATTTAGTTTAGTCTCTAAGGACACAACGACACGTTTGCGTTTAGCACTCATTTACACCTACTGTAACTGCACTTAAACACACAATAAAAAAACAGTGATAGACACTTGACTTGTAAAAGTAAACAAAGGACTGCCACTGAGACGAAATGGCGTCTTCGGGCAGACCGATGATGCACGAACACATCCGAGCTGAAGCTGTACACCAGGACAGCCCACTAGATGCGCAATAAGCTACGGAGTCGAATCGGGGTGGTGGGGAGAGCGAGTGGCTCAGTCGCGTCTCGGCATTGAAACAGTTCGCATTGGTCCGGCGGCGAGCGGTGTCGGGTTACAACACCTGCAGCTGCTCTGGCGAGCGGTGTCGGGTGACAGTGCCGTATGCATTCGGCAAAGATAAGCGCTAAGCTACGCAAATATTTGGCCGAGGAAACACAACAGTTGCCAACAATTTACTGTACAGTAGTTTTAACGCATTGCAGGCTAGCGTGCGTATTGCGATAAAAGGAGCACCCAAACGCTCATTACTGTACGTAGTTTGTGCGTGTTTCTTTTGCTTTTTAAATAAAAAAAATCGTCCGAGGACGGCCTCGGTTAACCCGGAGTCTCGGTTAAGCGAGGCTCGGTTAACCGAGGTTCTACTGTACTACGGTTTGAGAGCGAAAACGTAGATTTTCTCACTTCGCACTTTCTTGATCAAAATACTGATGGAAGAGGTGGAGGATTAACTGCACGGAAAAAAATGGAAATTTTTCTAAGATACGTTAGTGAACCAGGATTCCAAAGTGGTGTTGCCAACGACATGGGGGTTGAAAGAAGTACCGTCAGCAGAACATTTTCAAGTGTATTGGATAAAATAGTGTCGAAGTCTGAAGATTGGATTAAATTTCCAAGCACTATTGAAGATATGGATCAGGCCAAGGCAGATTGGGCATCAAAATTTCGCATTCCGACTGTCATTGGTGCTATAGATTGCACTCACGTGCATATTATGAAACCTTCGGAATTCGGCGACGAGTATGTGAACAGAAAAGGAAAAACAACAATAAACATTCAGATGACTTGTGACGCTAATGAAAAAATTACAAGTGTGGACGCTCAATGGCCAGGGAGTGTACATGATGGCAGGATTTGGCGAGTGAGTGGAATTCAGGACGTGGTGCGCCGATATGATGGTGATGTTTGTCTCCTTGGTGATAGCGGATATGGAATTACTCCTTGGTTACTGACTCCTTTTGACGAACCAAGAAATGCTCGTGAGCGGAATTACAATTTGACCCATGCTCAGGAAAGAGTCATCATTGAACGAGTTTTTGGCCAGATGAAACGTCGTTTTCCCATACTATCCAGCCAAGTTAGAATAGCAGTCAAAAATGTTCCCAATTTAGTAATAAGTTGTGCAGTGCTTCACAATGTAGCAAAACATTTGAATGATTCTTGGGAATTGGAAGACGAAATCGAAAATGATGTGGCTGAAGAAAATGTACCTGTATATAATTTAGATCGGAATGAAATTAGAAATAGACGACGTGGTCAGCAAAAACGATTAGAAATTAGTAATAATCTGATTATATAAATACACATTTTTGACATGGAAATAAATTTAATCCTATTTCCTTTACTCCAATTCCAATCCCATATGTGAAAAAATAAAATAACAAAGTAATAAAAAAGTATAAAAAACTAAAATATATCTTTTTAAGTATGTCACATGTGCGCATGTGTGTGTGTGGGCCTACAATATGTCAGGTTTAACATGGCCTGCTGGAAAAGCAAATGCGCATATACCACCAGCCTATGAGCCCTCCACCGGTCATGCCATACCTGACAAACTGCGTACAGCTGCGTAAGGCGCGTTTCCACGGTCCGTGGTCAGGCCAGACGCTGGGGGCGGGGCGGGGCCGAGCCATCACAAGCACTACGATTCTTTGATCTTTAGCGCTCCTAGGGCGCAGTTCCGTCTGCTCAGACCATGGGCCCTAGGAATGCGCCTACGTTACGCATTTAACCAAGCCGTTTGGTTTCATACCTACATCACGTATAGGCGCACATGTGACGTACATCATATACTTATTTTATTTTTGTTTTTTATTTATTTTATTATTTTTTTAGTTTTTATTTTATTTTTTTATTTTATTTTTTTTTACAGAAAAGGAATATTTTAGGAAAGGAAACAGGATACAATTTATTAAACAGGATACAATTTATTTCAACAACAAAAATTCCTTTAAGACATCGTCTTCTTCAACCACAACGCGTTTTTCAACGGACTCCGTTCGTTGTGCAGCTCTTAGGTTCAACTCCGTTATCATCATTTGTTCACGTTCAGCCAGAAGTCTTGTTAGCTTAATTTGTTCAAGTAATAATAAACGCTGCAGCTCACCAGTTGTCAACTTTGACGTCTCTTCAGTTTCAGCTGAGAGTTTCAATTTCTTATTTTTTTTCAACTTCGTCGCATCGCTATTACGTTTGCAAGTCACTGGTGTGATGGACTGGTTTGATGCTAACATGTCAACGGGGTCATCTTCGTCTTCACTATTCTCATTCTCCTCATTAAGTTCAGGCAATGGCGACGTAGAACTTGTTCCCAATCCAACGCATGAAGCCCCAGGTATTTTGCAATAAATTGGGTTCTCGTTTGACTCGGAAATTTTTAGGAAATCTGCCTCCCATGACAACAATGTTATTGGTTTATTTCCTGTTGCGTTGACATCAGTTTTTTTCTTGACTGCGGTTTTCATATTGTTCAATAGCTTTTTTAACTGTCCAACACTAGTTTGCTTCCCAACGTTTTTCGAAAACTGGTCGGCTAAACATCCCCATGCCATCTCTTTAGCAAATGCAACTTTAGGCAACATGGATTTATTTAGCACAACACTAAAGTCTTTCAATAACGCTACAAAAATAGCCCTATTGTCACAACTGGAAGTCACACCACTTTCATTCATAGCTGCAAGAGGACAAAAACAAACGGTAACGACAACTGACTTGTGAGTAATGACGGGGAGTCGATTTAGGCGAAAACAGACCAAGTTACAACAGGAGAGGATGCATGTAGTCTGTGTGGCGCTACAAGTATTTACTTGTCTTTCTTGTGCAGTCAGTTGTCTCGCGAGTAAATACTTGCTAGTATACCCTCGGGTTGGCGAGTACACGGTTGCAAGTAAACTCGACGCTTTATTCACATCGGTTTACTCGGGGTTTAAATACTTGTTACATTTTACTTGTAAGTAAATACTCGTCGTACTCGTTTTTATTCACACCGCCCAATGTCAAGGAAGGCAATCAGTTTTGAGTACCTTTATGTGCAAACATTTGCAGATTTGTTCATTAAGGTGGGTTTTATAACAGGATTTAAAAATAATTTCCAATGCATTAAACATGTTAAATTCATCATTGATGCAATTTTGTAATAAACTTCAATAACTTTGTCTTTGATATCTGAAAAGTTACACTAATGATAAGCATTGTGTAATTAGTATACACTACAATTTAAATGTAAATAATAAAACCAGGCTTTTAGCAAACTTCAGCTGAAAGTGTAAAAAGATGTTTAGTGAAAGTTAAATTTGGATTATGTTTCATAAATATTATAATCATTTTAACATATTTAAAAATTCTTCCGGAAAACTCATCCAATTTTTCACTTAATAAAAATTTTCTTTAGACTTTTAACGGACATTACAAAAATGAATTAGCTAAATCGGTCCAGCAGTTTTTAGCAACACATAAAGTGATTCACTTTTATTATATACATTTTCTGTTACATTTCAAAATGTCTTAACCCATTAACTGGCAACTGTCATATATATGGCATTTTGGATGCTCCTTTATTTGCACTGCTGTATATATGGCAGTAAGCAGACATTATGGAAATCAGTTATTTTTTGCATAGTAGAATAATCAACCTATCAATTGAAGTATATTATTACTCACTAAATCAGTTTACTTTATTCCTCTTTGTATACTTTGTTTTGTTTTAATTATTAGTACTATGGGTGATGAAGATGCAATTTTAGGGAGAAGTCGAGTGATATGAGAGAATCATTAGCTGAACAGAAACCAATGTCTAGCAGCGTATCCAGCCAATTTTAATGATGAAATTTCTGTACAATTCCTAAATTTTTCAAGTTTCTGCACCTTCAAAATTCCAGGACGATAAAACTAAAAATTGTAGTTCTCGCGAGTCTATTCCAACACTAGATAATGTTTGGTTACTTCCTTAAAAATGTATCTGGTACATTAAACTCTATTCTTTTTCTTGATTAGGTTCTACCTAATTTTCTTAACATTTAAACATTTTGTTATAATGACATTATTTGTGTAAATTTAAATTTATTTTGAATAAGTGAGGAATTTGATGTAGTAAATAATTTTCCTGTAACACTTTTTATCAGCTCAAAACAAAGTAGCAAATGTATTACACTCCCTGAATTAAAATAGATCTATTTATAAGAGTAAATGAAACATATATGTACAAAGCCAATAACAAATGTCAAGCAGTGACTGCCATACACTACCACAAACTAGACTATACTTGGTGTCTAGGAAAGTGGCTGCAAGAAATTCTCTGACTTTTCCATACAAACAAAATCATTTTCCATATCCTATTACCGATAAAATCAACAGTAAGTTTTATTTACAAGTAATGTGATTGTCAAAATATAATTAGAAATACTGATTAAAAAAGAATTTTAAGTTTAAAATTAAGTAAAACACTGATATTTATTTGGATAAAGTTACAAGTAGATCAGCCAAAGTTAAAATAATGATGGCCGTATGTGCAGTATATGGCGGTGTTTGGAGTTTACAATCCGACCCCAGAAAGTTCCAGAAGGTCTACAAAACTTGTTGCAAAAAATTGCATTGACATTATATAAACTATTATTATTTCTAGGTTCCTTACATAATTGTAAACATGCACATAAAATTTCATTACCTCTATAAACAAAATGTTGTAGGCAGTTTTGTAATTCCCGACAATTTCCCCAAATATTGAGTTATTTGTCAACTGATTGAATATTTACTTTTTTATACCTTTTTATGCCTGTAATACCTCCCTCACTTTCACTTTTGGCATCGTCAGATGTTTCCGAATCTGATATGTTACTGACAAAACTATCACTCAGATCGTCAACATAACCCACACCACTTTCAATAATATTTCTAAACAGTGTATTTTCGCTAACAGGTGAAGCTCGGCGAGTAGGCCGTTCTTCATCAGATGATTGGTCACTCATTTTTGACACATAGTACTAGTTACAAACCAATAATTTCAATATTTAGCTTGAAAACATTTTGGAAATAACCTTATTGACTGAAATAACTTCTCAGACTAAAAAAGCAATTAAGAGATCAGCTGTTGAAGTTGGGATCAAATCAACTGACGAAAAAAGGTGAAGTTAACAAACCACTACAACACAATGTAAAACTGCAAAATCACCGCCATAGAGTATAAAGGTTTACTACGTTTTTACATCCAACAACTATCCAGCTTGCATATATCGCAAATTTATCGCATTTGGATAATTTATAAAGCCAGTATAAAGGATTTACCAAACGTCCAACATTTCGGACATCCGAGGTTTTGGCCAAAACAACGATGTCCGATATTTCGGACGTCGGAGTGCAAAGGGTTAAACTTGGAAATATATGCATAGTTTTGAGAAATCCTTTTTACAACAATAACATTACCTTACTGTGCATTTGTGTAGTATTCAGTAGCCCAGAGCAAATTTGCTGGACTAAATCGAGAAAAATATAAACTGAAATAAAAATATTATTGACAAAAATTCCAATTTTTTTAATCTATTTAAGCTTTTTTTATGCAACATGTTTAGGCGATCGGTATATTGCTGATCATCTGCAGTCCATGAATATACGCAGTATACTTGTGGCGATGCCCGTCATATACAAATAAAGAACTGGAAGCAAAATATTTACAAAACTAGGATCATTTGTTAGTTAGGATATCTATCTACAGATTTTCATACACAAGGCACAACAATAAACACGTTTTAGCGATAGGAAACTCATGTACTGCTGATCGCTGTCATTCCAATATACGCAGCACACTTGCGGCGATGCTTGTACATAAACACAGATCTACAAGAAAAATGTAGTTTACTAAACTAGGATAATTTATTAATTAGATTAAATTACATGAAAAACATAAAACCAATATTTAAAACTTTTATTTGTTTTGTGAGGCCTTTCAATAGCGAGGCTATCTGAAGATGATAGCCTCGCTATTGAAAGGCCTCACAAAACAAATAAAAGTTTTAAATATTGGTTTTATGTTTTTTATGTAATTTAACAGTGACCAATATAAGCTCCATCTACAGCATTATTAATTAAATTGTTTATCTATGGTTATTCATACACAAAATCACGTTTTCGTGATGGGTAATTAACGTAATACCGATCAGCTGTCGTCTGGGTAGACATGCAGTAGATTCACAGTGATTTATGAACGTAAATCTAATACAAACTACAAGCAAAATACTATTGTAAAAAACCAGTATATTTATTGATAAGATTTTATATTTACAATTAAAAAAAAAAAGATAAAAAGGCTTTTTAGCCGCAATTCCCAACAACACTGATAATTAATTCATTGATTAATGTGTACACTTACAATCAGTTGATAATTATTAATGATGCGGCAAGTCTCCCCAGATTCTATTATCAATAGATTTTCGGACCTGAATCTTTCTTAAATATTCTGTAGATTTGAGATTTGGCTTTGACACATAAGTATTTATAATTACAATGCCATAAAAAACATATATTTTAAACAGAAAAATTATTTCACAAAATCATAATCCTTGAATTTTGGTGATTTGCGTGAAAACCTCATTAAAATTAGTAACTTTACCGGTACTTCTGTGACACACACATACACACACATGAATGAATGTTTGTCTGTATGTTCTTTATAGACTCAGAAACTATTTGACTCATCATTATGAAAATTTTTATGTACATGTATTTTTTCACGTAGAAGATTTATATGCTATGTCCATTGATGTAACTCACCACCCGACGGCGCTGTAAAATATTAAAGTTATCAAAGCGCCTCCACATTATAAACTGCAATTACAAGACAGTTACGTACATATTAAATAGTCAAACACTATTTGAAGGCGCTAAGTTTTGATGTATATTTGTATTTAAAATAAATTTCTCGTTGAACTTAAAGCTTGAGTGTTAGACCACTTTATAGTAAAGTACATGTACGTGTAGAATGACAATAAACATACACTTTTGACATATTTTCTTGATGGTAGCAACAAGGTAAACTCTTCATCAGTGTTGGAAATATAATTCACTTGAACCAGAAGTGCTCATACACGGGCAAAGCTTACGAAAAGCGTGTAAAGCCGCAGGAAACACAATTTAACAAAAAGTTTACAAACTGCTGGAAACTGTGTGACTACAGGAGTAGACACTGCTAGTTCGAGGCTTAAAGTGGAATGTTTACATTATATATTACTTTAACCTTTTTAAATAAGTGTAATAAATAAAGGTAGATATTTAATTAGTATGACCTATATTTAGTGATAAATAATAGTATTAATTATAGTGATGCTAGGAATACTGCTTGGAAAAGTTACAAAATTGAAAGTAGTTCTCACACATATATTATAATGTATAATGTTGTACTTGTTATGAATAACACAACTATTTCCTTAACTTTGTTGAAATAGAACTCGAAAAATTAACATGTCATGAGACTGAATGAAATGATAGTAATACATAGAAACTAAAAGTTAATAACATACCATAATATTGATTTATTAATGTTTACCCAATTTTTTCTTCATCTTCAGGCATATGGGATCTTCAAATGGATCCCACTTCATTTTCACATTAGAGTGGAGTAGGTATTCTGGAAATTACTCTGTACATTTATTCTTAAATCTATAATGTAATTATATAAGGATGGATTTATAATAGTCTGAGTTTCTTTTCAAAATTGCTTTATTAAACTATTGATGTTTTACAGCAAAATATGGTAAAATTTATGAGAAACAATAAAACTGATCTATGTTTTACTTCACTTGGAATTACGGCAAAATTAATGGTGAGGGTTGGAACCCTGAGTGGGCAAGAGCGGTGACATCGTTGTTCTTCCCAAGACCCGTAAACATCACAACTTCTGTCTCATTATAGGTATCAAACTCATCATGATTTTAATTTATGTCTGTCAGATACAAAATAAAATATATTATCTGGAACTTTACTATTCTTATACAAAATTTTATATTTTTGCTTTTTAACTTGCATATTATTTAATGGTAAAGATTTTATAATTTGAGTATTTTCCCCCACCAAAATATCTTCAAATGTTCTACAATATTTGTATGATTCTAACAGTAAAAATAACCATACAACTGAACAACAAACTTAAACAAACTTACACAACAATATTATAATATATACAACTCTTGTCAGGACCCACATGAAAGATAGGCACGCTCTTGCCACATCATTAGTTCACTTACATCACTTACTTATCACTTAGTAAAAAACCATCAAGTTCCACAATGACATCCAGTAGATACTCTACTGTCTACAGCTATTTGTCTATTTACACAGGTTGGATCACTTCATATCGCTCACGAAGAGATTAGCTGTAACAAACATCATTTTATCAAATACTTTCAGCATAAATCTTTAATGTTATACACCACTGATACATGTAGCATATTTATAAAATATAAATTCCAAAAAGATATTTGCTTTAAATACTTGTGTGATAATCACTGAACAAAAATTCTAGCCACATTTATACAACCACGAATTGATAAAAAATTTGGATATAAATGTTTCTACACTTGATACGAGGGTCATCCCAAAAGTAAAGTCTGTTTCACAATAACTACTAGAAGCTGTGAGCAAACAGCTCAATGCGCACCCACTCCCAATATGCCTTGTATACGAAATGATGCCATTTGCAGTGAAGTCATTGTACAATGCTGTTTATTGTGTGAATTTAAAATGTTCAAAACAATTGATCAATCCGCCACCTGCGATATACAATCAGTTATCCGGTTTTTGAACAGGAATGTTCAAACAATAGATATTCATAGACAGATAAGTGGTGTATGGCTCTGATTGAATGAGTACAAAGTGCAGAAGTTTCAGTGATCACGAAGATTTGGTTAATGTCACTGATAAAAAGATTTTTGATGATCAGCGATCTATCATTTCATCATTAGCATTGGAATTTCCAACCGTAAGTAAAATGACATTGTACAAAATTGTCTCTGGACATTTGAAATACAAAATGAGAAAAATGGGTTGTGCTCTTGAATTTTGATTCAATATCATGAGGAAGGTTGTACACTTTTAGCCGTCACAGGTGACGAGACATGGGTTTCCCACATAACCCCAGAAACGAAACAACAGTAAATGGAATGACATCACACAATGTCACAGGTTAAAGTCAAGGCCAAACAAACAATCTCAACACGCAAGGTTATGGTTCAGTGTTTCGGGATAGACATGCAATATTGTTAGTTGAGTTGACGGAAAGATTAAGAACAATAAATGCAGCCACTTATTGCAATACTCTGACTAAACCATCACTTCTCCGAATTGGGAATTCAACTGTTTTCTGTCAATACATGTATGACACAATGCTTTATGACAAAAGAAACGGCATTGATTTACCCACTCTTGGTACACATCATCAATACAATACTTGTGGTTAAAATGATCTTGCCTTTCCCTCTCATAGTTTACAGCTGTATACCAAGAGACCATCATAAGCAGGAATAAAGTTTTTTTTAACTGTCTTCCAAGTTTTATAAAAAAAGAATGTAATTTTAATATTTTTAAGAATAAATTGAAAGAGTAATGAAGCCAATATGTTATATATATATATATATATATATATATATATATATATATATATACATACATACATATATATATATATCTCACAAGTTAAATGAGTATCAAAAGTAAGTCCCAGAAATTTAATGTTTACAAATGTAGCGATTCTTTCTCCCATCAGGATGAGTGTTTGTCTCTCGACATTATCAAGTTGATCATACTGTTCCAATCTGTTGATCATAAGCTGGAGAACTTGTTCCGATGTCACCAGCATTCTCATCGAGACAAAATGACGAAGAGCGGACGTGATGAACAACGCAAGATGCAAATTGGCTAATAATTGCTGATACCCAAGCAGTTAGATCGTCATTAGTTGAGCTGCCTTGATAAAAACCACATTTTGAGGGTGGAAAAAGGTTGTTCTTCTCCAGACAAGACTCTGATTGACCATTCTCTCAAGAACTTTGTAAAGGCAAATTTTTTAGGAGTCGGGAGTGACACTTCTCCTGTACTCTTTACAAGGGTCATTGAATGATAGATAATTTTTTAAGAGTTATTATTTTTCTTCTGCATATACTTTTCCTTGCAGTTCAAGCATCGGATCTTGTTCACACATCCTTCTTCTAGATGACATTTCACCATAGCAGCGGAAATATGGAATTTTTTACCTATGTTCAGTCTGAACTATCCTAACCACATCTGTGACTATTGAATATTTTTAGTTCTACCTTTATTTCATCCTCACTCCAATTCAGTAAGTCTTAACTAAACTTAATTCTTTTAGAGGACTTGAGTAAGGGGTGGGGCTGGACTGTAAGTTTGACCTGATTGAAAAAGCTGTTCATTTTCAGGATAATACTTGGATACAGTTTGTAGCTTCCACCAAGATGGTTAAATTTCTCAACTTCCGTATCGATTTTGCTGGCCTCCAGAATTTAAAGCTGTGTTAATGAAAACAATGGGCTCACCACTTTAAGTAATGACTTGACTGTATCTTTCTGACTTAAAACTAAAAAAAAGTAGGAGTCAATTCAGTTTCAATATCTGGACTTTGGCATTTTCTTTGTTTTGGACCTATTTCAGTTCTTGAACCAGAGAGCTGGTGCTTTCTTTTCTTTGTCCTTATAATGTAGGGGGTTGTGTTTCCATAGAAGTTTTTACCTGAGCATAATATTTAGTAGTGTGGGCTGATTGACCGAGAACGGGACATGTTCATTGGCGTCTCTCAAACTGTAGCTTGTTAAAATAGTCCTATCTCAATTACTTCAGGCCTGGTTTTTATCATTTACCAAGTTGGGAATTCATGTACAGCTTGAGTTTGTACTCAGCAACAGGGGGCTCTGACACCTCTGTCAACTCAACTGTGGCTGGCCTCTGAACCAGTACATGATGCCTAACACCTTAGCAGAGACAAGCTCATATCAGCTCTGACCGGCACCACATAGGACTACTGACATCAGCACTCCCAGAGTGCTATGTATTGGAATGGTCGAACAAGTCTAAGAGGAAAAACAGAAGAAAAAGGAAATGACTCCTGGTTCCAGTGACTGTGAAAGAGGTAGCCAAGGTTGGTTAGAAATAGAAAGAAGAATGGAATCTCATTTAGAAATGAAATAAAATATGACAATCCCATGGAAGAAACATATCATTAGTAAGTGGAAGTAATGACATACTAGCTTGGGTACCTTGTGGTCGCCATCCACATACTCATAAAAATTATGAGCCCCTGAGGGGAAAGACTTCTGCCACACCAACATCCATTTTTTAATAACTTGTGATAAATTTTCCATTTTCATACGTCATGCATTATTATAATTACGATACTGATATGCACTACATTATCCTAAACAAACCAATTTATCAACTCACGGATTTGACAGTTGTTTTGATAAAGTCCTTCTTGTGGCCCAGATCAAAATCTGGATAATGCGCATATACGTCTTGACAGACCTTTTTCATGGTAATAAGCTCCAGGTTGGCACCCTCCAGCAAGCTCTTGACGTATGTCTTAATCTCCTCATCCTGCGTAGTAGAACCAACAATAAGTTTAACTGCCTCTACAGTTGTCTGTTTTCTCTGTCATTAAATTTAGTCTAACTTTTAAGTTCTAAACGAATCCCAATTAATTCAGAGAAAGCTATATTTCCAATTGCAACTCTACATTATATACAGTAATATTATACTTTACAGAAATCAGAAGTTTTATTGGCCATTAAGTACTCCAAAGATTACACATTATTTTTCAGCTTAATTCTAGTGATATAGTATAAATATATGCTAGTTTCCAGTCATATCTTTTATAATAAATACTTAAATCTACTCAAATAAATAAAACAAAAAACTCAGAGACATGGAGTTAAAATCTAAAATAAATTTAATAAATTATTGAGTATTCTTATATATATATATATATATTATTTACAACATATCACATTTCATACTTCAACACTGTAAAATTCCTTAAGCTTAAGCCACTCTGACATGTTTGATTTAAATTGTTTGAAAGGTAAAACTCTAACAAAAAGAGGAAGCTTATTAAATACTTTAACTGCTGGTATTTATGGCTTTTATAATATTTATCTAGCCTTATATTGGGAGTTCTTACATTATCTTTTGATCTGGTATCATACTCATGGAGTGTACATTGTGTTTCAAATCTATCTTCATTTTATTTTACATTATAAGTGTTTCTAAGTTTACACAGTACTTCAATTTTCTTAGCAGGAAAATTACCTTAGATAATTTTTTACAGAGATTATCAATATATACATTCCAGCAAAGTTTACTATCTAGATAGAAGCCAAGTAGTTTTACAGGTTTGAATGTACTATCATTAATGCAATGGTTTTTAAACATGAATATTATATTTTCAGTTTTGTTTTCATTTATTAAAAGGCTGTTTGTAGAATACCAAGCTTTAGCTAGTTCTAGGGATGTATTTAATTGCAACATTACATTGGCAATATTCCCATCTGCACTAATCAGTGTGGTGTCATCTGCATATAGTACAGATAGACAAGGTATATTTACACTAGTCATTTACATACGAGTAGATTAAAAAAAAGAAATGGCCCCAATACAGATCCTTTAGGGACACCAGCTATGACATTTAAATACTCAGATTGAGAATTATTGACTTTAACAACCTGCTTTCTATTGGTTAGATAACTTTCTAACAAACTTAACTCCACATTCTTAATGCCATAATATTCTAGTTTTCTACATAATATTGTTACGTTTTTACAAACTAAATAATTCTTATGTGGGTTTACAAATAAGCAACACGATTATTAGTTACAATTAATAATGTTTATTAAAGCTAATTTACAATAAGGACAAATAATTACTTTAATTGAAAGAAATTACTATTTACAATTATTACTATTAATTACAACTCCAATAATTACAATTACTATTATTAATATTTGCTAAATGACTAAGATGGCTTCTGCAAAACTAATATTATTTGCAATCACAAATATAGCTAATTAACAAGTGGCTTTACTGTCTCTTCTGCTTAAGTCCAATTTGCTTACGGTTTCCCCGGTGTCGTATCCTTCCACAGGAGTTGTCCAATACTGCGCTGAATCTTCCGGTCGATCCCACGAGGCGACGATTCCCACAGCAGTATCTCCGCAGGCACTCACTATCACAGGATCCGTGTCACGACACTCACTACACTGCCTCACTGGTACTCACAACTCCCCCGGCTCCCCAGTAGACGGCCTTATATAACCTTCTAGCATTCTTGCTAGAAGGGTCTATACCGGTGGGCTCTGGAAGGTCTAGAAGATTCCGGAGTCAATGGGCAGTGAGTCTTTTACCAGGAAGACTGCTCTAGACTTTCTATTGTCATCAGCCTATTCAGAAGAAAGGACTGGCCCAGCCATTTATGAGGGTGTTGATGGCTCTCGCAGAAGGATTTATGGCGGTCCCTTACGTCAACAGCCAGGCCGCCACCGCAGCCGCCGCGCGACGGCCAGCTCCGTGACACTGCCCTCTCCTTAAGGCTGATCGTCCCGATCAGTGTTGGAACCATGGTAAGACGCTAGACGATCTAGGTGGACGACGAGCATCTTGCCTCTTGGGTGTCTTTGGATTCGGTAGACCACGTCGTTGATTCGTGTCACCACACGATAAGGTCCAATCCAGTCCTGTTGAAGCTTTGGGCACCTTCCCTTCCTCCGCAGGGGACTGTAGAGCCAAACCAAGTTGTTCTCCTGGAATCCAGCTGAGTTGGCTTGTCGGTCGTAGCGAGCCTTCATCTTGTCACTGGCGACCTTCAGGTGCTGGCGAGCAAACTCGTGAGTGTCGTGCAATTGATCAACGAGTTCCGAGGCGAAGTCAGTCGCTGGCCTCTCCTTGTCAGGTGGTAGGCCGAACATGAGATCACTTGGTAGCCGAAGTTCTCTTCCGAAGACCATTCTTGCTGGGGTAACACCAGTTGTTTCATGGCTAGAAGATCTGTAGGCCAGCAGAAAAACTGGCACCTTCTTATCCCAATCCCGCTGGCTGGTGGAGACAACTTTCCTGAGATGACCGACGAGAGTCTTGATGTATCTCTCAACCATCCCATCGGATTGCGGGTGAAGCGGGGTTGTCCGTGTCTTATGCACTCCCAGACGCTGAAGAACATCCCTCATCAAGATAGAACCGAAGTTCGTCCCTTGGTCGCTGTGTAGCTCACGGGGTACCCCGTACCGGCAGACGAAGTCGTTCACCAAGCATCCTGCCACAGTAGATGCCTCCTGGTTTGGTATGGCGTATACTTCTGGCCATTTCGTGAAGTAATCCATGGCCACCAGGATATATTTATTCCCTGCGTCTGTCACGGGAAATGGTCCAGCGATGTCGATGGCGATCCTCTCGAAGGGTGATCCAACGTTGTACTGCCGCATCCTGCCTCGACTTCTTGTTTGAGGCCCTCGGCTTCCAGCACATACATCACATTGGCGGCACCATTTCTCAACATCAGCCCTAAGGTGCAGCCAGTAGAACCGTTGTCGCAACTTTTCCACTGTCTTGTTGACACCAAGATGACCTCCAGACGCTCCGTTATGCAACTCCATAAGGACTTCCCTCCTCTTACTTCTTGGGAGTACGATCTGTTCGATTTTCCTCTTCCCGTTAGGAGCTTCCCAGATCCTTATTAGTACTCCGTTCTTGATCTTCATAGAGTCCCACTGTGCCCAGTAGCTCTTGTATAGGTGATCTCTAGCCGCGATGTCTTCTCAACTAGGTCGAGTTCCAGCTTCCACCTCTCGCAGGAGTGGTCCGATCTCCGTGTCTCCTAGCTGCTCGTTCCGAAGTTCACTCATTTCCCATCCACTAGCAGGTTCCACGGTGACACAACGTACTTCTGCCGAAGGATTCTTTTCTTCTACCTTGGAGCAGTGCTTACAGCCTTCTGGACAAGGACGACGTGACAGAGCATCAGCGTTGGAATGTTTCTTCCCTTGTCGGTGTTCAGACGTGAAGTTGTACTCCTGAAGCCGCTGCACCCATCGCGCTGTCTGCCCCTCCAAGTTCTTGAAGTTCAGTAGCCAAGTCAGGGCGGAGTGATCTGTCCTTAAATGGAAAGGTTGTCCATAGAGGTATTTATGAAAGTGTTCTAGGGACTTCACGACTGCTAGCAGTTCCCTCCTTGTGACGCAGTAATTCCTTTCGGCCTTAGATAGTGTTCTGCTGAAATAGGCTACCACGGTTTCCTGGCCATCCTGAACTTGCGAGAGTACTCCTCCTATGCCCACGTCGCTGGCGTCAGTGTCGACAATGAACTTTTCTCCAAAGCGAGGGAATCCCAAGATCGGAGCACTACAGAGAGCAGTCTTGAGTATCCCAAATGCTTCACTCGACTCTGAGGTCCATTCAAACTTGCGCTGTTCTTCCGTGAGCTTGGTCAGTGGCTTAGCAATATCGGCATAACCCTTCACGAAGCGGCGGTAATAGGTGCACAGCCCGAGGAAACTTCTTACCTCATGTTTGTTACGTGGTGTGGGCCATTCCTTTATCGCTCGTATCTTCTCTGGATCCACAGAGACTCCTTCTGACGAGACTACATGTCCGAGATAGTTTACCTTATTTTTAAATAAGTTGCACTTCTTCAGGTTAAGCTTCAAGTTGGCAGAACGAAGCCTTATAAAGATCTTTTCCAGGTTCTGAAGATGGTCTTTAAACGTCTTTCCAATGACTATGATATCATCCAGATACACTAGACAGGTTTCCCAAGTTAGACCTCTAAGCACGTTCTCCATTAATCTCTCGAAGGTAGCTGGTGCATTGCATAGTCCAAAAGGCATCACGGTGAACTGCCACAGTCCGTTTCCATTCCCTATGGAAAATGCCGTTTTCTCCTTGTCCTCTGGAGCAATCTCTACTTGCCAGTACCCACTCTTCATGTCCAGGGTCGAGAAGAACTTGCCGCCTCCCAGAGCATCCAGTGTGTCGTCGATCCGCGGTAAAGGGTAACTGTCCTTCTTGGTGACGTTATTGAGTAGTCGGTAGTCCACGCAGAACCTAGAAGTCCCATCCTTCTTCTTCACTAGTACCACCGGCGAATTCCATGGACTGCTGGAAGGCTCGATCACCCCATCTCGCTCCATCTCCTTTGTTATTTGCTCAGCTTCCTCCCTCTTCGCCCAGGGTAGTCTCCTAGGAATTTGGCGGATTGGTTGTGCGTCTCCAACATTTATCTTGTGCTGAACTACAGTCGTCCTGCCTCTTGGCCCTGTAGCAGTTTCGAAAACATCCTGGTACTCTGTTATTAACTTAGCTACTTGTTTAGTTTGTTCCAAGTCCATTCCCTTGCAAGCATCTCTCACAAATTTAGCTATGTCTTCTGGAAGATTCTTGTGGCAGGATGCTGTCTGTCTAACAGATTGCGATACAGAAGAAACTGAGTAACAGGTACCTAAGAGCTTGCCTTGTTTTAAAGTAACGGGATAGTCGTTTAAGTTCATTATGCAGACTGGAACTTCCCTGGAAGATTGAAACAGTGTCTTCCCTACAAGGACACCTCGGCCAAGCTCCTCTTCGTTTACAGCTGGGTCTAACATTAAGTTCTGTCCTTCCGGTACAGTTCTGTCGACTTCTGCTCTCACGATCTTCTGAGCACGAGATGGCAGTGTGGTATCTTTTAATAACCGCACCGAAGAAGTAAGATTTTTTCTAAGCTGAAGGACGACTTCTTCTCCGCCAACAGTCGTCACCCCTTTCTTGAGGTCTAATTGAAGGCCAAGTTTCATCATTACGTCCATGCCGAGTATAACGTCCTCCTCGATGTTAGCAACGAGAGTGCGATGTTTAAAGCATGTACTCCCGATGCAGAAGGTGGCAACTGTCTCCCCGTGAACACTGGCCAAGTCCCCAGTCGCAGTCCTCAATGTCCAGGTTGTTGGAGTGACTTTATTGGGAGGTGAACAAACATCTCTATTTACTATGGTCATCGTTGCCCCAGTGTCTAGTAGAAGGCTTCTGGGCTTCCCGTTGACTAATCCATCTATGTAGAGGCTGTTAGTCTGTCCTGACAAAGATGCCACAATAATGCTGTCGGCTGGGGCCTCAGTTTGCTGGGTTGACAATTGCCCCTTCCTGTCAACCCTTTTTAGTTTTCCTGCAATCTGCCCCCGAGAGGCTCTATCTGGGCACTTGCTTCGGGGATGGCCCAACTCTCCACAACTCCAGCAGCGGATTTCCTTCTTCCTGTTCTTCAGCGCATCCAGCACTCTCTGGACTACGTCTTCTATCTTAAAACCTTCTTCCACGCAGACCCCTCGAAGACGTGCATTTCCTTGCACAGACTGTTTTACTGCTTCAAATTCTAGTGCTTGTGTTAGCGCCTCGTGTAATGTCTTAGGACGAGCCAACTTTACAGCCTGCTGTGTTTCAGCGTCTCGAAGGCCGTCGAGGAATTTGTCGATGGATAAGTTCTCGCAGACAGCCTCATCACAAGTAGAGTAAGCACCTCTTACAAGTCGTGCGATATCAGCTTCAAATTCCTGCAGTGATTCATTGGACTTCTGGTGGCGACTCCTGAGTTGAGACCTGTAGACCAGTTCCATGTGCTTATGTCCGAACCGCATCTCCAGTCGTCTAACCAGTTCTCCGTAGTTTTGGCGCTCCGCAGGTGGCACGGTCTGCAGGACCTTTAGCGCGTCTCCACGCAGCGAAAGGCAGAGCATGGACGCTTTTGTTGATGACGGC
This sequence comes from Homalodisca vitripennis, assembly GCF_021130785.1. Lineage (NCBI taxonomy): Eukaryota > Metazoa > Arthropoda > Insecta > Hemiptera > Cicadellidae > Homalodisca > Homalodisca vitripennis. The sequence continues at coordinate 47,850,433 of NC_060207.1, read as the reverse complement.
CAACGGTGGACGGCGGCAGCAGTCTCGAACAGTGTCCGAAAATCCTCCCAGGTCATCTTACCGTCGAAGGTTGGCACCCCTGCATTACTCATTGGTGGACATGAATTAAGCTGAGGTTCCGTAATTAATTCTGGTTTTCCATCTTCTGGGCTAACAATGGATTCTGTGCAGGTTTCTGAGCCCTTGTTTCTCTGAGCTATTTCCTCTAAGATCCTAATTCTATCACCAAATTCTTTTGAATAATCATTTAACTTGTCTTCTAATTGTTTGGAGCAACCATTTATACCTGCTTCTAGTTGCTTTTTAAATTCCTATTCAACTCTACAAATTTTTAAATTAAACTCTGTAGCTAATTCATCTTTCATACTTTTCAAGTCATTTTGAAGTGTTTCACAATTACTATTTAATTTTTCTTCCAATGTTTTACTATTACTATTTAATTTTTCTTCCAATGTTTTAGTTAAGTTAGATTGTAACACTTTGGTAAGCTTACTTGCTTCAGTTTCAAAAATTAATATTTCGGGATCTTCACCTGCTTCTATCATCGCCTGTTTAAGTCTATTAGCTAAAACTGTTTTTGTCCCAGAAGTATCTAAGTCCCTTTCTTCTAACTCCCGTTTTAAATCAGCCACTTTCAAATCTGCTAACTTAAACCCACTAGAAGCCATCGTTTTATTATATTATTACTTTAAAATAATATTAATACAATAAATAAATAATAAATAATATCTAAAGTGTTGCTTTAACAAATCAATCCCACTTCTGACACCAATGTTACGTTTTTACAAACTAAATAATTCTTATGTGGGTTTACAAATAAGCAACACGATTATTAGTTACAATTAATAATGTTTATTAAAGCTAATTTACAATAAGGACAAATAATTACTTTAATTGAAAGAAATTACTATTTACAATTATTACTATTAATTACAACTCCAATAATTACAATTACTATTATTAATATTTGCTAAATGACTAAGATGGCTTCTGCAAAACTAATATTATTTGCAATCACAAATATAGCTAATTAACAAGTGGCTTTACTGTCTCTTCTGCTTAAGTCCAATTTGCTTACGGTTTCCCCGGTGTCGTATCCTTCCACAGGAGTTGTCCAATACTGCGCTGAATCTTCCGGTCGATCCCACGAGGCGACGATTCCCACAGCAGTATCTCCGCAGGCACTCACTATCACAGGATCCGTGTCACGACACTCACTACACTGCCTCACTGGTACTCACAACTCCCCCGGCTCCCCAGTAGACGGCCTTATATAACCTTCTAGCATTCTTGCTAGAAGGGTCTATACCGGTGGGCTCTGGAAGGTCTAGAAGATTCCGGAGTCAATGGGCAGTGAGTCTTTTACCAGGAAGACTGCTCTAGACTTTCTATTGTCATCAGCCTATTCAGAAGAAAGGACTGGCCCAGCCATTTATGAGGGTGTTGATGGCTCTCGCAGAAGGATTTATGGCGGTCCCTTACGTCAACAGCCAGGCCGCCACCGCAGCCGCCGCGCGACGGCCAGCTCCGTGACAATATACTATGGGACACATTATCAAAAGCTTTGCTCAAGTCAATCAGACTAGAACCTATAACTAACTTGTCTTCACAACCTTTTAAAATTACATCAATCATAGTTTCCACAACCATTGCAGTGGAGAGTTTAGGCCTAAACCCATATTGATGGTCATATAGCAATGAATTATTTACGAAATAATTATGCAAATGAGACAACAAACAAGATTCAATTATTTTACTGAAAACAGGCACAACTGCAATGGGTCGGTAATCTCTGATAAATTTCTGTTACCTTTTTTAAAAACTGGAGTGACTTTAGCTTATTTTAGACAATCTGGAAACTGGCCTTTAAACATAGTTAAATTTATCAAGTAAGTAAGAGGCACTATTATCACATTAATTATATGCTTTATTACAAAAGTTTGAGAGCCCATAAATATCCTCACTGCGTGTATATGCACCTATTAACAATAAATTTGACCAAACTACCATCAATCGTGTTCCACTTAAAATTCAAATTCCCTTTATCAGGGAGAGGAAAATTATTCAAAAAATCATTGTGAGTTAAACCATTTACAGAACTTATGGTGTTGTTAGTTAATGGTACATTAACAAAATAACTGTTTAACTCTCCTGGCAAGAGTGGTATATTTTTTAGATATTTGATTTCTTAACTCCAGATTCATTTCTTATAATATTCCATGCCAATTTACATTTATTTGGAGCATTTAATATTAAATAATTAATTGCAGAAATTTTTGACGTGACAACGTCTTAAATTAGGTTGCGGCTCGGAGTCACTCATGAAAAAGTGTAACGCCCGGTAACGTTACGATGCCCGTCCAGTGGGTCCGCCGCACGGGATCAAGCAGATAACTGTGGGTCCTCCGCATGGGATAAAGCAGATAACTATGTTTATTCGTGAAAATGTGGAGTGCTTAGATTCGTCATTTACAACAACTACAACAATAAAGGTAAATAATTGTACACTGATATTTCATTATCGTAAACTATGATTGATTGATTAATTGTTAGATTGACACAAAAGTTGAGAAACTGAGTTTATAGGTTATGTCATACTATTGACAAATGTTGATAGTGTTAAGTAAATTATTAGTTTAAATCACTCTGCAATCAATCGTAATTCAGTCGATTGAGAAGAAACAGCGCGTATTGCTAGTCAAACATTTAAAATAACAAATTATAACCTCTAACCTGTCATAACAGTGCGACCAAACAAACAAACTGAACCGACCAATCACCACGCACGGAGTTAGAATTTAACTGTGTTTAGCAAGAACTTCAAATTCCAATTTTAGTAAATGTTTTATTCAACTTTACCATTTACAATAACAAATTTTAATTATTTTCAAATTATGTACAATGTTTTAGTAAACAAAATATATTTCTATAGTTAAAATTTGTGCAATTCTTATTTTCATTCAATTCCTTGTTCCTATTGTGCAATTTAATAATATTCATATCAATAAATATTCTACCGAGAAAAAGACGTTGTCACGTAAAATCTTCGCCCGTAAAACCGACTTTACAGGCAACCATAATTTTTTCTTCAGAAATGGTCTTACTGTAAATTTTCCTATATCTCTTATACTATCCTTATCAACTGTATAACAACTTTTCTTCCACTTATCATATAAAATTAACAAGTAAGCTCTCATATTTTGTAGTTGAGGTGTGAACCATCTTTTAAAACGTTGTCTTGAATTGCCCTTGCCTTTTACACTGACTATTGGACAGTTGTTATTAAAAATATTAGACACAATATTTAAAAAGAATTCAAATGCTAAATTTACATCACTAACAAGATACAAAGGAGTCCAGTCTGTGACATTTTTTAAACTTTCAGTAAGGCTAAACAATCGTTCCCTTGAAAGAAATCGTGTTGTTGATTGTATGTCATTACTTTGTTTTGACCTAACTTTATAAGTCAAACTTAACCAAGACCCCAGCATGGTCTGATACTATATCCTGGTTAATGAGAGAACAACAATATAGCTCCTGTTTGAAATTTGTATAGACATTATCATGACATGAATAGTTTCTGGTTGGCTGCTCATTCACATAATATAGGTTAGTAGACCTAAGAATATTAAAAAAATACTGTACATAGGGCCTATTTGGTTTTAAAATATCAACATTTACCATAAAGCAAAATGTGTGTGTGGTCTATCCATTAAATCCAATATTAGCGTTCTAAATTGTTTATAAAATTATTAAAATCTGAGTCTGGAGTTCTATATACATTTAATTAAAATTATAGCAGATGCTTCACATAAATAATTAATACTATACTTAGATACATTTATACTTTTAAATTTCAAGCTACAATTTACCATTATTGATGAGCCTCCCCGACCTACTGGTTTGAAACTGAAACTAGATGCCACAATAAAACCTTCTGAGACATACAGAGTAATTTCGTCCTCATTTATCCAGTGCTCATTAATACACAGACATCAATATTATTAATATTCAAAATGACTTCTAGTTGCCCTACTTTGTTTCTTATTGACTGTATGTTTATAGTCATTTAGCTTACTTCTACACTTAAATTCTAAAGAGGATGTTACACCTAAGGCAGAAGTCCGTTTCCCGATGATGTAGCAGAGTCAGTTGCAGGTGTGGTTATATGCAAAAATGTTGGAAACACAATCCCAGCTGCGACTGGCACCCCCTCAGCACTTACAAGAGGGTTTGGATGGTGATGCTGCAGCCCTCTCGTCCGCAGGTGTAGAAGGGCGAGTGAGTGGTGATATGGTCTCTGCCACAGCCGGCACCCCCTCAGTTCTCACTAAATCGCCTTGTGGCTGCGATGGTGATGTAGTTCCATCATTCATGTGGTTTACAGCAGTACAAATTTGCTCCGCAAGCCATCTCTTTCCTCTATTATTAAGGTGTAGTCCATGATGATTGTGCAGGTGTCTTTCCGCTTTGCTTACCTCAACCAACATCACATTTTTATAAGAGTTACACAGTTCCTTAATTGATAAGTTACATTTTCTTTGCAACTCATTCACACATGACCACTGAGGAAGATCAAATATATTTGGCAAATCTACCAGAATTATGTTGTTGTTCCTAACCTTCTGAATTGTCTCTGTTATACCAGTTATAGCTTCATTTCTTGAGATGTCATTTGTGCCACAGAAAATTACTAATACATCATCTTTACTTTTGAATTCATTTGAAATATTACTAGAGTCCAGTATGTCTTTTGTTCGACCACCAGGTCTCACAAACCCCACTGCTGAATAAGTGTTTTGGTTCTTGTTAATGTGCCAAGACAGGCCACTCCCATGGCTGTCAGCACAGATCAACAGTGTATCTTTATTTTTATTGTCACAAGTATTGTGGCAGTGAACTTGTTTGGCTTTCAAGCCACTGTGATTTGCCTGATGGACTTTTGATTTAGCGGTATTAATATTGATAGATGAGATGATACATTCATTTTCATCAGACACCTCTTCTGTAGAAACATCAGAAAGTACCTCAAACGGATTAATTGAGAAGAACTTTGGACCTGAGTTATGATAGTTATTTGGTTTAACGGAATGACGAGATGGCACTTTCAGCCACTTTTCAACATCAAAAGTGGGTTGTTGTACACCATTTAAGGGAGGGAAATAATCCAAGCAGTTGGGATCCCTTGTTCTTTTACGTATAGTGTCTGGTTTATTGGGTTTTTCTCTTTCCAAGATCCCAATTATACTCTCTAGAGACCGTATTGTATCAAGCATTTTTGTAATTTCCTCTTTAAGAATTAAACATCTATCACATGATCTATTTGTATAGTTATGTACATATTCACTTGCTTTGTTTTCTTCTTCTACCTCTGAGATAAGCTTTTCTTTTGCCTCTTTTTCATATCTGAGTTTGTTCTCCAATACTTTCTATTTTCTTCAATAATTCCTGTTCTTTTTCAACTGATTCTTTCTTTAATAATTCATAGTCTTCTTCATTTTGTTTTACTTTGTCTTCAAGTTCCAGTATATAAAACGAACTTTTGTGTTTTGCCAAGTGTAGTTCAAATTGACAAAGTGACAGTGGTGGTCAAATTAACCAATGTAAACAAGCATGTAAACAAAGCAGAATAACCTGACTGATCTTGACCTGTCACTACAGGTGGCTCATCAACCAGTCAGGTCTACAGCTGATTGAAAATCCAGGCTATCCCTATCTAGTGTCTGTCACTACAAGAGTCAATGGAATGCTCACTTCCTGTCACTGTTATATTCAACTTTTATATAGTTAGTTTATATATTATAACATAAACATTAAATTATATACATAGCACATCCACCACATCACTTCTTGTCACAAATGTCCAAAGCACACAGAAATGTTTCATTCAGAAAAACTTTTTCTGAATTTCAAAATTCAATTAAAAAAATTCATATTTTTATTATTTTGTTAAACAGATGCTTTTCAAAAATACAAAAATAAACAAACATGATTGATTACAACATTATAGTAAGTCCTTTACTAAAATATAAAAAAGAAATTAAAAACTTTTTACTGTACACATTCACTGTAGCCAATCATTGTCTAGTAAAATAGCCATCTAACAGGTGTCTTAAAAGCCCTCTTCCCCTCTCCCCCCAATAACTTTGTTATGAAAAGAAAGTAGTGATTTATTTTGGGGGTTGTTTATATGACCAACTGATGATTTTTTTGTGTATGAAAAGTTTTGACTCCCCTCTCCCAAAAGGGGGCATTTTGAGGGTTAAGTCAAAATTTTTGAACAGGAACCCCTGCCATTTTGAAGGTACTGTAAAAAGAAGCAGAATGGTGCAAACTAAAGGTCTCTAACATTACTCTGTCAAATTTGATGGCCAATTAAAGTTATTTTAAGGCAGATAAAACATTCACTCACTAGTTATTTAGAGAACTTATAACATGGAATCATAAAACAAGTTATTACAAGAACCAACAACCAAACCAGTTACTGTGTCAAAGTGAACTGAATGTGTCTCACATACTAACTGGTAACCAATAAGAGATGACATGGAAAAACCAGCTATTGGTATTCCCGGGACCTCCTAATGGGTTTCAGTCAGACAAAACAAAACCTAATAAATGCTATGTTAATCATGGTTATTGATCTAAGTTCTCAAAATAACTAGTGAGTGAATGTTTTATCTTACTGTAGGTGGGAGGGAGTAAAAAATGTTCATACATAAAAAAGTTGGTCATATAAACATCTTCTAAAGTAAATCACTCCATCTCTATTCATAACAAAATTAATACGGGAGTGGGTCACTTAGGTATATTTTACACTTATTTGTCAGTATAGGTTACCAAAACAAAAAGTACATGCCTACATTGTTGATGAGGTAAGGTAGAGCAATTTTCACCTAACTCCGATAAATACCAGATGTAATGCACTTGTAATGACTCATACAACTTTTTTGGTTTTATAAAATATATTTGTAATAGAATTGAAGAAACCGTGTATTTCTGTAGTGCTAGTCACCTTGATAGGATAAATCACTCAGTAAAATATTGAGCAATTTACTATTAGCTAGACAGTTAAGTTAAATATACATACATGTAAATATACACAAATCTGGCACTGAGATCATCATCATAAACAAAAATACCATTCGAAATCAGATTGTTTAGTAAGGAAACTTATTATGAACTCTTTTATTCATTGTTCTTTTTGAATAAATAAACCTTGTAGGAATACTCTGTAAAAACACCACAACACCACCAAAGAAAGAACGTAAACAAAATCATAGACAACCAGAGTCGTTTATTTTGATTAATCAAAACTTTCTAAATTACAAACTTTTATGGTTACCCTAACACTTGAGTAATGAAATTAAAACAAAGAGAATGGGAGCAGCTCTACAGTTTCTTGACCATCACCACAAGGAAGGTGAAACATGTTTTAAACAAAATATTTAAGTCATAATAGATCTACAAGGTTGCGGTAACTCTCACCGCTATGTAGTTAAAGTAAATAATTTACTGATTCCATAGATATACTAAGAATGTATTTGAATTGAAGGATAAAATGCAATGTCGATACTTACAGTGGGTGGAGTTTTAGTTTTCTTGGCTAGCGGTTCATCACTTTCACTTTCATTGTCTTCATCTCCATCTTTCTCTACCTCTGGTTTCTTCTCTGCAGCTTTCTTAGCTGCACCTCTCTTCTTGGGTGGAGCCTTCTTATCTGTTGATTCTGCAGCCTTTTTTCCTTTCTTACCACCTTTTTTTGGTTTCTCATCTTTTTCTTCCTTATCCTCCTACGGTTAAGAGTATAAAATAAATAACATGAATGCTCACAGGTACTAATATTATTGACTGTCATATGTACTACTAGTAGAGCTTTAACAACAGAATACTTCAGATGTACATTAACAATGCATCTGGCAAAAACCTGATATTGGACGTTTCAGTTGTATTCTAGATGGCAGCACCTGATACACAACACACAGTCTACGTTATCTGGTCTTAAAAATATACTAAAAACATAACAGTAATGATACCAATAGAGATAGAAATGTCTAATTTACTTAAACAATAAACTTTTTGATCATTGTCATGTTCCGTTACACATCTACAGGTTTTGTAATATCAAAAATATCTCTTACGTTTTTGCATACTGTACCAGCTGGACACACTGCGATGAATCACCTGGTTTTATTCTATCAATCATATGTTGCTTCTTTTTTATGAGTAGTATTTGTAAGCTTTGTGTTGTGAACATGTTTTTTGGAGAGCAATTGGTTTACTAAAATAAGATTGAAACGTTTGCCATCACTCTGGTGATATTTGAAAACTTAAGATTTTTTATAGTAACATTTATTTTGTATCATTATAAGCTAAAAATTATTACAAAGAAAAAAAAAATAGTTACAAGACTGAATAATTAAAAGTGAAGATTGAAGTTTCACTTTTTTTGGCAAGTCTATTTTCACAGTCTGTTTTTATTTTATTTGACCATATTTCGTGAATAATTAAACCCTTAAAAAACAATATTATTGGTACCTCTTCATCAGGAGCTGAATCTTCAGTGGTTTGTGGTTCATCTTTCTTTTTGTCATTCTGCTTCACTTCCTCAGCTTCTTCCTCAGACCCTTCTTTTTCGTCTTCCGATTCTTTTCCGGATTCATCAGAACCATCATCCTTCTTTTTAGATTTGGTTGATACCTTTTTCCTGGAGTCAAATTTTTCTTCACTAAACATAGAAAATATCAAAATGACAAGATGACCATTCTGGATAGTCTGTCATTAGATCTATGCTTTTAAGGTATTATAATTATAGGGTATATTAATGTAAAAATGAGATTTGTAAGCTTCTCATAGTGACAACTTACCTTTTATTCTTATTAGATTGTAATTCATTTGCAACTACTTCATTCTTTCTAGTTATTAATGTATTTAAAGTATTGTGTAAAAATATAATTAGCAGTAAGTGTTAAACTATGTTTCTAAACCGATTTGTTTAATTTGTAATTAAATTAGAGCCTTATCTTTTATAAAACAAAACCTGGATAATGTACTACCAGCAGAATATACACCAACACAATGCTTTACATATTACATTAATTAATTTTATAATCTTAACCACAGATTTTTATCAAACAAATTTCAATATCTTTGGGTTGTATAGTAATATAATGCTGATATCACTTCTACATTAAGATAACATAAGAAATAAACATTAGTTTTTAAAGTCGTCTTTATATACAACTTATTCATTTATTTATTGCTGAGCTTACAATATTACTTACACCCAGTTGTTTATATTCAAGAATATACAGAGACATACAAATAATACTGTACAAATAAATGTACGATATGGTTCTAACTGGTTATATTTCTAACTACAAAATAATATAAATTGGAAGTAAAGTATTATTTATATATCTGTGAACTATTCTTGAATAAGGGTAAACATTGCAATTGGTGAAATTATTATGTTTTAAATTAAGAAAATTTAATAGTTATTAATTTACCCTTCATCGTAGTTCTTGGATAAAGCCCCTTTCCTTTTAGTACGCCCCTCTCCGGGTAATGTCTTTCCAGAGTCAACAGGACATGTCAGAAAACTCAGTATCCTGGCCAAGATATCATCTTTGGTGCCTGCTTTGTCAATGTCTATGATATTACAGATGTTTTTCAGATGTGCAACAGTAACCCTGCAAACCACAACATTGCAATAAATGGTAAATATGTGACCAATGGAATATGTTAAATTTAAGAATCGTTGAGACAAAAAGCAACAAAATGGGCATCATGTACAAAAAATTCCAGATAAGAATTAGTTTTTTTGCAATAAATTAAACATATGTTTCTAGATAGGTAGATTTTGATTTTACATTCGTGAAAATAAATTGACAAAAATATTTCTCAGTAACATTAATTGTTGATTACTACAGTGCGATAAAATAAGAATGAACATGGTGAAGTTATCTTGGATTAAAAATTGGCAGCACAAATAAAAAGTAACATACAATATTTTTAGGTTTGTTTGGGTTAAGTGTTTCAGACAACAGTTTTGCAGGAAGTGGCAAATACGGATTATTGGTAAAAATATTAAGTTATCTAATAAGTACAGCATGTTTTACTAGTTTTCAAGAAACATATATAGAAAATAAACAGACTATTATACATGATTAGAATTTGGATTGTTTCACATAAAGAAAATAATTACAAATAAATAATTCTAGAAATGGAATGGCCAGCAAAATGGACTTATTTAAAAACTTGATTAACTTAATGACTGATAATGGTTTTACTTAAAAAGTAAACAATGTTGTTAGTTGTGAAACTAAACTTTATACATCGCAGTCCTGTCAGTTCAGTAGCAAGAAGCAACTAAAATGAATATCCTTTCCACAAACCATATTAATGTATGTGTATGTGTGTGTGCGTGCGCATGCGCACACATATGTAAATAAACTTTGGAACTGGGAAAGGTCTTGTGCTCAGGGGGTCATTCATTTTTTAAGTTAAGTAGAAATTTCCAACAAGTGTTATAAGGAGAACAATTATTGTATACAAAATCTAGTTAAAATACTGTTGTGGAGATAGTAAATCATCCAAACATTTAATACTGCAATTATTTATTAACTATCCATTTCTACTTACTTTTTAAAATTCTTTTCAATGGTCACTTTTTTCTTCTCATAATCATCAGAAGCTTCCTCAAACTCAAAGCCATTGAATTTTCTTATATTCTTCTGCAGAGTGGCAACTTTTCCCTGTTTTCCAAAACATAGTCTATGGAGCAATTTTAGATCGTCAACCTTAGCTCTCTGGAACATAAAATAGATTTCTTTAAATCTCAGTGGGATGAGATAAAAATTTTAACAACAGTTAAAATAGATACTTCTCTAAGGAGAGGATATTTTAAGCGTTAAAGTAAAAAACCAGTGAACATGGTTGTGCAAATATTTTTTACGATCTGACACTTCCATACTTCAGTTTTAAAATATCTTCTTGATAATGTATTTACCCTATCCACTTCAAATAGCAGACACAAGCCTCCCCCCTCCCTTCATTCAAGGTTACAATTGAGTGCTTGAGGCTGTGAGTACTATCTGGTGGGATGTTTCATATGATCCCAACAAGAGGTGATTCCTATCTTCTTACCACTCCAGAAGGCGCACTAAAGACCTTTTGGATTAAGTGCTCACAATTGTCCAGTTTTATTGCCTTGAACAAACTAAAACTAAATGCAAAGAATGCTAAAATATTCGTTGTTATATAGGTAATAAATAGGAAGCAGCTTCCAAGAACCGTCACAGAAAATACCAAGGTAGATAAGGGGGCCCAGTAAAGCTGACACCTTTTCCTTGTAGGATATCTACAGATAGGAAAATCAGTCCCAAATATTAGATAGCAGGAAGATGTACTTCTCAACGTGAAGAGTTTTTGAACAAGTGGAAAAATGAAACTGGAATAGGTCAGAATACATAGACTTACATGGATTTAAAATTGTTTAAATATGATTGGCCAAATGACACAATTGCTTTAGATTACTAAACCACCAAGGCACACACAAATTGAATTTGGTGTTATTTGGGGTAGTTCTCTAGTGAAAATGCCAAACTGTATTAAAGCACTCAACACAAACCAACATCTAGGGTGGCAGTAAAATACAGAGTAATTATAATAATAACCACAATTAAGTCCACTGACAACATAACCAAACACATACCTACAAGGTGGTGGAACATTGCAGTTTTATCACAGCAGCTGATGTCAAGGTATAAATTACAAAAAAAAAGAAATGTATACCAAATGTTACCTTATAAACAAAAATTTCCCATGGACCCCGTAATAGTTTATATTGTACTAGCTGTTACCCGCGGCTACGCACACAATCTTTAGAAAGTCCTTATATTACTTAGTAAAAGCAATTATGCGCGATTAGCCACGGGTAACAGCTAGGTCGTCAATACATTCGTAGTATTTTATAACGAAAACTCTTGATTTTCAATAAAATACCAATTACAACCAGATACCCACGGCTTCGCACGCGATTTCCTGCAGAAAAATTGGGACATATGAGGCATATTTCTTTTGAACGTCCTTATTACCCTTCTGAGATAAATAGTCACTGAAAGATACTCCAAGCTCATGAACTATTTAAGATTTAAATTTTAAAACAGTCTCAATATGCACTTGTGAAATAACTGGAATTTTTCTCTAATATTCTATGATTTTTGTATACAATTGAACTATATTAGCCCAGCGTGGACAGGAGTCAAAAATCAAATTCATTTGCACACATACGATGTAATAAATGATGGCGCTCAATGTAATTTTGAAACGAAAATAGGCATATATTAGGTACATATTATTACAGTCTAATGATTATGAGCTCCAGATGTTAAACGAAATTGCGTATGGTTTTTATTTTATTGAAACAAAATTTGCTGATTCTCTTAAGCTAACTTTATGCTTTCAAACTATAAATGTAAAGAAATTTAAAATCGTAATTAAATTATATAAACATATTTGTTTGTCGCATTATATATGTTTACAAAGAACAGCTGATTAAATTTGAACAGGCTCTTTCACTTAATAACATATGTTTGCTGCAATGCATTTCTTACGGGTATTTCCGTAACTTTTAGAGACCAGTGGGGCGGAATCCTGAATCGGGAACGGAAGTATCCTATGTCCTTTTTCCAGTCCTTAGCTACCTCCCTACCAATTTTCAGCCAAATCGGTTCAGCCGTTCTTGAGTTATAAATAGTGTAACTAACACGTCTTTCTTATATATATATAGATTTTTTTAAAAGGAGAAATAAGCTCATTATTTACACATGATTACTAATTATTTCATAGATGATTGACATTCTTGGAGAATCTGAAATAGTATTCTAATTTAGAAACCTGTAGCAATTCAGTTTTTGACCACATCTGATAGATTCAAGTATTTTAATCTTTTATCACTATATATACTGTATATATATATATATATATATATATATATATATATATATATACTTCTCCTATAAGAAAATATCCATCTACCCTAATAGGATTCACTGTACAATTGACAAGAATATAATCAGGCATGACATAACAAATAATTTTTGGCTATGAATTATTTTAAAAATATGCATTACCTGAATACCAAGCTCAACTCTAGGAATTTCACCAAGAGCTTTTCCTTTGCCTTCAGGTATTTGAACTGCTTTTTGTTCTTCTTTATGTTCTATTGGCTGATGAAACCTTTGGGTCTCTTTCCGTTTGCGACTACCGGTCACCTCAAGGGGTTGATCCAACAATGGCACGGCTGCAATCAGATTAGACACATAACATACACACTAACACTGTTGGATAGTACAAATCATAAATCTCCAAGGACAAATCTCAAGGCTAGTAAAACAAAACATTTGCCTTAACCTATTGGTGTCATATCACAGTATAATTCAATAATGGCTAAATTCTACACCACGGAACCCTTTAATACAAATTTATAATTAGGTTGTATCAAATATATATAGCCCATACATAACATAACACGTTCAAACCTAATCAATACTTTAGAAGATGTGGGTGTGACTCAAAACCCAAGACTCTGATATTGAAGCCATAGATAATTTCAATTGTTCTGCACTTATTAATTTCTAAGAGTTATATTAACCTTTCTCAATTTATTTAAAAATGATTAATTACTTTGAATTGTTATCTCATCATGTATTAAATCAAGTATCTCTCTATTTATTAATAAATTTCTATCATTTCTTCCAAACATATTGATTCTTTTCTTAACAAAAAAAAAGGTTATGTGGTTATATGGACAATTCCTAGCAGATAAATTGTTACAGAAAAACAAATATGAACTTGAGAGAAATTTATCATATGGCATAAAATGCAATAATAGATGCATATCAAACAACATTATGGTCTTAGAAACAACTATAAGCTTTATATACGAGGTCTGTTAAAAAAATATCGGGACAAAAAATTAAGTGTGTGTCCCAATGTTGAATGCGGCTTATGGAAAAGCTACGTTGGACCGAAACAAGTTCTCAAAGGGCTGAGAAGATGTGAATGACGAACAGCGTGCCGGACGCCTGAGCACGTAAAGAACAGACGAAAACATTGATAAAATGAAGAAAATAGTGTTAGACAAACCTCGAATCACCGTTATTTCCTATGATTCTCTGTTGGTATCGGAATCAAGTGAAAAAAGCTGCGGTTTCAAATATAGGGATTGATCCATCTGTAGTAAAAATTTCAGGAATATAAAACTTTATGTGTTTCCTGGAGCCCGTTCACGAGTATAGAGCAGAACCATTCATAGTTGCCCTCATTGGTGACAAGAATGGCAGCGTTTAGTTTGGCAAGTAAAGTTGCGAGAGAATTTGTGCAACTGTTACATAATGTGAACAAGATAAGCAATTTTACTGGCAAGTATTTGCTGCGGGTGTAATGCTGGTTGTTGCGGGAATCAATTTGAATTCTGTTCACACACAGCAGTGATATCTCTGCAATGTTTATTATAATTGAAATTTTAATGGATGACACTGCTCTCCAGTTCTTGTAAACAACTGTTCAACATTAGTTGTGGCAGTAGTTCTTGTGCCCAGTTAGACACGCGATTACTACTGTCGCAAACAAAATGTGTGCAATTTTTTGCCAGTGTAAACGCAACCAGTTCAGTCGAGGTTTGGATGTGACCGCGATATCAAAACATAACATCACTTTCTTTCTTTTCTACGTAATCTGACGCCCAATCGGAACATTTTTGTAAGTAAGCAATTGTTCATAAACCTAATGAGGCCCAAGTTGTGATGAGTGTAGAGCGGCCGTTTGTATTGCACATTCGGAGAACAATACTCAACACTGGCTGCGATAGACATGAGCAGAATGGCAATAACATACTATGCCGCTGATCCGCCGCCTATTCAGACATTAAATGTTTCTCCTGCTGCTCAGCCCTCAGCTCATTCTGTCATTGCTGTGCATCATATAGACTCAAACAACATCTCGGAATTACTTATTGTCGAAGCAAACTCCTTTATTTTCTTCTCTAAAAGGTGTCTTATACGGTATGGTAAAATTCAACTGACATTCTGATGTACTCAATAAACTGGGTTCCATTTTAGTACTGCGTAATCTATCTAACAAACATCTTTTCAAAATGCTATTTTTTACTCAAGAATAAGAGTTGGACAATTTCGTTTGGAGGCTCATTTTGGTGACTGGATAAAAGACTGATTGTATTGCGAATCCGTATTTGGGGTCATGTTGCAACACAGGGATTGAACTAACCAAGATAAACTCCACTACACTAGTGAAGGCAACCGGTATCAGATAAGGCTTGTGAACTATATCAATCTTCATCACAGTTTCTTGGACCTCGTTATGTAAAATACAATTCAAAGAGGACTCAAATTATTCTTGATTTTCAAGTTCTTGGAAAGGGAAAAATTGTTTTGAGATTTTCCTGGTTCAAAGGAGATTCCCAGCTTATTCTCGATTTTTTTTTCGACCCGTTAAATTCCTGACATTCTCCCGGTTGGGTGGCCTTCCTGCCTTAGAATTAAAAACAAAAGAAAGTTAATAACAATAAAAGTTACTTGAAATTACTTGACAATTTTTAAAGTGTCAATTTTTATTATTTTATAACATAGCCAATATAAAAATCTTGCACTTTTTCGAAAGGCTGCCATTTTTAAACCTTTTATTTGTTGATAATTGATAATGAACCTATCCAAGCTATGTTTAAAGTACTAGTTTAGTAATAAGTTTAGTTAGAATAGGGGGGGAAAGTATGGCAATTACTTTGTTCACTTCAATATTTCCACAATAATGCTACTCAAAATTTCATACAGTTGCTATCTGAAAAAGTTATGAAATATAAAAGAACAAACATTATTATAAATTACCTGAGAACTCTACTAATTACACAATGCTAATTAAAATACCAGAAATTGGGTTTTTTTTTTAGTTTTTGAGCCTTATACAACACTTTTTGATGTTTTCATGATAAGTTGATCGAAAACAAAGATTGATACATTAGCACTTGATACCTCAAACTGGAATTAGTAACAATATTTATTAAAAGTAAAAGTTCAATTGGGTATTTACAACTTTTTACATTGCTATTGTCTTTCCTATTTCTTAAAATGATTTCTAATGGTTTTTATTACAAAAAACATTTGTACTATTTTAATAAATGCTGAAATATTGTATAAGAGTTTATAATATTTCATTACAGTTTATTGTACTTGTACGTAGTGAAATACTAGAATCTAAATACTGTTTAGGTTATTACAGGTGGCTTTAATTTACCTATAATAAAGTTTCAAGTACTACATAAAATGCTAAAGTTTTGTTATTGGAAAATAGCTTGCTATTATAGTAAGAATAGGACTAATAATACTAATTTAAGTACATGTGATGTATGAAAAAAGGCAACAAAATAAATTCAATAAAAAGGAGCATTTTTTACTTGTTTACAATTAAGCTTGATAGAAGAACATGGCTAGTTTTTAAATACATTTTTCAGAATAGATGCTAATTTAGTATTTTTAATTGTTTGATAATTTTTGTCTTTATTTAATTGAACCACTGTTCTGAAAACCATCAGCAATGTGTCACAAACTGTACTTTAACCCTTTCAGGGCCAGGACCAAATATGGGATGTTGCAACATTTTTTCATATCTCATATCCCCTTGTGACTAGTGAAAAGTGCCAGGCTAAAATTGGCGATTTTGCAGTCTCTTAGATTAAAATTTATAATTTTTCATAAAAATTAGAGAATGACCTAAAAGTTGCACAAATTACTCGTATAGATATATACTATCAACAAAAATATATATAGATGTAGTTTTAAGTAATTTAAATTTTTTTAAATAATGTTTTAATAGATTACATAAACATTTCCTATTTTTTTATTTTATTTTTTGCAAATAACTAATAAAGGAAAAATAATTTTACTGTGGGAAGCTATTTTATTATATTGTACATTTGGAAAGGAACAACCATACAAAATTTTGTGTTATTTCTCTCATAAATAAATTTGTTATGACACATTTTGTATAAATACGCATAATTGGACTTCGCAACATTTTATAAGTGTTAAAGCAACTGACTCTTACATGGCAAGAAACTTAAAATAAATATTTACGTTATGGATGTACCGGTAAACAGATGATTGTAGGATCCATAAACAGTTTCAATACAGTTAAAAATGCATAGACCTCCAAAATAAAAATGATATTCATATTAATTATCTACAAATATACCAGGGAATAAAATAACATAAAACTTTTATCATTTGACATCATATTTATTTAAGAAAACGACGAATATCAAGGAGACTATATATTGCCACCTGGCGCTTTTCGCGTATATCACCGACGGCAATATTTTGCCGCCTGGCCCAGAAAGGGTTAAGAACCTGCTGTACTACCAGTCATCTTGATTACAGCCCTATAAGAACAATCTTAAATTTCAACCACTTCGATGTTCTAATTTTAGTCATAGCAATATGGGATACCTATGGTTATCATTTAAAAGATATGATTGAAATGAATCCAAACCCTTTATAGTATTTTTTATATCTTTATTCGCTATTTAAAAACCTATCAAATTATTTTTTACTTCATTGTTTAAATATTAAAAAATAAACATTTTACAGAAAGAAGTCAAAGGCATTTTGGATGCATATTAATTGAATTAGGTTTTTAAAATTAAACATTTCCTGTAGTTCTATGACCAAAAGCAAAAGCGTAAAAGTGTTTGAAGCTTAACATTATTCTTATGGAATAAAATTCAAGGTCATTTTATTACAGCCCTCTCAAACCTTTTGTAAACCTGTCTTACCATGAATTAATTTCTTCAACTTTTATCTCTATGTTTGCAAATTGTTCTTAAAAAAAAAAAAAAAAATTATTCTTAAATTTTATATTTAATGGGTTGGATTTAGGTAATTTGATACTATTTTCTAATCTTTTAATCTGCCTTAATTCTAATTTCTGCTAATTTTTTAATAATGTTAAAACAACTCTGAAATACGAGTTTGCGTACTCTTACTTTAGTTTAATTACTCTAAGCCAGGATTTTTAATAAACATTTTAAATTACCCACATATTTATGAACATTGAATACTTATTTACCCTGAAACATAAATACCGGGTATTTTACACCACTAACAACTGTCACATGCTTCCAAAATCAATTTAATTTTTATTGTTTATAAAAAATAAATTTTCATAATAATTCAGGTCCTTAAATATGAGATATAGGTTTAGATTGTTTCATTAGTCAAAATATATTTAAAACAGACTTTTAGCAAACTATTGATGAATACTTTTTGATTGAGTGTTTTGGGAAATTTTTATTGAATCCATCCAGGGAGCTGTCATATGCGGAAAATTAAGGCACCATGATATTACAGTTATAATATTTAATCTAAGCCACCTATGTAACATACAATCTTTTTAGATATCAGGACCTGACACTTTTTGTCGAGCTTTAAGTTTGTAAAATGGGTTTAATTAATGAGTGAAAGTGACAATCTAACCTTTGTGATTTTCAACTCCATTCTCTTCAGCGGAGTCTTCATCTTCTTCCTCGTCTTCCTTCATTTCCTCTTTTTTCTCTTTCTTTTTATCTTCTTTTTTGCTTTCTTTTTCAGCTTGTTCCGTCTTCACTCGCTTTTTAGCAGGTTGTTTTATTTTTGGAGGTTCTGCTTTCTTCTTAGTGGCAGGTTTACTGTTGGTCTTTTCTTCAGTCTCCTCTTCGGATGTACCTGTGTCCTTGGTATCCTCCTCTACAGTCTGCAACAAGCACTCACATTGCTCAGTCATGTAACATGTTACATGAAAATACTGCCATGGTATTATATGAAACCATTTGGAAACCGATCTGATTTTGATCACTAGTTTGTATCCAACTCATAATTTAATAGTAATTTTCATTTAATAACAAAATAAATAAATTAAATGTTACCATCCAGTGGTATAGCTCCCACAAGCGTCATCCCACAGACACTGGTTCATGTTCCTAGGACAGTGCATTAAGTTCCAGCCTCTATGCCAAGAACATCTGCTGTTATTCTTCTTATTGTCACACAGTGACGTCAATGGTCCAACCTCCTTTTTGGTCTAATGAAGAAGGTTACCTGTGTGGGCCCAATGCAGTCGTTCTCTACCTTATTGGTGGAGATGGAGTGGCAATTCGTTGAGCTCATGAGGTAAGTATAGGTGAATATTTAAACCGTGAATACACAATGGAGAGTGTTATTATCTGACAGGAACTCCCATATACAGGTGGCGAGACATTGGAAAAAATCTTTATAATCTGGTACTTGGAAGGAAAGAGTAACAGCAGGAGTTGGGGTTGCTGGTGGTACAACCAGTTCCGACAGCAAAGAAGAAATCCAGGAAGAAGAGTGGAGCTGACAGTGGGGTGGAGATTATTAATCCAAGTTTATTTCCTACTCCCAACTGCAAGGGCTTTGTCCATTCGTTTAAGTGCCTAACTCTGTTTTCAAACACTGTTGTGGCTATTGGTCCTTTAATTTTTAAACAAATGTTTTTATCTCGTAAAATGTTTTTGAATATCCACCTTATCTTGTTTCAAATCCTGCCTCCTATTATTACAAAATAACAAAATCAACTATGGCCTAGACCTACATATCAGATAAATATTACAATATTTATAGTTTGTCCGAATAGTGAGCAACTGCTTTTGTGAAATGCAGGAAAGGATTCTCTCTACAGGTTTCTAGGAGCCAAACCCACATGTTGAAGCCATTTAGACAGATCTCGTAACTTATAAGAAATAACTCACATAATTTCTTCATATTCATCGCCATGTTTGGATTTTCAAAATATTCGTAACTTCTGGCTGTTTATTGTTGACATTAAAAATTACTGTAACTAATAACTTGAGAGAAAGGTATTTTGACAATGGCCAGACCAAAAGAAGGTCATAAGATCCCTCCTGAAGTAATCAAAATGATAAAAAGATTTTATGAGGATGATGAATATAGCATGACACTACCTGATGCCAAAAATCGAGCGAGTGTACACAAAAACGACTGTTGTTATATAATTTAGAAAACTTTACATTGTTTTCAAACAGAAGTATTCCTACTTGAAAATTGGCTTACCTAAATTTTGTAGATATTGGCCCAAATGGTGTGTGTGTATTAGCTGGATCCTCTGGCACTCATGCAGTGCGTGTTTGTGTGATATATCAAAATGTTTATTTGTTAGATTCTGAGCTCAACTTAAATCATAAGGAAACAGTACATCAACTTATGGATAAACTGGTTTGTAACAGAGAAAGAAGAGAGTGT
Organism: Homalodisca vitripennis; assembly: GCF_021130785.1. Taxonomy (NCBI): domain Eukaryota; kingdom Metazoa; phylum Arthropoda; class Insecta; order Hemiptera; family Cicadellidae; genus Homalodisca; species Homalodisca vitripennis. The sequence goes on along the minus strand of NC_060207.1, from coordinate 47,830,103 downwards.
ATATTAAGATGCTGCCAAGATTGTCTTAAGGAGAATGAACAATTTAAACACTACATGATAAATATTTTGGAAGATTATGACGATGATGAAGAAATTAAGTTTTCTCAATGGGTGAATGATGACTGTATGAAACTTCAATCACTGAGCCTACCAATTGATGAGTTTGTCTATCTAACTTAATGGTTGAAAAAATAGAAACTGTCATCCGTCACTCTTACATTTCAAAAACCTAAAATTAGTATTTAAAAATCATAAAACCCTAGCTGAGAATGAAGCATTAATATTAATGGACTTTGTGAAAACTACAGCTTTGTTCTACAGAATAAAATCCAACCATACCATTGGAGTCACTGAAGTTGTTCTTTGCACCCAACCGTAGTTAACACGTGAACATCTGAAGGAGCATTAAAAGAAACTACTTTGTGCTTCATTTCAGATTATCTGAACCATGACGTCTCTTTTGTAAATTGTGTACAGCAAAAAATATTGGGATTATACCGACCACACCCAGACATGAATCGTTATTTGATATTTTGCTTCTACTGATTACTAGATTAGCGTAGAACAATATTTCGTCAATATAAAACAAGAATTGTCTTATCGCAAACCCCTCCCCATCCTCAGACAGAGGTCAAAGTCGAGCGGTCTAGTAGATAACGTGATTGCAGAGTCTCGCCGCCTGTTCAGCTGGTGCGTCGCTTTGTTGTACTTCCGTGTTTTAACTTACCCCTACATTTCTCCAAACACAAAAATTCAACAAAAACAAACATTCCCAAACAAAAACTAAACTCTTTATTGAAAAAAAAAAACACTCAAAACTTGTTTTTATTCTTGATCACACTCCGCCACAAAAAAGGCGAGTGCCTCTGGCCATAAGTAGTACCTATCAGTAAAATATCAAATTCTAGAGAGGCTGATCAGAAATATAAATTGAATTGTAATGGAAAGGCAATTATGTACCGTGCAAAAAACTTAAATAATCATGTGATGCTGCGTGGCCTACCGTAATCGGGATTCTCGAGAAAGATAAGATAACAGCGACAACAATACCGATCATAATACCTGGAATTGCTTGTTGATTGATGGAATGTTAGTTCTGTTACTCAACTACGTCATTTTATAAAGTTCATTGAAAAGGTTTAAGCATTGGGGGCATATAACGGAATCTGACCCCAGTTTAGTAATTAAAGGGTTGTTTTTTCGTTCTATCATGTTTGTTTCTATAAATTTATATTTTTGTGTTCTTCATACTGGTGTGGTCGGTATAATCCCAAAGTACCAAAAATAACAAAATATATTAAGATAAATTACCCATCAATTGTAAAGGTTGAGTGCTTTACGGATGGTTGCAGTGCCCAATATAAAAACTTTAAAAGTATAATGAATTTGTGAAATCATTCATCAGATTTCGGTATCAAAGCTTGTTGGTCATTCCATGTCACTAGCCATGGCAAAACAGTTTGTGATGATATTGGATGTATCATCAAAAAAACATTGACAAAAAAGAATCTTCAGAGTGTGTTGGAATCCGATCAAATCAGCCTCAAGTGGAACTTTCTCCAGTCATATTTTGCTTGTGTGTATGAAAATGGATGGTGAATTAGACTAATTGAAAAAATTAAAGATGAAGAAGGGGACTATACTGTTTAATTTATGCATCCTCATGGCCCTTCAGATAGCTTTTACTGGACTCAGCGAGAAGACATGTGTCCAGTACCTCCTTTGCACTTACTGTGTAATATTGATAAACCAGAAGTAATCACTAACCTAGGATGGAATTATAAAGGAGGAAGTGGATGCCAAAAGAAAATAGAAGTGAATTGATCACAGATAGTTTCTGAAAGCCTTAAAGTTTTACAACGTGTAAATAACTATCCAGGGTTGCTACAGGAGTCCAATAATGAAATTCCCTGACTTTTCCCTGATTTCCAGACCAAATTTTTCATTTTTCCCTGACTTTTTTTCGACGCAATCCCCAGGGTTTTTGGCAATTAATGGGTGGAAAAAAGCGTTGTCTGCAGGCTTGGACTCGGCGCGGTAGCAGTAAGTTTATTTGTGTAAAGGGATTTTATATTTTTCCCTGACCAACGTCGAAATTCCCTGACTTGAGACCGGATTCCCTGACTTTTCCCTGATTTCCAGTCCTGTTTTTTTCCCTGACCAGTAGCATCCCTGCTATCCAATCTAAACAGTACTGTAAATAAAATGTTTATAAAGCAGGATGGTCACTAAAAACCTTTTTTCAAATTCCCGGTTTTCCAGGTTGAAAATTTCGGATTCTCTATTCTATTTTCAAACCAAATAGACAACTGTAATACTGGATTTAACCCTTACACCAAGTGCAACGATGACGGTTTATCATCACTAGCTGTATTTGCAAGAAATGCCACAAAGCTGCGGAGAATGTAAGAATAGAACCACCCCATCAGATAAAACACAACTAAAAAGTAAATAGACGCACAAAAAGCTGTGGTTCGTCACGTGTTCGTTAGATTATATTAAGGACCACGAAACAACATAAAAAGGCTCCTTATACATTTTGGACTATTTGGTTTGAACAATTCGAATCGTCTGACCGATTGTCACTTGTGCGGGGAAATCGTTCAGGTAAATAGTTGACCGGAGAACTGACGGGATTTCCAGCCGCCGCCCAACCAATCTCGCTCTGACGACGAAACTGACGTTTCGTGTTGATTCGGTCGGCTGGCTGTCTGCCGTCTATAGACTGGCGACAATAGCCTACTAAGCTGGGTTTACACTGGCAAGTAAAGTTGCGAGAGAATTTTTCACAACTACTGTCACATAATATGAAAAAGATAAGCACATTTTCGGTTTTTCACAAGTACTTGCTACAGTTGTGTCGCTGGTTGTTCCGGGAGTCAATACGAAGTCTGTTCACACACGGCAGTGATGTCTCTGCAATGTTAATAGTTGAAATTTTAATAGTCAAGACTGATTTCCAGTTCCTGCAAACTGTCCGACACTGGTTGCGGCAGCGCTCGCGAGAGCTCTGGGACACAATTTTTAGTTGGACACAAAACAAGCACAGTTTTTGTCAGTGTAAACACTGTTCAGTCGAGGTTTGGATGTGACCGCAATATCACAACATAATATTACCGGTACTTTCTTTGTAACCTATGTAATATGATGACCAATCGGAACATGTGCGACAAGCAATCATTCATAGACCAACCGAGGTCTCTGACACACAATAAGAGTGGTAAGAGGTGGGCAGTGAGAGCTGGATCGAGTGGTGACTTAAAGTTTGTTTGTGATGTACGTATAGGAAACACTTACGACATACGTGAGCAGCTGGGCGGTACCACACGATGCTGCTTATCCACCGTCAATTCTAGACAATAAATGTTTCTCCTGCCGCTCAGCCCTCAGCTCATTCTGTCATTGCTGCGCAACATGTCAGACAAAAACGCGCCTTTCTTGGCATTAAGTTACTTGTTATAGCTTACCCACTATTTTCTTCTCTAAAAGGTATCTTATCAGGCCTGGTAAAAATTCAACTGAAATTCTAGTGTACTCATAAAACCGGGTATGTTAAACATATTAGCCTATATTATTCAACGAACTGAACTATTAAGCCTGTTTATAGACCCACTTCGACGACTAAATAATACTTAAATATAAGAATCCGTTGGTATTACGGCCGCTACTGCTCTGCCGCTTAATAGCCAATAAATCTTTTTCAATGCCAATATCTAGGCTACTAAAAATTAATTCAGCATACATTAGTTTACTAGCTTCAACACACATCAAGTAATCTACATAAAATTCATCAACAAAAAACTTGCAAATAAAATAAAATAAAAAACCTAAAGTAAAGTAGGGTAAGGTACGATAAGCGGACCCGGTTTTTTTATATCGAAGAATGTAATCATCAATACATAATATTCGCATCTCAAATCCTAGACTATCAATCGATATAAAGTATCTATAGTTCTCAATGACAATCATATGTGTTAAATTAAAATATGGACCTAATATGTACAGTGATCAAACAAATTATTATAACCAAAACTAGGAAAACTGAAGACGGCCATATTTGCTCCTCTCACAGTTACAGTTGTTTCTTTCCCACAAATTTCACATAATGGGGTTTTCCGCACGAGTCCTACATGTTGAAGTCATGAAAAACATGTCTTATCATTTTTCAAAGCAATGTCGTGTAGTTTTCTAAAATAGACTGTCATTTTTAACCCTTAGCACGCCGTAGATGGAATAATCCGCGATGTGTTTTGTTCTTATAACGCCAAAGACGAAATAATCCGCCGATCGATAAAAATATATTTTATTACTATTTTTGACGTTTATAAGTTCAATACATAAGCCACAATACAAAGTAATGTACTGGCTTGACCAAATAATCCAGTTGCAGCTGTCAGCTGGCCGCAGTAGGTAAACAGTAAATTGTTTTGTTGCCGGCAGCTGTTCTCCCACTCCCGTCCGTACGCCGATGACGATACTATCCGCCATGTCAGTGGAGCACGCATTGTGCCTTTGGGAAGTGTTCTTGCGTTGTCATTCCTTATACAAACAGTTGTAAAAAGTTATTGTTACCATGTTTTAGGTGTTATAATAAAGTTTTTATTGTTTCTTTTCTGTTGAGTAATTATGGCTGCAAGTCATGTCCTGAGACCCCATGGCTTCATCCCGATTTTTGTTTTGAAGTTTACCGTACAACTGCCTAAATCAAATATTATCAGAACTTATAAAACTAATCAAGATCAGCATATTACACTTTATTTGTTTTCTTATCCTTGAGTTTTCATATTTTTCATCACATGCATTTGATTACTCTGTAACCTAAATTTGATTTTGATTGTAATATTCTATTATTATGAAAAAATTTGATTATTTTAATACAAGTATTACATTATTGTAAAATTTTCTTTGTGTGACTATTAGTCATTAGGAAGGAATACAAAAATTAGCTTTAAGGAATTTTCATTTTTATTTTTTAACCTTAAATGAGCGTAATCTAAAAAATGACTAAATTTATATCGGCGTTCAAAGGGTTAATAATCAAATGTTACTTACTTAACCCTAGAACTGGCGGTCATTTCATCCTGTAGTGTCGGGCTGTTTTGGAGCTTCGCGCAAGGTTTTTTTAAAAAAATTATTAAAAATATAAAATAAAAGCAATATAAATAAGAGTATATATTTTTGTGTTCAGAATTAAACGTAGAATTGCACTATATTGTAAAATTAACCATCAAAAATGTTCTAATAAACACTTTTTTTAATCAAATATAAAATTTACGAAAAATATTTCTTAAATTTGGGGGGGACCATACCTAGCAAATGAAGTTATAGTGAGAAATATTTATAAGTGAGATAGCCATTCTGTGTCAAATTTTATCTAGTGTCAGAAAAATATAAACATTATACACATTTATGAAAGCATCATAAAGCTATAGAACAAAAAGCAGCGATGCGTATAAATTCTGAAAATCGGGTGTACACGTAAGACTTTGGTAAAACAAGTTTTTCAAATACATTTATCTATGAATACATGTTATTTTGCATATTTTATTACTTAGAATAAAATAGAATATACAGTAGTAATGAAATAATTACCATACATTATTTTTTGAAAAGTAAAAAAAGTTAAATTTTGCCATTATTCAAAAATTTTGCGAAAAATTTTCATTCAGCAAAATATAAAATAGTTTCTAAAGCTTGTACTATATCAAAATTTATAAATTTATGGTTTATAAGTAATAGGAAATATTATGTAGTTAAAAAACTATAAATATAACTAAAGATATTAAAAAAATAGAGAATAACCCAAACAGTTATTATATATAACCACAGAAATTACAGGAAATATATATTTTATTGTGAAAAAATTCTATTTACCAAAAATAAATAGTTACTTCAGAGCTAAAAGAGTGCTATAAATAACGTTTAGTAAGTGAAAACAATAACAAACTATGTGAAATGAATTTTAGCCAAGTCATTTTGCCATAGCCTACACAAAGCCGGTAATTTCTCAAACATATTTCAGTAAATAGAAATTGATTTATTCTAAAATATATATGTTTACACTACTACGACATCAAACAACACACTACACATTAAATACGACACTAAAACACGCGCAAAACTATTAAAACTTACAAATATCCACAGCTCGGCACGAAAGTGATACAGAACGGCAGCGGCAATATTGCGGTCACAACAAACGGCGTCGCGTTTTCTTTTACGTTCAAAATAACAAGCTTGCTACGTCATAACCATAATACAAAGAGGAATAAAACTCATCTGTTCCTTAGCATTTTTCTTCCCGAATCCAATGGTGCATGAATTATATCGATACGTTACCGGAGTATATTATAAAAAGTAATTATAGGAGGGAATGTTTGATCGACAAAATTTTGACGGTTAACACCACAAAAGCGGCATTAACCGACATAATTATGTCGATTAACAGTTCTAGGGTTAAAATTGAAATATTACCTTACTTGTATTATTTTAGTGTTTACAGCTGCTGATATAGATTATTTAAGTTAATTGATCAAAATAATTAATCAGTATCGATTGATTGTATCGATGGTTATGATTAAGTAATATCGTTTGCCAATTTCGATATAAAAAACCGGGTCCGCTTATCGTACCCTACCCGTAAAGTAATATTTAATTGGATTTCGGACATTTGACATTGTTAAATGTTAGGTATCTAAATTTGAATATAATGATTTCAAATGTCCATTATACTATTTTCCTTTCAAACCTTCCATCATCAAAACCAAAGTTTAAATAATTAAAAATTATTTAATCATATTATTTTATAATTAAAAATCCTATTTTACATGTGGTTGGCTAATATTATCAGATTTGAAGCTAGGTTGACTTAACCTACAAAAATATAGAATTTACTTAAATAATAATAAAGATTTAGCCAAAAATAAATGTTTAATAATTATTCAACCCATTTGTATATGGAGGCTAAACACACAATTGTGTCAGGCCTAACTTAACAAAATCATAGGCCTATTAATAGATATTAAGCAGGGCAATGGGCATATAAGCTACCACATCTATATAAAACTTGCATAAGATTTACATGAAAACAATGTTTATAAGTAGGTATCAAACCAGGGATTATAAGATTTCCTATTTAGGCATGATTAAAATATTGTGTATAGATGACAATAGCATGAAAATATGCTTCCCGCCTTTTCTCATCCAGATATGCAAGGACTTTTTAAGAATGGTTCTATGTTTAACTAAATATAAATCAGTCATGTCAAATAAAAGAAATCCATTTAACGCTACATTTTATAAAATATTACCTTCTTATCCACTTTATCTGAAGACATTATAGAAGACTTCAATCACTTGAAATCTTCAGTATCAAATGCTTCTACTTTGCAAAATACAAACAACCACGCAATCTACACAGTAATATTCATTCATTTGCTTTGCTTTGCTATTCTATTTGGTTGCTTGCCGTCTTGGCGTCATTTCACCAGTGTAGGCAACATAAACTGTTAATAGCTCCTCTACAGCAATAAGTAGCACAACGTCCAAAATATATGAAACGCCATATTATAAGTTTTAATAAATTTTCATAATGAACAAAAAAATGCATATTACAACATGCCTAAATCTACTCAAAATATATTAGAAAGTAACTGAAACATATATTTATGCGAATATTAAAATAAAAATGTAATTTATTCAAATTGTCTTTAAAATAACAAATCATTTAATCCAGGGCGGGCTCCAGGTGTTTTAGAGTAGAGCCCTCATTGAAGTCCCTCTTGAATTTGATTGTACTAACAGAAAAGTATAACACTATGTAACATAAAATCTTCCCTCGCAAAATAATTACCTATAAAAAACAACTGTATTCTTTTTAAATTTGTTACTTAGACTATCTCTTTTATTTGTTCTAAATCACAGTCACAACTAAATCGAATTAAACGTTAAGCGCTACACACATTAATCCCTACAACATAAGCTATATTGCCGTTTTATTCAACTAGGCATCTCACATGTTTTACTATATATATATATATATATATATATATATATATATATATATATATATATATTTACAACAATAAAGTATGATTTTAACACAATAGTTTTGTTATATAACGCAGTTTTGTACAAACATTAAAACAGAAGACTTCGTTTTTGTATAAATACGTTGGAATTGTAATTATAACATCAAAATCCGATAATCTTCGGAGAAATCAGGTGATATGGCAGCCCTACGAAACGAACTACGGGTTACCGCTTTACATTCCCTACGCACAGAGATACTGCCAAATTGAGTAGTATCAATGTTAGGGCATACTTTCCAATGTTCTAAAACAACTTATACAGAATAAAACATCCTTCACCTTTCACTATCTAATAAATCGTCTCCCTATAATAGCATGCAGAAGTACTAACCTTTGATGTTTTTAAATCCCCAGAAAAATCCGCAATTTTATTTCCAAAACTCTGCGCCTAATGCAGCGGCGTATGGGTTGCCCATATACATATCTATATAGATTGTTGGGGGAATTCAAAAACATCAAAGTTTAACAATAGAGAAACGTTGTTGTGTTTTAGAACTTTAATGTTAGCAATGTTTAATACCGTAACAAACCAATAAATACATAACTTATGGTTACGAATTACTTTTATTCATTTACAATTTAAAATCACATCAGTAATTTACTCTTATTGTATAAGTAATATATTTTATCTTGTTATCTGTGTGTCATACTGTGTTTAAACGATCTCCTGGATTATAGAATCATCCATAAGAAGGTACTGTCATCAGAAGTGATGTATAACTAGTAAACCACGAATCCAATGTGCAGCTCAATGCGGATGTCAATCATCATCAAAATGCAAGTCATGGTTTGTGAAATGGAATTTTTATATAGTGAGTGTAAAAGACGAAATAGCTAACTGAAAAGAACTGAAGATGAAAACCTCCTCAGTATTATAACTTAAAGCCATTTCCCCTCTTTTCGGAGTGACATGATATGTAGGATTAGGGCCATCTTTTTGCTGAAATTCTATGAAATAGAAACCATATGAAGTAAAAGTGGATTAATAAGGCTTTAGCTAGTGTCATCTCGGAAGAAAGTAAGACTATATATTAATTTCTATCTTACACCATTACTTGATGATGTAGAAAGCGAATGAATCTCCCTGCTAGAACCAACTTATTAAACATCTTTTGACATTAGAGGACCTCATTCAGTCCAATCATTATTCCTGTATTTATCTAAATTTCAAGTCTAAATCATAGTTTCATCATTGACATTTACAAGTAGTGACGGTTTTCATGGACATCCATTGAGTAGTATAGATATTCGTATCAATGCCCTTAAAGACTGGGCGTTGAGGAGCATTTCATTTTTTCATGGCCCGAGTGTGGATTATTATTGCCTGAGTGTACACCATCTGTTTCCCCTAATTGGTGAGAACTGATAACTATACGTTGATCCTGGTTGTAGTACTTAGTTTCATAAGTTCAGGTAACGCATATGCTGATCTAGAATGGCCAGCCAAAGTTGTGGCCTACCAGCCTAATTGCAAGGCTTTCTTTTATTAATTAGCTCAATCATAGATTAAGAAAGTAATAATTGTAAGGTAACCTCACGGAGGGTTTCAGATCGCTCCACTAATTCTTTCTTATCTTACATTTACATGAACCTGATCCAGTTGATGCCCTAACACATCTTGACAAGTTTTAGTCCAAAATGCCTAAATATTTTTACTTCAAACATCTAACGAGTTTTCATTGCTGAAGAGTGCATGCAAATGAAAAGAATGAAGAGATTTGTGCTCAGTGAGGCCCAATGTAAGTACGAACTCTACAATAGTTATGTGTGGATAACAAGAAGAGATGCAATAGTTACAAAGGAAGATATCCGTTTCCAATTGACATTTTATTAAAATTGTTCGTAGCTATATTTTGATGTACTGTAATCAGGTAGTCAGATTTTTGACTAAGAATAAAGTCCTTATTGAGGCAGTAACTCAGAACCAAGAAGCAAATGGAAATGATTGATTGGTTCTTCTCTGATATCATTGATTTTCCTTAATAAGCTCAAAATAGCTAAAGAAATTTATATTTTTTTAAAAGGAGATTCAAATGATCCTGCCTGTTAGAGGCCAGTGTCTCTTATGACGGTATTATCACAAATATATAAAAAAGCTGTTTATAACCAATTCTTAAATTATCTGAAATCCAACAATTTTATCAACAGGCTGCACATGGTTTCTGATCTGAACAATCTATGATTACCGCAGGTATTGAGCTTATTGATCCAATAGTCTAATTCATCTTGGCAAGACCATTTAACAGTGTGTCACATTGTAAATTAATAAATCCTCTTAAAGTTTTGGATGTTACAGGTAAGGAACTTGTATGGTTTAGTTCTTTCATTCAAAATACAATGCAATACATTGAAATAGATCATGTTTTAAGCAGTACTCGGTATGGTTTTAAAAACAAATTTCATTAAAAAGCTACTCGTATAATAACAACTAAGCATCGAGTCCCATAAGGGCCATAAGGATCAATATTAGCGCCACTTATATTTCTTTGTTACATAAATCAGTTTTCTGTAGTGGTGTGAGGAAGCTCTGCTGTCCATTTATATGTGGAAGACATAAATGTGGTTATCTCGGATAAAAGTGTGGAAAGTGTTAAGATGTCCGCTTTCATAGATCTCTCAATGATTAAGGGATTCAAGATAAGTAAAACCCTTTTGTTAAACTCAAGCAAATCTAATTTCATCTCTTTTACCACAAAACAAGCTCTAAACAGGGTTCAACCCAACATTTTCATTGAGGGAGAACAATTGCAGAATGCTTATAGGACCAAATGTGTAGGATAAATTGTCAGTTGTCACTTGGTGAATATGTGGTAATATCACATAACCACTGTCCATGGTTGCATGGTTTGGAACTTTGGGGCAATAAAGGTGGAGGAAGCTAATATAGATGTTTTGTCTCTATCAGTGCTTAAATATACTTGTGCAGTATCATCACTGTACTCTTGATGTATTGAATTTCTTGCCTCATTGCCTCATCTAGTCCTGGCCATCAATGTTTTAGACATTTTCCTTCAGTCGTTCTGTAGGACAAGTTAATACAAACTATTTAGATCAAATTAATGTTTTTATCACTTTAGAGAAACGGGAATATTTGCAAATGTAAGAAAATACACTCATGGTACTCTAGTAAAAGCCGTATGCACGTTCAGTAAAGCCCAGCCAGAAAAATTAGATTTTGTAGCACCTTGATTAAAATTATATAAGTAAACTTCTGAAAATATTATTGTTTTCTTATTGTAGTATAAGAGGATCTTCAAATATATTTGCTTGTACTTATATAGTTTAATTTATCACCATTTTATGACCAAGTATTCTTGAAATTTTCAGCATAAGTTAATAATCTTACACAATCTGTGGGAACATGCTCTGCCAATAAATGCCTTAAATGTTATTGCCAGATTTAGGTTAAACACGAAGCTATTTTTAGCAACCTTTATTTGTAATTTTTCAGATTTTTGATCTGTCGCATCATCCAAGTAGAGTGTTATATAATTTACTCCATGTAAACATAACTAGATCATCTGTTTTTTTTTAAGAAGATATTAAGTAATTGTTTATACATTCTGATTGAATATTTAAGGTTATCTAGTTGAATTTTGTTGATTAAAGCCTTAGTTTGTTTTTTTTTTTTTTTTTCAAAAAGCTTTATTTCTGGTTCAATTACTACAAGTAAATAATTATACACAGAAGTTTGAATCATAGAGAACAGAAGAACATAGAAATATTAAACATTAGTGGGTTTGCTCCAATGGAGACACCCTATAACATAATACAGTTAACAGAAAATAAACAATAAAATTAGTACTTGACAAACAATGTAAGTTTCAAATTATAATAAAATGTCTTGAACAAGACGTGCTTTTCAGTCTTCTGTTGACAGTTCTTTGGCCAATGTTAAAATGGACAGCACCTGTTGATTGGTCCAGAGTTTCTAGAAATGTAGCACTTAGTTTTCGGATGTAGTCACAGATGGTCGGAATTTCTAATTCATTATGAATCTGTCGGTTTCTAACAAACCATGGAGAATTTGTTGCTATTCTCAAAAACTTGTTTTGGAATACTTGAAGTTTGTTCATTTTTGATTTATGGAGGCAAGGACCCCAAACTGGACAAGCATAAGTTAAGAGGGGTCTGAATATTCCTTGGTAGATTAAAAGAGCGCATTTAAGTTTAAGAGATGATCTTCTATTGATAATTGGGTACATTTGTGCCAATCTTGTGTTTGCTTGATTTAATTTTGAATTTATGTGCTGTTTATAAGTAAGTTTAGAGTCTAATAAGACACCCAAATATTTAACAGTTCTGTCATTTTCATTCCATGGTATGATGTTATCTTGAATTTATATATTCCTTAAGGGATTGAATTTTTCTTAGCGAAAATATTTTCGCTTCACATTTTAGAGGGTTAAGTGCGATTTTCCAATTAACGAACCAATCCAACAGTAGGTCTGTATCAGTCTGAAGCATGTCAACTGCTGTGTCAATGTCTTGATGTTGGGAAATCAAGGCAAGTGTCATCAGCGAAAAGAGCAAGCGTAGAATGAGCTGGAATGGGTAGGTCATGCATGGAACATATTAAACAGGATAGGTCCTAAAATTGAGCCTTTGTGGCACACCAGCCCGGATCTGTCGAACAGTGGAATGAGTAGAATTTATTTTTACTGAAAAAGTCCGGTTTTCTAAAAATGATTCGATGATGTTTTGCAAGTAATTTGGAAGTCCAGTTTGAAATAGCTTATACAGAAGGCCTTTGTGCCATACTTTGTCAAAGGCCTGAGCAACATCCAGAAACAAAGCAGCAGAGTGTCTTTTATTTTCAAACCCTTGCACTATTGTTTGTGTTAACCTCGCAAGTTGCTGCGTAGTAGAATGTTTTGGCCCTAAAACCGAATTGGTGGGGAGGAATACATTGAGCATCTTCAATGAATCTGCATAGTCTCTTCTGTATTAGCTTTTCAAATACTTTTGCCAGAGTGGGTAGTAGGCTGATGGGTCTGTAACTAGAGGGATTTCTAACAGGCTTACCGGGCTTGTGGATAACAATAACTTCAGCATGTTTCCAGGATTTAGGAAAGTAACCAACGTGTAGGCATGCATTAAATAAAGTTTTTTTAATAGCTGATGGGCTGTTGGCGGGAGTTCCTTTAATATTAAGTTTGTTATCAAGTCATACCCAGGGAGCTTTCCTCAACGGTAGGTATTGGATAACATTTCTAATTTCAGATGTTGAGATATACTGAGTGGGAAGCTCAGCAGATAAGATTGTGCTATTTAAAAAACCTGTTGACTTCATCTTCAGTTTGCAAATTAACAGTTAGGGTTAGGGGAAAAAAGCATTTTCAAAATAATTCGCAAAAACCTCACATTTTTCAGAGTCACTCTGGTACGTCTCCTGGCCTTGTTGAAGGGGAGGGATCGTAGAAGGCGTTCTGAGAATTCTTTTGGTTGCCAGCCACATTGAACTATCGCCTGGGTTTATTTCACTCAAATATTTCTGATAGTCATTAATTTTGAAAAATATCTAATTCTGATTTTATTTTCCTGATGAGCCTGTTAAGCTGCATGCGATCTTCTGGATGCCTGTGTCTCTGCCACCGTCTCCTAAAAACATGTTTTTCTTTAATTAAATTAAGAATTCTTTGCGGAGGGCGATTAGGACAAAACATGGTTTGTGATTGTTTTGCGACTGCTTTTTTAACCGAATTTTTAATCAGCTCAGTGAATTGTAGTACACAGTTGTCAATATCTTCGAAAGACTGTAAACAATTCGGCAAGATAATATTAGTTTCTAATTCGTTATGAAATACAGCCCAGTCAACTTTACCATTTATTAGTTTCAATGGAGGATTGGTAAAATCGGGTTTAATTGAAAAAGTTACAATTACTGGTAAGTGGTCAGACGTAACTCGCATAAGGTTTGCTGTACTATCGGTTCATTGAAATTATTAAACAAAACAATATCTAATATGTCAGGTTGCTGGTTTCTCTGCCACGGATAAAATGTTGGTTCTACAGGAGCAGATATATTAATAGTTGTACGCATCAAGTAGTCATTCAATTTATTACCCTTTGGGTTATTAGTGCGACATCCCCATAAAGTGTTTTTTACTGTTTAGATCTCCCATTAAAATAGTAGACTATTATTATAGAGGAATCCTATTAAAATCTTCATCAACAAAACGTTTGTTAGGAGGTAAGTATGCTGATACTAATGAAAAGTTGAGTCCATTTTGTAAAAATATTTTTATGGAAACAGCTTCTAAACTTTGTAACTGGGGAGCAAGAAATTCGTGGTGTTTTATGTTTCTTTTGATCAAAATTGCGACACCCCCAGAGGCATGAGGAGCCACTCGGTCCTGTCTGTAAATAGAATTAGCCACTTATTTTAAATTTATCATTGGGCAGGAAGTGAGTTTCAGTGACACATGCAAATCTATATTATGTCTTACTAGGAAATCTGTAAAGAGATGTTTTTTTGTCTTTCAAGCCATTGGCATTCCAATTGAGAACAATTAAGTTTTTAAAGAGAGTTGGGCCTGATTGTTAGTCACGGGCATTTTTAAAGAAAGAAGCAATAACCTGCTGAATAACCTTTTTCAACTGGGGTATGAGTATTTTTACTACATTGCTTATTATTTCGTCAAGACCTGAGATGTTACCTGCTTCCAGAGATTGTGGATCCTCTACGGAGTTTGCAGTTGAAGGAATGTACGACGGATGAGCCACCTCAGCATAGCTGGGGGAGTTCATATTCAACGGAGATCGAGGTGGAGATGATTTTGGTTGAGTTTTTCCCTAGGTTCGTTTGAGTTTTCGGGTCGTGTCGTTGTGTAAACTTGTGGACGAGATTCTTGGTCGTTCCCTATGGAGGATTTCTTGCGACCGGTCAATTTCTGCTTGATGCCCTGGTAGTATTTACACCTCCTGTAATTTGAGTATGTTCCTCGCCGCAGTTAACACACACTGGTTTGGTTTCTTTACTGACCGGGCAGTCTGAATAGAGATGGGATCCCGAGCACCGCACACAGCGAGGGTCCAGTTTGCAGAAGTTTTTTGTGTGACCCAAAAGTCTTGGCATCTCAGACACTGTGGGATGTTTTTTGACTTCCTTTTAATTTCCCACTTTAACTATGGCGTGAAACAATTGTTCAAGGTTCATAATATCACGACCACTTTCCGAATTCTCCCAGCTCTACAAAACAGAGTGGCATTGGACTTTTGTTTTTGTTGAACAATCTTGATACTTTAATGGTCGGGTAACCCATGTCACATAACTCTTGATTGATTTCTTCGTCAGTTAGAGAGTAGGGAACATTACGAATGATCAACTTCAAGGTTTTTGTCCTGGGAAGGTTTAAACGTGAAAAACTTTACTTGATTTGTTTCATAAAAGTTAGTTAGTTTCCTGTAGTCATTTATTTCTGTTAGGTTTATCTTGATCGATTTAGCTTTGATTTCAGTTGTGAAACTTGATATTACATTACACTTAATATCTTTTATTATTTCTTGGTGGTTATTTACGTCACGCAAAAATATGGTGGGATCTTAGATCGTGATTTATTTTTCTTTATATCATCAGGAGATCCTTGTTCCATTTCATGTCCTTGTTGTGAGGAAGGAAGGACAGTAGCTATGATCTGCAACATTGGTATGAGTTGGTTCAAGTATCTTGAATCGGTTTTTTTGAATGAATCTCACTCACATCGAGGTAGTACTTCTTAGGAGGTGGAGAAGCATTTGCAGTTTTAGTAATATGTCGCTTTTTTGGATTCACGAAGTCGTTGTTGTTATCGGGAAGAGGAACAGTTAGCATTTTCATTCATGTCTAACGTCGAACTTTGTCCCGAGCGGGAACAATTCATTAGCCTGGCTGGCTGTCATAGCGGTAGGAGTAGGTTTAAAACATTTAGGTTAAGCCTTTGTTTACAATATTTGAATTGAACATCAAATTTCTTGTGTGAAGAATCTTGTGAATTAATCAAACAAATACAATCTAAAACACGGTAAAAAGTTAAAAACAATAATTAAAAACACTTAAATAAAACTTTTGAACAAACAATTCGAAGAAAATAGCGGACTAGAAAACACTAGGTAAAAACTGTTTTGTCAGTCAGCTGAATCCTCCCTTAGTTTGTAAAAAGGTTTTCTTAGTTTCATTACAATTTAATCAACAATTTTGCTATCCTAACTTCAATACTCTGTAATGGAAAAACTACTGAAACCTGAGAAATTTGCATGCAGCCCTGAAACAACAAATGCTTCTAAACAATGGAAACATTGGTTTCAAACGTTCAATACATTCATAGAAAATGCTGAAGTTAAAGAAGATAAGAAACTTGGAGTACTAGTGAACTTTCTAACCTATGAAAACTATGAAATTATCAGTGAGTGTAAAGATTACAACAATGCTATACAAACTTTAGAAACATTATTCATACCTAAGAAAAATGTACTTTTTGCTAGACACTTGCTTGCTAATCATAAACAACAAGAAGGAGAATCAATAAATCACTATTTACAAACGCTTAAATCTCTTAGTAAGGAGTGTGATTTCGTAAATGTCGATGCTAAAACCTATAGTGATGAGTCTATCAGAGATGCCTTTATTAGTGGTTTAAATTCTTCTCAAATCAGACAACGTATTCTGGAACATAACGTTTTAACCTTGGAAAAAGTTCAAGAAATAGCTCGTTCCTTAGAGTCAGCTCAGAAACATGCGGACGCTTATTCCATGACTTCAGGTGTACCTCAATCATACTGTCACAACGTTGATACGAGTAGTAATTTAAAGATTCCTTCAGACAAACTAAAAACTCAGGAAGACAATTCTACTGCTGCTGCTGTATCAGCACACGAACTCCGACAGAAATGTTATTTTTGTGGAAGAGCAAGACATATTTCAAGAGATGACTGCCCTGCAAAAGATGCTATTTGTAAAGGTTGCTCGAAAACTGGTCATTTTCTCAGAGTTTGTTTATTTAAGAATCTTAAAAAAGGTAAGATTAATTCAGCCTCTTTAACAATATGTCCCGTAATAACTTCAGCAGTAACACCCTAAGTATTATCTAAAGCAATTGTATCCGGAAATGTAAACGGAATTTCTGCTAAGTTTTTAGTTGATACTGGAAGTTCTGATAGTTTTATTGATAGTAGTTTTGTAAAGGCTAACAACCTTAAAACATTTCCAGAAGTCAAACAGGTGTCGATGGCATCTACGTCACTCGTTTCACCAATTAAAGGGTATGTTACGGTAGATCTGTATGTACAAGACAATGCTTACAAACAAATCAAAATGCTTGTAATTGAAAGGTTATGTACTGATGTACTGATAGGACATGATATCATGAAACTACATACAAATGTTACTGTAGACTTTGGGGGACCAAGATCATCTTTCTCCGTTTGTAACGTTGCCTGTGCTAATGTGGAACCACCATCATTATTTCAGCACATGACTAAAGATTGTCGACCTGTTGTGACTAAGATAAGGCGGTTTTTTGGAGAAGATGAAAAATTTATAGAATGTGAAATACAGTCTCTTCTGAAAGATGTTGCTATCGAGAAAAGTGTTTCTCCATGACGAGCTCAAGTGCTCATTACCAAAAATGAAAACCACAAGAAACGACTTGTAATAGACTATTCTCAGACAGTAAATAAATTTACATTATTGGATGCTTATCCTTTGCCAGATATCGAATCACTTGTGTTAAAAATTGCTAAATTTGATACTTTCAGTTCATTGGATTTGTCTAGTGCTTATCATCAGATACCAATTCCAGAGCATGAAAAACAACTTACCGCTTTTGAAGCTAATGGGCAGTTGTATCAGTTCAAACGCATTCCTTTTGGAGTAACCAACGGCGTGTCCGCTTTCCAAAGGACTATAAATAAGATTATTTCAGAAGAAGGACTCGAAGGTACTTTCGCATATATTGATGATGTTACAATAGGAGGAATGGGTAAACAAGATCATGATAAAAATTTAGAAAAGTTTATGGCTGTGGCTAAGAAATACAATCTAACATTGAACCTGAAGAAATGTAAATTTGCTCAAGATACTATATCTATCCTTGGTTATCAAATCAGAAATAGAACTATACGTCCCGACCCAGAGAGATTACAACCACTTTTGGACATGCCTCTGCCTCGTGATGCTGCTTCTCTTAAACGAACACTTGGATTGTTATCATACTACTCCAAATGGATACCAAGGTTTTCTGACAAGATTAGAAGTTTAGTAAGCTGTAAGAATTTTCCTATTGAACCAACCTCCATTGCCGCTAGTGATTTTCAAAACATTAAGAAGGATATAGAAAGATCTTTTCTTGTGACTGTTGAACCGGAAAATCAATTGATAGTCGAAACTGATGCTTCAGGAGTTGCAATAGCTGCTACACTGAGCCAAAATGGACGTCCTGTTGCCTTCTTTTCTAGGACTTTGTCTGGAAGTGAAAAACAACACTCAACAGTAGGAAGAGAAGCACAGGCCATCGTAGAATCTATTAAGAAATGGAGACATTTTTTGTTAGGGAGACAATTTATTCTCTTAACTGATCAAAAGCTTTGTCATTTATTTTTGACCAAAAACATTCTAGCAGAATTAAAAACGACAAAATCATGCGCTGGCGACTAGAGCTTTCTCCTTTCTCGTACGACATTCAATATCGACCTGGTAAAGAAAACATTCTGCAGACGCACTCTCTCGGATCTGTAATGCCTCTACGACTGACAACAAACTTTTTGAAATGCACCAGGCTCTTTGTCATCCAGGAATAACGCGTTTCTATAACTGGGTACGCAGCAAGAATTTGCCATATTCTTTGAATGAGATCAAATCAATGACTTTATCTTGTCCTATTTGTTCAGAGGTCAAACCTAGATTCCACAAACAAACCAACACATTGATAAAGGCCACTTCACCGTTTGAAAGACTCAATATTGATTTTAAAGGACCACTACCATCGTCAAGTAGAAATCGTTATATGTTAAATATTGTTGACGAGTACTCTCGCTTCCCATTCTCTTACCCCTGCAAAGAGATGACTTCGAGTACTGTGATAGAATGTTTGGAAAACTTGTTCTCTGTTTATGGGATACCAAATTACATCCATTCTGATAGAGGCAAATCATTTTTGTCTGATGAAATAAGGACATATCTTCATCAAAAGGGGATTGCTACAAGTTTAACCAGTCCATACAATCCTGCAGGAAATGGACAAATTGAGAGGTATAATGGAATTATATGGAAGACCGTTACACTGTCACTAAAATCCAAAGGACTGGACCTACGATACTGGGAGTCTGTACTTCCAGAGTCTCTACATTCGATACGCTCTTTACTATGCACAACAACAAACTGCACTCCACACGGGAGAATGTTCATACATCCACGCCGATCAACTAAAGGTACTTCACTACCAGCATGGTTACTGCAACCTGGTCCAGTACTAACTAGGCGAAATGTAAGAAGCAGCAAATACGAACCACTAGTTGATGAAGTTGAATTAGTAGAAGCAAATCCACAATACGCACTAATTCGTTACCCCAATGGAAGAGAATCTACTGTTTCACTAAAACACTTAGCTCCCCGAGGTGATAAAAGTCTAATGGTGACAGACTTATCCAATTGGTCGGAAGAACAGGAGGTGGAGGATGAACATGAAGATGCATCACAAGGAAATAAGGAAGATTCTTCAAAAGACACTGAAGTTGAATCTGAACAGTTCAATCAAGAAAATAAAATAGTTTCTCCTCGAAGAGGATCAAGAATAAGAAGGATCCCTGAACGTTTCAATGACTACCTCCTAAATTCAGTGGGGGAGAATGTTATATAATTTACTCCATGTAAACATAACTAGATCATCTGTTATTTTTAAAGAAGATATTAAGTAATTGTTTATACATTCTGATTGAATATTTAAGGTTATCTAGTTGAATTTTGTTGATTAAAGCCTTAGTTTGTAAAAAGGTTTTCTTAGTTTCATTACATAGAGCACAATAAAGGAAATATCCGACTGAGCAGTCGGAAGAAAAGTAGATTTCACATGTGGCCGTCATCTCTAAATTTTAAACTGTAGATGTTGTTTGCACAATATTGAAGGGACAATAATTCTCATATAAAAACATCTAGAAACTCAATTATCTTGAAACTTCACGACAAAAATTTTTTTTATAAGCATATACATTTCTTTGTAAAAAATTATGGTTGCCTGTAAAGTCGGTTTTACGGGCGAAGATTTTACGTGACAACGTCTTTTTCTCGGTAGAATATTTATTGATATGAATATTATTAAATTGCACAATAGGAACAAGGAATTGAATGAAAATAAGAATTGCACAAATTTTAACTATAGAAATATATTTTGTTTACTAAAACATTGTACATAATTTGAAATTAATTAAAATTTGTTATTGTAAATGGTAAAGTTGAATAAAATCGACTGAATTACGATTGATTGCAGAGTGATTTAAACTAATAATTTACTTAACACTATCAACATTTGTCAATAGTATGACATAACCTATTAACTCAGTTTCTCAACTTTTGTGTCAATCTAACAATTAATCAATCAATCATAGTTTACGATAATGAAATATCAGTGTACAATTATTTACCTTTATTGTTGTAGTTGTTGTAAATGACGAATCTAAGCACTCCACATTTTCACGAATAAACATAGTTATCTGCTTTATCCCGTGCGGTGGACCCACAGTTATCTGCTTTATCCCGTGCGGATCCCGTGCGGCGGACCCACTGGACGGGCATCGTAACGTTACCGGGCGTTACACTTTTTCATGAGTGACTCCGAGCCGCAACCTAATTTAAGACGTTGTCACGTCAAAACATGGACTTGATTTAGTAGCACTATTAATTTGAAATTATGTTATGTAAATATTTTTACTTATAATAGTTCAATATTGTATTCTTCTATAACTTTAAATAGCCATCATCTAGAAACCAAAAGAGTTATCGAAAAATAATTAAGAATAAATTATGCTTGAAATTGTTTGACAATCTTAAGTAAAGTGTAAATTTTTAATTACTTTTTTTGTTTTCATTACACGAATGACCACCATCTTAAAATATTTTATTGGAGTGGCTATAACAAACTTGACCAAGCTAAGGTTCTATACTACTTAAAACTATGTATGCCTGCTATCTGAAAATCTTATGAGATATAAAAAATACGTATGAACAAACATTATTGTACATGACCTGAGAATCATAAAACACTTTGTTTTGTGCTATGATACATAAAAACTTAAATATAACCATATCTTTTCCAAAGTTTGAATGTCCACCATCTTGAAACCAGAACAGATTTGAATGTCGAATTTAGCTACAGTTCACTTTCCTCTTAGTGCAGCATCTGAAATCTGACACTGCAACAGACTTGTTTAATTTTGTTGCGGACTCAACAATCAATGCTCAAAATTTCCTTGAAGAAATTTGTCATGAGGGTAAAAGAGTCAGCCCATGAACCTTTTAACGCTTCTCTTAGTTAGTTCTATCTCTTGTGCTGAAGTTCTTGTGGTAGTATATTGCGTATTGTTCTGCCAATGTAGGATGGTTCAGATTTATGCATGTTCAGGTGGTGTGCCTAAGGTTTTATAGTTCACCATTTCTGATGTTTTAATTGTGAGTATTCCTGTTTCTTCTCCATCAGCGTATAACTTCTAGGATGTATGGAGCAACACTATCATACTTTACTAGGATTTGACAACATCTCTGTAACTTTCCAGGTGATGTAGATCTGCTAGGACTCTTGATAGATTCTTTCTTGATGATCAGGATTTGGGTTACAAAAACAGAAAGATGTAGGCTGATCTAGCTGTGTCAGTGTTGCTGAAGATTGCATTTGTTTTATCATAAACGAGTGTTCAGTTTTTTGTTAGGAGTATTTGTGTGGTATCAAAGTCATATTATTATCCATAATCAGGCCCATGGGCTTTAACATGTGGCTTCATTTGTAGATCAGGATTAATTTGAAGTACAGATTCTTGTCTTCCAAGTGCTATCTGGCTGGTTTTAATTGGGTTTACAACCATGTCATTTCAACTGCAGTATTGGTAAGCCATTTTAAGGTAACACAGTATGACACTGTTAAATCATATATTAAGTGTCCATTCAGTGACAGAACAGTCTCATCGGCATACATTACGGGGATGCAGGATTTACCCGGATTCTGAGGCGTGAAATTAAGAAATAAATTAAAAGCACTGGTCCAGCAATTTCTCAAGATTCTGGTAAGCGTTTCCCAGAATCTTGGGAAACTTTCTGTACACTAGCAGAAACTTTGAACAAGAAGTATTCAAATAATTTGTTAAACTATTGGGTAGACAAGAATTATTTGAATAAGCCCTTCCTTTCCTACTTAAATTGAATAATGCCTGTAGCTACAGCCTCTGAGTTGTATCTATCTGAGACTACCATAGTAGGTTTTGCTGCAAAGATTTTTTTTTTTTTTTACATTTATAATATAAAATTACTTCAGTAATTAACACCAAAACATAAAACTGCAAACAAATTAAATACTTTTATATATATATATATATATATATATATATATATATATATATATATATATATATATATATATAGTATTGTATAGACTGCTCTAATGATTGTGGAAATGTTTCCTCACATAGGTGCATAGCACCTGTGCGTGAGAGAATGAGTCCCATTAATTCAAAAATAATTTTCTTAGGGAAATAAGATGTTAAAATAATGTTGTTTAGTAAAAAATATATATATATATATAGAAAAATAATTCATTTAATAATTATAAATACTGATAACGCTCATAGTGGTAAAGAAGAAAAAGCAATATGAGGTTACAGAAGAGACGCAATAGCAAACATACTTATCAGTGAATGTAGGTAATTAAAATAAGGATAAACTACGAAATATTAGTTGATAAGAAATAAAAAACCGACAGACAAACGGACTCCTCAGTCAGGACAATGCTTGAGGCCTCTGCTCCTCCTTTCAATTAGCCTACCCCAAACTAATCTTACCCCGCACCACTACCTACCACGTTGGCCACCAACACCACACGCTCACACTCACACGCACGAACCCACACAACACACACACACACACACACACACACACACACACACACACACACACACACACACACACACACACAAACAAACAAACAAACAAACACACGCGCGCGCGCGCGCGCGCGCACACACACACACACACACACACACACACACACACACCTATCACCATGCGATCACAAATATAAAAGCACGCTCCCATCCTGTAATCCAATTTTGGACATTAAATTCTGTAATCAGATGTTATAATCCTTTCCATATAATCACGACCCACACTTTTTAACCAGTTTTTTACTTTTATTTTATAAGTTGATAATTTATATAAAAACATATCCTTGAGAAATTCTGGTAAATTTCTATAAATAATGTGAGAAACATAAAATGTATTTGTTTTTGAAAAAGATCTATTTAGCCTGGGTGTAACATAATGTCAGGACAGGCTAGGATAGGCGTAGTCGTTAATTTTTCCTTAAGAGTCTTGAATGAACTCTCCTGTTCTTCCGTCCATTGCCATCTAGTATCTTTCTTCAACAGTCTCGTGAGGGGGGTGGTCAGAGATGCGAAGTTGGGGACGAACCTCCGATACCACGAGGCCATACCAAGGAAGCCTATTAGAGTTTTCAAATTGGACGGCCTAGGAAATTCTACAATGGCTCGAACTTTCTCTGGATCTGTCTTAATGCCCCTGTCGTTCACAACGTGACCCAAATACTTCAGTTCAGTTTTGCAGAAGTGACATTTGGCAGGGTTAAGTTTCAGACCTGCTCTTCTTAGTCGTTGAAAAACCTCTTGAAGAAGCTCTAGATGAGCCTCGAAGTTAGGGCTCACGATAACCAAGTCATCCAGATAGGCAAACACTTTAGGTTCCAATTCTGGTCCTATAACGGTGTCCAAGAGGCGCTGGAAGGTAGCCCCAGCCGAATGCAAACCAAATGGCATGACGCGAAATTGGAACAATCCTTTTCCAGGTACAGTGAATGCTGTCAGCGGCCGACTTTCCTCTGATAAAGGGACCTGCCAATATCCGTCTTTGAGGTCGATGGTCGAAATATAGCGGGCTTCCTTGAGTTTTTCTAGAATGGGGTTGATTTGTGGCAAGGGGTAAGCATCCTTCACCGTGACTGCATTTAGACGCCGAAAATCGATATATACTCTGTATGCACCAGATGGTTTTTTGGTAAGTACAATCGGTGAGCTCCACGGGCTCGAAGACGGTTCGATCACTTCAGCTTCGATCATACGCTCTAACTCTTTTTCTAGTACAGCCTGCATTGCCGGATTTCTCGTATAGTACCTTTGTTTAACAGGTGTATTATCGATCAGGCGAATCTTGTGTTCAACTAGTGTTGTTTTACCCGTAACATCATCGAATTTAGGCAACTCCTCTGTTAGAAATTTTTCTAAGACCTCTTGTTCATCTTCTGATAGCTGATTCAATCCGCTAACATCCCCTACCTCACTCTTCTGTAAGAAGATATTACGTTTGTGTCGCGTCTGGGGAGGGAAATCATATGTCAGCAACCCCAACAATTCAATCGAATCGACACCAACTATTAGGTCCGAAGTAAGTGACGGCACGCAAAGTGCCTCGAACTTATGCGTCGTATCTCTATAGGAGATCAAGCCTTCGAACGTATAATATTCTTCTAACGATGTCTGTGAGCCATCAGCCATCCGGATTTTCATCGGGCGTTTAAATGGTACATTTCCGTTTCTTCTCAAATGCTCAGCTAGTCTCTTTCCCACCATTGAAATCGTTGCTCCAGTATCTATTAGAGCAGAAAATATGCATCCGTAGATTTCTATTTCGATGTGTGGTCTGCTGTCCATGTTTCTGCTGCTCTGTACTGATCCAGAAAAATTCGCTATTGTGCGAAGCCAACTCTGCCAGTCTTCTGGGGTCGTTCTTAATTTCTTCGGTTGGGACTCAGGTGACCCCTTCTCGGCTGAGTCCACCGACCGTTTCCCGTCTGGCAATTGCATGCGGTAGTTGCTATACCTTGTCGCTTACAATAAAAACACCTCAAGGTCTTGGGCCTCTGGCATTCTCGAAAACAATGCCCCCTTTTTTCGCAGTTCCAACATATGGTGTCGTCGCATATACGCCTCACCGTGTTAACTGGGGTTTGGAACCTCACGTTAAGCTCAAGTTTATCTTTTTGAACGTTAGGTTTGACAATTTTGGTTTCTGTCGTCCGTCTTTGCGTGTGGTTCGCCTCGCCATGAATGGTGCAACTCATTTCATTTTCTACTTGAGCGGGTTTTGTCTTTGTAACGCCGTTCTTGCTAACCGCAGACGCTTCGTGAGATTTATCACACTTCTTCTTTGCATAGTATGCCGTCTCTGGCACTAGGGTGAGTGATGGCAGTGGAGGAGGCCGGTAAGTGTTTCGGGCCCTCAAATATTCTTCATACTGCTCAGCCTGGTGAATCATATCCGATATGGTCCTACATTCTTGTCGTTTCATCGTAAGTTTATACTCGGGACGCATGTTTGAATATAAAATATTGAGTTTTTCGTCTAATGTTACCGAACCTCTTCTGCGCATTAATGTCATTAAAGCCACGACAAAGTCTTTAAATTGCTCCTCTTGACCTTGTGTACGCTTCCGGATCTCGTCATCAAGATTTTGTTTGTATCCAGGAGGAAGAAACTGTGTTTCAAAGTCCCTCCGAAAATCCACATAATTGTCCCATAAGTCCTTGTTGTTCCTATACCACAGGAGTGCAGAGTTTTGGAAAATCTCTGGCAAGGCTATAAGGATGTCGTTTCGTTCAATGCCGTACGCGTCGAGTAGCTCATCCAATCTCTCTAGGAACGAGATCGGTCCTTTCACTCCGTCAAAACGAAGATTCCATTTCCTTACTAGGTTGCATAAGTTATGCGAGTCATTCTGCAGATCGAAACAACCTGGTCGTTTTTGTAGTCCGACCGGATTCGTTTGTGTGTACGTCGGAAGTGAATAGTCCGGTAACATCGATTGGTGGCTATGTACTACGTTTGTGTGCGGAGTTCCCATCGTGCCATTAGCTGAAAGCTGGGATTCTCTAGTGGTTTTTAACGATAAAATCATTTCCCTTAGAGTTTTGCTGTCAGCGTTAGGAGGGAGTCCAAGAATTTCACGAAGAGCCATGCTTTCGTTTTGCTCGTTGCTGCTCAGTACCCTGTGGGTGTGAGATACGGAATTGCCTCCTAATACGCCCGCATAGTCCATCCTATTATTTTCGTTCTCGACCTCACGCTCTGAAGTCGTTAATTTATCCGACCGTAAATATGCTACGTATCGTTTCCTTAATTCGTCGACTTTTCCCTCACTATCAAGATTGTATTTTAATAATTCGTTACGTAGTTGGGTTTTGTCTAGCGATAGACCCATCCAACATATGGGTCATTTTCCGTTGGGGATTTATCTTTTATTGTTTCCGGTTGCCTAGTGGGGACATTAAGTGTGGCCGAAGGTCGAGTTTCTGTTGACAATGGTACAGGGGTATCTTTATCACCCTTAGTATCGTTAGCCTTATCTAAATCGACCCTTTTGTTTGAGGTTGGCAAGATATAAAATACTCCCAACAGCCAGCGTAAAACTGCAAAGAACTTGCAAAATATAACGTTTTCAAACATTATAAACTAATTTCCTTAAATAATCAGAAAACTAAATTAAATTTTCAGAAAACTATCGTTTAATTTCGTCTAATTGTTCGGGCGCCAAATTTATAACGTTTAATCGGGTCAGGGATAGTTTATAAAAATATATAACCCTAAGACACCGGATAGAACAGTCGAGAGGGGTAAAATCCAGGGTTTGAAAGGGAGAGGTAGTTTCCAAGTTCAGCTCAGAACCGAATCAATGTGAAACCAAAAGCCGAAGCAAATACAGCACCGATGATCAACGGATCAACATGCTTTCATCATCGCAGACTCGGAAACGAAAGGGAATAAAGGGAAGGCGTCAGCATTTGCTTTAGGATGACTGTTCCACTACCTAAACGTCCCCTAATACGACAGTTGTTAGTTCAACTCGAATTGAAGCTCGAAAACGAGGAACGCTGGAGCCAACTTACGACAAGCGACCCAGCGGCCAAAAAAAGAGAAATGATAACTAAATAAATCTAAATGCGAACACTAGTTCACTCAAATTCGCGCCTAGCTCGACTCGAGCTCGAAACTAAGGAACGCTGGTGCCAACGTACGTCAAGAGACCCAGCGGCCTCGAAAAGAAACGATAAACTAAATAAAAACTAAATGTAAACACTAGCTCGCTCGAAATCGCGCCTAGCTCGCCTAGAGCTCAAAACTAGGGAACGCTGGTGCCAACGTACGTCAAGCGACCCAGCGGCCTCGAACAGAAACGATAAACTAAATACAAGCTAAATGTAAACACTACCTCGCTCGAAATCGCGCCTAGCTCGCCTAGAGCTCGAAACTAAGGAACGCTGGTGCCAACGTACGTCAAGCGACCCAGCGGCCTCGAAAAGAAACGATAAACTAAATAAAAACTAAATGTAAACACTAGCTCGCTCGAAATCGCGCCTAGCTCGCCTAGAGCTCGAAACTAAGGAACGCTGGTGCCAACGTACGTCAAGCGACCCAGCGGCCTCGAAAAGAAACGATAAACTAAATAAAACCTAAATATAAACACGAGCTCTCTCGGAATCGCGCCTAGCTCACCTAGAGCCCGAAGCTCAGGAACGCTGGTGCCAACGTACGTCAAGCGACCCAGCGGCCTCGAAAAGAAACGATAACCTAAGTAAAACTAAATTAAATTACGCCTAGCCCGAAGCTCAGGAACGCTGGTGCCAACGTACGTCAAGCGACCCAGCGGCCTCGAAAAGAAACGATAAACTAAATAAAAACTAAATGTAAACACTAGCTCGCTCGAAATCGCGCCTAGCTCGCCTAGAGCTCAAAACTAGGGAACGCTGGTGCCAACGTACGTCAAGCGACCCAGCGGCCTCGAACAGAAACGATAAACTAAATACAAGCTAACACTACCTCGCTCGAAATCGCGCCTAGCTCGCCTAGAGCTCGAAACTAAGGAACGCTGGTGCCAACGTACGTCAAGCGACCCAGCGGCCTCGAAAAGAAACGATAAACTAAATAAAAACTAAATGTAAACACTAGCTCGCTCGAAATCGCGCCTAGCTCGCCTAGAGCTCGAAACTAAGGAACGCTGGTGCCAACGTACGTCAAGCGACCCAGCGGCCTCGAAAAGATACGATAAACTAAATAAAACCTAAATATAAACACGAGCTCTCTCGGAATCGCGCCTAGCTCACCTAGAGCCCGAAGCTCAGGAACGCTGGTGCCAACGTACGTCAAGCGACCCAGCGGCCTCGAAAAGAAACGATAACCTAAGTAAAACTAAATTAAATTACGCCTAGCCCGAAGCTCAGGAACGCTGGTGCCAACGTACGTCAAGCGACCCAGCGGCCTCGAAAAGAAACGATAAACTAAATAAAATTAAACTAAATTTAACCTAGCCCGAAGCTCAGGAACGCTGGTGCCAACGTACGTCAAGCAACCCAGTGGCCTCGAAAAGAAACGATAAACTAAATAAAATTAAATTAAATTAAACCTAGCCCGAAGCTCAGGAACACTGGTGCCAACGTACGTCAAGCAACCCAGTGGCCTCGAAAAGAAACGATAAACTAAGTAAAACTAAATTAAATTTAACCTAGCCCGAAGCTCAGGAACGCTGGTGCCAACGTACGTACGTCAAGCGACCCAGCGACCTCGAAAAGAAACGATAATTAAGTAAAACTAAATTAAATTAAACCTAGCCCGAAGCTCAGGAACACTGGTGCCAACGTACGTCAAGCAACCCAGTGGCCTCGAAAAGAAACGATAAACTAAGTAAAACTAAATTAAATTTAATCTAGCCCGAAGCTCAGGAGCGCTGGTGCCAACGTACGTCAAGCGACCCAGCGGCCTCGAAAAGAAACGATAAATTAAGTAAAACTAAATTCAAACTCTTCTTTACTAGTGATAGAATCTAATCCTATTCGTACTGATCTATTTTCTTGCTACACTTTATATCTATAATTATATTCTGTTAGCAGCTTAAGTACGTAATGTCATGTACTTATCCTATCGTTAGTGACTAGGCAAGTTCAGGTAAAAGCGTGTTTTGGCAGGTAAATAAGTACCTACTTACTTGCACCTTATCGTGGCGTGTGTGGGGGCGGCGGCTCCGACTCGACGACTTCGACTGCTAGACACCGACCGAAAGACAGCGACCGAGAGAGCGAGGAAGCCAGGCACAGCGTACTTACGTACTGTAGTACTGGAGTCGTCCGCTGTAAGGCGCTTCAGCCCTTGAAGCGAACTCCGGCGGATGTATCCTGAAACTCCGCGTCTTACCCGGTCGAGCCGGACCCCGCCAGCTGACGATGGTGTTGAGCTACTGGAGTATAATTGTAGGTGGAAGAAATAAAAATCATAACATGACATTAACTAAAAACATATTTTCCTCTCTCTCAAAAAAAATGCCTTATTTAAACCCCCTGTAAAAATGACATGTTACATTCTAAAGTTAAAAAGTCATGCAGTTGACGAAAAGCATAAATGAGTTTTTTAAGTCTACCATTAACATAGTGAACATGTGCAGATGAATTCATTCTGTTGTCCAATATAACCCCTAAATATTTATAATTATCAACCCTTTCTAAAGATCCGCAATGACAAACCAGACTTGTGGGATTACCACACGTGTGTAGTTTAATTAAATTAATGAGAGTGTCACTGCTGTCTCTCAGGGCAATAGGCATAAATTTAGACTTAGATATATTTAAGGAAAGCAAATTTTGATCAAACCATTTTTTATTAGATAAAGGTCACTATGCGCTTTTTGGAAAACTTCTTCCCAATTGGACCCCTCAAAAAATAGAGCAGTATCGTCTGCAAAAAGTGAAAGCTTACCAGAAACTCTAATTTCAGAAATATTATTTATATAGATTAAAAACAGAATAGGTCCTAGAGTGCTATCCTGGATTACTCCATAACTTACAGATGCCAGATTACTATTGATTCCGTTAATTGTGGTTATTTGCCTACGATTTTCGAGATAACTATCAAACCAATTAAATGAATTATTTTTTATTCCAACTAATTTTAATTTTTGGAGTAATTTGTATCTATCAACTGAATCAAATGCTTTGGCTAAATCGAGGAATGCCAATAAATATTTTTTGTTAGATGTTATTGCTTCGTTCAGACTCTTAGAGATATTAAAAAAAGCATCTGCGATACTTTTAGATTTTCTAAACCCGAATTGACAGTCACTTAATATATCATTCTCTTCTAAATAAGTGACTAATTGGTCTTTAACTACCTTCTCTAAGACTTTGGAAAATACACTTAACAGGCTAATCGGTCTGTAGTTTGACATCAGGGTAACGTCATCCGCTTTAAATAATGGAATAACTTTGGCGATCTTGAAAACGTCTGGAAATTTGCCTGTACGTATACTTAAATTAACTGTGTGAAGAAGCGGAATGCAGAGGAAACGATAATTTTCAATCAAGAGGGACGCGGATATACAATCATACCCCGGAGCTGAGCCACCACGCATGCTAGTAACGTACCGGTGAAGTTCTGTCTCAGTGATAGTGTGAATTGAGAATTCTGTGTTAACCGTATAGTCATTGTCATCAACGACAGGTGGACCGCTCGAGTCAATAGCCCGAGCTAAATTGTAACCTACTTGTGCAAAATAATTATTAAATTCTTCAGCCACCTGTCGACACTGCAGTTTCACGTCAGAGTCCGAGTTCATGGTTTTATCACCTGTAAATTGTGTAATAAAAGAGTAATACTTATGAGTCAATTTAAACACGCATGAAAATACAAAATGTAATGCTTACAAATTTAACTTTATTAAATGCTTAATTACAATAGCAACAGTAAAAACTGTGTAAGTAATATGGGTTTTTTGTAATGTTAAGGATTTAGCACTTGAAAGTAATTCTTGACTTTGACTTAAAGTTTTATTTGCTTGTCTGCCCAAACTACCGACTTGAGGGGTGCTATTAGAGCAATCTACCTGGAAAATTGAAATAAAATTAGTGTAATGAAATATATACATTGAATCAGAAATCAAGTCAGATACTCTGGAAATCCCTACATAGTTAACACACAAAAAACACTCCAAATATTTTTGGAGTAAAAATGACTAAGCTTCGATTTTATCAATCAATTCTCTAGTTCAAAAACATTTAAGGAGATTATATAAATACCAGTTAATTAGAGGAAGACTTTAAAATATACTATCTACTTCACTATTTTTAAGGTGTAAGAACTACACACTATGGTTCACCTATTATTCTTCAACTTGTACTCAAAATTTGTAATAGATCTTTTACCATCACTGTGTTTCTGGAATTACCTTCCAAACTCTGCCAAAAAATTTACATTTTCTCTGTAAATAAAAGTGTTATATTTGGAGGATTCAAAATCGGTACACATCACTAGGAAGACTTAAAACAAATATGTTAGTACTACAAATGTTTCAAAATAGTATAAATTAGTCCACTTTCCTCAGGAGTGTTCACTCCTAGCTGGTTTATATCTTCCAGTTGAACCTACACTGTGTACAGCAAAAATCGATGTATTACTTACTTCTGGGCATCCCCATGGATGTCCAGGAACAGCACATCACTAAGAGTATTTGTCGGGATAATGGGATAAAAGGGTTGATCGATAGGCCTAGTTTACTTCGGAAGATGACTGTTGAAGTGAGTGGAGTGCTCATAGTGTTATGGGTTAGTGCTAGCCTAAACATGTAGGAATACTATCTACTACCCGCTTTGACTGGAAGAGGCTGGAACAGAACTAGCCTCTTCTTCCAAGGTGACATGATTGTAACATAGAGCCTGCTATCTCTCCTCATGGGATTTCGACAGATGATGCACCTACCACCAACCTTACCCATCCTGAACATCCAGTGCCTCTGGAAAGGAGTGCAAAGGTCTCTTTAGAACTAAGTGCAATGAGGGATTCTCTAGGTGAAAGAACAAAAAAAAAGAAAAAGAAGTAAATAAAATATAATTATAAACAGTATACCATAAGTTTTTATTTGATATAGCCATGAAAACATTAG
This sequence comes from Homalodisca vitripennis, assembly GCF_021130785.1. Lineage (NCBI taxonomy): Eukaryota > Metazoa > Arthropoda > Insecta > Hemiptera > Cicadellidae > Homalodisca > Homalodisca vitripennis. Next base: position 47,797,846 of record NC_060207.1, on the reverse strand, counting down.
ATGATAATGTCTTCAGAATTAAAATACAGATTCTCCCTATGCTTGTTAAATTATTCCACCCACAAATGATTTAGGTTGGTTTAGTCTGCTAGCGGCAGGCTGTGAAAAACAGGTGTGAACCACCAGTGACTCATTACGCTTATATTTGTGATTATATGAATTAACAATTAACATTTTTAACTGTTCTGAGAAATAAATACCAATTACTTCATTAAATAAATAATAATGTGTTTTAATAAAGTGGGGCGACAATTACTGTTTTCTATAAGGATTATTTCACAGAGCCCCAAAAGATGGTGCCATTAGCTTTATGGCCAATTGCTGAAACTTGAAATTTATCGGAGGGTTTTCATGCTTCCCACCTCCCCACTCTAATGATTCCATCTTAGTCTCTGGGTTATACAGATAAATCCATTTCATCCCATGTTACAATTTTAGTATTACCTTCTTATACTAAATTTCAAAAAGGCATCTGAACTCAGCATTAGCTAATGCTTATCAAAAGCTCCTAGCATTTTCACAACCCAACGGACAGAGGTCTTTATTGTGTGAAAATATATCATGAGGATGCCCACACTTTCCTTGCTAATATCTAGAACTGCTGAAATCTGCCAAATGTTATTCTGTGATCATTGACCACTAGTACCTCTTTTGCAGCCATATTTTCAGGAGTAATTGCAGTAGAAACTTACTGAGTGCAAGACCAGAATTTTTGTACTCTTATTGATCATCGCGGTTGTCTTCTAAGAATTTTCTGCCCTGATGAAACAACTTACTCAAAACTTTACACTAACATATGAAGAGCTTGTTTGCCATACAAGTCCGCTATGGAAGAAATCATTTTCTTAGAATTACATTGTTTAGTAAACAAGTTTATGACAACTCTGCATTCAATTTTCCACAGGTTTGGCATAATTGCGCTTCTACGAATGGTAACAATGGATTAAGTCTCATAGTGAATTAAAAGTCAGGCTACTTTCAGCTTAATAGTTCACTGGTACCTTACCCGCTTGAGGGGTTTCCCAGTTAATTATAAATATGTCGAGCTATGAACTATTCAGGCACCCCTTATATTTTTATTTTTTTATACGCATCCGATTCATAACAACTATACCACCAGCTAACTATACATGGAGCAGAAAGTGCAAAAGGAAATGATAGTGTAATTAATTAATTAAATGTAGTTAATTAAATGACAGTGTAAATTGGCCCCTAACCAGCATTAAAGTCTGGAGGGGCCAAACCCATCAACTCATTTTATGAGGAAAAGATAAATATTTTACTTTTTTTAATATTTTGTAAAAAAAAGTTTGGAATATGTGGATAAAAGTCCTAAAATAAGTAAATAGATTCTCTTACCCAGAAACTGTACAAAAACAAAATTGTTATACTCTTACCATTATCATCTATGTACTTAAGTCTATGGAGTATCTATATTTCTATCTGCTATGTAGCAATGTATAATGTAACCTAAATCATATTTACTTTTACTAATTTTGTATTAGTGACAATTGGTTCCTTAAACATGCCCAAATCGGAATTCATTAGATTGTTTACACTATGGAACAGTATAATCTTTTGTTATAGATGTAATTTTAAAATGGAATCCTTTATGTATAGGACCTATTTTAATATTTCTTACAATTTGATGAAACTCCCTAAATGACACCCATGCAATGGTATAGGTTGAACAGGCTAGAGCTGACCTTGAAGGAATTCACCTATGGCCTAGAATTATTTTTAACTATAAATAGAATTTTTTGTGTTTTTCTGGATTGAGTGGAATTCCATTTGAACCAAACCATTAATCACAATTTCTGAGGAAATTCTTTAATATTCCTGTATATTTGTGTTAACATAAAAAAAAAATGAGTCGTCTACAACCCCTATGACAATTCTCTAATTGTCATAGGGTTGTAGATGACACATTTTTATCCTAGTATTTGAGAGACCACTTACATTGATCAGAAACAAAGGAACCCCAAATCAAGTAGCGTAAAGTATACCCCATAGCCCCCGCATTGCAGGGAGGCACAGCATATCAAGGGGCGCGACCCAGTGTGATGAAAAATGAGGAAATATAAATAAAATTAGTACAAATGCAGTCCGATTTCACTACGTTACTCTTTTATACGACGAATATTAATATTTTCATTATATTGATATATAAAATTGTTTCGTATAACTAAACTCACAAGAAAATCCGAGACCTTACTTGTTACAGCAATAAGGTAGCCATCAAAACTAAATCACGCAAATTGTTAACAGAACCACCACCACGCCACACGCCGGCGCCAATTAAGTGTATTCACAGACTGCAGTGTGTGTGCGTCATTGTTTCATGTTGGGACTTGAATATTTCCCTCCACCTTCCTATCCCTTATCTATTCATTGTTTCCTTCTTATTTCCTTCTCAGTACTTATTGGTCACTTGTTGTTTACTGCACTTCTCAAAAGTAGTAATTTAATTAGTGCGACTGTGGCGGTTTAAAAAAATATGTTTTAACTATACTACGGTACTTCTTAACAGACTATATACAATTGTTAATCCAACTTTCTAAAAAATTGAAACAGAAAAGCAATATCTGAAAAACCTAGTGGTGCGGAGTCAGAAAGCAACGGGAGGAGCAAGTGGAAAAAGAAAAGGAATCATAAGAAAATCAATTTTTTTTAAATTTGATCATCCATAAGTAAAACCAATGAAAGTGTAGGGAAAAAGAAGTTCGGTTCTGTTAGCTGGTGTCGTCAGTGTCGTGAAATAAGTTCCAACCTACCTACCTACCGTCGCGACTGAAAATGAAAAATCCACATCGACCCCACCTTAAAATCACAAATAACGAACCAGGTGTGAGTATAGGCATTAAGATAAATACAAAAAAAATAGTCATAGTTGTATTGTAGAGATTGATCAAAACAATTATTTGGGTATTTATACGTCATGAGAACAAATATAATTTAAGTATATATATTTAACAATTTACGTTAATTAATTTTGGAAAACATTTAATTCTCTTTTAATTTATTGAGATAAGTTTCTGGTGGAGTTATAAGTGAAGCTAAGTGCTTCAATCATGCTTTAGGCTAGCATGAGAAAGGATTTATCGAACAAAACTTATTTACTCTGTAGATTAAAATAGAAATTTCCAAAACCTTGTGTCGTCTAAAAGTGACGACTAATTAACTTTATACAATCACTCACATGATAGTAATACAAGGAAGGGAATTAGGGAAACTTTGTGCTAGTCACATGGTACGTTACTATCTCTTTTACTTACTGTCACAACGCTGTCAATCACAGCCACAACAAGTTCCTTAAAAACATCAGCTGCTTGATTTCCACACAGAACAGAAGTTTTTATGTAGTAGCAATCGGTAATTTCTTGGAATGCTCTACAAAAATAAATAAAGCAAATGTAAAAAGCCATAAATTACAAAATGTCAGATAATGTGAAATAATGCTGATTTCAAGTGCATAAGTATCTGTATTTATCTAAAATCTCTGTTGAGCAGTAATTCAAAAGTTTTTTGGTATTATTTAGTATTAGAGCACATCTTTAAGTAATAGAAATTAAAAGAAGCAATAAATAATAACATATGTAGTTGATCTTAAAACTGTACAAATTATTTACAATGTCAAGATAACAATATACGTAACCAGATCCCATGACATTTTGTGACTAGATACAAAATAACTAACTACCTGTTACTAATCGACTTATAATCTATAAAACTGCCAATAGCCTCTGTTAAAATATTATATACTGAATATGAGATAGCATTTCAAAAAATATATTTTCTAACTATACAATCTCATATGTAACACAATAGGATACTTATTAATTTTGCTTTTAAATTTTCTTGGAGGATAAAAATGAATTTATAAGTTTTAAAACATTGAAAACTTTCAGGGACAAAACAATATAGGTAGCTGTTCAAGTCTTGCATAGCAGTTAAATTTAGGCACACGTTTTAATTTCTGTGATATAAAGATCATGATTTAATTAGAATTGATTTGGATAAGTCCTTTTGAAAAATTCAAATTCCATTCTCAAACTTATCCCAAGAATCGAGAAATATCTGAAAAATTGATTAAGAATAAGTGAAATACTGTACATCTTCCTAACGTAACTTTGATGATCAATATGATTCCTAAATCATACAACAACAAAAATTAGAAGTTATTTGTTGAGTTCTGCAGTGACTGATTGTCAATAACAAGTTCTAAGAGTTGTAATAATGTGAAATACTACTCGTAGTATTTGTTTATGTCCCGTACTTTAAATTAAATATGGTATATTATTTCTTTGCTTAATAAAACCCATTAAAATAATATATATATATATATATATATATATATATATATATATATATATATATATATATATATATATATATATAAAAGCATTCACCAATAGCAGTCAATATTTCAAACTTATTACAGTTTTAACAAAATTTTAAAAACTAGTGCTATTTGCATAGAGCATGATTTTACATTCCATTATAAAATATTAATCATTTACATAAATTATAAAAAGAAGATCCTAATACATGAGACCTTTGGTACACCCCAGTTTAGAATAATCTTATTTGATTGATTACCATTAAGATATTTTATGTGTCTATGTTTTTGAGCTAATACTGCTAACATTTAAATGGAATCTGAATATTAAACCATAATACCTCAGTTTTTGTCAAATGATCACTCTTACCACTACCAATGTCTATTCACATAAAATTATATGAAGTGGCATAAGCAGTGTTTTTATTCTCAAAACATTAGCACGTTTCTTTGTGTCATCATCTCTGTGACAAAACTAATTTGGAGTGTTCTTGAAAGTTTCTAGAGTTTAAAGTTTAATTTAAAGAGTTGCTGATTTGTGCAAATACTATTTCTTCAACCCATTTAACTAATGTAGGAATATTAGAAATATGATACGGTCTGAATAGTAAGGATGTAAGGGAGACCTTTTTATAAATAGGACATAGATAGACTTGAGCTATTCCAGAAAAGGATTTTATCAATACACTTTACAAGGTCAGCCAGGCAGCTCTACTTTTTGACAAGTTGCTGAATTATTAGAATTTTACTCTATTACTTTATTATACATGGTGTAAAATGTTTTAGAATTGATATTCAACATCATCCAACATACAAAATAGAATACAACTTGGAGAGAGTTATTATAAATGTTCTTCTAAGGTAATTTTGTCACTCTGATTACCAATACAACATGCAACACATGCTCACAACCACTTGGCCAACAAAACTGGCTGTATCCATGGAAACATTAATGTTTTAACCTGGTTTTTTATTTATTTTTTTTGTCCTCTTAGGACAAGAAGCTTATAAATTGCACTTAGACCTATAAGAACCTTAGCACTGCTTCTGGAGTGACAGGATATTCAGGATAGGTAAGGTTAGGGGATAGGGGCCGCCTGTTATCGAGATCCATGAGCAAGAATTAAGGCAGTAATCTCAAATTCATTTCCCTCCCGGAAGAAGGGGAAGCCAGCTCTGAACCAGCCTCTCCTCAAAGCAGGCAGGGGGTGACACACCCTTATTGAGGCTAGCAAGAATCTCTGGAACAAACCCACCAACTCCCAATAGTCATCTCCCACAGAAGACTAGACCTGTTTTGCACCCCAGAATCTTAACATTTACGGTTAGTGACATGCAGCTCCTGGACATCCATAAGGTTGCCCAGATATAAGTAACACATCGGCTTTTGCTGTGTCCAGTAGTAGGTTCAACTAGAAGGTATAAACCAGCCAGAGAAGTGATCCCTGCTGGGGTTGAACTTGGTAACTTGCCCACCTTTTATATAATTCTGTTCTATTAGCTATACTCCTGCACTGATATCAGTTCTTTTGAAGTCAACAATATAACCTGTCTACTTTCAATCTGTGCTATGCTAGTTGCGAGAAATCGCTGATATGGATGAAGACTACAATTTTAAATCCAGATGACATTACAAATGAAATAGGAGCAGCTTTAGTGCTTGATTCACAACGAGTGAAAATGAATCAGATCATGAAAGTGACATTAACCCAAACTTTTGTCAACAATTCCGATTAGGTGATAGTGGCAGGTCAATATGGCAGCAAGGGTGCAGCAGAGAATGAGCAGCCACTCACGGTGGGCTTGTGACCTGAAAGGACTGTACAAGCAAGGAATAGGCTGTGGCTACTGTCAGTGGCCTTTTGAGCACAAAGGGTGCGGCGAGTGCCACTATAGATTTGAAATTAGTGCGTAATCGACCGCGAACACGATAGCCAGCTGCGCTGACCTTTAGGTCATAGCTTTAACAATGGGAGCCTCCTACTATCTGGAATTCTACTGGACAGGTTCTGGTAGTATGATTCCTGCCTAGGTTAGCTAGCGGAGAGCGGAGGTTGTATCGGAGTCGTTGTGCGGCTATCGGGTAGAGAAGACCGGGTACACTGTCTAGGCTTAAGTGTAATAGTTAGGGAACTTTCGGAACCATATCTAAATTATTAGTTTATCTTTTCATCAAATCTGGTTAGGTTTGGACAGGGGAAATCTAGTGGCGATCCATGGTTAATAATTAGTCCTCTGGAAAGGTGTCCTCTTCTGGTCACAATAACAAGAGGTTGCATGGGTTAAGAAACAATTTAGCAAGTTAAAATTCATAACCAATTGAACTAAAACTAAATATAAATAAATAAAGGTATGTTTTATTGTTCATATTAATTATGTTAATAGGAATTAAATATTAGTTATTTAATCTTACTTGCAAACTTTTTTAATATTAGAGCTGTCTGACCAGTCAGCTGGGCCATTACAAGAGTCAAACTCAGACTGGAGAGTGCTAAAACATTTCTTATACTGCATGAAAGCTAAAACAAAACACCCAAAATTGGATTAAGACAAATATGTATTTCCCAAAATATTAACACTACATTGTGTACAAAACTATCTGAATACATTAAAAATATAGAAGAAATACGTCTATGTAACACTTGACAGTGTTTCTTATTTTGGAAAACCCTTCATATGGAACATCTGAAAGACAACCCAAAAGCTTTAAAGAGGACTCTTAAAAGTTGGCTACATGATCACGCGTTCTACACACTAGGTGACTTCTTTATATGGAATGACCAATCTTAAATAGATCTCACTTTCATTAAAACCTTCACCTGTAACAACTGTATGCCTCTGTAACATTATCAACACCCCTGATTATATTGTGTGAAATATTAGGAAATACAATAGTTATATTTCTTCAACGTTACATGTAATGAATGTGTGTGTGCAATGATTATTATAAAATATATAGGGTGTTGCAAAATATACCCTATGAGGTAAAGAAAATAAAGTGGATTCTTCAAGAAGGCATGCTTTGTGTTGTCCGAAAAATATTAATTATATGAACTATTAGGTTATAGGCCAAAAGATTAAAGGAGTCACTTTGGCTCTTAGATCATTGATCTCAGAACATTGAGTAGATTACAACAAGGTACCCTGGGAGATCTAAAAGAGTACATCTATAGAACAGTTTCTGGCTTGTATCAACAACAAAAGAAGACATACAGATGTCAATGCAACCTAGATCAAGAATCAAGGATATAAAATTCAAATTCAAGAAGTTAGTGTCAAATAATTTTTATAATTAATGGATTTGGAAGATTGCTTCAACTCTGTATGGAAATAAAAGGTACCAATATATAAGGTGTCCACTGCTTAATATTTTACAATGCACTAGTACTGTTAAAGATTTTAAATAACTAGGTGATATTAAAATTGTTTACCTAAGTCTCAATAGAATACACATCCTTTAATAGATTTGTCAATAAAGTATTTTCCATTTTGATGTAAATATATCACGTGATAGGTCCTCGAGAGCTATGGCACCTCTCTGATAATGTCCAATGGATTCTTGTACTGATGCTATTGCTAAACTTAAAGTTTATGTAAATAAAGATGACTTGATTTATCTTAGAATCACAGCTAGTAAACATCTACAGTAGTTCATATTGAAGGTCATTACTAGGTAACCAGAGGCTGATATGTAAAACATATGATGAAAGAGTAAAATCATTTTCTTAAACATTCAAACTCTTTTGACAAAGAATCTTATCATCTCAGAATTTGGATCTGGAGTAACTAATTTCACTACTAAGCTATTGAAGAAAAATCTAATTATAAATTGGTAACTTCCTGAATTACAAACTTTGATAATTACAACACAAAATAATCCCTTTCAGCAAAGCCCTGCACCCTCATTATATGATCCTGGAAATTTCAATTACACTTCCATCACCTAGAATAATGGGTGTTATTAAATATTATATTATAAAAGCTTTAAATTATTCAAACAAATTTATTCATGATAGCGCATACTTGCCAAGATATGAACTTTTTGACAATTACAACCACAATCTAACCAACTTATTATTATTATTTTTCCATTAATAAACTTAACCGAGATTTTAGTTAACTAGAAGTTTCATACTCAAACTGTTAAAAAATGTTCAAGGGTCGTTTGAAAAGTCCACGCAAAAATAAAAACTGCTTACATTATTAATACCCTTTTTTATTTTCCAACGTAGTCTCCTTGTAGGCTTATACACTTCGTCCAATGCTGTTCTAGCTTGTTGATCCCGTCCGAATAATAGGATTTGTCCAAGACTGCAAAATAGCTATTTGTGTCTGCTATTAATTACAACACAAATTAACTCCTAATTAACTCCTTGTGTGAATGAAATCTTCTCCCCACCAGCCATTTCTTCATAGTAGGGAACAAATAATAGTCCGACGGATCCAAGTCTGAAGAATAGGGGGGGGGGGTATGTGGAATGATTTGGAACCTTAATTCCAATAGTTTTAGGGCCACAACTGCTTAGGCATGAACTGGTGTACTGTAATGATAGAAAAGAACTTTTTTGTAGGACAGACATGGTCGTTTTTGTTGCAGCTCGGTTTATAAATGATCCAATAATAATGAATAATTCTCACCAGTTTTATCCTTTTCTAGATAGTCGATGAAGATTATTCCAAAAGACGATTGCCATAAACTTCCCGGCCGAAGGAACGGTCTTTGCCTTTTTTGGTGCAGGTTCTCCCTTGGCAACCCATTGTTTAGATTGAGCTTTGGTTTTAGGAGTATAGCGGTGTATCCACGTTTTATCAACAGTCACAAAACAACACTGTCCTCCGGGTTGTGCTGGAACAGCTGCAAACCATGCTTACAACATTTCACACGATTTCGTTTTTGGTCAATCTTGAGCAGTCGCGGCACCCGCGGACAGTTTTCTCATGTCTAAATATTGGTGCAAAATATTATGTACGTGTTCACTTGAGATGCCCACAGCACTAGCAATCTCATGCACCTTCACTCTTCTATCATCTATCACCATATCATGGATTTTTTTCAATGATTCCTGGAGTTGTAACCTCAACAGGTTCAGAACGTTTAACGTGTTTTGTACACATATGTTTATGTCGTCCTGAATGTTTATATGTTGTACACATACACAGTCCAAAAATGTTGAAACCACTTATAAACTGTTCTAATCAAAGGTCACCATAGTGTTTATCAAGCTAGTCTTCTGAGGTGATCTGCCTTTCATAATGTAATATTTTATCAACATATGAAATTCTTCTTCCTCCATTTTTGAAAACTCATTTTACTTCCTCAATTCTAACGAATGCCAGACACTAAGAAATAAAGCGATCAGGCTGAAACTTGGTGTGCGTTCTTCCAAGAGATACTATAAACTGAAAATAGCCTCTGTATGCATCAGTAATGTTATCTCTTGGGCTTTGCACGGACTTATCAAACAACCCTTGTAATTACATTATTTTTTTGGGGAATTGCGTAATGGTCTCCATCGTAATAGGTACATTTTCCTTCAAAGTATGCTTAAAATGCAGTTATGAATCTTAATATAATAGTGGAGCAAGATAACTACCAGATCTGGTAACAGCTAAAATATATTGTTGAGCAGTATTTGTAACATTCAATAATTTATATAACATTATATACACTATGTACTAAAGTAAAGTTAATGTTTAATTAATTGTAGATTTCTTACATTTATGATAAGGGTCATTGGTGCAGAGTTTCTTATGCAATACAGTAACACATTTCAACAGTCGAATGAATGTATCCTGCTCTGGTCTCAATTCACATGACTTCAAATATGTCTTCATCTCATCAATTGTCCTTGAGATATTTCTAGACATTAATAGCAATTACTTGATAAAATTCAATGTTAGAACTGAATAATATATCATAAAAATTAATAGCATGTTATTTAGTTCATGTATAAAATTACCTAACTTGATACCATAAAAAGTAAAATATTCAGTATACAATCATGGTGTCACACATTTGGATCCTCTGAGTGTATAAAGGCATTTGGACTAGTAATATTTATACAGCACCATTTAAAAAAATTAGGTTTGTTTATTAGCACACATCATGGTGTGATTAAAAATCGTATTCACAAGTGGGTGAGGCTAGTATGATGTTGCCCAATCTAATTGCTTCTTCAACAAGCACAAACTTTCCAAAAGTATTTTGTGTGAGCAAATATGCAACACAAAATATTGATATAGAAAAAAAACTTGTAGATAGGGGTCAGCTTCATAATAGTCTGCTAAGAAAACATAATTAATTGGATGTATATAAAACTTTCTATTATATGTTTATATAAATTATATTTATAAATTATAAAAGTGGAGGAAAGAAAACAAAGTTTTATCAATGTACAGTATAATCTTGAAATAAAACAGTACTTAAATCGTTACACCTTAATTTGATTGATATGATGCATACGTAACCAGAATTTAATACAATTTAAGTTTCACAGTAATTGCAAAAATAGAAACAGCTTATAAAAACTATAATAGCTTATTAAAAGACATTTGAAACTAAAAGAGTTTTAAATAATAATTTACTGATTTGAATAGAATACAAATTTAAAACAAAACTTTAATTTTAGAATAATAACTTACACGCAACATTTTTCTAGTTTATTTTTTGTAGCAAGGGCTATTACACTCTCTGGGTTGATGACTTGTAGGGAGGATAGGAATTTCATCAGAGTTTCATCTTGGCATGGGGGCCTGGGTCCTTTGCCTTTCCCGACAAGTTCAGCTTTATCTTCAAAAAACTCCTCATTGTCTGACAAAAACAAAAATGTTCCACTTTCACTTTCATCCAATTCCTCCCCTGGAACATTTATTATATTTACTAGTTGAGATAATAAAAATCTGCATATCAGAGTCTAAAACTGGAAACTCAAATTTGTAATAATACTTGCAATACAGTCATTGAGAATCTTGGTATTTCAGGCTTGGGGTGATAACTTTTGAGTATAGTATTTCCTTGATAATTAGATCTATTTGTACTATCATAGGCAGGCGCAGAATCAAAACTGGGGAAGAGAACAAACAAGACATAGTTGTTCAGGTTCTAACAGGATCCTCAACTAGTTGCTAGGTACTTCTCAATTTTACACACTTACAGTGTGTATACAGCTGAATATTCACCATTGCCTTACCTAATTTTCTTTCATTACATCACTTTACAATTTTCTTTTTCTTTTGAGGAGGAAGCTGCTCTCCCAGTCCAGGTAGACTAGATTTACTACACATTATGCTTTCATCTTAACTACTTTGATGACAGAGTGTCTAAAGATTGGGAATTGACATTGTTATGCATTATAAAGATTTCTAAACCTCTTGTGTTTGTATATGTCAGTTATAATGGTTTCCCAAAGGTAACCACGGATTTAGCTTGTCAACATACAATAATTACATGAAAACTTATGTTCATTCTTTTAGCGAAGCAAGTTCCTTTAAAATAATATTACCAACACAATATTAACACACTAACTTTTGCCGACAATTTTGTACTCATATTAAATGTTGTAGTATTTATAATAAACTATTATACATTTTATGTTTAAGTGTGATTTATGTTTATTACTGCACGTAACGTTTAAAAAAAATACCAATGCTGTTAAACTTTGTGTTGTTTACCATCATCTTCAAAACACACTGAGCACAAGATTTTGTATAGCCTTTGTTGAGGAATGCTTTCCTTTGTTGGTATCTAAAATCAAAACGGGTTAAATGATGTAGCATTTACCTCTTCTTTTTTTGCTCATTACTTACTATGGGCTATGATTTAATTTATAACTAAAAAGGAGGAATGAATAATTGTACCATGTACTTAATAAAGGAAAGTGGTTTCATGATATATACAACGGTACAGTATAAATCTCCGGAAATTATATTATTCAAAGAAATCACTTAGAGAGTCTCTGAATTTGTTCTGTTGTGAACAACTGCATCCTTGTTTCCTTTTATATGAAGATCAATTCATTCATATTTGAATTCTTCCACCATTTACACTAAATAGGTGCCACTCATTCGGCGTTCTCCCTAAACTGTGGTGAAAACTGATTACAACATAAATTAAATATGTAGTTTTGATTTGACCTATTTAGTAACACATTTGTCTTGGTTATTTTCAATAATTGCTTGTCACTGATAACAAGTTTCTGAAAACTAAAATTACATTAAATAGGCTGGGTTTCCTAACAATACATAATTTTATATCTAAATACACCATATATGTATGTTAATTACTTGTTATCATTTATAAAATGTAAAAGAAACAAAATATATGAAAAATGTATTGGCCGACAGAAAAAATACACTGTAAAAGAATGTTGATTCTTACCATAAACATGAAATAAAATATAAATAATGAAATTTAGAACTGGAAGAGCAAACTTCATTTTACTTTCTATAATGGTAAAAAGGACATATTACTAATTTTTCTGAATATAACACTAAACATAAACATAAGTTTGTTACTTGCCAACTTTAACTGACAAACATCTGATTTTTATTAGTAAATCATGTGGTCAATACACTTATTCAATTCTTTTAAGCAAAAAGTATGTTTAAAATTCTGTGTAATTTTAATAATACAATGAGGGCCTATCCTAACAGTAGGTCTAAGGCTACTGCTTTATAACCAAGAGGATCAAAAGTTTAATTCTCAGGAAGTTACAAATTTCAGTGTATTAAGAAATAAAATTGCAGACCTCGAAGCAAGCATAGTTATTGCAGAGACTTAAAAATTATAAAATGATAATACATTTATTCATTAACATTGATAGTAACTGTAATGAAGGACTGCAATAAGATGGCTATTCAAAAAGTATCAGACTTTAGTTACTTAAAAGTGCATTTATTGAACTAGAGCTACAAACTTCTAACCCCCTTTAAAGTAATCTCCAAATCAAATCAAATTCTTTTATTGCAAGGACAACATGTACGAGTTGCATAGCAAACGTCAATATTGTACGAGTATATTCTAAATTACCTCATACCACATTACCTCATTCAAACATACAGTTTTACAATCACGCATCTTTCATTCCTGGCCAATGAAACCCACTTCAAACATTGGAGTCAGTCATTCCAATTGTGTGGTCTCCCAGCCGAATTCAAAAAACTCATCTGCATTATAAAATGCATGCGACACCAAAAGGCGTTTGAGACGAGCTTTGAACGCCTTGGGCGTTGGGGTAGTTTTTATAGAGTTGGGCAGTCTGTTGAGGAAATTAACACCTGCTTGCGAAGGCAAGCGTTCACAAACTACCGTTCTGTGTCTTCCCGTACGGTAGTTTTCTCTGCCTCGTGTCTCATACATGTGTATGTCCCGGCCTCTGGTTAAGGCACATTTGTACATACAAAACATGGTTGTTCCTAAAATGTAGAGACACGGCAACGTCAACAGTTGCAATTTCTTGAAAACCGGCCTGCACGACTCTCTGTAATTGATTTTTGCGATGATTCGAATCGATTTTTTTTGAAGTCTGAAAACTCTCTGGAAGAGAGTGTTTGCACACGCTCCCCACAGAACCAGACCATAGGACAGATGGGGATAAATTAAGCCGTAATACGCCGTTATCAGTACCTGACTCGGGCAGTATTTTGCTAAAGACCTCAGAACGAAAATTCCTGAGGAAATTTTGGCACAAACGTGGTCAATATGATCATTCCAGGTCAACCCTCTATCAAGGTGTATTCTCAGGAATTTTGAAGAGCAGACTTCGTCCAGTGTGGAGTCCCCCAAGAAAACTGCGGGTTCACTAAGGTTTTCCACCACACGCAAAGAAAAATTCAAAACATTTGATTTTGATGAGTTTGCTGTGAGATTGAGGCTGTTGAAGTGTTGGACACAGTTGTTGATGTCAACAAAAGCCTGTTGTTCCAAAACTTCACTGGATTTCCAACTGAAACAGAGAGTCGTCTCCATGGTGATGCATACACGTCTCCCAGTGCTTCTGTCACTATTCAAAAATATTTGTTCTCTTAGGACAAGAAGCTTATAAATTGCACTTATCGACAGGATATTCAGGATGAGTAAGGTTAGGAGGGGTAGGGGCCGCTTCCTATCGAGATCCATGAGGAAGAATTAAGGCACTAATCTCAAAGTCATGTCCTCCCGGAAGAAGGGGAACCCAGCTCTGAACCAGTCTCTCTAGTTAAATCAGGCAGTGGGTGACATACTTTTGTTGAGGCTAGCAAGAACTTCTGGAACGAACCCCACCAACTCCAACAGTCATCTTCCGCAGTAGACTAGACCTATTGAATTATTCTTGCACCCCAGAATCTCGTCATTTGTGGTTAGTGATGTGCTGTTCCTGGACATCCTTGGGGTTGCCCAGATTTAAGTGACAAATCGGTTTTTGCTATGCCTAGTGGTAAATTCAACTGGAAGGTATAAACCAGCCAGAAGTGATCCCTACTGGGTTTGTTCAAAACATTTCTAGAAGGCATCTTTTGGAATGCTGTTTAGCTCGGCCATCGTATTCTGCTTAATGTCTTCTCTTTCTTGAAATCGAGTTCCTTTTAGAGGCATTTTTAGCGTAGGAAATAGCCAGAAGTCACAGTAAGCCATGTCGGGGGAGTACGGAGCCTGGCGAACCAGAGGTTTGTGTTTTTAGCAAGAAAATTCTGAATTAGATGTGCAGAGTGGGCAGGTGTATTGTCATGATGGACCTTCTAAGTTTTTGTTGCCCACGGATTTGGTCGTTTGTGCCGCATACCGTCACATGGGCGACAAACAATCTCAATATAGTATTCTTTTGTGATGGTTTGGCCGTGTGGTGCGTACTCATGATGCCAAAGAAGACTGTCAAAATGACCTTTACTTGGTTGCGAACTTGCCATGCTTTTTTTTGGTCTTGGACATGTCGTGTGTTTCCACTGCGTTGATTAATTGCAACTTGGTTTCCGGATTAGTCACCAGTGGTCACTGTATTCAGGAAGCCAGGGTTACTGTTTGCACTGTCCAGCGTGTCTTGTGCAATTTCCTGCAAAGTTGTTTTTGCTCCACTTCGGAACAAATTTTGCGGATACTCTTCTCATTTTCATATCCTCGGTTAAAATTGAATGTACTGGCTCCAGTTTCTTCTGCTAGTTTTCAGACAACGGTCCACAGTGACTAAATTTCGCACTTGTTCAATTACATTCTCATTCCGTCTTGTCGATGACTTTCCTGAATGCCATTTTCTTTCCACTAACGTTTGGCCATTTTTGAACCGCTAGCTTGTACCACTCTTTTATTCCAGTACTGCTCATGGCAGACTCCCCAAAAGCCTGTTGAATCTTGTGAATTGTTTCCACTTGCGAATCGCCAAGTGTTTGGCTAAATTTAATGCAGTAACGCTGTTCAAGTTTTTATGTCATTTTAAAACGTAATAAAAATAGCCCAGAACAAAAAAGAGATCTACACTTAATATGCTGACTGAAGCTTTGTTATGAAACGAAACAGTGCATGCGCGTGCATGACAGTCTCCTTTACATCCCCACTAAGCTTGGCCGCCAGCACTTCATTGGTTTAAGCCGGAGGATAGAAGGTACAATACTTTTTGAACAGCCCAGGTATAATTATTTTTCATTACATCTATGTCAGTTTCGAGAAATTAAAGACACAATTACTCTTTAAAATAGGGATGCAATTTTAATTATTTCTAAACTTAAATTGGGTGAGCCGGGTGTGTGGTAACTCGCGTAATGCCATCAGCTAGCTGTCATCCGCGAATGCAGCAGACTCAAGGCGATGTGTGAACATTTAATATAGAAAATACTAACGGCAAGCTAAATATTGTTTACAAAACTCTGATAATTTGTTAATAACGACATCTCTATTTGTCGGTTTCTAATACGAAGTACGACTAAAACACGTTTTAGCGATCGATAAATTGCATACTGTCGATCAGCTGGTGTTCGGGAATGCACACAATAGACTTGCGGTGATGCACAAGCGTAAATATATGATCAGCCGATAATTATTAATGATGCGGCGAGTCTTCGCACATTCGATTGCCAAATCCCATCGTCAATTCTCAAATCTGAATCTTTGTTGAAGATTCGGTGGATTCGGCTTCAACACATCATCAATTATAACCATTATGCCATAAAACTGATATTTTAAATAGAAATTTTCTGTGACTTAAAGCCATAATCCGTGACTTTTTGGTAACTTCTGTGAGCCCTCATTAAAATACTTGATTTTTTCTGAGACTTCCGTGACTGCTAGACAGCTTGTCAGACATAAAACTTAAACCACACACTTTAATTAATTAATGAATTGGTATCACAGAAAACTCAAAATGTCACTAGAACAAGTGTACACAGTACAATTCGACGGTCATGCCTAGTGCCATTATTGATGAAATTAGCTACTCATTTTACTGACTCCCAACTTAATGCCTAGTAACTTTTTGAAACCTAAACTCGAGTGAGTATGACTACCTGTTCGCTTTGGCTGGAAGGGTTTGGAACAGTTGCTAAACTCCTCTTCTTCCAAGGTGACATAACTAAAGATAGTACCCGTAATTCCTTTTAATGGACCTCAACAGGAGGCACCCATCTGGAATATCCTGTGACTCCGGGAGAAGTGCTAAGGTCTTTTCAAGACTAAGTGTAATGAAAAGTTCCCTCATTTTCCTGTTCTAAGAAAACAGAACATCAGAGAGATGTTTATGTTTGAACGGTTTTTGACTGGAATCCATAGCTTAAAAATTTTTTAAATTAGAATGTGTATTTTAAAGGCCAAATAACTCACAAATGGTGGTGCCGAGTGTTAAAAAAGAAATACTGTATTTAACAAGCAAATAGCACAAACTCAAGTGGAATATCAAATTAAAGGTATTTATCTTTAATATAATTAAATTTTAATAAAGCTGCAGTGGGAGATGCCGCTATTCGTGTATCTATATGCAACATTTAATATTTTTATGGACTTTGACACACAATAAATTAAATTTTATTCTATTTCTACATTCTCCAACAAAGAAACGAGGAGAAAGAAGGAAGAAAATAGGCCAAATATTGTTTATGAGTACACAACATATTTCTAAACCTTGGTTTGTACATAGGTTTTACATGTAACTGTAGGATGCAGCTAGAGATTTACTTTAAACCATATTTTTCAAAATTCAAAAGAATTATAGCCTTGTTGAAAAAAATACCATATAATTAAGGCTGCCATAAAATAATACCCTCTCCCTGTCTACTAGTCAAAAATACCTTATCTGTCATGAGGTGATACTTCTAGGCCTGTAGCTGTGAATAAAAAAAACATAAGTTAGGCTTTCATTTGTTAAATTAGGCTTTACTGTATTAATGTATGGGTCAACTTGCATTTCAGGTATTTTAAACATGCTTTCTGTAAATAGTTCTAATGAAGTAGGTGTATCTAATTTTGTTTACCCTTTGGAGTTGTTAAGTAGTTCAATCCTATGCTATTAAGACAAAATTATGCAATTGTCAAAAATCTAGTCCAATGCATTAAAAATAAGTAGGTATTGGTGGATGTGTCAAGGCAGTAGGCATGTCGGAAGAGAAGCAGAGTGGCGACGAGACAACACCGACACCACAAGAATAATCCCGAGCCAAGAGCTGGGGCACCCTCTCACACATTCATGATTAGGAGACTAGCACTTGTTGCTTGCTCAGTGTTTCTGTCTCCCATTTAAATGTTTATCAATTAATTTATAGAAATAAGTAGTGTAATCAATACAAAACAGCTTTAACCAAAAAATCGTCACACTTAAATACATATTATCTTACAAAATTTGGGCCCGATAGTTATGGAAAAAACATAGCTTGTTTCTTCTGCGATACCCTGGTTGTGAACCCTATTCTACTATATATACATATGATAATCCTATTTGAAATGCGCTCAAAGAGCCTATACAGCACATTAGCATAATGGTAGTAGGAATGATGTAGTAGTTGTGCTTAGAGAAGCAGTAAGTACACTCTCAGAGCATATGCACCTGCTCCTTTATTTCACAAAGATATTTTTAACATCACTTTCAATTCGTCATCCCTTTACCATTTCAGTTACTCTTACTAGTCAGTTAAGTCAATTAGCCCTTAGGCTAGTCATTTCATACAAAATATCTAAACTAGTTCACAATGCATTGAAACGTTGCTTACACAATTAAACTCTAAAAATATTTCAGTCTCCCTGTGGAGAGCCAGCTTCAGTCAACTTGTTAAACTGAAACGGATGACAGAGAACATCAGCAGATGTTTCAGTGTGATATGAGAATTGCAGTAGTAGTTGACACACAGCCTCCTGTTTAATTTTAATCAACTGGTCCAATAAATGTGCAAGTGCAACTTGTAACTTTTGAAATGCAGAATATCAACAATGAGAGGCTGTTGTAATGATGTTTAATGAATATAACATTAAATATACTTCTTTTGAAAAAACTTTTAAGCAATAAATCAATTTGAGAATTTTAGAAAATTTAATGGAAAGATGACAAAATTTGGAATACAGTATCAAACTTATCTCGCCGGTCTCATAGTGATGTTGATAAAATACAGACCTTTTACTGTACACTATTTGCTTCTTCATGCAGTGTCTTTCCTCACCTCTCTGCTAGGAAATATTACATTATTAATTGACAACCACAAGAGGAAAGTTGTGTCCTAAAGACATAATTTACACATGTAAAGTTTAATACATGTTGGAATTCTTCAGAAATAAAAGTGACATGACCCCAAAACTGAGTTTTATTTTTTAAATAGGGTATAATACATTCAATACGATTATATATTTATTACGTAATGATTTTTAATATTGGAAAATCATAGCATCGCCTACAGAAAGTAATTATTTCTTGAAAATGTCAACAGATTGATGTCAGTATTTAAAAGCACAAGAACTATAGCATTTTTCAAACTTTAATAATTTAATATTTAATTGAAAATACTGATACCAAACGCTTTAAAATATACTTGATTTATCATGGTAAAATATTGGAGTTAAAAAATTTGTAATCACTGATTTCTGTTTATAGGTTTAAAAATGTTTCATCGTATACTTTAAATCTTGAAATAAAATTACAGACTTAGATCATTCCTTAGAAACATCCTTGTTTGATAGCTTCAAGAAAAACTAGTATTTTAAAAATATAACTTACTGAGCTCAATTTTGGCTTCAAAAGTAAAAAAAAAAAAATAAAATAATAATCTCCTGGCTGCATTAAGAACTTGGAATCAAAGCTGATTATGCAAGTGTATAGCCAAGGATAAGTTTAGTTTTTTGGTGTTATAACTTTGGCAAGATCATACCAACACATTTGAGCTTTTTCATTTTTTGTGTAAGTTTAACCTTAGTCTTAAGGTTTTTGACACCTGAAGAAGAGGATAAGATCCCAATCCTTGAAATGCAGTGTTATATTTCTTAATATATAATGATGACAAATGTCTGATATCCTCTTATCCTTTCAAATCATCTATTTTCAATAACAAACTAAACAAAGATTTCCTTGTTGTTGGTAAAATGAGAAAGGACACAACCATTATCTCGCCAAACTGCTTGAGAAACTAATAATAATTAACTAATGGAGAGGGCATATAAAATTAAAACAAATTTATTCATTTTATTGGACATCTAAAATGAGTCCCATGAACTGAGGTTTATTATTTCACTATGTTCTGTTCCAACTCAATCATAACAGTTAGATAAGTGCATCAACAATAATGACCACAAGAATAAAAATGAAGAAATTTACGTAGTAGGATTATACAACAAACTTTACGAAAACAAGTATCCATTTAAAACTGTATTAAACATAATCAATGTAATTTTTATTAGATAACAAATGCTAGAACATGTTAAGAATTAATCAATTAAAGGTTTAAAACTAGTATTAATATTAATACACAACTAATTTTAAAAATCAAACTCAGTAATTATAATAATAACTAAGAGAAAATATGAATATGAACAGAGATCAGTAGGCCTACTGTGTTCACTGATAAGATTTTAATATACAGGAATAATTTACCATAATGGAAATAAGAAATAACATTCTTTTAAGCCACAATTTCATAAAAATGTAATGCATATAACTGCTTAAATTATATATGACTTATTTCACACACGTTTGTGTGTGTGAAATAAGTCAAATAAAATTATATTCAAAACTAACATTTCACTTAAACATTTTAGAGGGAAAACAAACAGAACAATAACACTAAAAATATGTAAAGATTAATTTTGTCCATACAATTATTTATGTTTATCCTTATTAAATGTTATTTGACAAATGTAACCCAGAGTACAAACTAACATTGTATCTTTAACATACCTTTTGAACTGCATTAACATTTTAACAGATAAGGTTTTTTTATCTATCTGTAAGCTATAATTGTAAAAAAAAACATTTACATAAACTAATGGTCAAGTGCAGAATGAAATTATTTTTCATATCATATATTATATAATTTTTGAGACAATTTTTTTGAGTAAAAAATACAGATTTTTGAAGTGTTTATACACACATATTGTCTGTTCATACTATTACAATTATATTTCTCCATAAAACTAACACTATTTCACTATTAGTGTACGTACACTATAACATTAGTGTGCTGGAATTGTTTACTCAAGAACTGTAAAAGTATTTTTGATTGGATTAATTTATTGAAATATTTACAGATGTCTATAATATTATTTCTTAATCAGGAAGGTAAATGAAACTCTCTAGTATTCCTTGTGTGTGTTTTTTTTTAGATATAGATCAAATAAAACTAAAAACTACTATAATTTGACATTGTTCACCTAACAGTTTTATATAAAAACAAAACATCCTCTTCCAAGACCTGAAGTTTGATTTATTCTCTACTCGGTTATTAAATATACATGAATACACACTAGTTAAAGTTCATATCAAAGTATTGTGAAATTCAAAAATAAAGAACCACGATACCAAGCGAATTTGTATAAACTAAAATTAATTAAATGCACAACACAAGATAAGGTATATGTGGTGAATCTGTTACTTTTAGTCAGGACAAAGTTTCATGTGGTTCTGGACTCAGCATGGTGGCAGTGTTGATTCTATTAACACGTTCGCTGCGGGCCACTGTCTGGACAGTCCTGTGACCCTCGCCAAAACTGCGAGGCACTGTCCGGACAGTGCCGATACGCACAATGCATTGCTTATTCGTTTCGCTTGTCACGTGCTGCGATCTTGCGGGAATTGTCTAGAACTTTTCAAGCTTGTTCTAGATGAAGTATACTTACTTTCTGATACGTCAGTTCATCCTGGAAATGCGGGCCTACTGTCCCGACAGTGCCAGCGAAACAGCTGAAATTTCACATGTTTATTGCTATTATGAACCAGTAGAAAAACAATAAAACACGTGTTCCTAATTTCTTTTCCCTTGTGTTATTGTTTTCGTGAGTATACGTATTAGCAGCTAGGCTTGTTTACAAATTGGATAGGTTATTACTACTAAATTAAAAGTAAGGTAATCTTTTACCGGTATTGCGATTTTATCTATATGTGTGGTGTCAATATTTTTCTTGTACACAGTATACACATATTTTGCTTTGTTGTATACAGTACGTATTGTCTCCTTAGTAAATTCATTCAAACGATACTTTGATTTGTTTTACTGTACGGACAGCACGCGGCAGCGATCTGCACCGCGGGCTCTGTGGGTGTTTTACGCTATGTGCAGGACTACTGTCCGGACAGTAGCGTTGTCTAGCAACGGAACCTGATGCATATCAAAGTCGATTGAAGTATTCTTGCTACTTTTGGACATCGCACAACACATTTGGTAAGTTATAGTTAAATTTTATATAGCCCTGTCATATGTTAATATAAATGATGCCATGCCAAAAATGCGGGCCACTGTCCGGACAGTCCCGATGATTATGAACGTAATATAATCGAATATCATTATTTTATAGCGCATCAAACCAAAATAACGCCAATTCAACGAAAATCGCAAGTTCGAATTTTGCCGCATATCGAGTACATCATTGGCCGCTCTTGCCGCAGCGAACGTGTTAACTAACCTTATCCATGTATACGACTATTTTATAAGAAAATTCTAACATATCGCACTAGTTTCAAACAGTATATTCAAAAAAATATGGTCATAAAGGCAAGTAAATTTATGGTCACAGCATCTTTATTTTAATCATGCATTAACACTTCCCACTCAAATGATCTGAGATTTGTTTTCCCTCTAGATATTTAATTTTGAAAAATAACTGCACATTTCATTATTTCTTTCATTTGGGTTTGAATTATATTTATTTTATAAATCATGGATGACAAGATATTCATATTAAATAAAATCAATACATTTATATTAATGCGTACTTTAGTATTTCTATTCTGTGAAGTTATGAAATAACCTAAATAAAAAGATTATCTAAAGTTTAATTTAACCCATTGCAGATCACTGATGAGCTGGGCTGGTCACACAGCGGCCGGGCCTAACGGTGATGAGCTAAGATGATGAGCTCAGGTCGCAAAAACAGTCTGCTTTTAAGTTTCCCTCCAAATAGTTCTTTTAATGTCTGATAGATCAAGCGATCGTCTTCGCTTGTCAACTAAGAGTGTTTAACAACGGTCTATGTTTAGAGTTTTCAAAAGTTTTATAAATATCCTACAGATCGCAGTTGTATGTCGAAGTTGAAAAATCATTCATATGAGTTTACTCTCTGCTTTTTAGCGCTTCTGATTGGATGTTTTCCTCAGTTGTTATAATACTTTTGAGGTTAGTGACACAACTAAAAGACGCTGACGTACATGTTGGCGGGTTTAGTCTAGACAATGGCCCGGATGTTGCAATCGCTTCGCCCGAGTCGCTTTATTTAGACTATGATTCAGACATCATCCCTGCCACCCTGGAACCTTGCTCGCGTGTTATCGTTCCTACATCACGGATACCCCATCAGGCCCATGTTCCATCTGAACAAATACCTTCACAGCTGAATTTTCTAATATACAATAGCGAGCGATACGATGTGGCGCACCATTGCTGTTTGTGCGGCCGCTGACTGTAAATTAATTCGTGCCCACTGGTGCCCGCGCGCCAAAACAACACGATCCGCAATGGGTTAAATAAGAATATAACATATTTGTTGAATATGTTGTGTCATATTTTTTGGATATTATAAATACCAAATTAGCAAACTATAACAGCTATTTAGAGAGAAAAGAAAAATTAAGTAACAAATTTCTTGTTTTTGATTGCTTAGTTGCAGAAAATTTTAGATAAAAACTGGTTTAAAACGTTATTTTTCTAACACTTTTAAGATATAAAATCAAAATATCTATGCAAAGCTTCAATAGTGCTTTCACAATTTAACAACACATTGCCGATAACAACATCCATTTTATTCTCCAAGAATCTCTGTCATAACAAAAATAAAATATATAAGACCAACTAATAAGATAACAAATCAACCAACTACACTGTAAGCTAAACAAAAAAGTGATTAAACATCTCATTGGAAGTTATTGGTTTGTGAGCATTTATTCAACAAACATTTTAGTTTATATGATTTATTTACCAGTGAAACTATTTTCAAATTTTCTGAAACATTCTAGAGGTAGTAGCACATGTAAAAGACCAACATTAATATCTACTAAATAAACTAATACTGTCTAAGTACAGTCAAAGGACATTGAACCACCAAGAGTGGGGTAGGTCTGACATCACATTTTATGTGTCTTTTGCATAACGGATATCTCACAACATTAAGAGTGGAAAAGGGTTCATACATTTTAGTGTCTATTTCAAGAGTGGAAAGAAGGCTAAAATTTATTAACTGCTATAAAAATAGATCTTAACATTTAATGTAAAATTTCAATTAACTCTTCCACGCGTATTATGGAAAATCTCACACGGAAAACGCATATGACAGGAAATCTTGTAATTTAAGGTTTAGGACATTTATTCTGATGAAGCCTATTGTAATTTTTAAAAATTATTTAATGGCTAATAAGATTCTTGATTCTTAAGTTTATGTTTTCTGTTATGAATTGTAGTTTGTAAGACCAGTGATTGAATGTATTAGAGTGTTGAATGAACGTCAGACAACTGCTGTGCTCCTTTTATTGTTCTTGGCTTCCTGTTATCGACCCTAAATTGGTTTCTTGTAGCTACCGACTGCCACTTTTGACTTTACGCTGGCACATTGGGCGGGATTTTCGTTCAGGATGAGTGCCACAGTGCAGGAGATTTACGTGTAAGCTTTGTTCCTGTGAATGTTGCAACTAATATGTGAGAGTTTATTTATTTGAAATAGTGATTGCATCTGTGTTTGCAGTGAATTCTTCTAAGTTTTATATTAAATTAATTATAAAAACTGCTAACCCAAATAATACAAAATTTTACCAATTCCTTATTAATATTATAAAATGTATGCAACAATACAAAAATCATTAAAAAATTAGGTTTGATTTTTTCCAACAATAACTTCAAAAACTTAAATTCAAAAAGAACTTTAAAAATATTTAAAAGATTCTTTATTGTATTAGCACACTAGGGGGAAGAACAGAAATTTATATTTGGCGTTCTACAGGTTAAAAATAAAATGTGAAAAAATAATAAAAAGCTCCTTACAAACTTTTAATCATAACTTTTTTTAATAAAAACTTGAAGAATCTGCATCTATCACATTGAGTCACAAACCATGAAATTGAAGTATAAACACACAAAATAAATTATGAGCGCATATTGTGCATGCCAGTAATTTCATTACATTTAGAGAGACAAATACATCAGTTTCTATTTTTGTTTTGGGTTATTCTGAGAAAAAGATCAGATTTCAGGACTTGGAAAGTAGGATTTCTAATGACAAACAAATTCTACACGAATCTTGTTACCCATTCAATGTCAGATGACTTCAATGTCAAAATCGACTTTAATGGAAAAACAAAAACTCAATCGTTTATTATACTTTTATTTTTTATCTGCACTGTTCACAAAGAGACTTGTGACTTAGATGTGTTTTATTGACTAATCAAGTAGATAATATAATAAAAACTTCTTCTAAATCATAATGTACTAAATTACAATCACATATTTAATTATGCTTCTGTATTTGAAATCAAACACAGAAAGCAAACTTTATATAGTATAGTTTATATTACACAGCCACTTTATTGTAGAATCATTTTATTCCTGAAGTAAAATAGACAACTTGGTAAAAAATATCATAATAATAAGATAGATATTGAACACAAATGCATTATTTCATAGAAATGTAGCTGGAACTACACATTTGAGAAATTTCTATTGAGAGATCTTCCAAATAAAATCACAAGAAAATTTTACATTTGTCAATTGTAAATTCTATTTCAATTCAATAAGTTCCTCAGCGATAAAAGAAAATAAACTTAAGAGCTAAGTGAAACTACAAGTAATGTTCAGTTAAGAAGGAAAAACTAGAACAAACTGAAACTAAGTGTAAATAAAAAAACCTGAGATTAGCATACTGTACTAAAAGTTTAAGAGTGAAGTAATTTTGTAATCCAATATTGATAAACGATTAATTTCCTTAGTCAAATCACTTTACATGGAAGAAACGGTTCATCATAAGTTACACAAATCAACAAGTTTGTTTCACTTCTTGCGTTTGCCTTTCCTCCGTTGCCGAGTGCTATTCTCATTCCCACCAGTGTTGCCATCAACGCCGCCGCCACCTGACTGAGCGTACAGGTTGTTCAAGAACTCTTCAAGGTCAGGCTCACTAAAATTAAAAACAAAGTTGAAGTTTAAAATGTATTTTATCATGAATAATAAATAACAGTTTTAAAGAAATATAACAGATATTCCTACACAACAACAAACATTGCCAAAGTGTTACATTATACTTTACAAGTCTTATAATAAAGTAACTACTAATGTACCAATTACAATAACTTCAGATTTTGTGTATTAGTTATAAGTTATTACTTAATTGAAAAGTTTTTTAAATTTTATAGTTTTAATGTTGTCTAATTCTCATTATTGTTTTTACTGACTTCTTACGTAGCCATTGGATAGTTTTTGAAACATGTTTACTACATTGTATGAAGGCTGTTGAACTGCATGGTTTCATGTATTACATTTGAGTTTACATTTTTGACTTGTAGAATGCAATGACTGCTCAAAAACCATAATTATTAATATCAATTACTATGGTTTGGAACATATTTGTGGAGGCAAACATAAACAATTACCAGAATAGTTACAGAAACTTGCATCTATTAAAATATGTTACATTTAACAGAAGATAAATTACCAGTAATATAAAAAAGTAGTTAAAGGTAAGTCTAGAACTAAAGTTACAAACTTTATTCCGAATAACATGCTGATAAATTTAACCAGTTTTGTTATTAACTCCACATTATAGGGTTATCTTTATGTTAGAATAATTAAACTAAATGTGGAGTTAATAACGTAACAGATATGACTATAGGTCAACCGCTATTAAAGAAACCTGCGCAGAAGCAAATTTCTGAGCAGTAACACGCAGGAGGGGCCCCCCTCCGGCGGGGAGTTGGGGTGGGGAGTGGGACCAGCACCTTCTTGTATCTGTCTATCAGCTGTGTGGATCGTGTCTCGCTCTCACAGTTGTGTTTACACTGCAGCTACTTTACCTGTTCTATAACTATATATTTTTGTGTGTAGGCATATACAAGTATCGCAGTCTAAGCGTAAAATTTTAACAGATATATGTAGCCATAGATGTATCCAGGAAGCTTGCATTTTGTTTTGAGGTTAGCCGTGCAGCGGCACTGGCCATTAGAGATGTGTCGTTCAATTCGAACAGGTCAGTCAAGTGAACAAGTAATCCAGATCAGAGTGTTTCAAAAGACCCATTCACTTAGAGCGTTTCGTTCACTTTTTCCTGCCCACTGAATAAGCTTAACATTATATGGAAATAAGTACAAAAATATAGAGTTTATGCATTAGGTCACACTAGGTCCTCAAAATTATTCAATCGTTACTTTTGTTCACTGCTAATCGATTAAGAATAAAACCGTAATCGTATAACTCAACAGGGGGACAAGGGAGTTTCCCCATTTGTAGGGAATAACCTTACTTATGATAAATCAAAGGCATATCAATCAACCAAGTCCATTTATTATAAGTATTAACATTTAAAATATTTAGCAATGTATCTGGTAACTTACAAATACATTTTTTTAATAAGTTTTAATAGATATATATTTGCAGTTAATATATTCCTGAAGTACTATATTTATTGTTATGTATCTTTCAATTCACTGTACAATATGCTGTTTCTTCCTCTATTCGAATACTTTTTTACTAGCAAATCCTTTCGTTCACTCGGTCATTACATCCAGTCGTTCATTTTGTTCGATCAACACGATGACCGGTATAACACGCTCTACCGGGAAGGCTCAGTAACCCTGTACTGACCGGTTCAACTGACCGGGTCGCAGCAGTGAACGATACCGACTGAGCCGGATTAGTCAGCTGATCAAATAGAGTGAGCGCAGAACAGTGGTGGGGATAGATACCTGGAGGGGCATTTACCCCACCCTGCGTGAACTCAAATCAACCAAGGTTTTTTTGTAAGCAGTTTACCTATAACAACCAATCCATTGTCCACAAATACAAATTCCTCTCACTTAAGTTAGCAAAGGTAAAAGAAGATATACAGTTCAATAAGATATGCCTGAGCAAAAATATTATTCCCAATTATGTTCAATTAAAAACTAAGTCTACATCAAGAACTGCACTAAAAGCATTACAAAGAGGGAAAATAATATGGATGAAAGAAGAAATTAACAGTTTATATGCAAAAATGAATATTATGAACAGATCAATCGAAGAAATAAAAACAGAAATTAAATTAACATTTTACCAAGACAGCATTGAAGAAACTGATATTAATACACAGCAATGGATCAAACCCATCATTATGAAGAAATAACAAGTTCATCTTAAGAGTATTCATAAATTGATTAACTCATAGGAAGACAATTATTCAAAACACTATACATTGGATGATAATCAAGATTTCCACCCAAGAATAAAAAAACTTATCATCTATCCAATTTAATGATGAGATGGTCCTATTAGATAAATCCCTCAAATATAATATAAATCTTGATCATAAAATACCAATAATCAAAGATAACCTAATCAATTTAGAAACAGCCACAAAGAAAACAGACTCCAAGAACCTTTCCAATATAATTGTCCATGAACTAAACGAAAGTAATTTTAAAGTACAAAATTCCAAATCAAGTAAAACATCAAACAATGATATGAAGTTAGTATTGTCCATCTCAAGAAAACTAAAAGATAATAACTGTATAATATCAAAGGCTGACAAAGGGAATACAGTAGTAATTATCGACAGCCAAACATACCAAGAAAAGGTTGAAACATTCATTGACAACAATCTTAAAAAATTTAAAAAGAACCCAACCCAAGAATACACAAAACTTATAAATGCCACAATAACTAAATGCAAAATTTTAACAAAAGCAGAGCAATACCAACTCAAAATGACAAATCCAAAAGCTCCTACACTAAAAGGTCAACCAAAGACTCATAAATCAGATATTCCAATTAGACCATTGGTCAACTTTCGTAACGCTCCTACTTACAAGGTACGTAAAATTTTAAATAACAAAATAAAAATTAACATGCATTTTGAAGACAATTACAGTATACCAAATTCAAGTAATCTGGCAAATCAAATTAAAGACATTCAAATTCCATTTAAACTCTTTCTTCATTTCCTTTGATGTTAAAACATGTACTCAAACATTCCAAAACAAGAAATAATTCAAATTAGATAATCTAATAAAACACAGTCAACTTGAAATGAATGAAACTGACGATATCTTATCATTGACAATCCACTGTTATCAACATTATTTTCAATACAATAAGGACTTTTACAAAAAAGAAGATGGGTTAGCAATGGGATCTCCTCTTTCAGGCCTTCTCGCATATATATATATATATATATATATATATATATATATATATATATATATATATATGCAACATATAGAAAACAACAAAATAATGAGCGATACTAATCCATTTAAAGAAAAAATAATTTACTGGTTTAGATATGTTGATGATATCTTACCAACGGAGATGAGAACCAAGCAGAACAGTTTTTAACATTTCTCAATTCTATATCCCCAACAATTAGTTTTCTAAAGAAATCCAAAAAGTCAAAATTAACTTTCTTGATATAAGCATTCATAATCTTAATGGAAATCTCTCATCTGAAATTTATAGACAAACAACCCAAACAGATCTTCTAATACCATCATCCTCTAACCATCCATGGAAACACAAATTAGCAGCATTTCACTCAATGATAAACAGAATGTTAAATATACCAATGAGTGATGAGAACAAAACTAAAGAAATGAGAAGCATCAAATATTTAGCTGTCAAAAATAGATATCAAACCCATATTGTAGACAAATGATTCAGAAGAAAACAAGAAAAATCAATAAAACCAACATAATACAACCTAATCCTAATAATAATGAAATTCAGAAATATATATGTGTACCTTTCAATACTAAAATAAACAAAGCTGTTCGAAAAACCTTTCAAAATTTTCCATCAGTTACCAAACAAGAAATAATACATTTAAACTTATTGAAAACAAAGTAAACCAAAAAGATGAAAAACAAGAATTATACAAACAATGTGGAGTATACAAAATTAACTGTAGTGACTGTGAAATTATATTGGACAAACTGGCAGAAATTTTAATAAAAGGTTTAAAGAACATGTACAATCTTAGAAAACAAATAACATGTCTACAATCAAATCAAAT
This sequence comes from Homalodisca vitripennis, assembly GCF_021130785.1. NCBI lineage: Eukaryota > Metazoa > Arthropoda > Insecta > Hemiptera > Cicadellidae > Homalodisca > Homalodisca vitripennis. Next base: position 47,767,682 of record NC_060207.1, on the reverse strand, counting down.
TTCGCTGAACATTTATTAGAAACTGGACATAACTACAAAAATATTGAAAAGAACATGGAAATTTTGGATATCGAAAGCAATGGAGAAAAATTAAACAGGCAAGAAGAATTACACATTTATCTAATTATAACAAAGATCCTCACAACATATTAAATAGCAATCTAAAAAATAAGACAAATCCTATCTTTGAAAAAATATTAAACATAGAATACTAATCAAAATTACAACTGTGTCATATAAATTTAACATCTGTTTAAATCCACATATGTATATTTCGTTGTTTGTTTATTATTTAGTTAGAGGTTAATGTTCACACTAAAGATGGTTTATACTGAAACACGTCTCTGAAATAAAATAATTTTCAAAAAGGGTTTTTTTAGTTAACGTTTCATTATTTTAATCAGTTTTATTTTCACTAATGTGTATGTGTACAACAAATTGAGCCAACAGAAACAGAGGTAAAAAACTTCATAAATGGCAGCTGGCGGAGTTATTGTAAAAGTAAATCTGATAAACCACGTTTTAAGAATCAGCATAATGCTGATCAGCTGTAGCATGCAAATAGACAAAGGAGAGTTGTGGTAATCCAGAAACCTAAATATAGAAAATTCAAACTACAACCAATATTTATAAAATTATATTTTATTAATTTGGTTATCATTCAATGGATTTCATTAAAAAAACACATTTATTATATTTGGTATTTTGCATAATGCAGATCGGCTGTCATTCACAAATAGACACGCTCTGATGTATGAACAACATAGAACAAGTACATTTTCAAGTTACGTTTAAAGATTCAGTGGATTCGAGATTCACCTTCAACACATCACTAAGAAGAAGTATTGAATCAACAAATAGAGCTGAAACTGAAAATAACTACGTCATAAATCATGTTTCCAAATTAATCACGTCCTGATTCAAGGTGCTGTCAAATTATTTCTTGATTTCATAAGGTCTTAGAAACAGAAAATTTGTTTTTGAGATTTTCCCAGTTCTACAGCAAGATTCCCGGCTTATTCCTGAATGGGTGGCCACCCTAATAAAGTGAAGGGGTAATTCGCCTGTTACTTACTTGTGACTGTCCTTGTGGTGGTGGTGTTGGTTCTGTTTGCCCAGGACAATCCTGTATTGGACCGCATGACTGTTGGCCTTGAGATGCTTGAGGTTGTCAGCCTGACAAGCTGCCCACTCTGTTATATCGTAGACAGCACCTTCCATACAGGCGTAATAGTGCCACAACAACCCAAGCATCCAACTCTCGGCCCAAATATCTCCCTACACATACATAAAACATACTTAATACTTTATTTATTTGTCTGCAAAGAATAAAATAAACAAAATGCCATTACTTAGCCATGATTGTAAGGTTTATTCAATGGGTTTTGTATGCAGTCTTTTCATATACTATGAGAAATCATACACAGAATCATGAAATCAATTAAAACTTCAAGCGTTTATTTCACTACCATAATATCACCACCCCAAACCAATGTTTAAGCATTTTAGATATTTTCTTATTGATGTTTTAGAGTTTTTCAGTTTTATATGTAATTAAATTACACATCTAATTGCCATAGGGTATTCAATAGGGCATTTGGACTCAAAAACACAATACAATGATTCCTCTTACTTTGAAGTAGTAGGGTAATTAGCGCTTATAGGGTTACAAGAGAGAATAATCCCTAAGATCGTGCTAACAGATGAATTGAAATTAGCAGTTCACACTTACTGGAGTATACAAATTTTATATTTGTATAAGAGTGTTCTTTGGTGAAATACACATTGGAGTTTACAGTGAAATAATTAGTTTTACTATGACACATTTTTGAACATAAAACATTAAAAAACCAGTTTTGGAAAATGACATATGGATTTCAACTATATATATGTTACTTCCCGAAATTTCATCTACAATTGGAACAATATTCCATTTAGATTAATATGAAAATGTAGAAATACAAATTTTGTATTTATAGTAATCCATAATAATATTTTTTAAATAAAGAGTTGATTTTGAATATATAAAGAAGAAAATATTCCAATACTCATAAACAAGTATTATTGGTTACCAATATTATATGTGAGACAACATTTAACTCTGACAGCTTCTTTAAGTCAAAGAGAAAGTCAATTTCGGTAAATCTTACATCTCATACATATATTGAATAAAGAAAAACTATTTCTACATTTCGCCAAATGATACTCTCAACACTACGTCAGTGAAATCTATGGTAGGATTAGAAAATGATTATTACAGTGTTTTAGCTATACATATAAATGAGCACTGATGTGCACAGGGATCAGGATTGTTCTTGTTCAAGTGGTAAATAGCATCCATACTTCTCGAGCAGAATGATGTATTTTGCACTGAGCACAGAATCTGGCAGCGTAGCAGGGTCGTTGTATGATAGTTCTTTTATGTCTTTTGCCACAATTTGTACACCTGCAAAGAAGAAAGGTTTACATTAAAAGAAAAATATAGTGTAAATTTCAAATCAGATAAGTATAAAAAGAAAAATCTTGGTTTAAATTAATTGAACAACACTATTAAGCTAACACAAAAATTTAAAACGTGCAATCAAAAATTGGAACATCCAAACGTAAAAATAAATTAATTAATATAAACAAATTCTCTGATTAGTCTTTTTATTAGGCAGGTTTGTTTGCAAACAGACTTCACCTTCAATATGTAATTGAAACTGAAATCTGAATATGGCAATATAAATTAATATAACTCGAGTTTGAGGAAGCAGAAACATCAACTTAAACTGGTATAACGGGTTGGTATCTTTCATGATAAGGCTTTTATTCAAGGATTATGCCCTGCATACAGTGCTCAGGATTAGTACATTTTAAATACTTTGAGCCATCATTTCCGGATAATCGGTGATTAACTGTTCAACAAATCAATGAGTGATTATGCATGACAAATAAAACATATTAATTATATATAATGGTTTTGTTACAAATTCACAATCACATAAATTTAATCAAAACTGGTTCATACGTGGAAACAATGTTTCAAGTGTTATCACTGATACATTTCATAGATACACTTTTTTTCTTTAAAACATGAGCAATTAAAACATGATTTTTGACAGTAGATAACAAATTAATTACAAAGCTTTATATTTCAGACCATATTTTTCAAGAAGCAAAAAGTTTATAACCTATTGTTATATTTTGTTTCAATACATATATAAGTATCTACCATTCTGTTTTAGATTATATTGTTTCAGTATTTTAACATGATAAATCAATTGACTAGATAAAGCGTTATTACAATATTACATTTGTGATTTTCCTGGAAAAGTTTTAATTGTTTTACATTAAAATGTTGACATGGAAATATCTGTTGAATTTAGAGAACAAACAACAGTAATAAAATGTGGAAAACTACAAAGGTAAAAAACTGACGTTTTAATGAGTTAAAGTTATTATTTATAAAATGAAATTGAAATAAGTGACCTGATTGTGTTTGCTGCATATTCCATTTTGTGGTGGAGCTGAGACAGAAGTTCACTGAGTTCACTCCAGGCCTGCTCAACTTGGTGTGTCTCTGCTACACATCTGTCATATGCACTTCGTCTTTCCTGGGAAACACAAACAAATTTTTAAATTACTACTCTATGTTTAATTCAAATGTAAACGATCCCAGATATATGTTCACTTGCTGTATTTGTTATTTAAAATGGCAAGATTAAATTAAAAAAGGTTTACACATTTGTATTTCACTTTAATGATACAATGGTTGATATCAATTCCACATAATAAATAAAATGGAAAGATATCATCATTAATGACACAGTGAGATAAAAACTTTAAAGCTACATTTCAAGGCTTAAAATAATGTTATGAAGTTCTAATTTAACACCTTGCCTGCCACCATAAGAGATTCTCAAGATTCCTGGATTGCAGCTTGTGCAGTCGTGTTTTTGGTTGTGAAATTAGTTTTGGACTATTGATACTGGTTAATAAAATTGATTTTCACAAAACACATGTTAAGGGGATGGGGGGTTAACTCAGACCCGATCGGGTCTGCAACAATATTTTTTAAACGAAAATTGCCTTTAAAAAATTGTTGCCGACCCGATCGGACCAACGTTCAAATTTCAGTCGACCTTGATATTTTACTTTATACTACTGTGATGACAGAGTGTGCGCGCACTGGCTGACTAGCGCCAGCTGTTACCAGACCCCAGCTGGTGCCAGACACAGTACTCACTCGTCCCTTTTCCTTGCCGCTTACAGCTGTAACGCGAGTTGTTTCGCGCCTAAATACTAACCTCATTGATACTTCAAGTCTTTACATTCACGCTGTGTCTATCCGTGTGCGTAGGCATTATTGTAATTGTGTTAACAACTCTCCAAGATGGGTGAAAACCTAGAGGACAATGACATACAGTTGTTTCTGGACGTTCCGATGAGCAGTGAACCTGACATTCTCGGAGTGAGTGAAGGCGGAATCGGAATAAACATTGATTCTGATGTTTCTGATTCGGACAACATGGAGGACGACGAGGACTTCCATCACTTATGACTCTATATTTGAAACTGATGACGAAAGTGCTGTGGCTGAGAATGAGAATGATGTTTATGAGGAAATGGAGGTAGGCCTAGACGTAAACTTAGATAATATTTCTGGAAATACTATAAATAATGTGAGTGAGAACGGCGGTATCGAAAATGCTAGTTTGAACTTGATCAATGTAGATAATGAGGGCCAGGAAGCTTTAGTTGTTGGGGATGACACTATTCTCGCCGAGAAGTATAAAAATCTTAAGGGAAAATCAGATAAGGTAAATATGAAAGTAGAGGAAGAGGGTAAATGGAAATTGTTTTAAGGTAAACAAAAAGATATATTGTTTTTGTTGGAAACGAAAAGTTTAATTTCAATCTACCAAACACAGCAAAACCAATTGATTATTTTTCCTTGTATCTAACTGACGATATCCTTGGAGATCATGGTTGTCGAAACCAACAGGAATGCTGCACAAGTGTTAAATACAATGAGACTAAATCGCAGCAGTAGGCTTAAAAAATGGACAAGCACCAATATCGATGAAATGAAAAAGTTTTTTGGACTAGTTTTGTATATGGGCTTGGTCCGAATGCCTGAAATAAGTGACTACTGGTCATCAAAGATGCTATATAGAAATTTGGTAGCAGGTCGTGTAATGAGCCGGAACCGGTTTCAGTTGTTATTACGCTTCTGGCACTTCAATAACAACGAAAATATGGACCAAGAAGGCCGTTTGTCCAAGCTTTTGTCTCACCTCAATGAGTGTTTCAAAAGGAAAAAAAAGTCCAGGTAAGGAGCTTGTGGTTGACGAGAGTATGGTCCCATTCAGAGGTCATCTGCTTTTTAAGCAGTACCTCCCTAACAAAACCCACAAATGAGGGATCAAAATATTTAAGATCTGTGACACAATAGGCTACACTTATAAAATAAAAGTGTACATGGGGAAGGGGACCTGCAATGAGGATGGAGTGACAGTAGCGACGTCAGCTGTCATGGAGCTAATGACTGACTATGTAGATAAGGGTCATATACTATTTGTGGACAATTTCTACACATCCGTGGATCTTGCCAACACTCTATTAGCAAGGGATACTCACTTAGTAGGTACGGTCACGAGCAACCGTGCCTGGTTTCCCCACAAAATTACAATCCCTCCACAGCTGAAGATAGGGAAAGGTGAAATGAGCTGTTTAGAGTACCCTTCTGGCATAGCGTACACAAGGTGGGTGGACAAGAGAGAGGTAAGACTCATGTCCACAATTCATCCTCCAGGCTACGTTGACACTGGAAAAAAAACCATACAGGGTGATCCTATAATGAAACCCTTTGTTGTGGTAGAATACAACAAGGCTAAAATGGGCATAGACCTGTCAGACCAGATGTCCTCCTACAACACGCCAGTGAGGAAGTCGATGCGCTGGTACCACAAAATCGCAGAGGAATTACTCCTGGGAACAGCCATCGTGAATGCATGGCTTGCTTATAAGAACGATACAGATGCTACCGGTACTGCCCAAAGAGGAAGGAAAAATGTTTACTCCATGAAAACGTTCAGAGAAAAACTAGTGTTTAGCCTCCTGGGGTTAGAAGATGAAATTGTGACTCCTGTTCACGTAACTGGTCATCACTACGTTTCAAAATCATCTACGTTTGTTGGAGAAGGTAAAAATAAATGTAGATCAAGAAAAAATTGCAAGATTTGCTACCAAACAGCTATGCTTCAAGGAGGTCGACTTGCAGCCAAGAATCTTAAAAAAGTGACCACTTTTTGTGAATTATGTCCAGGGAAGCCTTATCTCTGTAAAGACTGCTTCAAGAATATTGACAAATAATTTGAATACAACTATGTAATCCTCTATTTCACATATCTTTGTAGTCTATTCATAATAAACTTAAAACCTTGCTATCCTCAAACATATCTTTGTAACCATAATAAACTTTGTTTTTCATAACAAATTGAATAAGAAATTTAATTTACTACCCAATAACTCAAAACTAGCAGCTTCAAATATTTAATTTAAAAAATTCCCCATACAATTTTGGCGAGGAAAGTACAATATTAAATTAAAACAACATTTGTTTCAATTATTTAAAAATGTATAAAAGAAAAAAACCTAAAACATTTCCTTTAAAAAAAAAAACATGCCGACCCGATCGGGAGTCAAATGTTAACGATATTGCGTGGTGTTTTTAGCTAACCTATAAACAACAAAACGACGCCAGACAACGTTCTCTGATTAGTCTCATATCTGTTTAGAAAACTTAGTTCAGTCATTTGCCACTAGAGTCGAGCGTAACGCCCACAGCGGCAACAAAGAAAAACAATGGAAACATCATTGTGCCGGCCGATCGGGTCGGCATTGCCGAGTTGTAGCAATTACGTCGCCGACCGATCGGGTCAGCATGGCAGGCAAGGTGTTAATTTCAAGTTTAGTTTACAGTTACAAAAAGCACTTAATGCTAGATAAGGTAACAGGGGAAATTACCACCTAGTTTTTACAGGTAAATAACAATATTTATAATTCTATTCATATCTCATATAATATATAATGAACATTGTATACTATGACCAGGGCAGTGGCTCAAGACTGGACAGTGTGCCACTTGAGATTCAAATTGTTAACATTTTATTTATTTATTTGACGGAAAACCCTTTGTAAAAAAAAAGCTTTCAACACGGTACATACTATCACTAGAATTGACAAAAAATGTTACATACTTTACTGATAAGATATTTAAAGACCACAATAATAATAACACATATTTTGCATTTTCAACTCAACAACAGTTGATGGCTGCCCAAGCAAGAGAAATTTATAAAACCCAAAGTGTAAATAAAGTATGGAATAACAAGAAGAAAATACTAAGATAACAACTAAGAAAATAAATCAAATGGATACCAACTCTTAACTTTATGATGGATTAAAACTAATAAAATATTAATCATGCTATTTATCATCTGAGATTATCAATTATCGTTCACTATAAAATCAACAATATAACTATTTTAAAAACATTAGTTAATTTTTCAATTCCTTCCTTTGTTACTTAATTGCTATTGTCGATCCAGTTGAAATTACTTACGGGTTCACCAATAAGTTCAAATGCATGAACTAAAATTTTGAATGCTTCTTCTGCTCCTGGTTGAGAATTTTTGTCTGGATGTACCAACACTGCCTGTTTCTTGTAATATTTCTTAATGTCATCATCTATACAGTGATTTGTCACTCCCAAAATGCTAAAAAGAAAAATAATATCTAAGTCTAACAATATAACAATAAAAATAAAGTAATACCAATATTAACCCTTTTAGTGCCGCGAGTCACGCTCCGTGACGACGGGTATCGGTGCGAAAAATGTCGTCTTCACGGAGCGTGACGATTAGTATTTGATTTATTTTAGTACTCTTGATATTGTAATAACTGGCTAATATCAATGCAGACGTCTTCCTAAGATAACCGAGTATTCGGATCGATCGATGTTTGATGTTCAATATCAATTTTATATCGATCATTGTATACATAGTGAATTCGAATTGGTTCTTAGTTTACATTGTGTTGAGTGGCGTTGCGTTCTGTTTGTGCTGTGAGTTTGAACCTTAGTTTCGTTTATTTTTATTTCGAAATGGAACGAAATAAAGTTAATTGTGATGACTGTGGTTTATTGAGAGCCCTTTTAGAAGAAGTTGGAAGTGGTGGGGAGTTGGAAACTACAATGGGAACGTTGGTTGCTGACCAAAGTGTAAGGTATGATGGTACGCCTGCACAAAGTAGTATCTTGGTTGAAAATCCCACTCTAGATGTAGATGTAGACGATGATATTGATATGTCACCTAGGCCTACAGCAGGTCCTAGTGGTGTTTGCAATATCTTACCAAGAAAGAGGTATAGGCGACCTAACCTAGCTAGGCCTATAGGCTATGATTTGGATGTGTCAGACACTACTGTGGATGACACAGATGAGGACAAGGACTACTGTCCTAGTGACACTGAACCCTCCACTGACCATTCCAAACCTAAATTAGGAATGAAACAAAGAGGCCGTAGAGAAAGAGGAAGAGGTTTCGCCATGGGGATAATGCAATTGCATAATGATTATATTGCATTATAATGCATAATATAATGCATTTTTCAATCAAATAAGCATTTAGTATATACTATTACATTGTTTTTACTGTTTCTTATAGTGGGTACAATGGTTTGCATTACTGTCCTGATTAGACCTTAGATTTGCGTTTGGTACGCGTTGTAAGGTATTTTTGTTTTCCAAAAAAATTTTTTTTGCTGCTTGAAAATAATATATTATGTAGGTACTGATTTTTTTCAGTTTTAGATGTACTTTGCAAATGTATTAATTGTTTTAACCCTTCAAGGCGGGAGTATTTAAATGCAAGCCGGACCCTGCTGCGGGACTATTTTTCCAGATCGCGCCATATTTTCGCAAGCTTTTACAAAAACTTTTTTTTCTCGGGCTGTAGACACTTTATCAATACAATTGTTTTATTGAATTACAAAAAGAAAAATTAAATGCAATAACACTCCCGAAAATAACCTCACTCTAACCAAACAAAGATATATATACCCAACACGTTGCTGCACATTTCACAATAACCTACATTATAAATGTAAGTTATACACACTCCTACGTGATTTTAAAGTTACAACACTGATCAGGATAACTATAAAATGTAGCTTGCCATTATATTATTCAACAAAATAATATTAAAAACACAAGACAACAATCACAGAACGCATTGCATAGCAACAAGTTGCACCGGCGCGAACGAACTGAGTACGCACAATGTCAAGATCAGATGCTCAGTTTTGTAAACAATACAGCTGTCTCTGTCGCACTCATTTTCGACTGCAAACAGCTGCAAAAGATCGACCAACTCATAGACAACGTATTCCATATAGCCTGAGTCCGATATAGTTCACCAAAATAATGACAGGTTTCACCACATGACGGAATGTCGTCATGACGTTAAATACACGTCAAACCGCAGCTGACTACACTTTTGGGATGACATTTTATACACGTCAAACCAGCTTGAAGGGACTCAAAGTCAAAAATTTTTTTATTTTTGTTTAAGATTATAAATATTTAGTACAAGTTTTTTACAATAACTAACAAACACAGTTACGCAACATTTATCATAGAACACAAAAAAAAAATTCTATAAGTCTATCACAAAAAATGGATTTTTTATAATTTTTTAACCAAACACTTATAATTTTTGCTCAGATTGGCCTGGCACTTTACAGCCAGGAAGGCGTTCAAGGTCGCGGCACTAAAAGGGTTAAATATAATATTCCAATTGAAGTGTCTTAATAATAGAAAACAGTTAAGAAAGTATAATTTCATTCTGGAATTTTAACATCTTGTAATTTATTAATTTAAATTCATGATTAACCCTTTAACTGCCACGTTCATGGATTCGCGACGACACACGAGCACCTGTTTTAGTTACATACTATAGCCTCCCAACGCAGAATATTTTTTCTATTTTTAGGAGTTTTTGACATTTCATGTTAAACAAGTTATTTAAAGTTTAATAAATAAAGTAAACAATGTTTACAGACTTCTCAAATAATGTCAATTTGTTACATAATTACAGCATATTACCACTACCACACAACTATCTACGAATAAACATCAGACATCACCTTGTAACATATCAACGTAACCTTTCCCAAACTCGTGTACGATACAAAGCAGGTAGCGTCCAAGTAGTTTCAGTAATGTCTACAAGATTGCACCACCAACTGGTCAGCTATTTATCTTCTAGATATTTCTGACATAATAGAACACCAATTAATACAAAATAACAACTGGTACCAAAAAATAGAACAGCTGATAATATGAAAACAAGTATATTCAGGCCTGGCGGTTGTTTACAAAACTAGAGTTGGATGATATATCTCGAACGTGGTGCTTAAAGGGTTAAATTGTATTTCATAATTACAATTGAATTGACAATCAATAATAACAAATGGGCATTAAAATAAAATTGTTAACAATCCTTTTCAAGCCAGTCATTTGTTGTGCTCATTAAAAATGAAAGGATCACTGAATATATTTTAAGAACAAAGTTATTAAAGAAAATGAAATAAGTTATACATTTTAAAGAAGTAGAAGGCAAGGTTTCAAATAGGTATTTGAACTATTTTTTGTTTGGTTTGAGAGAACAGGTATAAATTATTTATTTAAATTCATGATTAATCCTTAACTGCCACCAAAATGTTTAATAGTTCTGCTCCTGGTTGAGAAGTTTTTATACCTAGCAACAGCATGCTAAATATAAAAAAGTCATCTATTAGATTCAATGTTTGTTATTTTAAATAATAAAGTTCAGCTCTGCAGCTTCTGCACAATGATTCTATATATTTTACAATATATTATTTGTACAATAGAATTTTTTAATACAAATTTATTAATTTTCAATATTATTTTATATATTTTATGAAAATGAATATGTTTATATATTTTGCTTTTACTTATGTCTTTGTTTTTTCACACCTAAAAAACAAAGACCACTTAAAATTAATATCACAGTCTGTGAGAATTAAATGAAATAGCAACACTTATTTAAATATTTTGCCCGGCTATATGTTTTCGTATCCATAACTAACATTAAGTCATAACACTATAATCTTAGTGATATCCAAAAATATTATGATTTGAAATTGTAGTAAAATAATGTGTCAATAGATAAATATTAATTTGCAACTGACAAAAAACACTAAGCTGAAGTGTGATCTTGCTATTTGTGCAACATAGGGGTATGTGGAAACTGTGTTTTCCCAATATGGCATTACAGCAGACAAAACATGTACTTATCTAAACCCTTTGAGATAGGACAGCCAGTACTACTGGCCACACAAAACCCAGACAGTGTGGACTATTTACTGTGTCAGCTGTCTCCAGCTTTCGGATGGCCAGTACTACTGGTCACACACATAAACCCAGACAGTGTAGACTATATACCGTGTCAGCTGTCTCTGGTGCTCGGATAGCCAGTACTACAATTGGCCACACACAAAACCCAGACAGTGTGGACTATTTACCGTGTCAGCTGTCTCTGGCGCTCGGATGGCCAGTACTACTGGCCACACACAAAACCCAGACAGCGTGGACTATTTACCGTGTCAGCTGTCTCTTGCCTTCGGATGGCCAGTACTACTGGCCACACACCAAACCCAGACAGTGTGGACTATTTACCGTGTCAGCTGTCTCTGGCGCTCGGATAGCCAGTACTACAACTGGCCACACACAAAACCCAGACAGCGTGGACTATTTACCGTGTCAGTTGTCTCTGGCGCTCGGATAGCCAGGACTACTGGCCACACACAAAACGCAGACAGTGTGGACTATTTACTGCGTCAGTTGTCTCTGGCGCTCAGATGGCCAGCACTACTGATCACACACATAAACCCAGACAGCGTGGTCTATTTACTGCGTCAGCTGTCTCCAGCGCTCGGATGATCAGTACTATTGGCCAAAGTTGTCCTCGCTGACAAGTCAACTGCCATCTTGCTCTGCGTCATCGCTGACTGGGAATTTAAATGGTAGTACAATCTGCTTTTTTATGTAGGTCATTTAAAGTTTAAAAACCAGAAAACCTTACATCAGTATATATGTTTCTCTTTATCACACTTGCTTGTGTTGATTAAGATTATACAGTATAAATGAGTTGACTACAGCTGTTTCCAGTAGCCAAAACCATACTTTTCGCCCCCACTTGCACCTTTTCATGTGAATGAGTATGAAGAGATATACTGGTCAGAAATGTCAATCCCTCCCATCGATTTGTTGTATTTACTAACTATCTTAGATTTTTGAACCTCTTCCAATACCCCTTTCTTCTTCATACGATGTACTGTCTGTGTTGTGTTGTTATATAAAGTGCTTAACATAACAACCAAATTGGAGTATTTCCACAGGATTAGAGATATACCTTCTTTTCTAAAAGTCTTAATATCACCTTTTTTTGAATTTAATCTTTGCCACATTCACCTTTTGTTCAGCCTTGGTATTTTCCTTTGTGGTCTCACTGCTTCTGGTAGGAACTTTCTATTTGTAACAATAGTGCCCGTTTAGTACGTTTACAATAGTACACATTCCAAATACTGAAATAATTTATTGTCCTCTATAACAGAAACCACTCCTTAAACTGTTATAATATTACCATGACAAAAGTCTCTAAAAATGAGAAACTATATACTTATTTACAAAAACTATACAATATTTGTAAGGTAGTGGACAACATCGTGAATGCTGGTCTGTCTTACACCACGGTGTGTCATTTGGTTATGCTTGGTCAGTAAAAACGTGTTCGTGTTGTATACATATTAGGTGCTACTCATGTCTTTATTAGTGTATGGAAATAAGTTTTAATTTTTGTGAATAATGAAATAATACAGTATATATTACGTTTAATCTAATAGTTATAATAATAAAATGTATGTATACTATTTTTACGTCAATGGTATGAATAAAACTGTGCCAAAAACATTTAAAGTAACAGAATACCTAAAGTGTATGTGCTTATGTGCCATTTATGGTGTTGTGGTGCCACAACCGTTAATTGCTTGGCAGTCAAAGGTTTAAGTGATTCCAATATCCAAAACTGGAACTGATCTCTTCCTACTACAGATAAAAGAAAGGCAGGAGAGTTATATACACTCCCAAATCAAACCACTTAATCATACCTGTACGGATCTTTTCCTTTACATGCCAATAATCTTTTCATAGCTTCATCTCCAGTGGCCGGTAATGAGATGTTAGCAGTGAGCCCACCGGGCAGGGTAGGTTCGGAAGGCTTGGGTGGTGGAGGAGGTTTCTTGGCCCACCAGTTCCACCAACTGTCCCCACCCATCAGTCTTGTCATCCTCACCTGTAGCCAACTGAGCCACACCAGTCCTGTTTCCCCCATCACAGCAAACCTGCATTACATAACCTGCATTTTAATAGTCAGTATAATAATTACTTAACATTACCTGTATCTCAATCTGTGTGTTGAATTTTAAACTTGTTTAAATCTAATTCTATTTTGTTTGATACCATCAAAGTTAAACATATGCACTGCAATATCTACATGTAAAGTTAACTGATTGAAAAACGTATTAAACAGTTTTTTAAAAGTGTAAACATTGATATGAAAAATAGAAAAGTAAAACCTTTCTAATGTCCCTGCTACTTATAAATACTTCCATTGATTAGAGAAAATTATGTTTTATATGTGTAAAAAATACATTTATATAATATTCTTGAAATTTGAGTGACTGAAATTTTAAAAGTTGAATAATCTAATTGTACATTGGATATAATGGAAAGTGTAGGTATTAATTTCATGAAAAAGAAAAAAAAAACTGTAATTTGTGGCAAGTTTAAAACATTAAACAAACAAGACTAACTAAAAGACATCTCCATGGAGTTTTTAATGAGAAACCACAAGCTGATGTACAAAATTATTACAATAAACTTTAAAACTCATTTTGTTATAGATTTTGTAGAGTTACAGTAGAATAAGAATGGAAGTTTTTAATATTTTTTTTCAAACTTCAAAAGATAAGCACAGCTTTATAAGTATTACTTATAATTGACATTATCACGTTAAAATAACATAGGGTTTAAACACAAAATGAAACAGACTGATACTACAGTATACTTACAAGTGAACCAAGAGGCGTGCAGACATGGCCAACACGTCCCATATGAGATGGAAGAACCATGTGAGGAACATTAAACCGTAGTGTGACATCTGCTCCTGCCATCTCTTGCACAGTACACCTGTAATGCCAGATCAATATGCATTAACAACCAATACATTCTAAATTAAAACAGTTCAACCGAAACTGAATGTTTACATACATAAACTCTGTCTACTTTGTATAAGAAGACATTTTCAACAGAAAGAAGAACATGTTTCATAGTAAGTACAGAACTATGAAACATACAAAGAGCACATACTAATTAAACTGAGTTCGTACGAGAAAGAGTATTTAATTGTTTCAACATTATGCATACAAGTTAATATTTAATATGCTAATTCAATAGATTAATTACGAGATGAATAGGTTAGTTTAAAAGAGAAAAATTTAAAATGCAAAAGTTTTAGTATGAGAAATCAAGAAAAAAAAGAAAAAAGTTATTATCTATTATTAACTTATTATTAAGTTATTATCTATTATCTCAAATTTATTATCTATGCAAGTTTGGGTTGTGGTGAGGTGTTTTGAGCTGTAATGAAAGAATAACTACTGATGGGATAATCAACTAATTCAACAATCGAGCAATCATTCAATTCCTTTAAGATTCACTCAAATCTCTTGCTGGGCTTCCATTGTTTCTACTACCAAGAAAAACTGAATGTGGCTTCTGGGATCAGAAAGCTTTAGTACGCACTATGCAAATAACTGTTGTTTAATGTACTTAGGCCAGAGATGTATTGTTTAAACTTTATATGAGCATACAAGTTTCTTGCGATAATTCTAGCACAAAGAAATAATATTCCTTTACATTATTAATAAATGTTTAAAATTTACCTTTTCATATAATAAATAAAACATAAACTATAAGATTTAATATTTTTTTGGACAGAGAACTGATCAAAGCAAGAACATTTTGAGAATTATAATTAATTACTTTTAAGAAAACTTAAATTTTGTTTCGCCAAAATCTTACGTTGAAGATCAAAAGTTAAAACAAGGACATCCATTGTGTGGCCGTTTGCAGGCAAACCTTACAAATGGTACAGTTTCACTGCAATCAGCAATGTTTGTAAATAGTACAATGCTTACATGTTCATCTGTGATTATAAATATATGAAATTTGATCAAATATGATATATCCTTAAACTTAGTTACATTTAATGGGAAAGGGTAAGAAGTACAAAATGTTCATATTATTTTATATGAGAAAATGAATCCCAAATGCTAATCTCAAAAACAGTTTGACCAATTCGGCTAATTTTCTTTGTAAAATATTTGTTGAAGAGTAAGGCTTATATGAAGAGAAATATTGGAAAAGGCGTTAAGAATATTTTGGAATTGAGTAAAATTTATTATTTGTTTCATGATCAAATTTAACCAATATTAAACAGCTGTTAACAGTTTCAACTGAAGTTCGAGAGGCTAAAACATCGGTTTTTCATTTTAATTTTATAAAATATTTAGTATACAGTGCCTATACAGTTACATAAAATTTCCCTCTAGACCATCTTAGGCTTCTCAGTATGTATGTATATTTTCTTCTTTGGGATAAAAAGGAACTGGAAATATCTTAGACCGAAAGTAGATTATGAGCTGGAAATAGACGCTTTTTGACCAAAGTAGATTTCTGACAGCTACATACATATATTGTTTTTTGATCAGGGCAGTAAGGCACCGACTAAAACAACTGTGGCATCGTAAGTGTATTTCAACTGCCGGAAGTAGACACCTTTTAACTGAAGTAGGCTTCTCAGAACTAAATATTTATATATTTTGTCTTCATCGAGACAACAAGCTAAACTCTACTATGACATTGGAAATCTCAGACCAGAAGTATACAACAAGTGCTAGAAGTAAACTCTTTATGATTGAAGCAGGTTTCTGAGACCTATGAATTTCTATTTTCTTGATTAGAGCAACAAGGCAGACTAATCTATGGCAACAGAAGTATTATTATTCATTCAAACTACAATTGCTCTTACACGTTCAAAACATGATATACGAGTCAGGTTAAACTCTGATCCCTTTACCTTGATTACTAAAATAATATATACCTTATTTATGTCTACTTACGTTTGAAAATTTCCATAGGACTCATATCATATTACATAAGCGCTATTACTAACTAGTATAAGAACTTTGATTTCGAAAATGCGTGTGAAGCCGCAGGTATCAGCTAGTATAAAATATACTGTTTCTTTATCTACTTCACTTGAATAGGTTTAAAAAATTTGACCACAGTAGCATGTTTTCCAAACTTCTATTCTTTTTCTTCCCTATCTGAGAGGATGTATCATCTGAGTCTTCAGCGAGGCTAACTATAAACAGTCTAACAATCAAGTCATGAGCGAACTACCGATTGCAGTCTTCATCCTGTAACTGTTCTGCATGGTGAACGCACTTCTCCCACTCCTCCAGTATTACCTTATCAATAATTTCTCTAGGTATACCATTTAAAAGTGTGGCCACATATCCTTTAACCTGAGCCGAGATGAGCTCTATGGGATTATATTGGGCATGGTAAGGGGGTATACATAATATTTCAGGGTCCATTTCAGGTGCTATCCTTTCTATTTATATTCTTTTGGGGCATTTTTAATTGCATCCTTGTTCAGAAGTTCAGCCCTTACTTTATTGTCCCTAAACGGAACTTCATGCTCTTCCAGTCACTCTTATTAACGACTTTCTTCCACTTTGACGTTGGGGTTTTCTGAGTAAGAGCTGAATGAAAACTCGCATTTAACATGACAGTACCAGAACCCTCTTCAAGTAGTTTAAGAAAACATCTAAACCATTCCTTAAATGAAGCACTGTTTATTTCCAAGTAGCTGTCTTGGTTTAGTTTGGACTTTTCTAAATGAAATTTTTATTTACATCCAGGTAATAACCTATTTTTGCTGAACCAACATGCAGCACAATTAACCTGCCTCCTTTACCGACTGATCTTTTTAGGCCTCCCTTGCCAGTTGAATCTTACCAAGCTGTTCTTTTTTGCCAACTTACCTGAAATGATTGTTCTTGTGGCTGATTTGGTTTATAGTGAAGGAAACAAAAGGTAAATCAAAGGTTATAATAGCTATTAAATATTTTGTCATGCAAGCACTTTGAAAAAGCATGAGAGATTTTTACACATTACAAGCTAAAAAGCAGGAAAAAGGAAAAACTGGAAAATACGAAATGTGAAAGTAAGAAAGTTGAGACTTCAAGGAAAATTAATACAGAAAAAACTATATAAACCTTATAGCTATCAAACTTTATCATCTTTAACAATTGGAACAAGAGCTAATATGTTGTGTAAAAATAAATATTCTAAATGAATTTTTATAAAACAATTTTAGGTTTTCACTTTTTTACTACAAAAAATTTATTTGTACCTTTTTGTACTGGTATGTACTTATGTAAATCTGGTTCCAAATGTTATACTAGTCATTACAAATTAGAAATACTTTTTTATCTATCTCAAAAGCAGGAAAATGTTATGAAAAAAGACATTTTAATCCAATAAATTTCTTTAAAAAGGTATTGATTTGTAGAATTTTTAAACTGTAGAACGCAATAAGGAACCAAAAATCCCTCCCTGAAAGATTTGTGCATTGCATTTGTTTAAGAAACATTTTGCATGGTAATGTAAAGTTAAATCTTTTTATGAGTTAACATACACTTTTTCTACAAATTAATGACTTGAAACTAAATATCATCAGTTCATTATTAAAAAGCTGATAGTTGAATACATGATGTGTTTGTGAACATTTTACTGGACTACAGCTTGATTATACAAATAAATTAAATACTTAAAATGGTAATGTCCGTTGTTAAAGGTAGTAATATAATGAAAACGAATTAATCTTACTGAAATAACTGTTTCCATCTCTTCTTTTAGCAGCTCTCTGAGACCTTTTGGGCCCTGAAGAGCCCCCTCCTCCTCCTCGAGATACTCGAGACACGCTCGGCCCTCTCTCTTCATTGTTCACATTGGTTTTGCTGCTCCCTCCACCACCACTGGTGCTTCCGTTGTTGGAACCTACACAAGTTCAATATATTATTGTTAATATTATAATATTGAATCTAATAACTATTAATTATTTAATTATAATTTTTAAACCTATAACTGAATTTCATATTCATCATATTTTACCATATCTATGACTTGCTAATTAAAAAACATTAAAATAACAGTACTTGGCAATATACCATTCATCATATCCAATAACTATTATATTTTGTTCTTTTATTATCATTTGTAATATAAAGAAATATTTGATAAATTATCGTCAATTGAATATAAAATCTAAAAACTTATAAGTTCTCTGACTAGCAATATTGTAATTTGAGTGAAAATATTTAGCATTTCACAACTAATTATTATAAAATGACCCTTTACAAACATTAGCAATCCTTTTGAGATTTTTTAATTATATATATATATATATAGAATAAAAAAAAATTCAAAATTATAAAAATAATAGTTTAATATTTTATATATATATACAGGGTGAGTCAGAAATATGGTAAAATATTTTAAGACGTGATTGTAGAGCTAAGAATAAGAAAAAAATTTTATATAAAGGTAGGTCCGGAAACGCTCCATTACTGAGTAATGGCTGGCGAAAGATTTTGCTTTGTTTTCAGTTCACCTGGTGAAGTTAAGTGATTCTGAAAGGTTTTGTTCTTACTTTTTAACTCCAATAAGATGAATGTCTAAAGAAAATCACCTGAAAAATCAAATAAAACCACTCTAGAGGTAGTAGTGTGAACAGTTTTTGAGAAAAAGTATGAAATTTGCCAAAAATCTAATAATATAGAAATCTTTATTCGTATACATGGAGTACAGAATTGTGGCAATATAATTTAGTTGTACAATCAGGTATTTAAAAATTCTTCTAGGGTGTAATATGGTTTCTGCAGCAGCCAGGCCTTAAGTGCTGTCTTGAAGTACTTCTCATCTCTGCGTCTCTTGAGGTCCTCTGGAAGTTGATTGAAAAGTTTTCTCCCCATGTATGTAGGTTTCTTTTCAAATAGGGTCAGGTGGTGTGTGGGGAGTCATAGGCGTTTCTGGTGTCATAGCTGTGTGTGTCACCTAGCTGGTCAGGTTTCTGAGCTATTGTGAAGCAGATGGTCTCGCAGATGTAGAGTGAGACAGCTGTCAAGATCGCTAGTTCTCCAAATGCCTGACGGCATGAGTCTTGAGGAGTCAGTCCCGCAAGAATTCGAATTGCTTTCTTTTGTAGAACCATAACCTGCTCCCTGTTTCTCACTGAGGAGTTGCCCCACACGAGTAGTCCGTACCTCAGATGAGATTCAAAAAGAGAGAAGTATGCTGTCCTGGTAGTATCATTGTTACAAGTACTTTTTATTCTTTTAAGGGCATAGATACTAGAGTTGAGCTTGCTGCAAAGACCATCAATGTGTGAGTTCCAAGAGAGATTGTCATCTATTGTTATGCCGAGATACTTGGCTTCATTATCTTGGATTATTTCCGGTAAGCCATAGTAGTCATTGGTTCTTCGGCCTTTCCATAATAATTGTTGTGTTTTGCTCTCATTAACAACTAGGTCATTATGTTGGCAGTATTACTTTAGGTCATATTCAGGGCTATAAATGAATTTATTTCAAGAGATTCTGTCTTTTTTTGCAATAAGAAGAGCGGTGTCATCTGCATATAACATGGCTTGGGCCCAGTCAAGAAGATAGCTTGGTAGGTCATTTGTCAGCAATATGAAGAGCACTGGTCCAAGTATAGATCCCTGAGGTACACCTCTAGTGATTGAGAGTGAGGTTGATCTTGCTTTATGGGATGTGTTGTTTCTGGTATAATTTACTTCCACTAGTTGCTGTCGATCTTTCAGGTAGCTAGCAAGCCAGTGATGTGATGCTCCCCTAATGCCCATATTCCCTACTTTTTGGAGCAGTAGAGAGTGGTTTAGGCAATCAAAAGCCTTGCTGAAGTCTAGTAGCATGGCGGTTACTGTTGTACCTTCTTCAAGTTTGTCGATAATAAACTCTGTCAGTTGAACTATAGCCGTGGTGGTGGATCTTCCTCGTAAGAACTTCTTATGAGTTGGCTATTCTAGTGACGTCATTAAGATATGTGGGAAACAGCTACTTGTCCGTAGGCTTTCTAATTGTGGTTTAATTGTCAGAGTATAAATGAA
Organism: Homalodisca vitripennis; assembly: GCF_021130785.1. Taxonomy (NCBI): domain Eukaryota; kingdom Metazoa; phylum Arthropoda; class Insecta; order Hemiptera; family Cicadellidae; genus Homalodisca; species Homalodisca vitripennis. Next base: position 47,747,292 of record NC_060207.1, on the reverse strand, counting down.
TGAATTACTGTATATTATTTGATTTAGATGTGCTAATCAACTGCTTTGTCAGATAGTGAAAAAAATGAGGGACGTTTGTCAAAAACACATAGACCTAAAAACTCTTGATTAAATGGCAATCAAGTGCCGTGTCAATAGTATGAGTACAGCAGCTGGCTGTATTGCTGTAGGTCAGCGCTGACAATGCTGACATGGTGTCTGGGTCACTGGTCTAGTTACAGGTGGCCAAGCAGCTGTGTGCCAACGCTGTATGATGTGGAATATCACTGTTAGTTTGTGACTTGGCAGTGACGTCACTGTTATTTAGTTATTTCATAGATGAGAAATACATGGATTATATTTTATATTATTTTAAATCTTAAAAGGCTTATAAGTTTGGAGTGAATAATATAGTTGTGTGAAGTGTTATGCTTGATTATTGAAAGTCTTTAACTTGGCTTAATCTTGATAGTTTACTTGCTTGTTAGTGTTCAGTATTTAATTCAAGTTTCTTGATAAGTTCTGAAGCTTCCATGAAAGAAAAAATTTGTTTTTTTTTTAACTTACATGAGATCCAAGGTAAGTATTGTGCACAAGTAAATAATATTTTGTTGTATTATTACTACTTAAAATACACACTTTTCTTGGAGTTCACTTTACTGTGACTGTAGTCAGTCAGCCATGTTTGTAATCTCCTATAACAAAAATACCCTCCCTCCTATAACAAAAATACCCAAAAATACGCTCCCTAATAACAAAAATACCGTCTTAAATGTTTGATGTCGAATAACATTGTTAAATGACCAATAAACAAATTGTTTTTCCTAATACAGATTGTAGAGAATTTAATTCTGAAAACAACCATAATAAACAAAGTTAACTAAATGTGTAAAAAAAAGTTATGATATTGACTCCTCACGTATCATACTACACAGTAAACTTTTGCTGTTTTATAATAAGGAATGAGTATCTGATTGGTAACAGCTAGTGAAAAATAAACATTTTTAGTTCAAAACTTTATTTTTAAATACAATAAACATTTACAATCGCTTTTAGTCTCACCGGAAGATTAAAAAGGATGCTCTAAATGACCTCCATTGTTCAAAATGCACGTGTTCAGGCGTCTTCTCATCAAGTTTCGGACCCGTTCAAAAACTCCAGGTGTCTGCTTAATGGTTTCTATTCCATTAGAAACGTTTAATCGGAGTTCTTCAATGGTATCTATTGGGGAAGAGTAAACTAATGTTTTTAAATGTCCCCAAAGGTAAAAAAGTCCAAGTGATTTAAGTCCGATGATCTTGCTGGCCATGAAAGTGGTCCACCTCGGCCTATCGATTGATTTGTGAAATTCTCATTTAGGTGTCCACAAACAGCCAGAGAGTAGTGCGCAGGTACCCCGTCATGCATAAACCACATGTTTTGGCGCAAATTCAGAGGTACAGCAGGTTAGGTAGCTCGTCTCTTAAAAAGTTCAAGTACACCACGCCATTATGCCTGGGAGGAAGCACGAATACGATGAAATGATCTGCTAAGATTCCAACCCAAACGTTTACTGAAAACTGATGTTGTGGGCGATTAGATTTGATAGCATGAGGATTTCTGTCTGCCCAAATGTGGTTGTTATGGAAGTTAATGATAGCTGTTCTTGTAAAGTGAGCCTCATTGGTAAACAAAATTGTATTCAAAAAGTTTGGATCAGCACATTTTAACAGAAGCCATCGACAAAAACAACATGGGGAGCGTAGTCTTGTAGCAAGAGTTGCTGGAACATGGAGTTGCTTGGACATGCTGGAAGTGGTATGGGTGTAACTGGTACTCGTGTAGTATTCTCCGAATACTAGATTGGCTGACATTGAACTGTAGTGACAATTCTCTAGTGTTCTTTTCAGGATAATCAGAAATTTTATTAAGAACCAACTCTTCTAATTCAACAGTCCTACATGATCGGGCGATGCCTGCATCACTATGCTACGAAGACTTCAAAGAACCTGTTTCAGATAGGCGTTGATGAACAGTGGCAAAAATCTTGCGCTTTGACACCTGCGGTTAGGAAAGTTCTCTTGCTAGACAGACGTCTTGCTGAAGTACTATTGCAGCGTCCCAAACCATACATTAAAATGCATGTCTGCTAAATCAGAGTTTGAATACAGATGAATATTACCTTCCATTTGTAATAAATTAAACACACAACACAAAATCACTAATAAAATGGATGGAAATAACTGGTTAAAATACTTAACACAAGCACATAGTATCTTTACAGTTTGCTGTTTTGTTCAACAATGAGGTGACATAATTATATTATTATTAGATGACATATTATTTACGAGGGCTGTTTTTTAAGTAAGGGCCGTTCTCCCGTACACGGTAGTAGTTCACGTTCCTGCCGTAACGAGCGTGCGCCCCGCCTCCCGGCATTCTTAGCGAACAACTTCATGCCAGTTGCAGCTCTGTAGCTAACCTGTATGCATTACTGTGGATCTTTAAAATGTTTAAGATTATCGAATCACCCGCCGCGTGTGAGATTCGGTCAGTGATACGATTTTTGACTGCAAGAAACATGTCGGCTGCTGACATTCACCGTCAGCTTTGTGAGGTGTATGGTGCCAAGGCAATGAGTGAAGGTAAAGTGCGGAAATGGGTCAGAGAATTTAAAGATGGCCGCGAAAATGTCCACGATGAAGATCGCTCAGGCCGGCCATCTGTGATCACGGGAGATTTGATTACTGCAGTTGACGCAAAAATTCATGAGGACCGACGGTTCACAATAACCACTCTCTCTATGGAATTTCCTCAAGTGTCCAGGTCAGTACTGTACAAAATTGTGTCAGAAAACCTAAACTTTAAAAAATTGTGCTCAAGATGGGTACCCAAACTCCTCACTGAGGATCACAAAAAAAAAAGAGATTAAGCAGTTCTTTGACTTTCTTGACCCGCTACGACGAGGAAGGAGACGACATGTTGAGTCGAATTGACACAGGAGATGAAACATGGGTATCCCATATCACTCCTGAATCAAAGCAACAGTCCATGGAATGGCGGCACACAACATCTCCAGTCAAAGTCAAAGCCAAGCAAACGCTGTCGCGGCGCAAAGTTATGGCAACTGTGTTCTGGGACAGGCGCGGTGTTTTGCTAGTGGACTTTATGCCGCGAGGAATGACGATTAACTCAGAAGCCTACTGCGCAACCCTGGCCAGTCTCCGACGCGCCATTCAGAACAAAAGACGCGGCATGCTGACAAAGGGAATTCTGGTTGTCAGAGCAGGCGGCAGATTTCTTTGAAGAGAGATTTCAAAACTTAGTTTTAAGATATGATAAGTGCCTTAACAAACAAGGCAACTATGTAGAAAAATAAAGAAAAGTATGCAGATTCTGAAAATAAATGTATTTTGAAAAAAATAATTGTTGTTTATTTACAAAAAAAAAACGGCCCTTACTTAAAAAACAGCCCTCGTATTATTATTATTTATTATTAAAAAATGTTTAAACAGTTGTTGTTTAAATAAATTATTATTACCAGCTGTTACCAATCTGATATTCATTCCTTATTATAAAACAGAAAAACATTGCTGTGTAGTGTAATACGTGAGGAGTCAATTTCATAACTTTTTTACACATTTAGTTAACTTTGTTTATTATGGTTGTTTTCAGAATTAAATTCTATACAATCTATATTAGGAAAAACAATTTGTTTATTGGTCATTTAACAATGTTATTCAACTTCAAACATTTAAGATGGTATTTTTGTTATTAGATTTTTGGCAAATTTCATACTTTTTCTCAAAAACTGTTCACACTACAACCTCGAGAGTGGTTTTATTTGACTTTCCAGGTGCTTTTCCTTATATATCCATCTTATTTGAGTTAAAAAGTAAGAACAAAACCTTTCAGAATCACTTAATTTAACCAGGTGAACTGAAAACAAAGCAAAATCTTTCGCCAGCCATTACTCAGTAATGGAGCGTTTCCGGACCTACCTTTATATGACATTTTTTTCTTATTTTTAGCTCTACAATCACGTCTTAAAATATTTTACCATATTTCTGACTCACCCTGTCAGAAATAAACATTATTGAAATAGTACTTTTTGTGGTTCAATGTTTATTTAAATTAAATTAGGCTATTGCCTCTTATACAAATTTAATGAATATAAAAAAAAATACAATAACTTAAATACTCACATGTTTAATGAGCCTTTTAGTATAAGTCAATTTGGATACTACACCTTATAGCATTATCAATCATTTTATCACATCTTTGTTTAAAACTTATTTATGATGAATGATTTGAAGGAAAAAAGGTTTTTAAGCATTAATCATCACTATAAGTTACAAGCCTAAAATTAGCATATCAACCGCTAAGTTAATCTTCTGCTGAATTTAGTCTACCAATATTAAAGAAAGAATTAACAATGAAACCTAAAGTGTACAATTCAAAGAAACCTCAGCTAATAGAATTCAAACACACACTATGATTTTGAAATCTAGGACATACTGAATGAAGATGACTGCTATTTATTCGACTCCCATATATCACCATCCAGTTTCTTTTTAGTTTAAGATCATTTGCCGCCTTGCCACATATTAATTTTTCCACAGTCTCTTATCATCTCTACAGTGTTTCTCCATTTTGTGCAAATTATGACACAAAACAAAGACAATCATGGTCTGTGGTGTTCCAATCACTCTGGCCTCTCAGATATATGTTGGAGTTTATTGAGGTACAGATTCTTCTATTGTCTACTCTAACTTAGTTGTGTTCATTACCACACATTGATTAATATTTAATTTTTGAGTATGCTTGACCTTTGTCTTAATGTTTTTTTAACACCTGATGAGGTTTACAAGTATTCAAATAAAGATTTAAAATATTTCTTCACTCTAACTGTATATAAGATTAAAAGCTTGTACTCACTCAAAACAGTGTTATATGGGATGAAAAGTAAAAAAACCACCTATCTTTAGATTTTTAAGTGCAGATACAACTCAGATTTTGTTTCAACAATAGTTTTATACTAACTTGGACATTCGTACCTAAAAATATATATTCTAATCACTTTTAAATATGTGATAATAAAAAATAAATCAATTTAAAAAGCCTATACAATCCTAGACAACTTAAGGTCTGTAATCGGCTAATTTGGTGGGTTCTTCTTTTTTTTTCTTACAGCCCGTCAAGACACTGAAGATGGGAAAAAATATTAAAACAGTGCTGCTGATGATGTCAATAGGAATATTTTTACAATATCAGCATTTTAACACATTGACTGTGAAATTTTCGCCTATAAGGGTCACTGGATACTGAAAAAACTGAGCATTCCTAGGCAACATGTCACGCCGGCGATTCCGCAGTACTGCACGCTAGGGTCCTTTGGCTCGCCGGCGATCCACCTGCACTGAATGTGTTAATGGAAATGTTTCTAATAACTGTTAAAATATAATTTCCTCAAATAATAATTCATTAATAAATTACATTTTCTTAAATCATATTATAATTAAAATAGGTCATTTTTTAAGTTTTAATTTATTCCTGAAAAAAATATTTATATACTTAACATTTACTTATATATTTACATACTGTACAAACAAATACCTTCAACAATTTTTCTTTGTTGCTTTATTACAAAATGGTCCAAATTCCTACTCTAAATGACTGTAATTACTCATAGAATAATTAAACTTGTTTCTACTTTTCTGTCTTCCAAGCAAGTTATTTTAAATGGTTATTACCCTCAAATAAAAAATAACCCAAACATCAATTGAATAATTTTTTAGAATAAAGCAGGTGTTTACTACCTACATGTACTTTGCAAAAATGTAGCACCTATTATTTTTCAGAATATATTATTACTGAATGAAGAATCAAGCAGTTTATTCAAGTTACTACAACAACTCACTTGGGCACGCCACTTAAACATCCTGTTGTTGATCAGTCATTATTTGATACTAACTGGACTTGGACTTTCCTCATGCATATCTCTGGTCATGAGAAAAAAGTTTCCATAATAGAATTAAGTTTGTCTGCTGTTATTTCTAGATTCAACAACAACTTATTTAGTCTGTCTTTACAAGTTGTCGATGGGTGCTAATTGTTTTGTTTGTTTTTAATTTCTAACCTCAAAATGTACTTCGTACCATAAAAATACTTGCACATAATGTGATATATGTTGAGTACCATAAACCTGTTGTTGGCTTAAACATTGTCGCTGCTGATTGTTGTCACGAATTTCATTTTCTAAATTAACAATGCTATTTTACTCACCATGTACCAGCGTTGCTTGTTGGGCTGGTAATGGCAAGAAGATAACATTTTAAAATGATCAGTTCAACAACCTGAAGCACTAAAAAATATTGTTTTATTTATATCTCATTAAAATGTTTTTTAGTTAGATCTAGTGTTTTCTTCATGATTAGAATAGTTTCAATAAATCAATATTTAATATATTATATTCTATTTTAGGTGTTCTGCATATTGTTGTTTGTGTTTTTGTAAAAAAAAGTTCACAACAATGAATATTTTTGTGAGTCTTTTTACCAAAAATTGTTTTGCAAAGACAATTTGTTGTTACATAATAATTTTGTCATAATGTATTAATTACTATTTTGTTAAATTAGTTCAACTACATATCAATGGGTTATGGTAGTGAAATAAAATCCTTTCACAGTAAAAATATAATTTTGCATTTTCTTTTACATTTGTATACAGTAATCCGGAGTTTAAAAAAATATTAAAATCACCTTACTCAGTCACCTTACGTTATTTTTTATTTACAAGTTGACCATATTTTATTCAAATCACTTGAAATTTTCCAGATCTGATCACAATTATACTTATCTTTTTCATATGCATTAATTAATTCAACAAAATAATAAATAAAATGTGTTTATAACTTCAAAATACAAAATAAATTAAAATGTATAAATATTTATTTTGTATTTATAGTATAATTGAACCACATTTTTTTAAAGACAATTTTATGAGCTAAAAAAGACCAATTTGAAGAAAATATGATTTACTACAAAAAGGAAAGTTTAAGCTGAACAGTTTGAAATATAGGCCTAACCCTACCACATGCTAAAAACCTAACACTTTTGGGAAACTGAAAATTGTTAATAAACAAATAGAAGATTTTGTGGTTTAAGCAATGTTGAAAATTCTTCTAAGCACAATCCAAATTTTAAAAAATTTCAGCCCAGCAGTGAAGAGCCATATTTTGCCAACAAATAGACCAAAACTGGCATAACCAGTAATACATAGCCTCAGTCAATCACAATAAAGCTCTGCATCATTCACTCACCTGTGGTTATTTAAAATAAACACACCTTCTGCTACGTAAATAATAACCTGCCATATTTTACTTTAAATTAAAGTACCTTTCTTGCTTTCTTCTTGAGCAGAACGACTATTCTTAGAAGCATTCTTCGTAACATTTTTCTCCGAACCTGTTGTTTTACCCTGTAGATTGTTATTAATATGAAGTGGACGTTTATTACCACCTTGAGTTCCTCCTGCCGTTTTATGATTATTCAAGGCCTCACACTTCTCTTCTGCAAAAAAATATGATGTCACTTTGGGAGAAAATGGTAATTTTACACTTTTAAGTCATGTTAGTTTTTAACAATCTAAAGCTTTGTTAAATGTACATTCTTTTAGAGAAATTAAAGAAAGGTATAATTCTTTATATAATAATTGTTTTGACAAGAAAACTAAACAAAACGTAATATCACAAATTGTTTTTAAAGAAAATTAAACTTTCAGCTTAATTCAATGTTTTTGTAGTTGCAATACTGTTGTAACAAATAAAATAAATTAATACTCTGCCAGTTAGTATTAATAAGTTTGAATCATTAGTACAAGAGAATATGCAGAAGATTATATATTATACAGTACATTCCTTGAATTATTATGATTAAGGTCTTGTAACTACAGACTTAAATACATTTAAATATATACTATACAATAGTATTTCCTTGACCTGTTTAATAGTTAGCTTTTTTAAGATAACAAGACACCAACATACCTGATGGTTTTACTTTTTTCTTTTGCTTCTTCTCTTTTTTAGTTTCTCCAGGTGTTGGTTGCATGCAGTTGTCTGAACCACTCCCAATACTCTCATCTATATAAGCTTCGTAATCTATGAATGAATTCTCCTCACTGCTCTGAGGAGGTGTGAGATCCTCCAAGGAGATCCATCGCCTCACATTAGCCTTTGTCTGGTCTTCACTATTGTTTGAGTGCTGGCGTTTCAACGTTGAAGACTGATTAACAACTTTTGACTGGCTCCCATTTGTTCCTAAAAATCAACATTTATGTTACTACCAAATACAAATTTAAATACCTAGAAATGAGGATTAAAATGCTTAAACAAAGTTCATAATTCACTTTAATGTAACACCACTTCCAATACATATATGAATGTATGTAATAAATATTAAGGTATTAGGTAAAGTGACCCAGACACGCCAAAAGTTTAATTTATGAATTCTTAACCATGTCTAAACACATAATGAAAATGATTATTATTAACTCATTACTAAAAACCATAAACTTTATATGCTTATTGGTATAATACTTACCTCCTTTTCCACTTTTAGAGTTTTGCTTCCTTCCCTCACTCTTGGTTGTTGTTCCACTGAATGGTGGGGGTTTTGGAGATGTGAGGGGAGGGGTAAGCGGAGGTACGGACTTTGCCAGCACATCAGAATATGAAGGTCTCATGGGACGTACTTCAGCTACGATCCTCGGTTTCTTAACCTGGGTTGGCTGTCCAGGGCGCACAGTTCTTATATCATCATCTTTAACCTCAGGCTGTGTGTGAGTCACATTGCCAAATGGACTGTATGTTCCACTCTTGTTTGGCAACCAGTTCCCCACAACATTCTCAATCAGCTGATGATTATTCTGACTTCCATTTTCATTTCCAGAGTTGAACAAACCATAATCTCTATGAACAGATGTACTGTTGGGAATATGCTGCTGCTGCTGTTGTTGTTGTTGTTGCTGCTGCTGCTGTTGTTGTTGTTGCTGTTGCTGCTGCTGATAATGAATAAATCCCATGTTGGGGTCAGGATGATGTGAAGGGATAAATGGATGAATCGGATTTGCTGTATTGGTGGGATTAAATACAACATTCACAAAATTCCCACCTCCTACGTCAACCATACCAATCATTTCTCCAGAACCCTCATGGAGTCGGGATGTGTTGGGATAAAATAATCCGTGTTGTGGAGGAAAGTCTGGAAGTTTTCTATCTTGCATGTCATACGGTTGTTGAACAAAAACAGGATTATGAACTGTCATAGGTTGGCCTGTCTGAGTGGGGTACTCGGGCCATACGTGTTGAGTGTTGGGAGGAGAACCCAAGAGAATGTATTGGCCTTCATAGCTTTGTAAATCTGCAGTCATGTGATCAATAATATCATCTATTGAGTGTTTCTTGGAACTAGTTGCATGCTGTCCTCTCTCTGGTTCTCCCATTTTCTCAGCATATTATTCCCACCACCTGCAAAAAGAAACAATAGGTAACCACATTACAGCATAATTTTTTAACCATTTTAGGACCAGCCATGAGATCCATCGCATTGTAATTTATTTGAAAAAGGCCAGACGAGCAATCTATCACTGACAGACTTATCATTTATTGTAACTGTATAATTTTTAAATCTAAATTTTATCAGGATAATGGTAGTTTAGTGGATTTTTTATGTCAAAAAACTTGTTTTACAATATGCCATCTAAATATTAGAAGCATGCAGGCAAATTTGTATGCATTTTTTGTTGAATTGTCCTTATTATATAATATGCCTAAAATTATAATACTCACTGCAATTTGATTAAACAGTCAGAAGGAACCTTTTATGAAATCCCACAATAAAGTCTGCATTTAAAAACCAACGAAAGTTATAGAGCAGGAGAAGTAGCAGTATTCATTCAGGTGTTTTCTTATTGTAATTGTGTCTCTATTGATTATACCTTTAATATGACATTTCACAAGATAAGGGTTACAATTTGAAAATTTAAAGCTACCTCCCTTTGAAAGAAGAGGGGTAAAATTTGTTTACCTAAAAAAATCCAAAAAGTAATTTAATAATTTATAATAAGTATGGTGAAGGTTGTACATTGATATCTCAATCTGTTTGGAATATACCCAGGCATATATATTCTATATTTAGATGTAGATAATTTTATATATATATGTATATATATATATATATATATATATATATATATATATATATATATATTTACACCCTTAGATGTAAGAGGTTGTTAGCCTATAACTTTTGCTAAGATCATCATATAGATGTTTTTTTCATGTCATTGTGTTTCTTTTGAATTTACTTTTTAAATGGCATGTCACTAAATAGGGGTTGCAATTTGAACATTTAAAATGACCGCCCCCTACCCCCCTTTGAAAAATGGAAGGGGAAATATTTTTACCCTCCATAAAGTTCAAAAAAGTATTTTAATAGGTATGGTAAAGATTATACATTGATCTCAATCCGTTTGGATATACCCAGGCATATCAGGACTAAATTTACACTCAGTTTACACTCATATATATATATATAGTTTTAAGTTTAAACTAAACAGAAAAACCAGTGTTCATGTTTTGTAATGTATTATATTTTAATTCATCTGGCAATGCCTTTGGTTAATAAATAACTTCATATACCGAAAAAGCTGATATGTTGCAGTGGCATTGAAACAAGTCCAGAAAAACGTATTTTTATTGAGTTGATTAATGGAATGTAAGTCACTGTTAAAGTAGAAAACAGCTGTTAAGCACAAACAACAGTTGTTTATGAAATAAAATAAAATAGACCAAAATGCAATAAAATGAACAAAAAAATCATAGCTAATCATTTTCAACAATCGGTTGTTTAACATGTTCGCTACCAAATATTACAGTAGCATTGTGTGGTATGTGTGCACCAACATTAGACACTGTGCCAATAGGTAATCTAAGTGTTTCAACAACAGCTGATGATATTTAATTTTAAGTCACAAACAACTGTCATTTTCAACAATAGCAGTTTTAATAGCAGCCATTTCAACAAGAAGCTCATGATATTTCATTTTAAGAAGAATAAATCTTATTCACTAATTTTTTTTTATTCTTTGAAATGTATGCACTTTCGTTAAATATGTATGCTTTACAATGTGATATGTTATATAATTTGGTATGTTATGTCCCTCAGTTTGGTAGCCTATTAAAAAAAATTTACTTATTTAAGTTCTGTTATCAATAACCTTACATGTAACTGACTCGGAAATATGTCAACTATATTTGTGCAATTTTTATAATGTTTTTATACAGGATGAGAGTTTTGTTGAATTTACATAACTTTTTAACAAGCCATCATTTTGGATTATGATGGGGGAATCGGGGAAATGTTAGTTTTTTTCAGTGATGACTTCATGTATAGCATATGTTTGACAATTTAATAGCTTAAACAGTCATTTAACACAAACAGACAAACACTATAATAAAAAAAAACAGTATGTTGGACAGAACACTAATCACATTAGGACATAAATTTATTACGACGTTTTTCTTTACGTTAATGTAACTATTTTCCAAGTTTAGCTCTCTTGTCTTGGGTTCTCACTTGCCTCAGCTTGTGTGACTGAAACTGACTGTTCAACTGAGGTGAATGAACAGAAATTCCACACTGAACATGAAGGTATTTTTAAGAAGGTAGGTTGAAAAGTAATGCACATATGCTTGTAAACGTGATTGAAATGAACTATAGAAGCGAGCTTGGTGACATTCGTAAGTATGTCTATATGTCTCAGTTAAAAAGCTATGAATTTAAAACAAGTTAATCACTAAACTTAGTATATGAGTTATAATGTAAACGTTTAATAAGTTAGCTCAAATTCTCTATTAAACTTGTTTTATTTGAATAAAAATTATACACATCGCTAGGGTGAAAAATTATCTTCCAAATGAACTAAAAACAAAAACTAAAAATGACTTATTCCTAGTGTTTAATCTCAGTTTCTCACTTACCCTGCGTTCTCACTTAACCTACTTCATCCCTACCCCATTCTATTGTTTGCAATATAAGAGGTGTATATGTTTTAAAATATTCGTACAAGGAGTAAAATACATGGCTTGCAAGGTATTGTTTTAACTTTTTAAGAATTAAGTTATTAAAAACTACATTTGTTGTCAATTTATAGTTTCAATTATTTTGCATGTCATGTCATGTAGTAAGTCAATTGTTCCAGTTTACTAGAGGAATGAACAGAGTATGAAACCATAGTAAACTTCTGAAAAGGTACATTATATAGAAGTTTTCTGGTTTCTTCTGTATTTTCACCAAGAAAAGCCATTAAAACAATTTTTGGGTAGTAAAATTGTTCTCTAAACAATCTCCTGTGGCTAAAAGTATTTTATGTCAATGTAGCTTAGTTTGTATAAAGCCAATATTTAGTTGACGTACCAGTGCTGCCAAGCGGCACACACTAACATATATCAGCTTAAGATGAGCATTCTACATGTTATAAAGCACACTGTAATAGTCCATGTGTAAACTAGAAAACGGAGAAACCCTGTCAATTTTGTTTATTTTTAGAACAAATTTGCACTAACTCAAAAGAAACTTTATTCCATATTTTTGTTTAGGTTTTACATTTAATTTGCATTTTAAATAATTGTCAAAAATAAAAATTGTACAAAGCAATTTTTGTTATACAACTTGCAATATGAAAAAATTTATTTAATATAATATTGTAACTTATTTTCAAACATATAAAATGGGAAGACAGAAGGTTAAGTGCGAGAAAGTAAATTCACCTTGTGACATCAATTTTTTAATTCACTACTCTATTCACAGAGAAATCAAAAATTCTATTACAATATCACAAAACATATGTATTCTGATTTTTAAAGCAATAAATATTATTATTGTTATAGTTAGTTACAAAATGGATACTGATACAGCGACACTATTGTTGTGTTGGAACATGGAAGAACCGAATGTGATACAGAGAGTACATTTTGAACGTCTTCGACATTAACAAGCTGGGTTGGTCAACCATTAGTTGTTCCCCTACATCAGAACCTTGATGATGCTGGTGCATTTATGGATACCTAAATCATGGTGAGTACTAATTGGCATTACTAAGGTACTTTACTGTTTCGGTCTTGCTGGATCTATTCAGACGGACATAGACTCCAGATTTTAGGAGTAAAGTCTGTGACAGTACCGGATTCAGACGCTGCCAACTGGAAAGTTAAATGGAGCTAACTCAACATTCACATTTCATCAACCCTTCCTATCGTAGTTGTGTGTAGTTATTGAGATTTTTCAAATTTTTTAAGCTGCAAAATGTTCAAAAACAGTTTTTATTAGTCAGAGGAGGTAAGACATGTTCAACATATTCAAAGTTCCAAGAAAATTAGTCCTGTAGTTTCAGAAATTTCATGATAAATCAATCTGAGATATTTGGTTTTTACGTTTATAGATAAAGATTTTTTCAAGAACTCTTTTTTTCATTATACCTACAATTTATGTCTTTTCCAAATCAGATCAAATCTGTTCTAACATTGAAGAAAATACCTAAAACTAGAGTCAGCAGTCAACTGGTTGGGAAGGGTATGTATAATTTACAAGATGCTGTTGAGTTTATTTATTCTAGTTAACCAACATAAAGGATAGTTAATTCCAACCTCGATACGCTCATAAATAATTTTAATTAACTTGGAAGCTAAAACCTAATCCTCATAAAGATGACACATGTATCTTCATCTACAATAACATACTGTAAATTTAATACACACTAAGTATATTGTATATAGGCATTCCTCAAAGATACAATGACAATTCACAGTAATCAGAAGTTAACCATAGATAAGTCTCTTATTTTAAAAGCCACATACAAAAGACAACAGCTAAAGTTAGAACTAAGACGTAAGGCTACTCTACCTTGTATATTCCACTGCTGAGTACTGTGTTCCTATGTGGTTAAAGAATGTCCATATAAAAGATACTGTTGTTCAACGATATAGTATTATGAGAACAATTAGTGGTTCTATAAAGTTAATTTTACCACCATAGCTTTCCTCTACTGTGAAATAAAGTTCTTAGTGCAAAGAAGCGCTATTAATGAATATAGCAAAATAATATCTGTACTTTCCCCAACCACCCACTACAGCACACTCAGATTTCAAAATCCATCTCTCAAATCAGCAATAAAATCTTAGTTTGCAAAAATTTTTTGTCTGATGCCAGCTGGAAATTCAAGTAGGATATGTTTAAAGGACAAAACAAAACCTAGTGCCAAATCCTACGTTAACATTACATGGAATAGATCTAGGTCATAAATACTGGTCTTTGCTGAACCATTTCCAATCTTGGGTGGGTCAATCCAACTGCTGGAAGGTTAAGCAGAGACTGCTTAAAGGAGGACCTATGGGGATTGTAGTGGAGTCCAGACAACGGAACGTATTTTGAATTACTTTCCCAGTTGGTTGTTCTCAGGAGAGATAGAGGAATTCAATAAAGCCAACAGCGAAACTTTTTGTTAGTTTTAGAGCAATAGTCTCCAAAATACAGACCACAAGAGGGTTTCATCAGGCCCATAGCCAGTCAGCAAATATTAATGTAATATAATAAGATCTATCGTTTGCTGTAGTGCCAATTGTGGGTTTAGATTGAAAGCACCAAAGTTGAGTCTGTCCAAAAAAAAAACTGTATAAAAACGGTTGGTTTACCTACTAATACATACTCCTAAATATATAATTTCTCCTAGAGGCAAAATTTGAAAAACGAATACTTTACTTCTTTACTTCTAAAATAAATTTAAATTTTACTTAAACAGTGGAATTTAGAAGAAACTCATCTGCCTAAAATTCTTTCAAAGCATATTGCAATTAAAAACTCTGGTATAGAGAATGGACAGTATTAGGATAGAATATATATATATATATATACTTCTATCCCAATATATCATATATATAAAAGAAAGTCGTGTTAGTTACACCATTATTAACTCGAGAACGGCTGGACTGATTTTTGGATTTGTCTTCGTTGGGAATAGGATGATACATATTAATAATACAATATTTTATCAATAAAAATATCTGTGATAATAATGATGTGTTATAACAAAACGTAAGTGACAGTTCACGTAGTATTGTCTATGATTTGTTTTGAATTACCACTAAGTTCACAGGTAATGTGTTTGGTTTGTGCAAGAATTATTCTTATTAACAATTCCGTGACGGAGGAGATTTAATGTTTCCTGACAAAGCCGTGATGCAGTTAGAATTCAAAACATCACAAACGAAACCAATAAAGAACAAGAAATTGTGCGAGAAGGGAGCCGCGTTAGCATAGCCAAACTGTGTGTTTCTCAATCACAAGAGCAAAGCAGCCTGTGAACGGCTCGATTGGCAATGCGAAATACTTGAGCAAACCTCAGAGATTAACAACTAGATAATTTTCGCAGTGCAAGAAGAGATTATAAGGTATTGATTTTAATCGAGCAGTGTTTCAACATGATTCCAACATCGACATTAAATATATCTAGATATATAAACATTCCTAAAATAAATTTGTCTCTGAACTTAAGAAAAGGGTTAGTTATTTTGTTACTAAGACCATTTTCATATATATTTTGCATATATAAATAACTAAAACTTCAATAAATTAATCCTTATCTATTTAAATAAAACTAAGTCGTGTTAGTTACATCATTTATAACTCGAGAATGGCTGTACCGATTATAATGATCTCTGATTTGTTGGATTCATCTCCACCCCGAATAGCTGAATAACTACAAAAATATTGTACAAATTCACGAAAAAAATCAAGTGAATAGAAAAAGAAAAAGATTTTTTTACAATAGTATACATTGATTGAGCCTGTTGAATATAATAAACTGTGTTGTGTAAGCATTGTTTTATGGCAGAAAAACTATAAACACATACTGTACATTTTAGCAAATATTAAGTACGCAGTGCTTGGTCTGTATACTGTAATGCAAATATCAAAGAAAAAGTTACTATCTAACATTTACTACATTTAAAGACTGTTATAAAACCCATCTTAGTTTAGTTATCTTTCGACAAAAGTACGCTTTACAAACCGGTGCATGAATATATATTTCCTTGATCGAGGAAACAAGGCAAAATCAACTATGGAACAAAAAACTATGACCGGAATAAATTACAATAACCATTTTATTGGCTGTGGCAAACTCAACATTGGCGTTGGAAATTTAATTTGCTTAAACCAAAAGTGCTCAAACACGTGCAGTTTACAAAATTGTGTGCGAAGCCGCAGGTAACCGCTAGTGCATACATATATGTATATACGTTATTTAAATATTAAATTATAATTATATTATATTTTATATATAAACACAAACACACACACACACACACACACACACATATATATATATAAGTTATAAGTATTTACTTAAATTTAGGCCACAGGTAAAATGCTCAACCTACATAATACTAAAAGCTAATAGCCTAACCTACAATCTCAGTATCGGTTTCCGCAACACTGTTATTGATGGTGACTAAACGCAGCTTCTACAGTATTCAGTGTATGTGTGTGCGTTTGTAACACTTAGTTCAGTTATGTTTTCGTCCAAAAAGAGAAAAGTTTGTGAATGCCATGTGTTTAATTACAAGTGGAGAATCATCACTTTGTGGCTAAAAAACAACAATATATATAAATATTTATAACACAATATAAAATAAATATAAAACAATATATATATTGTGTTTTATTTATAAACAAAAATATATATTTGTTGAAATAATATTATATTTGTAGATATCATGGAAAAAATCTTAAAAGCAATTATGCTCAAATCCATCATAGTCAGTCCTGAGTGGAAAAGAATCTTTAGAAAAATATACATGAAATCAATGTGACATTTTTACGACCAGTAAACATCAGAACAAGTACCTACAATATATTTTCTTTTTTGAACAACAAGTTTTCCACATTTTGTATATTGGTCTCCTTAATTTATCCTAAGAATAAAACTAGGTATACAATCTTTTGAGACCAAAACTTATTTTTTAATATTAAGTGTTATAATTTATTTAATACTTAGTTTGTGAATATTTCTTAAACAAAACAACGTACTAAGACCTTTTATTAATATTTTTTATTCTTCAAACTATCATTAAAAATATAGGCTGCAATATGATAAGCACCAATAATCGAATCAGCAATATTTCTGACTATGTAAACAACCGAACAATAGAAAACCTTAAATGACAAACTGAATTACGTTGTAGGTATTTCATATTATAATATAGTTGAACTATGTTTTAATGTATCTAAAAATTTATAGAAACAAACATGATAGAACGAAAAAACAACTCGTTCGAAATTACAAAATTACAAACTTACAACGATTACCAATTGTTAATGGGGTCAGATTCTGTTATATGCCCCCAACGCTTAAACTTTTTTCAATTAACTTAGAATGTTATAAAACGATGTAGTTGAGTAACAGAACAGACATTCCATCAATCAACAAGCATTTCCAAGTATTGCGATCGGTATTGTTGTCACTGTTATCTTATCTTTCTCGAGAATCTCGATTACGGCAGGCCGAGCGGCATCACATGATTATTTAAGTTTTTTGCACGGTACATAATTGCCTTTCCATTACAATTCAATTTATATTTCTGATCAGCCCCTCTAGAATTTGATATTTTACTGATAGGTACTATCTCGAGGGATGTTTTTCTTTTGTTGACATCAGCGCGGGCTGATGTCAACAAAAGGTGCAACAAAAGGATGTCAACCTTAGGTGCTGCCGAAGCCCGCGCTGATGGCCGGAGGCACTCGCATTTTGGGTGGCAGAGTGTAATCAAGAATAAAAACAAGTTTTGTATGTTTTTTTCAACAAAAAATTTAGTTTTTGTTTGGTAATGTTTGTTTTTGTTGAATTTTTGAAGTACAACAAAGCGACGCACCAGCTGAACGGGCGGCGAGACTCTGCAATCACGTTATCTACTAGACCGCTCGACTTTGACCTCTGTCTGAGGATGGGGAGGGGTTTGCGATAAGACAGTTCCTGTTTTATATTGACGAAATATTGTTCTACGCTAATCTAGTAATTAGAAGCAAAATGTCAAATAACGATTCATGTCTGGGTGTGGTCGGTATAATCCCAAAGTACCAGTACATTCAACAGACAAAGTGATATAAATCTTACTTCTTTATTTTGAAGTATAAGCATGTCTGATAGGCTGAGGCACAAATAACATAAGTTCATTGCTATTGCAGTTATTACTCAAATAGGTACCACAAAAATGATTTTACTTTGTTTGAATTAATTTTAAACAATGTTGCTACAATGCATTAAAAATAACTAGCTGTACTTATGGTGGCCATTTATAATACTGCAGCCAAAATATAAATATGATTGCTCAAGACCCTTTTTTCTTGTGTAATTTAATGCACTAACATTTTTAAAAACTCCTCCTTATATTGTGTAATAATTTAGAAAGGGAAAATGAAGGATGAAGAAACATGAAATAAAGTAGTTACGGCAGATAAAAAATGCAGATATGACGGTTTGCTCAGGTGGCCAGATTGGCTCTCAGATAGGCTAAACAGCTCTTGAGTACACCGGTCAACCCTCAGATAGGCTTGTTGACCCTCGGTAGGCCGGTTAACGCTTAGGTAATTCCGATAGTCAACTAGTTAGGTTAGGTGAGTTGTCATCAGTTTACCTCAAATAGCAACGGTAAATTATAAACAATACTCTCAAGTAGACCAGTTGGTCAGTTGCATAGTGCAGTTTTCATTGGGATAGGTCTGAAATTCAGGTAATTGAGTTATGTGAGTTTTTATTAACCCTTTTAGTGCTACAGTGTCTACGTTGTAGACGCTGCGTTTACGTCTAAAAGTGCTAGCGTCTACATCGTAGACACAGCGTATTTTTATATATATATATTGGTTCAGTTTATGCAATTTACTGGCTGCAAACGATGACAGTTCATTCAAAAGCCATAGAGTAACGATATTTGTATACTTGATTGCCAACGACCAGCTGTTTATACATCTTAGACGTTATGTTGTGAGCGAACTGACGCTGTGCTTTGTTTACTCTGTTTTATCTTATTTTATCCATTAAATTGTATCATAATATTGTGAAATACTACTTCATTAGTATTCCAAGATATGACCTCAAATAAGGAAATAGTAAGGAATGTACTAAAACTCTGTATTTATGCCCTAAAATGCTTAGCACTCTTGGGTATGGGAATGCTCCAGACGCCTTAGCACTAAAAGGGTTAATATATTTTTGTGTTGGGAACTGTTTCAGGTTTGTCATTCTGATATAAACTACCCTCTTTTTCAATCTTGTCAATCCCGCTAAAAGAAACCAAATTCCACTCAGTCACATGATTTTTTTTTATTTTAAGTGGATTAGTTTAAATTTGGTACAAGTTTTTAATTTTTCAGAACTTTCTAATGTGTTTCAAACTAAAATTTGTAGTAACAAAATTAACAATGACAGATTACATCTAATCGAAATATTTTACGTATAGTTTAAATCATTTTATTGGATGTCCCTACAACCAATATTGGGTGGGGTACGATAAGCAGACCCGGTTTTCTATATTGAAGAATGTAATCATCGATACCTAATATTCAAATCTAAAATCCTAGAATATTAATCGATACCAAAGTATCTATAGTCCTCAATAACAAATATATATTTTAAATTAAAATGTGAATTTAAGGGTAGGGTACGATAAACGGACCCGGTTTTTTATATCGAAGAATGTAGTCTTCGATATCTAATATTCGCATCTCAAATCCTAGACTATCAATCGATATAAAAGTATCTATAGTCCTCAATAACAATCATATGTTTTAAATTAAAATATGAATTTAAGGTACTTTGGGATTATACCGACCACACCAAGACATGAATCGTTATTTGACATTTTGTTTCTACTGATTACTAGATTAGCGTAGAACAATATTTCGTCAATGTAAAACAGGTATTGTCTTATCGCAAACCCCTCCCCATCCTCAGACAGAGGTCAAAGTCGAGCGGTCTAGTATTTAACGTGATTGCAGAGTCTCGCCGCCCGTTCAGTTGGTGCGTCGCTTTGTCGTACTTCCGTATTTTACCCCTACATTTCTCCAAACACAAAAGGGGCTGATCAGAAATATAAATTGAATTGTAATGGAAAGGCAATTATGTACCGTGCAAAAACTTAAATAATCATGTGATGCCGCGCGACCTGCCGTAATCGGGATTCTCGAGAAAGATAAGATAACAGCGACAACAATACCGATCACAATACCTGGAAATGCTTGTTGATTGATGGAATGTTAGTTCTGTTACTCAAATAAATCGTTTTATAACGTTGTAAGTTTATTGAAAAAAGTTTAAGCGTTGGGGGTATATAACGGAATCCGACCCCATTAACGATTAATAATCGTTGTAAGTTTGTAATTTTGTAATTAAAGAGTTGTTTTTTCGTTCTATCATGTTTGTTTCTATAAATTTATATTTTTGTGTTCTTCATACTGGTGTGGTCGGTATAATCCCAAAGTACCGAATTTAATATTTACAGTGATCAAACAAATTATTATAACAAAAATTAGGAAAACTGAAGACGACCATATTTGCTCCTCTCACAGTTACAGTTGTTTCTTTCCCACAAATTTCACATAATGGGGTTTTCGGTACGAGTCCAACATGTTGAAGCCACAAAAAAAATATATTTTATATATGTCTTATCATCTTTTAAAGCAATGTCGTGTAGTTTTCTAAAATTGACTGCCATTTTTAATAATTAAAACTACTTATGTAAAATTGAAATATTACCCTATATGTGTATTATTTTAAAGTGTTTACAGCTGTTGATATAGACTATTTAAGTTAATAATTCAAAATAATTAATCAGTATCGATTGATTATATCAAAGGTTATGATTAAGTAATATCGTTTGCCAATTTCGATATAAAAAACCGGGTCCGTTTATCGTACCCTACCCGAATTTAATATTAACAGTGATCAAACAAATTTCCAACATCCAAAAAATTTTTGTTTCTTTCCCACAAATTTCACATAATGGGTTTTTTGGTACAAGTCCTACATGTTGAAGCCACGAAAAACATGTCTTATCATCTTTCAAAGCAATACCGTGTAGTTTTCTAAAACTGACTGCCATTTTTAATAATCATTTTATGTTACTTATGTAAAATTGAAATATAACCTTAAGTGTATTATTTGAAAGTGTTTACAGCTGTTAATATAGATTATTTCGGTGAATTGTTCAAAATAATTAATTAGTATCAATTGATTATATCGATGGTTGTGATTAAGTAATATCGTTTGCCAATTTCGATATAAAAATCCGGGTCCGCTTATCGTACCCTACCTCCCATATATATGAATTTTTGAAAATATGCTAGTGTTCCACCTAAATTCTGCCTGCCACAGGAGCACTTTTAAACACTGCCAGTCTGAGGGTTATTATTAGTAAATAATAATGCCAAAGAAACCAAACATATGTTAATCTGATAAAAAATGTACCTTTATATTTATAACTTTTCACAACTTTAGCCTAAGCCTGTTAGGTCCTAGACTTAGGACTTGTCATAACCAAATGGTGAAATATTACCTAGACCTATCCTAGGCCTTCATACAAATCTGATCTAGAATTACATTAAATGTGAAAAACTATGATTTTAATATAGATTATATCGTTTTAAAGTAATCCTTCATAAAACTAACTAAATTCTTAATAAAAAATAAATGGATATAGCTCAGCCTAGTATTAGAAGACTATGCTTGAGTACACCCTATTATATCTATAATATTGACGTATACTTAACATAAACTTACTTCATGTAATAGACAACTACAATATGTCTCCATAAAAATGAAATAAAGAAGATGTAAATAATACTAAAAACAAAATCTAATAAGGCAGACTTACCACCAAAACTGCCTTCAGTATTCCACCAATTCACAATAAATAGTAGACAGACACTAGACAAACCAAAACACCAGTACGCCAGAACATCCAAAACCAGCCAGCACAAGGCACACAGGATAGAGAATAGCGAGTCAGCCGGTTCAAATTCCTCTTTAGTTAGGCTTCTTCCTCTATGATGGATAAGCTCTTTTCCTGAAGCAATATTGTATAATACCAATTCTGGACCAATTTTTAAAACTAAACAAATTATATAAATCATTTTGAAATTAAAATTAGGATCTAATCTCCAAATAATATTTGTTGTGAAATAGTATTTGGTTGCTTTCTATAATCACATTAACCTGATGTAGAAAGTAAAAGATGTAGACTATTTTAATATTATGTTTTAAAATACAAAAACACTTAATTATTTCCTTCAACGGTATCTATCAAAATTGTTAAGAAAAATTGCAAAAGCACCATGGTATGTATCCAATAAAACGTTACATGAAGATTTGAACATCCCAACAATCAAAGAAGAAATAACCAAATTCAGTCGCATTTATCTTTCAACATTAGAAGATCATCCAAATCACCTTGCAGTAAATCTACTTGATAATTCTAAAAATGTGTACAGACTCCACCGAACTGCTATCCTGGATCTACCTTTTAGGTTCGTGAATTAATTATGTTAATGTTAACAATGGTTAACATCTAACTCAATTTTAATTGTTAATTTTGTGTCCATTATGTCTCTGTTAACTTATCCCTGCTTAAAAGTTTCTTGCGTGTATTTTAGTTTCTACCAACAGCATCCACCACTATACAAATGTAACAACAATGATAATCACTAAATGAAGAACAACAACAAATAATAATAAACATAACTCTAGAACAACAGCAACAATAATACAAGGAAAGTGTAACAATACTAAATTAAAACTCAAGTTCGTAAATCATTAATTTAATTACTTTTGTTGTTATTCTGAACTTGGTAATCTGGATCTTGTTTTTGTAGATTAAATACATACTGTAATCATAAATAATTTATAATTAAATTTTGGTTAATTTTAACATTGCATCTAAAGTTATGGATCAGTTCAATAACGAGTTGGATCTGGTTTATAACAATTTAAGAAATTTATCTAAAGTGTTCAAATATATCTATGTTGAGGAATTTCGTTCACTAAAGTACTGCTGAAACTGCAATAACAATTTCAAAACAGTTAGTATCTTATAAGTGTTATAACTGTATTATAGATGAGCCGCTTTGAAAACGACCTTGCACGGAGATTTCTTGCGCATAGGGGGAGGGAGGAGCAGGAGCTCTACCACGCCTACCACCTCTTTCAATGTTCGATCTATTTCCTATAGTCCTCCTCCGTAGACTAATGGATATAGTCTCGGCTCTCTAACCGAGAGATCACGGGTTCAAATCCCGGGGAGGGCCAATCAGGCATAGACACGATAAAGTACTTTGCAAATAAATACCCGTGTTTAATAAATCAGAGTACTTTGCAAATAAAATACCAGTGTAATAATAAATCAGTTTACATCGAAGCCAGCATAGCTTAAAGCTGAGGCTTAAAAAAAAGAGAGAAAAAAATTCTTTTACGAAACACAAGTGAGAACCGAGCGCTTTGATTCCCAGGGTTGGTGTTTTGGAGAATCAAGCTGTGTTTTGTTATTCTCATTGTTATAGAATAACAAATATTATTATTAAATATTGTGTGTGTGTGTGTGTGTGTGTGTGTGTGTGTGTGTGTGTGTGTGTGTGTGTATGTATGTGTGTGTGTGTGTGTGTGTGTGTGTGTGTGTGTGTGTGTGTGAGTGTGTGTGTTGTGAGTGTGTGTGTGTGTGTGTGTGTGTGTGTGTGTGTGTGTGTGTGTGTGTGTTGTGAGTGTGAGTGTGTGTGTGTGTGTGAGTTTGAGTGAGTGTGAGTGAGTGAGTGTGTGTGTGTGTGTGTGCGTGTGCGTGCGTGCGTGCGTGCGTGTGTGTGTGTGTGTGTGTGTGTGTGTGTGTGTGTGTGTGTGTGTGTGTGTGTGTGTGTTGTGTGTGTGTGTGTGTGTGTGTGTGTGTGTGTGTGTGTGTGTGTGTGTGTGTGTGTTAGGAATCACACATCAATCATTGCATTTTATATTTAATATGTTAGTATAATTAATAAGTACCTTAACAAATGTTTATTAACAGCTGTTGTTTTTATTACTGGGTTTGTAAAATAGCTGTTATGTAACTCTTTGTTCAGTAAAATGTTTGAATAAAGTCAATGTTTTTCTGTAGTAAAAGCGCTTGTGTCAATGTTATATGTTTTCCTTCTTCCAAACATAGTGCCAATTACATCAATTTTTACTGTTTTATAATATTGTGGTGTTTATTTATTTATGTCTTTTTAACACGAATTATTATTATATTACGATTGTACATTTTGATTTGTCATTAATTCTTCAAATTATGGCAACACCAAAAAACTTCAGTTGTACTTATGGAAGGCCTCTGAGGGGACAGAATCGGGAAATAGTGAAAAACGTGACTGAATATTAAAAAGCAATGCTGATTGAAAATAACGTATAGTAATGGTATAACTTACAGTATAAGTCTAACATGGCCAATGAAACCAACAGGGCCACTGGAGTTGGTGCAACAGTCGCCAAATAGATTATAAGACAAGGAAAACAGGCACTTAAAACTCGTGGTTAGCTATCTTTTTCAAATCCTACGGGGTAAAAGGAGAAAGAGCTAAAAGCAAAAAAAATTGACGACTTTACAAGAACTTGCATACATAGAAAAACTCACGAAATGTATACAGTAAAAAAAGTGTTCCAACATTGGCAAAAATACAGAAAGAATTAGAGGAGGCTGAAATTTTAAAATGCTGAAAAACATAAAAAAACTATATATGCTCTTGGATTTTGTTGGAAAAATGTCAATCCTACCGCAAAATACTGATCGAGAGGTCTGAAATTATTGCTTGGCATATTAAATACCTGAGACAAATTAAAAAGTACCGAGAAGGAAAATGTAATTTTTATATCGATGAAACTTACATTAATGATTGTTAAGTATTATTGCGTTAAATAACTTGTTTTTTATTGCCTAATATGAAAAGGCTACTTTTATTGAACAATAATTATGTATATATATTTTTGGGCAATTTATACTCTATATTTGCCTTTATTTTACTAAACTGTACATACTGCATTAATTCTATATCTCTTTCTGCGGCCTAGTGCCTACAATACCATTCCTTACTGGATTACAATATTCACGTACAGTGACAGACCAATGGACCATTGTTTTAACGAATCAGCTGTTTACTGTACACTCACCAACCAATCACAACGGTTGACTTATCAAGGCTCCGTGTTGCCCACCTTGCAAGCGACAGCACGCTTGCTTAGTACATTCTAGCCACTGCTGACCATACTTACTCAACACGTGACATTATGCCTCATGTGATACTCTCTCACTTAAATATTAGTTTTTAACTCTATTTGTTGCACATTTACATTTACATTAAAGCCAGTGCTCTGGGTTGGCAATCTCTACCAGAACGTCGAACACACCACACTACACGCTCATGGCACACTGCATCGAGACCTCGCCCCTAGTACCACGGTTCTTCTGGGTACTTCTCTTGTCAAGCTCACCGCCTCTAACGGACAAGCTTATGTCTTTCGTGCCTTAATTGATTCAGGAAGCATGCTAAATTTTATTAGCGAGAAAGCCTCCCAACTGTTGGGCACACAGCGCCGTCCGGCCACTATTAATGTCGCCGGCCTTTCTCAAACCTCTGTTTACACACGCGGAGTTTTAACTCTGGGCGTGGAAACTCTTGCTGGCCACCCAGTTGCCGCCCCGCACTCGTTCCACATATTGCCACAAATCACTGTAGACCTCCCACGAGTGCAAATATCTCAGGAGGTCATGAATAAGGTTAAAAGTATTACACTGGCTGATCCAACCTTCCACCTCCCTGGTGGCATTGACGTCCTTATTGGTGGAGCGCTATTTCCACATATTCTTACTCACGAGACCTACTCTCTTGGTTTCAATTTACCTCACGCCCTGGGCACCTGTTTTGGTTTCGTGCTGATGGGGACGGCTCCCTGCACACCACTGACGCAGTCTGTCTCTACTATGGCTGTCTCTCTTCTCTCGACTGCTGAGGTGGACCTCCACGCCTCTCTGTAGCGTTTCTGGACACAAGAGGAACTGCCTGCTCCCAGTAAAAGGTCTACAGAGGAAACTCAGTGCGATGAATATTTTTCTACCTCGCACTCCAGGGACCGTGAGGGTCGATATATGGTCCGCCTCCCTTTCAAGGACACCAGTACTCATCTGGGAAGTTTCAAAGTTCATGCTGAAAGTAGACTCTATTCACTCGAGCGCAAGCTCCACGCTCCCACTAATGTGGAGTATTATAATTTATATTCTGATTTTATACATGACTATCTCTCTCTAGGCCATATGCAGGGCTGCCCTACTCCTGACTTAAGCACTCCCCACTACTTTCTGCCACACCACGGCGTTTTTAAGGCACAAAGTAGCACCACCAAACTACGCGTCGTTTTTGACGCCAGTGCCAAAACCAGTTCCGGACTCTCTCTCAACGACACTCTGTTGACCGGACCTAAACTTTAAAATAATATTTGTGACATTCTTCTGCGCTTCCGCCTTCAGAACTTAGTGTTCTCTTGTGACATCAGACAGATGTACCGCCAAATCAAGGTGCATCCTGACGATCAACATTTCCAACTGATCGTATGGCGTGATCACCCCACCGACTTGATGTCCACGTTCAAGCTCACGACAGTTACCTAAGGCCTGAACTGTTCACCCTACTTGGCCATCAAAACGCTACATCAATTGGCAGAAGACGAAGGTCACCGCTACCCCCATGCTGCTGAGATTCTCAAGCACCAGAGCTACGTCGACGACCTGATCTGCGGAGCTGAGACTGAAAAACTCGCCGCTGAACTTCAAGATCTACTCATCAAACTCCTTCGGCTCGGTGGCTTTGAGCTCCGGAAGTGGGTCTCGAACTCTCCGAGACTTCTGCAACACCTTCCTAAAGATCATCGGGAAATCCCAGTTTTTCTGCAACCCTCTCATGAGCCTCATTTTTCTATTTTGGGCCTAAAATGGACCCCTCTAACTGACACTTTTACGTTTAATTTTAATTTTTCTTGTGAAAACCCCACTAAGCGTAAAGTGTTAAGTCTCATTTCTCAAGTCTATGACCCCTGTGGTTTTTTGGCGCCTTGTATAATGCTCGCAAAAAATATCATGCAACTCGTATGGATTTCTGGCATAGATTGGGATGATCCGCTCCCTCCAGAAATATACAAAAAATTGGCACGCCTTTTTATTTGAACTTAAGCACGTTGCTACTATTACAATTCCTCGTGCTATCCCCTACTCTGCTGCTACTCACTGGGACTTGCACGGTTTCTCTGATGCCTCAGAACTAGGCTATGCTGCTGTAGTCTACATCCGCTCTACCTCCAATGACACGGTGCACGTAAGCCAAGTTATGGCTAAAACTCGCGTCGCTCCTCTCACAAGAGTGACGCTGCCCCGACTGGAGCTATGCGCAGCTCATCTCCTGGCCCAACTTGTGAAATATTGTGTTACTCAATTAGCTCCCACCCGCAAGTTTGGTTCTATTGTTTGCTGGTGCGACTCTACTGTGACCCTCGCGTGGATCAAAACACCT
Source organism: Homalodisca vitripennis (assembly GCF_021130785.1). NCBI lineage: Eukaryota > Metazoa > Arthropoda > Insecta > Hemiptera > Cicadellidae > Homalodisca > Homalodisca vitripennis. The sequence goes on along the minus strand of NC_060207.1, from coordinate 47,719,657 downwards.
TCTTATCGCCTCAAAACCTATGTGGCTAATCGTGTGGCGCAAACTCAAGAACTTGTGGCTGTGGATTGCTGGCGCTACATACCCAGTGCTTCTAATCCTGCTGACTGCGCCTCCCGTGGGATCCTTCCCTCTCGATTGGTGGATCATCCCCTTTGGTGGCATGGACCCGACTGGTTGCGTCTCCCCTCCTCGGCCTGGCCAGATAATGATTCCAGCCTTGACTCGGTCTCTCTGGAGGAGCTAGGGGAGCTGAAGCATTCCACTCCTGTCATTGCCTTGGCCACAGCACCGCCTACGTGGGACCTCCTCATCCAGTACTCTTCCTGGAGGAAATTGTTGCACGTGATGGCCTATGTCTTGCGTTTTATCCACAACTGTCGTTCACCAAACCGCCACTTCGGACCTCTCTCCAAGACAGAACGGGACTCCGCGCAGCTGCGAATTTTCAAGACCGTGCAAGAGGAAGCTTTCACTGAAGATCTGGCTCTACTGCGGGACCGAAAGACGTGTTCTACCAGACTTCAACGCCTCGCCCCATTCCAGGGTCCGGATGGACTTCTCCGCGTCGGCGGCAGACTGCGCCACGCTGACCTCCCGCCGAACATGTCTCACCCGTGCATCCTGCCCAAGAAGCACCCTGTCGTGGACCTCCTCATTGACCATGTCTATGTCAAACATCTCCACGCTGGCGCGCAGCTTACTCTCTCTCTGCTCTCCCAGCAAGTCTGGATCCTCTCTGCACGCAGCGTGGTGAGATCTCACATTTTTAGATTCCTCACATGTTTTAAGAATCGGCCTAAAAATAACGCCCCTCTCATGGGCGACCTCCCCAAAGCTCGCATTACTCCAGCCCGAGCTTTTCTCTCCAGCGGCATGGACTATGGTGGCCCCTTTTCGCTCAAGGTCCATAATTTACGCTCTGTCCGCATTATTAAGGCCTATATTTGTATTTTTGTTTGTATGGTTACGAAGGCCGTTCACATTGAGGGGGTGACGGACCTGTCCACCGAAGCTTTCCTTGGTGCTCTCACTCGCTTCGTTTCTCGTCGTGGCCTGTGCACAGACCTTTATAGTGACTGTGGCACAAACTTCGGAGGTGCTAAAAATGCCCTACACAAAATCCTCACGGCTGACCAGCGCAAAGTCCAAGACTTTGCTGCTGACAGTTCAATTCGATTCCACTTCAACCCTCCTGCTGCTCCCCATCAAGGTGGAATTTGGGAAAGTGCCATCAAGAGTGCTAAACACCATTTAAAACCTGTCATGGGACTCCACATACTAACTTTGTCTCAATTCATTACGCTCACAAATCAGGTTGAAGCGATGCTCAACTCCCGCCCGCTCACCGCTCTCTCCAGTGATCCCAGCGACCTTCTCCCACTGACGCCTGAACACTTCTTGATCGGCTCTCCTCTGGTTTCCGTTCCTGAAGAGAACTTGCTGGACATACCCACGAACCACCTTTCTCACTGGCAGCTGGTTCAAGCGCTGCACCAACGTATCTGGAAGCGTTGGCAGCGATAATATCTCCAGACTCTTCAGCAGCGCCTCAAGTGGAGCACTCCTTCCTGCAACCTCCAACCTGGAGACCTCGTCCTGGTGCATCAGGATACTCCCGCTCTCTCTTGGCCCCTTGCACGGGTCACTGATGTCACTCCAGGACAAGATGGTACAGTTCGAGTGGTACATCTCAAGACCTCAAGTGGAACTCTCACTCGTTCAGCAGTGAAGGTGTTTCTCTTACCTCACCTCTACAATTAATTAACTCTCTACCACCGCCTATAACCTTTGTAATTTGAGCCTATGTTGCTCTTTCTCTCATTGAAGGCGGCCGGTATGTTAAGTATTATTGCGTTAAATAACTTGTTTTTTATTGCCTAATATGAAAAGGCTACTTTTATTGAACAATAATTATGTATATATATATATTTTTGGGCAATTTATACTCTATATTTGCCTTTATTTTACTAAACTGTACATACTGCATTAATTCTATATCTCTTTCTGCGGCATAGTGCCTACAATACCATTCCTTACTGGATTAAAATATTCACGTACAGTGACAGACCAATGAACCATTGTTTTAACGAATCAGCTGTTTACTGTACACTCACCAACCAATCACAACGGTTGACTTATCAAGGCTCCGTGTTGCCCACCTTGCAAGCGACAGCACGCTTGCTTAGTACATTCTAGCCACTGCTGACCATACTTACTCAACACGTGACTTTATGCCTCATGTGTTACTCTCTCACTTAAATATTAGTTTTTAACTCTATTTGTTGCACATTTACATTAACATTAAAGTCAGTGCTCTGGATTGGCAATCTCTACCAGAACGTCTCTGTTCCCGGACACCCGCGTCTACCGTGCTCTACAGGACTGGCCACAGTGTTATGAACCATTCGTTTGCGGTCGTATTGTGCGTGAGTGAATCCGTGAAGGACATCTTCCGTCTTCACGCTTGCCTACAAGACAGCAGCCTATTTCCACACTTCCTGATCACAACCTGGCCCTCAACAACAGCAGACTACGGTTACCCCTCATGAAAACAAAGGTAACTGTTTATTTTCTGCACTTTATTTGAATATGCACTGTTCATAAACTCATTATGTGTAACCTGGTGAACTCTTGTTAAAATCAGTGTGTTCGGCGTCTTTACTGCCTAATGTGAAGTGGTCCTTCTTAATCGAGCCTCTAAAATCTTATTTCACGGTTCTCGTAACCAAAATTCATTCTTTTCAATGATAATCATGTAACTGTAAAATGCTGGGACAGTCCAGGAGAGGTTGGAGGTAGTAGGGCATGTAGGGAATGGGGATAGGATTGTCATGTTTCATGGCGGAGGAGAAGGTCTTGTAAAGAATAGTTTTAATTTACAAACCCAAATTTTAAAAAAACCGAATATCACGTGATATGAACTTTTCGAAATGGATTGGTTAAAAGTTGGTACCAAACGTAGCGTACCCAGCCAGAGGCAATTTTGTTCCCCTTTGCCAGATCCACTAGTGCATTCTTACATTTCTACACTGCTTTTGAGTCAAATGAGCAGACGTCGAGCGCCTTTAATGAATCAAGAATCAGTCTTTATTACCCATAAGGCACAGATTTACATGCATGAGGTATAGTCAAAAAACAGGAAACATGTTGTTCACAATTGTCAAAAGGAACTATAAAATTGAGATTGAAAGTACACAAATATAAAAGTTTTGTGATTGAGGTTTAAGAAAACAACCTTAATTATTTGGTAAATTAGAACTAAATAACAATGTACAGGCAGTGAGAGAAGTGAAAACCTTAGGTTAATTACTTACAGATTTCAGCAGCAGGAGAGTCAAATAATTCTTTTACATGATAAAAAGGATTACTTATTAGCCAATTTTGGAGTTTTGTTTTTTAAATTGTTTAAAAGTAAGATTAAGAACTTCCTTAGGCAGCTTATTTAACATTTCTATACCCACTATCCTATGACTAGATTGTTTTTTTCTAAGTCTAACAAAAGGTACATCAAAATTGTTTTTATTTCTGGTGTTGAAATTGTGTACCTCAGGCCTTTTTACATGTAAGCAGGGGTTCTTAAAACTAGTTAACAGGATATTAAATATGTATAAATTAACAACAGTTAGAATCTTAAACTTAATAAAAATAAGCCTGCAGTGTTCTCTATGGTTAACTTTAGCTATAACTCTTAAAATCCTTTTTTGTATAGCTAGAACATTATTTAGGTATGGGCTATTCCCCCAAAAAACAATTCCATAGTTGAGAACAGATTGAAAGAGTGAGAAGTACACTGTCTTAACATAGTCATCAGTTAAAATGTCACTTAGCCTACGAAAAAGAAATGTTAATCTACTTAGCCTAGTACAAAGATGCTCTATTTGTTTTTTCCAGCTCAAACTTTGGTCAATCCAAACTCCAAGGAACTTAACCTCTTTGCTAGTGTTAAAATTATTTATTGAAGGTACTGATCTCAGTCCAAAAATAATAGTTTGGGGTTTCTCCTCGTTTAATAAGAGCGAGTTTGCAGAGAACCACTCAGAAACAGTTTTAAGTGAATGATTAGCCATGTTTTCAAGTTGATTTAGGTCTCTATTGCATGTAAGCAATGTAGTGTCATCTGCATATAGGTATACATTACTTCTTAGACAATATGGTAAGTCATTAGTGGCTATAATGAACAGAAGGGGTCCAAGGACCGAGCCTTGTGGAACACCACAGTTGCTAGTAGCGATAGAGGACCATACACCCCATGTATATACCGCTTGCCTTCGATTATGGAGATAACTGTTGAAAAATTCAAGAGTTTTATTTTTTATCCCATATAAACTAAGCTTATGAAGCAAAGTGCCATGGTCCACGCAGTCAAATGCCTTGCTAAGGTCAATAAAAGAGTCCCAGGCAAAGTTTTTATTTTCAAAGGCATTTCTAATATCCTGTTCCATGGCCCCAATTGCATCCATGCAAGACTGTCCACTTCTGAAGCCAAATTGTTGTTCATTAAAGAATGACCAAGACTCAAAATAGTGGTTTAACTGATTGTGTACAATGTGTTCAAGTACCTTGGACAGGGTAGGTACCAGACAGATAGGCCGATAGTTGCCTGGGTTGTATTTATCCCCCTTTTTGAATTTTGGAGAGACTTTGGAAATTTTTAGGCATTCAGGAAAAATACCTCCTTGAAGGCAAACTGTAATACAGTAAGTAAGAGGTGTTACAATATAATGTACTATTTCTTTGATCAACCAATTTGAGAAACCATAGTAACCTTGAAATTTGGAGTTTTTCATCTTTTAGATGACCATAAGGACATCATCACAAGTTTAAAGTTAAAATTAGGCTCATCTATTTGTGTTAAATTAAGAAATTGCTCAAAAGTAGTCTCAGATTTTACAATGTTATTTCTGATGGAACTGATAGATTCAATAAAAAAAAGTCATTAAGAACACTGGAGTGTAAAGGAATACAGCTATGGTTGGACTTAGATTGTAGGTTGAGGTTAATGCTGCCTGACTCTGAAAGTATTAAATATTCTGGTCCATTAAGGGTCATTTGTATGAGCCTTCTAGTACATTTTTCTATAGCCATGACCTCCACTTAATCTCCGCTGTCTTCTTCACCTCCTACTCCAGAGGAGTGTATGAATCTCAGTACCGCTTCCAGTGCCAGAGTTGGACAGGAGCTCATTGCCCCTGTAATGCTTACACAAGCTAGCCGTTGAAGACTTTGTAGCCTATTTGGCTGTTGTATTTTGCTGTACTTTTGGCCACTACACAAGAGCTGCACATGTGACAATTGGTTTATGATGGCTTCATAGATCCAATATATCATTTTGGGTTTGTATCCAAAGCCTTTTGCATGCACCAATAGATTTGTTGCTTTGGATATTCTACTTACAAATTGACGATTCCATTTAAACCTTTTGTCTAGAACTACTCTTAGATAATTTACCACTTAAGAATATTTTATTCTAGTACTTTCTAGAACAGGTTGAGCAAGTTAGAAAAGAATTCATTTGTCTGGTAAAGATTATTATAAGATTTTTTCATGGGTTATGGGGTTTTTGGTGGGACCCATGACACCAGCTGCTTTTAACGTTAAGAGTATTTTGAGTGAGGCGTTTCAATTTGCCTTTATTTCTTATCCCTGACAATAAGCACCAGATTGACACTATAACATTGTAGTTTTGTTATCCCTTTCTTCTGCTTTAGTCAAGAGATCGTCCACAAATGGAGACGATACCCCTCCTTGAGGGCACCCTTTCGGCCTGTATGATTTATAATAGGATGAACTTCTGCCTTTTTTTCGTACAAACACCATTATCGATGTTTAATAAAGTCTTCTGTTATTGAATTTTTGTTAAGTAGTAATATGAATAATAAAAAGATATTTCATTAACTCACGACCGATTTACTCTCCACGTGTTTCAGTGACATGAGATGGGTATATACATGTTCAAAATCCAACACTTCTTTCCATCTGGCAATTTTGGCAATTGTTGCATCAGACATGTAACCCCACTATACATGCCCCCCATTCAAGGCCGGCTCCACGACTATTGTCTTAACGACGATCGTCGGTCACCACGTGTTCCGTTCCCGCCAAACACACGTTTTAAATATATAGGTCATTTACCCTGCCAATATGAATTACCGCCATTAAACATTCCCGCTAATATAAACAGATTAATTTCCCACATTTATAAACTATTTAAATACAATGTAAATTTGTGATCGTTACTAAAGTTAGGTACCACATATTTGATGTGCTAAAAAATGTCCACTAAACTAAAATTCCATGTCTTTAAAAAAATTGTTATCACCATGAGTTTTTTATCAGTTTGATGTTTAATATATTTACTGTTGTTTTGTGATGCATTAGTAAAAATAGTTTTCAATGTATTAATAACAATATTTTGCGTTTTTATTCGCTAATCTTATTTATCTAAGTTAGTTGTGTTTCAGGAACTAGTGGTTAATTTTATACAGAAAATTGCACAATCAAACAAGAGGAATTAACGTACTGGAAATTAGAGGTTGCCAATGTATTTTATGCCTGAATGTTTGTCTAGGTCGTGATAAATGACTATGCTGGATACTTACATTAAAACCCTCAAATGGCAAATAATTAACTATTGCAATGTTCAGAATATAATTCTGTGTTTTAAGGTAAAGTGCTTAGTTGAATAAAATATCATTTACATAACTCATCATTCTCTAAATCACTAACATTTAGAAACATTCTGTACAGTTAAGAACTCTAAAGCGTCTATTAAATTACACAAAAAGATTGACAAGTCTAAATCCTCCAATGTATACAATGTAATTTGATATAAGCCTATTTAAGGTGACGCAATCGATTTTTTTAGTAAAATTAATAAAAATTGTTAAAATATGATAGTCACAATTCTTCAAGATACCTTCCTAAAGACAGAAAAAGAGCAAAAAATGTTTTTGGTCACTCCACAAGAAATTATAAACATTTTAAGTAGTAATTTTGGGTCTTTTAATAATCAGCCCCAATGAAAAACGTCTGATGATAAGGATTTCAAATTTTTAAAGTAAACATGTGAAATATGATCAGAGGGATTGACATATTTTTTATTTTGAAAATCATGAGTAAATTTTCCACTATGTTTATTTAAATTGTTATGGAAAGAATATTAATTTTATATATTTTGCAATTAAAAATAAGTTACTCTCTCTGAGAGAATATCTAAAATTTGTAGTTTTTAAATTGTAAAAAACGCATTTATATGGAATCTGTGTTGATTTTTAAAAAGACACAGTGCGCCTTTGTATTTTCAGTGTACTTCCTGTCCGGGCTGCTTGTGAATGCCTGAGCAGTCCCCTTACCCCTCTAGCCGCTCAATTAGTTCCTCCTTACCTTCGCTCTGCACTTGATGTCTGCATTCTCGGCTCTATCATAACTAAACAAGTAGTTTTATGACAACGCTAATCTCACAGAGTCTTTCTTGTGTTAAGCTGAGCACACTCATTTAATTACATTCTGAATGACGATATATATATAGTTATACTTATACGTTTCAAATAACTAAACTATTCAAAACATCGTTAGATGTTAAAATTACGGTTAATTGAATGAATTTCAATGCTTGACGACAAGGGCGCTTTACGCAATGTGGGCTACATGCTTTAAAATTTTGCATTCTTTTTTTGACAACGTAAAAGAATAATAAACATTATAGTCCTCTCTGATAAAATAAATAAAAATTAAAACACTACCCAATTGGAAACGGGTTAGAATAAATAGTCTAAACGTCTAATTAATAAATTATCTATCTTCAAATGTAGAGGCAGGAAAATTAGAAAAAAACCATATACATTGATCAATTGATGAGACTATGCATTTGATGCAGAATGTAGAATTATTTTATAATTTGGCTCAAATAAATAGTTGAAGATAAGGATAAGATTTTTACGAGGTGTATACGAAAAATACATTCAGACGAGGAAAGGACATGTTTTATTTTAAATTTCATAAAGAATAACTTTACTAACAAATATGTCGTTTCCCAAATTATGATTATAAAATATATGATTTCCTCCAGTCATAAATCATTTAAAAAGTGTCATTTCCTGAAGGTATAATAATTTATTTGGTTAGTTACATAAGTAATACAATCAAAGATTTAACTTACATTCATACTGCAAAAAAATGTATATAGATATTTTCAGCAGTTTTTATTTGAGCCTGGTTATACAATAGTCTAAATTTCCTAATTTAAAGGTCTATAATTCTTGTAAAATGTTCGAAAACATGTTTTACTAGATCAATTCTCAAAGAGAAGTTAATCTGAACTTGACGGCCTATCCACGAGGTCTGTCTGTCTGCCTATCTGTCAGAACGCTATCTCAAGAACTTACTGACATTTTGAATAAACTTTAGTTTTAAACAAGGAACATTGAGTTGAATGATGGTGCATGTCCAATCATGGAATATCACTGAGCGTTGTTGAAGCTTATATACCGAGGGGATAAAAAGTTTATTTTCTGTATTATTTCCTGCCTGTCCGCAAGGCATATCAAGAATGGAAAATAAATAGACTTAAAATTTTGACTATAACATATTATGCGACACGCGATGTTGTTTGTATACCTCTTACCTTGTTTGTATACAGGCAAGACAGTTCGATGATGATTTCAAATTTCAATATGCAATTCTCATAATCAAAATTATCCAAGGTTATGCAAACATGGCAACTTGGATAATACAGAAATTATAACATTAACTGTATTTAAAGTTTATGTTTATGTAAAAATGCTGAAATTGTTAACTTAACTTAAAACTTTACATAAAATGCCCATCTGATCTTTCTCAATTTGAAAAATGGATAAAAAATGTGTCTTACACGGTACGTGATAAATAGTTGTCCCTGTCTACTGGAATAGTTTTTTAATGAAAGACTATTGTGTTGTCATAATCCCGATATCCTATCTGTATTACGAGTATGATAACTTAAAATATATATTTATTTTTTTCTGCGTACCTATCTTTTAAAAGTGTACTTGAAAAAGTTGTTAATTACAATGAAATATTGTACGAAAAAATTGTAGTTTTCTTTTGAAACTGCTCTAAGAGACTATATATATATACGGTTTAGGAATAAATATTCCTGTCGGTTTGATTTCACTGAGGGAGATCTACTAACTTGAAACGTCAAACTAAATATTAATTTTTAGTTTAGTCGGTTAATTTGTACAACACTGATATGATGACTATGAAGGTTAGCATGATACTTGCAACACTTCCAAATATTTAAAAACGTCTTGAAACCTTAGAATTCTGTTGTAAAAACGTAAAATTGATTTAGTTACAATCAACCAGAAATTATGTTTGTTAACATATTTACTTATAACGATTAAATATATACTTCCAAAGGGATAGTAATATTTAAGTTTTTTTATCATTAAAAACACAAACAAGACAGAATTCACAGGTCATTCACAACGTTTGATATATGTTTTATTCTGTCGTAGAGTATCTTGGATAACGAGGTACAAACCTTTCAATAATATACAGCATCATTACGGGAATAATAATGAACACATGATTAGCATAATTTATAGCTAATTCAAACTGAAGTTAAATAATGTTTGGGTAAGTTCTTTAGCTAGTCTTAAACAATAGAGAGTTTCAGGATGACGGCCATTTGCGATTGTATAAAATTTTGGGCTGGGATATTTTACAACATAAATTTGAATTGAGACAATATGTTTAAGCAATTTAAAGCTATTGTTATTCCTTATATTCTTTTCCAATAAAAACAGTTGTTCAAAAGTTTTAGAAGTATAGAAGAAAATTCGATCGTTATAATGATTCGAGACAACAGCACATGTTACATCTACCTTTCTTCCAATTAAGCCAGAAGGGAAATTTGACCTCTTGTCATAGTTTCGAAAATTGTATTATGGCTGTTGATATAACAATTCTTAATATATTGGATTAATCTGGTAAAATAATTCATAGCTATTACTGCATAAATTAAAATAATCATATAAATTCTTTGTTTCAACACTAATTTAAACTTAATATTTTATAGATGCATGTTGATAAAATTCATTATTTCGTGATTTTGTACAAAGTGGATAGTGACCATTGTGAAACTATTGGTCGAGAGATGTGGAAGTATTGTCTTAGTATCAATTTTAGTTTGAATTGGCTAGAAATTATGACACTTCACCACTATTTTCGCAATACTATTGTATATTACTGAACACTCAACTGCATCGTTTTAATTCAATTATTTACAAATCCAGGCAAAATAATACAGTTTTTAATAACATTTAATACATTAAATACACTTGAATATTACGTAATAATTTACAATTTTTATTACACTTAAGCTTTAAAGTTGATGGCCATTTCCAATTTGGGGAAATGGTTATATCTTAGTTTTTATTCATGTTTTATTTTTGTAAAAACTTTTAAAACTTTATAAGTTGTAAAAAACCAATGTTAGCATCATTTTGCTATCCCACATTGTTTTGCCAAACTTGAAGTTATGTTTACAAATGTTAGATTTCTATGACAGCAATACCGATTACTTGATGTATTGAGTATAAAAATATTTGTTAGGAATTTCTAAAAGAACACATACAACAGATACCCTGAACATTGATGTTTACCACACTACAAACATTTTGGTCTGTTGGAATGCATTTAGAGTCTGAAAGCACACGTCTGTATTTATTTCTAGAACTGTCCATTAAATCCGGTTTGAATTGACCATGTACAAAGCTTGAATATAGTAAACGAATTGAATTAGTTGAAATAAATTTTAAGCATGAAGGAGCAGCACCTTTTACGTCAGTGCAGACGTTAAGAATTGACTTAAAAGTCATATAAATTGAATAATTTACAGTGAGAAGAATATTTATTGTAAAATACAGTACCTTGTATCATAATTATCCCAACAAGGACAGTGAAAGGGTCCACAGTAAATCAAGTCTGTTTGGCACTGCAATCACTTGTAGAAAGCTGGGCAGAACGAAAATCTAGATGCAGACGCCAAAGCCATTATTTTGTAAGTCCAAAAGCTACGGAAGCCGCACCAAGATCAAGTTGAGAGGGAACAACATAAACAGGTACTAATAGTACCATGAGAGGGAAAAACATTTAATTATGGCTATTTAACGGACTTAACTGAATACAATGCATTTTGGCTGAAAGAGGAAGTGACTGACTGCATTATTTACAGGGCGGAAACAAGTTAGTAAATTTAATAGTACCAAATGCACAACAAGTAATGTCATTCTCTCTTTGTCTTACTTATGTACATAAAACTGAGATTTAGCTACTTGTACAGTAAACAGCTTATTATAATAAATTACAACTTAAATAGTAAACTATATAATTATGTTAGTTGCCCATTTTTAAATTTTAGTTATATAGCCGTTTAAGCTTAAATTTACAGCAAAAGTTGATTTTTCAATGCTTGATTTAGCCTTTAAAACGTAATTTACAACGTATTTTATATGAATGAGTTTCTTCAATATAAAATTCTGGGTAATCATAACATCTTACTTTGTATATACCTGAGCATTAGTGTACATCTGACATGCAATTTTGAACTTGAATGTTCAGTTTATTTTCCAATTGCCTTAGAAGCTAAGACTTTATTTAGTTTTTTAGCCTGCAGTATTACCTTATTAGTAAATTAATACTTATTCGGTATGTAAGATAATTGTAGCTGTATTTACCACAATGGTTTAAACCCAATGTGTGTCAAGCACAATTAGCGAATAAACATTTTTACTTATTTTGCAGCTTGTGCAGTGCAGGGTCAAGAGCTAACGTGTTTGACACTTTACTGGTGACCAAAGAACTGATACAACCTACTTGTGTAGGCAAATATAACATTTTATAAATCAACTACAGCCAATAGAAGTCCCAAATATTTCCCAAGAAATCCAATATAAGCATAAATCAAGTATTACTGATGAAAATTATGTTCAAATACATTATGGTAATAAGTGTTTGAGAACAGGAAGTACATAAAGTACATTTTTTAGTTGGTAATTATAACAGCTATCAACTCTGACAATTAACCATCAAACTTAATATATTAATTTAGAACCTTAGACCATATTTTTTATGCTTTTTGTACCTCTTCAGCTCTCAACATTCAGCAAAAAGTCTAAAATTTAAGCAAAAGTTTTGATAAGATATATAATATATATTCTATTTTATAACCACAATCAATAAACTGTTAAGAAGCTTTACTTTTTTAAGTTAGCAATTATATTATTGTCGTTAAGGAATTGTTAAAAACACACAGTACATAAAAATATTTAAATATTTTATTAATTTGGTTAGCCTTTTCTTTGTGATTTTGATTTGACACGTTTATTTTTTCCAGGTCTTGGTATGACTTTTGAGTTTTTTTTCCCTGGCCTCATGGCTTTTGCATTCTTCCTTCCAGACCTCATCATTTTTGAGTTGTTAAAAGATGGTCTATAGTCATCCATGTTAGCAGAACTTTCTTTCGTATTTAATTTCAAACCTCTCTTCTTTCCTCCATGACCAAATTTAGAGTCTTTATACTGCCTTTTCATTAAGGACCTAAAAAATTACAGACATGTTAAAATATGAAAAAATATTTGTAAAAGCTGCGTTTAATATATACTGTAAGCTTTAGTATTATAAAAGTACCTGAACATACAAAGAATCACACATGCGAAAGTTTAAAGAGGTTAATAATTTTTGTCTAGCAAAGATGGAACCTTAGGAATTTATCCTCAAACTTTCAGTATGAGACCTGATATCCTAGTCTCCCATACATATGTTGTGGAATTGGTGATTGCATTTTTCTCCCTGTTCCCATCACATTAATATGGTTTGGATGAATAATATAAAGTAAACTTACACACCTCTAGGCACTGGATGTTGCAAATAGAATAGCAGGTATCAGTTAAAACACCATAGGGTATGGACGGCAGAGTCTATACAAACCTTGAGCACAAATTTAATTTCTACAATCAGTTGAAACGTGAAAAAGGCTTTAGAAATGAGGAATGAGGGTCATTTAATATTAATTTCTAAATATAATGTGTTAAACATTTTCATTCTATTAATTATGTCTTTTAGGGGGCAGCTCTTTTACTCTACGAATCGTTGTCTCAACGACCCTATTTTTATATTTGCAATATTAGTGTTGGGTCTTTTACACTACTAATCGTTGACTCAACGACCCTTTCTGAAAAAATAACAAATAACAGGGGGTCTTTTACTCTACGAAGCGTTGTGACAACGACCCGATTTACTAAGAAAACTAAAAGTTCAATCCAATGGTTCTTTGTCACAATGACCCATATACCGAATATAAGAATAGAACTACAAGTGGGTTCGTTGACACAACGACCCTTTTTCCATATTTTTTATCTAATTCATTAAATTGGGCCGTTTACACTACGGATCTTTGTATCAACTGCCCAAATATAAATTAAAAGTTGAAAAGTAGAAAAAGGTTCGTAGAATCAACAACCTAGTTTCAGAATAAGTTGAAATATATGTATTAAGAGGTCGTTGACTCAAAGACCCAATAATGCATCTAAACTCAAATAAGACATTCTAGGGCGTTTACTCAACTGATCGTTGTCTCAACGCCCCTCCGTCCCAAACAAGCGCTTTCAAACGAAACAGGGTCAATCAGTCAACTCCTAGCCCGGTAGGCATGAAGCCGCTGCGTCTGTGCCGAGTTTAGTCCTAACATCTGATATAAGGGTAAATACTTTGTATAAGTATTATATGTAAATATTTTGTTTATTATACGTGTATATTATTGAAATAGATTTAAAGTCTGGTAACAGTTGTATTTATAAAATATAAGAAATATTTTTAAGACATGCATTTCTTGTTATGATTCCCATTTCTTGTTTATGTATTCAAAATATATTTCACTCATGTACATAAACTGAAATAATGTAACTGTCATTCATATTTCTACTTCTGTCGGAAACAGGTTGAGGTTTCTAATTATTATTAAATGGTTAATCAAACAGTACCCAACGTTCAAATTAAAGTTAAAATGAAAATGTTGCAAACAAATGAAAACACTAAAAACACTAATACTAGATTTTGACAACTACAACTCCAAACATGCACTATGAGGAATTCTATTGACAGTGCCGCAGCCACTCATCTGAGAAGGACGAAAGATTTAATTTCTGTATGTCTGTATGACCGCACAATATATCGAAAACGAATTGATTTATATATGGTCATTGATTTATAGCGATCACTTTTAAATTGCTATTGCGGTTAACCGTACAGTGACGGGAGAATCGCAGAAGAAATAAATTTGTAAGCAAACTGTGTACAGTCATATGACATTTTTAGATGTGGCATGGTAACACAAGTACCCTATCCATCCGCAAGATATCTCTAAAAATGTCTTTTTTGTATGCTTTAAATTTTATATGAATCTTTATTTATACATAGACAAGAAGGAGCTCCATTTTGGCGCATGTATACTCATGCTTTTCGGCTGAGCGTAATATATTAGGTATATTGTAACATATACGTACTTGAATTCTGTGCGCTCCACTACCCGTGTGTTATTTTTATTATATCTAATTGAGTTCATTTATAAGTCTAGGTGAGTTACTGTAGTCGACACTATATACATCGTCTGATATCAAACCTTTCTTACCACTCAGTAGCTAATCCCATCGTGTAACTGTAGAATATTTAGCGTATCAACTATACCATGTAATCGATTTGTTAATTACATGTATAAGTTGTTAAAAGAGGTTTGTTTGCATTGGATAGTTTTAACAGTTTAAATTAATCTATGGTCAAATATCAATGGAATGAAACTTAAATATTCTAACTACAACTACAGAAACAACAGTGAGGTAGTCTCAGGTAAAGGCTCGGGTGAGGTGGTTCCTTCCTCAAAATGGTGTCGTTAGCAGAAAATGCAATAGTTTTATTGCAACCGATCTCGAGTTTGCGTGTCCCTTCTGAATGGGTCTAATGAAATTACGTGGAAGGGGTTATAAAACTATTCTCAGAAATTCCGTGAGGGGTATTGGGTAAAGAGATAAGTCTACATAATAGCCTTTCTTCCATATTATAACATCTGCTCCTACCTACCAGGTGTCAGCAATAAGATAAATTTCTCAAGCCTCAACCACATCTGACACTGAAAAATTAGCAGAAATTAGGGAACCCCTAATATCCTATATCACACGACATTTAAATACAATACAACCATGCGATATAATAACTCTAAATAAGATTCAGTGATTACAAAAAACCCTCAACAATAGTTAAAAACTTTACAATAGTAAAAAAATTGATGACACATTTGAAAATAAATTGTTGCAGATAAAAACAGAAATAAACTGAATGCAAAATAATGAATGAAATTTAAAATAATTTGTTTTTTTTAATATATGTGAGGTTAGAAAAATATATTGTTAATTAGCCTACAAATTTTACTTACTATTTTCATGGATATAAGAGGCAACGTGATTTAAAGATGCAGCGAGCACAATCCGACGTAAGACCATCGAGGTATATAAATTACAGGCTCGTGCCGACCATCAATGACACTACTGAATTTGTGACATCTCATGAAATCGAGCGGCAGATTAGCGAAATAAAAATGGGCCTCGCTTTAAACGACGAAGGGGCTTCAGAACCAGGAATTGCTCCTATTTGTAGAGCAATTGTTGGTGCTTTTGTAAAACCATTTTAATCATATCTTTACCGTTTTAAAACAATGTAACTGTAAAATATATTGTTCTATTAAAAGTGTCTAAAAGAATGGTTTGTTTCTTTGCACAACTAGTTCGTAGTTACCCGTATTACGAGTATGTATATCTTATATATATTGCAGCGTTTTATATATTTTGGGCTATCTAATCCTATAATGTGTATATCTATTATATATAATATAATGTCAGTTTGTTCTCAAGATGTCCTGTGAACAGAAATAAATTATATCTTTCCAGCCCTCATAGGCTTTACTGCGTTCGGCCAATAGAAACCTTTATACTTTAATTGCTTATTTATGAAACAGGTGTAAGCATTATTAAAGATTTTGAAGACTATTTTATTTCATCTATAGGCTACTAATAGATCCAACTCTAAATAACGAAACATTATCCGAAAACACATAAATACTTTTCCAACTTTTTCCAAACTGCAGACACAAGCATTTTCACAAACTAGCTATTAGCATGAGCTTTTTTATAAACAAACACATGTTATTTTCGATTAAATATTAAAATACAAATAATTTATATATACTATGTGACATAATTAGTTTATATAGTTATTAACAGTAAACCTTTTAAGAAAGGAAAAGTTATTTGTTAAAACGCCTTTAACATTGCAACATTAAAACAAAAATATTTGAAATGTTAATCTATTTAATCAACTTTTTTACTATTGTCGAGGGAACTGCTGAGGGTAAGTTAACTGTTAAAGGTAATAATTTTAAATTTTATGTTATTGGGGGATATTTTTGTTTTCTAGCCATTTTCCAAGTTCTTTTCTTTACATAATACTATAGGTTTAGTTATATTTAAAACATTTTCATAAAATATGCAAAACATGCTGTATATATGTAGTGTTTTTCAATTCGTAAAAAATAAAATAATTAAAGTACAAAACATAAAATTATAACTTTTAAACATACAAATTTTAACATTTTGGTGATTGTGTATGGAACTGACGAGTGTATCAAGGGAAGTAACATAATCTAATTTAAAGAGAATGTAATTAGAAAAATATTGATTGAAAATCGTACTTCTAAAATTAATATTAAAGTCGGGAAGCTGGTCGAATACGGGTATGGGCGAGATATGGCCAGACATTTGTCTACTTCGTAGTTGATGAGAGAGAAATTCGCTTTATTTGTATTACTAAATGCATTGACTGAAATAACCTACTGATTAAATTATATACACCCAAACGTGTTTTTACTGCTCAATTACTAAAATAACCGCATATGTATGTAACTGTTAAAAAGGTTCAATACTTATTACTGCATTTTTCAATAATTTAAGTGATACAATTGTATCAATACTCAATGTTAATTGTTGTTGTCAATTAATATATTTTATTTGTTATTTATGCTAGTTATCTTTTAACAATTTCACTTTTAGTGGCTGTTATTAAAATATGAGTACAATTGGTTGCATGTAACAATAGCTACCCTCACTGATACCCTTAGATTCACACTCAATTTTGCTCGCATGACAGATGCGTTACGGAAACATCCTTTTTAATGGCAAAGCAGGCATTTCCGACATAAATGGTGGTTATGAAAGAAAATTCCACGTATAAATCCATTTTCCACTAATTACATATGACAGTAAAGATGTTTTAGAATTCTGAAGTCGGAAGTGAAACATTTCTATTTGCACTATTTAAATAACTGAAATTTTGCTTGCTTGAACAGTTTCAAAGATTCCAATATTAATGAATTGTTAATAAATAATTTTAGATCAATTGGTTGAATACTGAGGTCTAAGTCCATAGCCCTTTTGCAGTGGACTCTTGTAGTATAGAGACCTTAGAGAGCTGGAACGTTAATATATAACATGTCGTAATTCTTTAATGATTTGTTCCTTTAGACTAAGTATATGGTTAGATCTCTGGTGATTTGAAAATAATAAATAGTATTTAGTATTTATATCTTTTAATTTAACTATAAACTGACAAATCAAATAACAAACCCCAAGGATTAGATCGAATCATAATTTTAAGAGCTAATGCTAAAATCACAAACTAGCAAAGAAGAATCACAAAATTCTAGAAGGGGCATTTTAAAATTATAATAACATTTTGTACCACATGATTTCTATATGGTGGTTTGAAACGGAAAAAGAAGTTTTATGATGTAACTTTTAACATATTTTTAGCTTCCATAATTTATTTTTAAGTATTATTAGTCGCATTCTAATACATTTAGCATATAACTTTATAGGGATTATTTTCAATTCTCCTTTTTAAAAGATGTATTGACGACACGTTTTGTCGGCATAGTCGAAATGTAATTCTCCTCATTTAATTAATTTTCTACAATGAAGAATGGTTAAATGATGGTAGCCACTTAACCTATTCTTACAGTTAAGATTCTCCTTAGACTACTAGATACGATTATATCTTAATATATTAAATCTTAATCCTCTAAAGAAACTCTCCATGACTTCTTTTTCACCTCAAACATTATTAATAAGTATAAATGTGTATGAACATGTATATATCAATATTCCGTGCAGGTATTAGAAGCATTTATTAAACTTCAAGTATCAACTTTATTCAATCCACAAAGTAAATTATTTATAAATTAAGAGATATAGATAGAGTCAATAACATATTGAAATTAGAAGAGGAGTGAACGAAAAATAAAAGTACAATTTTGCTGTGAACAGCACTAAAATTCTATTAATTTGTTTAAATATTACAAATAAACTAATTTTATAAAATTATATATTTTTTTGGCATGAATTGTATAGTTTATATAGAGAATCAAACTAATTCGTAAAAATGTAAGTTTTAAATAATGAACATTTACGTTTTAATAATTCATTGTATATGAGCTAAATTACTGATTACTTTCAAAATTGTATGTAATTTTTATCTACTATTATTAATTTGATCTATATTCTTGATATTTAGAATTGCTATTTATCGTTACAATTTCCATTTTTAATATTTATTTGTATTCCATTTTTATCACTCTTACTTGGTAATGTCTTATCATTATTGCTTATAAAGTATATCTGTATCCGGTAAAAGGGGTTTATATTAATATAGTTTTAAATTAATACAAAACAAATTATTACATTTGTAAATTTATAGTGGCAAGAGAATAATTTACGCTACATCAATACGAGCGCAACATTCAGCGCCGTACGACTGGTGCGCGGCAACATCTCGTCACATTGTCCGGCTGCACGCAGTTGACACAAAGACCCTAGTAGACTAAAAGAACCTCTCAACAGTTTAAAGTAGGTCGTTGTCTCAACGACCCTCTTACTATATTTTATCCATTGAGTTGAAAAATGGGTTGTTGTCGCTACGACCCTTCTTCACATTGCTTATACATTTCTCCATTTTGGTCCGTTGACACAAAGAATGGTTGAGTAAAAGACCTGGTTCTCTCAATATAAGCATTTAATATAATTTAGGGTCGTTGAGACAACGACCCATCTTTTGAAATACTCAACTAAACATGCAAAAAGTGGCGTTGTTGCTACGAACCCAGTTGAGTAATTGACCCTTTTCATTCATTTTACTGGGTCGTTGTCACAACGAACCTATGTAGAAAATCTTAAATATCAAAATGGGGTCGTTGTCTCAACGACCTGTAGACTAAATTACCCTGTCTTATTTGTTATTTTCTCAGAAAGGGTCGTTGAGTCAACGATTAGTAGTGTAAAAGACCCGTCACCGTCTTTTATAATTTAATAAAACTCCAAACAATGCCAAATATATTAAATTGGTTAAGTAGAATATTATTTGGATTCATTTCAACAGGATTTATTCATTCCACATGCAATTTGTAAATAAAACTTAATAAATAATCAATATCTTCTAAATGAAAAAATACATTAAATTAAATCATATATAAATCTACAGCGATAATTTAATAACTCACCTTGTCTGGCCTGATTTAGATTTATTTTGAGGTTTCTTATTTTCCAAAAAATCCAAATCTTTACGTATTCCTTTCCGAAACTTTTTGACTTCATCCAACATTTCCTTCTTCTCATTTTGTTTCTTAAGCTTTCCCTCTTTCTGAAGTTTTTTGCTCATTTTCCTTTGCTGGCGTATTTTTCTTACTTTTTCAATATGTTCAGTTTCTGCTTGTTTTTTAACTAACATTGCTCGCACCTATAAATAATATATTTTAAATTAATCTTTTAATCAAAATTAAACATAAGGCAATTTTTTATGCTGAGTGAATTAAAATCTAATTAATGATATTTTGTTAATAATAAAATGTTGGTGTTAATTTTTCAGATTGATTTAATCAACTACGCCTAAACTCTTTTTAAAATTTTGTACACCTTCAGTAATAAACAACAATATGGCATCACCAGTTTGGCAGATATTTTACTAAAATAACTTAAATATACCTGCATTAATTCAACCACCTGGTTAATCCAGGAATGGTAAGCATTCTTAAATTGTACAACACGTCACAGTTCATTTTCCACAAATGGTCTGCTTTTAGGTTGGCAGCCCTGTTCAGGACACTATCCATACTCACTTCCAGGATCATTGTCGCCTCCATGGCCGTGAACTTTACACCGTTTACAGGATATTACCATCTATTTGCGATAATTACAAATGCTTACCGATTACATAATATTTTTGTCAACTTTACCATATAGGTTTTATCCAACTTAGAAAATGGATTGTTGATATATAATTTAAAGTTCTGTATTATTTAAGCTATTAGTTATTGAAGACCAATTTCACAAAACTTAAACACTTTTAAGTTTTATCAATGAAATATGGAAAAACAAAAAGCTCTGAATATTATATAGTTTTCATATAAACTAAACAATAAGATTTGTAAATTTAGAGTTTACACTGGATTTAATAAAAGAGTATGGAACAATGATTTCAGAACTAACATTTAGACGTGTCAGGTCATTCTGGGTGTAACCTCAGAGTGCCAAAGATGGGGAGAGGTGACCTGTCCATACACATATGTTATAGAGTTTGAAACCTAAAGGATTAATTTAATCTTCTCTCGATGTCAAATCTCTGTAAATGTGTTATGAAAATTATTAATATGATCAAGATAAAAACGAAAATATGAAATTTTATATTTGGGTTCACATGGTTAAAACTAAAATGATAAAAGGAATTCTACACAATGTAAAATTTAAATTAAATGCAAGATCTAATTTTATTAAAAACAACATTGCTAAGTATTTATGAACTGTGTAGAAAAAATGTGCAGACAAATAATTTTATTTTCCATTGATTCACTGACCTTTTGCATATGTGAATCTGATTTAGCCATTTCAGCAAAATAATCTTCTGGACGTTTTGTTAGAACTCCTAAATCTTTAAGACGTGCTAACCCTTCTAGGACTGCTGCCTGGGCTTGTCTGTGAAAATTGGTCTCTCTCTTAAATTCATTCATGGCTACACTTTTGTTACTGGAATGGTTTAGTGCTTCTTGCTCTTCCAACTAAAACACATTAAATATTATTAGTAAAATCACTTAAGTCATTCTTACATTTAATATAAAATTAATAACAACCGTACAAGTAACTAAATGACATAGAGGCCAGTTATGACCAATTTTCTGTAGTGCCGTAGTTTAACAAGAATATTATTTTCAAAGGACTTTAAATAAAAGTTTGTAAAAATCGAGATTTGGAAGGATGTTTCCCTAAGAGAATAGTTGAAAATTTATAATACATTGTGAAATTTTATTGCTACTTAACCCCGGTTGTTTGTGTGACTTTATTTAACGCTTTATTTTAATGGCACAGTGTTTTAGACCAACTGTTAATGTATTTTTTAAACTCATTCAACCATAAACTATGCTCTTTATAAAATTCAACACTTTACACTTAATTTTAGTCACTGAAGAACACAAAACATTTTGTTAAGTTTTTATTTTTATAAAAACATAAATAACAAGCACAAAGGGGTTTTGTTTGAAAGTGAAGTAAAATCTATTCTATTGACATAAACTAAAAAAAGTAGTAAAATACTGTATCATTGTCTGTAATTTACATCATGAAAACTATCAGTGTAAGTGATGAGAGAATGTAATTGTTATTAATAAAAATTTTAATGGAGACAAATTGATATATATATATATATATATATATATACAATTTGAATTGTATTGATCAAATTTTGTATATATATATATATATATATGTACATATATCTGATTAGAAGAACAACCAATCGTTGTTTGTTTAAAAAAAACAGGATGAAAAATTGGTTTCCCAACACGCATTATGACATCAACAAAATATTGAACAATGTTATTCACTGAAGGTATTTGCAAAATACCCAAAGATTTAAACAAAATTTACTTAGATAATTTAGAACAGGCACATCAGTTAATATTAAAATATAAAGTACCCTTTGATCTGAATAAAAGATGATTCGATAAATTGTATTCATTATGTATAATTTTTTCCAAATTCTATTTATCTTTCTCTGTCCATAATATTTCTCTTAGCTGTTAATCGCATGTTCAAAAATTGTTGTTTATTTATTTATGTTCATTTTGTTTGTTTGATGTACTATTTTATTAATATTTGTTGATCCTTTTTGAGAATAGCAAATGCTGAAATATTAAAGGACATTTTTCTAAAGAAGTGTACTTAGTGTTTATAATTGAGCATTTTTGCATTTATACAACCAAAGTTAACACATACACATACACATATTATACACATACACATAGAACTGTAGAAAGCATTTCTTTGTGTGACTAATTATGTTTATTTTTGACAATCATATTACTGTTTTGAGTGCTTATATTTGTGTAATAAGTTAGAAATTTGTAATAAGGTTTTTAAATTTTATTTGTGAGTTCAATGGTAATATTGTACTAAACTGTTTTGTGTTGAAATATTTTGTATGTGCTGTGATTGTGTATTGTATATTCTAATGCACCAATTCTATTTATTTTTATTCGGGAAAATATTTAAAACATTTCTATTTAAACCCAATTCAAAATTAAATTGGTTTTTATTGGCAGGGAAATATACATTGATAACAAAATATGTGGGGGTTGTGTAATAGATCAATCAATATGATTCAAATTTTAATTTCAAATAGTAGGTAAGTGGAAGTTGACATGTATTACAAACACCTAATTATTACATGCAAGATTTAAATAATTAATAAAAAAAAGATAAGATAACTTTATATTGGAATATATTTTACCTATTGATTGTGACAAAGAGACGCATACAAAGACTGTTAAAGCAGTTAAAACTTAAGCCATACCGCCCATCTTTACTTCAAGCACTTCACAAGGATGATTCCGATAGGCGATTGGAATTCTGTGAGACAATAATTATCCGCTCAGAGGCTGATAGAAATTTCTTGTGATCAGTTTTGTGGTGTGATGAGGCATGTTTCAAACTAAATGGACTTAATTGGCATAACTGTGGGTACTGGTCGGATGTAAATCCTCATAAAGTAATCCAAGCAGAACTCAATGTGCCCGGTGTTATGGTAAGGGGAGGTATTTCAAGTACTGCACTGATTGGTCCTTATTTTCTTCAAGGAAATGTTAACTCAGAAAGTTACTTATGGTTGCTGCAAGTAGTAGTAGTTCCCGAGCTCAGAAACAATCCTGTTTTCAATATTCATTCGCTTATGTAGCAACAAGATGGTACTCCAGCACATATCAGTATCCAAGTCCAAGATTTTTTAAATAACACATTTAATGAATGGATTGTTCGCCGTGGTACAATCGATTGGCTGCGTGCTTGCCAGACCTGACCCCATGTGATTTTTCATTGTGGAGTATTAAAAAGGAGACTGTGTATGCTTCAAAACCGCACAATCTAGACGAAGTCAGAAACCTAATTAAAAATGCATTTGGACTTGTTAATAACAATAAACCTTTATTGCTAAAAAATTTGTGACTCTGTTCTCAGTCATTGTATGAAGTGTATACAAAATTAAGGTGGACATTTCAAACAACTGCTATAACAATGAATGGTAATATGTAAGTAATTTCATATAATGAATTTGTTTTCTTTGCCTAAAAGTGTTTTATTCAATTAACCTATAACGCTTTTAAATTTCTCTTCTGGGGAAACTGAAATATGCGAAACTGACAATTAGAAATTATATAAAATATAGTGAAATTAACATTCAAATTTACTTGATTTAATTATTATGCAGTGAAAAATGTTCGTTCATTATTCAAGTCACGTCATGTTCAAGTGAGTTAAATTGGTGAATAGAATTTACGTTCAATAAATTTATGTAAGGAAATTTATTATCCTAAAAATCATCTAAGTGGTGAGTATATCATGTTTTTACTGACTGAATGAGACTATCATTGAAAGCACTTCACAACCACGTGGAGTTATCTACTATTACACAATCAGAACAATTACATGCAGTTAACATGTAAACTATTAACTTTTTCAGTAACATTGGATTTTCGAGATACACAGTGACCACATGTACCAGCTAACATAACCTAAATATGAAAACCGGAACAACATCACATCACAACATAAAGCAAATAGTTAACATAATACAACACCGACATCTGACCTACAATATATGACAACACAAACGAGGGCTTGCTATATAAAAATCATATTATGCTGAACCACGACATTATGGCGACCAACGGTAGGCTACTAAATAGACAGCAGACGCTGAACTTCAACAACTGCACATTTACTCCTTCAAAAATTAAGTAACATGTTTTAAATAAGTAAATGGTCTGTGCATGTGATTTGTGCTACTTTTATAGGTACAGTACTTTCATAGGTTCGAAATTGGACCAGAGGGAGGATCAGTGAGATGAGGGAATGAATAAATGACAGACTCTCTCAAACAAGAAATACATAAGAAGAGGGAAATTAACCTTTTGATACTGTTTAATTTAGGTTTCTTTTATTTTACAGTATTAAATAAGATTTGAGAAGCCCGTTTGGCTAATGTTTCAGTCACTTGTAATTATTTATTATTTAATAATTATTGTTTTAATAATCCCTCTACCCTACTTTCTATTTAATGATTAAAGTCATAGAAGATTTTGTTGAGTTAGACTACACAAACTGGCACTACAAGAAAACAAGACAAGAGAAATGTATCAAAAGAGATGTGATATCTTCTTTATTTTTTTTCATAGTTATTGACTTCTTTAGACTTCTGTATGGTGTATTATGTAATTATTCAAAAATCAAAACAGAGAGATCCTGACTCAAACTGAGGATCAAAATGTATGATGTGGCATGCGAGTTTACAATAAAAAAAGAACCTCCAATGCGATTCTGGTACACTACCAATGGGGGACAAAGGGGTGTCGAGACCTACACTTTGGCCAAGAAAAAATGAGACCGATTATGACAGGTAATTTTTGAGACGAGTTCCGAAGTGGCACTCATTACAGGTTATAACCTCTAAAACATTGGAACAAGGAAGATTACAATACCTCTCACCATGATTAAAGAGACAGCTTATGCTATATTATAACAAGACAAGGTTTAGAGTGGCACTGCCGGGTGTAGCATATAACCAAAACATTCCTCCAGCCAGACAACCCTATACCAATCGACTAATAGAAAAACTATCACCTCATCTGACGTCAAAGCTCAGTCCATCAGATCAGTTTATTGATTTTCTCTGCACCGAGAGTATAAATGACAGAGCAAACTTTTCTGAGGAATGCAGTCTTCTATTGCTTGTTTTATGCCAAATCAATATGAGTTTTAAACAATGAAATAAAATAGATGTATGGGCATTTAATAAAACATTTTATTATAACATATGACTATTTTTCTAACTTACCTGGACTGCGATTTCTGGAGCCAAGGGAGCAGGTTTACTGACAAGATCAAGACGCTCAAACCAATTCATATTGTTTTTTATGTCCAACAGTTTTTGTTTTAAAGTTTTCTGTAAAAACAAAGCACATTGTCATCAATGAAACAGGATTTTTCCGGGTGTTTGCCATTGTTCAGTGATACAAAAAATCAGTAACACTACATTTCACATTGTGATTATATAAATAAATATCTTATATTTAAAATCATACAAATATTTGGACTAAACATTTAAAAACACACGTACACCTAACTTATAAAAATCTTTCACATAACTATTGCTTGAACAAGTATTACCTAGTAGACAACTAATTCACTTTTTTGGTCTGTATAGTTAGCCCATTTGAATGTAATGTATGTACTAACAGATAATTTGGATTTGGTGTCTACTTGCTTGTCACAGCATTCACCACACATCTGTCTGTACATGTCACCAGACATACAGCACCTCACTTCCTGTCTCTTACAATGACGAGCCACTGTGTTTATTTTAACTAACTATCATATTTGAATTTATGATAATGAATTATGAATTTATGTTTACACACAATGTTTCACAAAGTTTTATCTTCTTTAGAGAATTCTTTCTATTTGCTTTTATAGGGAAGGGAGGATATATTACTAACTTTCATTTTTACTTTTATTTGAAAGAATCAGATAGATTTTGTGAATCAATTCAAACAATTAATTCTTGAAGTTTAACCCTCCATCGGGCGCTAAACGGAGTTTTCCTCCGTGTATGTTTTATTATTAAAAATAGTACTACTTTTCTGATGTCGGCAATCGTTTCCCGCAGTGTACTTCACGAGCATCTTTCGGGGAAACGAAATAATAGCCTCCCGCTTTTATTTATCAAAATGTGTCAGTATGAGGTCTACTTCCGTGCGTGACTGGACGATTCCTCCGTGAGCGCCCGATGGTGTGTTTGTAGTGCTTGGACGAAATCACTGTGAGCGCCTTATTGTGTTTAGTTTTTATGTTGTAATAATCCGTGTGCGCCTAAATGTGTGACCTGTGATGGTTTCTTTTTAAATTTTACTATATATTTTATTTGAATTTTGTGAAATGGAGAATGAAGACGAGAGACTTGTTAGTACAGTACCAGTGTGCTAGGGAACATTTCAGTAATGATTATGGAGTGAACTTTGTCGCTATAACAACCAGAAGGAAAATGTTTTGAAATTTTGTGCAGTGTGTAAAAAAATTTTTAGTAAAGAATAAATTTTTATTTCAGAGCAATAATTGACATTACAATTGTATAATATCTCAAGAATTGAAGTAAGTTGTTTTTGTAAGAAGTTAAAAACTAAGTTAATTTCCATACATATTTACAGTAGGTTAAACATTTTTACAATTAATTGCATTATTTCTTAAAATTAATCATGTTGTTATTATACAATAACATTTTTTAAGATTTTGAATTTCTTATTTGGAAAATTCATTACATAAGAGTGTAATTTTTATTAAATTTCTAAAAATGAATATATTACATTGTAATTAAATCAGTATGAATATTTAAACAAATAAAAACAGTTTAAACGACTATGATATCCATTATTCGCCAACCTGGAGGAAACCTCCGTGAGCGCCTGATGGTGTTTCTAATTTTAAGCGCCCGATGGAGGGTTAATAGTTATGTAATGCTGTGTCAAACTCCTAAAGTGCACACAATCAATAAAGAATGTCAGCTGGTCTAATTTTTAACTACTAAAAACCTTTTACCACCACACAATTCACAGTTGGTGGAATCTTCTATAGTGGTGCTCATAATTTTAGAGTTTTAATACAGTTGTATGACAGTAGAATGCTCTGCCATAATCAACTGACATAGACTTAGCTACTATGCACAATGATATCAAAATGGCAGATATCCCCAAGACTACTAATTGAGATACACAACAAGAAGTTTCTGGATGATGATCCCTGTATTGTTTCAATGTATGATTTTCTGAATGGAACAGAAATAGTTCAAGTTAAGATTTTAAGTTGTTGAGAGTTAATATAATTTATTGAATAACTTACCACATCATTGGCATAAACCTTCTTTTCCTGTTCCACAACAGGTACATTTAATCCTGGTTTAAGTAATCCCTTTGCAAATGCATCTTGTAACTGAAAGAAATAACAATACAAGTTGATAATAATCATATAATAATAATAATCATATAATAATCTATTATACACAATATGTTATTTGTGTTTGATTTCAAGTATATCCACTGTAATCAGATTATACTATGAGGTTTAAAACAGTATTTACACATTTGAATGTTTTTTTTTTTTAAGAAAATATTTCCAAACTGAGCACAAGGGACAACCAAATTTTCATTATTTTAAAAACAAAATAACCTAAAGACTAACAGGAAAAGCTTAGTCAAAAATTTGTGAAGAAATATATGAGAAGATATAAAACAAGCTGCCAAGCTGTTAATCACAAAAATATTACCAAATTCCAAATATTTCAGCAAACTGCAACAGTGCAATCTCTCTATAAAATTGGTCTCGGTAGTGCTGACACATACAACATCACATGATGATAGAAATACTACTAATGTGTATGTATAATGAACTCATGAGTTTATTTTATATCTCTATATGAAACACATGAGATTGTAGTAACAGTAACATGTCATGGTTAGTGTTGGACTACATTGTTCTGTTTTAATGAACATTCATACATCTCTCTTAAATGCATAACAATGTACCTTCCAAAGTGAGACACAAACCTCCCTTAACAAATCTTAGGGACAGAGGAACACATACAAAAACAGGACATCTGGTAACATTCAGAACCATTATCTCCCTAAGAGGCTTTTTGACAAGTCTGAGGAACAATAAGTTGGGGTAGAGTACGTTATACGGATCAGTTTTTTAAAATTGCTATTAACAAAAGATAATGAATCACACCTATCAATATAATCAACCGATACTAATTAATTTGAATAATAACTTGAATCATCTGTACCAACAATAAAGACATGTTCAGATTGTAAAAATACAATTTGTTATGAAAGTTAATTCATATAAATAAAAATAGATACTAAATTTTACAAAACTAAACTGTACAAAAACTAAAATAGCATTTTAAAAAGACTTACAGTTCTTTTTTTTTGTTTCAAAAAGTTTGTTTTGTTGTTATGATTTCTTTATTATCTGATAAAAACTTCTAAGTCTAATTGACTGTTTAATGATTGTGGTTCCTCAACTATTTAGGCTGCAGTATAATAAATGGGCACTACGACAATCGAATCAGTGAACTAAATTATCCACTAGAAATACCTAAACTATTAAATACTCAAACATTCTAATCATAGCTAATAACAATAATTATTGCAAGCTTTTCCTAATGTACAAAATAACAATATAATTTAAAATTAATAAAATCAAACCAAGTAAAATCATTTGTGTGGTATTTGAGTAATGGGTGTAAGAACATTGACAATAAACATGTTTTGTGTCTCAAGCTGTCAGACATGTTTATCCAGTGGGCGGTGACACTCAGACTCTGGAGGTTAGCCAATTTACCATCATTAAATTGTTTTAAATCTCTCAGGTATCTTCCTATTGCCTATGGTAAATACAGGCTACATAATGGAAGTAATGAGCATAATTTTATTGTTACACGACTATCGCAGCAGAATTAACTGGTTGGATAATGTGGTGGGAGTTCTGCCATTCCAAACGCACCTGGAATCAGTTCGCTTCAAGCAGTAGGAGTGGTACAACATGTCTTTTCACAGTCTGTTTTTCGATTGTATCACAGCGTTGTTGGAACACCAGTAAGCGATCATTTTTTTGTGGCTTAGGAAGAATGAATCGGAAACTTATCAATGTTTTAAAGAGGTCTTAAAGGAGGAATGCATTTTGAGAGCTCAACACACAATCATCTCCCAAACCCAAAAAAACCCTGATGAGCAAATCTTGCATCAAAACAATGATGGTGGTGTTTTTTGACGTCCAAGGAATCGACATGTCAAGGGATGAGAGGGTACAATTACAATACACAAAAATGAAACTGTATAAATAGGTAAGCACAAAGGAGAATATTAAGTCATGTTGACCACGTCCAATTGTGCACCTGATAAGACAATGAGAATACCACTTTGTCTAGATTACATTTCTTTGTAGTCTAGGTGTTTCTGATGTCGAAATGATATAGAGAGTTTGTTTTAAGCTTTTTTGTCACCAACTGTTTTGGATTTCTTCAGATGTTGATTCCAGATTCCAGGAGTCAAATCTGTTACAGTGTTACACTTCAGAAGCTGCACTAAGGAGAAAGTGAAATGAAGCTAAACTTAACATTAGTACTGAATCAACCCTTCCCACCATTACTCTACGTTATGTGAAGATCAGTCCTTGTTTTCGAGGATTCCACTATGTATTCTATCTACTATTTTTTATTAGTCTGTAGTAGGTAAATACATACATATATATGTTATAAATATAAAAGATTAACGAGTGCTAACGTGATCTGAACTTGAATTTAGGTACTATCTCGAGGGATGTTTTTATTAGAAGTGCAAGGTGGCAAAGGAGACGCAACCGAAGCCCGCATCAATGATCAGGGGCTTTCAATTTGTACTTTTCCGATCTCAGATCATGTGCAGATCAACCAACACTCTAATTGGTGAAAGAGCACTTCTGGCAAATAAGGAACAAAATCCCTCGAGATAATACCCAAATCCAAGCTCAGATCACGTGAGTAATCGTAAAGGTTATCTCTAACTTTGGTACTACTAGCAACATATTTATGATAACCTAATCTAAACCTATTTATAACAAGTAGTATATAGGAACAAAGTGATCTCTTCTCGCCAACATCTCTTCCTTTTGGGAGACAGAAAACAAGAACTGATCGTCATAAGGACATGTAATTTTCACAGTGAGTCAAACACAGCCTGTTTTTTTTCTAATAATCCAGTTTTCTAGGTTCCCGGTAAGAAAAACTCTTCCAACCTTTCTGAAAAGAAAAACTCTCCCAAATATAGTGGGCTCTGGATAATACCAAAGTTCCTATGTTTTAATGTCAATTTTCTGGAAATCCAAGGGACAATTTTTAAAATCCCAAACTTACTTTAAGGAGCTAAAAAATCCCTGTGACAAGACATAAAAATAATTGTGTGGGGTGCAAGGATTTACAAGTTCCACAAAATCGAAACTGTACAAATACAGGGTCTGTATAATAAGTAACCGGACTGAGCCTGATCCTGAGACGAAGCGGCAGAGTTCACCACAACCGAAAAAAGCGCGCATGAGCAAATCGAAGGTGAAGTCGATGCTCATTGCTTTCTTTGACGTGAAAGGCATTGTTCACAAAGCGTTTGTGCCACCCGGTCAAACTGTAAACGGCCAGTACTACAGAGAGGTGCTCCGTCGACTAACCGCCCGGGTTCACCGAGTCCGTTCGAAGATTGCCGATTCATGGATTCTCCATCACGACAATGCACCGTCGCACACCTGCCTGCTCATCACCGAACAGTTGGCAAAACAGTCGAGGGCAACGTTGCCACAGCCTCCTTACAGCCCGGATATGGCACCACCGGACTTCTTTCTGTTCCCCAAGATCAAGAGACACCTTGAGGGGACGCGGTTCGGGACTCTGGAAAACGTTCAACGTGCTACGACGAGGGCTCTAGACAACACCGAGGTTGCCGACTTTCAGGGATTGGAAAATACGGTATCAGCGTGTTATCGACTCCAATGGGGACTACTTTGAAGATTTCTAAAGAAAAATTGTACATATTTTGCCAATAAAAAGTTTCCTGAAGTCAGTCCGGTTACTTATTATACAGACCCTGTATGTGTGTAAGAAAGTCATTTTAAGTCCATATTGGCTACACCCAAAAGGTCCCCTATGGACCATACCATGATTCCCTTTTATAAGTTATCTGATATAATCTAATATTTGTTAATAATTACTATAAAGATGTATGGTTTTAAACAGGGGGAAACAAAAATATACCATACGTTTTTATTATTTTTGAGTGTCTCTGTTGTTATACCATCAAATAGCATGGAGTCAAGATCGCTGACAGACATAAGCAGATAACACCAAGCCAGTTTAGATCAAATAATGCTGATAATTCTTGTAGCTGCTAGTACTCAGATTATGATACCGCTTCTATAGCAGTCTTACCTATTATTGCAACTTATTTTCGTTCTCATTTCTGTTGTTTTCAGTATTTAGATATTTAATAATTTAACATTTACAAGCGCTTACATGATCTGAGCTTGAATTGTACTGTATATTGAAGGTAATATTTCAATTTTATACAAGTAACATTTGATATTAACCCTTTTAGTGCCAGAGAGAAAATCAGATCCATGTTGAAAAGTGCCAAGTTATTTTTTTGTGTGACTATGCGAAAAGTGCCAGAGGGATTTGGACGAAAACGCAAGGTTTTAAAAAAAATGTGTATAGAATTCATTTTTTATCATTAAAATCTTTTTTTAATTCTTTTTAAAGGTAAGTAAATTGTACATCAGAAAATATATAACAATAAGATGTTTATGTAATAAAAAAAATTAAAAAACACTTTATACAGTGACTTTTCTACGGAAACAAAGTAAAAATCCAGTTTAAGGTAAAATAACATTTTTTACCTTTTTTACTGTGTAATAACCTAATATTGTACAATAAAACACAATTATAAAAATTATTATACGCTAGAGGTTTGTTTTGCTGAAAAGCACAGGGTTTTGGAAAATATTCAGTTAAAGTTTATTTGTCATCATAAAAAGCTTTTTTCAAATTATTTTTTACACTTTAATACTTTAATGATACAAGCCAGTACAAAATCATGTGTAATATAACAATAATTACTAAAATGAAACTCAAAACAAAAACATAACCTTATTCGGGAAATTTGCAAACAAACCACAATACTGTCTTCATGGACACTCGGAAGTGACTGTAATCACTTTTTTTTTATTAATGTTAATAGCTAATATAACTTAAAAACATTTTAAATTAATAAAAGCGCACAATTATATAACCTCGAAAATGCTCCGCTACTCCCACTGCGATCGCAATCCAACTGAGAAAGTGTTGTATTTTAGATAGTTATTTACATCACCTAACAGCATTAAAAAGTAGAAATAACAGTTTAAAATGATAGTTTAGTTCATGTATTGGCCTTTGTTATGATATCAGACAGTATGGGATAAGTTACTGTATAGAGGCACTACAAATGAAATAGACATTCCGAGACTCTGGCACTCTTCACGTGAAAATGTATCGTCTCAGAGCGAGACTCTCGGCACTCAAGCGTGTTTTAAACATCGTCTCGTAGCGAGATCCCTGGCACTCAAAAGGTTAAAAATGGCTGTCAATTTTAGAAAACTACACGACATTGCTTTGAGAGATGATAAGGCATGTTTTTCATGGCTTCAACATATTGGACTCGTACAGAAAAACCCATTATGTAAAATTTGTGGGAAAGAAACAACTTTAACTGTGAGAGGAGCAAATATGGTAGTCTTCAGTTTTCCTAATTTTGGTCATAATAATGTTGTCGAGGACTATAGATACTTAGTCTAGGATTTGACATGCGTATATTAGGTATTGATGATTAAACTCTTCGATATAAAAAACCGGGTCCGCTTATCGTACCCTACCCAAAAGAAGTTGATTAGAAACAGATTTTAGAATGTGTGTATAGTTAGTGCACATGATTTGATTATTGTTCAAAATAATTACAATTGGTTGATTATATTGATAATATAATTAAATATTGTTTGGTAATTTCAATATAAAATCCGGGTCCATTTATCTTACTCTACCCTATCTTATATATATAAAAATCTTGAGTCACGATGTATGTTGCCAATAAACTCCAAAACGACTGAACCAATTTCAATCAAATTTCACATGTATCCGTAATTTAGTCTAACTTAGAAGATAGGATAGTTATTATCTGAATTATTCGCTTATGTCGTGAATATAAACGAATAAAATGAAGAAAAGTTTTCAAAGCGCCTGCACATTATAACCTGCAATTACGAGATAGATACGTATATTAAACAGTGAAACACTATTTGAAGGCGCTAAGTTATCATGTATAATTGTCTAAACTAAATTTTTGGTTGAACTTAAAGGTTGAGTGGTAGACCACTTTGTAATAAAATACATTATGCATGTACAATACATTTTTGACATATTTTCTTGATCGTGACATCAAGGTAAAATCTACATCGGGGTTGGAAATATAATTTACTTCAACCAGAAATGCTCATACGCGGGCAAAACTTACGAAAAGCGTGCGAAGCCGCGGGAAACAGCTAGTTTTATTATATAATTTTTTATTTATAATTACAACAAAGGATACAAAAACTGGGTCCATATACTACACTCTGCCCCAAGGCTGGGGTTAAAATATAATGCTACTTTTAAAACAGTAATAACATGATAGTTACTGTTCATTTTCTATTTCCATGAAAGAATTCACATTTCAGATCCTGGACTCAAACAGCCTAGTTTTATATGTAAACAAGCATTATGTATCTCACCTCAATATCTGATTCATCAGTAGAGTTGTACTCTGAAGAAGACATTAGGAAAAATCTTTAAACTAACTAATTACAAATAAAAAAATGTTTCTATTCACTTAAATACAAAACCTAATCAATTCACAAAACCCCAAAAGGAAACCTTAATTTAAGGTTATAAAATACAGATAAATAGTAAATACAGTGGAAGAACACATGTGGTCACTAATCTGGTAAACAATGTAGCCAACATTAAGACATCATACTACTCTCAGGTGAACTCAAAATTACCTTAAACTAACGGGTATTACCCCAAAGTGTTTCCAAATAATCCCATAATAACCCCAATTTTTAATTATTTAACATTAATTATTAACATATGTAAATATGAAAGTGTGTATTTTTGTTATTTTCAAGTTAATTACAAAAAATTAAATACTAACATTTATTAAAAAAACTACACAAGGTAAATATATCATAATACATAAAAATAGTGACCAAGAAAATAATAGGGAAAATACGATTTATTCACCAAATATCAGAGATATTCCTAATGGTCATCAACAAAATTATGACAGCAATGATGGTTAAATCTTTGTTAACTTGTGTTTATATATTCACAAATTTAATTTCCTCATTATTCCAGATGTTTAACTTTAGCATTGCTTTTAAAAGTACAAAGGCAATTGTACCATACGGTCTTAACGCAATTATCCCCACCTATGGCATATTTTAATTTAATTTCTATAAACAGTTCTTATATTAGTTAATTCACTAAATAATCTTTTTACAGAAGCATTTGATCAAGGCATTATCACCAGGAGTTCTAAGACTATTTCCAGTTTGAAAATACAGACAGACAACACTTTGTTTTCATTTTAAAAACATGTGCACGGTTTGTTTTTCATTCTTATATGGATCAAAATTCTCTTTTACATTATCTACGAGAAAATGCGATTTCCAATATGCTTACAAATTAATTTAATTTTAATAACTGTGAACCTATGGGCTACCTTATAAAAAAATTAAATGTGAATGATTTCACACAAAAAATATAAACATATTCTTAGATAATAACACAAGAAAATAATAGCGCACTTTACACCAACGATCAAATTTTCCAGTTTGTTGTACTACAGTAAGAACAAACTAAGAGATAGTGTTTGAAAAATAAGATATTGCCAGTATGCCTTCTACAACGGATGTAAGGGAATTACTTAAATTTCAGCGATTCCTATAGTTCTTTACAATGGGTCTGGTCCAAGTCAGATGAGAAAGCAATTTTTGTTTACTGTTCAGTTGGTATACTTAATTATCGTCACCACAAAAAGCCAGTGAACATTTAGCTCAGTTACACCTAGAACATTTTTGTGGAAAAAATAACGGCAATCGATTAAAGATTTATCCACTTAGATTTTCTGTTAACCCAAAATAACCACTCTAAAGTAGCCTGATTTTTATCCCAAATGGAGTAATTAGTTGGAAACTCTGCTGGTAAAGCATTGTTTAGATGAATTAGTTTCCGCGTCCAGTGGCACTAAAGGCAGTGGAGAAACGAGGGTGATTACGAGACGTGGACCCAATTTTTATATGTATTAGTATAACCATCGGTGTTTAATATATAAAATATCGGAACCGATAATAATATTATCAACCAACAACAATGTATATAAATGTAATATAAAATAACTTACTTGATACCAGTAGTCGATTAGGATTTTATCCACTGGGGCTTATTATCGTTTGTTACATTAACGACAAATTCCATGGCATTTAATCAGTTCTTATAATAACATTAAACGTGTCAAATATAATAAATAATAGTAACATGTTAAATGAATGTCGAATAACCCACATTAAATAACTAAAAGACAATAATTGGGAATAATAAGCAGTTTATAGTAAACGGCACACCATGTGCTAAATTAAAAAAATACAAACGACAGCTAAAGATAAAAGCAGATAACATGACATGGGCTAGTATGAATATTATGCTGGTTAAAAGTTTAAGTCCCGGCGGATTAAGTACTTCTCGTTAATCAATATTTATTGAAATTAAATTAGGCTATTGCATTTATACAAATTTAATGACTATTAAAAGGTGTTTGACAAGTGTGTTATCTTCCAATCATATGTTAGTTGGGTTATTTAATCACATATGTGACAGAAATGGTCCCATATGTTATTAAATAACAAAACTACCATATTATTGGAAGAACAGATACCTGTCAAATTACTTTAATATTAATTAAAAGTGCGTACATGGTAATAACTCAATGTAATTTCAATAACTATTGATCCACGAGAAATACTTGCTTCTCTGGTACAAAACAATTGAATCATAATAAGGAAGAGCTCTGTGGTGTAGCATAGCATGCTCGCTCGGCAAGTGAGATTCCGAATTCGAGTCCCGGCGGAGCAAATAGTTTTTTTGGATTACACGTTATTGAAATTGTATATATATAGTGCAATAAATAGTGCTGGTGTTACATGCAATTTACATTTCCCTTGAGATTTAGTACTGCACTATAAAACTTGACAGATTGGCCCTTTAAAGGCACCACCTGCCAAATAATATCTCACAGGCACCCTAATCTTATATATATATATATATATATATATATATATATATATATATATATATATATATATATATATTACTGTATATGTAAGAAAGGCTACGAATGTTCGTTTGTTGGTGTTCTATTCAATTGTTGAGGCCGATTAAATGTCTCCCTCCAGATGACTTCAATTGTGAAATTAAATACTGTATATCCAACTATACAACTATACATGACACTGTTGACGTGCCGTTTAATTCTTGCCATTTTAATGTTGGTAGGATAGGAGGTGTAGATCAAAAGCCTGGAAAAAAGCTCCTTGGAACGAGTTCCAACTGAGATCCTGAACCTCATGCAACCCTCTGCAATATATCAGCACAGTCCACAAGAATTTATTTGTATAAAATGAACATCATGGGTAAAGCGTCTGGTTTCTGAGGGGTGCAAAGATTGAGCTAAGTGGCAATTTCTTCTGTGGCCACATCCTGAATTCAAGATGGAGACCTGCCAGACGCACAAAAACTTTCTGCTCTTCACAAACTCTAGTACAAGGTATTGTAGTTGGGAAGACAAGATGAAGCTGCAGTACTACATATGAGGACTAACCAGAGATCAGCAATGAACTTTCAGACTTCGAAGGTCATTGAACATCATGGACGTCTCTAGACAACGCTAACATTGCGAAAAGCCTTATTACAGCCTAAACACAGGTAAGAAATGAGTCAAGATCATGCCAAACTCACTGCTTCCAGCAGGTTAAAGTTAAACTACCTTCGCGAAGGGCTAGGGAAGTTTGAAGTTTTAAATTCGTTTAGATCGCTAAAAAGCTTTTACACTGTAAAAAGAACCATTAATTAAAAACACATTTTCTAAAAATTTCTTAACACTATTTATTTTATTCAAATATCTAAGGAAAACGATAGCCATTATTATTTAAATATTTTCTGTCACTCTATAAAAAACAGCAAAATTGTTCTTTTCCCTTACATTATACGAATTTTTATAATTTAAATGCTTTATGTTTGGTGATTTAATATACTGCAAATTCAAACAAACACACTTACACACCTACGCAGTACTTAGCTATAGCACACACACACACACACGCGCGCGCATGCATGAATACGAATCAAATCAAATATTTTTTATTGCATCGACAATTCTTACATTGTATGGCAAACGTCATGGGTTTTAAAATTTCTGACATTCATACAACAATACACTTTCACACATACAGTTTCACAGTTGCGCCTCTGTCGTACATCGCCAATGCAACCCACTTAGTACAGCTGAGTCAGTTTTCTAATTGGGCGGTCTCCATAATAATACGCTAATCTCCAGTCCATAATACGCCGTAACCAGTACCTGACTCGGGCAGCATTTGGCTAAAGCTCTCAGAACAAAAATACTTGAGCAGACTTTGGCGCATAGTCAATGTGCTCATTCCAAGTCAGCCCTTGATCAAAGTGCATTCCTAGGAATTTTGAAGAGCTGACTTCTTCCAGTGTGGAGTCATCTAACAAAATGGCTGGCCCACACTGGTTGCCCGCAGTGCGCAAGGCAATATTCAAAACGTTGGTTTTTAAATAAATAAATAAATAAATAAGGACTTTATTTTGGAGCGGTTTTCAACAATAATTGCTGGTTTACAAAACGACTCATGTCTTATTATAGTTCTTAAAAAATTAAAAGCTTATTTTATAGTTATTAAAAATAAAACATAATATTAGACATACAGTTATATATGGCTATATCACCTTGTATTGTACATTAAATACTTGTATATATTTTCTTTGTATGTCGTTTCAGATACACCCTGGCCTGTTACGCTGGAGGACAGTTCATTATATAATTTGGGAGCAAAGTACGCAAATCGCCTTCTTTCAAATTCACGGCGAACGCGAGGCATCTCCAACACTTGATCCTGTCTAGTACTGCGAGATCGGACTTGAGACCTGCTTTTTAGTTTTTCTCTCAGGTATCCCGGCCTGCCAGTGGTCAGGATTCTGTAAACCAGGCATGAGGAGCGCAGGGTACAAGTATCAGCTACAGTCAACAAACCCAGCGATCGTCGAGCCTCCGAAACATGGTCAAACCTTCTTAAACCACACACATACCTTACATACATATTTTGGACCCTCTGTAATTTTTCTAAATCTCCTTTAGTCACAATGTTGCCATAGACAGGGAGGCAATAATCGATCACAGAGAGCACAAGAGCCCGCACAAGGCGAAGCCTGGTCTCTCTAGGAAACATGTGCCTATGCTTGTATATCATTCTCAGTCGACCAAGTGTTCGCCGACAAACAGCACTTACATGACCAGATAGTGTGAGGCCACTATCAAGCATGAGGCCCAAGAGCTTTGAGGATTCACACTCCTTCAGTCTGACACTGCCAAGCAACACCTCACCCACTGTCTCCGAACCCACATTGGAAGGAATCGACAACACACTACACTTTTCCTTGTTCAGTTTAATCCCATGCCTCTCAGACCAATCATGGACAATGCTTAAGTCAGCATTCAAAATGGAAACTGCTGAGTCAGCTCTTCCGGCTTCATATGAAACACACAGTTGAGCATCATCGGCGTATGAATACAAGCGACTATGTTGCAAGTCTGAACCCATAGTGGCGGAAAACAGGGTGAATAGAATGGGCCCAAGGCAACTTCCCTGTGGAACACCAGCAACTCTACTTAAAGATGAGGAGAAATCCATCCCAATTTTAACCTTTTGTCTCCTATTCACCAAATAGGAATCAAACCAAGAAACCACCTCTGGTCGAAAACCATAAAAATGCATGACAGCCAACAACATCCTGTGGTCTATTGAGTCGAATGCATGTGAAAAGTCCAGCATTGCAAGAAGAGATGCTTTCTTATCCGCCCTTGCGTGAAGCAACTCGTCACAAACGAGCAAAAACGCAGTTGCAGTACTATGGTCCTTCCTGAACCCAGACTGTAAGGCTGGAATGATATTCTCCGACTCCAGAAATTGTACCATTTGTGAAACAACCAGCTTCTCCATTATCTTCGACAGGGCAGGCAATACCGAAGAGTTTGGTTTTTGAAGAGTTTGTTGTAAGATTGAGGCTATGGAAGTATTGGACACAGTTGTTGACGTTAACAAAAGCCTGTTGTTCCAAAACTTCACTTGATATTGCATTGAAAAAGAGAGTCGTATCATCGGAAAACTGCACTAATTTTCCATGCAGAAGCGATGATTTTACATCGTTGCCGTAAAGTAGGAAAAGGACAGGTTAGGATACTTATCATGTATAAATGTTAAATATGTTAAACTTTTATCATGTTAGGAATATGAATACGTTTTTATAGTTATTGGAGTTAAGAGGTTTCACAAATATTGCTGGTTACATAGGGCAAAAAAAAGTACTATTGCGGTAAGTGCCACCATAGATTTGAATTTGGCGCGCGTAATCTATCAGTAGCCGCGAACACGACAGCCAGCTGCGCCGAACTCTTCGTCATAGCTTAAAAATGGGAGTCACCTACTATCCTGATTTCTTATGGACAGGTTCTGGTAGGATGATTCCTGCCTAGGTTAGCAAACGGAGAGCGGAGGTTGTATTGGAGTCGTTGTGTGGCTATCGGGTAGAGTAGAACGGGTAGAAGTGATTGTACGGTTTCTAGGCTTAAGTATATTAGTTAGGGAACTTTCAGAACCGTATCTAAATTATTAGTTTATCCTTCCTCATCAAAGCTGGTTGGGTTTGGATGGGGGAAATCTAGTGGCGGATCCACGGTTAATTATCAGTCATCTGGAAAGGTGCTCTCTTCGGGTCGCGACGGCACTAGGTCGCACTATGTCTAAGAACGTACTTTTGACATATGTATTGTTGGCAATTCTGTGTTATCAGTTTTATTGAAGCATTTATAATTCAGTGGATTTGCCAGCAGTTATGGTCAACAATATTCTATAAATACAGAGTTTAGGACCACGTACTATACGATCTAAAATTACTTCCTATCTAACTCAACCTATCTCACTTCCTGACTGTTGGGCCTACCTGAGGATTGACCCCGTGATCGGTCCATTTGACAGCCAACTGCCTAACAGAGAGCCAACCTGTCCACTTGATGTCACCAAAACAACTTCATTATTTTATGTTACCCCACTCTATATGTTCCCTTTCTATATTAATACACACTGTAGAAGATTCTGAATCAATTTTCGTTCAAAAATTGGGTGTCTAAAGTGTATAAAAACACAATATTTAGATCTCGCATTACTCGTATATTATTTTTCAAAATTTGGTATTGTAAGAATATAATTGTTCGTTATTATGGATTCATAATAGTGGAATTTTTTACTTGTGCATTGGGCCAGTTTTGTTAAGTGAGTTCTTGACACTCGCTGTGGTCAGTCGTTGTTACGATTTTATTTCCAACTTAGGGTAGTAAGTTATATCGCAAAAGCCAGGTAACATGGATATTGAGTATACTTTACTTTGCTACTAATCTCTTAACCTCATTTTGTTAAGTTCTTAACGTGATTATAATCGATGAAAGGAAAGAAAATCTAGTATTGTTTAGCATTTTCTATAGCAGATCTCATGGAAAATATTGAAGATTCCGCAGTTTTAGAAGTATCTTCGGAGAATCGTACGCCTATTTCATTGAAAAATGAAAGTAGAGACTCTATAACTGATGTGTCAAACATAAGTACTTCAGTTGATGGTTCAATGGTAAGCACCGTTTTTACTTTGTTTATCACAACGCCTAGTCTATTTTATTTATTTATTTTAAAACCTAACACATTTAACCATCAATCATCTTCAGTCAAGTTATCAATGCCTCTAAGATTCAACAAGAGGTCTAGATCTACTTTGAATTATAATAGTAAATAACCCTGAAGCTAGCAGTCAATGGATGTTTGTTTGGGTTATGTAGTCTACACAAGTAATTGGATTAATTTACTTGACACCCCTTTGTTCAATATTTACAACTGTTAGCCTACATATTGCATCTAGGGATATTTAATAAGAGTAAGAAAGTACCTCATGTTACCGCCCTGTCTCATTGCTCCCAATTTTCTCAAAAATCTATGAAAAGACCGTTTACACGCCATTAGTTAGCTATCTAGATAAGAATAGATTATTAGATAAGGAGCAACATGGATTTCAATCAGGAAAATCTACAATAACAGCTGGAATAGACTTTATTAGTTCAATAATTGAATCAATTGATAGAGGAGAAAAGGTAGTAGGTATTTTCTTAGATCTCGGTAGAGCTTTTGACAGCGTTTCTCACAAAGAGTTGTTAAAATCGTTAACTATTTTGGGTATTTCTGGGAAAGAATTAAAATGGTTTAAGTCCTATTTAGCTAATCGTAAACAATATGTGGAAATTGAACATCTTGAGTCAGAAGTTAATGATAAATACATATATTTGAGAAAGTTTAATTCTCATAGGTTAGAAATACCACACGGAGTACCACAAGGATCTATTTTAGGTCCACTGTTGTTCCTTTGCTACATAAAAGGTTTGCCTGGGCTGATCCCTAGGGGCAATAATATTTGCTTGTATGCCGATGACTCTAATGTAACAATCTCTGGGAAGACCATGGAATATATTGAGGAATCATCTTTTATTTGCCTTTCAATCATTAAAGACTTTTTTGACAGTAAAAATTTTCTCATAAATTCAAGTAAAACTAATTTTATATCTTTTAATACTAAACAAAATAGAGAAAATGATCAACCAAATATTTTTTTGGACAACACTTTATTAGAACAAGTTGATCATACCAAATTTTTGGCCTAATGATAGATAAAAATCTTTCATGGGATAAACATATCGACTATGTTGTTAGTAAAATGTCATCTGGATTGCCCTAAGACAAATGTCTAAAATAAGTAATTTGAAAACTCAAACACAAATTTATTATGCTATGGTCCATTCTCACCTAGCCTACGGGATTAGTGTGTATGGCGCTACAACAAAAAGAAATCTTGATAGAATACTGCTTCAACAAAAAAAGGGCACTTAGAATAATATTTAACTTAAAAAGAGACCAATCAGTGAAACATATTTTTATAGAATTAGGCATTCCAACTGTTTTTGGATTATACATTCTGGAAACTGTAGCATATGCTAAAGTAAATATAAATTTTGTCCAAGAAACAAATAGGCATAATTATATCACTCGTACAAACAGGCAAGTAGAACCTCATAATTTGAAATTTTGTACTAAAAAAACAAAATTTGTAGGCACTAAAATGCTCTATCACCTTCCCCGGAAGTTTTTGTTGGGACAAAATTTGATTAAATTTAAAAAAGAACTAAAAGAATTTTTGATTAAAATAGCACCATATTCCATTGAGGAGTTTTGGGAAAGAAAATATAATTAAAATTTGTATATACAGCCATTCTTTTGTTGCGGACGTGACAGTTACACACCTTCTCATTAGAATAAAAATTAAAGTTTTTTTTTTCTATAAATATTTAATACCAAGCAGATAGACAAATGTGTATACAATTTTCATCCTGAATATAAAATACATAACATTATTTGTTTTAAATGCCATATCTAATAGAGTTGGTGTTACGGACGTGACGTGAAAAGCACCTAGGTTCTGACATAGTATGACAACTGTTTAAAAGTCTGTTAATTATTTGAGAAATATGCAATTTAAAATTATCTGTGATAGTCTTAAGAAAATTTCCTACTGGGAAACATTAATGTCTAATCAGAAAACATTGGAAATAAAAAATAAAAAAAATGTAAACATTGTTACGGACGTGACTGGGGTTTGTTACGGACGTGACTGGGGTTTGTTACGGACGTGACTGGGGTTTGTTACGGACGTGACAATAAAGTAAAATTTCTCATTAAAAACCATTTATTTGACACAATGCACACTTTAACATATATTATATGTAATAATATAATCATGTAATATATGTGTGTGAGGGCTAAAATCGCCATGGGCGAGAGAAAAATCACCGTGCACTCACCCACCAGGTGGAAAAACTTTACCTGATCTAAAACCTGAATAATGTAAAAAAATTACAAGAAGAATATTACTGACTAGTCAGTAACAATAAAATAATAATAATAAATAAAATAATGACTAAATTGTCTTAGTGACAGAGCTTGACAAAAGTCCAAGTCCTAACTTTTACAGAGCAACATCATTTTTAAACTGGTAAAGAATTCTACCTCCCTTGGTAATTATATCAGGTTTAGGCAAAATGCCAACGATCTGGTCACAAGATATAAAGCTTATGTCATTTTCATTAGGCTTAAA
Source organism: Homalodisca vitripennis (assembly GCF_021130785.1). Taxonomy (NCBI): domain Eukaryota; kingdom Metazoa; phylum Arthropoda; class Insecta; order Hemiptera; family Cicadellidae; genus Homalodisca; species Homalodisca vitripennis. Next base: position 47,675,788 of record NC_060207.1, on the reverse strand, counting down.
CGTAGATTTGCCTCCATAAGGTTCCATAAACATAACTTCAATTTCACGATCAGGCTGTACTTCTCCTTCGAGTTACTGCCACAAAATTCAAAGTCTTTTTACCCGTGGTAAATGAGACGACAAGGTACACATCCAGCTTCAATTCATCAAATGTGTATGGAGCAGGTTTCGTTGTATTTTCTTCTTCTTCTTTAGAGCTGTCCTCAGAGTCAGTATACACATCCTTAAACCTATAGAAGCGGTCATGATCTTTTGTTAGAGTCATTGAACTAGAAGGGTTGTCTTCTTCTTCACTTGAAGGTTCATCACTTAAAGATTCTTCTACAATTGGAACTTTTAACATCAAATCAACCGATGTCTTACCAATGAGCATGTAGTTATCGTCATACCCCTGAAAGTGATGCATAGATTGTATTTTAGGTATCTCAATCAGGTTGTCCCATCTTTTAGTGAGGAGTGTTGCAACTGAATCTACTTCAGCCTGTGGGACAAATAAAATGACAGTCTCTTTGCACTTTACTTTGGCTGTCTCATAAAAATCATAAGGCATGCTCACAAAACATTGCCTCCCTTGAACTTCCCTCCAGACAGTTCTCTTGACAGAACCTCCCACTCCATCAACTGCCCCTTTGCCGTGCCCCGAAGCAAAAAAATTCCACTCCAACGTAACTCCAAAATCTTTCTCAGCGTAGCAGACAATTGCGACATTATACCGGCTCCTAAATTGGCCTGCACAGTTGTCTGAAAAAACAATCAACTTATTTACTTGTGGAACTACTTCCTTAAATTTAACTATAATTGCCTTCATAAAAGCAAACACTGAGTTTTTGCTGTGTTTCAAGTCATCACTTATGACAGCAAAACTGTATACTTTGTCATTGTGCCAAATACAACAGGTAAATATTGTAGTTTGGTTATGAGCCCAGTGAGCGCTTTGAATTTCATCCTGTTGGATGATCGAATAATTTTCTGCAAAGTCTACTTGCATTACAGCACTTTTGGGGTTCTTGGTCAAAGATTTTTTACACTTCTCAAAGTATTGTGCCTGTACTCTTTTAATATATGTGTGCGTCTTAAATGCAGCTAGTTGACTGTTTAATGTTAAAACCATCCTCTTCAACGTTGTAGTATTTTCTACAAACTTAGGTCTATTATTTACTGTTTTCCACTCCTTCCACTTGAGCCTTTTATTCATATCAACATCAGAACTCAGCAGAGTCTCTAATTTTTGAATACAGTTCTCGCATTCATTTGTCATACAGGTCACTGATTCTGTATCACAACAAACTGACCCTAAAGCTCATTATGAGTTTTTGGGAATGCAGGATGAAATTTAGATATTGGTTCATTCAAGAACGAGAAGTTGGCGTGTTTAATGCAAACACATACTGTATGGGGCATCTCACTTAAGGGCAGGATGTGTTTAGGCCGCAAGCTATAAAACTTAGATTTTGAAATCTTCTCGTCTGGATGCGAACTTTTAAACTGTTCATAAGCCTCTCTAATTCCCATAACCATATGGCGAATTTGGATCAGGCCCCGTTTCCCAGTAAGAGGGTCCTTTACAGATTTGACATCCCTTTTTCCTGGAGCCTGACGGCTAATCTCATCATTGTTAAAAAATTCAATCACGCTCTGTTTGCACTCTTCTGATAGTTGTCTTGATCCAGATTTTCTTGTTTTAAAAATATTTTTAACTATCTCAGGACCAAGGTTTTCATACATTAAACGCTTAAAAACTGCACGTTTTTTTGACGGACTCTTAGGCAACAAAGCTTTTACCTTCTTCACAGCCTTTCCTAGGGTTCTTGGACTTTTGTAAGAGCCAAGATCAGACCCAGAGACTTCAACATTAACATTTTTCTTTCTCAACCTGCAACGACGCTGTCTTTCCCTATCTTTTTCCCTTTTTAGGAGTAAAAGTTTATTATCACCATGTAAATCTTCTTTTTCCTTAGCTCTGACGGCTCTCTTACGCAACTTATCTTTCTCAAGATGCTCTTGCCACTTAGTTGGATTTTCCTTCTTCTTCGCTCTGCATTTGGCAACACGATCTCTACTCGACATTTTCTGGAAAAAATAAAACAGGTTATATTAGTTTTAAATAACCACTCCAAAACTATAAGTTTAAGACTATAACATAACTAGAAATGTAACCTCTATGTAATCAGTAGGCCTAAGCGGTGATCACATCTGCCCACTTCATCCAGTTGCGGTGTGGGTATGTCCAGTAACTCAGTAACTGGCGAATAGGAATGCCCAATGAAGACAAGTGAAGGTTTAACCTTTACTGTTGTTTAGAATCCATTAAAATTACAAATACTGTAGGCTATCTAAGGGTTTGATATCACCACTCACCCACAACCTTAATTATATTGGCATATTTTACTCAAACGAAGTTTAATGTTTAGCACACATTTTTTTATGGTTGGAAACACAAGGCACCATGTAAGCCTAGGCTACTGAAATCACTGCAAGGTACAAAAACAAACTTCAAGTAGGCCTATAGGTTTTAAAAGCACACACAAGCTGTTAAACACTGCCTTTTCCATATCAGACAAGATAGTATCGTGTTTAACAGTACGAGATGTCACGTCTGTAACACTTATTTTTTGTCGAAAATATTTTTATTCATTCACATAAAGACTACCAATTAATTAAAAAAGGTACACTCCTAACTTTTATAAAATTTCATGTTGATTAACCAACTATTACAATTGGTATTTAAACTTTTAGTAGTTTTTTGTTACGGACGTGACATCAAGAATTGATTTTTGTATTAGTTAAAAAAACCAGCAAAAACTTACCAAATCAAAATGAAAATTTCCCCAGTTGAAGAGAAAACTTCAATCTTCTTGAACATAACCTCAATTTGTTTGGAGGGAAACTATTAACAATGTATCAGCTGTCCAAAAAAAACATATGTTTGGTTACATCTAGCCAGTAAGAAAGCTACAACTTCAAAGCTAAAGAAAATGACAAAATAATTTTTTTTAATGCAAAATATTATCAGTTCTACTTTTATTAGATGTTTTGAAAGGCTTTATTAACGGTTATATTAGGAAATTCAGTAATTAATTTTTATACCCTTAGGTGTATGTTTGAAAAGAATGGCTGTATACACTTTGTCTATTTATTTACTTATAAGCTATTATTTAACTTGTAGTTTATGTATACACGTAGTGCCATAAACTTAAGAAAAGTTTGTGATAAGATCCTTTTTCTGTATAAGAATTTATGTTAGAAACTAACTACGTCTTGGAAAATGAATATATGTATATATATATATATATGTATGTGTATTTGTTCTGTTTGGTGACCTGCTAAATGTTGAATTGTTATTTGTTTTTAAATTTTTGCTAATTATTATATTAGTTTGGTTTAAGTTATATGTCAGCTGTTGCTCGTATTAATTTAATTATTATATGCAAATTTTAGTTATTATTTAACTATTATTCAATATTATTAATTATTAGTAATTATACTTATTGTAGGTTGACACTATTCATTGTATAATGTACATTTTATTGAATAAAGGATTTTTGAATTTGAATTTGAACTGTAAAACGAAGTGTGGGGCCATCCCTAAATTACTTAACATTGAGGAGGGGAGGTTCTCAGCATCGTCTTGTGGGAGGGTGGAGGATTCAATCAGGGTCTAAGCTGAGATGAAAATTTGGAAATTATAAGTTAAAGGTAACCTGGCAAATCACGAATTTGACGTTATCAACGTATTCGGGTAGGGTACGATAAGTGGACAATATATAGAAGAATATAGTCATCGATACATAATATTCGCATCTCAAATCTTAGACTATCAATCGATATAAAAGTACAGTCTATAGTCCTCAATAACAATCATATGTTTTAAATTAAAATATGAATTTAATATTTACAGTGATGAAACAAATTATTAAAACCAAAATTAGAAAAACTGAAGACGACCATATTTACTCCTCTCACAGTTACAGTTGTTTCTTTCCCACAAATTTCACATAATGGGTTTTTTCGGTACGAGTCCAACATGTTAAAGCCACAAAAAAAGCAACGTCGTGTAGTTTTCTGAAATTGACTGTCATTTTTAATAATCAGAGTTACTTATGTAAAATTGAAATATTATCCTACGTGTATTATTTTAGAGTGTTTACAGCTGTTGATTTAGATTATTTAAGTTAATATTTCAAAATAATTAATCAGTATCGATTGATTATATCGATAGTTATGATAAGTAATATTGTTTGCCAATTTTGATATAAAAAACCGGGTTCGCTTACCGTACCCTACCCACGTATTCTGCTCATCCTCCTGAACAAAAAATATATATGGTTTTAGGGGGTGCAAATGACAAATAACATGATTTTAGAGGGTATATACATAGGTTAAGTTCTTAGTGTTTTGTTAGTGTGCTATGTCTGGGTATCTGTAAATATCTGCGGCTGGGACTGATAGCATATCTGTTTTCTGAACGCTCTGGGGCAGAAGTCAGAGATATCATGTAACTGTATGTTGGATCGAGTGAGTGCGTGACGTAGTGAACTGGTGTGTCTTAACCCTTTCAGGGCCAGGACCAAATATGAGATGTTGCAAAATTTTTTCACATCTCATATCCCCTTGTTACTAGTCAAAAGTGCCAGGTTAAAATTGGCGATTTTGCAGTCTCTTAGATTAAAATTTATAATTTTTCATAAAAATTAGAGAATGACCTAAAAGTTGCACCAAATTACTCGTATAGATATATACTATCAACAAACAAATATATAGATGTAGTTTTAAATAATTTAAAATTAAAAAATAATGTTTTAATAGATTACATAAAAAATTTGTATTTTAAAACATTTTTTTCAAATAACTGAAAAAGGAAAATTAATTTTACTGTTGGAAACTATTTTATTATATTGTACATTTAGAAAGGAACAACCATACAAAATTTGTGTTATTTATCTCATAAATAAATTTTTTATTGACACTTTTTGTATAAATATGCATAATTGTACTTTGCAACATTTTATAAGTGTTAAAGCAACTGACTCTTACATTGCAAGAAACTTAAAATAAATATTCACATTATGGATGTTTTCATGATTTATTACTACGTTTTTTACACTGTACATAATTGCCTTTGCATTACAATTCAATTTATATTTCTGATCAGCCCCTCTAGAATTTGATATTTTACTGATAGGTACTATCCAGCGACCAAAGAAGAACTGTTCTTCTTTGGTCGCTGGTACTATCTCAAGGGATGCTTTTCTTTCGTTGACATCAGTGCGGGCCGGAGGCACTCGTCTCATCTCGATAACAACCAATTAATTTGTAGCTCGAAATTAAGAAAAACATTGTTCATTTGGATGAAAATTCTGCTCATTTCAGTATTATTTTTTAATTGCGTTTGCAAAGATGGTGCCGCATCCGATGATGTCATCACGAGGTTGAATCATGGTCACAAAAGGTCATGTGATGCTCGATGTGGATGTACAACATGGAAATTTTGCTCCGCGCTTCAACAGTTGTTCCATTTTTTATGTTCTAGAACTTCGTTATTTCTCATTTGCGTCAAACCTTGTATTGTTTTGTTCTGTAGGACGATTCCAATAAGTAAATAACGCGAAACTCGTATTTTGCCGCTCCGGCCGTTAATGTGACAATTACCGAAAATTTTCTTAGCAAAATTGCTACAAGCTCTTGAGACATTTTAGCAAAAATATTTGGCTTGTAGCAATTAGTAAGTAAAGTATTGGTATTCCACAGACGGGGAGACTTTAATAAGCGGCCTACGCTCGTTATCCGATTGTTATTATCTAACAATTATATATATCTAACTCGGATATGTAAAGATCGTACACAATAAGAGTTATAATAAATTACCATAACAAGAAGAATCTCGTACTTTACAGTTTTAAAAACATAAGTTTAACACTAACATTACAAAACAACAAAACCAATTATGGCCTAGACTTAAATATCAAAGAAACCTTACAATAATTTTAACTTGCCCTGATTGATATCAATGTGTAACTGCTTTTGTGAAATGGAGGAAAGAATTCTCCCCATGTGTTGCCAGGAGTCAACCCCACATGTTGAAGCTACTTAAACAAATCTTGTCACTTGTGAGAAATATCTCGCATATATTCTTCATATTCATTGCCATTTTCTAATTCTCAAAATATTAGTTTCTTCTAAGTTTTCTTCTTAGATAAATTGAAATCATATGCTAATTTAAATAATTTGTAATATCGAATTATTCCTTCGGATAAAAACATCAAACTATTTGATAAAAACAACCGAACTTTCAACTACAAATTAACTAGCAAAAATTACAGGAGTTACATTAAAATGTAGGTTTTTTTATTTTTGTGTCTAGAGATAAATCAAATTGTTTTCAAACATTTAATTTAAGTTTTTATGTTTGTAAGAGCTTTTAACTGCAAGAGCGAGTTATTAAAAATTAAATGTTGTTTTAATATATTTCACCATTTCCCATCAGCTTTTTTTATTTGAGCTCTGGGCCTCCAATTGCAAGTTTAGCAATTAATAATTTACCTCTAAAAAATTACAGTTTATTAGTAAAGCACCAAAACCGGTACCTTTTTTTTTCATTCTTACAGACAGAAAACTATGTTGTAAATAATTTACCTCATACGCCTAGACGCAGAAATAAATAAGTTTTTGTCTAATGTACCTCGCTTAATTTTTGCTCTATTATTTAGTTTGCGGTTGATAAGTGTGTTAAGTGGCAAAAAACCTGCACATTCACAAATCTTGATTTTTTGGTCCTTATATTATTGCCTTAACAGTACACTGAGTCTTGTGTCTTCTACCTATCTAGTGATTGTCTTGCTACATTATGGGTGCATTTACATTTTAGTTTAAGAAAGTAGACAGGGAAAACTGTTTCAACAGTTTATTTTCAATTACAAAAATGCACATACTGAGTAGATAGAAACAGCAAACAGTTAAAACTATGTTCTACAGTTGAGGAATGGCAGTTTATATTAATAAATCAGGTTTTATTTTAGAGTTTAAAATTGTCTTTTTTATATTATAATTTTAAAATAATACAAATTAGGTGGGTGTTGGTGGCTGCTTTACGTATTTATTGAGGGAGTGTTACTGTTATAGCGAGTCCATTACAAGTGTCGGGAGGAGGCCTGAAAAGGCCGATTTTAGCTTTACGTAACAAAGGGATGGCCCCTGTATTGTAAACAGATAATATTTACTTAAGTCACGTTAGCTAAAGTGAACTAAAACAACTTTTTGAATTAGTATGTACTGTAGTTTCCAGAAAGATATTTTTAGACTCTTAACACAACACAAGGGTATTCATCACAAAAATCAACATGTTTGAGATTTAAGTAGGCCCATATCTAAATTAGTCCATCTATCAAGGAAACTGGTGAGATCAGAGTTTCTGGGTTTGAAAGGATAGCACATTAAGGAGAGATTTTCCGAGGTATAAGAGGACCGAATAAGGAAAAGGAATTTGATTGGGAATAATAGGTCTGCTAACTGCATTTTTTGTCATTTATTATTCTCACCTGTTTTTCATCATTTTGGCCACAATTTTACCTTTATAGTGAAAATTGTTTATCGTTTGGGTAGAGTACGATTAGGAGTCCCTGTTTTTAAATTTTTCTATAAACATTAAAAAGTAATATTGCCTAATTAAAACCATCAGAATAACCAACCAATACTGATTAATAAACTTGAACAATTAACATAATTTCTTCCAACTGTAAATACAATTTCTGATTATAAACATAATATTTTATTTTAAAATGACATCAAATAAAAGTGATCGGTAATTGCTTTAACAAACTTTAAGATATATTTCGTTTTGTTGTTTTGATTTTTCTATTACTCTTTACGATCGGAAAGCCACCCACTAAGATGACTAAAACTTATCTCTCGCTCAGCTCAGATGGAGTCTCAGGTGGTTGTTCCCTCAGCTTGCTGGGCCACGTATAGTGGCCGACTGCGCTCTGAGTCACCACTTGGCACTTACGTAACTATGTACTTCACTTTGACTTGGATTGGTAGTATTTTACCTTTGGCTCTTTAGATGACACATTAAATGAAATTCTCAAATAATGTACAAAGCTTCAATGTTAAAACTTTATCAATTGGTTACTTTATTTTACTTTTAAATGAGTTAATAAATAATATGTAATTTAAGTTATAGGTTGATCCGTTTAAACAATTTTTATTTACAGAGTAAAAATACAATCAGTCTCAAGTAGATCTCTAGTATCAACAAAACATAATGCCATTTCTTTATTTTGAGATTTCGGTATCAATTTACAATACTGTGACCATGGAAAGGTATGTTCATTTTTTTTCCTGAAAACAATAATGAAGAAAAAATTCGTCGGCAACGAAAATCAAAGAAGTTACGATTTTTTGGAATTCTCTGAAAACTCGGTTTTTGACAGTACCTCTGGCAACACTATCCATATTTGAATGTTTGGTATTACTTCGCGGCTCTCTAAATTAAAGAAGGGACGCCATTTTGAACTATTTTGTTCCTCCGTGTCTATTCTTAACATCCTTATTGGACAGTTTCGTATAACTCCGCGGCTCTCTCAAATAAAGAAGGGACGCCATTTTGAACTATTTTGTTCCTCCGTGTCTATTCTTAACCTCCTAGTTCAGTAGTGGTAATGGCACACTTTTGTGTTGGATGTTCGTTATCTTACGTGGAAGCAATTCGTAAAGACGAGTATGGAGTTTTGCAATTTTATGTAAACCACGGGGCTTATAACCGGACTAGGCGTTGTGGTAATAGGAAATGTGGCAACGAACTCGTTGTAAACGAATTTGGGGACTTCAGTTTTCGGTGTGGAAAGTACTACAATGAACATTAAGGTAAGTGATAAGTTACTGAAATGATAGTGACTAGTACGTTAATCCTGTCAACGATGCCTGCCTGCTGCGCACTGCTTGCTCTTTTAGAAAAAAAAATTAACTCGAGCTTGCATAAGTCGAATCCCAGATCACGTGATTCCCCTGCTCCTTAACGCAATAATGCCCGAAAGGCATCAATATAATACAATAATATTCTTTCTCCCCAGTTTATATGCACCTGTGATAATAATACTAGGCTATAAATGCCCCACCCATGAAAAAAAAGTTCATTTTCCATGGTCACGGTATTGTAAATAAATACCGAGATTTCTCTCCACCAAATGCACTAATAAGATAGGATACACTGTAGCAGCTATGGTGTCATTGATAGTTGGATAAAAACAATTCTGAACAATGCTGCTTTATTCTGGTATGTGTTGCAAATTGAGAAATATTATTAATGTAATGAAAGTAACTAAAACCGTTTTAAAAATCTTTTTATTACATACACGTGTTTTGGTTTTTAAAAGGGTTTTATTTACTTTCATTACATTAATATATATAGATAACCTTATAAGTGGAGTTAATAACATGAGAAATATTAATTTAGTTACTTATTTGACCAAGATATTGCAGTACTTTCAGTTACAACTAGATAAGGATTCAATTTTACAACTGCGCAATAGTGTGGGCCACATGAACTGGATGGCAAAACAGCGAGGGCCACTGATATATAATGAGGTGTGGCCTGATATAAGATACACCCGGACTATGAAAGAAGTCTGTCTGGTTTACTCAACAGACATCCAGTGTAATCTAGTTGGAGATGTTCTCATTGTCCATAACTATTTACAAGTCCCACTTCACATGATTGTTTGATTTTTCAAATAAAAAGTACTTAAAAATGTATTAAGGATAGCAATATTAAAGAAAAAAAGTAAGGGAAGACCTAATAACAAAAATTTCTGCACAACGGAGTCAGTCCCTCAATGCAATGTAGGGAATGCCCTAACTTGGACCTAAAATATGTGTACTGTAACCCAAAAGTTTTGAAAAAATAGCCTATAAGTGTAACAGTAAATAAACATTATTTTGATCATAAAGCTAACAGAAACTTGCTTAACCTAACTACCTAACTGTCTCACCTATCTGAGAGCCTATCACACTACTTGAGAACCATCCGCCCTGTCTGAGGCTTTTCCACCCTACACAAGAAGGACTTCTCCTCCATTAAGGGAATTGTTTTAGACCTTTCTTCACTTTTATTTGATTAATATTGCTGTCCTAATCAGTTAAACAGCATAAAAAACAAAAATGCTAAGTGGGTCTTGTAAACTACAAGGGTAGGCTGAGAAGTAGTGCACACATGCTTGTAGAACGCAAATGAAAAGAAATAGTGAGATCGAGTAGAAAGTAAACTAAAGTACAATTCTTATGCTTCACAATCATTCGTTTAATTTTCCATAGTCACCATGAAGGTTAACAAATTTCTCCCAACGTGTAACAAGTTTTTTTATTTCGTAACTGAAAAATTCTTCAGATCTTTCTCGAATCCAGGACGCGATACCTGCTTACACTACATTGTCTGAAGTATAATGAGTAACCTTGAGATATCTCTTGAGTAGAGTGAAAAAATAAAAATCACAGGGCGCTAGATCGAGGGAATAGGGAGGATGTGGAATTGGCTCAAACTTCAGCTTTCTCATTGCTTCTTTAGTTGGGCGCGAAGTGTGCAGACGAACGTTGTCGTGTTGCTTTATTATTGACTCGAGGCTGCCTCTAAAACGATAAACTCGACATTGGAGGTGTTTTAGAGTCTATGTTTTGAGACGAATTTACTGTCGTGCCTTATTCCAGATAATCAATTACATAAACTCGATGAGCATCCCAAAACACAGTAAGAGGATTTTTTTGCGGATGGATATTCAATGCTTTGTTTTTCTCTTCTGGACCATAATAAAGCACCCATGACTCGTCCCCGTCACGGTATTCAAAAGAAAGTCGTCTCCTTTGTCATGTTAGTGCTGCAAAAGTTGCTGATAGCATTCCATTCAATGCTGTTTATTCTCGTCTATTAAACGGCGTAGCAACGATCGTGCACAGATGTTCCTGTGTCCTAATTGTTGAATAATGAAACCAACACATTCCTTAGATATTCCAACATGGTTTGCAATACGCTGTTGGGTGATTCGCTGGTTACTTTGACACAATCATCGAGTTTGTGATGCTTGTTGTCTGTGGCAGTGATTGGATGTCCACTGCGTGTTGCATCAACAATGATGGCTTTTCCAGGCTCACAACCACAAAAGTTCATCACCCATCAATTGACAGTGGATCTATCACAAGTATCGTCACTGGAAACACTCTTTAAACGACGATAGATTTCAGTAGGATTCACTTTTTCAGCAGTTAAAAATTCAATAACAGCACTTTATTTACATCTAATTGACATAGCATTTGAATCTGTCTGTCTGGTTACATTGAAAACAATACAATGGATTGACACAATTTTTCAAACTGCACATGTGTGTAGAGGAGGAGGAATGGTACTTACGAATACCATCAGGTGCGCCTTTATAGCTCATTTCGATCGCGTTTTACAAGCTTGTGAGCATTACTTTTAAGTCTACCCTCTCAAAACTTCATATTCAGTGTAACATTTCTGTTCTCATCAGGTGCACACTTTTAGTACATTACTTTATGTATTAGACACAGTCTCAATTCATGGCGGAGCAACCGTAGGTACTTATTTTCTCAGTACTCAATATATAATATTTCTTGAGTTAAAATTGGACATGTAAGTAAATAGTGTTTTCTCAAATTTCCCTAAAATGAATCCAAACAGTGGGTTCAACACTGTGTTCTGGGAAATAAAATGCTAGAAGCCACCATTTGGATTTTTGGATTCTTTCTGTTGCTTCGTTTATTGTTTGATACACATAACCAATATTGCTAGCTGACATTGTTGCTTTCTGAGAATCAAGTGGCCATAATTTGTTTGTTGTCTCATTGAACATTTATTACTTCTCCATATATGTTTCTTTAATTTTCCTGTCTAAAAACATATATATTTTTCACCATTCTGCCTCATATGAAATAAAAGAAAGTTTGGTCGGTATAATGCTTAAGTACAGTGGTTGGAGTAAGTGAGCACTGCATGACATTTGATGATAATAATTAATCTGTTCCTACACAACTTTTTACTTCATAACTATTTTTCGCTATTAAATTAAATTTGAATTGGTAAGAATATTATTTGTAATATGCTGACAAACTACTTGATTTGGATTTTTCTGTATAACATTAATGAAGTTAATATGCTACGCAAGTTGTAATTACCTGTGATTTAAGATTAAAAATTTGTTGGTAAAATAGTTTTGTTTTAAATTATGTTTTTTCTAGGTTCAGTCATTATCGCTTGAAAGTTTTTCACTTTCAAATGATTTAGATGGATTTGACTCTGGTTTGAATGGAAAAGATCTTCAAGTTCGAGTTGACAATCCTCAGAAACATCTAGATTCCTTAGAAACTTACATTACATTTCGAGTCACAACTCGAGTAAGTAATATTTTTAGCTACTATAATAATATAGTTCTTAAGTGAGTCATGATCATGATAAAGAAACTTACTATATTTTTAAGTTTTTGAACAAATATCTGATACTGTTCTTATAACAAATTAGGATTGATTTAAATTAGCTGTCTCAAATTATATATGAGACCAATATAAACAAAAATCCAAGAGGCCATTTTGGAGTATTAGTTTCGTTTTGTAGTTTCTTAGTGTTTACTGAGACATGGGTCGAAATTTGATTTAATTTGTCTCAGTGTACTGAGCTATGGAGCAGGTGGTAAGTCATAAAACTAGAGTGTTGGGTAAACTAAATTCCTAAGTTGATGATTTGTGTAATATATATTGATTGTTGGTAATCTGTGGTCTTTGCAGTATATTTAAAGTTTTGGTATGTATACAATTTTTTTGGAGTTAAAAACCCCAAAATAAAATATTGCACATTGTGTTAATCTTTCTCTTATAACGTTGTAGCTATGCGTTTTGAGAGAACAATAATGTGTACAAAGTTAAAAAGGATTACACTTCCTTTGAAGCAAACTAATGAAGTGTCTCTATTGACCTATTATTAACCAAGATACAATGGTTCAAAGATTCAGTGAAATTTTCAATCTTCTAAAAATAAAATAATATAGAGGATTTGACCAGATAATTTTTATTTTATTAAATTACTTTGTAAAAAAGTTGTCTTCAAATTTTAATATAGAGGAACATAAAAATGTGTGCATTCTTTACTCAAGTGAATCAAAAAATCAAATTTTTGAACTTCAAAACTTAATAGGTCAAAAGCGTATTGGTATGGAGAACATAAAAAAAATTGTTTAAAAAATTATATGTAATGTCTTCAGTTCACGTATGGGCCTACACTTCAACAAAAATAACAAATTTTGGTCTTAGAGAAGATACATTACAAAAAATTAATTTTATCAGTTTTCTAATGTAATTTACTAATGTAATTAATACCATTGTAACTTGTTAATCATAAAATGGTTCAACAAATTCTTTTGAAATTAAAAAAAATTTGATTTTTTTATCCACTCTACTCTTTACCCCTCCCTTCATCTCCCATTCAAAACAAACTTATTTACACCCTCTTTTTCAAGTTCATTAGATTACTACATCCATCTTCTTCTATTTCATTGGATTGGTGATGCCTACGTGGGTTCTTATCATGTCTGTGACCCATGGAGACAGGCAGAAAAAGGGTAGAAAGAGACTGGACTTTTTTTTCAATATTCCAAAGGCACTTAACCTCATCTTCCTACAGAATAGTCTTAACTTAACTATTTTTTAATCATATAAATCCTACAAACAACCCAGAGTAAAATATATTATTTTTTAAATATTCTCCTATTTATAAAATCATTTTTACAGGTTCCTCAAAGTCTAAATGGTTGAATATACTACCCAGAATGCTCTCAAACAACATCCTAAAAATATCATTAACTTTAGAATGCTGTCCATGTGGAAATTACCTACTGCCTGAATTATAATAATTGGTTTTCAGTAGATTAACTACATTTAAAAATGTCACTAAACAACTTTTGATGCATTAATTTGTTGTTAAAAGTATTACAGATTTATGTTTTGTTTCTTCTAAATCTATTAACAATGAAACAATAATGATCAAAGGTTTGATTTATATGTATGATTTTAACATGAAACTCTTAATTGCTAGGAAGGTATGCTACCATTACACCACAGAGTCTTCATTTTTTGATTCTGTTGTTTTGTATTGGACCATTTCTGTTACATATGTGTTTAAATAATACAAAAATTAACATGATTGGAAGACCTAACTTAATTTCAATAAAGATTAAATCACAAAAAGTGCTTGCTCCGCCAGGACTCGAACCAGATCTCTCACTTGCCGGGTGAGTATGCTACCATTACATTACAGAGACACAGAGAAAGTTTAGAATAAATGCTTTAGAATTAAACAATACATTTTGATTATCTAGAAAAAGATTTATAAACTTCATCTACTCTGTAGTTTAAAACAACTAAAAAATCTTCCACATCTATTTAAATCATTATTGTTATTAGCTACATCATAGTTGCTATTTTACAGAAGTTAAAAAATCAAAGCTATTGTTCAAGTATTTGGAACTTTTTATTATAAATAAAAGTCAATTCTACTACTTAGTTAACTAAGACTAAGCAAAGGCTACCAGTCAAGGGGTTGTAAAAATTTAATTTCTGTCTGTCCACATGATATCTTGAGAATGAATCCACTTAAAGTCTTGAAATTTTGCACAAAGTTTTATTTCTTTATATGAAAGATCAAGTACGATGAATGGTACATATCACTCCATGAGAGTTGGCTGAGCGCAAAGCGAACATTTTGTAATCTTTTGGGTAACCAATCAATCAATCAACTATATTTGTTGTAAGAACTCAACAAGTTGTTAACAAAGTCAAAATTCAGTCAGTTAAGACTTGGTCAAATCAATAATTAAAGCGTGATAGCAATGAAACAATGTAGAATAAACAACCTTAAGTACAGTCATTTACATTTTCACATGTAGTAAAAATGGTTTACTAGTTATCTAATACACAGAAATAAAATAGTAGAAATCAAACAAACCAATAATGGGAAAATAGCTACGACACTCTCTAACCCAAAATCAATTACCAGAGGAGTTCCACAGGAGTCAGTCTTGGGCTCTGTTCTCTTTATTCTTTTCACGAATGATATCCTTCACTTAATGCAAGATTCAAGATTCAAACATTCTTTATTCATATTATGTACAAAGGTACAATAAATAGTGTCAAATTACAAATGGTCAAGACTTAATACTAGATAGGACTTTAATATAGATTTTATTTATATTAAAATATATTATGTTATACCAAACATAGAATGGCCCCTCCTAGATTCGTTACAACAGTTAGGTCAGAATTGCTTAATTCTAGCTGAGAAAATATTCATCTAGCGAATAAAGAGATAAATTTATTAAATAATCTTTCGCTTTAGATTTGAATTTACAGAACAACTGGAGCTAGACAAGTTTCATAGCGTTAAACATGGCAATGCAGTACTGTCTGGGTAACGACCAGATCAAATCAAAAGCAAGCAACTAATACTGGAAAGCATAACGCGAGACTCCCTGACCTTGAGGATGTCACCTATACTAAATATCTTGGTGTTGAACCGACAACTTATGGGTACCATACATTAATTCCCTCTGCAGTAAACTGAACACAGGGCTGTTTGTAATACGCAGAATGATGAACATAAGTGACTCAACTACAGCCAAAACTGCATAATATGCTCTCTTCGAGACACTCTTATGTACGGATTGTTGTATGGGCTGGTACCGCAAAGGCAAAAATTCAACATATATTAAAACTACCAAAGAAAGCTATCAGAGTTCTACGAAATTGCATGGCCTACGAAATTGCGTGTGAAGTCATGGATAATTGCTAGTAATGATGTAGACACTTTTGACGTAGAATAATAACAAATAAAGAAACACAATTATTGAGAGTATCAATAGGATCCAGCAGAACGTAACATAGACCCATGTTTATATGAACTATTTTCATAATTTTTTTACATGTAGAATGAGCTCTCACATTTTCTGCATATCTACCGTGAATCACCTTTAAATTTAAAGTAATAGTTTTTTAAATATTTTAGACATTTAGAGCTGAAATTGGTACTAAGTTGAAAAGCATAGTCAAGCAAACTTTCATCTAGCATAGTCCTTGCCGACTAGTTTTTATTTTAGCTTGGACTTCAAACGACCCTTGTAGAACTTAAATAATATGGAATTTTACAAAACGTGGTATACAACACAATTATTTGGAAAATTTAAGACACAATATTTATTGAATACAATAAAGATAATAATTAAAACTTTGTAGTTTTAGTATTGCCTAAAAGTGCTGTTGTTTCACTAACACACTTTTAATGTTTTATTGGTTTTTGTTATTTTTTTCCAGACATCACGAGAAGAATTTTCTGAGAGTGAATATGTTGTTAGACGAAGATATAATGACTTTGTTTGGATACGACAAAAGCTAATTGATGTTTTCCCAACTCATGTGGTTCCAGTGAGTAAACCTTTTTTGTTTTTACTACGGGTTCTTTTGGAAATTCAGGACTTCTAGTCAAAGAGTACATGAACCAAATTAGAAGTTTTCTAGACCGGTTTAATATTCTTGGTTTTGAGTTTTCTTGGTAATGTTTTTTGTTCAGAGATAAAAGACAGCATATCATCTCTGTACCACATTGCAAGGTTGATTATAAATGATTTAAGTTATATTCAAGTGTTGTAATTGTTGTATTAAATTAGGCAAAGCTTTTTTACTTTTTAAGATATACTTCTTTTTAATAAGTAATCTTTTCAGTGTCTAGGCCATTTTACAAGTCACATGTAAAAATTCTTAGTCAGTATTATCTAAAATGTATTTGGGTTGCTTCATAATTATTGAAGATATTTTTAATAATTTTATTTTGTATATGTATTGTCATATAAAATCAAAAGTAAAAAATACTTCTAAACAGTAAATACAGAAGAAATGTTTAAAACAATATTCACTCAATTTGTTTTACTATAACACCCAGCATATTTTTGCCCAATTTTATCAGTATTTTTGTTTTATTTTTAAATACAACACTTGAAAGAACAACATGATTTACTAATAAAATTAACCACGTCTTAAATCAAATTTGTAGTCCCGTTCAAAAAAATTAAAAAAGATGAGAAAAATTCTTGCCAGAACAGTTTAAGAAAGAGAAATTTATCCTTGTAAATTCATTATTATTGAAATTTAGTGAATGAATGTGAATAATCTAGTTTATTTTTTCTTAAAATGAATAACTATTTTCAGCCGTTACCAGCTAAACATTCACTGCTCGGCCAGCTAGACAGATACTCAAGAGAATTTGTGATGTGTCGCATGGCAATGTTGCATCGTTTCCTCAACCGAATTGTCAGCCACCCAATACTCAGTTCACACCCAACAGTGCATCTGTTTCTCACTGCTAAACCTGCGGTAATTTTTAATAATTTAACTATATAACCTCCTATTAAACTTCCCCCTTTTAAGAGAGCCCTGAATAATACTTTCAACTTCTTTTAGAACATCTAGTACCACCCACTAGATACGACTGTTTATAATAAGAATAAGAATCATTTATTCCATTGATCTGTTTACAGAAATAGGACAAGTAATTTTAAAATTACATACATTGTTAGAGCTAAAAATTACATTAACACAAAAGTGTTGTAAAAAGTTCACATGAAATTTAAGTAATGTAGCAATAAATAAAAGTAATTTTAGTTAGTTATAAACTAAAACCTAACATTAATATGGCAATTCATGAATTCCTCAATGCTGTAAAAAGGATTTTTCACTAGCCAATCATATAACTTTTTTTTAAATATTTTAAAGGAAACAAGTCTCGCATCATCAGGCAGCTTATTAAAAAAATTTAATTTAAACGAGCTTTTAGTTTTAGCTAGTCTGTGAGGCAATATATCAATCTTATTCCTTCCCCTAGTGTTGTATTGATGGATCTCCTGTCTTGTATGAAAAAGATTCAAATTAGATTTTGTATACAATAAAACTTGAAAAATATAAAGATTTACTATTGTGGGAATTTGAAATTGTACAAAAAGAGGTTTGCAGTGTTCAAGTGGGTTGGCTCCTCCAATATTACAAACAGTCTTTTTCTGTAGCACAAGAATGTCAATGACATGTGAAGAATGACCCCATACAAGTAGACCATACAATATGTGCGACTGAAAAAGCCCAAAATATGCCAATCTTAAATACTCTGGACTAACAAAACTTTTGAGTTTCCAAAGTAAGTAATTTACTCTAGAGATTTTGTTACAGACAGTATCTATATGAGTTGACCAGTTTAATTTTGAGTCTACATTAATTCCTAGGAGCTTGACCGATACCAAATTGATTTCCTGTTTAAGGCTTAAAGTAATACACTGTGTTTTATCCAAATTGCATGCTAGCTTATTTGCTGCAAACCATTCATAAGCCCTTTTCTCAGATTGTTGGGTAATTAGTGCCAAACAGTCTAAATTATGATGACTAGAAAGTAAGGTGGTATCATCAGCGTAAATCACTGAATGAGTATTGAGGTTTTTAGGAAGATCATTAATATAAACGATAAAGAAAAAAGGCCCAAGAATAGAACCCTGTGGAACACCAGTTTCCACGGTTTTCATTTGAGAGCATTTATTCCTGACACATACATATTGCAATCTATTGGAAAGATATGACTTAATAAGTCTTAAAACACAATCACTAACACCGTAAAATGCAAGCTTATCAAGAAGAACATCAACAAGGACACTGTCAAATGCTTTACTGAGGTCACATAAAACTAATGAAGAGGAATCCTTTTTTTCAAAAGCCTCCAGGGTATGATCAATTATGTTTAATACAGCCGAAGTTGTAGATCTTCCCTGGCGGAAGCCATATTGACTATTTGAAATTAAATTATGAAACTCAAAATAGCCATTCAGCTGGTTGTACATAATTGATTCAAAAATTTTAGAAAATATAGGGACAATTGAGATTGGACGATAGTTATGTACACAATT
Source organism: Homalodisca vitripennis (assembly GCF_021130785.1). Taxonomy (NCBI): domain Eukaryota; kingdom Metazoa; phylum Arthropoda; class Insecta; order Hemiptera; family Cicadellidae; genus Homalodisca; species Homalodisca vitripennis. The sequence goes on along the minus strand of NC_060207.1, from coordinate 47,656,802 downwards.
TTTGTCACCTTTCTTAAACACTGGAGTAACTTTTGACACCTTTAGTAAAGGTGAAAAAAATCCCTCATTCATGCAGTTATTTAAAATTATCGCTAGGGGTTCACTTATAAATTCAATAGTACTTTTAATAATGAAATTCGACAACCAATAATAGTCCATAGCTTTTGAATTTGAGAATTTTGACACAGCCTTTATAACATCCTCAGCTGTAACTGTTAGCCAAACAAATGAATTTTGATCAATCATTCGTTCTCCCAGAAAGTAATCAGGACTATGGTGGCTGGGGGGAATTCCTTCACTAAGCTCTTTAATTGAGTTTATGAAATACTGGTTGAATTCCTCAGGATCCAAATTTACATCTTGACTGTGTGTAGGTGAGTGTTCATTACTAATCACCTTCCAAGCAGCCCTGCATTGGTTAGGAGCTTTACTAATATACTGCTCAACTGCAACTTTTTTTGCTAGTGTTAATTCATTCCTATACCTTTTTTTTTATGTTGAATATATACATTATAAGCTGCCTGAGTTTGCTCTGACCCCCTTAAATTCAAACTTTTATAAATTGTGAATAATGCAAGCATTTCATTTCTTGTTTTGGCTAGTTCCGGTGTATACCACTTGACAAGTTTAGTGTTATTAGACCGTGATTTATTTGAGGTTTTTACTAAGGGTGAGCAATAGTGCCATAAGTCAACAAATTAAAAAAAAAACTATTAAAAAGTTTTTTAATGTCAATTTTATTTTGTTTAAATAAGATTAATGATTTGTTTAGTGACATCATAAGATAAAATGTTTCTCTGAAGTGGTTTCTTTGTCTTGGTGTGTCTCAAGAGATTATCTTAAATTATATTTTCTAAACTTGCAAAAGTTAACAAAATAGTGGCCTAAGTTTATGGGCTGTATTTCAAATTAGGAATTTTTAACCAATTAATTGTAAACATTGTCAGTTAGCTCTTAGTATAGTGTTTAGTGATAAAATAACTGGTAAAGTGTATAGTTTGGTAGTAATAATAATACAACTTAGACTAGTCTATTGAGTAATATTTATCAGCATTAAAATTTTTGGGGGTTGATAAAACCTGTATGTAGTGGTGATGGAAAGGCTTTAATTTGTCATATTACCAGTGGAAGGATAATAGGATTACGGACATTTGTCACAAATTACACAACATTTTGAGGATTGAAAGCTTTCCTATTTATCAGGGGAGATTATTAATATGAGGGCTATTCAGAAAGTAGCAGGAATTTAAGAATTAACCAATTGAAATAGGAACATTTTATTGTATACATTTAAAAGCTAAACTCTTAGGCTATTTTTCAACATAATCTCCATTCAAATTGACATTTATCATAATGTGACATAAGTTTTTCAATTCCAGCTTTCTAGAAATCTGCCACCTGAGATCTTAACCACTGATTAACACCAGTGTGAAGTTCGGCATCACTATCAAAGCACAGTATTGCGAGCCAGGTCTTCATTGCTGGAAAGAAGTGGTATTCGTTTGGTGTCAGATCTGGGCTATAAGGCGGATGATCAAACACTTTAAAATTCATGCGAGACTTGTTGTGTACAATTGGCTGTATGGGGACAGGCATTGATGTGGGAAAACCAAACTTTTGAGCTGAATTTTCCTCTATGCTTGTTTTGTATCGCTTGCCGTAGCTTCTACAATGTTTCACAATACCTCTCTGCATTGATTGTTGATCCTTGTTCAAGGAAATCAACCAGAATCACTCCCTTAGCATCTCAAAAACAAGTTGCCATAATCTTTCTCGCTGACAGAGTTTGAAGACATTTTTTTTAGTTTTATTGGAGAATGTGTGTGCCCCCATTCCATAGACTGTATTTTTGTTTCACAATTGACATGCTTCACCCATATTTCATCATCAGTAACTATACGATCGAGAAGTTCATTACCATGTTTGTCGTATTCAGTAAGGAAAGTTAACAATGCAGGAAGTCTTTGTTTTTGTGATGATCTGTAAGGATTTTTGGAACCCAACTGTGGCACTAAATTTGTGGTATCCAAGCTTCTTTCCAACAATTTCATGAAGTAAACTATGTGAAATTTGTGGAGAATGTTCAGAGAGTTCAGTCATTGAGAAAGTGATTTTCATTAATTTTGTCATTGATTTTCAACATCAAATCTTCAGTCATTAGGCTAGGCCGACCGCTACAACTATCGTTATGAACATTGGTGCAACCATTTTTAAAGTCAATACACCACTGCCTTACTCTGCTTTCCCTCATTATTCCATTTCCATATACTTCACACAGTTGGCGATAGATTTCAATTGGTTTATGGGGTTTTTTTTTTCAATAAACACCTTATCACTGAATGCACTTTACAAGTGGCAGGATTTTATATTGCAGAACACATTTTAATTAATCACAGTGAGAAAAGTAAAAGAGATACAGATCGCACACGACTACAGCTCGATACTGAACAGCAGAGTGTTTTTACACCAAGATAGCAGCTGTAGCCCTGCCCACTGCCGCACCATTCAAAAGGCTGTTACTTTTTGGATAGTCCTCATATATACAAAAATAAAGAACAGAAAGAAGAAAAGAAGGGAAATAAAAGGCTCCAAACATTCCCAAAAGATGCTTGGAGTCCAATCCAGGCATTGTTACTGAGGCAAGTCCTGAGCACAAAGTCAAGAACACAATCACATGTCACACCATCACAAGCGAAAGCAGTATACAACAAAAAACTAACATAAAATCAATGTAGGTACTTTCTTCGGCATTGTAATGTGTTATCTGAAACAATGGGACAGGAAGGTGATGGTGAAGAGGGGGAATGGGTTAAGGTAGCCGCTTCCGGTCCTATGGTTTGGTCCTAAACCTTAGTGTCATGGTGTGTGTACGAAATTTGTTCATTGATGTTAGTTTAATTGATCAAATCTTTTTGGGTTTCCTAGTTACTTCTTTTTTTTAATATTGGTATTCAAAGTGCCAAACATCAACTGAATTTTAGGTTGACAGCGGTTGTTCAGCCAATTTTATGTATAAGTTTGTGTTTAAAGAAATTCTCTTCGCTGAGGATGTTGGCTTCATTCCAATGTTTAATTCTCTCATTTAGTAGTAATTTTGTCTCGCCTATGTATTTCTTATTACAAGAACATTTTATACTGTATGTCAGTTTTGTGTGTCATTTTTTGGTTTGGTTTTTACGAGGCTTTGTCTAATTGTGTGCTAGTGATTTTATGTTGTAAAAGCGGTTCTATTACTATATTTTCTGCCTACTCTTATAATTTTCTCCAATAATCCCGACACATAACGGGTCGACATGTTCATAAATGTTTCTTTGTTTTCATTCTGTGACTCATGGATTTTTCTATAATTTCTTTTGCACTTATTTATTATAGACTGAGTTTTATTTGTTATTTTTTTATATAAGATCTGATACAGTGTTTTTGAGTTCTTCTTTTAACCAATCTTTGTCTGAGCACAAGCTCTTTGCTCTGTCAAATAATGAGTGTGCTACTCCTTCTTTGACAGATTTTTTATGGCTGGATTGAAAGTTTTGATGAAGGCCTTGTGTGTCTTCGTACGTTACACTGTTGTATTAAGGACATCCCTATCTCTTACTACACACACACACATAAAGAAATGAAAGTTTGTTTTAGACTTCTACCTCCATGGTAAGGCAAATGGAGGGAGAAATGCAATTTATGTGGGACAAAATTTCATTAAATTCAATGTCTCCTTTAGGGAAGACGATAAAAGTGTCATCCAATATCTCCACCAGATCCTCGGTTTGAACTTAGTTGAAGCCAGGGCTTTTTGCTCAAATTCTTCTATAAAAACATTAGTGATAATAGGTGATAGAGGAGATACCTTCGCCATTCCCTCATCTTGACAGTACATTGTGTGGATCAAAATAGTGACATTGAGTGGATAGCTGTAACAGTTCCATAATTATGTGGATGGAAAGTTTTGTTCTCTTGTTTAATGTTTGATCTTCCTTCAGCCGAAATTTAATAATTTTGAGTGTTTCTGGAACTGGTATATTATCACTCTGTAACATATAACGATGGCAAAATCCTGTTATCCTTTCAAACCTTCCGTTTTCAAACTTTAAACAAAGATTATTACCAGTGTTGTTTGTTGTATGACTAAATGATTTTTTACTATCACACCAAAACAAATTACATGTCATAGTCATAGTCATATCATCTTTATTATAATTTCTTTGAGAAATACAATGGTGTCATAGATGCAAATATTAACAATTTTATAGGTATCTTAAGATTAGGTTTTCCAGTTGAGAAACTCTTCAATGGTATAGAATGTCCTCTCCAGTAGCCATTGTCGAGCTTCTTTCTTGAAGTGCCACTCCTCTGTTATTGCCTTAAGGTGATTTGGCAGCAGGTTGTACAGCTTTGGTCCCGTATAGCTGGGTTTCTCTTCAGATAGTGCAAGGTGATGAATGGGCAGTGCAAAGTTGTTAGCGTTTCTTGTATTGTAGGGGTGTGTTTCTCCTAATCTTGTGAGATTGCGGGACATGGCAAAGCAGATAACTTCGTGTATATATAACGACACCACAGTAAGTATTTTTAGTTCAGGAAAAGCAGCTCTACAGGAGTCAAGTGGGTTTAGGTCGGCCAGTATTCGGATGACTTTCTTTTGTGCCACTAGAACACGTTGCAGGTTGTAATGGGAGGAGTTACCCCAGATTATTATCCCATATCTCAGGTGGGACTCGAAAAGAGAGTAGTAAGCCGTTTTGGCTGTGTCCATGTTACTAATATTTTTTATCCGCCTAATGACATAAGTGTTGCTGCTGAGCTTTTTGATTAGTTGGTCAATGTGTGGTGTCCAAGTCAGTTTATTGTCAATGATAACTCCCAGGTACTTGGCTTCATAGCTGGCTTCTATTTCTGGCAGACCTGCAGCTTCTGTATTTCTTCTTCCAAAAGTAAGTTGTTGGGTTTTTTGTTCGTTTAGCACAAGTACTGTTTTGACAGTACTGTTGCGGTTTGTTGACAGTACTGTTTTTCCAGGCTTAAAGACACATATGATGTTATTTCAAGGTCTTGTACTTCTTTTTTTGCCACTAGCATGGCAGCGTCATCCGCGTATAAAATTACCTGACAGTATTCTTCCAGGCACCTGGGGAGGTCATTGCTGAACAGTATGAAAAGTACAGGACCAAGAACCAAGTTCAACCAGGAAGTTTGATACCAGGAATAAGTTCATGTATTGACTTTTAGAACTTATTTAGTTATAGAACATCTGCTATGGTTCAATCTGTTTACTACTAGATTTTATGAAGAAATTAATTTTTAAACCCATTTTATCTAAAACAATAAATGTGATTTTAAAGTAACTTTTCAGATTTTGTTTTAAAAAGCCAGTTAACGTTAAGTGTTACAATTTTATTTATATAATAATTGCATTATTCTTTTTAAATATGATATCGCTATACATATGTATGGAATATTGCTTTTCATATGAATTTTTGAAGAAAGTCACCCTCAGTCCACAGAAGTAAACATCATTATCTGTAGCCGCCATAATCTGGAGGGAGACTATGAAATCTCTAGTTTGCATGAGAAAATGTGGTTACTGTAGATACTATGGACATATTCTACATAGATACTCATACTCCAAAAATCTAATCACTTAAGTGTTAACTCTTGATTTCTTTCTGTTTCTCTGTAGCTACAACAGCCTAAATTTAATTATTATTTCTTTCACTTTAACCAAGTTGTTTATTATAAATCTGCATTTATTGTCTAGGAATTTCTAATGCATAGAAGAAACTCAGGAAGTCTGATTGGAAGAATGACAGGGTCTCTTCAGCAAATTGCAAATTCCTATGCATGCCAAAAAACAGAACCTGAGTTTGAAACAGTAAAAGACTATGTTGAAACATTGTCAGAAAAGTTGTCTACTTTAGAAAAAATTGGGGAAAGAATTCATAAAGAGCGTAGAGGTATGTATATACTGTTGATCAAGATGATTTATAATTATTCATGTTGACATACGAAATAAATCTGTAAATAAGTACAAACAAGTGCTATATATTTTCTTATAGCTAAGATCAGAGCACATGTTGTGTTAACATTACTGTACCAACGCATAATCTAGACAAAAAACAAAACAAAGCCCAAGATATGCTGGTGCAAGGTAGTATAACAAACAGGTTCAAGTCATTTTAGTCATTTTGTACTAGTTACAATTGGCTGTACCCACCTATGTATCATAACAATTTATATGTGCATCTTAAGCTTAGTACATTTTAGTCATTTTGTACTATAGTTACAATTGGCTGTACCCACCTATGTATCATAACAATTTATATGTGCATCTTAAGCTTAGTACATTTTAGTCATTTTGTACTATAGTTACAATTGGCTGTACCCACCTATGTATCATAACAATTGATATGTGCATCTTAAGCTTAGTACATTTTAGTCATTTTGTACTATAGTTACAATTGGCTGTACCCACCTATGTATCATAACAATTTATATGTGCATCTTAAGCTTAGTACATTTTAGTCATTTTGTACTATAGTTACAATTGGCTGTACCCACCTATGTATCATAACAATTGATATGTGCATCTTAAGCTTAGTACATTTTAGTCATTTTGTACTATAGTTACAATTGGCTGTACCCACCTATGTATCATAACAATTTATATGTGCATCTTAAGCTTAGTACATTTTATCAAAGCAACTCATAAAAATATAATTTATTGACATTTTAACTTTTATGAGTTTCCGGAATTAATTTTAAACTGTCCATCACATATTAAAATCTATTAAACATTTCTATTCAAACTTGGAAGATATTACACACACGTGTGTGTGTGTGTGTGTCTGTCTGTCTGTCTGTCTGTAATGGGCTCTGTGGTGTAATGGTAGCACATTCACCCGGCAAGTGAGAGATCCGTGTTTGACTTCCGGCGGAGTAAGTACTTTTTGTGATTCAATGTTTATTTAAATTATATATATATAGTGTATTTGGTACTACTCTGAATGTAAAGATACAATGAGTCACATTTTGTTAAACTGTAAATTAATTGAATTATTTATTTCTTTTTTTTATATAATATACGCATCTGATGCACATGCCGCTTTTTGACATACTACTACTAACTATTGAATAGTTGACAATAATTTATTGTTTACTTTATTTCAGTAATAATTTCAAACATTGGTATTATTTCATTTATATTTATGTTATTCTTAAATATTAATATGTAAATGTATAAACATAAATGTAAATAATATTAACCCATTCGTGTCTAATAAAATAATTCTATTTTTGTACTTCAGAACCGGATATTTTCCATGCTTCAAAATAACAACAGTGAACTTTTTCACAAAACTTACTGTAAAAAATATAAACTTACATTAAACTTAATTATTCTTTGTTGTATAAATACAAAATGTTCTTTTTCAGAAATAAGCTATACATATATTTACACTTTTTTTGAAGTTGGTTTGAGTGTAAAACACCTCAAAACAGGTTTTTTTTAGATCGACATAAATTTTGCGTATTGGCCCTGACAGTTACCACATCATATGTTTGTCTTTCCAGAAGCTCCTTGAAGACTTTTGGTGAACTGCACCAGTTGTCCATGAACAATACATGCCCCTGTTCCAAAATATCATCAACAACTTTTTCACTGATAGAACTCTTAATTAGGGCTACCAGTATCTTCTTTGCCAGTAGAGATCTTAAAACTGTAACAATCCTCAGGTTTTGAATCACATACTTTCTAAATCTTTATCCCAAACTCTTTTTGATGGGTTGATTTGTATTCAGGAAAGTCTACCCCGAAATATCATCAAGCTCTTATCAATGCAGATATTTGTGTCAGGAGTGAAAATCTTTTTGAAAGCTAGTAAGAGGATGATCAACTATAGGTCTAGTAGACCAATAGTCACTAATTGTAGACTTAGAATTCTGGGCCAATAGGATAACTAAAGTAAAATAGACCTTTAGTTCGTTCACAGAAACGTCTTTCCATTTAGAAAACCTGTTATTGTCTCCCTCACCCAAGCATAGGCTATCACTAGTATATTTGTTAGTTTCATTACATACCTGAACCCAAAAGGTTTTGTCACAAAAGTAATTGAACACATATAATTCAGTGCAGTTTCCTCCTAAATGCCTCAAAATAATCGGCTTTATTCCACGATTTCCAGTAAAATTTACTTTTCTTTTAATAAAGTAAAAAATGGGTTGTATTAAAAAAATTACTTGAATCCTACACCTTCTGCTTACTGGTCTTAAAAATTCTTTAACTGTAATATTTGATAACTAGAAGATATCTGAAATTTCATGCAGATTTCACATAAAAAACGTTTTAATATTTGGCAGTTTGAAATTTTTGACCAAAATCAGTTTTTTGAGCGCAGTGAGTGAATGACGCAACCAATAATCAACTTGACCACATTAATGTATTGGTCTTGTTATTATGCAACATTTTGATCATTTAAGTTTTGCTGTATCTCTTATAATCTTCAAGTTCCCATAAGTGTACATAAAATTTGGAATAGTCAGTGGTAAATTACTTGCATGGTTTTTGCATAGAAGATTTTGAGTTTGAATTTCACGAAATCAAGAATCAAGAAATCTTTATTGTCTTTAAGCACTTGACAATGCAATGGACAACGTCACTTTTTATTATATCTAAAAGGCCTACTCCTATCACACTTTTAAAATCCCATAATACAAGTGTAATGATTAGACAGTAAGTCAAAGTAAATTTTATATGAACATGTGAATAACGCCACAATTTGGTCATTAAAAAGAAAATAAAAGTAAAAAATGGTATTAGCAGCATCTCGTTAAATATATATAACATATCTAAAACATTATATACAGAATAAATTAAATAGTAAATAAAAACAATATATATAATAATAAAACAATAAAAAGTAACAATAAATAGATAACAATGCAACAAATTAAAATTAACAATAAAATAGGTTTAACAACAATAAATAAATAACAAGAGATAACAATCAACAAAATCATAACTATTAAAAAATTAAAGTACTAATATCACAGGTTAAGTAGTCATTTAAAGAATAAAATGTGTTATCAACAAGCCAATTACTCACAACATTTTTAAATCTACTAATAGACACATGCCATGCTTTTTCAGGAAGTTTATTAAAAAGTGTAATCTTCGTATAAATAAAAGTGCCTTTGGTTTTCTCCAATCGAACATTCATCTGTTCAAGCATATATTTTTTTCTTGTACAGTAGGAGTGTATTTCTTGTCTACTAATAAAACTATCTAATTGTTCTTTAATACTAAGTAAAGTACAATAAATATACAGGGATGGAAGGGTCATAATTCTAAATTTTTTAAAAAGTGGGACACAAGAAACTCTATTGCCAACATTTGCAATAATTCTAATTACTTTCTTTTGCCAAATGAAAGCAGTTTTAGCACTAGTACTGTTTCCCCAAAGTGTTACACCATACCTGAGCTGGGATTGGAAAAAGGTATAATATGCTGTGACTAACATTTCATTACTGATATTTTACTTTAGTTTCCTGATAAGGTATGTAACCCTAGCTAATTTTTTACAAAGAAAACTTACATGTGCATCCCAATTTAATTGATTATCCATGTATATTCCTAATAGCTTAATAGGTTCTGTGTACTTACTATCAAGGACACAATTTCCATCAAGAGTAAAAATTAAATTTTCTGTTTTACTATTATTTACTACCAAAAGGTTGGCTTTAAACCACTTAATAGCTTCAGTCATTGCCTGCTCCTGTTCTAAAATTATACCACAACGTTATACCACACACTGTATATGCATCAATAATAATGTTTTGGGAGTGAAGGTTTATTTATTTTCAGTGGTTAAACCAATTTTCAGTCTGCAACAAGACAAGGAAGTGTTAACGTGGTCTACCTTTACTGGGTATTTATACATGTCAAGAATGTAAATTATCTGTATAATATATAGTTATAAAGAAGATTTTTTTTGTGTCCGTGAGTTGCAATCAGTTTTAAAGAGGTAATTGATGACATAGAGAAGACCCAGATCAGGACACAGTAGAGCACATTGTTAGAATTATTGTTTTAATTATATTGCAAGCAGTCGGAATTCTTATCATAAACTGTACATAATACACTAACATGCTTTAGTCACAAATATTTGTTGTCTCTGTTCAATTACTTGCAACTGTTCAACAAGATTTACTCATTTCTAAAATATAATTAACCATAACACAATATTTCTATTGATTTTTGGCTTACATACATTTTACTGTAATTTATTTATTTTTTCCAGATCATGTAACAGAACTTAATAATTTTTATCCAATTTTAACATCCTGGGCTGGTATTGAGCCAGTTCTACGACCTCTCTTGCTCGACATTGGGGTTGCAGAGGAAACTATAGCATCAGCTCAGCAGAAACATCTTATCAGTTCATATCAAATAAATTTTTCCCAGGTTTGTTTTATTATATTTGTTATGTTAATTCTTTATTGTGTGTGTAATATAAGTTAAAAGTCAAGTACATAAAATCACAAAATATTTTAATAAAAGCCAAGAGTTGTTGACAGGATGATAAATGAGACTTAGATCATACTTTTGAAGGATTTAAAGCTATTTCGTTGATAGAACTGAATTTCAAGTTCTCATTCTCTCTTCTCGCTCTTACATCTTGGCTATTTTTATCCAATTAGAGATTTGGACTCATTAACATTTTACCAGTAATTCCTGATGCCTGCCTCCTTCAATATTGTATTTATTTTAATTATGTTGCTTAGTACTTAGTCTCATTATTGTGATCAAGGGACTAATATTACCTTGTGACATTTCATTTGATTTTCTCATTCTAATTGTTTTTATGAAAGTCTTCTGGTTTCTCCATTTTGGCCATGTTGTTCATCTGCTGTTTTTGATGGCAAAAGTTTCACTTTATACAAATCACCATTTTCACAAGTTAGGCCATAGAACTTTGTAGGATTTTTTCAAACCCAATTAACATGTTCACAAGGGCATGGTTCGCCGGTGGGGGGCACGTAGTACATTTTTAGTTGAGAACCCTACTAGATTTCACTAAACTCTCTTTAATTTAAAGAACATTTATTTTTTACAGTTTTTTACCATTTTAACTGGGGATTGAAATCATATGAAGTATACTTTATAATTTCAATGGTGTATATTGTATATGGAGTATATACAATATTACTTGTGAGTGGCTTCTGTTGCATGTGATTTATTTTGCTTAAAGTTATTTCTAGTGAGCATATATTACCTGTGACTCTGACATGTGTTTTTTAAATTAATTATGAGTTGTGTAATTTTTCTTTCCTGCACTGAGGATTCTTTAAGCATCAATAGTAACCTCTGTTCTCTACAACTGTTACTGTTAGCACAAGCAAGAATATTCTTCAGTTCAATTCCTCTCACTTTTAAGACTATTTTTTAGAGCAGTATTGAATAGAAAGGGGAGATAGTTTATCATATTGTCTAACTCCAGTGCATAAATCAAATTGTTCTGATAACCACTAATTTATTTTTACCCTACGTCTAGACTATTCAGCACATACTTTTAGAGTGTATTAGTGTGTTGGTTATTTTAAATCCTTCTAATTTCTCCCATATTTTAATTAAAAATAGATTACCAATTGTACTGTAGAAATCTTTAAAATCTAGAATGACTATTTTGCTGATGCTTGTTTCAGTGTATATATAAACTGTTGTCAATTTGCACCATCCCTCTTCAACTTTCTTACTATGTTCTTCGTTAATACACTGTATTATACTTTTTGGCTGCAGAACTTATGTTATCAGTGATCAATCAAGAGATCGTTAAATTTTTTATTAATATTTATTTCTTAGTTCCCGTTGTAATGGAGCATTCGTTGACATGTTTTCGCTAAACAAATTGTTTAAAGATTTTTGTCAAAATAAATTTAAAAATTGTATTAATTTTGTTGGAACAGACATATGTGAATAAATACATATAAAATATGCTGTAATATGGCTAAAAATAAAACAAATATGATGTAAGTTAAGCCTAAACATAGTTTTGTTTTTGAAAGATTAAAATCAGTTTATAACTAATAAAATGAAACTATTATTTACATATAATATGTTTTACTTACCTATATACTATTCATTATTTCCTCTTAGAATATATAACAATAACATAACGTATGTAAATAAGACCAGAATCATAAAAAGGCAAACTGTGACTGGGATGCCTGTTGTGGGAGAGAGAAATTGCCTCCAACTTCATTTTGAAACTATTGTCAACCCTGCTGCCCAAAATACCTTCTTGACAATTATTTTGATGCATTAGATCTTCGTCTTCAAGGAGATATTTTTTATTTAGATCCATTGTATTATAAGGAGTTAAATATGTTTTTCCGAACAATGTATTTTATGCAATTTACTGGGCCCGATGTAAGGGTTTGGAAAAACATTTATTGTAAAGTATAAAACAGAATTAAATGGCAATTACAGTCCCGAAAAGATAAGTAATTTCTGCATTTGTGGTGAAATTAAGCAATGATGAGTCAGTCATGTCAAATCAGTCCTGTGATTTGTTAGAAATGACGTATTTGGTAGTTTCTTCAGGCCGCTGGTGCGAGCTTTTAAAATTATATTTTTGAAAAAGTTTATCAAACTCGTTGTAGAGTTTTTGTCGCGTGTATGCGTCAAGAGCCAAGTGCAGAAAAAGTACTGCTGTCGCGTGTACGCGCGGTTATAAGTGATTCATGTTTTCTCGTTGTTTGTCGCGCTAGCTCGCCGTAGTTCCTAGAATTGCCGCTAGAGTGAGCGCGATGTTCTATTTTTACATTGGTTTATTCCTTTGACAGTGGCTGTTCCGTTGACTGAACGTCTTCCCTTTGTTACTATGCAACGCATTTATTTGAGGCTTTATACAATTAGGTGTTTTACTTTACATGTATTATTGCATTATAACCTTTTTATATTTATTTATTACTTAAATAACATTGAAACTCTTTCTTTTTTCATAAATTGCAATGTATTATTAATTTCCAAAAGAGTAACCCTTTAAAATCACCCTTTAAAAGAGTAACTACAAAATCACTTAGCTGTACTCTGGGCCAAGACGCTAGAATTCCTAAAAAAATCAACACATGTATGTAAAACTCTATTTTGTTAAAATAAAATTTTTTTTGGTTTTGAGACTTTTAGAGATACTTAAGAGCCTAAGCCCAACATATAAAAAAATATGCATTTTTGGATCAGTTAGGTTGAAAAAAAAAAAAACCCTTAAGGGGTTAAAGTTAAAGATAAAGATGTATAGTATAAATAAATCTAGTTTTGAACTTCTTGAATATTGATGTAAACATATATCTTGTCAATAAATAGTAATTTTATACAAAAGAATGTTTTACCTTTGTAAATTAGTCAGTAGTTCAATTGGATTCAGAGCTAATGTTTTTCATGTAATTGCAAACTAAATTCTGTAAATTATCTTGACTCAGACGTTTTAACTGGTAACTGTCCAAAACCCTGTTACCAGTCAGTCATTCTTTGGAAGTGCAATAGAATTATGAATATAATTAGTAAATATGTATTAACTGAACAATAGACACTATTCAACTGATTTCTAACGACTGGGACTTGGCAACTTAAATTACAGATATAGATGAGTCGGTTACAGTCATTGGTGGTGGCGAGATTGTGAGTCCTGTTCCCTCTCACAGGACTACATTCTCGCATTACAATAGACTTAACTGAGCTGATTTGGGTCCGATACAGTCTAGTATTAATTAGCGGAAGCCTACTATAGTAAGATTGAAATACAGTAATTTTGATTTTTCTCAAGGCCCTGTTATAGTTTCGGAATATTATTATGGCATTATGAACATGAATTATGTACCTGATAATTTGATTTTATATATATATATATATATATATATATATATATATATATATATATTGAATATGAAAAATCTTTGATTTTTAAATAGTTTAAATAATGAGTTTGGTATAAATTATATAATAATCTATATTGTGTGATACATTGCAGCCATTAAAGGAATATCTTCTCTATTTGGAATCAATAAATGAGGCACTAGAAAGGCGAGATGCTATTCAGATTGAATATGAGTTGGCAGTTGAAGAATTGAATAAACTAAAAACAGAGAAGGATCAGCTTATAAACTCAGATCCGGCCGACACAACAACCAGCTTCAGTCTGTGGAAACCTACAAGTTGCCAAGATAAACTGGAAAAGTTGAGTTTGTCCATACCAAAGTTGCTGAAAACCGTTGAGGTAAGAAATTTTTCAAATGCAGAGGCTTACATTTTAAAAATTTGTATATATATGTAAGAGTGAAAATGTCAGAAAGAAAATTGACAAAATTTACTTATTTATTATGTTTTTCCTTATTGTTACATTTTTGTTCAAGTTCTTGCCAAGAGATAAGTTTTTAAACAATGGTGTTAATCTCATATTCTTTGAGTGGTTACATAAATCTCGTGAAGTTTCTACCTCTGTTAGCTTATTATAATTTATCCTCTGTAATTGCATTATTATCGGATAAATATGAATGTTTTTCTATTTATGAAATAATTACTATCATTTCTAGCCAATTCAATTATATAGCCATTTTGTTGTTGTTTTGTTTTGTGGATCATATGCCAAATCTTGTTTTGAATATGTTTTTGTATTACTGATTGGATGTATGTGGCATAAGATTGTATAAATATTACACCTTTCTTCAGCCCCTTTACATAAGATGTAATTTATAGAAAATTCATTAGTATAAATGTTATTTGATCCACAAACTAAGAATGTACACTCTTTTAAGAAAATACTTGAAATACTAATTTTAATTATTCTGCTCTTCACTAATTGATACATCAATCTTATGCATTCTTTAGATTTATCTGCCCAGACAGATCATAAAAATTATTTATGAGGCCTTCTGCATCAGCTTTTGTCTCCCTTGTCAAGTTAGTTATTTTTCTTTTAAGCTGAAATAATCATTATACACTTTTTTGAAGAAAGATTTCATTTATAAACTTAAAGTTTTACATGAAAATTTATACATTGACAAGAATGAGTTCTATAATTTTGCTTGTCCAATCATGGAATTTGGCTGAACGTCATTGAAGCATGTCACTTAGTAGACTGATACCTTTTTTTCTGGCCAGGGGCATGTAAAAACTTCTTTTCTACATGGTTGTCTATATTTGATCTTTCTGCACAAGATCTCGAAAATGAAATAAGCTGTAGATTTGAAATTTTATAAAAAACTTCAGTGAAGCCTGTTACGTGACATATTCCTACCTTGTTTTATTTAAAGTTCATTTTAGAGTTAATGTTTTCATAATTTATTATGAGTTTATTATTTCGTTGTCGAAGTTGTTATTTCCTCTTGCCTGTATTATAATGTGCATTCAAAGAGCCACATTTTTAGTGTCACAGCCACTCATAGAATAATGTACATTTTATAATAATTATTTATACTATATATTTAATACACTTCAATTTATAAATTTTAAGCAGTATGTTTTTCTCTATGATACTAAAGAGCTTTGCCGGTCTCAGGATCAGGAATCTACTGGTACCTCGCCTATGTCTTGTATAAATAAGTGAGCACTCTGGGCACAGATATGCCTCTTTCTTCCACATCACTCTAGTGTATGATGGACAAATGTCACTGTGAAAATTCATATTGGATATACAATATTTTTCAGCACTGTTGTCAATGTAGTATATTGGTGGCTAATACATTACATTTAATGTTTGACTCATTAACCGTTAGCCTAGGACATTTGATTATTTTCAATCATTTCAGTTCTGTATTTTGGCGAATGAATTCTAACATATTGAACTTTAATAACATGAAAATTTGATGTTTTACTTGAAATATTTGGTTCCTACCAGTTTGTTATTCTTTTTTTGCTACAAACTAGTTATTCTCCCATTTTCCTCAGGGACGAGTTCTCAACTTAAGGTTTTTTAGACTTGAGGAAGTGAACAGTTACTATTTCTTCAAACATTATTTTGTAATTTCTCAAGGCAAGTGTCTTAAAATTCTGTTATTTTTTTCAAATCATCCATTGTAAATAATGCTTTAGTTAGAAGATGTCCTAGTCATTATTATTCTAATAGTTTTCTTGAATGCAATACTTTCAGGCCAATCAAGACAAAATGGAAATAGCTAATGAGAATTTGAGATCTGATATGGAGAGATGGAGTGTCGAAAAGAAAGTAGACCTAAAAAGGATATTAATCAAAATGGCTGACCAACATATGCAATACTACCAAGAGGTATGTAAATAAATATTAAACAAAACATTTGAAACTTGGAAAATGTACTATATTACGTTCATTAATAATTAGATAATTATATTAAATCAAATGTGAATATGTTAAGAACACCAAACTTAAATAATTCATTCTTAGAAAAGTAATAAGTAAGAAATGTATTCAACTATACTTCAAATAACTGTTATTGTTAAATACAACAATTTTTTGAACTCCCCATCAGTCAACTAATAACAAATAATAATCTGTGAAAAATGTATCATATAATGAATATTGCAAGATAACAATCCAATCCTAACAGCAACAAATGTGTACTAAATTACGTCCGGGGTTAAATGGAATATAGACTATTAATAATCTATAAATAAACTTAATCAATTACTATTATATTCTTAAAAACAATAAATAATCAATAATTGACTGCAAGGAGTATAAAATATGTAAGCCTTTCAATATGACCTTAAATATTCATGTTGAAGCTGTGAATTTACGATTGAATGTAGTGTATGCATATAACGGTTAGTAGGTATTACCATAAAACTATAGTAGTTTTTCAAAAGGTCATTCCTTTTGTGCTTCACTACTCAAAACCATCTTTTTACATACTGCTGTAACAGTACTCTTAGATTGAAAACTAGTGTGATTAGTTTGCAGGTTTCTGTGTAAGTTTCGCTATATCTTGACTACTCCACCTCGAGAAGCAGCTCTTAGTTGTTTTCTGTTATTATATAAAGTTTGAGTTTTAGCATTATATCTACAGTTAATTATACAAACAATATTTACTATTGAGCGTTACATATGATTGCTATTGTTTACTTAAGAACATTTCTTAAATATGTAAACAAGACTGTTAAATGAACCTTTTTTAGTAGCTTAAAACTTAACAATAGCATAATTTTTTGAATAATGTAAATTTTGGTGCCAATAAAGTCATTAAATATTAATTAAGAAATTCCTTTTATTGATTCACAAACAAATTTTAACTAGATAACCTGACTGAATATTATTACAATCGTATGTGAAAACTGACTAAATTTGATTCAAGAAATAAGCATTGAGTTAAAATGTATCAGGAGAAAATGCAACAAATAAAAACGTTGGGAGAGCCGATGGCCGAACTGTTTAGGGTGTTGCTCTTTGATTAGAGATAGGGTTCGAATCCTGCCAGTGGGTGATGCACTTTTTATCAGTACTCTCAATTTTGATATATAATGTCAATCTCCCCAAGTTGTTCTGTTCGATAAGATACTTCCACAGGCCATTTGCCCACAAGGGTAGGTCAAATATGGATAAAAAGGGGATCGACCAAAATAACCTATGTACTGACACCCATTTATACACTACAAATAAGCTTACAATTTGTGGCAAACAAAAGTTTACAAATTAATCTGACTTGGGTCTTAAAAATAAATTTAAGAAATTGGATTTTTATATTTAACAAAACAATTTAAGGTTATGACTATTCTTAGTTATTTTAAAGAATATATAGTTTTAAGATTTGCACTATCTTTATATACTCGTAAATGTGTGCGTGTGCTTACATGCACATGTGTGTGAAACATATATAATATACTCAAATATATATTATAAGTATATTTTATATAAAAAGTTGTAAAACTCAATTTTAATATAATACAAAAATGTACTATTTGAGTTAAATATTAAAGGTTGAAATTATTTTTGTACCAAAATTTACACATGGAACGAAAACATCCAAAATGTAAAAAAATGTATTTTTAGGATTATTAATACTTTATGTTGTTTATGTAAAGAACAGTAGTACAATTACATAAAAATACATTTATTCATTTCTAATGCAAATAAATAAATAAGCTTTAACATATAGTACTAGACACCTTCTCTATGGCTCTACAATGAGTGATACGAAGTACTCTTAACCATCCTAGTACACACTTGAGCGTTTGATGCAATCAACGTGCAAACCAAAAATTAAGCTGATTATTAGATTGGAAGAGCTGCTGTATGTATAGTTGGTTTTATAAATCAGAGATTGTTTAGAAAAAGAAAAAAAACAGAAAAGTTTATTTTTCCATTTTAATATATATGTAGGTACCTAGTTATTGAATTCATTCTGAAACTTAACTTAAACTAATAGGTGAGTATAAAATAAGTTTTTTTTTTTAAGTAATTAATAATTTTCTCACTGTATTTAAATGTCTGCCTATGAAAATGTTTAGTAATTAAATTAGACTAAATCAATATATATTGTAGAACTTTATAATGTTCATACTTTACCAGAGTTTTGTGAATTATACATTGTGAATTGTACACTGCAGATGTATATGCAAGTAAATGTAAATGACTTTTTTCAGTGCCTTGATGCCTGGGAAAAAGTGATGCCAACTTTGAAAGAAACCAGTAACCAAAGTAATGTTACCACTTTAAGCTAGTCAAATACTTCTTATATTTCATTTTAACAACCATATCAAACTGCAATTAAGTGTAATTTTCTATAAAACTTAATCTGTTAATATTCAAAAGGATTAATTTTAAGGATTTGTATTTATGTAAATTTATGTCAATAAATGTATCAAGTTTTTGTTTATGACTTGTATTTCTTTCATATGTCATATATAAATGAAAAAAAGAAAAATTTCCTTTCATACTTCATGTTTTATATGTCTAGGAATGATATAATAATTTTATACACCTAATACAGGGTGGCCCGGGAATTTCTCTGAGTACCGGAAAAATTACAAAACAATTTTTCCATCTCCAAGAACTTATAAAATCAAAACATAATTTGACATTTCCTTGAATCAAGAATTTATTAATCTCGAAACATCATATCCGCAACGTGGATCGTGAATGAAGATCGACATATGTTCACGAGCTTCATCTGAGGGTTGCCTCCACTAGTGTGGTGGAGTTTATCTTTGTTAGTTCTACTCCTGTACTGCGACAACCCACCCCAAAAAAAAAAAATACAACAATGTATTGTACAATTTGAAATCGGTCGACCGTTCTGGACTTGGGCACTAAACAAGCAGAGTACGCATTAACCCTCCAACTGTCGGTCGGCGATTTTTGAGCCGACTCGGTCGTTTCTGTAGTGTCACCGGTGATATTTTCGCCGATCGACATGTACTGGCTTTATAGGTTTTATAAATCCAAATGCCGTTCAAAGACACATAAATGATATATCATTGCAAAGCTAATGAAATAGGCAATCGTTTTGTATACCTTTGAATTCCTTATTGTCTGTTTCCAGACAGTATCGATACAACCAATTGACGTGATGATTTCTCGCAGTTGAATTGAAATACGTCGAGTGTTCGCGAGATTGTGAACGAGCGGTGTTGTTGTTTCTCGTGGCGATATTTGGTATGTTTTATTGCGCTAGTATTGTTGTTTTACTGTGTTAGAGTAACAATGGGTGAGCCTTGTCGGTCAAGTGACATTAGGGAAATTCTTGCGGACCAAAATCTTAGTGAATTGACCGAAACGGAAAACGAAGATAACGACGCTGGATTACTTCGTGAGACTTTTCATGGTTCTTTTGAGTCTTTGGCTTCAAATAATGATGACATTGATTTAAATTTGGTTGATTTGAACGAATTAACTGATTTTTCATCAAGTTCAGTTAATGATTACATTCCAGATTTGTCCGAACTTGAACCAAGTGAAAGGGATGAAGTTTTACCCGGATGAAGTTTTTTTTTATTTTGTCGTTGCTAGGTAACCGCTTGCATAATAAGAGCATAGTAACTCCTTTTTTTAGTATATTATTATAAAGTTATATATTTTTGTATTCACAATGAAATTACAGATTTTATACAATCTCATTTTTTTAGAAAGATATCAATTAAATTATGTTATATACACTGAAAGTAAAAAAAATTAAATGAAAAAAAAAAAACAAAAAAATTTGACCTTTTTTTAAAAATATAAAAAACATTTTTTTATTTTAAAATTGTTCTACAGATCTTTCCAAACAAAATGATATATTTAACAACATATTTACCATAATTATTGAATTTTTATAAATGCCGCTGCAAAACCACCAAATATAGGCGACACTGTGGAAAATATGATAGACAGTTGGAGGGTTTAAGCGATAGTGACCACGATACAAGCGGGTTTTATGTATTTAAGTGTAATTCAGTTGTCAAAGTGGGGCTATAAATAGGCTTAATATTTGGTTCGTTAAATAATATAGGTTTGACATACCTGGTTTTTTGAGTATACCTGAATTTCAGTTGGATTTTTACCAGGCCTGATAAGATACCTTTTGGAGAAAACATTAAAGGTAAGCTATAACAAGTAACGCCAAGAAAGGCGCGTATGTGTCCGACATGTTGCACAGCAATGACAGAATGAGCTGAGGGCTGGGCGGCAGGAGAAACATTTATTGTCTAGAATTGGCGGCAGATAAGCGGCATCGTGTGGTACCACCCTGCCGCTCACGTCTTTCGGGAGAGTTCCCCATATCCCATATGTATATCACAACATTAAACTTTAAGTTACCGCTCGAACCAGCGCTCACCTCCCCTTGCTTACCACTCCATTGTGGCGGAGACCTCAGTTGGTCTATGGATGATTGCTCCTCGCACATGTTCCAATTGGTCATCAGATTACATAGGTTAAAACAAAGAAAGTGATATGCTTTGATGTCACGATCACATCCAAACCTCGACTGAACTGCATTTACACTGGCAAAACATTGCTAGTTTTGTGTCCGACTGTAAAAATTTTGTCTCAATGGGTGCAACAGCTCGAGCACTGCCGCAACCAAGTGTCGGACAGTACAATTGTTTATCTTGTACACATTTTGCAACAGTAGTTGTGCAAATTCTCTTGCAACTTTTCTTGCCAGTGTAAACGCAGCTTATGTTGTCGTCAGTCTACAGACAGCAGACAGCCAGCCAATCGAATCTACCACCCACATCAGTTTTGTCGTCAGTGTGGGATTGGTTGGACGACGGCTGGAAATCCCATCAGTTCTCCTGTCAACTATTTACCTGAACGACTTCCCCGCACACATGATGATCAGTCGGACGACTTGAACTGTTCAAACCAAATAGTCCAATGTGTATAAGGAGTCTTATATCATGTTGTTTCATAGTCCATGACTATAATCTAATGAACATGTGATGAACCATAGCCTTTTATGTGTTTATTTATTTTTATAGTTGTTTTGTTGTGATGGGGTGATTCTATTCTTGCATTATATTAAAGGCTGACATAAAATATTTAGGAGCCAGTAATTGATAACATCAAGTGTGCCCATATTCTGGTTGCAACTGTAGAAGGTACTGTTATATACTAGTGTCTATCGACTTATTCTACAGATCAAGAACTAACCACACATGGTAAAGTCCGTAGCAGATAGCTTTTTGATGTATTCTGTATGTATTGGCCGTCAGTGGGATATGTATTGAGAGCCATGGTACTTTCGCGGGACTCTAACCAGAGCTACCGCCAACGATGATAATCTGGAAAAGCGTGCATTACACATGAATTTCGGACTCCGGGAAACGTGTAGTAGTGCATGAATTTGCACAGTGTCCCTGGAATTTTTAATAGGGGTGGATAGTTTCTGATACTCAATACTGGAGCTCTTTTTACTTGATTCCTATACCAACAGAAGTGAAGTAAAGTAAAGTAAAGATGTCATATTTTACCAGGTGAAGTTAAGGCTAAGAAGCCCTCTCTAACACTTAACCTGGGGACCAACGGTTTAAAGGTGACTTCCGAACCACCACCATTGGCCGGGCAGGCGAGCTGCTTGCAAGGACAGGATCGCTCAGCGGTCACCCATCCAAACGGCTCGACGTTGCTTGATCCGGTTATCTTGCAATAACCGTTGTAAGTGCTTAAATAGACTTGAAGAATCACAATTTCATAATATACTTCTCATATGGGGAAGCTGAATCTCAAATCCAAAAATATTCGATTACCGAATGACTATTGATCGGTTGTACGCAAATGTTCGATTACAAAAACATTTTTGTACTTTCCGTATGAAAAAATGTAGATAGATAACCAAAATAACAAACATCTTTAACAAACAATATTTTAACCATAATTAAATTTATTATATTTATTTTGGCACATCTTCGACAGTGCATCTATTTGTGGGCAAAAACGATCGCAGTACTTAAATTACAGATTGGACAAGTTTTTGTAGTTCTTTGCGTATAAAGACTATTTAGAAACATATAGTAACAAAATACTGGGATTTATTAATAATATTTTTAAATTGATTTCTGTATTTATATGTCTATATTTGTCATAGTAACAAAATACTGGGATTTATTAATAATATTTAAATTGATGTCCGTATTTATATGTCTATATTTGTCAAAACCATCGTGCCTCCTGGTTCTATGCGCTGATGTTAGCTGCTCAGCAGAAAATGGGCGATTGCTAATTTTTATTTTAAGTATATTTTGTACTATGTTGATGTACATAAATATATATTCTGGAAGCTCACTTTATAATCTACTTTTTATATACTTTAAAAGGAGAATCTCTAGAAATTACGTTGAAAGTAGTGTAGTATTCTTAGGCTTGCTCTCCCCCCACCCCCCAAAAAAAAGGATAAATTAATTAAGTAGAGTTGAGATGAAAGTATTTGTCAAAGTATCAGATGGATCAACTTTGCATACCAGCGAAATTATTGTCTCATACCGAAAGTTCGTCCACCACAGATCTATGACCCGCAAGGCTGGACTGCAGTCTGTTCCACGCTAGCGCTGTGTTGGTATTTATTTGTTTATTTAGTGTTGCATATTTGTATTTTCCAAACATCACAGAAAGGAAAGTTATTCTGTATGCAACACGATTTTTTGTCAACACATCGAAAGACACAGAGATAAAAACTAAGGAGCTTAAAATAGGAGAAATCGATAAATCGTCACTGAATTTCTCGCTCATCGCTAGCGACAAAATGATAGAGCACCGCAGCTTTTTGGCATTTTTTGCAAATACAGCTGGTGATGATAAACCGTCATCGTTGAACTCAGTGTAAGGGTTAAATACAGTATTACGTTTGTTTATTTAGTTTGAAAATAGACAAGCGAATTGGAAAGGAATTTGAAAAAATTTTGAGTGGCGACCCTAAACGGTATTGTATGACTCTTATTGTAAAACGTACCCACTACCCCTCGATGTTTTCTACCATAATAAATTGCACTTTGTATCTGGTGCTTTGTGTCCCATTTACTACAGTGGTCATGGACTCACTGGGTTCCTCCTTCAAATTGCAGTTACAGTGGGAATAGTTCGTTAAGTATATTAGTGCCAGGTCCCTCCCTTTTTATTTCTTCAGCTAGTGTAAATATGCCGTCTTACAATGACGAAAGAAGCTAATTTTGAGTGTACAAAATAAAATAAATGGTTTGTCACTACTCCCGTATACATATAGTAAACATCAGCTAATACTACTGTCATAACTATTTGCAGTACTTTACTGCAGTTAATACTTTGTTCATGTAAAAAAAAAAAAAACAATGGAATAAGTAATTTATAATAAGTTGTATTTTGGGATAAATATGTGTATTATTTTAAAATGTAAGCAATATCTATGCCAAATTTAGTCTACATATATCCTCTAGATTTTGTGTGATAGGGTATCAAACATACAAACACTGAAACATCCATAATATTAATAGTGCTATATTTTGCTTACTCATCTTCAGGCACTTAAAAACGCAAACATATTCCTCGTGAGTTATAATTAGATATATGGCCCAATAAACAATATCGATGAACTGTACTATCCTTACACAAAAACATTATCCCACCACCTTACCGCTCGATGCCATCTATCAATCTACAGGATAGCTAGATGATGCCATGGTGCTTTCTCTTCCTGACTTCTGGAACGCCGTCTTTTCTAGTTGTATATTAAAATTATTTCACTTTTAACATCAAATCTTTTTATAGAGACAAGTGAGTAAAGAAGGTTCAAATTTGTCATATGTAAATAGGGTGACTATAAATTACTCTATCATCTGATTTGTTAGGTTAAAATAAGTAAGAAGTGCCATATGAAGTATAGTCCTATATTCCTTAATTTACCATGTGTCTGTCTGTCTGTGTTTTTTAGGGAAAATATTGTATCTTTAAATTAGATAACAGGTATAATGTTAGGTTTTCATATTTAGTTATAATAATTAATCAAATTTTACGCATTAATATAGTCTTTTTACTAATAACCAGAATTGTATGTTATTTAGAACTGCTCTTTGCCCACCATTGTTCGATACCATTTTTATTATAAGCCATCTATTTCCACTAATCTTTGTACACACACACACACCCACCTGCATTCCAAATCTATAGTGGTCCGATTGTCACGTGGTATGAGGTGACTTCTGTCGACCAATCAGGCGTCCAGGACGCCGGACAAGAAAAGCTCCCCAAGGCATCTCTCCAGTTCTTCTAAAGAATCCGTCTCGCTAGGTTGTACGTCAACACCAGCTTTAACCAAGTTCGGGCCGTGCCCCCTTGTCTTGTCTCTTGTGAACCGTAAGCCGTTCTATGGCAATTAACAGTCCCCTTGCCGGACATTATTTGGTTAACGAGCCAAAAGTAACTTTGTCTCAACGTTCGTGAGTGAACCGAAAACAGTGTCAAGTGAAGGTGGAATCTTCATCCATCAACAAGGACTCCCCCTGCTCAACGTTCCTTGGAAGCAACCCAGGTCGAACTACAATCAACCCAACTTCATGTGTGTCGAGGTGTCAGACAATGGACGGTGCAAGGTAACAGTGTTTCATCATTCTTATCATGGTCCTTCGCAACTAAAGACAATTCTCTTCTCAACCAAGATTTAAAAATCCTCAACTAATTCGGACATTTTTGGACATTTTAATAGAAAACGAAAATCATTTTAACACCTTTATTTTTGCTTTAATTGTGTGCCTTTTTTCTAATACTTTTTGTGATCTCATTTCGTATTTTTATTTTTTCCATTCGACTAATAGTTATTCTTAGAAAATCAACGTATGGGCTCCACCTGCTCAGCTATCGAAGTATGAGTTTTAAATATTAGACATTTTACTGGTCCTTCGAATAAATTGCGGTCCGCCAAGCCGGATCTCCTAACATTCTTTTTGGTCCTTCTGACCGGATATTCTACATATAAAGTTCAAAATTTGCAAAAATGTTTTGTATAACCAAGACCTGTTTTGGAAAAATGTTTAAGAAAAATATCATATAAGCCATAAAAATGGCAGCCATACAAAGTTTTCATACTATAATAACTCAAAAACAGAAAATGTTATGAAAAGTATATAAGAATAGTGATATATGGGTTACTTTTAGTTGAGCATTTTGACACCAATCTTTTTTGCTACCACAAGCAATAACTGAATAGTAAAGGTTTTACTGAGCGCCACCCCCCCCCCTCACCTAAAATACATGAACCGAACTATTAATGTTGTTTAACTGCTGAATAATAATCATCAAATTTGTATAGTGGTTTCTGATACATATTGTTTCTGATTTAATTTTTAAATTTTGATTTATTTGTTTATGATTGTATTATATTGCCAATGGTGTGATGTGTATTGAGTATGGCAGTTACCACGAAATAACTGAAACAAGCAATGTTGAGCGTGGCAACTGCTTGGATGAGTGACCGCAGAGCAATCCTGTCCTTGCTAGCAGACCACCTCCCGGCCATTGGTGGTGGTTCAGAAGTCACCTCTACGCCATTGGTTCCCAGGTTGTGTTAGAGACGGCTTCTTAGCCCTAACTTCACCTGGTAAAATGACAAAACAACAACATGGTAGATTGCCTACAGTCTAGTGTAGTGGCTTCCAGTTTTAGTGCATTTTAAATGTTCACAAAACATATTTATATACTTGTTTTATATCCTACCTAGAACTACTGTAAGTCCACTCAAATATAATACTTTCTTAAAAACCAACTCTTTACCAACATTTATTAAGAAAAATCAAGTATCACAAGATGATCTAATTTGTATGGTATCAATACACTTTCCATTAAACGAAAATTAATACTATGACTAAAGATAGAGATCCACCCAAATGAGAAAAAGCTCTCAAGATACTATTTTTCAAGTAACATATTCAGTTAAGTTTAACCACTTATCCAAATTGTAAAATATGTAACGTATAAATGTGTAACGTCATAAACTGCCAACACATAAGTGGCTCTATACGTCACTGCTACTTGTTTTACTAAGTATATCACTGCAACATCATTCTCACAGGTGCTACACCAAATGTGCCAAGGCCACTTATCCGACCTGGATAAAGTACCAACAGTGCTGACCCACCACAGCAGCTAGCAGTTTGTGCCTACACATTGCCTCTTTCATAGAATATTTAAATTATTCTTAAAAATTGGATCTGCGCTAGTAGCCGAAAACGAAAATTTAAAAGTAAAGATACTAGAGATAAAATTCCAACTAATTGGCATGGAGGAGAAATTAGAAGAGGTGAAAAATAATGAGGGTAAATATTTGACTGAAATAGAAAATCTATTACAATTTAATGCAGATATTTCAAGCCCAATACGATACACAAAAGAAATTCCACATAGAAATCCACAGTACTTTTGAGGACCATGATTTAAAATTGGGTGAAATCAACAATAATTCCGCAAAACGAATAACCCAATTAGAAAAAAATCAACTCTGGATTGTAAGAGAAAATTCAAAACAGTAAACTAACAAATAACATCTATGGGGATTCAATTACACAGACATCCTCTCCTGTACAGATGCCCAAGTAGCTGAGATCAATCACACAGCTCTACTTCTGAATATGTCAGATATGAACAAACTTTGACAAAATGGCACTAACTATTAAAACTTTAGCTCTAGGAGCCTGCAAAAAAAAAAGAATAATACTTTAACCCTACCCACTGCACACTAAACAGAACATTCCATTACACAACCAATCAATTTGGTTAACTTCTCATTTAGTACAGTTATTAAACTTGAAGACAAGAAGATTCAGACATAATTGTCCTAATCGAATACAATATGAACAGAACCAATTTATAAAGATTCAACCTTAAAAAATTACTCTCAAATTGTTACCATTAGTTTTCTTTTAGTAGGAATTTATAGAACCCCAGTTTGAAAATTCAGTTTTTATATCATCTTAACCATCTAATTGAATCATTGATAATAAAATAAAAGCATCTGATTATTGTGGGTGACTAACATATTCACCTGAATTGAAGAGTTTAAAAATTTTCTTTTAAGATATGGAATGGCTTATTTCTTTTCAACTAAAGTCACGGCTACCTCTAAAACATGCATAGATAACATCCTGACGGATATAAGGTAAAGATTGAAGGAGTCATAAAAGCATTATCAGGCCATGATGGGTAAATTATGAAATCTTATGCTTTTCCGAGTAAAAAAATGATTCTAAATTAAAATGCTATGGTAGAAATTTTTCATTGGAAAAAAACAAAAGTATTCAAGTCACTCTTTGAGAAAGAAAGCTGGATAACTTTTTTAAATTCTGCTGTAAAAAGTAAATATGATGTTTTTCATAATATTTTTAATTATTATTTTAATTGGGCTTTTCCAAAAGTAGATAAAAAAATTAGGAAAGGCCAAAATAGCTGGATTGCTGATGATCATAAGGAGGAAAAGATAAACCTTATTTATCTGACTAAATTAGCAACAGATTTGGGTTCGGAATCCCTGAAAAATCTGTTAAAAAATAAACAGCAACAATATAAATTTAAGGTTATGGACGTAAAATGGAATCATTACAATATAAAAATCAAAATCTCTGAAAATGTAGGAAAGACTGCATGGAACATCATTAATAAAAAGGGGAAGAAAAATACTACGAAGTTGGAAAACAATTTTGTTCTGAACATTGATAATGGCACTGTATCAGATCCTTTGCACATTGCCAATAGTTTTAATAGAGAGTAAATTCCCAACTTTAGGTGTTCCCTACTTGATAAAGAGGGGTTGAACTGCATTTTTGACTCTCTTAAAAATAAATGGTCTATCAGTTACGATAAGATACCATTAAAATTTATTAAACTTGTTAAAGCCTATTATGCATGTAGTAAATGCTTCTTTTATCTCCGGCATATTCCCTATACAGGTAAACATTTCTAAGGTGGTCCCAATTCATAAAAAGGGAGAGAAACGAAAATTCAAAATTACTGTCCAATTACAATTTTACCCTTTGCATCCAAAGTTTTTGAGAAAGCAATGCATCTCATTTTAAATTTGACAAAGGATAAATAATGAGAAACTGAATTCACAATAAAGAAATTGCTAAGTTCAATATTCAAAAATTTTAGGTTTAGTTATCGACAAAGGTTTAAGTTGGAAAATTTTCTCATATTACGTGAATACCCAGTGACTCATAAAGAATTATTTCAGTTTGATATGATGGTGGATTTTAACAGCTGATAGTTTTGAGTAGGTCAGCCCTAGAGCGCTCTAGGTGAAATTAGCAGAACTTCCAGATTGTGTTCTGTTAAGAAGCATCGCTGTGTTTACTTCTAACTGTCTTGAGTCACTTGTGACTCTTGCTGCACACTATTATTCAATTAGACCATTGATGTTGTTTACTTACTCTGTAAGGAAAAAAATGTTGTAAATACTCAAAACTTGACAAATGTAGAGCTTTACCATGTAGCTTGGAAGTAAACAATGACAGCTGCTGAAATCAGCCCAAACAAGGGATATAACAGGACATGTCTCTGAGTCACATGTAACTCATACCATGTATAAGAAATAAGTACAAGCAAAATAAGTCATATGCGGCATGACAGGGTCCTCAATTAAAAGAGATTGTCCTATGGGTCACATTTGAACCATGCCACAGTGAACGTGTGAAATATGTTTCTACATAGTTTCTGTTTATAGCAAGTGACCAGTTTTTCTATACCTTCTTCATAGTAACTTCCTGCTAATGATGATAGCCACTCCTCCTTAACATTTTCTACCTCTCACTACATTTAAAACACTTGCCACCTAGTATGCACTAACTAGTAGTAGTTAGATGACATTAACAGCTCCCAACAAAACTTTGTAAGGTAGTGTGAAGTGCATTTTCTAGACATTGATTATTTTAAATCTTGAAAATAAACTTCAAGACTTGAAAAAAAAACAAAAACTTATGCTTTTAGTAATGTTTATTTATTTTTCACAAAATTATATTTCCCTTCAGTACAAGAGAATTTTCAGTAGTCTTTTAATCTTCTCGTTAGGGTCACAGCTAGCTCTATTTTCACAATTACACTGTAAGTTGTTTATCCCTTTGAGTAGTACGGGAAACTGCTTCAAAATAGTAATGACGTTCCAGAACGTCATTTATTGTTTGTTATGAAATTGATCTTTTTCTTTTGTTTTTGTTTTATTTGCATCCATTTAGAACCATATAGTTATTTAAAACTAATTTTAAACCAAACCATAGTTGGTAGTGTAATTTTTGAGGCAGAATAATCGGCAAATAAGACATTATTATCAACCATCTTATTTCTCGAGCGGACAGGCCGCACACGCCATCTATTAGAAACAACAGGAACTTAATGGAATTTCCCGCTAGAGTGTGTTGTTGAGCATTGCTAGGTAAACATGTGAAGTGGTTTACTGTTTCGTTTACATCGTTTGCTGCTTATATGCTTGAAAGTAATTATACCTAGTGTATTAGTACTGATAAGATGGATTTGGATCCAGACATATGCTTCGAAGTGAAGAGATCAGACATCTTATCTATGACGTTGAGTGAGGGTGATCAAATTACTGAAAACGATGGCAGTGTTCTTCATTCGGACAACGACATCTTTGACGAACAAAGTGACTTTGGAGAAGATACATTTTTCAATGCAGACTATGTCTTTGCGGATCAAAGTGATGTCGAAGACGACTCCTTTCTCAATGCAGGTACGTCTACTAGCGACATTAGACATCAATGACACTCTTCACAGTCTATGATGACGACTAATGACAGTATCGATTTTTCTAATAATTCATCCCTGCCAGATAATGCGCCTGAACTATGTCACGATTGCTCTTGGAACCATGGGAATATTTTTAATCCCAAGAATGTTTCATTTGACAATTCTAAATTGGGTCTTACATTGGATGATGTGTCAAATTTTGAAGGAAAGGAGATTGAATTCTTTTACAATCTTTTTGATGAAGATTTAGTTTCTCACATAGTACAAGAGACAAATAAGTATGCTTGTGATGAAATGAAAAATGTAAACATCAAAAAATTTTCTAAAGTAAAACACTGGCGTGACACTAATATAGACGAGATGTATTGTTTTTTGGGAGTTATGATGCTCATGCCTCATTGCAGAAAAAATACAATGAAACAGTACGGATTCTTTACTGCAAACACCAATTTTCTCCACTCATGTTCAGTCAAGATAGGTTCCTACTAATTCTTAGAATGCTTCATTTGGACGATAATTCCCTTTCAGAAGGTGGTGATAAGCTCTACAAAATAAGAACTGTTATTGAAACCATCAGAAGAAAGTTTTCTTCAAACTTCAGTCCAGAAAAAAGTCTCGTGATTAATGAAAATCTGATTCATTGGAAAGGCAGACTCGAATTCAAGCAGTACATACCTAGCAAAGCGAAAACGCTTTGGTATAAAAATTTTTGTTCTCTGTGACAGCAATTCAGGTATTGTTCTTGACTTTCTTGTATACACAGGGAAATGTAAACATTCCAACTTTTGTACATTTTTATTTGTAATCAATTTAAAAAAAATACGTTTAATATGTTTTTTTTTTACTCCTGGGTTGTATTTTCATGTTTCAGCTGTTACTCCTGTGGAACAGAACCTAGTGACGTTCCAAGACGTCATTACTCCTCAAAGGGTTATGTAAAACAGTGAGGATAATTAGAAGTTTTAATACTAATGTGCCATACTCTAGACCGCTGGGGAGACAGAGATACCATATTTGTTGGAGTTAACTCTAAGATGATTAATCCAACTCATATCTTGGCAATAGGCAGTAGGAGGATTAAAGATCAACATCAGTGCATGTAATTTTAATGTTCGTACAAAAATATAAATGTTTATGGTGTCTCTCAGGGATTTATCCTAAAGCCTCTTCTTTTTTGATTATCGGTAGATTGAATTCAGTGATCTAGATTGTGGAAACTAATGCAATATGCAGGCAACATAAATATATGTTTTAAAAGCAAACCAACACATCAGCATGCCCTCAGCATTTCAGTGAAATAAACTTAAAATCAAAACAGTCAAAATCTATGTTTGTTGATGATTTTTTCAGAAGAAACCAATTCTATAAAGTTTCTAGGTAAAGGATATATATATTGAAGCAATTATATTGATAAAAATTATAAAAAATAATATATTTACAACGTTATACAAAAATACAACTTTTTAAGCCATTAGGTTACGTTGTACTGGATGAAGAAACTCCTAACAACTCCTTAGCTTCCTCTGCTTGAGATACCACTGTATCGCTCGCGTAACGGTTTAGTAGTTCTTGTTTCTTCCTCTGTAGCAAAGCCTGCTCCACCTCCCGCTGCGAGGGCACGGGGACGTGGGCAATGAACCTGGGCTGCCCACTGTCTCTCTCTCCGTCCTTGTCATCATCTTCACCAGAACTCTGAAAGATCAAGCAAATTAATGATAGATCAAACACACAATAAGGTACTCATCTAATTTGGACTATTTTTTACCTAGAAAAAATAGTGAGTTACTGGTATGTTTAAAAAAAATTTGGATATGCTGTTGTTTCATTCATATTGGATGAAACAAAAATTTTTATTGAAGATTGGTAGTAGGTTTGGGGAGCAACATGGTTATTTTTGGAAGTGTGAGAAGGAAGCAAGCCAATAAGCTCTGCTGTGAATGATAATACAATTCCACAAAATGTAAAATCTATCATGAAATCTGAATTTTTTTAACACCCTAAATGTTCAACCTTTTACAATTTGTAGTAAAATTAAGATATTTCATAAGAAATTAAGTATTATAAGATACTTGTCATCCAGAAAAAGAGGCATGGAATGAATGCAGAGATAACTAACTCTTCATGACAATGCTCATGCTTATGCAGCTATTACAACTTAACAAGACAGTAAATTTAAGATGAGATATGTTTAGCATTACCCCTTTCCCTTACAGTCCTGATCTGGTGTCTTATGACTTCTGGCTGTTCTCTAAACTGATCACGCTTAGGAAATGTTGAGGTAAGCAGTAGGTTAAGTCCTACTTTAATGCTTTCTCAATACATACTCTCTTATCCTAACAATCTAATAAAGTGGTGACAAATAACTGAATGTACTAAACAATACACATAGGATATAAGAATAATTTGGAAGCTGAGGGTTACAGATCATATTAAGATTGTGTAGTGTAGAGAGCTTGCAATTGGTACAATTAACAAAATCAAAGAAAGTCTAGAAAATCACTTTCAATCGCTTCAATTTTTTGTGTGAAGACTGGTTAAACAGAGAAAAAGGCAGGCTAATGTGATACCTTCTTGCTTCTCGATAGGATACTAGAAAATCATCACAGACATGAATAATGTCTATTACATTTACTCAAAAGACAAATTTATTTATTCTGCTTGTTGCAACCATGGTTATTCATAAGATCAATGAAAAAATATTTACAAATACTCAGCAAAATCCTATGGAAAGACATGCATAATCATCAAACTCAGAGTTGCTAATATATATATTTAGGTCTATGTTAAGAACACATGGTAATAATGCAGGAATTCCCTGAGGCTGAAATGATAACCTATGTTTCAGAGAGTATGGTTAAGACATACTTCTTTGAACACATATCTTGTCTCTATTGAAGATAAAGATAACTGGAGTAATAAGAAAGCCTACCCTACTAAAGGTGTGCTGAAGTATTATACAGTTGGTTTACGCCTAGACTCAAGGGTATGGTTTGGTATATACGGGCCAGAAACAAATTTAACATTGCCCCTGGGAAAGCACACCATGGTCTTCCAAGCACAAATTATAGCAATCATGCGCCAGAAGGCTCATATAAATGAAACCAAAAGGAACAGAATACTTAATATTTTCCGATAGTCAGGCAGAATTAAAAGTACTTGATGCTTGCTCCTTGAACTCAAAAGCAGTATGGGAATGTAAGAATGTTTATCTCTCCTTATGCAAAAGGGTGGCCAGATATCCTTGACCAAAGTAAGGAGGATACAACTTGTAGGGATGTTGACAGGACATGTCTCTCTTAGGAAATATCTGATGAAGATGGGTCTAAGCCAGACTGATGAATGCAAACTCTGCGGAGAAGCAACGGAATATATATGGCTAAACTGTCCTGCCATATATAAAATTACGAACAAATTCCTAGGAGCATATCTTCACAGTCCTAGGATATCAGAGAATAGGAGCCTTCAAATCTGATAGAATGCTGTAAGTCTCTTATTCTGAACGTCTAAACTAAATTTTTGACCTGACTGTATTTGTGTTGCCATTTGATGAATGGTTTAGCTCAGCTAACTGTTTGTGGCCCATTAAGTAGCTCTCAATCCACCCATTAGCTGCTCCTCTGATCCCAAGCGGTTCTTCAGAACGATGTGGCTGAAGCAGTAAAACACTTTGCAGTCAAGAAACAAGCCAGTAGTCAATTTTCTCTCTTCAATGCTGTCTGTCACTAACTCAATTAGATTGATCAATGCCGTGGTAGTTGAATTGCCTTTTGTAAATCTATGTTGGTTTTCACTTAGCATGTTGTGTTGAGCACAGTGATCCAGGATTCTGAGTAAAATTTTTTGACATAATTTTGAACATTTTGGAATCAGTGGATTTGGTCTATAATTGTTTGCATTGTGTGTGCACCCACTTTTAAATTGAGAAAATACTTCTGAAATTTTAGTTTAGAGGGGAACTTTCCTTCTTTAAAAGATTTGTTGAATATGACAACTAATGGTTGTCATCGGCACATAATTTTAATACTTTGTACGATATTTCATCAATTCCTGCAGAATTTTGAACTTTAGTTTTTTATTATTGTATTTTTGCATCTTCTTTAATGCTAGTTTTGGTTATTGTATCCATTAATGCTGTTTCATGTGGTTCAACAGATTCCAATTCTTTTCTCTCATCCACTGGAATTTGTTTTAGTGTTTCATTTGCCACATTGACAAAAAATAAATTTAGATGATCAGCAACTTTTTGAGGGTTTTGTGATCATTGTCTAGTCCATTTATGTCTAGGTTAATGTCCTGCAGAGCAACTGATTTTGTTACGGGCATTAAATAGTTGCTATATGGCTTAAAGCTCTTTTTATGTAGTCAGCGGAGGCCTGTTGTCTCAGCAGTTGCATTTTGTTTGATGTTAGATTACCCTGTTGTTTCGTACTGGTGTACAAAAGGCTACAAAGGTGCTGGGCCTTATAAAGTTTTCTTTGGCCTGCAGGCTTCTATGTCCGCAAGGAGATTATGCTTTAGTTACTTTTTTGGGGGTTTTCTAGGGCAAATTACATCTAAAGCTAATATCATTGTTATAAATGTGTTGTAGGCTTCTTCAACAGATTCAACTTGTTCAATACCATGCCAGTTTTTTGTTAATATTAATGTTGTTTTCCAGCTTAAAGCTGTGTATGTACTACTAAACATCTTAATTATGTGTTGTTTTGACTGAGCAGACTTTAGCTGTGCGGTCTGATAATCCGGAATGCAATTAGTTCTTCCTGTGCAAAGAGGTGTTTCACAAGGCTCTGTATTAGGACCAGTAGTTTTCATTCTTTTTACCAATGAACTACCCCAACACCTAAGAAATTTCTATACCTTTCTTATGTATGCCAATGACATTATGTTCTTATAATATTGGTTCTTATGTTGTTCCTAGACAAATATTCTTCAGAGATAGCCTTGCTGTCCCAAATCTATAATGCCCTCAACATGGCCATTCATTGCTATGGTAACGATCTCGTAAAAACCATACCAAAGATTAACCAGATCACTTTTGGAAGGAGAGTACCACAAATCCCAGCCATACCTGATGTCAGTATTGTAACTCTGGACCAAAGGACAGCTTAGTTTACAAATTTTATTTTCAAATATTTGTTTTTGGCACTAGCTAAATCTCATGCACACAGACAGCAATTGGGTGGCTGCTTAAAAAAATAGTATATTCCTGTAGAAATCTGGTTCTTAATTTTAGGTTCAATATTTTATTTCAGGTTCAGAGGTATGGAATATTATTTAGTTGTCAGTATTCAGAATTATGGGACATTCATGAGTCAATAATCGGAGTTTTATCTAGAAGTCTATATGAAAAGTTATTTGAATTTAACATTGACTTTTAAAATTTAAAATCAATCACACGCGCGTGCGCGCACACACACACACAGTGAGTGAAGATGATAACCTGCAATATTCCAACTTCAATCTAACATTTAGTAGGAACAAACTACTAGTTTTAAATTATTTCCAGTTGCTTGAAGAGTTTTCAATATTTAAGTTGACTGATAAAATGTATTAAAATACTATATTGGTTTAAAAACACTTATTTTTACTAATTACTATATATAATGTAAAATTCTAAGTATATTATGAAATAAATTTTAGTATTGAAGTGTTGCTATATTTTGAACCATCTTGGGAGTTAAGAAATGTAAATTTTTTTAGATATTTTACATACAGCCTACTTAATAAACTTTGGTAACTACAAAGTATACTTTTATATTTAATTAACAACACAAAACTTTGTACAAATACTAATTCAACTAAATGTGCAATTTCGTAACATTTAAAGCATGAACTATTTTTGTTACAACTATTATCTTTTTAAATTATTTTATACTGTCAATTAAATTTCTGATATTATATTTAAAGAATTCTTACACTATCGTCAAGAGTTACTGAATAGATATTTTCTTCTTCTTCTTCTTCTTCTTCCATTTTTTCTTCAGTTTCGTTATTAAGAGTAGTTAATTTCTTTGTTTTCCATTCTGAAACTGCAGCCTGGATAGCTGAACAAAAAAAATCAGAATTAAACATGACATCAAACTACTAACACTCATTCTAAGATATAGGAATGAAGAATATATTTATCAAGTGCAAAATTGGTGATAAAAACTAGCTATCTCTAGAGTTAAATTACAATAATGTTCCCCCATTTAATCAACATCCTCCTGTTCTACACAGGCTACTATTATAATATACTACACTAGAACAATTACTTGACCCAATTATCCTAACCAACAGTTGGTAAAATAATAAAAACTTTAACACTAATAATTAATAATAGCAAGAGTGTAAATCGGCAAGGCGTAGAGGTGCAGTATAGTGTATTTTTTTTATAAGGCAACTTGAGTGTTAAGATAGGAGGCGCGCACATCCATTGCTGCTGCACACATCCATTGTTGCTGCTGCATATTATTTATAACGGCAAAAAACGATTCACCACCTCAACCTGCGCAATGCCAGTCACTGCCGCCGTTCTGCCAGTCAGTTTGATATCACATAGGGTTCGCACTGTTTTTTTTTTTACCATTTTACTGTTTTAGAAATGAACTTAAAACATAAACATGTAGTTTTTTCACTGAGCGATCAAGTGAAAAGTATAAATCAGTTTAAAAAGGATGTGTCTAAGGGTGCAACTGGCAGAGAGAGTTGATGTGGAAGTGGCTAAAATTTGTGACATTAAAACCAGCAGTGTAAAGATTTGTGAGTACATATGAAAATAGAGATGTATGTTTATTTAGAAAAGTTATGAAAAAGGCCAAAAATGAACAGCTTGAAAATAGTTTTCATGTGGTTTCTGTAAAAATGTTCAATAAGACAACCTATTTCAGGACCAATTTTTGTATGAAAAGGCACTGATAGTGAAAAAAAATGGGAGTGACCGATTTCGAAAGAAGCGAAGATTGGCCACAGAATTTTAAATCCAGACTTATCATTTGAGAGTTATATATAGTGGGAGAAACATTTTCTGCCAATCGAGGAAACTTTAAAAAAAGAAAACATGGCTATGATTATCAACTTGTATACAACACCGATGAAACTGATTTGAATTGAAAGTCGTTAAAAACTTTAACATTAAAATGCAACAGGGAATAAGCCTATTAAGAAACAGGTCACAATCCTTATTTGTGCTAATTCTACAGTTAATCATAGGCTGTCATTTTAATGATAAAGAAGTCACGTGCTTTCAAAAATTAAAAAAATTTCTCAGTGAACTATAAGAACTAAAAAAGTGCACGGATGGAGACTGGTATACTTTTAGAGTTGTACAATAAAACCTTTATCCCTGAAGTAAACAAATATAAATAAGAAACTGGAAGAACGGGAAAGCTTCTGCTCATCAATACCAATGCACCTACCCCTTGAGTTTCTCAAAGGAGAAGAGGGAAATTTTAAATGCCTGTTTTTGTCATCTAATGTCACCAGTCTGTTACAACCAATAGACCAGGCTGTAAGTGCACCAAATGATACTACTGACGGCAACTACTGCGAAAACTGCTACTGGCTGACAATAATGATGAAGAGAGTTCTGGATTCATATAAAACATTAAAATTGAAAGATTCTATGGGATAGCAGATTCCTGGAATCAATTTCAAAGTCTTATACTAAAACGAGCTTGGAACAGAATAAACGGCACATCAACCAAAGAACAATTTAGACAAGAAAAGCAAAAGAAACAACAAATGACTGACTTAACTGATGAACTAGAACAGAACGTGCCTGTGGGAGAATTGTTTACCCACTTTGATTGAATCTGTGGTTTCAAAAAATGTTTGGTTAATTAACACTAAATGGATAGTATTCTCATATACAATTGAAATTCATATTGCAGAATGAGGGATAGCGGCACAACATTAGTGCATTGACCTCATTATGGATCTCTCTCCAATAACATTTAATTTTTAAAACATTTAATTGAGCAGGTTTTGTTGATTTAGCACAGCCGAAGAATAAAAGTGGACTAGACCGCAGTATACTAGACCTACCGATCTGTTTCCTACATCGGTTTTTACTCAGTGTACATAGGTTTAACTGGGGAGACATAAACCACCCAAAAGTGAACAGAAGTAGATGTTTGTAGCAAACTCTGTATTTATTTGTATTTTAGTTTTTTTTTTATTAATAAAAAAGAATGTTTAAAAAAAACACCCTGCTTGTAGCAAAAAATATTTGACAATTTAAAGTAAAATACGAATATATATATGTATTTAGTTATATATATATATATATATATTATATGTCTATATACATATATATATATATATACACACAAATCAAACAATATACATACACAATACTAAGCACTGACCTTTCTTCTCCTCTCTTGCTTCAATTGGCAGTAACACTCCATCATCATCATCCCGATATCCATAATAATCAGCATCAATGTCCTTCATGAGCTCACCTCGTGTCTTACGGGGAGGTGGTGGTGGCTCTTGTTCAAATAACTCCCTCACACCTTTGATCACACACATTTATAAAGTGGATGTTCTACTGCAGCTTTTATAACGTAAACAAACTCTAGTGTATAAAAAAATTTGAATAAAGATACAAAATAAAAGTTATATTGTGTAACTAACCTGGTAATTCCTTAGCAGCACCAAAATATTTATATCCTCTATTGCCTGGAACTTCTTTGCCTTCATGGTCCAGCATTCGAGGCCCCACACGAGCATAATCTGGCCCTCCTAGATCTCGAATCTGAGTTTCCCAATGTCCTTTTTCTCTCAGCAGTTTATTTATTTCATCATTTAAATCACGGATTCTGAACTCTCCCAGCCCAGCTAAAATAATGGTAACATTAAAAGAACATTCCGAGAACAAACATTTTTCTTAGTATTCTTAGTAACATTATTTTAGTAGACAGAAGTAATCTTGGTTCTATTGATTAATTGGAGAAACTTATATACTAAAGTTGTTGTTTTAAATGGAATTTATGGACGTAAGTTGAGAATAAATTGCAATTGGTAAACCAATGAGAAGTGATTTTCATCATAAAGGCATGAACATACAATTTTGATCAAAATACCATAAAAGTACAGTTTGATACTTCTTATTATTCAGAATAGTAGTTAAAACCAAT
Source organism: Homalodisca vitripennis (assembly GCF_021130785.1). Taxonomy (NCBI): domain Eukaryota; kingdom Metazoa; phylum Arthropoda; class Insecta; order Hemiptera; family Cicadellidae; genus Homalodisca; species Homalodisca vitripennis. The sequence continues at coordinate 47,617,528 of NC_060207.1, read as the reverse complement.
TAAGATAAGATACTATTAAGTTTACAAATACGCTGATAAAAATTAAGGTGTATAAATTTTACTATGGCCAAAGAACAATGTGTATATTTAAATTTCAAGATTGGTGGCAGAAATCTTTCTTTCCCCATATTATAAGAATCCGTGTATTAAACTAGAAAAAATATATGTGTGTGTTTAATTTTAACAATACTTAAATGGGTGAAAATTAAAAAAACTTAAAACAAGCCCATCAGTTAATTCTAAAATCTAAATACCCAATTGGTTTAAATCTAAGATAGTTGTAACTTTTACAAAGTTCCTTCTGTGCCACTAACGATATTGCATTTTTTAGTTGCGTATTTACATTTTGTGATTAGTTTCTTATTTGTTGAGTTTATTGTTCTTTTTATATCTTATTGTATGCTTCCTAAAGATGTGTATTGCCCATAGGTGTATTTGCCCAAGGTATTGCCCATAAAATCCCACAAAATATTGAAGATTTTTATCTGTTGTTTTTCATTCCAAAAAAGTGAAATACTATACATATATATATATATATATATATATATATATATATATATACATTCTTGAAATACTAGATTTAAATATACACTTTCAGTATTATATCAAGAATATTAATAAAACCTGTAAGCCTATAATTGCAAGAGTCATCCGGAAAGTAATGACTGATTTTTTACAAAAAATAGATTTAAAAAATCTTTTATTTGATTCCTGACATCTTTCTTTATTTTTCAATATAGTTTTCATTGTTTTTTAACATTTGTCATTATGTTCTATGAGCTTTAAATGTCATAGAAGTCTGCTGCCTGTGAGGATAACCAATGTTTAACTACATCTTTCACTTCATCATCAGTGTTGAAGCCCTTACTGCCAAGAAATTCCTTCAGACAGCGAAACAAATGAAAGTCGCTCATTGCCAAGTCTGGACTGTAAGGCGGGTGGTCAATCTGTTCCTAACCAAATGATATCCCCAGAGGGTTCACTTCTGGCTGGTTTCTACCTTCCAGTTAAAACCACACTGGGTACAGCAAAAACCAATGTGTCATTTAAATCTGGGCTAGTCATGGATGTCCAGGAGTGGCACATCACTAACCGCAAATGTCCAGATTCTGGGATTGCAAGGCTAATTCAATAGGTCTAGTCTACTGCGAGAGATGACTGTTGGAGTTGGTAGGGTTTGTTTCCTAAGAGCCAAAGGTTCTTGCCAGCCTAGACATAAGGGTGTGCCACTCCCCGCTTGCTTTGACTGGAGAGGCTGGTCCAGAGCTGGCTTTTCCTTCTTTTGAAAGGACATGACTTGAGATTAATGCCCTAAATGTTTCCTTGTGGATCTTGACAGGAGGCAGCCTCTACCCCCCCAACCTTACCTATCCAGAATATCTTATCACCCCAAAAACAACACAAAGGTCCTTATAGGACTAGGTGCAATTCTCTACACTGCTTCTTGGCTTAAAAGAAAATACAAAAACAAAAAAAACCAAATGATCTGATAAGATTATGGGTTTGTATGGCAGAGTAAAGTCTGGCATTGACATGCAACACGAGAACTCCAGAAGTCAAAAGGCCACATCGCTTATTCTGTATTGCATATCAAAGTTTAGTCAGAGTATCGCAATAAGCGGTTGCATTTTTTGTTCTTCCTTGTTACATAAACTCCACTATCAATATTCCATGTTTACCCCAAGAAACGGTTCCCATAACCTTGTTTGTTGAGATTCTTTGTTTGGCCTTGACTTGAACTGGTGACATAGTGTGACACCATTCCACTGACTGGCGTTTCGTTTCTGGGGTTATGTGAGAGACCCATGTTACCCACACCAGTGACAATGATCTCTAAAACTGCATCACCTTCCTCATTATATCGGACCAAAAGCTTAAAAGCGCAACCCATTTTTCTCATTTTGCGTTCCTCAGTAAGCAGCCTGGGAACTCAAAATTTCAAATGTTCAGAAACAACTTTGTGTAATGTCTTTTTACTTACAGTCGGAAATTTCAATGCTAATTATGAAACAGTAAATCGCTGATCCTCATGAATCTTTACATCAACAAAATTGACCAGATCTTCCTTGATCACTGATGGCCGGCCAGATCGTGGTCCATCATGGACATTTTCTCATCCATCTTTGAAAGCTCTCACTCACTTCCACACTTTGATGTCACTCACCACATTAGAGCCGTACACTTTATCTGTCTATTAATATCCGGTGCTGGAACGTTCCTTGCCGTCAACCGGACTTCTCATCATATTTTGCAGTCGGCAGTTTGATCAGTTTTTTTAACAACTTAAATTTGCACAGTAACTGCACTCTACAATGATTTCACTGAAAATGGCATTATTTCATACATAAAGAATGCTGGGAGTTATCACACTGTTCGCTTGCCGCTTGAATAATTACTGTGTAACAAAACTTACTTTCCAGATGACCCTTGTACATGAAAAACTTAAATGCCAGCATACTCAGATTATCCTGATATAATGCTGACAAAAAACAGTTAAATACTGGCAAGCTATGTGTATTTACAAATGCAATATAGACATATAGCTAGCATGAAAGAACTTTGAGGACTCTCCAGAAAATAACAGGTGTCTTGAAATTAAACAATTGAAAAAAATGAAAAGATACTTGAAATATGCAAGTTTTTCAATTCCAAATTTTCAGAAGAATTCCGCCTCAGATCTCAACCACTTGTTAATGCTGGCGTGAAGTTATGGTGTGACCATCGAAGCATTGCAAGCCAGGTCTTCATCACTGGAAAGCGATAGTGGCACTTGGCATTAGATCTGGGCTCTATGGAGAATGATCGAACATCTTCCATCCAAGAGCTATTGGGTGTTTGGGTATTGGTTGTGTGTGGATTTGCATTGTTGTGAAGAAACAAGATGTTTAAGCTCAATTTTTCCTGACAAATATTACAATTACAATTGTTTTCTATAACACACCGCAGTTTCTACAGTGTTTCGCAATACTGTTATGAATAGATCCAGAGATAGGAGACATTTTCTTGGTTTTTGAGAGAATGTTCGTGCCACTATTCCATAGACAACCTTTTAGTCTCACAATTATCATGCTTCACCCATGTTTTATCACCAGTTAAAAAACAATGTGTTATATCACTTACTAAAGATTCTACAGTGTTTCACAATATTTTTTTTCATTAATTCAATAATTTTTTTCATTAATGCAGGTTTAGGACACTTTTTGGTTTATTTAAACAATACGTGTGTATCCATTCCATAGAATATCATCTCACAATGAAATTCCTGATTCAAAAGTACACAAAAAACCTACTTGACAAGTTTAATTGAAAATACAGGATCATACAAATAAATCTAAAATTTTCAGAATAATACATATTAAAAGTTTGTGTATTAATGACTTAATAAAACATAAATTTATGAAATAATGTTGCTGGGGAAAGTTGCTCTACTTGGTGGTACAGTTGCTGACAAATCAATGCACTCAATGCCATTGAAACTGATGACAGGGTATTCTGGTCAAGGGAGTGACATCCAGCGAAATATTTCATTGCTGACCTACAGCGGTATTGGAACTACATAGAAAAGATGGAAACTAAAGGGTTACAAACCGCATATGGAAGTACTTCTTAATCATGTTGCACCCGTCATAGGTATTGAACATTACAAGACAGTAATAAACAAAACTAACACACACTCAGGCATGGATGGGTTCGGGAATAGCCATTTTTGGTTTTTATCCTAATTGCAACATTTCAGTATGCCATTGTAGCCTTCTATGATGTAAACTTTCAAGCAAACAAAACTGGTTTATAACAATATACTAATATTAATATAATTGTAAATAATTTCTAACTAACACATTAATGACACTTTATGGGATAGATTTTATAGGTTTACTAGCAGTTACCTATGGCTTCACACATATTTCATAGGCTTTGCACGTGTAAGAGCACTTCTGGTTCAAGTGAATTATATTTCTGACTCGTACGGGTTTTATAATTGATAACCATAATGATAAAGGCATTAGGCCCCTTTGTTTACTGAAAGTAGGAGATCAAGGGGGATATTAAAATTAAGTTTATTTAAAATAAAAATGTGTTAGATTTCATTCATAGTGATCGAACAGATCTCATGGACTCAAAATCTATCCCCCCTCTTAATGACCGTAATTAATAGTTGTCTTTGAATCTGGTAGGGATTAGTGTTCATGTTTTTACAGCGAAACCATTATCTGTTTGTTTTCAGAAAGAACTCGCTACATCATTATTCGGTTTAAAAACATCATCTTGGTAATTAACCTGTTGACGAGTGCGCACGGCATTTGCCATGCCGCTATGACGGTCCATACCGAGTGCCTCATTGACCAGTGACAGACTTTTAGGGAGTAAAATAAAAAAAACTTTTAAATGTTAATAAACTCGTTTATTATAGTTTAAATGTATATAAAAATATATTGCAGACTGTAAAAATTAATAATCTTGTTTTAAAACTTTGCTAGTGTGTGATACTGCTCAAAACAAGGATATAGGCTATACAAAGGGTGACCTCACATGTTGAACATTCATAGCTGGTTTCTTTTCTGCTTTGTCCAGTTCGAGTGGTGTGTTTGTACACATAGCACTGCCTGAGTAGTTTACGCTTCTTTGTGTCATTCTGGGGGAGTGGCCTTATAAAATGGCGACCTTGGAGGCGAAGCGGGTCTTGTGTGCCGCCTCCGTAAAATAGTATTAAAGGTTATCACCAGGTGCCACCATGATACAGGACTAGCAACACTGTACAGCAACGCTATTAGGAACAACTGAAAAGTTCCAAAAATCTCTGCTGAACTTCACAGTGTCAGTAAGAACGAACTGACAGTCATTAGTCTGCAACGGAAAATGCTGTGCTCCCTCATATGGGACCAAACGGCAAATGCCGTGCGCACTCATTTGGGTATGTTTTGCTGCACTCGTCAACAGATTAATGCTAGATTCTAACTCACACAATATCTTAAATGGTGAAATAAGTTATTGATTTATTGTATTTCAAATTTCAAATGTCTTCTTCATCGGCCTTTTCATTACACAAGTATGGCTCACTATTTTTGTATTTTGCTATAAACTGTTTCAATCAGAAAGTTTCTTTGCACAGTATGTCCATAACAATAAGGATGAAATGTTGTCATTACAGTGAAACTTGGAACCCAAACGCAAACTATGCTTTATTTACTCAGTTGTGGAAGTCTGGATAGAAAATTCAAAAATAATAATTAGTGATAATTAACCATTTTCTGCAACATTTGTTTTGAACAATTTTCTTGCTAATCCAGTAAAGTATAAGTTTGCCACTATTCTTTTAAATACTGCCACAAGTTTTATGAGGTACAACTAAAATAAAGTTAGAGATTGGTAAGTAATAGTTTAGTGGTAGTAATATTTAAAATATTTACTTCATACCATTAAACACTACATATTTAGTTAATTAGTGTAAAATCCAAATTAAGGTTTGTTGGACATACCATTTTGGATTTGTGCTACTTTTCTGGCGATTTCTCTGATAATTTGCATCCTCCATTTTTCAGCTTTTGGTAAATCTGTACACTCTGAGGCAAGAAAAGGTCTCCTCTCCTTTTCTTTAACATTTCCTCCTTGTTCGGTTACCTGAGCCGCTCTCCAACGAGCAAGTGTTGTCCTGCAGAATACAATAATAATGTTACTAGAATACGCAAGATTTGAAAGGATGACAGGGTTTTGGACATCTGCCATCATTATACGTTACAAACACTGTGTTTCGAGAACTGGTATTGTGTCTCGTTATTCAGATGCTAAAACCTAACCACTGTCCTACAGAATTCAAACCATTGCAATTTGTTTGTACAACTTGCTAAACCATGAAAAGTAAGGAAGTCCAAGGTACTAAAATGCCATAAGAAAGTAGCATGGCAATGGGTTAACCCCCCATCTGGAATTAATATTATAAGTCTATACGTACTATTTACAATTTTTTTTAACTTTAAAATGATTAAAGAATTTTTTCTCAAAAGGAATTAAAAACATTTTGTAGTTTTTAAAACAGTGGTAAAAATGTATCCAAATAACACACACGCACACGCGCGCACGCGCACGCACACACACGCGCGCACACACGCACGCACACGCACGCGCACACACGCGCACACGCACGCGCACACGCACGCACGCACACACACACACACACACACACACACACACACATATATTTAACTCTTTCAGGGCCAGGACCAAATATGAGATGTTGCAAAATTTTTTCACATCTCATATCCCCTTGTAACTAGTCAAAAGTGCCAGGCTAAAATTGGCGATTTTGCAGTCTCTTAGATTAAAATTTATAATTTTTCATACAAATTAGAAAATTACCTAAAAGTTGCACCAAATTACTCGTATAGATATATAATATCAACAACAAAATATATAGATGTTTTAAGTCATTTAAAATTTAAAAAATAATGTTTTAATAGATTGCATGAAAGATTTTTATTTTTTATATTTTTGCAAATAACTAAAAACGGAAAAATAATTTTACTGTGGGAAGCTATTTTATTATATTGTATATTTAGAAAGGAACAACCATACAAAATTTTGTGTCATTTCTCTCATAAATAAATTGTTTATGACACATTTTGTATATATACGCATAATTGTACTTCGCAACATTTTATAAGTGTTAAATCAACTGCCTCTTACATTGCAAGAAACTTAAAATAAATATTCACATTATGGATGTACCGGTAAACAGATGACTGTAGGATCCATAAACAGTTTCAATACAGTTAAAAAACACTATTTACAAAGAAATATTTACACAATTTTATTTGAAATTTATTTACACTTTTTCTATTTACAAAAATGTGCTATTTACAATTTCACTCCTGTGAGATCGCAAATTGTCAGTCATTGTAACTACTACACATAATAGCTAAGCACGTAACAACTAACACTAATAATATTTACAACCACAAAATAAAATAGTGAAGAAGAATCCAGCATACAATAATACGATTACACTAAAGCATAAAGAATTAACAACAAAAGATCGAGTCAGCTGATAATGTCACGTGACAATTACAAAATAAAAATGCATAGACCTCCAAAATAAAAATGATATTCATATTAACTATCACAAATACACCAGGGAATAAAAAAACATAAAACTTTAATCATTTGACATTGTATTTATTTAAGAAAACAACGAATATCAAGAGGAATATAATATTGCTGCCTGGCGCTTTTCGCATATGTCACCGACGGCAATATTTTGCCACCTGGCACTTTTCAGACGTGATCTATGGCGGCAATATATTGCCGCCTGGCCCGGAAAGGGTTAAATAATTTATTACTAACTTTCAAAAATGTATAATATTGTTATTTTATTCTTTTATTCTTGAATGAGCAGTTCAAATAAATTTAGTACTGATCATGTTAGGGAGCTCTTACAGTCATTATACAGGCCATGTAATTTTGTAAACAACTATTTAAATCATTTCATTTTTAACACAGATTTAACTGAACAGATTTTGTTAATTTACTGAGGCCAGTGTTTGCTTATTCGAATGTGCAAACCGTCAGGCTGCTCAGGGCAGTTGAAAGTGGTTTTATGCTCTCAAACTTAAGCTACGTAACCATCAAATTTTCACCCTGAAATATTTCTTGTTAACAATTTTAAAGACATCAAGAGAGTATTGGGAGAATCAACCTATCCCTGCCTAGTAGACAATGATATTCGAACTTCATATACTTATGTGACACCTCGTGCAGTCCCTCTCAGCTCATGGCCCTAGTGCAAGGGCTAGTTGGCATGGTGGTAAATTCACCACTGTTTAGAGATTAAATTCAATACTTGCTAAAAAGCTTATGAATTTAAGATTGGTGGCCATTTTTATTTTAGGCCCATAACTACAATGTTTAAAGTATTTTAAACTTTATGCCTTTATTTTTGGCTATACAATTATAGGAGATGAAAATTTTATAGATATGATTAATACACAACCAAACAGATACTAAAATACTATGTCTTATTATTTATATACTATATCTAAAATACTATTTATTATTGATGTATTAAACTAAAACGTCTTCAATTCATTATTTAAATACTCTTACAGTACAAGCTTTTCAAAACTACACAAAAGATTTTATTAAATCTGGATAAGCATTAGTTATTTCGTGAACCTATGACATATTCTATTACTGTATGGTCAGAAATAAGGGGGGGAAATATTTAAAGTTTACCATCGTCTTATAAGATGCAACTGTAATGTCACTGTTATGCTCAATACTATTCAAATGAATTATTTGAACAGAGTAGACAAGATCCGGGACCCTGGTGTATGCTCAGTGCTCTCTTACTGATAAGGATCCACATCAACCACATAATAGGAATAGTCAACGCACTTCTGGGTTTTATAATGAGATCTACCAGGGACTTCACATTTCCACTACTCTTATGGTCCTTTAAAAATCCAAACTTGTATGGTTCAGTGATTTGGATACCTTTCCAAACCGGAAACCAGACTTAAGTCCTGCTAGATAGAGTCCAGAGGTGTTTTATGAGAATACTTTGTTTCACATACTCTGGGACTTCTGTCACTGCTGTGGAGAACTGGTTCAATCTACAACCCCTCAAACTGAGAAGAACACGTTGGTCTTCTGTTTCTCTATAGGATAATTAATGGCAATATCGACTGTTCTTTGCTGTCACTGACTTCTCCAATCCAAGGGGAAAAAAAAAATTATGATTGTTTTGCCATTTGCAAAGTTACTTTCAATTAAATGTATCTGTCCTATGTAAATGATCGTTGCTATTAATAAGTAACAATAAACAAATACATAAATATACAATAAATGAGCCAAACCATCAAATAGCCATCAAATTGATTCTTGTTCAAGATTCTGTATTACTGTAATAGTACAAAATTATAAATTATACAAATTAACCCTTTGAGTGCCGCAGCGTCTACATAGTAGATGTTGTGAAATGTGCATAAATTGCCGGCATCTACCCAGTAGACAATTTGTATTTAATTAATATCACATATAATTCATTTTTGTTTCGACAAAAAACTTATTTCACGGCAATCTACAAGTTTCGAGCAATCGATTGTGATTGATTTTTATTGTTCACCGCCCCCTTGTAGTTATTTGCCATCAGAAAAAAAAAACAGATGATGCAATAGTTGGTCAGCTGCTACTTGTTGCCATTAACTACACAATTTTCGTTTGTTGTGTGTTTACATTGTGCTAGTTTCGTGTGTTTATGCTGAAAACTGTTGTTATTACTATTATGCAATAGTGTTCAGTAAAACTTACAATGCATTTATAAACTTCTTTTTTTGTGTTTAGTGACGTTTTTGTTATAACCTATATTCTTTTTGTGTAAATAAAAATAAAATTATAATATTATATGGAAAAAATATCTTGTTTTATAACACACAAACTAAAAAAAAATATTCAAATAGGTTGAATAGTTTTTTCCCCACACGCTTGCAAAACAGAAGGAAATCTCCGGCAATTTATGTTTATGACTTGGGAAAATATGCCGTGGCACTCAAAGGGTTAAGTTAACTCACTTTTTTTATAATCACTACAGTATACATTTTTTTACAAATCTATTTAACTACTATATACATACTGTGGTATTGGACATCAAAATTGTATAAAGTTGTTATTATTTTCGATATTTATCTAATATAAAACTCCACAAATAGTAACTACATACTTTTTTATTTAATAACGTAATAAAAATCTATGCTATTTTTAGTAATATTTACTTTATAACATACAATTTTTAAGAAGAAATACTTGAAAAATACTTGTAAAATCGAAGCATCAGTAAATTTTAAAACTTAACCAATTGTTGAATTAGATTATATATATATATATATATATATATATATATATATATATATATATATATTAAGAAATCCCGACATATTTACAATCCACAGAATATAGGTTAACTGATAAATTACCAATTTTATTTTACCTAGAGACATAAAAGCAACCCACTAAGGATATCCAAGACTAGTAGAATTAAGAGTCCATTGCAAAAATGTTTATTGAAACTAAAAATTTATCTATGATGTAGGTCTGCCAATAAGCATGTAGATAACAAGTTATGTCTTGCATGAAAAAAATTTTAAAACTCAATTTAAGAATTTCTTACAACATTGCAACATTCTTGAAGTCCCTGCACTTCACACAGCTTTCTGCCAAAAAATCTCCGTTACAATGCAATTAATCTGTTTAAAAAACTCTCTATGCACCTCAAAACAGAGTCAAACCATTTAAAATTTAGAAAAAGGCTTAAGTTATTTCTCCTTGAAAAATGTTTTTACAGCGTCCATAAATTCCTGACTGACGGCTAATTGCACAACAAGGTAGTTTTATAATATATCTTAAGAGTTCAAGTCGTTTTAGTTATTTTATTTATGATTGTAATCTGTTGTAAGAAGTTATCTGACATGACCAATGCATGTAATTGTGTTATTTTGGTTGAATAAAAAAATTATTGAGTTATCATTATCCAATCACTTTTCTGTGCTAAATTATACATAATTTTTAAAATATTTATGTACTATTAAAATAATAATAATAAATTTATTGTTTTTATGGACATCTCTCCTGATGTTAAGCAAAATGGCAATATAACATGTTGCACATGGTAGGCTATTATATGCAGCCCTTAATATTACACTTACAAATACATATAAAAAATAAGCTTAATACATGCAAAATCCAACGGTTCATGAGTTACCACACAATAAAAAGCAATAGTACAAAATAATAATATAGTATTACTTACATAGCCTTTTCCGCATTTCTTGCCTGAAACAAGGTGACAAATTTAATAATAAATATTTATTTGTCATACGCATATTTATAATCAATGACAATGTAATAATACAGCCCAGGCTATGGCAAAACACGACATTATTTTACATTTAAATTATCTTTTAATTATAACCTTTAATCTAAAAATGTACGTCTCACTAAAATTAGATTTAATGGCTCTTGTGCATTTATAATTCTAGATAAAATAAGTGAATTATCCAGTAATGTGTACATAATTAAAGATTAATTCAAAATGAACTAGGACGAGATGAATTAACTTTAAACAAATTCATTATAAAACAGTATTTATATACAAACATACATACATACACACATATATATATATATATATGTGTGTGTGTGTGTGCGCGTGCGCGTGCGTGCGTGTGTGCGTGTGTGTTCATAATTAAAGATTTATTTCAAATGAACTATTACCAGATGGATAAACAATGTTTACATTCACAAATACATACATACATATGTGTGTGTGTGTGTGTGTGTTTACACCCACATATACACATATGGTCGGAAGCCACTGCATTGAAATCATACATGAGACAAATGGCCGCTGTCTTTCGAAGGACAGCTATGCGGTAGCCAGGGCGTTTCATGAAGTATTGTGATGCCGTCTGTGTCATCTCTAACACCAATCCACTAAATGACAAGAGGAACTGGCGCAGATTCACAGGTGAAAATATGAAGGCCAAACACTACTGAAGGCCAGACTGCTACAATAGCACTTTGGCAAAGGCTTTGGGATGAATCCAGCAAATGACAATGGACTTATCAGCTCATCCCAGATATTATGGTGTGGTCATTGATAAAGCACGGAAAGGTAAACTATTGCTTAACACAATTCCTGACAGGACAGGAACGTAGAAGACGTGGAGAATGTATTCTTTCAATGTCCATGTTTTTGAGGGGTACCGGAGACCCTGCAACAATATCTTGAACAGGAACTGACCTCACAGAACATCATTGGGGAAATGCTGGCAAATAAGTCCATCTAGAAAGCAATGTCAGAATTTGTAGTAAGAGTAGTAGTAAAGTTATGAGAAGCAGAGAAAAGGAGGAGCCACCTGGAGGATTAAACAACCTGAAGGAATAGACAATGGTCAATAAATAACCAGTCCGCCCCGTGAAGTAATGCCTGACGGCAGTCCCACAAGGGTGTTTGGATGAAGAGCAAGTGCTTTTGGTGGTGGTTTTAGTGGGTATATACTTCTTAAGAGTAAGAACCCTACACTCTGGGAAGTGATGGTTCCCTACCCCAGGTGTTCTATCAAAGATTTCCCCACCTATTTTGTTTCTGAAAAAAGAATAAAATAACATACACATACTTATACGTACATGAATAAATACGCACATACACATATACATTGTTTTTCAAAGTGAGATTAAGAATTTGTTGTGTAATCGTGTGTTATTTTTAATCAAGAAAAGCTATTTTTATGTGATCACTTTTAAGTACACCGGAAACAAGATTTCCATTCTTAACCTCCTGCTATTTATTGAACAAAGCAATAAAAGGATTTAGTGTATGAAAATGACACTTTTAGAACATTGAAAGTGGAAGTACTTTTCTTGAATGATGGCAGGAATTTATGGTTAGGTGAATTTACAATATTTGTTTGTCTTTTCAAGTTGCATTTCCTATAAAGCAGTAATTTCTGAAGGCATACATTAACAAACCATTTTTTCTCTCTCTTAGGACAAGAAGCTAATAAATTACACTTAGTCCTAAGAACCTTAGTCCTGCATCTCCAGCCCCCCCATTCAAAGCAGGCAAGGGGTGGCACACCCTTGAATTATAAACAGGTTTATACAATTATAAAATCTTCTCTATACAATACAATTATTGGGTACTACTAAGTCCTTTTCTAATATTGTTATTAGGCTATACATAAGTATGTATTATAATTATAAAAAGTTATAGATAACATTTACAAGCACTCACATAACCTGAATTTGGGTTCCATCTCAAAGGATGTTTTTCTTTTTTTTCCGAAGCCAACACTATAAATGTCCCTGGCCATCAGTGCGGGCTTCAGTGGCCCCGCATTTCTGGTGAAAACAGAAAAACATTCACTGAGTAGTACCCAAAATGAAGCTCAGATCACTTGAGCGCTTGTAAAGATTATCTTTAACTTTGGTACTATTAATAACATATTTACGATAACCTATTTTAAACTTACTTATATTACAGAATAACATTCTATAGTATGATATTTCCATTCCTACTATCATAGCTTGCACGTAATAGCCTCGGCTATTACTGGTTACTGAGTAACCTAAAACCAGAACGTTGTCATGAGAACACCAAAACATTCAGTCAAGCTATTACTGAAATAAAAGTATCCCAGTAATAGGTTATCAATGAACAACCTGTTACTGACACTAATACTGCTCATCTGTAATGGCCGCGAATATATGGTTATGTACATGTTTTAGTTGTGTCACAAGGTGTCAGACACTTTTATCTTTCAATGTTACACTGTTTTGTTTGTTATATTTTACATATATAAGTTAGCAATAGTTTTTTATTCCCCATAACATAATTACCTTTTATACTCTAATTTGAAATACCTATAATGTAATTTGGTTTAAGTAATTATATTGAGAATTTTTAACTCATGAATATCGATCATTCACGTGTTGGACGTTTTTTTATTGCAACCTTAATTGTAAATAACTGTGATTATAGCCTAGAATGTTTGGTGTTTGGACCCGGTTTTTTTATATCGATATTGACAAACGATATTACTTAATTATAATTTATTGATATTATACCAATTATTAAACCAATCGACACTGATCTTGAATGATAACTAAACTGCATAAATACTTCTTCATATAATAAACGTATCATCTTTTAAAGACAATAATAGACATTCAAAAGCTCGTGGACGACTGTGAAATGAAGTTTAAAAAGAGGCATATCAGCCGACCTGACTCCAGACCATTCTGTTATTGAACAGAAGTATAGTTTTCTAGAGAGGATGCTTTTAATAACTTCTTGAAAGTGATATATCATTCCTACCCAGGAGAATACATACAAATAGCTAGCACATTTTGTATTTTCTGTTACACATGTTTGTTTATTGTTATCATTTCGTTATTATTTATGACTTTTTCCTATTTCCAGTTCTAACTGCTTGTTAGATCGTTATTGCTCCTTTTTATTTATGAGATTGTCACTATGTGTATTATATTAATTATTTTAATTTCAAATATGATTTTTATTATTAATATGGATAGCCTATGATTGGTATACTCTTATTAGATATATACATTTCAAGTATCGATGATTACACTAATCGATATAAAAACCGAGTCCGCTTATTGTACTCTACCTGAATGTTTCTTTGTTCAATAGTTTAGATATTTCTAATTGATAACTTGGTTCCCAGAATCCATTGTGGTGGTGGCCACTTACTACAGCAGCACTAAAATGTAAAGTGCAGATTTTATAGACCAATGAATTGGTTATGATTAATTAAGCTCACTTGTATTCAATCATTGGGCAGAGTATGATAAGCAGAACCAGTTTTTATACTGCTTATTACAATCATTGATGATTTATAAATCAAATAAGAAAACTATCAATCAATATCAACGTATCTAAAATCTAAAAGTCACATGTTTCATTTAATAGAAATAGTTTGAACAATGACTTGATGTCATAAACAATAAGGGAACCATAACCATTAATCAAACGATACAATTAGGATAGGTGGCAGGAAAAATGTCATTTAAATAATAAAGAAAAGGTTAACAACAAAACAAACATCTTGAAACCGAGTAAATCATCTTTAAGTGTTATTTTGATTAGTTTTCTAGGGGAGACTTTAATAAGTAGCCTACACTCATTGTTCAGTTGCTTGTATTGCGATATATCCTTCAACTTCGATATGTAAAAATTGTACACAATAAAGTTTTAATAAATTACCGTAACAAGAAGAATCTCGTACATTACAATTTTTAAAAACATAAATTTAACACCAACATTACAAAACAACAAAACCAACTATGGCCTAGACTTACTATCAAAGAAACCTTACAATTTTTATAACTTGCCCAGCTTGATCAATGAGTAAAAGCTTTTGTGAAATGAAGGAAAGAATTCTCCCCATAGGTTACCAGGAACCAAACCTAAATGTTGAAGCGACTTAAACAAATCTTATCACTTGTCAGAAATATCTCAGATATTCCTCATGTATGTCACCATTTTCAAAGTCTCAAAATATTAGTTACTTGTTGTTTATTTTCTACATCAAAATTACTATAACTAATAAGTTGGAAGCATGTACTAAGCATAAATTTTATTGTCAAATTATATCTTTGAATAAGAGACCGAACCATTCGATAAAAACAACCGAATAACGAGTGAAGACCACTTATTAAAGTCTACCCGTTTTCTGAAGTTAAATATAGTTTTTTATAACAAAAAAATGTTATTTATAGAAGAAATTGTGTTCACAATATGAAAATGTTTATAAGTTGGTACAGATGATTTAGTTATTATTCAAATAACTTACATTGGTTGATTATATTTATGTGTATAATAATTAAATATTGTTTGATAATTTCAATATAAAAAACTGGGTCCCTCTGCTTATCATACTCTATCCCAATCATTTAATGACAATCACTATACGTATCTTCCCTTAAAATCAGATTTTTTATGTTTAAAATTTACAAAACTGGTTTAAGGTACTGATGTAGAATAAGGTTAACAAGTAACAATTAGGCTAGGATTCTCACCATTTGAAGAGATGTAATTAACACCTATTTTCTGAGAAACAGAAGTTTTAATTTCCTACGTGTAGTTCTAATATTTTTTTTCCACTAATGAGTAATAATACTTCCGATTAGTAAAATAAATAACATAACCTCTTCTAAGGAAAAATGAATACAACACAAATGTTTTTTGTAACAAACGACAACCACTAATAGTGATATGTTGTGGGGAGGGGATCTGAGTGTCTTATTAGGCATTACGTACAGTTGACAATTTACAAGCCATAGAGTAAAAGAATTAGTTACAAGTCTCATGACAGCTAATTGCTTAGATAATCTTTAATTTCAAACTTTGTAAATATAAGGATATAACTGTTTTGTACCCAAAATATTTTCGCTTTGTTGAAAGATAGCATGAAATCTATATCGAACTTAAAAAATAAGTATTCAAATATTCATAGTAAAGACTAGTCATAGAAATATCTTATAATTTCAAATTTTTTAATGCATATCCGAAAATTAATGTACAATATCTTCAGTAGCTTAGTTATGCCTTATAACTTTAAACGTACCCTAAGGCCAATAGTGCCTTCAATTGTCTAAAATACTAATTAATAAGTAACCAGGAATTGTATGTGCCTCTGGTCATCAGTGAGGGTTTTAGGGGAACCATCGGCGACACCCCCATTTCTGGCAAAAACAGGAAAAACCCATCGAGATAGTACCCAAATTCAAGCTCAGATCACGTGAGCGCTCGTAAAGGTTATCTTTAAATTTGGTACTACTAGTAACATATTTCTGATTATCTAATCTATACCTAATTATATTGCGTAATAACAAGAAGTACTTAAAGACAAAGTGGCCTACTTCTTGCCGACATAGCTTCCTTTCTGGCGACAAAAAACAAGAACCGATCGTCAAAATAATATTTAACTTTCATAGCAAGTCAAATAAAGTATGTTCTTTCTAATAATGTAGTTTTTTGGGTTCATGGTAAGAGAAACTGTTCCCAAAATAGTAGTAAAGTGATAATACCAAAGTACAGGAATCATATAAAGGTTTGGTCGATTATAATATTGTTAGTTATATTAGATGTCATTTTTCGAAAAAGGGGTGGCACAGATAGGTTAAAATAAATTATATACAAATACATATAAATACTTACAAACAGCTGTTTTAGGAACGTTTAAACTTAGCTTCTGATGTGTTATACGAAGGATAGATATTTCATAAGAGATAGTCTATACATTTTAGTTTGCTTACATGGTTTACATATATGGACATAGTAACATGTATTTCATAATTTTTAAATCGAAATTGAAATTATCTGAACAAACCACTTCCAATCAAAATTTCTAGTTTGACATTGTTTAACTCATCATTTTTCTAGAAGCTTCTCAATTTTCCTTATCTGAAAATAAATAAAAATTTATATGCTTTATAAAAACAGCTTAGCTTAAGCAATAATACATTGTTGTTGGAAATATATTCTGCAATATTGCTATATGTATACTATATTACATTAATGAATTTATTCCAAACGCTATAATAATAGATTTTGTGGCTTGGTGTAACAATAATAAAACTTCTTACATGACAAATATTTATGTTAATACAAAAAGTGTTACAAAAAATCCAGATAATAATAAAAATATCTAGATTTATATTGTATTAGATCTATACACCCTCGATTATAATTATTTTAAGTAATAAAACATCGTTTAGAAAAAAACGAGATTCCACTCAACAAAGCGGGGGCAATTTGAGTTTGCTGTAGCCAACTAACATTTATGAATGCAAGTTTTGTATGTTAAGTAAAAAAGTATATGCAATTACATTTCCGTTAATTAAAATACTAAGAAAAGTAGTTATGAAACGTATAATCAAAATTAATTGTTTTGAAGCATCCTTTGACTATACACAAAAACGAGATTAAAGTTTTGCCTATTAAGGGGGGGTCCGTACCAAAAATTTCATTTTTTTGAGTTTTTTGGTTTTTTTTAGTTTTATATTCTTCAGAACCTCACCTTTTCAAAGATGTGCTTATTTTCTTTCTATCTTTATTAGAAGTTATTGAAAAGAAAGTTTTTCGAAAGCATTGCAACCAATTTATGGTGAAAGAGGCAGCCCCGCTGGTGGCCCACCGCTTTAATCATATTCATACATACTACTACTATTCTTGTTTCCTTATTGTTATGTTATGTTCATTTGCCAAAAGCTGTTATGCTTGCTATCAAGCCAATATTTAGGGATTTGGCTGATCCTGAGCTTTTGCAAAAATGTGTGAAGGGAAAAACACAAAACCCAAACGAATCATTGAACAATGTGATTTGGTCTGTAATACCAAAAAGGGTTTTTGTTAGCCTACCAGTGCTAAAATATTGGACTTATTTAGCTATAAGCACATTTAATAATGGCCTGATAAGTAGAGTACAAATAATGGATGAGCTTAAACTTTCTCCTGGTAAAAATTTGGTTGCTGCAATGAAAAGCCTTGAGAATAAGCGACTCAAGAAAGCCGAATTAGCTGCAAATGAGCTTGAGAAGAAAATCAGGAAGGCTAAGGCATTGAAGAAAAGAAAGTTAGAGGACCAATTTGAGCAGGATGAAGCAGACAAACCAGCCTACAGCACTGGCAGCTACTGATGTTACCAAGTTCACTGTAGGTTAGTACAACGATTTTTTCAATCGCGTTTTCCCAAAATTTGTATTTTCTAACTTTGATGTAAGTTTTCTCAGGACCTGTTAAAGATATCTTTATGAAATTTTCACTGTGTGTTTGTTTTAGTATTTACTAGTCACTAACACAAGGATTTTGTAAAATTTTAATTTTTGGGCTTATAAAAATTAAATTTCTGAATTAAAAACTTGAAATTTAACACAATTTTTTAAAAAATTTGTAGAAAAATTAAAATACAAAATAAACAAAAATCCTTGTGTCAGTGACTAGAGTATTACATGATTAATAAAATAAAATAAAACATTTCAGTGTAGGTTCAACACAGCTCTATAAAAATTACATATAATTAACATTACGGAGATAGGCGAACAGACCCCCCTTAACAAAAAATAAGTTTATTTAAACTATCACATAAAGTAAGTATTTATGTAAAATACCCTTTTCTTGAGGTTTCTTAAAAAGATGAAAGAAGCACCTCTTTGCTGATTTATCAGACTAGGAACATAACCTCGCATTACATCTCTTAACTTTTAATGGCTCTTTAACATATTTTAGTAAAACAATATTGTATTTGTTTTAGCTATTTCAGTCAAAATTTAGTTAATTTTTGTACTCTTTACGAACGTTTATTTAACTTAATGTAGCAAAATATATTTTTAACAGATTTAATATATTTTAAGCAAATTAAAGATGAAAATTTGAAATTGACATAATGTAAACATCTTTGAATAATTGTAAATAGGACTATTCTTCGTAAATTATAACAGCTGATGTTACCTACTGAGAAACGACATAATATCCAACTAGCGCCTATAAACGAAGAAGAAGATATGAATTATGGCACTTGTCACCATAATTTTGTGAGTTAACCGGACCTATCCTTTATCAGTTATTCAAATTACTGTCATGATCCTGTAATTTCTTTTATCTCTTTAAAGCCTCAGCCCTCGGCTATGCTGGCTTGTTTTAATACACTGTGGCTGCTATTCCTGTATGAATGGACCTCCCCGGGATTTGTACCCGTGATCTCTTAGTTAGAGAGCCATGACTATATCCACTAGTCTACGGAGGAGGACTACCTGTAATTCATATTTACAAGGTATTACTACAGTCTAGCCCGAAGGAGATACCTGGATAGCCTCGTTAAACATTTATATGATCGTTAAAAGTTGCTTATGAATAAATTGTAGCACTATAAGGAAAACAAAATACAAATCTTTGAAAAATAAGTTATTACTCTTCCCTAAGCTTGTGTTTTATTCGGCGACTGTATTTTGTTATCTTATTTATTGTGATCTAAATGTCTGTAACTAAGATAATGTTTTGTATATACTGAATTAAGCATGCATTTACGTATCTCCTTTAATGACTAGCACAAAATCGGTAAACATGTTTATAATCTGTTATTGCTTTATTTATTAATAAAAAGTTACATTACCGTTAATAAGTTACAGTACCTACTTTCATCTCCCGTTGTTCTTGGAGATTTTTGGAATATAACTTTTCTTTACACAAGTTTCCCGCATTGAAACGTTTAATTAAGACAAGCAGGTTATCAAATTTGAAATGATAAATGTATTTATTATCTGTAGGCCGAAATGTCAATATAAAACACAGATGGACATAAATGAATATTATTTAGAACGTCTTAGTTAGTGTGATAGCCTTGATTTTGACATCTTTTGGAGGTTTCATTATCAAGGGTAGTAGATATTAACTGCTTTGCTTTTTGGGTGGATTATTGTTAATAATTTTCACTGGGTGCATAGTAATTTACGCTGTAATATTTTAAACAGTTTTTATAACACAGTAGATTATTTAAAATTTTAATATGTAAGCTCTATTTATTTTTATACTGGCTTGTAAAAGTACTCCAAATCATTTGGACCAGTTTAGAACGGTAGCAAAGAGAATGTTTACGTTATTGATTAGGAAATAAATAAATTCCTTAATTTAATTAATGCATTTTTATTAAACTGCCTTCAGTTAGTATTTGAAACAGTTTGTTGCCATCGCTTAAAATCTATTATTACGTCTAATTTTGTGATATTTTTTAATTAATTGAAAATGCTGAAATTTAATCACCCGCCATTTTTCTGTACCGGCAAGTTACATCCTAGAACTTACAAAACCTATGGAGAGTACACATATTTGAAGTGGATTTCAAAATTAAGAGTTTTCTTAAAAAAAAAAACAAACAAATGTGGTAATAAAATAAAAGATAATTATTAGTTGATTGTAGTGGTTTTCACATGACACGAAGTACTCTAAAGACACTCAGTTCTGTTTATTATGTTTCTTTCCAGTAACCAATCACGATTAAGCGCGGATAAACCCCAAAGGGTTTAGACCAATCGGAAACCTTGATTTTAAAATTGAACTTCTTTGTCTGTGAGGTGCTGGGTCGACTGCTAACGTATTGAAGATCGTGTTTTAACTGTTAATTTTATGATTTAGAGTTAAGTTTACTAGGTAATGTGACAAGTTAAATGTAAAAATTTCATAGAGTGTAATTTATATTTTTAAAGTGTATAAATAGTTTAGATTTGTTTCTATCGTAAGTTTCTTAACCTCCTTTCCTATAACATGGCCATAATCATTTAGTGATTATTTGTGTTCGCTTTGTATTTGTAAGTATCAGATTTAAAAAGTTATTTTTAGAGATGATACATCTATATCTTTCTTTTTAAAAAGTTAGGCTATTTTGAAAATAGTATTTTTATAAAGTGAGTTGTTTACATTGTCGGCTACTTGAGGCGGGAACAGCTTCAAGGTCATTGACAGCGATTTCTAAACTTTGTTACTTAATTTGAATGGTTGCTAGGATACAGTTGTGATTGTTTATATTTAGTAGTGCAGTCATAAATAATATATATAAATTAACTACATTTTCCTATGTCAAGCCTTATAATACTTCTCTTCTACTCCTTATAAATGGGATTGTTTACAATCATGTACTTGATAAGCCCCAAGTAACTTAAATTCTTTTTGTTACTAGCTTTGTGTTTAGTTTTTAAGACTAATTTAAATTTTAAAATAAAATTATTTCCTTGCTATAATGTTTTACTATAGGCTATTGTAAATAGATATGTTAGAGAAGGATGGTTTGCCAGTTTTACTAAGAGCCAAATTTTAGTTGAGATCATAGACCTGTGTTATATTTGCATACTTGATAATGAGTATTTTCAGTGTATCCTTATTAAATGTAGGAATAAAGTTTTAGTTTGATTTGCATTTCATAGTCATTTGATGATGAGCAATCTAGATTAGTAAAAATAATTTGGTAAAAGTAAAGAGTGGTAAATTTATATATAGCCTAATAGATCATTAGTTAGGCTATGCCACAAGAAACATTTCATTCTAAGGCTTATAATCCTAATTTGTACATTACATTTATAATGATTTCAGGTTTAATTGTATTATTACGAAATATGTACTAAAAGTTTCTTAATTAAATATAGCCTAACACATTTTTGTTTCTATCGAGTGTATCGGGTAGAGTACGATAAGCGGACCCGGATTTTTATATCAATTAGTACAATCATCGATACTTAATATTAATTTATTTGATGTGTGTTTATAAATCATTCCAACATATCTATAGCCATAATCAATCATATTTTTAATAAAAATAACTAATATAATGCATATAGTGATAATGGTATAAATAATAAATGAGCTATAATGATCAAAGAAACTATTAGAACTGGAAATAGTAAAAACTCATAAATAATAATGTTATGACAACAACATAAAAAACATTTATAACAGGAAATACAAAATATACTTAATTATTTATATGTTTTCTCATGTGTAGCAATGATTAACCGTTTTCGAGAAGTGGTTAAGGCATCTTCTCTAGAAAGTCATACTTCTCTTCTGCATGAATACTCACAGAAATGATCTGCAAGCAGGTCGGCTGATATGCCACTTTTAAACTTTCGTTTCACAGTCCTCCATGAGCTTTCGACTGTCTGTTATTATCTATAAAATAAAATACGCATATTATACAAAAAAGTGTTTATAGTTGATACACGTTAGTTATTGTTTAAATTAAACATAAAATTTTAGTATCGAAAGTTGTAATTAAGTAATATTGTTTGTCAATATCAATATAAAAAAAACCAGGTCCGCTTATATCGTACCCTACCCAATGTATCGATTGTTTCTATAAAATGAGTAATTTGATAGTACAATTCATTTAACTTAACATATGACTTCAACATATTGATAAATTATAATAATGTTAATGTAAACAATAAACAGCGGGTAATATATATATTTTTTGGACATTCCAAAAATGGCGATGAGTATGAGATTGAAAGTTATTGGCGAGCGGTCATAGAAGTTGAGGAGTGGAATACTGGCATACTATCTTTGTAATTATTTTTACCACAGAGAAATGCGCCTGTCAGGTAAGAATCCTTTCCTCCATTTTACAAAAGCGGTTGCTCATAGCTATCTGGATATTGTAAAGTATCTCTTAACATGTGATCCAGGTTTAAATGTTAGTTGGTTTTGTTATTTTTAATGTTACTGTTAAGTTATTTTTTTGTTGTAATGTGTTATTCATGTAAAGTATATTAATTCTTGTTGTATGATTATTATATAATATCGAAGTTGGGTAATTAATGAATCGTTCAATAGTGACAATCGATTAACAAGTGTAGGGCGCTTATTAAAAGCCTCACCCAATTCTCAAATAGTAAAATTTCAATAACTTGTTTGTATGTTGTTTTTAGGGTACAGTACAATGGATCTTTACTTAATCAATGGGCATGATGGTATCTCATTACCTGAAATGATTGACTGGGATATTAAATTGTGTGATTCTGAAATAAGTGAAGAGGTTGGAATAAGCAATTTTGTGGGTAAGTATATTTATTCACTGTAAACACCATTTTACAACAGATAATAATGAACAAGATTGCAATACGTAAAGAAATTTTATAAAATTTAAACAGAAAGTTCAACTGCAACAAGTAACAATTATAGTCAGCATCAACCACCAGTATCCAGCACCAACTCAAAGAAGTGGAATAAATGGACTACACAATATAAAAAAAAAACTAATAAAAACAACAAAGCCATAATAAAAGAAGACTATATATGGGATTGGTTATACCTACCAAGACAAGATAAAATGTAAAATGTAATATATTTCTGCCTTTTGATTAACAGGCTATTAAAAACCCACAAAAAGGCAGATTTGGGTCATGTCTCAGAATTTTCTAAACAACGTATTTAAAAAGTTATTAAAGCTTGAGCTAAAATTTTTGGAATTTGAAATGCTCTTTAATATGATATGTCACATGATTATGTTTTGTTTATTTTGAATTTGTTTGAATCCTCCCAAAAACAGGTTTTCAAAAATCAAAATCACATCATCATTTTTTTGAAAAAAAAACTTCACACTACATCTGATGCTACATTTCAAAATGGGTTCTTATTAAAAAAATATTGTTTTACTGGCCTAAACACTGGTTTGGAGATTGCTATGTGCATTAAGTAAGGTACTTTGCTCTGCAATCAGTTAGGTGTTAAATTATTTCCCTTTGATAGTAAAATTTTTTATTCCTAATTTGGTTAATACTCTAAAATTATATATGGAAACATTTTTAGTTTAACTGTTAAGAAGTTTTAGATTAAGTTCTAGATATATTCGGGCTGTAACCAGGGCTGCCACCAACAATGAGAATCTGCAAGCGTACATTATATATGCATTACATGTTCCGGAAAAACATGTATGGATTATGTGTGAATTTTTTTAATGTCCCTGCAGTTTTGACCAGGAATGAATAAACTCCGATACTCAGTACCGTGGCTCTTTTCACTTGATTTCGATACCAACAGAAGTGCTTGAAATACACTTGAAAAATTACGATTTCACTTTATTATAACCAGTGATGTGTTGAAGCTGACTGTCGAATCTTAAGTCTATTCGTGGACGACAGCTGATTGGTAGTACGCAAATTATCGATTGGCAACACATTTTTGTACTTTATGTATGAAAAATGTAAATAGATAACCAAATTAACAAATTACTGTAGTTTGACAAATAATATTTTTGTTATAATTTGTATATCCTATATCTATTTTTGTGTGTTGCGCATGATACTTATATGTGATGTATCTAAAATAGTGACATAAATCTATCATTATTGTGTCAATGAGCTGATTCTGTTTAGTTTTAACTGAGGACTACAAAAAAAGCTGAATGAGGTAAAACAGCATCTGGTTGCTGTCAAAGAGTAGCCACCTTAAAAGATTAAGGTTTTCACATGTTCTTACTGTAGTTGCAGTCAGAATGCTTTTAAAACAATTTTATATTCAAATTGAATATTCAGAATCGATTCCAAAATTACTTATAATATTATTATTATATACTTGTTGAGCTTTTTTATTTTATAAGCTCATTATTTTAATAGTTGCGTAATTTTATGTGCAATGAATTTATTGTACGAGGGCTATTCGGATAGAAGATTATGTTTTGATACAAACAAAAATCAAAGAACAAGATAAAATTGTATTATATACATTTGAAAGTGACACTAAAATACTATTTGTCAACATAGTCACCATACAAATTTAGGCACTTACTATAGCGGCGAACTAGTATTGAAATTCCAGCGTTATAAAATTCTGCCACCTGAGACTTCAAGACGTAGTCACACCATCTAGCAGTTCCATGTAGTCAGTGAAGTGCTGTGTCGCAAGCCAGATCTCAAATCAAATCAAAAAAATCTTTATTCATCAGATATATACACTAAGTATACAATTGAATAGTGTCCAAAGACTCGCAGTCTGTACATCTTAAAACTACTAATATAAGTACATCTAAATCTACGATCTACGAGGAGGTGGAAAAGTACTCCTCCAGAGAATACAATGCCTTGTTTATCAAAAACCATTTAACTGTGTTTTTGAATATTCTCAGATTAGTTAAATTTTTTATACTAGTGGGTAGATGTTTAAAAAATTTCAGCCCCATGTATGATGGTTTTTTTCTCATAATACTTTAAATTGTGATGAGTTGTTACAATGTATTTTTTATTTCTGGTGTTGTATGGATGAGGTTCAAGATTTAATTCATTACTTATTTGATTATTTTTTGCAATTAGAATCGTGTCAAAAATATATTGGCCATATATTGTTAGAATTTTAATTCTTTAAATTTCTCCTTTACTGTTTCATTGTAATCTAGTCTCAATATAATTCTAATTGCCCTTTTTTGTAGTTTAAGAATTTTATCCATATTTGTTTTTGTCGTTGCACCAATGAGACATATTCCAAAAGATAAATGAGAGTGGAAATTTGCAAAATATATATATATTTCTTAGTGTTTTTTGGTTACAAAAAAACGACATCCTATAAAGAGAAAATATCTCCGAGCTTTTATCCACATGTTTGTCCCAGCTTAAATGTTGATCTATTGTTAGGCCGAGAAATTGTATGCTTTTTTTACTCTCAATTTCTTCTGAGTTGTACGTAATTAATGGTTCGGATATCTGTTTGTTGTTGTGTGTTTTAAATCTTACAAAGTTAGTTTTTTGAGCATTTAACATTAAGTTGTGCTGCATAAAGAAAGTTCCAATATTTTCTAATTCAATGAAACTTATTATCTCAACCTGTTCAACAGTATTGGCTGCTACTTTAAGATTTGAGTCGTCTGCATAAAGACACAGATTATTTTGGGGTGCACGTGTGAGTGCGCTCCCTACATCATTTATATAGCATAGGAACAGAAGAGGGTCCAAAATCGATCCCTGAGGGACACCATATCTAATCATTTCAGTTTCTGAAGAAACCTTTAAGACTCTATTTTCATGCGTTCTATGGGTAATTTCTACAAATTGGCATCTATTGTAAATGTACGATTGAAACCACTTAATTGCATTTTTTTGTATTCCTAATGATTGTAATTTAGTTATCAGGTGAGAATGGCTTACACTATCGAATGCCTTAGATAGGTCCATAAAGATTCCTGCTGTATACTCACCTTTGTCTACTGATTCAATTATAGACTCAACAAAAGATACAGCAGCGGTTATTACTGATTTTTGTGGTCTAAAACCGTGCTGAATATTAGTTAGTAATTTAGAATCCTCTAGGTATGTTATTAATTGTTTGTTAACTATTTTCTCATAAATTTTTGAAATTATCGGAAGAAGGGAAATTGGGCGATAGTTTGACACAGTTTCTGGACAGTTTTTCTTATGGATTGGTATGATTTTTGATCTTTTAAGCTGATTTGGGAAAATCCCTGAAACAAATGATAAATTTATTAAGTGGCTTAAAATTTGGATTAAATACTGTTTGATATTTTTGATCACTTTTATAGGGATTTCATCATATCCGGCAGAGTTTTTGTTCTTTATTGAGTTTATGGTTTTTTCCACCTCCTCTGCATCAATAAATTTAAAGTTAAAACCTTTTCTAATACATTGTGCCTGTTCCTTTTCGCTAACTTCTGTATTTTGACAATTAAATTCACCGATCCCCTGAACTACATGTACAAAGTATTTATTAAATACATTAGATACAGTTTTAGGACTATACCAACTTTTATTTCCCTCTTGCAAGGAGATGTTTTTAATTTCATTCTGATTTTTTTGCCCAACTTCAGAGTTAATAAGTGCCCACACTGTTTTTTGTATATTTGTAGATTTTTCTATTCTATTTTCAAAATAATCGGTTTTAGCTTGTGTTAATTTTATTTTATACTCACATTTTCTTTGTTTCAAGTCTTTATTTAAAAGAGCATTTGTCTTTCCTCTAGTTTTTTTTAGCCAATTGTATTAGTTCTTTTTTGTCATTTTTAAGATCTTCTGAAATCCAATTTTGTTTACAAATTTTTTCAGTAACTAAGGTTTTAGGAAAAGAAATATCAAAATAATATTGTAAAGTATTATGAAACTCGTCATATTTTTTTTCAACAGAGGCCATGTAAACGTTCTCCCAAGCTTCATTTTCTAGGAGCCTATTAAATTCACTCATGTTTTGGGCTGAAAACTTGCGTATTTCGCGCTTTATAGGTAATTTTTTTCAAACTTTTACCTTTGGATTGTGAATATGCAGCAATTGTCCGTCATGATCTGAGAGACAGATTATTACCCCCTCTACAGTTAGTAAGGAATCATGACAGTTTTTTACTATGAAATTATCAATTGCTGATGCAGAATTTTCTGTTACTCTTGTCGGAAAATTGATAAGATACCTCATGTTGTGACTTTTTAATATATTTTTGAATAATTTGAGTTCATGATCATTTTTTAAAACATTTATGTTAACATCTCCCCCTATAACTATATGATCAAATTGTTTAAAAAAATAGTCAACTAATATGCTTAACCTATCTAAAAATACTACACAGTCTGACCTAGGCGATCTATATACCCCTATAGCCAACATTTTAAAGGAACCAACTCTAGATCTTCATTGCTGGAAACAGGTGGTAGTCGCTGGGAACAAGGTCAGGACCTTAATGGTCTCTCTCTCTCTCTCTTCCTTTGTCATACACAGGCGATGATTAATTTTTATTTTATATTGTACTTTGTGCAGTTATTTTTAATATATATATATATATATATATATATATATATATATATATATATATTAAAACAAACAAACAATATTCTAAGAACGGCACACAAAATTCTTGAATCTTCACCAATTACTAAAAACTTATTTTCAAAACCACCCAGGCTAGTGTTTCGTAGAAATACTAACCTGAAAAATCTTCCGGTACGGCCCAAATTGCCACCTTCTGACATTCAAAATTCAGAAAAGAAGAAAAGTTTTAAGTGTCAACCCTTTAAAGACAAATGATGTAATACTTGCAAAATTATAAAATCGTCCAATTTTTTTACCAGTAGTAAAACAAAGAAAACTTACTACCCTATTAGAGGAGAAATTAATTGCAAAAGTAAAACTGTAATTTATCAATTAACATGTAAAAATTGTGCAATGGATTATGTTGGATTGACAACAAATCTAATGCACATAAGAATGAATAATCATCGTTGTTCGTCTAAAAAACAGGATGAAAAATTGGTTTCACAACACACATTAGGCCACCAACAAAATTTTGAACAATGTTATTCACTGAAAGGTATTTGTAAAGTACCCGAAGATGGAAACAAAATTTACTTAGAAAATTTAGAACAGGCACATCAGTTAATATTAAAATCAAAAGTACCCTTTGGTATGAATAAAAGATGAAATGATAAATTGTTTTTATTATGTATTATTTTTTCTAAATTCTTTCTCTGTTCATGATATTTCTCTTTGGTGTTGATCACATGTTCAACAATTCCTGTTTATTAATGTAAATTTTTATTTATTTACTTTTTTAAATTTTGTTTGCTGTGTTATTTTTTTATTATACCTTTTTGAAAACGGCAAAGCCGAAATATTAAAGGAAATTTTATACCAAGAAGTCCAATAATACATAATATAAATATATACATATACATACATATATAAACTACATGTGGTTTTATTTCTCAAAGTTGTTTAAGGTGAATAATGGTGGTTCGGACTCATTCAAATATTGGTATTGTAAAAATACAAATATATCCTCATTTACTTTTTTAGTAAATGAAATATACTATGGAATTCTATTTTATAATTTGTATTATATCAAAATAGAAAGTAGAGGATATGACTTAGTTTTAAAAATATTGCCATAACCTGGCTTCTGCAAATTTCTTAGTAATAACGCATTTTTCTAAAGATTTGTTTTTTTTCCAAATAATAAACAGAGTTAAAAGTGGACTTCAGATGACAATATCTCCGATTTATTTTTTGGGTGTTTAGATCCAATCTTGTGTTCTAGAAAAATCATTGTCACGTATTGAAAGTGTCCTGCAAATATCTAACCTAGAATACTGGACTGCAGCCTGCCTCAAGCAACGCTTGTGTCAGTAGTTTGTTCTTTTTATTTTTCTGGATTGGATATATGTATTTTCCAAACATCACAGAAAGTAAGATTATTAGGTACAAACAATGTTACATCAATACATTGAAAGACATTATTATTTTTTTTAATGAGAGAACGAGCTAAAAATTCTGCATGTAGTCCTAAAAGGGCCTATTTATTTTTAACCTTCAAATCTGAGATTTCTGCAAAAACCAGTTAGAATTGTGGACTTCAATTCTCTTATGTTCTTTGGGCTCAAAAGATAAGCTTCTAGGAATTGTTCATGGATTTACAAATAATGGGACAGTTAAGCACATATGGATGTGCTCCGCTGATTCTTATTACAAATGAGTTCTAGTTTAACACATTCGCTGCGGCAAAAAGCATAATTAGGGTTACCAGATGCTGAAAAATTGTTATGTAGAAAAAACTTTCCTTGTACGGTGGAAAGGCAGGATTGAAGATCTAAATGACGTTTCCGGCCGAGTTTCCTGGAACTGTGACGTCACAATTTTCAGCCCCTACTGGGGCCGGCCACATATTGTGTTGGTCCTGTACTGTCGAAAGTTGTTGTTATGAGCGTTCTGCTGCTGATATCACTTACTTGTTTCACTGAAAGTCCATATACACTGAATGTCCTTGCCCCAAATAATCCTTCAAAAGGTGTAAGACAACCTTCTCCATATGCCCTACACCATCTACTGTAGTATCTGATTTGCACGTGTACATGAGGAATCTAAGAATAAATCCCTGATGCTCTGTAAAAGTGTACAATTTGACACCAAACTTGTGCCTTTTGCCCTTGATGTACTGACGGAAGTGTAATCTTCCTCTCCACAGTACCATAGCTTCATCGAGAGATTTTGAGGGTAGTAAACATTTCACATTTTGTCGTTGAAGTAACCTACAACGAACTTAATTTTTTCTATGGAGTTTGCAGTACCGGGGTCAAGAGCATTGTTGTTTGTTTTGCAAAAATCCAAACAACGCATAATGGACAAGAATCTGTCCCTCGACATAAAATTACTAAAACACTTGAAATTGAATAAATAATCTGTTTTCCATTAGTCTTGGATTCAATTAATTTTTTTTATTTTGCCTGTGTGCAATAAAACGCCTAAAAATGTCTTCAACTCGGGTACAGTGATGTCTTTCCACACATTTTTTCTTGATTTCGGTATCAAGGTTGGTTTACTGTATACACAATTGAATGCATAAGCATGTGTAAATTTGCAGATATTTTCTAGGAAAACATCGTCAAGTAGGAGTGTGAAAAAATCTATTGGGGAACCAACCCCCGGGACTGAGACTAACAAAGATTCAGTTCTAACGAATTCAATAGGCCTCATACCTGTTGTTGTAATACTCCAAGTTGGAACCTCAATAACAGTAGCCTCGTCTTCACTTTCAGAACATGCAGACGAATTGTCTGAGGAAGAGTCGTCAACAACTCTTTGTATGATATCCACAGAACTATCACTGTCGTAGTTTTGTTCATTGCTGGAGTGAAAGTTAGTCTGACCAGAGGTACCTGGCACTGCAGGATCCATTTTTATAAAAAAAACAAATAATGTAGAAAAAGAATTACACAGTTGATATACACAGAAATAACACACTGAACACTCAAAGATTACAATGGACTCCTATTGAAAAAGAACTGTAACGGGTAAAAGCGAACGAAACTGATCACAATAAAGCGTTGGTCATAACCTAAAATGCGGCAGAGATTCAACAGTCTACAACGAATGGCTGAATCACACTGAGGCTTTGTGTGTAGAGCAGCAAGGCGGCCTCATCTGGGGCCGGCCGCACTGAATGTGTTAACTTCTGACTGAACTGTATAAAATACTACCAGTATGTACATTAGTTGGAGGATGAATGATTCAACACTTACAAAAATTACCCGCTTAAAATATAAGGCAAAAGAATTTTTTTTATGTTTCCAATCAAATTTTGATTTTAGTAGTTTTTATTCAGTGGGCAGTTCTGTTAAAATGAATCAGATTTTTGTCTTTATTTTGAATAGTAGCTATTACATAGTATTGAAAAATTTTAAAAAGTTCAAGCAATTATAATTTAAAATTGATTTAGTGAAGAATTTGAATGAATGAGGTTCAGATACATTGTAGATGCTCCTTACTTATGTATTTAACTTATTCCTTAAATTAAAATCTAACCCTCATAAAAAGTAAAAGGCCACACAAAAATAAAATGTATATTATTGGAATGTTTGATTTTAAATTAGTGAAGATTTACAAGTAAGAAAAATTGCAATTGTTTATATGTTTAAAAACAAAGTTCAATGTTTTAGGTGTGGGTTATGACTTACCATCACTAGAAATAGAAGAAGAAGCAAATCCTTTATGGACACAATCATACTCAGCAAATTCCAACTCTAGTTTTGAACTAGATTTTCTTGGAGAAGGAGGATCTTCTCTAATGGTAAATCCTAGCAGTGTAATGCCTTTTGTATCAAGCCATAGAAGTGGTCCAAAAATCAATGATAATGATGAGGAAACTACTGAGGAGAAAAACAATGACGATAATATATCTTTCACTGTAAGTAGACATCAGCATTTTTTTTTAAATATTTTGAGATGTATACTTGGTTTTTCTTTATTGTAGTGATAAAGCTAAAGGGTTTCTGAACTGTACTCTTTACCCATAGAAAACTAACAGTGTATTCCCTAATCTTTTGTTATATAATTTTGAGAGATGTCTTATTTTAATGTATAATTATTCTTATAAAGTTTATACTTTTTGAATATTTAAACGATGAAATTAAAAAAAAGTTGATATTTTTTCCCTGAATAACCAAAAAGTATGCAATAAACCAAAATATGAATTTGCTGAGCATTTAACTAAGTCTTCATTGCCAATTACTGATGATGAAATCCAATTTCTGTCTGTCTGTACACATGATAACTTTAAAATTAGTTCACCTAGATGGTTGAAATTCGGTGTGAAACTACCTCTACATCGGTATTTAAAATCTTACACATGATTCCATTGGGAGTCTCAATTTCTGTCTGTCAAAAAGTAACTCTGGTTACATTGGTCTTATACATAAGCATGTGGGTAACGATAAAAACACAGAATAAACAAATTACTAAACAATATATTGTGAGGTTAATCATATGACATTTCCTAATAACTAATTTACATGAGTGTTCACTGACATTAGTATATGGACAGGATAGTGAGTGCTCTTAAAAGAGAGGGAATAACTTCTGCCACCTGAAAATTAATAGATTGTCAATGGATAATGGTAATTGGTAATTTACATGGTTTTGCAGATGCATTTGAACTTGGTTCGTACACTTACATGTATACAGTAGGTTTATAAGTAAATTATACAAGTTACGCTAAACTTATTAGATTAAAGTCTAGGATTTTGCTCTTAAAACATATTCATATATTTAGAATTAACCACAACAATAATACACATACACTGTACAAACCAAAGATGATAGACAAGTTATTGCAATAGCTGAATTGTTGGACAGCTGTACAGTAATAACGTGTATTCAGGTATTGTTGCCAAATTAGCAGTGTTGTCAACTCTCAATTTTCAATTAACTAAAAGCAATTCAATTGACGCTTTATTTTTAAAATCTTGTTTCTCAACCTATAATGTTTTTTACTGTAAATGTTTAGTAACTATTTACTTGATTGAATTAAAAACATGATTAAATGTTTTGTTTTTCGAGGAATGCTCATTTAATAATTATACATTACATTTTCTGTCTCGTTTTTCATATGTGTTGATTTAATTAAACATTATTTTGTTTAAACTTTGTGTTTGTATTTTATTGTATTTTGTTTATTATTATCCTATTTCACATTATTGTCTTCAGAATTAAATTTTGTAAAAGTTTTGGTTAAAAAGTTTGCATTTATATACCCATTTAATAAAGTTAATGTACTTCAAATCTTAACAAAACATGCTTTTCAAGACTGAATTTTGCATATTTTGTCTAATATCTCAGAAATGGGTGGTCTTGCAGGTCTGGGACATATTTTATTAAATTTTTCAGTTTATTTTACATAAAATGTAATAAATTTAACAACTATCTTTATGCCATAAAAACATCTGTTTCACATTATTTCCGTCCTTTCCTAGAAAATCGGGTGAAATCGATCGTAAACCGTAGCTTGCTAACAAAGCGTATGAACTTCTTTCATTATTTTGATGAAAGCAAACCACCTGAGAAGTTTGTCAGGTAACTTATAGGACACCCTCTATTAATTGGCTTAACATTTTACGAAGTCTCTCCCATTGACGACGAAAGCGTATTTCTTTCTTTGCCTATGTCTATCTGTATAAACAATTAATTTTGAATTATTTAGTGGGTTTGAATTTGATGTGAAACTCCCATTTCTGCTACCTCTGTATCGTAATTGAAAATGGAGAAAGTAGGTCCATTGGGCCAGTATTTTGTTTACTGTGGGGCCAACACAAAGCCTCCCATGCTGATCCGAAGTCTGATGTGAGTTTCAACTTGTCATAACTTAAAAACTAAACATCTCCCATAATTTTAATACTAAAAATAAG
Source organism: Homalodisca vitripennis (assembly GCF_021130785.1). Lineage (NCBI taxonomy): Eukaryota > Metazoa > Arthropoda > Insecta > Hemiptera > Cicadellidae > Homalodisca > Homalodisca vitripennis. The sequence continues at coordinate 47,583,805 of NC_060207.1, read as the reverse complement.
TGTACTGTTTTCACATGCAAAAAGATTTCCAATGTTAAACTACAATTGTGTTTTTATCCGTATTGTAGAAATTAGTATAATAGCTACTAAAGTTGACAATGTCACAAATTTATATAGATTTGTAATATTTCATCTACACTATTTGGAGTAAGTCAATGAAAGTTTATATTGGACTGGAGTGGAGTAGTTTAGTTTAAAAATAGAGAGAAAAAGAGTGCATATTGACAAAAAGTATTGTACTAGGCGGTACCCAGAAGTAATTGGAATAACTGTAATGGACAGGGATTCTGCAACATGTATTACTTCAGCTAGGTGTGTATAGCATAACTCATTCAATGTGGCCTGTATTCTGGGCCTGGCTTATTCTGTGCATTTGTAACAACCGTTTAATTTGCTAGCGCTGATTTGTTATTGTTGAGTTTTCTCTATTGGCAAGTTTAAGTGAACAATGTGCAGCTGTGTAATTTTGTTTTCTACTCGATAAAAATGTTATTGAAAACATTTACTAAGGGAACACTATGGATAAAACTTATGTACTAGTGGTTTGCTCAATTAAAAAATGTGTCAATGTCATTTAGAACCGATGAACAAATTCGACAGCAACCTTTTTCATTCCTAAATCTTCCTTTAAAGTTCGTTGAGCCAAGCTCCAGTATAATCCACTAATATATGACAGTTAATCAGTGTCTTTTAAGAGTTGTTCTGTCCACACCTAATAGCTCCAACCCACGGCAATTTAATTCTGGTTACTTTTGGTTATACTCTTGTAACTTACTTAATATTTTACTTAATATTGCATCTGCTGTATAGACTTCTCATACCTAACATCACTTTTTATTATTCTTCTATATTGTTTCCAGTTTTGTAGGATAGAAAGGTTAAGATTTCTTTTAAAAAGTAATAATTGGTAAAGTGCCTTTTAAAGATTTGTAAACATTTTTAATATTTTGTCAACAAATAATGACTACATAGATTTCAACTTTATTAAAAATGTAGTAATTTGAAATTTTATAAATGTTCAATAAAATTATGTTTCAGACACCAATAAAGAGTGAACTGAACAGCTCAAATGATAATTTATCTAAAGTAGAAATTGTTGATCATGTGGATGTGGAGGAAGAAGAGGAACTAGAAGAAGAGGGCACAGAAGTTAAGGTTAATGTTGAAGAGATTTGTGAACAGACTGTAACGTTTGATCACTCTAAAAATGTACAAGAAATCATTAGTCTTCCATTCGAATTTGTCAGTGTTAATAACGTGGACAAGAATGTCATTGAGGTTTGTTTTATTGTCATGTTTTCTTGAAATAAAATTACATTTTTAGGAAATTTATAATTCATAAAAAAATATTGTACTATTTGTTTAATTTTTTTAACTTGTTTGGGTTTTGGAAGATAAAAGTATATGTAAATTGTATTATACTTGTGCGCATACAAATGAAATAAAAAATGTTCTTTTATTTAACCCATTGAGGGATTAGTTACATAATTCTCTACAAGCCTGGCAGCAGCAATTAAGAATGGACTTTAGGAAATCCAGGATAGTAGCAGCGACTGTCCACTGCAGTCAGTTAAAATTAAATACAGTACAGTGCTTGTAAAACGTTGATGACTTTTAGTAATAAGTCTATATGCTATGTTTATTTCAATTCATTATGGGAAATATCATATTTCAGTAGCGTGTGTGTGTGTAGCTTATCACATGGTAAATAATTATAAAATCAGTTCTAGTAAATCATGTTATGTAAAAAGGATGATGTAGAATAAAAAAAAAACACAACATTAATCAAGGATTGTGTACTGAGTACAACTCTTTTTTGATCAATGCTCCAGACTAAAAAATGTCCACTATATTGGAAACAAGTCAAGGATGAATTAAACTTCCATAAATTGATACTTTAAAACTTCAGAAACACCATTTACAAGTCAGTAAAACTATGTACTCTATCAATTGTAAGAATACAAATCATTTCAATTTAACGCTTAATGTACTACTTACTACCATTTCAAATACCGACACTTCTGCACTGAAATATTTAATTTAAGCAAATAGTCCTGCCACAACTCCCTGCTACTGTTACAATCCTTACTTTCACAGTAGCTCTTTAAGCTTCTTTCCAACATGAAAAAAAGTTGATAATGTGATTAAAAAAATACAAAAATTAAATAGTATATAAATGTTAAAATCTATTAAAGTTTTCCTATTGTTTTGTAAATACTTTTAATTTTTCAAGTAGCCTAGTAACATGTTCATGTTTTACTTGAGAGTTTACATTTATTGCATTATTAACCCGCCAAGTATTGATTAGCTTTTCTTAGTGCTGAGCCACTTTTTTCTATTCGTGCATACTTGCACATTTGTTTGTCCATACTATTTATTTTTAAACTAGGCCCTTACTATTATACTAATTTTTTATAAAATAGGGAGAATAATATAAAAATAAATTAAACAACTTACCTTTATTTAAAATCTGTGTATTAACCATCTTTTTGTAAAATTTGCAAATTATTGCTTTTTAAATTTTTTACTTAATGCTTAAAGTCACATACCTATAAATCAAAATGAAAAACTATTATCTATAAAATATCTCATGTTTATTTGTGACTACAGACCTATAAAACTTTTGACCATAATTTCAAACGATAGAAATAATGAAACCTGTGAAAGTAGCCAATTAGCAGATTTATTGTTTTTTAGGTAACACAATCGAAAAAGATGATTTCGCATAAGCGACATGTTGTCCCATGTGTTGATGATGGACCAGTAAAATCATACCCTAAACCAGCTTATTCTTATTCATGTCTTATTGCAATGGCATTAAAGAATTCACTGACAGGAAGTCTTCCAGTCTCAGAAATCTACAGTTTTATGTGGTGAGTAATCTAACATTCTGATTTCATCTGTGACTGATTGGAATAGGTTTTTAACTCAACAGTTTATCATTTTATCTGTTTGTGTGTGTTTTTTTTTAACATATTTCGTGTTACACTTGATCACAAATCATTTTGAACTTTCACATGCATGTCCATTTCACATTGACTGATCTATGAGTGTGTAAATATATTTCAATGTCAGTTCTGTTGCAATATGTTTGCTGCAATAAATGATTATAAAAAGTAATTGTCATGTAATTAATATTGTATAGAAGTGGCAATCAGAGTAAAAAGTTGAGAGTTCTTAAATTACTGTTTAATATTGTTTTGGAGAAAATTAGAATTCCAAGCTTAAATATTATGAAACTTTTATGACAGATGGTATTGGCTAAGAATCCAAACCAAAACTCTTTAACCCCATCATAGTTTTGTATGTACCATTACGTTATAGCGATTGCATGAAAGTGCTACTGACGTAATACTATATCTATACATTTTATATTGTTCCTGTTTTATACTGTCTGCCATAATATTGTGCAAGCATCATTTCTATGACAACCATGCATGTAGTTCTGGCATTTTCTACTAGATGTCAACACTTCCTTGGTTCTGTCATGAGTTTATTCCTTGTGAGTTCGCCGTAGTCGCACAGTGCAGACAGTTATAGTGTGTTGTTGTTGCATGTGACCCGTCATGGAATATTTTATAGTTTTATTACTACTGTTTATAATTGTACCATGGAAATATCCAATATTTATTAATATCACCGACAAAGTTGATGAATCTGTATGAAATTAGAGCAAATTACTGTATGTACAGAGAAATTGACCAACGAAATGCTCCAAAATTGTTATAGGATATTTGAATGGTAAATAAAACATCATTGGAATAACTTGAATTCTATTGTTGAAAACTATCTCTGTAGTAAATGGTTCAAAACTACGTAGAATTTTGTTTATATTTTTATCTTATTGTCTAATATTGACAAAAATCTACTATGTATAAACATTATGTTATGATTTATCACTTCAACATCAACATCATTTTATAGTATGGCCAGTAAAGTTAACTGTTTACCTCCGTCTGATGATCAACGGCTCAGACATTCATCAATATGACCTGTGAACTGATAAAGATGGCACAGCTGGGGTTTTGTCGAAAGCAGGGCCACCTCAAGCAGGACGCTAAGTAAGCGTTTATCCGAGCCTAACCATTGTTAGATGGCTGGATTCGGATTCCCCTTCGGTCTTGAGCGACACCTTGGTGGTGCCGCCCCTGGAGAGGTACTTTCCCAGTTCATTGGGGATCACCCGAACTAAGGTCAGCCCGTCTCCTAGACCCCGGGGTCGCTGTTACTGTATGTGTGTATCGACTCTTCAATCGACTGTCATTATATAGGTTCGCGTGATCACGGGGGGAAGCCTTCTCCTCTCGCCGTGATCGGAGGGGAAACGGCGATATTCTGTGTAGGCACGGACCTGCCAGATAGTGTCTGACTCATCGTTAGTAAAATAATGATTTTGCTACCTTTAATGATAATTATAAAACTCAAGTCGTTATTTGTAATGTTAAAAAAAAATATTCTTTGTTCTAATTTCACAATTTTACTAATGAATTTAATTTTGTATATTAAAAAAAAGTAACATGTTACAAGTTATTATAAATTTATGTTTCAGCCATCATTTCCCATATTTCAAAACAGCTCCAAATGGATGGAAGAATTCAGTGCGACATAATCTCTCACTCAATAAATGTTTTGAAAAAATTGAAAAACCACCAGGCAATGGTGCAAGTGGTTCACAAAGGAAAGGTTGTCTTTGGGCTATGAATCCTGCAAAGATAATGAAAATGGATGAAGAAGTTGCAAAGTGGTCAAGAAAAGATCCATCAGCAATTAAAAAAGCAATGGTTTGTCCAGGTAAAATAATTTTATTTTGTTCTTTAGTTGAAAAGTTAGCAAGAGATATTTATTTATATACATACATATACATGGTGTTAAAGAAAATTACAGAAATATTTTGGGAATTTGTTCTTCATTTAAAGAAAAAATATATTTATATAAACATGGGTCAGAAATTGTTTGTTTACCTTCTGTATGCAAGTGTTTTTTAGTTTTCATTTTTATTTCATAAACCAATAAAGATAAAAAAAACTCAAATTTAGTACAATTATCTTTCTTTCAGTCTCAAAACAAGAGGAAATTAATATTATATCATGTTTTAAGATGGCCAACAGTTTAACCCTTTCCGCTCGGATGGGCAGCAGTGCTGACCAAATATGGCTTCTCTTAGGCTCGTATTATTTTAGCGCGTACTGTCCACTCAGATCGGATAGGCAGCGGTGCTGTCCACTATGGCAGCAGCGGTGCACGCAGCAGCCACGTCATTGTTGCGTCCCCACCAGCTCGGATTTATTTTCGCCTCGTCATTGATACTGTGCCTTTTAAAAAGTTAAATGGATTTAAAGGTCCAAAGGTAAATAATAATGTAGTCGAAAAGTATTACAATGGAAATGTTATATTTCTATAAACTAACATGAGTTACAATGAGTATTAATAATGTGACAGTAAATAATTATAACATGATAAAAAATAAAATTTAACTGCTTATTATTGTTCCGAATACAAATTTAACTGCAGGCTAGTTGTCATCTTGTTGTTGAAATATCTGAGATGAATGGTACTTTTCAAAACAAACACCGATGTGAAGACCGGGCTCATTTTCACAAGTTTTGCAATAAAACTTCACTCTTTTCCTGGTGCCGCCTTGTGCTCTGCTGCTACACACGACGAAATTCTTCACTTTTCTGCCTTCAAGAGGATATGGTAGATGAAGTTTCCCATTTAGTCGGGAAATGTCTTGCAATTGGGATGGTCTTCCTTTTTTTATTTGTGTTCCTTACATCGCCAACAAGCTCTAATACCAGTAATTAATAATAATACCAGTAAAACCAGGTATTAATACTGATATATTTACACCATAATTTGTAGTTATATTTACACTGATATCTACAAAACTTCATTTACACTAATATTTAATAAAATTGCACAATACTAAGAATAATAAACAATCCGTTCACTAGTGACAATGTGGTTAAAAGCGCGCTAAAACGAAAGCCTAGAATGCAATATTGACCAGATGATCAATTTCCAAGCTTTGTAATGAAACAGCTGATTGATCTTAATGCGTTGTATTATAAAAAAATACGTCAGAATAAAAAAAAAGAGTTTATAACTTGTGGTCAACGGTGCTGTCCATCCGAGCGCTAGTAGGATTATTCAACGGACAGCACAGCTGACCATCCGATCTCTGAGGACGGCAACTCTAAAAATATACACGTGCGCTAGAGGAAATGGCGGTGGCCAACACTGCTGCCCATCCGATCTCTGTGGACATTCTAACATTACCGCTCCGAGCGGAAAGGGTTAAGATTTTAAAGATTACTGGCATAAAAACTAACATTATTAACATTTTTAAAGAATAATTGCTAAACCTAATTACAAACATTTTTACACCTAAAATGTAAAAATTGGTCAAGAAATAATGTACAGTGTCGCTAGAAAGTTTAGGGACACCTGTCTGAAAGAGAAATGTTACAGTTGGCCCTAAACTAACTAATTTCTCAATGCTATTGATTGTTGGCTGTTTTAAGGACATCAATTCAAGTTTTTATTCAAAATTTCAATATTTTATCTCCAAAAATGTGGAAGAAGCATGCATTAATGTATTTTAAGGAACTGCCAAAAAAACCTTGTTTTTTAGATATTTTATTTTTATAACTTCTTAACGGCTTGCCATATTGTAATGAAACTTGCACAGTACTTTTATTATAATATGATGATCATTTAAAAAAATATGTCATGTTACAAATAAATTTTGTACTCAACTGGTCAGGGTACAAATAAAATTTTATTTTCGAACATTTTATAACAAAAAATGTGAGTTTTAATTTCGCTTCTACAAGTAGACGCCTTCATTTACAGACATGCGGTCTGCACGTCATTGTTCCTCTGGCGGTTGTTTTGTGAAACAAGCCTGCGCGCGCATTCCACACTGCCATTGTGACAGTTGTACTGCAATCTTCTTTGTGATTTGTTTATTTCGCTGTTTTGTGAAAGTTAAAGCTGTGATTATGGGCCGCTCATCTGTGTCCGAGGACATTAAATGGCAAGTTATCGGTATGTATAAAAACCGGTAGTTCATACCGAACAATTGCATCCAAGTTACATGTGTCTAAAACATGTGTTGAAAATACAGTGCGACGTTTTAACCTAGCCGGTACCGTGATTGATGCCCCGCGGAGTGGTAGGCCACGTAAAACCACGCCTCGGCAGGATCGTAAGCTACTCGTGATGAGCAAAAAGGACCGAAATGCAAGTGCACCTGATTTACTAAGCAGCATGAAACAAGATGATGATCGTTACAATGTGAGTGTAGCAACTGTGAGTTCCAGACTTAGAGATGCAGGTATGAAATCATTTTTACGCTATCCGCAAACCTTTGTTAAATGACAAGGCCAAAAAGACACGCCAAGTTTGGTGCAAGGCTCGATTAGGGTGGACAAAAGAAGCTTGGCGGCGTGTTTTGTTTTCTGATGAAAGCCGTTTTGAACTATTTCCAAGGCGCAGAGTTAGGGTACGACGTACCAATACTGAAAAATTTCTACCAGCATGTGTAGCGCCTGCAGTTCAGGCCGGTGGCGAAGCAGTAATGATATGGGGTTGCATTTCAAGTGAGGGTCCTGGGGAGCTTCAGTTCGTTGAAGGCACAATGAACAGTATTAAATATTGTCAAACTCTAGAAGAATTCATGTTACCATCTGCCAATAAATTGCTTGGTGAAAATTACATCTTTCAACAAGACAATGCACCGTGCCACAAATCAAGACACACACAAGAATGGTTCAGTAATCATGATGTTGAGGTTCTGAAGTGGCCACCACGAAGCCCGGATCTTAATCCGATAGAAAATTTATGGAATACCATGGCCAGTCGTCTAGCGAAGAACAAACCCAAGAACAAAGCTGAACTGAAGTTCATGTTGGCACAGATATGGCGGAGTATCAAGAAGGAAGACTGTCTGACACTCATTGATTCGATGCCAAAACGGATCAAAGAATGTTATAAAGCTAATGGAGGACCTATTGATTACTGATTTGTATGTATTCATGTCCATTTTACTATTTTGTATAATTTAAATATTTGCTTCCATTAAAAACAAACTTTTGTCAGAAATTTGTGTTTTTTTTAAGCCTGTCCCTAAACTTTTTAGCGACACTGTAAGTGTAACAGTTTAACTTTTGTAATGCACTGCAAAATTGTCATTGTTTATGGCATCATTAACCGTGGCTACTGAGCTGAGAGGACAACTACCTGTAGTTTCACCTGAGCTAAGCAAGAGATCAGTATGGACCACAATTAGGTTATTTAATGTGGATTTAATTAAAATCTAAAATATTTAAGTATGAATTATATGGAAGTTTTAAGTAAATTTGTCAGGTATAAATTAGCCAGTTTGAAACTGCTTGATTAACCCATTGCGGATCGTATTGTTTTGGCGTGCGGGCACCAGCGGCCACAAATTAATTAACGGCCAGCAGCCGAACAAACAGCAATGGTGCACCACATCATATCACTCGCTATTGTATACTTACTTCATATCTATGTTGAACTGGATTCTGGTTTATAAAAATATCTCCATCTATATTCTTAAAAACAAAATAATTAAATACAGTATATTGTTTATGAACTATTGTAATAAATATCGATCAAGTTCAGACAACTGTAAGTTTTCCATTTCGATCAGCTCATATTATGACACGCAAATTATACCATGAAATACGATACTAGTTACTATTATAATAACAGCTGAGGAAAACAACCAATCTATCGGCTACAAATTAGTAGCAGAATTCAGCAGGACAACTTTCTTAAAAGGAGGTGTTGCCATCTATGCAAAAGAGTTGCTTCAGGAGAAAATTGAAGCAATAAATGTTCATGACCAGTGCATTGAGCTATTGTGTGAAGTGGCAGTCATTAAAATCAAAATAGGAAAAATTACCACCTTCATTATGGGTGTGTACAGAACAAACAGAAACTTGGTTCAAGGCCTGGAAATCATAGCTCAGATCCTTCAAAAAATACAGGCAGAAAAGCATCGTGTCATCTTCATGGGTGACATTAACATAGATTCTCTAGATAAGAAGCATGACTACATCCTAATGCAAGACATCCTAAAAAGCCATGATATGAAAAGACTCGATTTACTACCCACAAGGATTACACCAACTTCAAGAACCTCCATTGACTGTGTTTGCACAAACATCCCACAAGAGGAGCTTGATGTTCATGTCATTAACACAGGAATTTCCGATCACACAGGCCAACTATGCACACTAAAGCTGAACAGCACAAAACTCCAGGCACCTTCTACCATGGAGCGTAGGCACATGATCAACAGAAATCTTTATAAGCTCAAAACATGTCTCGGCCAACAAGACTGGACAGAAGTCTACAGTTCTCTGGAGGTTAACAATGCCTACAACAGATTTCTTCAGATACTGACTCATGTAATGAACGAGGCTTGTCCGATGGTTAAATCAAGAACAATGCCAAAGCCAAGAAAATTAATGTTAATTGACCCTACAACAATTCACCTAAAAGGAATGCTGGTTAAGGCCCAAGACCAATACAATGCAACAGGTAGTGAAGAGTATAAGATTCAGATTCAGATTCCTTTATTTGTCATTACACATTACAGAATGCAGGACAAGTGTCGACAACAACAATAAATTAATAAGTTACAACAATTAATAACAGTCAATAATTAAGAAAGTTTATGTCATAATACTCTTGAACACAGTACAGACATTCATCCAATAAAATATGCTTAATACTATTCTTAAATTTATTTACAGGCAGCACCTTAAGATGTTGTGGTAAACAATTGTACATTTTAATCCCTTGGTAGACAAAACTATTTTGAGTGAGAGTATAACAACACCTCTTTGTCACCAAATGTTGCCTGTATCTTGTGTTGTGTTCATGTACTGAGGTGTAATCCTCAAGAGTAGACAAATTGTTTCTTATGTACATTAAAACAGACAATACATAAATAGATGGCAGGGAAAGAATTCTTGATTTTATGAAGAGAGGTTTACAATGTGTTCTAGCTGATACCCCACATATTAATCTGATGGACCTTTTTTGCAACACAGAAAGTCTCTGAGCTCCATGATAATTGCCCCAGAGGGAAGTGCCATAGGACAATAGGCTGTGAATGTATGCATAATAAACACATAATAAGGTATCTGTGCCTACACTATCTTTCAGTATCCTAAGTACAAATATACCCTTGCTAACACAAGTAGATAAGATGTTTATGTGATTTTCCCATTTTAAATTAGATTGAATATTAATTCCAAGAAATTTTAAACTACTGGTAACATCAAAGTGACTTAAACTAACAGGTAAGTCAACAACCTTCTCCATGTTAATACAAAGCTTGTTAGCAGCACACCAATCATTTATTACTCTGGTTGAGTAGAGTAAGAGAAATGCATCAGCGATAAAAAAGGAATATGACTTGAGATTAAGACTACTTAGAAAACAGGCCACAAAAAACGCTGTGACCGAAGCTGATAATAAGACAAAAGCTTTATGGAGGGTAATCAACTCTGAAAGAAAACCTAAAGAAAAAATAAACCTCCCGACTGAACTTGATATACAAGGTACACTCTCATTTGACCCAATAAAGATGGCAGACTATATGAACAACTTTTTTGTCAACATAGCTGATGACACAATCCATAACAATGGACAAACTACTGGCCAAGGAATGTTACTACCAGTTGACAATCCAGATATTCCTGTGTTAGACCTCTACCAAAAAACCAGACAGGAGGTGTCTCGAGTTATGGATAGTCTGAAACCAAAAACTTCATCAGGCTATGATGGAATCTCAGCAAAGCTTTTCAAAACTTGTAAAGAAGAGCTGATTAACCCCATAGTAGACATAGTAAACAAATATTTTTTGTCTGGAAACTTCCCATCTGCTTTAAAAATGGCCAAAGTCTACCCATTGTTCAAACAGGGATCCCCAACCTAAGCCTCAAATTATCGACCGATTTCTCTAGTTCCAACATTCTCTAAAATAATTGAAAAACTGACACTAACCAGACTCATAGACCATGTAACGACAAATGGACACCTTACAACCCAGCAACATGGATTTCTGAAAGGCAAGTCAACAACCACCGCCCTAATCTGTCTGGTAGAATTCCTTATTGATCAACTTGAAGACGGCAACACCACCACTGCTATACTACTAGATTATAGCAAGGCTTTCGATTGCCTCAGCCACGAACACCTCATGGCTAAGCTTAGTGCGATAGGTGTAACAGGAACTGCCTATAACTGGTTTCACAGTTACCTGACAGGGAGGTGCCAAATGGTTTTTTTTTTTTTTTTTTTTTTTTTTTTTTTTTCCTTCTGAGGGAAGAGGACACTTTGTCCCCGCACTTAGTCCTAAAAGGACCTTTGCGCCTCCCTTACTTTTATTTGTGCCCTCAAAAACCGAGGCTTTTGCAAAAACCAATCAGATTTAAGGGCTCCTGTTCTTTGATGTCCTTGGGGCTGAGGAGGTATGCTCCCAGGTATCTTTTCCTAGTCTCTACGATGGCAGGACAATCCAACCAAATGTGCTCCGCTGACTCCTCCTCCTCTCCACAGAGTCTACATTCGCTGCTCCGACTAAGGCCTACCTTCAAAAGGTGCTTTCTCAGAGGGCCATGTCCTGTCAACATTCCTAATATCAGTCTTATATCCTCCTTATTCTGGTCTAGGAGAGCTGTCCATCCTTTTGCATAAGGAGAGATAAACATTTTGGATATTCTTAAACCCGAGGCTCTGCTCCAATTCTTATATCTTGTCCTCTTTTCCCAATCTTTAACCAGAGCTTTAATGCTGGAGAAGGATATTCCACATCCTGGCTCTGGCCCCACCAATATGGATTCCGCTCCCTTTTTGGCGAGGATGTCCGCTTTTTCGTTTCCATGAATTCCTTCATGACCCGGCACCCATCCGAGTGTTACTCTATTACTTGTTGCTAGCTCTGCTAGGGCCTTCCTGCATTCCCAGACCGCTTTCGAATCAATCGAACAGGTATCCAGTGCCTTCAGTGCAGCCTGACTATCAGAGAGTATAAGGTATGATAATCCTTTAGTCCCCAACTGTGTGAGTCTTCTAGAACATGAGTCTATTGCCATGACCTCCGCCTGAAAAACTGAGGCATGTCTTCCCAGGGGCACAGCCATGTCAACTCCAGGTCCATGTATTCCATATCCTGCCCTTGAGTCTAGGAGTGAACCATCGGTGTAAAACTTCAGGACTCCTTTTTTTGGGTAGGCCTCCCTTTTAATCCATTCCTCCCTACTTCCGATAGAGACCGTGTATGGTTTTTCAAAGGAGTATTTCTTAACCATAGTATCAGATACTTTGGTTAGCATTTCAGCCTCAGGGAAATTTTCCAATATCTTCATATGGCCTTCTAGGGAGGTAACATTTATTACCTTTGTCCCTAGAAGCTTCATTGCGCTCATCGCAGCTGTTCTCATCACTTCCTGGCCAAGAGGAGTATAACCCAGAACCGCTTCCATTGCTAGTGTTGGGCAGGAGCTCATTGCTCCTGTGATGCTTAAGCAAGCTAACCTCTGAAGACTCTGTAGCCTTTTTGCAGCTGTTGTTTGTTCGACCTTCGGCCACCATACTAAAGCAGCATATGTGACCATTGGTTTCACTATGGTTTCGTAAATCCAATAAATCATTTTGGGTTTAAGTCCCCATTTAAATCCAAAGAGTCTCTTACAGGCCCCAAGGGCCATTATTGCTTTGGATATCTTGTTTCTAATATGGGAGTTCCAAGTGAGCTTCTCATCCAAGATTAAACCCAGATACTTCACTTCTTTTGTTTGGTTTATGCTGATTCCCTCCAGGACCGGTTTAGCTAGCTGGAATTTCCTTTTCCTGGTAAAGGTAATCATGTTTGTTTTTGATGGGTTGATCCGCAGACCTTCCCCATGACACCAGTTGCTTATGAAGTTCAGTTCTGTTTGTAATTGGCGTTCCAGCCTGCCAGTGTTTTTCCCTTTGATCATAAGCACTAGGTCATCCGCATAACATAGTAGCCTTATCCCCCTCTTCTCTGCTTTTCTTAGGAGATCATCCACTACCATCGCCCACAGGAGAGGAGATAAGACTCCCCCCTGGGGGCAGCCTCTTTGGGCCGTGATCGCAGCCGATTCGTCCCCGTACTTGGCTTTCACCTGTCTGCTTTTTAGGAGGGCTACTATCCATTTGACTACGTCTGAGGAAACTCCAAAACGTTCCATCGCAGTCTTCATGGATTGATATGCTACTCGGTCGAAAGCTCCTTCAATGTCCATGAAGACGCTGACTAGGGCTTCCTTTTTTTTCGAAGGTATTCTCCACCTCTCTCACTAAACTGTGGAGAGCAGTGGTGGTTGATTTTCCTTCTATGTATGCGTGTTGTGTGGGACTAAGTGGGTGTTCCAGTAATATTGCGTCCCTTATGTGTCTATTTATTATTTTTTCCATAGTTTTCACCATGAAGGAGGTTAGGCTTATGGGTCTATACGAACTGGGTTTTGTTGGATCCCTGTCATTTTTCCGCAAGAACACCACTAGTGCTATCCTCCAATTCTTTGGTATATATCCTAGGGCGAAACTGCTTCTAAATAGAATGCTAAGGGTATTTAGTAGAATGTCCAGCCCCTCTTGAAGCAGGGCTGGAAAAACTCCATCCGCCCCAGGAGATTTAAACGGCTTGAACGATCTTATCGCCCATTTAATTCTTTCGTGTGTGAATAGTCTGTTAGACACCTGTCTGGCTTTTGCCACCTCCCGACTGGATCCCCCCCCCATATAGAGAATAAGTATCCTCATTACGAGTTAGTTGACCCCCCGGGAAGTGTGTCTCCAGAAGTAGTTCTAAGGTCTCCTTCCTGTTCATTGTTAGGTCACCGTTGTCCTTTACTAGAGTCCCCATAGGATTTGTATGCTCCGTTTGGAGAGTTTTTTGAAGCCTGGATGCCTCGGGAAGACTGTTGATATTTTTACAGAAATTCCTCCAGGTTCTTCTTTTATTTGTTCTTAGTTCTTTCTTATATTCATTTTGGGCCTGTAGATAAGGGAGCCAGTCGTCTGTCCTTTTTGCCCATTTTAATAATTTCCTCGTTTTGTTTCTTAATGTTTCCAACCTCCCAGTCCACCACGGCACATCCCTCTTCAACCGGTTTTGCCTGGGAGGACAGTTTTTCTCGTAGGCCTTTATTATAGCTTGCTCTACTATTTGTGCAGACCTTTCTAATTCAAATTCATTTCTCTGCAAGGGTCCTATTTCTTCCAACTCTTCTGCCAGGGACTCTCTGTAACCTCTCCAGTTGGTCGATTTAGGAACCCTGTGGGTCACGTATCTTTCCCCTGTCTCCTCTATGTCGAACCTAATTGGACAGTGGTCCGATAGTGAGGCCTCCTTGGAGACGTGCCACCTTACTATATTTATGTTTTTTAGTCCTGTAGATAGTGTTATGTCCAGGACTTCTTTCCTATTTCTAGTCATAAAGGTTGGGCTTGACCCTCTATTCTCTAACACTAGATCATTGCTGAACATAAACTGTAGAAGTTCCTCACCTCTCTTGTTTGTGTTCGTACTTCCCCAATACGTGTGGTGAGCATTGCAGTCGCAGCTGAGAATGAGGGCCGAGCCTCTGTCTCTGCAGCTCTGCAATAGTCTTTCTAGTTCTTTTGGTGGGCAGCTTGTTGACGGGTTGGGGAAGTAAGCTGAGGCTATAGTAACCTCTCTGTCCCCTTGCAGTGAAGTCACCTTCACTGTAGCCGCCACCAGATCCCTTGTTATTAGATCTGTAATCGGAAAGACTGTTATTAGTTTTGAAGTTAGAATACAAGTTCTTGGGTTTTCAATTGTTCGATCATAAATGAGATTACCTACCTGAGTTGTCAGTCCTCTGATGCAACCTCTATAGATCCAAGGCTCCTGGATTAGGGCGATATCCAGGCCTGTTGAGATAAACCTTCTTCCCAAGATGTCAGTTGCGCCCTTTGCATGGTGTAGGTTATTTGTATTAGGCGCATACTTACGCCTTCTTCCCACCTCCCCCAGGTGGTCCATCCCCGTCTCTTCTTCTGGATTGCTTGGAGACTTTATCCCCTTTTCTTCCTCGAGCCGAGACGGATGGTCCTTTGAGTGAAGGTCCCTTCTTCAAGAAGAGAGAACAGGTGGGTCTTTCTTCTTCGACCGCTGCTCTGGCTTGTGGAGTAGACCTTTTAGGTAAGGTATGTACAGATTGCTCTGACACCTTCGTGGCCTCCTCCACTTCCATCTCTTCAGCGGTCATTTTTTCTGTGGTGACCGTCTCAGATTTCTCTGTAGTCCCCTCTTCCCTTGTGGGTTGTTCTATGTTTTCTTGATGTTTTTTCTTCAGTCTAAGCTGAACTTTCCCAAACTTGTAGCCGATCCATGGACCTTCCTTCTCAAGTTTGTTCGCTGTAGCGCAGTCGACTGCCAGGGTGAGTAGGACAGACTTCCCCTCGTCGCTTCTCCGCAGAACATTCCATTCTCCGACAGATAGCTCTTTGTTTTGTCCTTTTAAGAGCTTCATTATCTTTTCGGTTGTGTCAAGTATGCTGTCAGGAAGATAGACAGTCGCGATTCTCGCACGAGGGATTTCTTCCTCTGGTACTATCCTTAGACTGGCCTCTTCCCAAGGCTTTAGGGAGTCTTGCTTTCCTTTAAGCCATTCTGCTGTTTCAGTGTTTTCGCAGGTGAAGATTAGAACCCCTTGTCTCCTGTTGATACCGTAGAATCTTGGAGAGTAGGGACCCTCCTGTTCCTCCACGATAGCTTCCAGGATGAAGCTCTGGATCTTCTCCATCTGTTCGGTTGTGAGTAGTGTCTCGGGAAAATTGGAGTGCAAGACCCCTACCCTTATACCAGCTACCGCTTGTTTGTATGAAGGTTTCTGGGGTTGTCCAGATTGCTCCTTGCGTTCCCCTTGATTTCCTTCGTTCTTTGTTTTCTTCCTCTGATGGGCCTCCGGAGTGGATCCATCAGAGTGAGGTCTTTTCGGTTTCTTTCCCTCTTTTTGTTTGTTCAGTTTCTTGTTTCTTTCTTCTGGGATTGGTTTTAAGGCCAATTCCCTGGCTTCTTCTTGGGAGTACCCTCTTTTTCGGAACCAGACCATGCGTTTCCTGGCGGCTCCACATAACTTAGGCAGTGCTGGGAGCTGTCTCTCGACTTTTGCTCCCTCTTCCTTCTGGTGATCGCCCTCCAGTATCGCATCTTCTTCATCTGTTTCGACTCTGACCGAGTCGGAGGCTATTGGACTTCTACTAGGAAGTCCGCCTGTTTTTTGGGTTTGGTCAGGATTGCTAGGGTCAGAGCCCATCATCAATCCCTCTGTGTTTCGTGAATTTTCATCCACTTTTTGAGTGCTACAAGAGCTCTCTGGTTTTATTTGTTTTTCTGTAAATTCTGTACTCATTGTGTTCCCACGAGTAGCGGAGATCTAAAGGTCACCCCAAGCATTGTCCCGCTCTACCTGGGGAAGGCTAGGTTTAAACTGGAGGTCGCCAGGTATCCAGAGTTCGCATATTTACGACCAAGCTCTCCCTTGATCACGCAGCCCTCGGCATATGCTGTTCCACCTTGGCTTGGATTAACAGAAGGAAAATTAGAATTAGAATAGCTTAAGATAGATTGTTGGGAAGATTACCCGACAGGTGAGAGTAGTGGGAAAAGAAAGTTAAAAATTTGGATAGTTCAACAGAAAGCCCGCCAGATCAGCTCAGCCTGATCGGAATTATAAAAGAAGACAAGATTTGGATCAGGCAGTTCCCAGGTGCACGCGCACGAAAAGTACAGCACTCAAGAAGAGAGAAGGTGGCTGTGCGTGTGCTTCGTGGACGCTCTGGCTTGGCACATGTGTTGGGGTATGAAGACCCCGCCACTTCGCACCAAATGGTTGAACTTATGCATAATAGCAAGGGGATTATGCAACAAATCAAATCGGAACCAAAAAGCATCACACGGGGAGTTCCTCAAGGGTCTGTACTGGGTCCAGTACTTTTCATTTTATTTACCAATGACTTTCCAAGATATCTAAAAGACTATTGCAGATCTATAATTTATGCAGATGACACTGTATTGCTATTGGGCAACAATAATCCAAAACATCTTGAAGTGACCTCTTATATTGCTCTTAACATGACAATTCAGTATTGCCATAGGAATGACCTCGTTGTAAATGAGACAAAAACTAAGCAACTTATTTTAGGCAAGCACAGAGAGGCTGTAGGCAAGTTACCTGACCTTGAAGAAGTTACTGTTGCCAAATACTTGGGAGTAACAATTGATGAAAGCCTCTCCTGGACCCCCCACATCGATCTCCTGTGCAGCTAAGTGAAAGCCTGTTTGTAATTCGCAGGATTAAGAACATCTGTGACGTGGATACAGCCAAGATCGCCTATTACAGCCTGTTCGAGACCCATTTACGCTATGGTATTGAAGTATGGGGAGCGACTACAAGTAATCTAAGGTAATCTAGAACGAGTGCTCTTGCTCCAAAAACGTGCTATAAGAATACTTGGAGATCTCCAGTCAAGAGAAACTTGCAGAAGCAAATACAAAGACCTAAAAATCCTGACTGTAGTAAATCTGTATATCTTGGAAGTTGTAACATACTCACATCTGAAATCATTAAGCCCCATAAGAACCGCAGCTCAGATTCATGACTACAGCACAAGACATTCAGCCTTCCTACACACCACCGCACAATGACTGAGAAGAAACCCAGCTATGCAGGTGCCAGAATGTGGAATGTCCTTCCTCCAGAGCTGAAGACTGCAAGCATTCAACAGTTTCGTCACTTGCTGAAGAACTGGCTTCTTGACCACCCATTTTATTCCATGACTGAGTTTTACGGATGGCGACAATCACAGGATTTTGATCCTCTAGAAGAAACATTTTTCACCATTCTATTTACTATTGTTATTGATAGTATATGTTGTTTTTTATTAATTAATGACACAAATTCTGTACTTAAAGTTCATGAATAAAGCATGCTGACTTCTGATCAGAAGCGCTAAAAAGCAGAGAGTAAACACATATGAATGATTTTTGAACTTCGACATACAACTGCGATCTGTAGAATATTTATAAAACTTTTGAAAACTCTGAACATAGACCGTTGTTAAACACTCATAGTTGACAAGTGAAGACGATCGCCCAATCTATCTGACATTAATAGAACTATTTGGAGGGAAACTTAAAAGCAGACCGCTTTTGCGACCTGAGCTCATCATCCGGCTGCTGCGTGACGAGCACAGCTCGTCAGTGATCCGCAATGGGTTAATATATATTGTGGATTAATTTTTTCGAATATGTTTCCTCTTGCATTAATTCTCTTGTTTTCATATTATACCTAAGAAGGAGACCTAGTAACCCGTATAATCATACCATCAGTAACAGTTATAAGAGCTGTCACTGCTACCCTTCTAAATATATGGAACTCGCTGTCCTGCTCTTTATTCAAGTTAAGACATGCAAATGGAATTGCAGTAATAAACCAGTCTCCATACAAATGATTAAATTCTGCTTCTTAGTTGAATTTCTTGTATCACTTAACAATGGGATTTGTCCAAACAATGCTGTTCATTTTTATTGGTTTCTGTAAACAAATTACAATTAGCTCAAACTATTTAATACAGCTCCTCAAATCTTACTGATATATCATGTATGAGAGTGTGAATACAGCAACCATTGGCCTTCCTCTCCACTGCTTATTATCTTAAATGAAAATGAATGCATAGATTCACGAAAGTTGTAACTCAACACTTAATCAGTAATGGCACTAACGTAACGTGTACATAATGCAAGAGGTTTATAAGTCTTGTAACATTCAATCTGGCTTGTATTCCAATTACTAGATAAGAGTTAAATAAGACTTGTGAACTTGTATTTTATATGATTCAGATAGTACATAATATTTAATAATAGACTAAATTTTCCAGGTAGTGTGGTAGTACATAATATTTAATAATAGACTAAATTTTCGAGGTAGTGTGGTAACATATCAGATAGGCCATGTTGTAGAGAGGAGCCTTGGTCCTTTTAGTTACCATTTTCTATAAATAAAATGATATTTTCAATAATATCAACGATCATATCAAAATGATAATTATCTTTATATTTTTAGATAATCTAGAACTTCTTGAACGGGGTGAAATGAAAGATTTTACCGCTTTTGAAGAAGAGGAAGTTGAAGAAGATACAGAAGAGGTAAATGTTATTATGGTGGTCCTGGTTTGAAAGTAGGGTTAAAGAATTTCCAATTTAACAGGTAAAGTTATTGTTAAGAAGCCCTTTATAACTCTTAATTTCAGAACCAAGCACTTGAGGACGACATTCGAACCAACACCAGAGATCGGACAGCTGGGTTGCTTGTAGAGGTGGAAGTGCTCAGCAGTCATCAATTAAAGGGAAAGTTTTACTCTTCGTTGCTTAAGGGCTGACTGTACTGGTTTTTATCCCCAAAGTTAACCCATTGCAGGCAGTGAAAACTCTCAGATCTTGACACCCACCAACCAAATTAATATATGGCAGCAGCAGACACTGCGGCACATACACAGTTTACTCACAGTAGTTATTTATTATACTAATTGCTATTCTAGAACATATTTTTATACAGGGTGATTACCGGGAAATGCATGTTTTTGACTTGCGTAGTATACGAGTGGGTACCCAAAAAAAACCAGAATTATTTTATAAAAATTATATATTATCAAATTTTTTACAATACGACCTTATCTCCTTCAAAATAATCTCCATTACAACTAGTACACTTGTCCCTACAGTATTTCCATTGATCAAAACATTTTTTGTAGTCATCTTTAGAAATGGCTGCAAGCTCGAGCTTCGTTTTTTTCTTAACCTCTTCAACGCTGTCAAATTGTTGACCTTTCAAGCCTCTTTTCATGTGCGGAAATAAAAAAAAGTCGCATGGAGCGAGGTCAGGCGAGTAAGGTGCGTGGGGCAGCGGAACCATGCCGTTTTTGGCTAAAAACTGCCTAACTGAGATGGCTGTGTGTGCCGGTGCGTTGTCGTGGTGGAAGAACCAGTCTCCAGTCTGCCACAAATCGGGTCTTTTCTGGCGAACACTGTTGCGCAATCTTCTTAAAATCTCCAAATAAAATGTTTGGTTGACAGTCTGACCTGGAGGAACAAACTCAGAATGAACAATGCCTTTAGCATCAAAAAAGCAAATCAACATGGTTTTGATGTTTGATTTGACTTGCCGACATTTTTTTGGACGAGGAGAAGATGGCGACTTCCATTGGCTTAACTGTTGCTTTGTTTCTGGGTCATAACCATAGCACCATGTCTCATCACCAGTAATTACCTTTTCCAGAAAATCGGGATCATTTTCGAGATGTTCTTTCAGAAGGCGGCAAGTTTCAGCTCGATGTGCCTTTTGATGGTCAGTCAGAAGTCGAGGAACAAATTTGGCAGCAACCCTTTTCAGTCCTAAATCTCCTGTTAAAATTTGCTGAACCGAGCTCCAAGTTAACCCACTACTCTCTGATAGTTCCTCAATTGTCTGTCGACAGTCGGTGAGCACAAGTTCACGAATTTTCTCAACATTTTTGTCCGTTCGAGAGGTTGATGGACGTCCAGAACGAGGTTTGTCTTCAATCGACATGTCGCCATTTTTAAATCTAGCGAACCACTCGTAGACCTGAGTTTTCCCCATAGCATCATCTTTGTAAGCTGTATTCAACATTAAAATAGTTTCTGCAGCATTTTTACCAAGTAAAAAACAAAATTTCACAGCTGCACGTTGTTCACTTAAACTTGCCATGACAAAAAACGAAACAAGAACAAAAAAGGGTTAGCGAAAACAGTCACTACGAACGAACAGAATGCACTAGGACAACGGAACTGGGGTCACTGAGCTCGCAATGGGTTGCGCGACACACGCCTAGCGGCAGGAATGTGTACTACACGCTGCCGGCTGTCAGCAATACAATTCCGGTTACTTTTGGGTACCCCCTCGTAGAAGGAATATCGGTCGGCGACGGCCGGAAGTTGTCGCGCTGTGGAGGGGGGAGTGTGCAGTTGTAGTAGTGGTGCAGTTTCAATTGTAGCCGAGATGTGGAACCTTGAGCATTGTAAGTTTGTCATGCGACGGTTTTACGCAAATTGTGAATCAGTCACTCAGACTCAGTGAGACTTTCGTGCACATTTTAACATTGCACGGCATGGTGCTATCCCTGATCGTAACATGATATTGCGTTGGATACATAATGTTAACACAACTGGAAGATGTTTGCTTAAGAAGAAACCTCCTGGACCGGCAACGACAGTTAGTACCCCTGAGACAGTTGAAAGAGTGCACCTTGCAACAGTTCAGAGCAAGTTTTAAAGAACACCTTCAACACTGTATCCAAGCAGAAGGCGGCCACCTTAGAGATTCAATTTTTAAACGGTAAATTGTAAGTAATTTTATTTTGAAATTGCATATTGTGTACACTGTTTTTCCACTCATAAATACATTTTTTGCTTTGAATTGCCTGAGTATTCATTATTTGAAAAACATGCGTTTCTCGGTAATCACCCTGTACATTGATTATATATTTCTTAGATAAATACTTTTGAAGTAATAAATGTGAATCCAAAATATTTTACTCGCATTTATTTGAAGCTCTGATGTGAAGTAATTGAAAGACAAGTGAAATTCAAACACATTTCGCATAGTTCTGGATTTTACACTAAGGTTCGGAGACAAACTCAATTAAATCGTTATCCTCTGAAAACAAATTATCGTTACCACTATTATTTCGAACAATCTTACTTTCTAATAGTCTATCAAGTTCTGTTGAACAGAGGTTGATTAACCGTCATTTACAAATAAAACTAATTTAACAGAACATCAGAGCTCATTCTACTAGATGTGTATTGTATTGCTATGTAAACAACAAAACACCAAACCTAACTGAGAGCATGTATTCTAGTGGCAATCTTAAGAAACAAATTGATCCAAAACACAGACCATACGACATAGCGTGTGTTCCTTTCGTCCTTCAGTTCACTAAGCAGTAGGACAGTCACTCTGTACCACAATGGGTTAAATCTCAAATACTTATAAAACGTTTAATTTTTATTGTAGAATTGTAGGAAATTATCATTTTAAAGATATGACTGATAAGAATACAAAAGTTATCACAATATTTTTATTGTTTATTTAGATTATCAAATTATAAGATAAACAATAAGTAATCGCCTCTATACCACTAAAAAGAAGACGCCTGAACATAGACATGTCAGACACATGGTGATGCATGAACACAGATAGACATAGTTAGTAGGACGTGCAAGCAAAATATTATTTATAAAACTTTGATAAATTGTTAATTTTTTTATTTATCCACATGTTTTCATTAACAAAATACAACAAAAATGTGTATAACGATCAGTAATTTGTGTTTCAGTAATTGAAAGAAAGACATGCATCATCATAGAACTCATTGTCTATTTAGAAATTAAATTTCATGCAAAATGTAAAGTTTATAAATGTAATCTCTTTTTAATTCTATCTTGCCACATGATTCATTTACATTTTTGTTCATTGAGTTACATTTCATAGCAGTGTTTAAATAATAAACATTCTGATGATGTAGGTAGAGTACTAAAACGCAAGACTGCACTGAAACCAAACATTGTCTCTGACTTTTAACATTGATTTTTCACTCAGTTAACAAAAATCAGTATCACTACGGTTCAAGATTTGCACTATGGTGGAAAACTAACCTATACAGGATTGCAATCTTAAGTTGAAATGAATAAATCATATCAAAGTATTGTGGCATTTATAACAAAGATGTGTGTCAGTTTTTCGCAAACTTACTACTTCTAAAACATGCACTTAACAAAACTAACACTAATTATTATAAATAGCACAGATCACAGTATGTCTGCTTGCTTGTTAGTTGGATGTGCTATTTATTTTTGAAAAGGATTTAAAAGTATGATTCTTTAGATAAAAATATATGAACACATTTTCTACAACTATTCAAAGGTGTTTTAAAGTTAAAGCCTGGCTGAAAAAACTACCTCATCACTTCATTTACACAAGTCTGGTAGTCAATCAGCAATATCAGTGGCAAAACCACTTTTACACATCCTTATACAATATTCTTTTGTGCAAGATAGACAAAAATATGTGCAGTTAGTTACTTAATTGTGTACACGTACAGATAGGTGGAAATCCAATCATCCCCACAATAGAACCAGTAGCAATGGATATGTCAAAAAACCCCTGTTTCCTTCATAATCCTTCAATTGCCAAAAACAAAACTTCAAACAAAGAGGAGACCGGTCACAGGTCTAGATTACTGGTAGTGCTACACCAAATTTGTTTATTATCTAAAAAAACTATCTTGATTATAGTTTTCTAAAAAAATATTTGTTGTTAAATTATTAATTATTTTATATGTGGCTTAGTTTATTGCTCAGTTTAAACATTTAACTTAAAACAGGCTCAAATATTCAGAAAAAACAAGAGTCAAATCATGGAATTCATCAGTCATCAGACTGTAACAAGGAAAATGTTTGTTTTCACAGTTTTGAAATTAGTATAGATATGATAGGTTGTGTAGTTAACATGTATAATAAATTATAAAGACATTTACTGCATACATTTTCTTCATTCTTCTTTCTATTATATTAATACATTTATTGATAAAAGCTTTTTGTGATAACATGAGTGAATATTTTTCCTTCATAATAAATTTTTGTAATGTTCTCAGGCCAAAGAAGAAGAGGAAGAAGATGTTGATGACTTTGTTGGGGATGCAGAAGATGAGAGAATTTCCCCTATTGATGATGATAGTGAAGATGAGATGTCAAGAGTGCCTCCATCTTTACAACCTTTTGAGCCAAAGTTTGCCCAGTTCAACAGGCATAAGATGATTGCCAAAAGTAGGGATCTTTCTGAAAAGTCCATTGATTTCAACAGTGATATAGATTTTGATGTAAGTGTGTGAACATTTTGGTTTACGCTTTTATAATTTTAGGTCTACTACAGAGTCTATAGAATGATGACTCTTTAAGCATGTTGTGATATTTTTTTGAGTACTGGCTTGTATAGTATCTACAGTAGCTGACATATCAGTGGGAATGTTTATAATCTTTTATAATTATTTTGATATTATTAACTCTTTACTTTAACACACTTTGGGGTTGTAAAGAACGTTCATCTGAAGTCATAAGGTCTTCGTGATGGCCACCTATTCTTTATGATATTGGATTTTTTTTACTTTTCATTCCTCCCAACTTGGATGGCCATTAAAAGTGGTTAGTCCAAAAACCTCACAAAGTCTTGTTTGAGTACAAAAGTAATAAATGTCTAATTTTTCAATATTTTCATTTCCAGTGAAAAATGCAAGAAATATGTCGGACAAATCTCAGACTAAGTAAATAAAAATGATTTCAATCTAGTTTGGTAAATAAAATTACAGACAAACAGCAGCTGCTTATAATAGCCATTTGATCTTGGGTGTACACAATAAAGCAATAACACATGTTGTTTAAGATAAAACCAGGTATTAATAATGTCATTTTTAGTGCAATAGTTAAAGTTTTAGTTTAACCCTCCGAGTGGCGGTACTTTTTTCTCCAAGTGGCGGGACATTTTTACTGGTTTTGTATGTTCGCAAAAGAAAATTTATATAAAATACTGTGAATTGTATAGGTATGACATATCATATATCAATTTAAACTACATAACACACAGAATAGAATGGTAATAATATGAAACACTTAACCTTGGATTGGTATAAAAAACCAATGGGTTGAATTCCAAAAATAAAAATTCAAATTTTTCTGTTTTATGTTAGGCTGAGTAAATGTTCCTAAATTTAATGTTTTAACACAAATCCAAAATAGCCATTTTGTTTAAAATTTAATTCTGAACAAAAAATATATAGTTTATATGTATTATTCATAAAAACAATACACTATTTGCTGATCGAAACTTTTATGTACACGTTTTTTACTGCATTTTAGTCAATATCAGAGCCAACCTCATTCTTCCTGGTTTGAGAGGCCTCCAGTAATGCTCCAAGTAAGGGGAAACACTCACTATGAATCCCAAAATTACAAGCTGGGCACCAGAAGTGACTTTTGCCCCCTTTTATGGTGTGTCCACACACTGCACAAAGTCTGGTACATGAGCAATCCCGTGAGGAAGATCTTCACTTGGTCCAGGAGGTAGTACAGTTGGTGGATGAACCGTTTGTAAGGGTTCCATTAGTACCAGCATATCTAAATAGTATATCAAAATAAAGTTTGGAATCTGGTCTTTATAACTATACCTAATTTATAGCGTTTAAGTCACAGCATAACATCAGAAATAGCGGATAAAAAGAGGCGTGCGTTAATAGACGCTAGAGCGTCTCTGCCACTCGCGAATGAGATTTAATAGACGCTGCAGCGTCTTTCACCACTCGGAGGGTGAAAAACATCAACTGTTCAGGTTTGTTAATAATTTTGTACTCTTTTCTGTCATAATCAGAAAATTGTTATTAATTAAACTTTAAATCATTTATGAAACTTTGTAAATAAACTGAATATTCAGTGTAAAATAAACAGAGTAAAAGGAATAATTTTAAAATTATGAGGGTGGATCTATTAAATTTGTATTGTAATTAAAAAAAAGAAATTCAGACATCTTTAACCCTTTTAGTGCCACAATTTCCACACATGATGTAACTGAAAATATATAAAATTATTGTACATACCAAAATTTGCTTCAAACTTGTATAATATTAATAAATACTGTTATTCATTTTGGTTTATAACAACCTTTTACATGCATAAGAATATAACTAAACTGTTACATGTATCACAATCCTCATTTCATTACAAAGAAATTACAAGTTATTTTTTTAATAATATTTTCCCCCAGGCACTTGTAAAACTGTGAGAAATGGTCAGGCACTTTATGCATATAACTTAAGGAAATTGCAATGACAGTAAAAGAGGTAAATTAATACTCAAAATCTTAAATTTAAAATTACAATAATATTTATAAATTTTGTTAGTACATGCCTTATGTCAGCAGTTAAAAAGTTTAATGTCTGTATAGTTATCGGTTTTGATGTTGAAACACTGCAGTCATTCATATTAAATATTGCGGAAAACTGGCAATGTTAAAAAGACATTTTTAAACTGCTGTTGTAAAGTACATACTGATTTGAAATAAAAAAATCACATTTTTAGGGGATTTTAGTGAACATTCATCAGTAATGTAATACTGAAGTTATATGTATTAAATGTTCTAAAAGTCTGTGTTAATCTGAATAAACTTGAATGATCTTATCATTAATCCATTCAGGGTGTCCCATAATAGACTATCAATATTTCAGACATTGATTTAAGGCATTAAGAGAAGAAAATGAATTTTCTGTGTAATTTGTGTCCAAAAAATGTTTGTGTTCTGCCTGCCTGTCTGTTTTATAATGAAATATTTATATATTAAAAACAATTTAAGATACAGCTTTGTAACACTTGTTGCTGTTACAGCTTAATGCAAAATGTCTTGAATTGAAAACTGTATTTAATGCACAAGTAATTAATTAAGATATGCGATGTAATACAAAAAAATGATATCTTTGGTACTTGTCAATCTTTCAAGGATTGGATAAGTTATGAACTGATTTCCTAATACTTACTGTTTTGAAGTATCAGATCTTTCAAATGTTTGCAACAGTATAATAACATGGCACTATTCTGTAATATGATCTGTAATTAGAATATACTTTGATTAAACGTATGTTACTTACAACAAAGCGTACTTGAAAATAGAACTAATATTTTTATTTGTAAATTGAAAAACAAAACATATTTTATTACATAAGAATATGCAAACTTAGTTTGGAGAACAGAAAGTGCAATGCTAACATATTTGCTATAGAGTATAATATGAAATGTCCAGAGTATCGTTCAACATCAAAATTATATAGTAGAACGCTTTGATGGTTAAATTAAACTGGATCAAATGCAGTGGTAAATAGAATGGGTTTGTCTTATTTAGCGTAGCATTTTAATGGAATGAACATTATAAACTCTCCATGAATAAAATATATCTTCATACTTTTTTAAAATGAAAACATCTAGTTTATTAGCTGTTTAAATTCACAAATATGGAAATAAAACAACCATGTAAAATAAGCACTTTTGAAAAAAGTATGTACTAAAGCATATCCTAATTATTATTATTAATCAAATGAAAAAGTAGTTTGGATTACATGGTTGCCAACATTTGAAACATTATTGATATTCCAGTACAATAAATATTATATAGAAAAATGTCATAATTTAGTAAACTCTTGGTGGATTTTGACAAATTTAGTATGATGGATTTTGATATTACATTGAAGATATTTTACTAATTGACTAATTGACAGTTGTTTAGAAACTATACTGATCATTTTATTTCTACTTTTCAGTATTCTTAGTTATAGTCAGCATTTATGTACCACATTTTAGTTCTGTAACTTGAACCATTATAAAAATAAAAATATTTTTCTACAAAACACATACAGATGGAAAATAAAGCATTTTTGGAATTGTTTCATTTGAATTTTTGTCTTATTGTACATCTTGAACTAATTTTTAATTTTGAAATATTGGTCACTCGTTAATTGAGCACATTGTTTTTTGTAAGTTATTGTTAAGCTACTTACTTGAACATTGTGTTTCTCATGTGATTACAGGTAGGAGATAACGTATATGAACTGGAAGTGTCCAGTAACAGAACACTGTTTGGTGTGGATGAATCAACCCCTGTGTACGCAGTTGATCCTGTTGATGACAACATTTTAATTGAGTTACCTATGGTTAAGAGACCTCGTGTTCAAGGAAATTATATTTATCAACCTGTGTTAAATATGAAAAGACACAATATAAGTGGTTTTAGGTCAATTAAGATACAGAGTCCTTGAATTTGATTCAGGACTATGTAAGATTTCACTGTACAAAGACTGATAATTTGGAAACCTCTAAGTCAATTATCACACAGTGGTGACTAATGACCATGTATTTTTGTACAAATTGTAATGAACCTTAAGGATAGCATTATTTTTAAAGTACTTTTCAAGAATATTGAGTATAGTGTTATTGTGATATTACTAGTGTGATAGTCATGTATGAAAATTTAGTGTTTTAATATTATTAACAAATTTCTCTGTGTAAAATTTAATTTAATAGTCAATAAGTTATGTCTATGTTGTATGAAAAAATATTTTTGTGTTAAGAAACATACTGCAGTTGGTTATTTTTATAGAGTGATTATAAAAGTATCAGTCTATTTAGTTGCTATTTTGTGTGAAAGACAAAGGTCATAACAGTGAAAATTAATCAGACACTACAAAAAGAGCAATTTATTACAGGTTATGAAAAAGCTTACAAGTTCATATTGATTCATTAATTTCTTTATTTAAAATAAAAGCTTACAGAAAGTTTTAAAAGTTACTAGAAAATTTATATTTTATTATACTTTGAATCACTTTCTATTTAAAAAAAAATTGTTTTTGCTTTGCAGAGTTTTTGGATAGTCCTGTATTTTTTTAATATGCGGCTCGTATTTTATTGTTCCTACTGAAATATCACCTGTAATATATAGTGACTGTAAAAACTATAACTATATCATCTACTCTATACAACAACTTTTAAAAGCTCATTTACAATTTTAACAATTTAGTGAATATAATGAAAAATGATAACTAATTTAAGCGCTCCATTGAGTTCTGGGTATAAACAATTACTTTAAAAAAAAAAAACACTTCATATTCAGGAAGACAGGATTTCCATTTCCATGTTTACTGTACTTAATGGAGTGAGCAGTTAACAAGAAATTAGAGTAGAGGTGTGCAGAGGGGGGTAGATGCATTCCCCACAGTTATTGTGCAACATATAGTTATACCTAGCTTGCAACAAATGAAAGAGTCATGCCCAAGTGTGACTTCCTTCTAGAGATAAACCATTGTCTCATAATTGAGTGTATGCTTCAACCAGAAGGTTCGTGTGCAATTGTGAAAAGAAGCCAAAATATGTGGTGAAGATCAAGTTTTTTTATGTAGGAAATGATTGAGATCCTACAAGCAATCAAACACGAATCAGTTTGAAATAGATGAAATTTATTGTTATCTGAAAAGTCTATGCAATATGGGTCTTACTTTTTTTTAATAAAAGGAGAATAATTCAGTATATATCCTTATATCTGAAGGAAAAAAGATATCCTTATATCCATGTAGCAGAGGATCCTGAATTGATTTTAATAAGGTAAAGCGGCATTTTAATCAAATAGTGGATTATGATAAAACAGCTACACAACTATACCCAAATGGGAGATGAAGACTGAAATTTGAAATGATTTTTGACTCTCTTGCTTGTTATAAACTTGGCAACTACATGTGGCACAATTTCAAATACAACCTCTGGCTGTGTCTGTCCCCTCTGTCTACTGTTTGTCTACGCAGAACTGACATGATCGATTAACCCAGACAATGTATTGGAGTAGAAAATCTGATAAAAAGTTACAAGTAAAAGTAGGCATCTCTGATTTCTTTCGTTATGTGGATAAACTCTAAAATAGAAATTGACACTTTCCTATCTATTCAAAACTATATACACTATAGTTATAGATATAGATACTATAGAGAGAAAAGAGAGAAGTCAAGATATGCATGTTTTAACTCACAATTTTAAACAAACAGTATATGACTAATTTATGAATTTAAAATTATATTGGTTTCCACAGAATGAGGAACTATTAGAAATAAGTCTTAATAATTCAAAAGAATTATTGGAAATAATATGTGCATTTTTTATTCTCTATTATTGTCTATCTAAATATTAAGCTAAAGCTTATTGTACTTACTAGATACTTTTATAGTTACAAGTTATTGTACCGGTGAAAATAGTCAAGTTAAGGCTAATGCTTTAAAGAGCTTTATTTTAGTTAGGTTTTGTTTGAATTTATATAATTGACGTATTGTATTCTAAAAATCACGTATTTTAGAGAGAAAATGTATTTATTAATATTTGATATAATATTTCTACTTATTAGTTAGTAAGTCATCAAATTTAAAAAATAAATAAATATATAGTTTATATTTTTTTAATTTGGCAAGACTAGGAGAGCATAAAATGATTATTGTACACTATTGTAAGGTATTTTCCTGTGAATTAGTAATTTGTTTACTATGTAGTTTATGATTTATTA
The DNA here is from genome assembly GCF_021130785.1 of Homalodisca vitripennis. Lineage (NCBI taxonomy): Eukaryota > Metazoa > Arthropoda > Insecta > Hemiptera > Cicadellidae > Homalodisca > Homalodisca vitripennis. Next base: position 47,553,554 of record NC_060207.1, on the reverse strand, counting down.
ATAAAAAATTAATGTTTCTCTTTTGTGCAATAAATTGGAAAACAATTTTGTGAATTAAGAGTTTGTAATGTGCTGGTATTTTTAGTTTCACAAGTATTCAGACAGAGGTCAGAATGAAAGTGTTTTGGATTATTTGTTCTTTAAATTATGAATGAGAGTCATTGTAGAGAAGTTGTCATGGTTTAGTTATGTTGTTATATACATGAAGTTTTTGAATAATAATATTTTTTAAATGATACTATTAAAAAATGTCCTATGTTGTTCTGTTTTTTAAAGATAATTTTATTGAATCAACAGGGAAAGTCACGCTGCTTCCACCAGTTTTAATTTAGTACAACCCTAGCCAGAAATGTGTTAAGTTCGTAGTTTAGGCATAAAATGCAATGTTAGTAGAAAAATTGAATATTGATCATGGAAAGTTTACCATGAGGTCATTATTTGTGGTAAATAGCTATTGTAGTTCAGCTCTTTACTTTTCTTGTCTTTTATGAAGAAAATTTGTTAGTGCTAAAGGCAAGTTTGTTATTTAAAAATACATCAATAGTCCAGTGTAATGGAATGTTTAACCCTTTCCACGCCAACATCCGTGTGACACGGACGTCACGAATTTGTTTTTGTAATTTGTTATAGTACATCAGATCGGCATGATATTCGATCTAATGATTGTCTGTTAGTTGCTTTATATGCTTATAACGATTTAATACTCTGTGGAGTCTTTACTTCGGTGGTATTTGTGTTTTATTTCAGCCGTGCGGCAGTTGGATTACTTGTCACAGTCGAGGTTGCGCTGCCGATCGTACTTTTTGTTTACACGTCGTGTTTTATACAGTTCTTTCGTTTTTATAACTGGTTTATTGTTGTTTTATACTTAGTAAAATGAGTAAAAGAAAGTGGGATAGGTCACCGGCGAGTGAAAATACGCTGTTTAGTGGATTAGTTGAAGCCGGATTTAACGTTTTGGAAGACGAACTAAGTGACGATTTTGTTGACAACATTTCACAATCAGAGGATTCCAGTGCCGAAATTGTATAATTAGGTTAAGAATTATATATACTTTAGTGTTGTGTAACTGAAAAGCACCAAATATTTTTTTGAAAATCGCTTAAGTGTGCAAAAAAATGCATTTTACAAATTAAAAAATATTTTTTTAGTGTAACTTTTTTATTACAAACAAAAACTAATAATAAAATAAAACCCATTTTATTTTAAAGATAATTTACTAAGAAAAAGAACAGTACAAAAATCATTAAGATATGTTGAAAAATAAAAAACATTAGGGTTTATTATGAAACCTTGCGGAGAGGGTGAAAAATGCCTTAGCGTTTTTGGCTGGTACTTATAGAAAATGGGCTGGCGTGCAAAGGGTTAAGATTTTCCCATATGTTTAATGTAAACATGTATAAGAGCTAATTTTCTTTGTGTGAAAAGGTATAAACTTGAGCTTGTCATTACTATAATGCTAAAAAGAGGCAGACTTATTAAATTTGTCCTTATTTGCACACCATTTTAAGCTATTTTAACCTTTTTTTGAAAACTAAAGTTTACTAATCATTTGACTCAGTGTGAACTGGAAGGTTAGTTATAGTAATCATTGTTTCTGGGAAATTTCAAGGAATAATAAGTATTAATAAAATATCAATTTTTATAACACAACCGTTTCCTAAAGCTTTTAAATTTAATGTGCTATAAGGTGTATTAAAAATATTTTTATGCTACCTTATGTACCTTGAATGTCTGTAAAAGGTTTATATAGATAACAAGCCATACAAAACAATCAAAATTTTACAACAATATTAACACTGTTAGTGGAATATTTTCAAAACAGACTAAAGTTGAGAGGATGATTATTTCAGAATGTCCAACAAAACATCCCATATACACAAATAAAAGCATATTTCCCAAACACCTTATGAAAACTAATTAGTTGGTGGTGCCAATATTTAGGAGCACTTTGAATACTTTAAATAATGTTCTAATATCTGCAATTTTACTTTTTATTTACAATAGACTGTTATGGATCTAACCTTTTCTAATGACACATTCACACAGGTGGCCTTTACCAACTTCTAATGGTATTCGGATTTACATGGATTGGCAAGTTAAAGTTTGTTAACCTGCAGTAGTGCTCTCAGAGTATTATAACATTTCTTATGAATTCAAAATTTATTATCTATTGCAGTTTATTATCAGTAAAGGTACAAATTAATAAAACACCTGTATTAGGAGGGTTGTAATATTATAAAAAATATTCATTGATAATAATTATTCTCTGTAGTTATATTCTACATGTAGGTACACAGTTTATATTATTTTTTTCTTCTTGTAATGGAATAATTCACATGTAATTTAACAAAAATTTAGTTACTTTATACAGGAAATAATTCTTTACATCATTATCTTCATTTTAATCAATTGTTTTGAACAGAGAAACATTTAAGATTTGTATTTTAACAATAGTCATGGAAATATACACTAGAGATTAATAATAATGGGTGATTCAAAAAGAGCGCCGGTTTTGATATCTCAAATTAAGAGATTTATTTTAAGAAAATCTGAAATCAAATACATAAATATGTTCATCTAACCTTCCGATTTCATGTATGAAAAATAATGTCATGCATGTGTCCTCCTCTGCTACGCTGGCACGCAACAACTCTGTCCATGAAATTAGCCATGACTGCACGACAAGTTTCCACTTCAATTTGGCCGACAACCCTTAGAATTTCTTCCTTCAACTCATTGATTGTTCTGGGTTTATTGGCATAAACTAATGACTTTAGATAACCCTAAAGATGAAAGTCACAAGGTGTTAAGTCACACGATCTTGGTGGCCATTGATGGTCGGAATTACGAGAAATGACGCGGTCATGGAGCAACACAAATTGTTTCATGGGCAGCATGGCAGGTGGCACCATCCTGCTGAAACCACAACTGGTCAATGTCTACGTTATCCAAATGAGGCCACAAAAACTCCCTAATCATCGTACGGTATCAGTCTCCATTCACTGTCACAGCTTGCCCTTCCTGATCTTCAAGAAAATAAGGGCCGATGACGCCGCCCGACCAAAAGCCGCACCAAACTGTCACTCGTTGTGGATACATTTCCCTTTCGTTAATCATGCGAAGGTTTTCTGAACTCCAGATACGGCAGTTCTGTTTATTAACAAATCCATTCAATTGGAAGTGCGCTTCATCACTGAAGATGATATTCATTGCGAAGTTTTCTTCCTCCTGCGAATTTCTCAATACCCAATCAACAAACTGTCGTCTCTTCTGGTGATCTACCACTTTCAATTGTTGTGTCAGCTGAATTTTATAGGGGTGATATTTGAGATCATACCGAAGAATTCTCCGTACAGAAGAACATCATAAACCCAATTGTTGAGAACGGCAACATATTGATTTCGCTGGGATAAAAGCCACATTGTCACAAACCACCTCAATGTTCTGTTCAGTTCGGGCACAACGATGATGTCCAGAACTTTTGAGGTCGACTGTTGAACCCGCTTCGTGAAACTTTTTCATCAGTCTGCGAACTGTTGATTCATTCAGTGCTTCATTACGTCTTAGAGTACCGCGAAGTCGCCTAACAGTAGCCGCATAACTATCTCCACTCTGATAAAACGTTTTCACTATTAACACTCGTGCACAATTAAACTTCTCCATGGTTAGACACAGAATGCACTAATGAGAGAAATATCTGCTGTGTCAACAATCGGAATGTAGTCAGAAATAGAATCAAGGTCAAACATTGTTGCCAACCGATAAAATAAAATTCACCGGTCTTTTCAAAACCGGCGCTCTTTTTGAATCACCCTATAGTATGTAAACATTAGCATAGAAATATCCTTGACATTTAAACAAAATATTTCCAATTATTTATCACTTGACTGTTTAGCATTACAGTAGTGAGAAACATTGAACATCAGTTAGTTATATTTTTTTAATGATTGTTTTCTTTTTAAATTTTAATGAAAACTATTGAGAAAAAAATCAACTTGAAGCTTTACATTACAATAAGTAATTAAAACAACTTTGAACAATATGATATTACGTATTCTGATGCATTATTCACAATCACATAAAGTTAGGATTTCACAGTACATAACTCCTGCTAATATGAAGTGAACAACTGCCTGACTAGAATTTGTCCAAAAAGTGAACTCTGTAGATCTAGAAAAATTCATGATTTAATACTAACTCTCAAATTCCATTAAAAAAAATCTTATCTGAATAAAATAGACAAACTAAGATTGAAGAATTTTATAGAAATGGTACTTTTAAGAAATATTCAATTGTTTTCTGCATCACTAATATTTCACTACAAGAGACAATTTAGTAATATTGTAAAATATGCCTGGTAATACCAATTGCTTTTAGCCCTTGTTGGATTGTAATTTTTAATCTGTTTTGGATGAGAATCCAATCTCGTCCTGGTAGCACTTAAACTTAACAGTTGTCATCCAAGAGCCATGCTTTAAAATGACAACATCAGTATGATTTGTTTGGGTCAAAGTGTTTTCTCTTTGTATCTTTATTGACCTAAAAATAGTGCATATTCTCTACCAATATTGTTTGTAATGTACTTAATTAAATGTACATATAAAACACTAAGAACATGCTTGCCCTCACAATACATTAAAGGTTTGTTTTATATATAGTACCTAATAGTCCTATTCCTTTTCCATACTTCTAAACATATGATTGTTCTAAAAATTTCTAAGTGTGTGTGAAGAATGAAATTTGTTATTGAATCGAATAACAAATGATTGAAAACAATAAAAATGATAAGTTAAATAATACCAACAAAAGCACTTATATAATAAAATAAGTTATGATGGATAAATTATTTATCTTAAAAGCTGTTTTAAATACCAACAACTTAAATAAACTCAATTGTTGTTGCCCTTAATTAACAGATGTTGAAACACTTTAGTATAGAGTAATGTAAACATGAGAGCAGCAGGGTCGGTCTGTTACCTGCTAACACAGTAAGATAAGTAACAAGTATAATTTATATCTTGAATCTAGTAATAATAGATTATTGTTTGTATTCGATTCATAACTTCTGATATTCACACACTCCTACAAATTTTAGAAATATATATAAATTATTCGTATTTTAATGTTCAGTAGAAAACCATGACAGTTTTTCATTTAAGTGCAGCATTTAATACAATGTGATACTACCTAAGAGGAAATTTTGATGTATTTCTTTACCAGTGTGTAATTTTTAAATTTAAAATATGTGTAAAATGTTAATTTTATAAATGGTTTAACTTATATTTTATTAAACAAGTACAGTTTTATAATTATGGAAACAAGTACAGTTTTATAATTATGGTGATAACTAGTAATCAGATCATAATTCTATATGAAATAATTGTTTTAAACTTGTCCATGTATTTAAATGCTGCTGATATATTTAACGATTTCTAGGTACATGTATTTTAATTATGAAGGTTTAAGGTTACAACATAGAATAGTGAAAGTAAGTCTATTTATTTTGAATTGAAACACAATCTTTTATTAATTAAATGTGTATTATTTGTTGGATGGTAGAATTGAAAAATTGTTGAACAATTGTTTTAAGTGGATGGTTAATCAAAAACATTGTGTTTTAACAATGTCCTGGTTATTATAAAATCTTCCTTTTTGTGATTTATTAGAACTGTGTTCTTAATATAAAATGTTCATGTTCTGTTCTCTAGAATAATATAATTGCTTTAAAAAAAGTATTTAGAATTAAATAACAATGTTCATTGTGTTTATAATGAAGAAAACAGATGAAGTTTTACCAAATGGTTTTGTAATCTTTCATTTATTCCAATGAAGTTGGTGTCCACAGAAATTAAGTCATTTTGTAATATATTTGTACTATGTATTTATTTTTAGGTAATACTGGAGAAGTTTTACCCAAAGTACAAAGTAATTGCCTAGGCTTGCAATCTTCAGTTGATGTCACATGTAAATAGTTTAAATTTAAGAATAAATTTTGTACTGTTGTATAACTACTGTGTTTTTAATCCACCCTTACAGAAATAAAAGTTTTGTGGCAGTGAAATTTTTAGTAAAGTATTTTCTCCTAGTAATATAAAAGTAGTTATGCATAACAAATTAGGTAAATGGAGCAAACATATTTTTGTTCACTAAGCATGAAGAATGTAGGCGTAACAGCATATCTCAATTTAAGGAACGATTAAAAGTATTTACTATTGTGTTCTTTACGATCATATATTTTGTACTTAAGTGTAATAGGATCAAAACCAGGAGCATATGGGTTGATTAAGGAACTTTGTAAAGGAAAAGTAAATTACAACAGGATTTTGCTTTACCCCACAATAAACATAGTATTTACATTAAAATGTGTTATTTTATTGCAATATAATTTTCAGAAAGTATTAGTATATAAAAATTAAGCCATAAAGTGTTAAGTTCGGGGTATTAATTTAAAGACACATTTTTTATCAACCAACAAAAATATTCTCATTAATTTGAACATCAAGATTTAATAACTGAGTTAGTGAAAATATTACAAAAACATATGAATAGGCTGCATACACTACTTAAATAAGAATAACAAAAATATTTGTTTAATCCTTGTTAGATATTTTTTTACTGAATTAATTAATTACAAATAGTTTAGTCAAAACTGTCTCAAAGTTTTATTTACTTCACTAGTAAACTTCCAATGTAAAGTTTATTTCCATTTCACTTTCTGCAGTATCTGACACTTTCTGCTTGGTGCAGTATCTGAAACTTTAACAGACTTGGCTTCTGGAATTTAATCTATAGTCCACATCTGTCAGGAGAGATCCAAAAAACTTAAGACGCTGCAATAAGTGGATGTAGTTAAGTGGAGCTAAACACATTTGTATTGAATCAACCCTTCCCACCATAGCTATATGACTTATAACCTGTGTTTAGTATAAAGAAAATTTGAATAAATGATTATTTATCTTAAAGAAACAAATTATTTAATTTGTTCAGCAAATTCAGTATTACTAGAAGTACATTAAAACCGCTTTGTTGTCTAATTTACTTACACATCTCATTGTATAAGACTAATTTTATAAAATTCTTTATATTAAAAATATATTGTTAAAGAACAAGACTAGTTTTAACACGAGATATACTTCATTTGTGAAATTGGATTGAAAAGTCTATCCTGCATTGCAGTTTTAAGACAAACTATATTTCACCTCTAATATAGGTCACCTGGAGCAACATAAAAAGTGAAATATGTTTACTAGCATCCCTGTGACGATCTTTAGAAGAAATTACCATCTCTGCACTGTATATATTATATCACCAACTCAAAATGGAATACACTTAGAAATTAAGGAAACATAACAATAAAAAGTGTGTATTTGTGACCATCAAAATATTGTTTCTATACATCAGTCAACCAAAGATCACCTTTTATTTTTTGTTTTATGAGACTATAAACATAACTTTTTACAATATAAAAGTTTTTTTCTCTACAAGCTAACGTTGCTAAATGCTTTTCTTATGCTTTACTTTGTATATGCTAGTACTATGTAGGGAACACATGTAATGTTAGTTTTACATTACTTGAGGCATCATACATTAAATTGGCAGACCAACCAATCAGTCAACCATCAGTCGAGATTAGGCCGCTTTGGTTGCCAATTCTAAAAAATGAACTAAAGAGAAAACCAAAAGTATCAAACGGATCGGATATTTGTAATAAACCAATGCGGAGTCACAATATGGTTTTAAGAAGTTCATCTCGCATGAACCAATAATAACGAAAGGGCCCATTCCTGTCCCCCTTCCCTTGTATTTCCGCCATCTTGTTTTAGCCAGCCGTCACGATTACCATTGGCTAGTCCCTCTGGTCAGTCGTAGGTGGTTAGTAGACGAGTGAAGACGTATTGTGACCTGTATTTCGTAGTTTAGTTTTAATGATGAGTGTTTGGTATGGTTTTGTATTAAGTGCATGTCTTTAGAGTTAGTGAAGTTGACAAACAACATGTAGGTTGTGATTCCTGACTTAGGCGTGCCACAACGCTTTAGTAAGATTTGTTTATTTTAACCTAGTTTGTAATTATGTATTAGGTTAGTTCTTTACCTGAAGAAGAGATCAGATTGCAGATCTCGAAACGTAGTGTTACTGTTTTCTTGTTTCACTGAACGATGGCAAATGTCCGGAAAAATCCTGTTTCCTTCATGATAGGCTCATCATCATAGACGAAGCACTTATGATGCACGCTGGGGAGATTCTATTTGCAGCAACCCTCTCTGGAGCAAAATAAGTCCTACTCATAGATGATATTAATCAAATCCCCTACATAAATAGAACATCCGAGCTGGGGGTAAAATACTACAAAATCTCTGAATTAGCCACAATTGTCAAAGCGCTAAGCACATTCTACAGATGCACTAAATCTACGACAGCTGTCCTCTCAAAATTCTACCCACAAGGAATGGAAACAACAAACGACATGGTAGGTGAACTGGATATACAAAACTTTGAGGGCCTAGAAAATCTAAACCTACACCCAGATGAGTACACTGTTATGGCTTTCAAACAGGCAGAAAAGAACGAACTTATCAAAAGAGGATACAAAGCATCCACCACCATCCATGAGTTTCAGGGCAAATATAGCTGTAATACGCACTTCCAGTAGCCCAGGGGAAATATACAACTCACTCCCCCACTGCCTAGTAGCACTATCTAGACACACCAAATCCTTTCTTTACGTGACACCATGCAGGAATGACACAATAAGCAAATGGATCCAGCAGACAAATGCCCTTGACAATAAGGAACTCTCAGCATTCACAGCAAATAACCTCACTACTGACCAGCTGAATAGAAAAAGCATAACAATCAACACAGGCCAAAGTACTAAGAGGCAAGAAACAAACCCACACCAGCAGCAACCAACCACAGACCACGATTTTTTAGACAAAATCCAGCACAGCAAGGAAAGAGACAAGACCAAAGTGAAACACAAAAACCACAAACACTCTGGAACTCCAGCCTCAAAAAAATAAAACACCTCCTAAACAACACAAGGTCACGCAGCCACACCAAAACATTGTGATGGCCCACAAAAATATAGACGGAATCAAAAATAAAATAGAAGACTGACACACTTCCTTCACTCCTACAACCCCGACATTCTCATACTGACAGAACTTGGACTAAACAGCGCAAACCTAGAAAACATATGGATACCAGAGTATGAACTCATTGGAGGGTTCACAAGGACACAACATAAAAAAGGCGGCGTGGCAATATTCAACAAGAACTTAAAAAGCAAGGTCAGCATAGTATCCATCTCAGACTCAACAACTGAAATGATCTGTGAATCCATAACGCTCAAGATAAATCTCAAAAACTGCTTTCTATACCTAGTGGGAGTCTACAGACCTCCACATTCTAATGTTGAGAACGCTATTGATACACTCTCAACAGAACTAGACAAAATCCAAATAACCTGATAGTCATAATGGGTGACATAAATGTTGATAAACTGACAGATAGTCAAGAAAGCCAAAGCCTAATGGAACCTCTAGAGGGATTCAATATTAAGAGATTAAAACTAACTCCTACTAGAATCACCCACCACAGCCAGACCTCTATTGATGCCATCTGCACGAACATAAGTGAGGATCAAGTATCCCACAGTGTGATCACCACAGGGCATTACCACACTGCTCAACTGTGTCATGTAACCGTAAAAATTGACAATCATACTCCAATAAAGTCTAAACAAAGGGTTATAAATATGCACAAAATGGAGGAAATACAAACAATCTTAGCAACCCAAAACTGGGCAGATGTAATATCTAAAGAAAATACAGAGGCTGCCTTCACTGCTCTGTATAGTGTCTTGCGGTTTACACTGGACGCAATATACCCACATAAAACAGTACAAATAAAGAAAACGCGAGTAAAACGAGTATGGGATACCGAATGTGAGGAACTTAAAAGATCATATTTATAGGCATTAAACCGAGAAATCCTCACTGGTAATATAGAAGACAAAAATAACACAGCTCTCAGAAAGAAAAACTCTCAAACTGAAAGATCTGAGGAAAAAGCACAATGTAGACCTTATAGAGCAAATAGAGAACAAATCAAAAGCCTCATGGAAAGTAATAAATTTAGAGAGGAAGAAAAGGAGTGAGACTTCAGTTTTAGAAAACCTGAATATAGAAGGAGGCATCCACAGCTCACCCGAGAGAATAGCAAACTACTTAAACAGTTTTTTTGTGACGATTGCAGATAGAACACTGAAACAGAACAAAAGGGAACAATAGAAGACCCTGTTGAAAATATATTGGCTCAAAACCTCCAGCTTTACAAGGCAACTGAAGAATAAATAAGAAAAACTATAGATTCAATGAAATCCAAAACTTCGGCTGAAGAAAACAAGATCTCATCTAAATTAATTAAATACTGTGAGAATGAACTAGCAGCCCCTCTAACAAACCTAATAATAAATCTCTTGATGAAGGAATTTTTCCTAGCACTTTAAAAACGTCTAAAATATATCCAAAATACAAAAGTGGAAAAACCACTGAAGCAACCAGCTACCGCCCAATCTCCTTAATACCAAACTTCTCAAAAATTCTTGAAAGAGTAGTTCTCAACAGACTCACAGAGCATCTTCATCAGCAAAACCTTTTTACCTCTAAACAGCACGGCTTCATCAAGAACAGGTCAACAGCTATTACGCAACTCATAGAAGGCCTCATAGAGAAGCTAGAACAAGGCTACATTGCCTCAACAATCTTGCTGGACTTCAGCAAAGCGTTTGATTGCCTGGACCACAAACTGATAATAAAGAAACTAAGGGTTCTCGGTATTTCTGGAAAAGAAGCACAATGGTTTCAAAGCTATATAAGTGACAGGAAAAAGTTGGTAGAGATCACCTATGAAGAGAATCATGTCTTACAAAAGATGAAATCACAAGTACTACCAATAACTAGAGGAGTGCCACAAGGATCAGTACTTGGCCCTGTCCTGTACATTCTTCTAGCAAACGATTTTCCAAAATACATAGAAAACTTTTGCGAGGCGGTCATGTTTGCGGACGACACAGCATTGATTGTTGCTGACAAAAATAAAGAACAATTGGAAATAAATTCCTATGTGGCTTATAACGTGGCAAAGCAATACTGCTACCAAAATGACCTTGTCTTAAATGAAAGCAAAACCTGCCAACTCATCTTCACAACCCCAAACAGCCACAGAGGCTCCCAGACATCACAGCTGTCAGTTCAAATAAATACTTGGGCATAATTTTAGACAATACCCTAACATGGACACCTCACATAAACCAGTTATGCAATAAATTGAACTCCAGTCTCTTTGTCATTAGAAGAATGAAACAGATCAGCGACCATAAAACAGCACTAACTGCCTACTACTCACTCTTTGAGTCCCAGCTTCGATACGGACTGGTAGCCTGGGGAGGTACAAGTGACACAAATCTGCAAAGAGTACTGATCAAACAAAAAAGAGCAATAAGAACTCTGAATGGACTGGGCCCCAGAGACTCTTGCAGAGAGGCTTTTAAGGAGCTCAAAGTATTGACTGTGGCCTCACTCTACATCCTTGAAACCATGCTCTTTACAGTAAAATCGGGCCAAACTAGAATGGAAGAACAGCATTCTTACAAGTAACACAGATTCTTACAACACCAGGTACAGACACAACTTTCTGCTTGACGCTCACCACCTTAGTCTATATGAGAGGTAGCCTTCCTATAAAGAAGCCACCTTCTACAATCGCCTGCCTGAGAATTTCAAGAGGCTACCTGAGGAAAAACTGAAAACCGCACTGACAGACTGTCTAATGGACCGATCCATCTACACAGTATGAGAGTTCCTGAACTGGAGATCTCATTGACAAAACAAGAAACTATAGCAACTTTTATGATGTTATATCTTAATCTTGAAATTTATCACTTTCTTACCTATGTACAGTACAATTTTTGTATGTATATAAATGTAAACCTGCATTTTTTCTTACAATGTAATATTTTTGACACAATACTATACTCTATGTATATGTAAATAAAGATTGATTGATTGAGTTTTTTTTAATCAGTCAAAATTAAAAAATTCTTGCACAGATTAAATTAATAATGTCTTCAAATCTTCCTTGAATTGGTTTTAACTGTTAACATTTAAGCTTTTATAATAATTTGGTATAACATTGTAGAACTTCAACCCAAAGTGTTGAGGACTCCTTGCAAATAAATTAAGACTGTGATTTGGTAACCTATATTTATTACTGTTTCTTGTAATATAATCATGCTGGAATTTTGTACTTTCTTGTAAACTATGTTTATTATAATGGATCCAATTGTGAGTCTCGTAGATGTACAATCCCTTTTAAATTTTTGTGTGAAGTTCTTGGATGGGAATTTTGTTATGATACGTATTAACTGTTTTTGGAGTCTGAATACTGTTTTAATTCCCGACGCCTGCTCCCACAGCATATTACCATATCTGAGAATAGACTCCACATGGCCTTGGTAAACGATTTTAATTTTGTCCAAAGAAACAGTATCTCGCAAGTGCAAAAAGAGTAAAGCTATTGATTTAAGTTTCTTCTGTAGATATTCTAGATGAACGTTCCGATTAATATTATCATCTAGATATATGCCTAAGAATTTATGTAATTTTGTAAAACTAGAAAGATTTTTGCTTTCCTGTTCACCAGTATTTTTAACTGAAAATTTAGTTACTTGAGTTTTAGTAACATTCAATTATAAGCCACACAATAAAAAGCATTAGACAAGTTACATAACACACCTGCAGTGGCCTCCAACCTGTCCAAGGCTTCAGTATTAGACTGTATTAATGCTGAACCTGTGTTAAGCTTTTTTTCTGAATCCATGTTGTTTATTATAAAAAAGATAATTTCCTTCAAAGTATTTAAGTAACCTATCATTTATGTTTTCAAATATTTTGGAAAAAATACACAATACCGACACCGGATGGTAGTTGTTTACATTTGCCTTCACACCTATTTTAAAAACTGGTGAAATTTTAGAGTACCTATTTAAGTTTGTCCGGGAAGACCTCCTCTTTAAGACACTGATTGATTATAAGTGATAGAGGTTCAGCAATCGCAGTTTCAGCAGCATTAATATGGGATATTGGCACCTCATCCCAACAAACCAATGTTTTATTTGTTAAGGAAAGGATCACATTAGACACTTTTCCAGCACTTGTGGTCTCAAAGCTGCACAATGATACACCTTTGTCTTGAGAAAACTTTTTAAATGCACAATGTACACCATTTACAGTTGTAGCCTTGGGTATATTAATATTAATAACATTACCAATAAAAAAATTATTAAAAGGACTCTGCAACAGATATAGGATCTTTAATTTGTGTTCCATTGATTTCCAAAACAGGTCCTTCTCGGCTTAAAAACTTTCTAATATCTACTTCTTTATTTACCACTTGCCAAGCAGCTTTGTATTTATTCTCGGCGTTGGCTATAAATTTACTGTTCACAGTATACATACATAGTATACAGATGTCTTTGGCTACATTAGATCTAACTTTTTGTTGACCTAAGTTGTGGACTGGTTCATTGGTGGATGGTGGCAGCCCAGTAGTTATTGCTGGAGGCCGTAACGACAGTTTTGATGATATTTATAATATAATTATATTTGCGTTTAAACATTTAAGTGAAATTTGAAATGAAAAAGAAATCAAACTTGCTTACTTCGCCTATGCCCAATCGTTGTTCTCGTTTGAAATAATAGCCTGGGGTGGAGCGTATAAAACTCTTTTACAGCCACTGCAAGTGGTTCAGAAGGCAATCTTAAAAGCCTGTTACAAAAAATGTAGGACATATCCTACTGACACTTTATACCAAGAAACTTCCAGTCTATCAATTCGAAAAATCTTCATTAAAACACTCCATGTTCACATTTATAAACATTTTGATACAATTTTCTCTACAACTTCACATCCTCATAACACACTATACTCACAGAATATTGAAGTCGCATCAACGCAAATCAGTAAATCCTTCTCATCTACAAATTCTCTTTATATAACCCATCTTGTGTATAAAAATATCTGTAAATACTTTCCTGACAACCAAATATTCACCTCACCTTCAATATATACATGTAAGAAACGAATGAATGGCTGTATCTTATCAGTGCGGAGGAGGCCGAGGCAATTATCACGACTGACTACAGAAGGACCTGACTTTTGACCTTGTCTCCCCCCTCTTATCGCCCCTTCAACAGCACTCTAGATGCCTCTAGGTGGACTTTTCCTATTTTATACATTTACTTTTTTATTTCATAACAGTTCGACAAGAAATCTGCTAGTAATGTGTTAGGTTGTTTTGCACATTGACTTTTTGATCCTTAAAATACATCATTCCTTACTTTTTTTTCTTCTCTTTAAATCTTTCCTTTAAACTATTTGTAGTATTCACAATAATAAATTTCAATACCATATTATGTAAATACGGTTTTTTGGTGTGTGTGTGTATTGATGTTATATGATAATTAATCACCAGATTCAATCCGTCCAAAATCTCCAGGGAAGCAACTCCAGCCGACGCACAGGCTTTTCTGCCTGCAATTCAATTCAATTATTGTCAAAAACCTTTTTGTATGCAAAACAACTTTTTTATGTAAAATGTATAGAACAAAATACCAACAAAAGTTTAGATTAAAATTTTAATATATTTACAAATCTAATAATACAATTAAAATATAAGTACAAAATCAATAACAAAAGCATGGGAAATCAATAACTCATGTTAAACTAAAATGTTAAAAATTGGTAATTATTGTAAAATATGTACGTTTTAATGTCTAAATGAAACTTTTGCAATGACACAGGTATCAACTACTGTTTACAAATGTTATTCTACAAGAATTAATAATTTTAATGGTATACTTCCAGCATATGCACCAGAAAAATGTTTTCAAGGTTATAAGTACAATATAAAAGGCTTTAACTGTAACATACTTCACAGACACAATAAAATTACGTCTTTTTTTCTTTAGATTGTATTTTTTTATTGCAAATAGACACAGATCCACTATGATCTCCTGAAGATTGACTATTAGCTGGATCAACTAATTCATCATTTTCTTTTGTCACACTAGAACTGTTTTCTCCAATGGTCAAAATACCTCTAGACCGTATTTTGCAGATTGGTTTTTGAGCAGATGTCAAAATACCTACCAACTCTTCATCTTCAACATCTTTGCTTTTAGCATCATCACTGCTAGTATTTTTCTGATTTTCTGTTTCAGTCAACGACTTAACTTCATTCTCATCTGTCACTTTGACATCTGTCATGAGCTTCTTCAAACCAAGCCAATTCACCAAGAACAGAGGCGTTGTGTTGTCTGACAACAGAGTTTGAGGATTACTGTGTTTCTGGTATCTCTCATCTTCCTTGTGTGAGATATCTTCGACGTACTGAGAACCCTGCTTACAAGTAACTTCATTACTCTTCTGACACCAACTTGGGATGAAATGAAATCCTGTGATCGAGAAACTGATGCGGTAACGGAAGTAAAATGCAAGTAGTATGAAGAAAACTCCTAGTGGTATGATGCAGGCAAAAACTACTGCAATTGGTTGAAGCCACAATGGTACAGCAGCTGTAACAGTATAATTATTTAAATCCGGAATAATATGACAAGACAGATTATAACAAGGAAGATAGACAAGAATTTTATAAATTGATTATGTTACTCACAGGATACACTGTAGATAAAACTCCCATATGATTTTCCAATGTTAGTAGCTGGATTAATAAACATTACCGATAATGTTTCTGCTAAAACATCCGTAGGAGATATTTTTACTATAGGACGAACATTTCTTGTCTTGTAGAACTGAAGGCAATTAACTCCTAGGTAAAAATATTATTCATTAGTACAAAACAGGTAAATCATAATTTGATGTCCTAACTTTGACTGTGCAAACATGTACGTAGAGATTAAATTTCCATAACAATTTCTAAAAATGGTACAAGGTATCATAGAATAAAATGTGAGATTGTTTTGATTACTTGCAATGAAACTTTTGTTCTAGATATCATAGAACGTAAAGCTTTGAAACCAAAATCTTTCAATTAAAAGTTATATCTAATGTTTATTTACTTGACATACACACAAATTACAAGATTAAAAAAGAATTTACATATCAAAATTTACTTATTGGTAACAATGGCATACACCCAATAAACTAATTTTCTCATTTTATTGTATACGGAAATTATACAAAATCCTCAATATTTGTTGCTGAGCAAATACAGTTCCTGGGATAAAAGTGCAACAGATTGCCACTAATTGTCTGTGATCAACTACTATGACTGTAGTAAATAAAAGAACTAAATAGAGAGATGAGGCAAAAATAATATTTTTTATAAACAGGGTTTAATATGCTGGACAGACTGTCAGTTGTTGGATTTCAAGTCAAGGAAGTGGACTTCACAGTTTTTTTTGACAGCACAGGAGAGCTTTTATTCCTGCAAACTGAGTGAGGGCCAATCTTTTCTAAACAAGAGACTATCTGCACCTCCTGGTTGTGAATCTGGGAGGTTTTCAGCTTTTTGACTGGAGGCAATGTAGGCTTAACACAGAAAGCTGTGGTGGGAGTGGCTTGTAAGGTTGTCCCTTAAGACTTTTTAATCAGTCAGCCCTGTTACAGACAAGAGAAATAAATCAATCAATCAATCAAACAGTTCTTTATTAACATTTTCTTGGAGAAAAGTAATAGAGTCAGATTATTTACATACATCAGCAAATATAAAAGCATTGGTTATGGATGTTCTGTTGTTGCGTTATTCCTCCAGTCAATAACAGCCTGGAAGGCTTTTTTAATTTTGAATCACAAACCCGAGCGAGCTCAGGCCGGGTAGTCATTTTTTAGTTTGTGCTGACTGATAATTTGTAATACTGACATTTTTAATGTTGTGTTTAGCAAGTCATAAGGACTAATATTATTTAGGTACATTTTTAGACCAACCATTTCCAGCCTCAGCTGGTTTTCAAGTGCCTTAAGTGTGGTTATGTTGTTTTAACCTGGCTTTTTAATCCCACAAAATGCTGGTAATTTTTCATAAAATGCAAGACAGTGTGTTATTAAGTTATAGTCTAAACATATTTTTATTAACTCAAAAGTTATTACTGTAATGGTTATAATTTAATAATGAATGCCTTAAAAAACATAACATACCACAAATTGAATATTTTTTTAAGTAGCATAGATAAGAAAATAAAGGAAATAAAACGGGTATTTTGGGTCTGGTACACTTATACAGGAATACACTGATACCGTCAAATTCCACCCGAGCCAACAACCATTAAATTAAGGTGGACTCTCCTACCAGCCTTACCACAGACTGGTGACTCTTGTATACTACCAGACCACAAAAATACACATCTGGCATGGGAATCTAACCTGCAACTCCGCACCCGAGAGTAACGCCTTAGACTATATAGCCATCCTGACTTGATGTTTTGGATGTGCAGATAGCTCACATAAAATTTCGCTTCACCAGTGCTTACTCACTCATTGCTTTGGCAGTGCCCTAATGCGTCAACCACGACTTGCAGAGCTTATAGGTTTAAGGATTAATAAACCTATAAGTTATAGCAAAGGCGTAACCTCCCACCTATATAAAATGATATTGTAACTTCAGACAAAGGTAATTATTACAAATAATTAATATGAAACAACTAAAATGTCCCAAGAATTAGTTTTAAGACTATCAACTGAGTGTAATGGAAGTCTAAACAATTTTAGTATGAGTAAAATTGACTTTTTCTTGCAAAGTTGCTAATTCCTTCTTAAAGGCAATCAAGGTTTCTAGCTTAAGTTCTTCTACCTAGAGTTTGAAAAAAAAGAATTCTGTTCTTAGCTATACTGATAGCCAATTATTCATATCCAATTCCCAATGTTGAATTCTATGCCAACAGCAACAAAGATGTTTAGATTTCTTGAGGGTATTTATGGGGTTAGAACCGATGTCAGGTAAAATAGGACAAATATACAATAATAAACCTTTTTAACACTTTATGATACACTTTTTATTTTGTACAATGTACATTTCAAATTCTAAGAATTCATCATCAGGTACTTCATCTCTATATTTTCGAGGCTACATCACTAAAATAGGACAATTTATGTCATCCAAGCCTTAAACTATTCTTGAAATATTGCAGGATGAAAAGCTGCACTACCAAACCCATAAGGAATTTGTATTGTAATTAAAAAATTTTTGCCTATGCTATAGCAAAAACTTTGAATAAAAATTAAATTTGTTTATGAAAACAAGTTTAATGTTTAGTTTAGTTTTAATTTAATTTAAAATTTATTTTATTCCCTGTACGTTGTAAAGATAAATAAAAGAGATATAAAGAAGAAAGGAAAAATTGTACTTACCAAACATCCTGTAGTACACATGTTCATACCAGAACATTTTCTTTCCAGTACAATGATAAGGTGCATTACCATATATTACACTGTCATGAAATCTCTCTGTTTCTTTTTCCTGCAAAATAACATCAATTTAACATGTTTATTGAGGCAGGTATCATAGTACGCATCCTTTGTTAGAATACCTAAGATCCCTCATTATAGAGCTGTAATGATGTTAAGACATTTTAGATGAAAAGTTCTCACATTTAATTTTTATGCCAAGGTATCCATTGGTAACTAAAAATCTACCAGAAACCATTGGATACAATGTAACAAGTTTATTTTGTGAATTAAAACATCAATATTAAATTTTAGCCAGTGCATTACCATCAACCATAGCTGGACTGTACTCAGCTACTGTTCACCTCATCTTTCATTGCTCTTGACAATAAGCTTTGATTCTTGGTGCTGCTGGTCATCCCTCCAGTACATGGTTAATAAGTCATTAATTTTATTCTGATCCCTTTTAAATTACATCATTTTATACTTATGATTGTTACATTTACGGCTTGTCAATTTTCTTAATTTAAATACTAAATCTGGTTCTCCAGTACAATATTCCTTAACCAATTAATTATTTACTGTTTATACATAGATGTATGCACAGTAAACAGGCTGTTGCATGTTAATTTAAATACTAAATCTGGTTCTCCAGTACAATATTCCTTAACCAATTAATTATTTACTGTTTATACATAGATGTATGCACAGTAAACAGGCTGTTGCATGTTAATTTAAATACTAAATCTGGTTCTCCAGTACAATATTCCTTAACCAATTAATTATTTAATGTTTATACATAGATGTATGCACAGTAAACAGGCTGTTGCATGTAAATTTAAATACTAAATCTGGTTCTCCAGTACAATATTCCTTAACCAATTAATTATTTACTGTTTATACATAGATGTATGCACAGTAAACAGGCTGTTGCATGTTAATTTAAATACTAAATCTGGTTCTCCAGTACAATATTCCTTAACCAATTAATTATTTAATGTTTATACATAGATGTATGCACAGTAAACAGGCTGTTGCATGTAAATTTAAATACTAAATCTGGTTCTCCAGTACAATATTCCTTAACCAATTAATTATTTACTGTTTATACATAGATGTATGCACAGTAAACAGGCTGTTGCATGTAAATTTAAATACTAAATCTGGTTCTCCAGTACAATATTCCTTAACCAATTAATTATTTACTGTTTATACATAGATGTATGCACAGTAAACAGGCTGTTGCATGTAAATTTAAATCTAGCTATAATTTTATTGAGAGCTAAAGTCTAAAATATTATTATAAAGCATAGTAAATTTGCATTCAAACCACCTATTTTAGTAAAATTATAAATTAACATTGGCACCACATAATACTAGTTGTTGGTTACTAAAATGAGTTCATTTCAAAAATATATTTTGTTTAATCAAACTTTTGTCAAACTCTATAATTTCCGTTTGGTTTTTTCTGCTAACGTTACTGAATCCTAAAACAATTGCTCAGTGATTATATTTTCTCCTTTACCAGATTATATACTTCACCTCTTTCAACCACTTATTGTAAGGTGACGCATATTTGGCCAAAAACTAAATTTCAACTGATTGAACCTTCTACGATATAGAATGGTGTCAAATATAAACAAGACTCATTATCTAAAGATTTCTGAAGAAGTTGTTGAAGTCGTCTGATGTGTAGATAGCCTGTACTGTTAGGGACTTGAGGGAACCGACTGTAACTCTCTCAGATCCCTTACTATATCTGTGCATGTCTCTTCATCAACATATTATAAACAACTTTATGGCTAAGAAAGGGATGAGCCTAACCAAAATTTTATGATTTTCTTCTTTTTGGACCCCTCAAAGGGGAATGCTTGGAGGAAAGTGTTTCGAAGAAAATAAAGGGGTGGATGCGGATGGTTCTCCAATGGCTAAGAAAACATCCAAGGAGTTTTTACGATAATGAAATAAAAAAGCTTCCAATCCAATGGGAAAAATGAATTTACAGGTTGAGTTCTATATTCGTATAGAAAAATAATATATATTCGTGTTTAGTAAAATCAAGTTCTAATAATTGTTTTGAAACAATTTAAAAATCAACTATATTTTAATTTACCAGATCCCCAATTACATTAGAGGGTATCTAAATTACCAACTTAAATCTAATGTACTGAACACATCAAGTTCACTTGAAGGGTTATTCGAAACCTCGCTTTTTAAGTTTTAAAACTATCCAATTTCTGCTACAGGGTGAGATGTTTATCCAAAATGGAACTTAACCTTAAATTGTTGGGAGATTCTAAGGAACCTTTAAGGTCACACCCAGAGCTGATGACGTAAACGTACTGTACCAGTCTTAGTCTAACCACTGTGCGAGCGTGAACCCTCAGTGTGTTTGGCTTGTGTAGCATATTTCTAATGTGTTTTACACTAGTTTGTTATTCTGTTAATTAGTTTATTAGTTGCATTAGTTATTTTCTTATACCATGGCAGATCCTGAGTTTGACGATTTTATTAGTGATCTAAAAAAATGCCCAAGTAAATGGCCAAATAAGCCACGAACAACCAAGCCAAACGTTATGTTGAATTACACACATGGGTGCAGTTGACCGAAGTGACCACTTCAATTCGTTACCAATTTTTGCAAAGCACCGTAAGTGGTATCGAAAAATTTGTTTGGTTGCTTGAAGTTGCAACTGTAAATTCCTACATATTGTATGGATCTGTACAAATTGAAAATGGAAAAAAGTACATCTTGAGTTCAAGAAGAGCCTGGTCACCTTCACAAGGGCCGCCAGAATAACGCCTAGATGGCTCTCAAAACTTCAAGGACAAAAAGGAGAATGGAAAACAACAAGATGTGTTGTGTGCTTCAAATATCTCCTACGGATGTTTTAGCAGAAACATTATTTTCAATGTTTATTAATCCAGCTACTAACATTGGAAAATCATATGGGAGTTTTATCTACAGTGTATCCTGTGAGTAACATAATCAATTTATAAAATTCTTGTTTATCTTCCTTGTTATAATCTGTCTTGTCATATTATTCCGTATTTAAATAATTATACTGTTACAACTGATGTACCATTGTGGTTTCAACCAATTGCAGTAGTTTTTGCCTGCATCATACCACTAGGAGTTTTCTTCATACTACTTGCATTTTACTTCCGTTACCGCATCAGTTTCTCGATTACAGGATTTCATTTCATCCCAAGTTGGTGTCAGAAGAGTAATGAAGTTACTTGTAAGCAGGGTTCTCAGTACGTCGAAGATATCTCACACAAGGAAGATGAGAGATACCAGAAACACAGTAATCCTCAAACTCTGTTGTCAGACAACACAACACCTCTGTTATTGGTGAATTGGCTTGGTCTGAAGAAGCTCATGACAGATGTCAAAGTGACAGATGAGAATGAAGTTAAGTCGTTGACTGAAACAGAAAAATACTAGCAGTGATGATGCTTACTATAGGACGAACATTTCTTGTCTTGTAGAACTGAAGGCAATTAACTCCTAGGTAAAAATATTATTCATTAGTACAAAACAGGTAAATCATAATTTGATGTCCTAACTTTGACTGCAAACATGTACGTAGAGATTAAATTTCCATAACAATTTCTAAAAATGGTACAAGGTATCATGGAATAAAATGTGAGATTGTTTTGATTACTTGCAATGAAACTTTTGTTCTAGATATCATAGAACGTAAAGCTTTGAAACCAAAATCTTTCGATTAAAAGTTATATCTAATGTTTATTTACTTGACATACACACAAATTACAAGATTAAAAAAGAATTTACATATCAAAATTTACTTATTGGTAACAATGGCATACACCCAATAAACTAATTTTCTCATTTTATTGTATACGGAAATTATACAAAATCCTCAATATTTGTTGCTGAGCAAATACAGTTCCTGGGATAAAAGTGCAACAGATTGCCACTAATTGTCTGTGATCAACTACTATGACTGTAGTAAATAAAAGAACTAAATAGAGAGATGAGGCAAAAATAATATTTTTTATAAACAGGGTTTAATACGCTGGACAGACTCTCAGTTGTTGGATTTCAAGTCAAGGAAGTGGACTTCACAGTTTTTTTTGACAGCAAAGGAGAGCTTTTATTCTTGCAAACTGAGTGAGGGCCAATCTTTTCTAAACAAGAGACTATCTGCACCTCCTGGTTGTGAATCTGGGAGGTTTTCAGCTTTTTGACTGGAGGCAATGTAGGCTAACACAGAAAGCTGTGGTGGGAGTGGCTTGTCAGGTTGTCCCTTAAGACTTTTTAATCAGTCAGCCCTGTTACAGACAAGAGAAATAACAGCCTGGAAGGCTTTTTAAATTTTGAATCACAAGCCCGAGCGAGCTCAGGCCGGGTAGTCATTTTTTAGTTTGTGCTGACTGATAATTTGTAATACTGACATTTTTAATAGGCGCTCAAGGTACCGCATACGGCGAGCCACTAGTGGCTCACGGCAGTCAAAGGGTTAAGGCCTTTGTTCAGCTCTGAAATGGCAAACCATATTGTTGATCCTTTCAAAACAGAATATGAGAAAAACAAAATAAAGTATATTCTGCCTCGTTATAAAGTAACCACTGCCTCACTACTTTTTTGCTATTTGCAAGTCTTTTGAAACCATTTGGCGGCTAGATGCCCATTACTATCTGAAACTGAAAATTTAAAAGTTGGCACATCAACTGTTTGAATACCTCTTTCAACCAACAGCAATCTAACTTTACGACTAATTTTTGGAGAAGCATGCCATTCGTTTAAATCATCAATGACTATTTCGCATTTTGCTGCAGATAATTCTTCATCAGTTAAATGGGAATCAGAACCATCATAATCTATTTCATGAAATTTATTCTAATCTAAAACTGGTAGAAAAATGATGTCTTCAATGCTGACATTTGTGGACATGGTTCGTTGTCTTCAAAGTTTTCTGATACAAATCAGAATCCATATCAATGTCTCTTTCATCTTTCTGATCTGTAGCTGTATTTGAACGTTCTCTTTATTGGTTTTAGTAAATTCTTCAGTTGTCCTGAGTCACAGCATTTTTTGCTTCCAAAATGCACTCTCAGATACCCGTTTTACAATTTTGGTTTGCAAATACTGGTTTAAAATACAAAAATAAAGTGTACATTATGTTTCTGCATACTAGTTACTGCTACGACATGTCCACTATAATGTACTCATTAATTCTTTTGGTTCATTTAAGTTGAAGAGTTAATGGGTGATTATAATACTAACCTCATACATTCGTATCCACGTGAATCCAAAACCAGCAAAAAATATTGTCAAGAAGACTGAAAACAGAGCCTGATGATACGAGTGAGTTTTGTAAAAAAACCATAGGGTACCAAGAAGCATGACAGATACACTGACAACAACCATCCACTGAAACAGAAACAAATATTTATTTTCACAGCATAAACATTTGTCGTAATAATCAACAATACAAGACCAATACCACCTTTAACCAGCTATTGGAAAATATTGTATTACTTGATTTAAAATCATGTGATAGATACAATTTCTCTTCTTTATCACGGACCTGAAACTTGGGACTTTATTAAAATTAAGTTTTTATCTGTCTGTCTGTGCGATGATTCCTGATAGAAAGGTCCTAGTTAGATAGAACCTTATTTACCTGATAGAACTTGGTAAATAAGTTCTCCTTGATCCAAAGGAAGATTGCTATTGAGTTTGGGGTCTAAATGTCAAAAGACAGTCTGTCTGTCTATTTGTGAGATAACTCTTCTTGAAAGTCACAGACTTGAAAATTGGTAGTTTCCCTCTTGGTCCAAGGAAAACCTATTGATTTTGAGGTTAAAAGGTCAGATGAAAGTCTGACCGTCCATGTCTGCAGTAAAAAATTCATTCTATTCATATATTTGTAGAGTCCTTCAATACTCTGTTCTTTTGGTTTATTTAGTTGTTACTAATTTTATTCTGTTATTAAATGGAAGAATATAAGAATTAAACTCAATCTGGCTTGCAAAAATCATATCTTGCCCCAATTCAAAATGACAGTTAAACTTATGTATATGGTAATTGGTGATTTTTTAAATGAACAGTTTAAGGCATTGTGAAATAAAAAAGTTATATGTAAAGATGATTTTAGAAATAACTACAATTGATAGTGTTAAATTCCAAATGCTAATTGAAAGTGATAATGACAAATTCCTTTAATCTTAATTATGTGTTTTACATTAATAATTTAAAATAAGTTTGTCCGAATCTAGTACAATTAAGTGCAGATACAATTAAGAAAAAAGAAAAACAATTTAATGGAAAGGCTTTAAAAAATTTAGGATTTATATTAAAGGCTATATTATTAAAAGAATTTATAGTATAACATCGTTCAGAAAGCTAATGTCTCGGAATCACTTTACTATAATTTTAAAATTCTTCCAAAGGTTGATGTTTCTCTTTTACCAAAACATGGTAAGCCATGTTACGATCCTTTTGGGACATCAATTGATAATGTATGCCTAAGCATATATAATCAATTGACAAGTCTTTGGTAGGTACCAAGAAACATTTTGTACATGCCGAAAAAAGCACCATCGGTGGGGAATAAACTGTGGGTGCTATGTGATGCTCTAACACATTTTTGTGTAGCTTTTCTCCCTTACAAGAGTGCATTTTATGAGAAAATGCATTAAAAAACACGACCTAGCTTACTACATTGTCCAAACACTGCTTGAAATGG
The DNA here is from genome assembly GCF_021130785.1 of Homalodisca vitripennis. Classification (NCBI taxonomy): domain Eukaryota; kingdom Metazoa; phylum Arthropoda; class Insecta; order Hemiptera; family Cicadellidae; genus Homalodisca; species Homalodisca vitripennis. Next base: position 47,528,366 of record NC_060207.1, on the reverse strand, counting down.
GCAGTTTTACCTGAGGAAAGGATATCACTTGTTTCTTGATAATTGTTTTACAAGCATTTCACTGGCCAGATATTTATATGAGAATCTGATATGAACAACAGAAACACTTTGTCTAGACAAGAAAGGCGTACCTAGCCAGTTCAAAGAAAAATATCAAGTAGGTAAGAAGGGTCCTATACTTCAGAGGCCTGGAAGGAGAAACCGTCTAAAAAGTTCCAGTTCATTGTTCTTACAACTGACGGTGAGGCTAAACCTGTTAGATATACTATAAATAGAAGTGGAAAATTAATTATAAAACAAAAACTCTCCATAGTTTATCAGTACAACCGGGGAATGTAAAAGATAGATGAAAGAGACCAAATGCTCTACACCTAGACAAGTGCAAATGCTTGAAGCCGTGGAAAAAAGTTATTTTAAATGTTATCAGCCAAATGATTTGAATGCTTATGTTCTATACAAACAGTAATGAAACACCAAACAGTCGGTATGAATTCATGAAGGATATAATAGATGAACTGGTTGCTGATGAAGTAACAGGAAAGTCTGGAAATGAAGGTGGTGGATGCCTGGTGGAAAATACGGCCTTGAAAAGCTTCCAGAAGAGAATCAAAAGGATTGTTCGACTTGTTTAGAGAAAAAGAATCATGAGGGTCAACAAAAATATTTAAAGCACAATTTGTATGAACCACAAAGTAGGTGTGCACCCTCAGTGTTGTAACATACATACTTGCCAGTAGGCCAGTAGACAGTATGGCCAGTGTCTATTGTAAATAGTTTTTATTATGTTTATATAAACACTTTATAACAAGTGCCTATGTTTTTGCAGAATAAGTTGTGTGCAATATAAAGGGACTTTTTATAACCAAACTATTTCACAACTTCTAGGAAAAAGTCTACCTGTTTCAATCAAAACATCTCTTTTTTTATTAAAAGAGGAGCTCTTCTTATTGGGAACAATTATTTTCTAAAAGAAAATCTCTTTTTTAGTTCCATAAAGTGTTTATTGTAATTATTATGTTTAATCTAATAGCAATAATAATGAAATACATGCATAAAATTTGTATGTCAATTGTTGTGGAAATGAAACTGTACCAATATAAATTACCAATGCAAAATATAAATAGCTATGGGAAACAAAAGCAATAACACCTATAGCAATGTTACAATCTTATAAATTAAAGATTTGCCATGCACCAATATCACAGTCAGACTACTATATACATAAAGCAAGCACAAACCGTTAACAAAAAAAGTATTTCTAAGGGATGCAAAAGCTAGATGAATTTATAATCTAAAAATAGACGAATCTGTATTTATTCTATAGGCAAGTGTATAGATCCAAAAATAAAATATCAAGTTTACTTTCTGAGGCATAAAATTTTGGAAAATAAAAACAAAATAACCACTTATAACACACCATGCAGGCTTACCCTACCATATGCAAGCTAAGATAAAGGTAAATGATTTGAATCATGTAATAAGGCTACTAAGCTAAATTACTATGGATTTCAGGGCTCTATGAGTATCAAAGAACAGTTCACCAGAAAAATAAGCTAAAATATCGTAAAATAAATATTTTTGAAGGAGTTTATCGGGGTGAGGGTATCAGGACGTTCGCCAAAAAAAAAAGGATTACGAGTCCCAAAATATATAAAGGATAAAAATAAGGATAATCACTTACAAAAATATAAATAATTAATAAAATGAAAGACTGGATTGAATTTCAAGAAGACAACAAAAATATTTACGAGTAGATTAGAGATTCGCCAAGAAATTTGATAATAGTCAGACAACAGAATGATGGTCGAGAAAACTTTATACCTAATATAAAAATTTACATCGATTGAGCATAAGATTTAGTTTATAAGGAAGGAGTCGGTGGGAAGAAAGTATTTGTAAAAGGAAGTCGTGGGTATAGGGTGCCAGTACAATCACCGGAAAGAAAACAGTGGTAAGGTGAGTCCCGACTGTTATATTTTTTTCCCGGATAAGAGATAATTGGTAGGAAAGAAAAGCTTGTGAAAAGAAACTGGATGGGTGCCAGGTCAATCTAGCGCACTGACTGCATTATACGCCCGGTGTTAGCTGATGCACAGCACTGGAATGACTGGTGCTGTAACACTTGCACCCGTTAATTGTTTAGCGGTCAAAGGGTTAAGGGCTCCACCTAAAATATGGCCACAAACTACACAGATGTTCTCTTATTGGTAGTAAGAGTATTGATGTCCTATTACGAGTAATGTGGGAAAGCCACAACTTTAACTTCATTGCTTCTTTGTTAAAAGGTCAGTATTGACAATGGATCATTTAAAAAAGATAACAAGATTCCAACATTTACATTAATTATTATAATATAACTAGTAATAATTTTGTCCAGTGCAATTGCGAACATAAATGAAGTTCCTCTTATCCTCTTATTACAGTTGTAATCATTTTATTGGGCACTTAACAATATTAATGAGAAAAAACCCCAACCACTCACTCCATATTAGATTTTCAAATATTAATAATTAATAATGACAATTGAAGATATTTGAATGTTGAGTTTCGTTCCAGTTCACTTTCTTTTTATTGCAGAGTCTGGTATCTGACACTGTCTCAGGCTTGACTCCTGGAATCTGGAGTCATGTTCGTCTGAGAAGATCCAAAGAAAGTCGGCGAAGAAGAAGCTCAAAAACGAACCTTTACATCGTTTCGACATCAGAGACACCCATAAACAGGTGAAGTGGCAGTCTCAATGTCTCATCAGGTGCACAATTGAGTGCATAGCTAGACGTCCAGTTTAGCTCCGTATGCCGAGCTGATAAGACGATTTCAGTACACTTGCTCTCGCTATGTGCCTCGCGTGTGTTTCTTCCTGTGCACCACATTACTAACCTAGTTCTCGAAGTGTGTTGCAGTTGTGTTTCTGAACTTATTATGTAAGGTCTATTGAGTATGTCATCTGTCTGTGGCATCTGTGGTATATCTTGCGATGGTGTTGATAATGAGCAAAAGGTGAAATGTGCTGGAAGTTGTGAGAACTTTTTTCATGTGCGATGCATCCATGACGATGATGTGGGAATAAAAACTCACTGTTTTATAGATTGGAAGTGTAAGCTCTGTTGTGATGTCTCAACTACCAGTACAGGGCTCCTCGAAATACTCCAGGAGTTTAAATCTCAGTTGTGTGACGAAATGAAAACCACAAAAAACTACATATACGAGGACTGGCTGAAGCTGTGCAATTCATGTCTAACACGATGGATGAATAACAGCTATAATGAAAAATATAAAGAAGTAGAAGTCAGCGGAATCCCAGAAACTCCAAGGGAAGACGTCCTCTCTCTAGTAAAGGACGTCGGGACTGAGTCCCATACTTCAAGAAAGACCGCCTGTCTCCTCTTGTTTTGCAGTTCGCCAGGAGGATAACCCGTGACTTAATGCTGCGTAAGTTTAAAGAAAAAAATGGGTTAACCACCTGTGAGATCAATACCACGTTCCCTGAAAAGACTGTATACATCAATGAACATTTGGTTCCTGATAAGATTTTTCTATCTACGTTGAAACAAAGGTGCAGTGAAATAGGTTAACAATACTCTTGGTGTAAGGAGGGTAAATGTTTTGTCAGAAGATGTCAAGGGGAACGGTACATAAAGGTTGACTCAGACAAGGAGCTCAACAAGCTTAAGTAAACATGCGTTAAATTTTCTTGTTATGTTATTGTTTTCATAGATCTTTACTTACTGTTGTAACACTATTGTTAGATTTGTAGTATTTATTATTTGTTACTAATATTATTACTAAAGTTCTAATTAATTTGTTCTTGTTATTATTTTATTACTTATTTGATTTATATTTCAAATAATGTCTTGCACATACTTTAATTATTCATAATGGATTTTATTACATAGCTGAATACTATGCATTCTGAGCTACAAGACCTTTTGACAATGGAAATATGTTAAATAGTTGTAATTTAATTTATACTAATATTAGAAGTATGAGAAAAAATTTAATGCAATGCACTTGTAAAACTAAGCAAGATAAGACAAAAAATCCACCTCATAGTTCTCAGTGAAATTTTCAACAGTGATGAAATAAATCTTTATACATTACTAGGTTACAATCCCTTTGTCAAGTGCAATAATACCTACAAATCGTGTGGTGTTTTATGTTTTATTGATAGCTCAATTGACTGTAAACAAATCATAATAGCACGCAATATAACATCAGCTGATGCTTTTTTACTCAATGTTAGAATAAACAAATCACATTTTAAACTACTGCGATTATATAGATTACAAAATGTACATGCAAACTCTTTCTTGCTTGAACTTACACAGCTTAAAACAGAACTAAATAATAATTTAATATATGTTGGAGATATTAATATTAACTTATTACAAAGCAATATAATGACACAATCTTATAATAGTATATTGAATAATAATGGTTTTGTCTCTTTGATAAACAAACCTACTAGAATTACTACGAATTTAAATACTCTTATTGATCATATCTTACTTAGAAACAGACTTATAAATACTTTTTTTGTTGTGTGTTTGATTTACGTATCACTGATCATTGTATCTTGGTATTACAGTTTAATAACCACTCAAATTATATTATAGATAATTATAAGGACCACACACCAATTAAATATACAATTGCTTTTGAGATAGTGAAGACATGTTACATAATGATGATTGAGGAGAGGTTATGATACATTTCATGAAATTTTGAACAATGTTATAAATAGTAGTAGCAGACCAATTTATTTAAATTGTAAACTAAGGAAAGCCAAGTCATTGAGCCCTTGGATTACATCAAATCTTTTGACAAAAATAGATCAAATAAAAAACTTTATAACATTTCCAAAAGAAGGCCTTACGACACGTGTTTCGCAATTATTTTTCAAAATGTCCAAAAACATAACTGGAAATTGACTTTGTACAAAATAAATATTACACAAAGCAGTTAGAAAACTGTAAAAGAGACATTTCCAACAATGGAAAATAATCAAACAGGAGGTAACAAGGATAAATGCATGGACTGAGTTGAACTTGATAAGAAGACAGTGATAACAGAGCTGCTCTAAATCCCTCAGGAAATCAACAGGCACCTTATCTTGGTACAGTCTGGTCAGCAAGGAACAATATCAATGGAAATACTTCTTACCATATCCTCAATGAATCTTTCTTTGTAGTCCCTACCACTGTAAACGAAGTCTAAGTTATGGTTTATATAAAAACATTTAAAATCCATAGGTTTTGGCCAAAAACAACATATGCTACAACAGCATTGCAGATATTTTTTGTTATTAAGATATTTTTTTACTTTTATAAAGAAATTTTCTAGAGGCAAAGAGAATAGAGATACTGGAATTTTATTGTAAAATTTTAGTCCTTTGTAATAAGGGAATATTTCAAATAATTTAGTTCTATGGACTGGGTATGTAAGTCTGTCTCTCTGTCTTGTATTGTAATCATAGTTTTTAGTGGTGATACTATTATGTAACTTTTTATAGATATAAATTAAGACCTTATTTATAGAAAGTGATGGAACAGTCAATAAATTTACCTGTTTGAATATAGATCTACAGGATGATCTAAAACTTAATTTTGTTACAATTCTCAAAGCTCTTTTTTGCAATTTAAAAATAGAAATTGCTTTGGAGGAAGAACTCCTTGCCAATATGTCATATTTCAAGTGGAAAGAAATATCCATAATACACTGTCACCATCACTTAAAAACTGACAATATTTTGCAAAACTTTTAAGGCACAACATACAGAACTCAGCTACTCTCCTGTTTTTCAATGTGATGTTTCCAATTAATGTTTTCGTCAATGTATAACTTAATCCTAAAAACTTTACTGTATTAAAAAAAACCTACCAATTCATCATTAAAATGAATGATATGTTTTTTGCTATTTAAAAATAAACTACTTAGTTTGAATCAATTACTTAATTTTAAGAAGTGAAGAGATTTTACAATGCAAACTGACAGTGTTTAGGTCTTTTACTATTGCTGTTGTATCATCAGCATACAATATTAAACCTTCCTCTATTATTACCTGTAGGTCATTTACATAAATTAGAAGTGATGTTGGGCCTAAAATGGAACCCTGAGGTGCCCCTTACTTACATACTTCCATTCTAATTCATATTTTATGCTTTATATTTTAAGAAGTTTTTTTGTTTCCTAGATTTGAAACAAGACTTAAACCAGTTTAATTCTTTCACACCATAAAATTGCAATTTTTTAAATAATAACGTTAAGTATAAGGCAATCAAAAGCCTGAGATAAATCGCAAAACACTCCAGCAGTAGCCCGGGACTCTTGAGAAGCCTAATTTAACCCCTTTGGTGCCATGACCTCTCCTAATGGCAAATTGATTCTTATGACACAAGTCGTATCATTCCAAACATCCGGTCAACTGAGAATTAATAATATAGTACAACCCCGATAAGTCGGCCCCCGTTAATCCGGAAGTCCGGCTAACCCGGACCGATTTTCAATTAAAAAATTTAATGAAAAATCAGACAAACATTTCAATAATAAAAACGTAATATTTTTGAGTGGTATAGTATCCGTGAATCGATGTTGCATCAGTATTTGATGGGACTGTACGACAGTGAGTGTGTGACACATGGCACACGGCGGCCGAGTGGCGGTCATTGTCCCGGATTCTCGGAAACAATAACAGACGCGTATTTTCCCAAATTCTCTCTGAAGTCGATGAAAATGACTCTGTGGTTAGGAGCAGACAATAACGGAGGCTATGAGCCACTTACTGACGAGGAAGTGATCGCGTCGTTCTTTTCCTGATGCTAATGAATCAGACGCTGAGGAGGCAGACGGTGACATTGAAGATCCAGTGATGAGTCATGGAGATGCAGTGACCAAACTAAACGAACTAATGGTTTATTTCGAGCGGCAGGCAGAAACATCGCCGGCTGAATTGCTCATGTTAAAGAGACTGCGGGATCGCACAGCACGCAAGCGGCAGACGACATTGGTAAAACCAAAGCTGACTGAGTTTTTTACCAGAAAATGAACAGTTATAAATGTACTGTAAGGATTAATAATAATTAAATGTCCATATGTTTGACGTTTTTACAATTATAATGGAGTTTATCTGTAAGTATACCGTATTTTATTAATTATTACCTAATTCTCCGGCTAACCCGGATTTTTATTAACCCGGAACGGCCGCGGTCCCGATTAATCCGACTTATTCAAAGAAAAAACTATGGGAACTGAAATTGGGAGGTAGTTTTCAATATGAGCTCTGTTTCCTTTTTTGAAGGTAGATGTTATCATAGAAAATTTCAGTCTGTCCAGAAATTTGCTCTTCATAAAAGTGAAATTAATTAGAGTACTTAGTTGGGTGCAGATGTAAGGATTCACTTTTTTACAAGGAAGGTAAAAAATCATCTCACCCTGTGGAGTTTGTATTTTTAAATTTTATTATGCCTTTCGATACATCTTTATTTTCAACAGTTAAAAGTTCATGAGGGACTTGTTTCATATTGTAAAAAATAATATGTTCATTATAAAGTATATTTTTGGAAGTTTGTATAAATTTCTCTGCAACTAAAGCAAAATGTTTCTTGAATTCTTGAACAATTTTATTAGGATCAGATATTGTATTATTGTAAATAATTAATTGTCCGAGATTTTTGTCCTTTTGACCAAATCCCAACTCACATTTAACAACTGACCAAACAGCCTGATATTTATTTCTTGACTTGGAAATAAGTTTGTCATTAAATTTGTTTAGGATTGTTAACAACTTTTCAAAATATCCCTCTGTATGTTCTATAATAAAACAACTAATCCATCATAGTAAAATATTTTTTACTCACCTCTGGAGAATTTAAAATTTTCAAAACAGCATTCTGTAACCACTCCAATAGTTTATGGTTAAACGTATTTTTTGAGCTTCCACCATAATCAGTCTGAGTAAATACTTGATTTAGTACATCAGAAACAGTTTCTAATCTTGGACCATCATTTCCTCCCTTACCAAACTCTCTAAGTATGTTCAACTGGTTTTCAGTGATCAGAAATTCTAGTTTTACCAAGTTTACTGAGTCAATTGGATTCTAAAACAAAACATACAAATTAGTTCATTAAAATGTTAGAGTATACAAATCGACATGACCCAAAACATTAACCATACAATGATTCTACAATGAGAACTGAAATTAAACCATTGAAGCCTAGAGCTTCAACTAGAGTTAAACTGATGACAAGCATTTTAAGTTCACCTAATAATCTGTCCTGTTATTTATTTATTACAGTCTATTTGTCATGTTATTTAATTATTATAGTTTATCTGTCCTGTTATTTATTTATTTATTATATAGTCTATTTGTACTGTTATTTATTTATTAGAGTTTATCTGTTCTGTTAGGTATTTATTAACAATATTTATTCAATTTATTTATTATATAGCTGAGCTAAATCCACAATGATTAACCAATTTTTCGAATATCAAACCATAAATGACGTATAGCATTTCTACAAAAAACTCGTATCTCGACTTTTTGGAATTTTTTAACTCTGAGAATAATATGAACAACTATAATTTATTATATACAAATAGAAGAAGTATGAGAAAAAACTTCAATAGCTTGATTGCAGAATTAAGTAAAATAAAACACAAAATTCATTTTATTGTTCTTAGTGAAATTTGGATTGATACCAGTGAAATAAGTTGTTATAATATACCAAGTTATAAAATATTTGCGAATTGCAACAACACTTATAGAGCAGGTGGTGTTCTGTGTTTTGTAGATAAGAATGTAGATTGTAAACAGATAAACGTACCTTTTAACATGACATCAGCTGACTGTCTATTGCTGGATATTAAATTAAACCAAACTTACTTTAAACTTGTATGCTTGTATAGATTACATAATATATCTGAAAACTCATTTATAGCTGAACTAGCACAACTTATTCCAGCACTCACAAAAAACGTTATTTACATTGGAGATATAAATATTAATTTATTGGAGACGAACGCAATAACTAACAACTATAACAGTCTATTGAATAATAATGGTTTCATGTCTTTAATAAATACTCCTACTAGATTAACGATTAACTTAAAAACACTTATTGATCATATTTTTATCAGGAATAGATCTATAGATCTCTTTTCCAGTGGTGTATTTGATGTCGGTATCACTGACCATTGTATTGTAGGACTTGAGTTTAAAGGCCTCCCAAATAAGCAAATTAATTTTCAAAACAATAAAACGGGCTCTACGCCTGATAAATCTGTAGTTGATATGAATTTGGTTAAAACTAAGCTAAAAAACATTGACTGGTATGAGGTTTATGCTGAAGAAGATGTAAATATATGTTATAATAAGTTTCAAGGAATTTTAAGCGATATAGTTAACACTAGCAATAAGATATTTTCGGTCGATTGTAAATTAAGGAAAGCTAAGTTTTTGAGTCCCTGGATTAATAAAAATATTCTGAAAAAAATAGACAAACGAAACAAGCTTTATAAACTTTACAAGAGAAGACCGTATGATACCGCTTTTATTAATTATTTTACACGATTTTCGAACAACTTAAAACTAGAAATTGATATTACAAAAAATTCCTTTTATTCTAATCAGTTGGAAAATTGCAAAGGTGATATTTCTCAGCAATGGAAAATTATTAATAAATTAACTGGCAGCAGTAAAGATAATTGTATTGACTGGATTGAGCTTGATAATGGGACGGTGATAACAGAGCCTTGTGACATTGCTCAAGAAATCAACAACCATCTTATCTCGGTACAGTCTGGTCAGCCGAGTACAGTCCCAGCCTTAACACTTCCTCCTATCCGTGCACACCAAAACTCTTTCTTTATAGCTCCAACCTCAGTAGAAGAAGTCAAAACTGTTGTTTTTAATTTAAAAAATTAAAAATCTACTGGCTTCGATAATTTTAATGTTAATTTAATAAAACATGTAATTGAGGAAATTGCCCCTGTGTTAGTCTACATCATCAATAACAGTTTCAACAAAGGTGTTTTCCCTGAAAATCTTAAATTAAGTTCAGTTGTTCCTATTTTGAAAAAATCCAATTTATATAAATTATATAATCTAAGACCCATTAGCCTACTTTCAGTTTTTTCCAAATTATTTGAAAAGATAATGATAGTAAGATTAAATGAATTTCTGAAAAAAATCAACTTTTTTAGCAGTAAACAATTTGGTTTTACTAAAGGAAGATCTACTGAAGATGCATTGATTACAGTTACAGATTACATTTTTACCGGATTAAATTCAAAACTCAAAACAACAGGACTTTTTATAGATTTTAAAAAAGCGTTTGACATGGTAAATCATGAGATTCTTCTCAGCAAATTAGAGTCAGCTGGGATCAGAGGAGTGGCTCTAAACTGGTTTAAAAGCTTTATCATAGGAAGGAAACAACAAGTAAAAATAAATACCACCTTTAGCAACCAAGTAATTGTCCAAAATGGAGTACCTCAAGGATCAGTGATATCAGCCACCCTATTTCTAATTTTTATTAATGATTTATTAAACCTTAACTTCCATGGACACATTAACCCTTTTGCAGATGATATAGCTCTTTTTTATGCAGAAAAAAACCTTATTGTATTGAGTGATTTAATAAATTTGGATCTTTTACTACTCAGGAAATGGTGTCTCACTAATAGAATGCAAGTTAATGTGAATAAGACTAAATTTGTTACTTTTGATTTTATCGGTTTTGAAATACCCTACCCGTTGATATTTCATTCCTCAAGCTGCAACTTCCAACTATGTACATGTCAATCATTAGAGCAAGTAAAAACTATTAAATACTTGGGAATTCTATTTGATGAAAAACTTACGTTTGAACCACACATTCTAGATTTACACTCCAAATTACGATCACAAATAAGAAAATTTTACTTTTTGAGAAATTTTTGTAACGAACAATTATTAAGAACACTATATTTTGTCCTTATTAATTCAAGATTACAATACGCCTTGCCATGTTGGGGTGGAACATACAAAACTTTAATTGGCAAGTTAAGAATGACTCAAAATTATTTCTTACGTATAATCTTAAAAAAATCTAAAATAACACATTCCTTTCCGTTATACCAACATTTAAAAATTCTACCCATTCAGCACCTATTCATTTTTAAAGTCTTGAGATTGTTTTTTATTAGAAGCGGAAATAGAGAAAATATTATGCCTAACCACCCACATAGTACAAGAAGTTTTGTAAATAATTGTTTCAAACTGCCTAAAGTTAATAAAGCTATTTTCCGACATTCCTTTCAATATTTGGGACCCAAATATTTTAATAAACTACCATTACAAGTCAAGAGTACGAAAAACCTCAATCTTTTTTGTAAGCAAACAATCACTTGGCTTTCTTCTCAGCGGGATGTAGAATACTTTAACAATGTATTAGTTTAAATATAGTGTTCATTTTCACAATATAAAAAAATAATATGTATGTGTGAGTATATGTGTGTGTGTATGCGTAAGTATATATGTGGATGTATATGTATGCATGTGTGTGTGCCTATTAATGCATAATTTTGCCATTTTAGTTACTTTATCTCTTTCTATTATTTAAAAAATCATTTATACTATTTATTTTCACTAATATGTAGATATATATATATATATATATATATATGTGTGTGTGTGTATATGTGTGTGTGTATATTTTGAAACCCTCAGATGTTGCGGTTGGCGAAATACTAAGTAAAGTATTATAATGCTAGACTCTGTTTCACATGTAAAAACTATGTTTTTTATTTTTACAACTGGCCACACTACTGGTTAAAGTGGCCAGTATATTTCTCGCCTTTTTCATGCATGTAGTTATGTAATAATTTATGGGAAATAAATTTCATTTATTCATTATTTATTCAAGTTATGCATCAAAATTAGTTCATTAGTTCACAGACCAAAAACTATACCTGTTCCAAATTTCAGCACAATCTGTACAGCAGTTTCAGCGTGATTCAAGGACAAACCTCCAAACATTCAAACTTTTGCATTTATAATATTAGTGGGATTTATTTCCTACATATAATGTAATTTCTTTATATAACTCCAAACTATGACAAGGGATTGCAAATTCAGTTTTATATCTGGTATCATAGTGATGCACCATATTACTGCTACTTATTTATTTATTTCAATGGCACAACACCAATTTTAAAAATATTACAAGTAGATGGGAAAAATCAATAAAGCATGCAAATCACTTATGCAAATAGACAACTAATAAAATAATAAAAACACAATATCAAGCTATAACAACATGCACAATCAACGAGAAACAATCATATAACAAGTAGTATTGATCATTGAAAAAACAATTTGAATGAATAACAATGAAATAGAATAATAGTAACAGGTAACAGGTAACAGTGATAAAGATTTTAAAGACCTAATAACAAATAAATAAGAGTAAATATCATAACATCATAAATATTTGAAAGAATTAACAGTATATACATATGACAAAATGACATGGCAACAACAGTAAAGATCCGAATGAAACCAACAATAGATAATAAGTATACAATAAAACAAAACAAAAAAACAAACAAAACAATATCAAGGTAACAGATAGGAACTAATTGAAAAACAGAACTGTATACCAAAAAAGAAACGAAAGGAAATATCATGGTGACTACGTAGCTCATGCACCACGCATCACTTCCAGTCTCTGAGGAAACCAATAGCATCCATTCGGAAAGAAGAATTCCCAAAGAAATTGACAGAAGAAGGCGCTTCGCCAGTCCTCAGGAGTCTGGATATGCCGTGGTTTTGAGTGTAATTAGTTGACTGGAAACGCCTGCTGAAAACTGACTTCAAGCGAGTCCCTCTCGGCACAGTGAAAGTCACAGCTCCCAGCAGGTCAGGACAGTCTATATCGCCATTGACCAGCCCTCACAGAAAGTTGATAGATGTTTGATGTTTAACATCCATGATGGCTTCAAAAATATAAAGCCCATAGCCTATATAGTTAATATATTTAATTCTTTAAAATATTCTTTGACATATTCAAACAATTTTGAGTCTTAAGATGCAAAACCAGTAGATCTATATAGTTATGTGAAATACCTATTACATAATTTGGTTAGACATTTTGTTTTCAATATTTCGATAATCATGAATATCGTGGATTCAACAGCTTACTCAGCAATATCGATGATTTGATTGTGGTAGTGGCCGCTTATTACACTGCAGCCCAAAACTAAAATCCAAACGTGTATATTATTTTTATAAAATAGGGCATATATGGTTTGTCATTAACTAAAAATTCTCTCTGGAAATGAGTATCCTAGGCAATACTATTTCAAGGACTTGTTTAAACTGGTTTAGATAACATAGCTAAAATTTTTTAAATTGTCCAGCGTAACAGGGTTAACTATAGGCCTAGGCCTAATTAATATACTTTTAGATAGGCTAATATAGGCCTATTTGATGTACTTACCTGTGATTCAATTGCTATTCTTAGTAAGTTTACAAACTTCAACATATGCCTGTTACACAATGCTTCACGAAACTTCAGTTGGTTGATTTGTACATCATTTAGAGTAAATAAATCATCAGCATTCCTGTAATCTCCAAGCATATCAAAGGGATCAACCCATCCTGGTTTAGGTGGAACAATGTAGGGATTATTTTCGTTATTTTTGTTTTTATCAAACACAACTATTTCACTTGTATTCAATAGGCCTAAACAGTTTAAAAACACAATAATTAAGGCATAATAAAATGTCATATTTGGCTTTTTAATGTCAATATTGTGAGAAATCGTGGCCTAGGGCTTCAATTCCAAGTTAAATACAGTTTTTTTAAGTGACAGTTTGAATTCGCAATTGATAACTTAAAATATAAACATCAATAATGTGATCAAATAACAATCATTATAACTTGTACAACAGGCTAACTTAAATGTCCGAGATAAACAGTTATACGGTTCGGAAAGTGTCTAGTGTCAGACATAGGTAACAAATTAATCTAATCCTGCCTCCTGGTGAAAAATGGAACTAACCTAAACCTAACAAAACACGAGCTCCTCACGCCTGAGTTTTAAGTTTTAATGGGGCGATCAACTCAAGGCAGGCGGAGAGAAAGAGTGGGGATGGAGGGGCCCCTCCTGCCAACTACGGATAGCCCGTGTATTAAAATAGTGGAATGAGCAGTCTGCGTGTTCTCGCTCTACTCCTCTGAATTTAATTTAGTTCAGTACCTGGCAAACCTATTAAAATGTATCACTGTATTTTCAAACCCCTTTCCGTAGTTTAGTACAGCATACATATATTTAAATTACATTTTCAAAGCTGGATGTTGCAGGATGCAGCACAATTAAATTGCAGGCAATCAATGTGACAAGCCTCTTAAAATGTACCACTGTGTTTTTAGCTTCTACTCTGAATTAAACACATTTCAGTAATTTGGTACAACACACACACACACACACACACACACACACACACACACACACACACACACACACACACACACACACACACACACACACACACACACACACACACACACACACACACATATATATATATTACATTTTCAAAGCTGGATGCTGCAGGATGCAGCGCAATTAAATTTATTTCGTTGAACCTTGATTTTACAACGTAATTAATGGCAGGCAATTACTCTTGTCCAGTGGTTAATTTCAGTGGGAACGCAAGGGAACGGCGTTCCCTTACCTCCCAAGAGTGCCGGAACGCAAGGGAACGCTTTTAAAACTACGAGTACAAGTTTTAGTTAAAAAAAATTGTAGGTAGGATCAATATTATGCTATGCTTTGTTTGCGAGTGACTCGTAAGCAGATAGTAAGCGCCCGTACAAGCAGTTGTGAGCTGTGCTGTGATGAGTCTTGCACGGAATCAGACAGGAGGAAGGTGACGGGCGAGTCATCCTAGTTCGCGCATGCGCGGCTGCGCCTCTCAATAACAAAGCAATACCCACCCCACCCCCTCCCTTCCCCCCTCCATTCCTTCACCGCGCCACCGCCCCAGTGATCACAAGTGTGTTGACTAGTTGACTTGACCTTGGTGTGTTTCGCGTTTAAGTTACAAGTTGCATCGCATCCCATCACGCTTAAGTTCGTTTTTGAGGTGCAGGTCGTTGATTGTGTTCGTGTTTATGCCTATTAGTGCTGGTGCAGCTAAATAGTTTCCTAATTGACTATGACTACCAGAAAAATTGTTGATTTCTTTAAACCTAACCCTAAGAAACAAAAAGGTTATGCGAATAATGAGAACTGCAGTTCGGAAGCATTGACTACAACTTCAATTGTTGATCAAGATAAAAAAGAAGACGCAATCGGGATCAATGAGGATAATTGCGATTACCATTCCCCTTCGACTTCCTCGTCGGTCAAAATAGTATCCAGGTTGGTGGGTTTGGGATCTGATGCAGACGAAGCTAAGGTTAGTAATGAAAATAATGATTTTGTTAATAGGGGTGAACAGCCAGTTTGTTGGTCTGAAGAACAAATTGTTGAATTTAAAGCTAAAAATCCATGGTTAATTGTGAACAGAGAACTAGGTTGCAACGTTTGCCGTAGTGTGAGTACTCTAGGTGCAGAGAAAACGAAGGGCCTAAAGATTAGCGAAGAGTGGGTTTTAGGAACTGTTACCGCTTATGGAAACAATAAAAAAGACCAGCAATCCTCTCTTAGGAAAAAGATATTTTTACACCGTGGGTCTCGAGCTCATTCTTTAGCTGAAAAAATACTCATTGAAGCTAAGAAAGATACAATGAAAAAAGCTGTTGCTTCTATGCATAAAGAGCAGCAGATTGTAACTGAGCGCATTTTCCGCACGGCTTATAAGCAAGCTAAACTAAATAGGCCATTTTTTGAGTTTGAAACTGAAATTGATCTTCAAATAATGAATGGCTTAGATATGGGGCGAATCCTACATTCAAATTTTGCTTGCTCCAATATAATTCATCATATTTCTGATGAAATGAAATCAGACTTGATAAATGGCCTAATCAAGTCAGACTCTAAATTTTCCCTGCTTTTGGATTAAGCCACTTCAGTTTCAAACAAAAATGCTTTGGTGGTTTATATCAGAACTGTTCTAAAGGGAATGCAAAACCCTATGACAGTGTTCTTAACACTTTTTGAGCTAAATAGCACAACATCAGCTGGTATATTACAAGAACTTATAATCAGTTACAAGCATTAGGTCTAAGCTTTGAATTCATGAAAGACCATATGATTGCTCTAACTTGTGATGGTGCTTCAGTGCTACTAGGCAAGAAATCTGGCCTTGCTATACAGCTTACTGTAACGTTCCCCAACTTGTTCATTTGGCATTGTTTGAACCATCGTTTAGAGCTTGCCGTGCACGATTCCATAGAAGAAGTAGCTGGAATCAATCATTTTAAGATATTCATGGATAAAATTAGAAACATGTTTAGTTGTTCACCGAAAAACAGCAGGGAGTTGGCAGAAGTTGCTAAAGAACTAGAGGAGCAAATGTTGAAAATCGGCCGTGTTTTAGATACTCGTTGGGTAGCCTCCAGCTTAATGGCGGTGAAAGCAGTTTGGACAGATTTTAAAGCTTTGTACAATCATTTCATTGAAGCATCTGAAGACAAACAAAGGGACTCGAAGCAACGTTCAACTTACAAAGGGCTTTGTAGTACATTATCTTCTACAACTTTTGTACACAACCTGGCATTGATGTTTGATGCTCTAGAAGAGTTATCGGATTTGTCCTTACAGCTTCAAACATCAAGCCTCAACCTTATCCAAGCCCACAGTGATGTAACACTGTTAATCAAAGTGTTTGAAAACCGAGTTGAAAACATGGGTAGACGTTCAGTGGAAGCTAAAATTGCTATTGACGATTTGATGTTTCAAGATGTTAAACTTTGTGTAAGATCCAAGATACCCAGTATTCCAGAAAAACAGTTCTATCGGAGCCTCGCTAACAACTTGACTTCAAGGTTGCTATCATCATCTTCAAATGCGGCTGAACACTACACCAAAATCATGAATGACATCAAAGTGATCCACCCCATGTATTGGCCAAAAGACTTATCCATCACCTACGGAGAATGTGAGATCCAGCGAATCTGCGATAGATTTAAGATTAGCAGCTCTCAGGATATAATTAGAGACTTCAGACACTTCAAGCAGGGACTGAAGCCTATGTTAAGTGGAGAGAAACCTACTATTCTAGAGCAACCGCCGTCGTTTAAGAAACTGATTTCCATCATAAATAGTATTGCAGTGTCTAGTGCTGAATGTGAACGTGGGTTTTCTGCAATGAATCTAATTATGTCTCCTTTTAGATCTTCACTCTACATTAGCACTGTTTGCGATTTATTGCGGATCAGGCTCCTAGGACCTCCTCTGGCTAGATACAATCCCGAGCGACACGTCAAAACATGGCTGGCGAAGGGACACCATTCTGCACTTGACACCAAGTCAAAACAACGAGGGCAGAAAACTTACCATGAAGACAGCATTGCATTGTGGGAACTTTTTTCCTAAATCTGTTTTTTAAATATCTTTTAGAATTTCAGAACATTAAGTTTTCATTAAAATAACTAGCCTATGCCTAACTTATAGTTGTGTTCTGAACTCGTTTCTGAGTTCTTTTTTGTACTTACAGTTAGTTTTGTGTATTGTTGTTTTGTTTATTTTGTAGTTTTCACTTTAAAATATTAACAAACAACTAAAACTAAGTTTACCAACAGTCTTGGCATTGCCTTACAATATTATACTACAAATCCGTACATATTTGTTATAATAACTAATAAGCAAATAAAATAATCAAGCTTAACTTTTTAAAACTACACTAAATTTAAAAAAATGAAACCGTGTTACTCCACTCTGTGTGTCATTTATTTTGTGTGTAATTAAACGCTTCCTTTTCCTTTCCAAGAAGTTGGTTTATTTTGAATGTATTAATATTGTTTTGTACCCATAAGGTATGCAATTTTTTTGTAAAATATGCAAACTTGTAAAAAAGCTGTTATATTAACAAACATCCATTTACATATTAATATGTATTATTATTACTACTGTAATGTGTATAAATAAAACTGTGAATAAGGCTCAATTTGTTTTTATTTTACCATTCATTAAAAAATTAATATTGGCGAGCTTCATTGATTCAAACAAAATGGTCAATGAAATCAAACCAAATATTTCTGGGAAATTTAAAGTAGGCAACAAGGTGTTAATGGAGTAGAGTAGAGTAGAGAGTAAACTCAATAATTTAAATTCATGTTTTTATTTTCTTACATCCTAATCAAGCACCTTAAAGAAAATAAACAGCATTAAAATATCACTTGGTATTTTATAAAAATGAATGTATTATTATGTCTGGGTGGCCTAAAAACAAAGGTTTACAGTTATAATTTTCAAAAGTTTTCCTGGGTGAGGGCCCCCCTCCTTCCTGGGGTGTATTCCATACCCACCGGTCTGAGCTTCCCGCTTTAAGAGTTCCCACACCTAAAATTTTAGAAATTAAGCACTGCTCTTGTCTACATACAAATAAACCAATACAACGGAGTATCGAAAGACCCAAAAAGACGTAAGGAAGTCTAATGTAACAAAGTAACCTCGTTACATTCAGTGGCGTAGCTAGAAAACATTCGAGGGTGGATTAAACATCCAGGAGGATTAAAAAGAGCCCTACTTAGCATAGTAGTTAAAGAATTATCTTCAGGGTCTCCAAAAACAAAATCAACAATTAAGTTGAGTTTTTTAATTGCGTCTTTTTTATTAAAATGTAAACCAATAAAATTGTTTCGTAACGTTATATTTGGTTCATTGCATTTTCCAACTGCCTTAATCAAATAAATATAATTTGTAGGTTACATTACTATTAGTTAGAAATTATTCGATAATTGCCATGACTATAGATCAGATCAGCATTATAATCGCGTACGCCAGACGACACATGGCACTTATCAGGCTTGGTCGAAGTTGCATGCACAATTTCAAGTCTATAGCTTATTTCTCATTCTCGATATAACCATCAAACAGACAGAGAAATCTATTGCTATTGGTATAAGTTAAAACTTTATCGTAATAATTTGAGGTTATTAAAATATGAATACTTAACAAAGTGTTTCAAATACTACAGTTCTCAAAAGAAAATACGATAAGATATCAAAGGACATGCCACAGAAAGGAGATAAAGTATGAGTCAACCAATACTGCAACCCTGCACCTGGCGTAGAAACGCTGGCTTGACTTATCAACTATCCAGCCATTTCCGTTTCATCCCAAAATGGACTGGTCTTCCCTCCAAAATTATAAATAGCTCAGAACTAACAATCAATAATTTTCAGAACGTCTCATCGGACAGTAGCAGTGGTGTGGTGTGTGTGGAGTGTGTACTATATGTTTAAACTAAATAATTTGAAGTGTTTCTCATTAAATTTAATGTTAATCTACGGCCAATAACTTCCAAAGGTAAGTTGGAGAAATTGATTTTGTAATGGGTACTGTAAAGATGAAATTGCTTTCAGATTAAAACGTATAAATACCAGAGGTTTAAATAACCACAGAATAACCACTAGAGTTACAATAACAGGAACCACATTTTCATTTAGCTGGTTTATTTTGTAGTTTAGACACATAGCTGGATGGACATATAGGCTTAAATGGCTATAGCCAATTTCAGCAAATTTCAGGGAGCGAAAAAATTTTACAGAGAAATGTATATCATGTTTGTGGAATAGTTGATTTTAGTAAATTATGGAATGATATTAATAATCTATAGACAAATTTTGAATCTACAAAAATTACTAACAAATTTAGTCCAAATAGAGGGGTGTTGGGGCTTGTAACACCCACAGTGGTAAAAACATTCGGGGTAAATTTCAACTTGTGTTAAGCTGAAATCATATTCGTTGTCGACGCATGCTCTTAGTTCAATTTCGTCAACTTTTGCCCTATTAATTTGAATATATTCCAATAGCACAAAAAGATTATGACATTTTATTCGTTGTGCACCATCTCACATTTTGTAAAATGTCTTTGGAGTTATAAAGAATATTAATATAATTAATTCGATATAATTTCTATGTTTTGCAGATATGTTCGGATATAAAACGACTCATTAATTCGGATATAAAACGTCTCATTAATTCGGATATAAAACGACTCATTAATTCGTAAGATAATAGAAATCAGAACCGTTCCGAACTGAGGTCGCTATCAGCCGCATGTACAGAGTTTGTCAGGAATTTTCGGGATTTATCGGTACTGCTCGGCTCTGCCCCCACTCTTTCTCTCCGCCTGCCTTGATCGCCCCATTAAACCTCAGGCGTGAGGAGCTCGTAACAAAAACAAATTCGCCAAACCATTGATGTGTAAACAAACCATCGAACACATGTTTTTTATCTCTTAGGTTTTGGAAAACACGTGGTTGAATCTCTGTTCAAGTGCGTTCGTAAAGTATAAAAAAAGGAAGGGGAAATTCAATGTCAAAAGTCGTTGACAAGATTTGATTTCAGGTTATTCTTACTTTGTAGTACCCTCCCTAGCTCGCTGAAAACTGGATGTTCTAGTTTCAGGTTTCTATCAGTGGCGCCAATTTTCAATACACTAATAAGTTATTATTCTACCAAGAACTAATTATTTCGTTTACATTGATGCATTTTTATGGAGAAGAAGGAAAATACGGTTTCCACACACAGTGGCCGGGATATAGTGTGAGAATCTCACTAACGTGAAATACCCACTAAAACCGTCTTCTATACTTTAGATTCCCAACTTCGGCACTGTTTATTACATTACTTCAAGTTAGGGCTGAATTTGACATAATGCCCTCAGGGCTCACACCTATTCAACTATCAAAACAAAAGATTTGGGGGTCTAGGACGCGCTTCTATCAAATATACTTGGCAGACGGAGTCCACATAAAAAGCACCAACAGTCCCTTGTTACCTCAAGGCGTAGCCTTGCCCAAAGCGGACAGCAGATAAGGGCGTAGCCAGCGAGAGGGTCCAAAAGGTCCGCACACCCCAAATGTTCAATGTTTTCAATTACTTTGTTAGCAAACGATTATTATTATTTAAATAATTCAGTATTACTATAATGACTCTTACTTTAACTTTATTGCCACATTAGTTTAAACTCATTTTACTATGCAGCCTCTTAAAGCTTGATTTCTGTTTATTGTGGCTGTCTTAACGAGCTCTATTATCCTTGCCTAAATATAGACTATATAAATGAAAGTGTAGTAAGTGGTTTTAATACAGTAATAGTGAACAGTGTGCAGCTTTTTCCGTATTGATGCGATGTAATGATAAAACTATCGATTTCTTTCGTCAAACGTGACAAAGATGTAAATATTTTAAATAGTGATTGCACTTTGCCATAACTAACTTTTGACCATATGCCAACAACATCATATGTGCACTGTGTTAGCCACAGATTAAATCCCGAAATTTCAAATATCTTGAACAACAGGAACATTAAGAACTGCCTTGAAACATTGGCTCAAGTATGCAATATGTTTATAAACAACTAGCTGTTCCCCACGGCTTCGCACGCAAATCTTAAGAACCGAAGTCCTTATATTACTTAGTAAAAGCAATTATGCGCAATTGGCTGCGGGTAACAGCTAGTTCGTCAATAAATTCGTAGTATTTTATAACGAAACTCTTCATTTTCAATAAAATACCAATTACAACCAAATACCCACGGTTTCGCACACGATTTCCTACAGAAAAATTGGGACATAGGAGGCATATTTCTTTTGAATGTCGTTATTACGCTTCTGAGATAAATGAAAGATACTCCAAGCTCATGATCTATTTAATATTTAAATTTTAAAACAGTCTCAATATGCACCTGTGAAATAACTGGAATTTTTCTCCAATACTCCATGATTTTTGTATACAATTGAACTATATTAGACCATCGTGGACAGGAGTGTAAAAGTCGGAATTCATTAGCGCACATACAATGTAATAATGAAGGCGCTCAATGTAATTTTGAAACGAAAATAGGCATATTTTAGGTACATATTATTACAGTCTAATGATTATGAGCTTCAGATGTTAAGCGAAATTGCGTATGGTTTTTATTTTAGGCTTTGCACGTGTATCACTTCTGGATCAAATTAGTTATATCTCCGATGCCATGATTGAGCTTGCTTTGTTGTCTCGATTGAGAGAATATGTACACACGGAGTTTTGAGAACCATACTTCTGTCAAAAAAAAAAAAAAAAAAAAAAAAAAACTGAGGTTGGCTTTATAACATTCTTTATATTTTTAGCCAACGTAAGATAGTAATTTTGATATCTGCAATCTGCATTGCTCTTCTGATCAAGCACGAGCATGGTTTATATTAGATAAATATTGCAGTTAAAGGTGAATTTTTAAGTCAAATTTGAATTGTATTATCTGGATAGTAAAGTCTATGTTTAACAGTATTTAAAATAGTAATTAAATGATATAAACATATATTTCTTTTGTCGCATTATATATGTTTACATGATCCTGACCTACAATCTATATATATAAAAGAAAGTCGTGTTAGTTACACTATTTATAAGTCAAAAACGGCTAATCCGATTTGGCTGAAAATTGGTAGGGAGGTAGCTAAGAACTGGGAGAAACACATAGGATCCTTTTTATCCCGTTCCCGATTCAGGATTCCGCCCCACTGGTCTCTAAAAGTTACAGAAATACCCGTAAGAAATGCATTGCAGCAAACATATGTTATTAAGTGAAAGAGCCTGTTCAAATTTAATCAGCTGTTTTTGTAAACATATATAATGTGACAAGAGAAATATATTATGTTTATATCATTTAATTAACGTTTTAAATTTCTTTACATTTATAGTTTGAAAGCATAGAGTAAGTTTAAGAGAAACAGAAAATGTTGTTTCATCTGTGTCTGCAATCACTGTTAAGCATAGACTTTACCATCCAGATAATACATCGTTAAGTGAAACAAGAAAACAGTAACACTACGTTTCGAGATCTGCAATCTGATCTCTTCTTCAGGTAAAGAACTAACCTAATACATAATTACAAACTAGGTTAAAATAAACAAATCTTACTAAAGCGTTGTGGCACGCCTGAGTCAGGAATCACAACCTACATGTTGTATGTCAACTTCACTAACACTAAAGACATGCACTTAATAAAAAAACTATACAAAACACCAATCATAAACTAAACTACGGAATACAGGTCACAATATGTCTTCACTCGTCTACTAACCATTTACGACTGACCAGAGGGGGTAGCCAATGGTAATCGTGACGGCCGGCTAAAACAAGATGGCGGAAATACAAGGGAAGGGGAACAGGAATGGGCCCTTTCGTTATTATTGGTTCATGCGAGATGAACTTCTTAAAACCATATTGTGACTCCGCATTGGTTTATTGCAAATATCCGATCCGTTTGATACTTTTGGTATTCTCTTTAGTTCATTTTTTAGAATTGGCAACCAAAGCGGCCTAATCTCGACTGATGGTTGACTGATTGGTTGGTCTGCCAATTTAATGTATGTTGCCTCAATTAATTTCCTTTTGAAGAAATGTGGTTCCCGATGTATTATGTGGGCTTCATCCCAATTCATATGATGGTCTTCGGACCAACAATGGTGTGCAATTTTTGGCTTTTCTGTGAAACCCTTTCTCGTGTTTTCTTTGTGTTCTTTTATCCTTATGTTTAGTGGTCTTTTTGTCTCGCCTATGTATTCCCTATTGCAGCTACATTTTATACTGTAAACACAGTTTTTGGAATCCTGTGTGCCATTTTTTGGTTTTGTTTTTACGAGACTTTGTCTAAGAGTGTTGTGTGTTTTAAACGCGGTTCTAATGTTGTACTTTCTACCTACTCTTCTAATTTTCTCCGATAATCCCGGCACATAAGGGATTGACATAAACGCAAATTTATCACAATTCTGTTTTTCTGACTCAGGAATGATTCTTCTGGTTCGTTTGCACTTATTAATTACTAATTGAGGGTATCCATTGCTTCTGAGATCCGATTCAATTTTCTTAAATTCTTCTTTTAGTCCATCTTTATCTGAGCACAAGCTCTTTGCTCTATCAAACAACGAGTAGGCTACTCCTTCTTTGACAGATTTTTGATGGTTGGATTGATAATTTAAATATTTTCCTGTGTGTGTTATCTTTCGAAAAACAGTTGTCTTAAGGACATCCCTATCTCTTAATACACACACATCCAAAAAGGGAAGCTTGTTTTGGACTTCCACTTCCATTGTGAGGCGGATGGAAGTGACCTGTATTCCGTAGTTTAGTTTAATGATTGGTGTTTTGTATAGTTTTTTTATTAAGTGCATGTCTTTAGTGTTAGTGAAGTTGACATACAACATGTAGGTTGTGATTCCTGACTCAGGCGTGCCACAACGCTTTAGTAAGATTTGTTTATTTTAACCTAGTTTGTAATTATGTATTAGGTTAGTTCTTTACCTGAAGAAGAGATCAGATTGCAGATCTCGAAACGTAGTGTTACTGTTTTCTTGTTTCACTTAACGATGGCAAATGTTCGGAAAAATCCTGTTTCCTTCACAATCCTCCCATCGTCAAAAATAACCTTCAAACAAAGAACAGATAATACAATTCAAATTTTACGTAAAAATTCACCTTTACTGCAATACTTATCTAACATAAACCATGCTGGTAGTACGGTAAATAAAAAGTTAATATCAACATGTTGCTCCAGATCGTGCCAGTGATGAATTTAAATCATCTAATGCATTTTATATATGATTTAAACACTGTTATAAAACCAACCTTAATGAACAAAGTCATGAATGTTTTCACATACGTTACTTTAAACTGGTGGGTTTCCTTGACATTGTGATATGGTATTTTAACGTTGGCTTATGGGAAATCAGGGAAATTAATACCCCATAACATGCCCGTAACAAAAAACTTTTATTTTGGAATGTTGCGTAACCTTAATAAGGATTTCTCCCTTATACCGAAAGTACACAAGAAATGGGTAGGACTTCTCTCTAGGTCGTAATAGGCTTTTCAGTGCTACTTATGTGTATATTTTTTCATCAGGACAAAAA
This sequence comes from Homalodisca vitripennis, assembly GCF_021130785.1. Lineage (NCBI taxonomy): Eukaryota > Metazoa > Arthropoda > Insecta > Hemiptera > Cicadellidae > Homalodisca > Homalodisca vitripennis. Next base: position 47,503,312 of record NC_060207.1, on the reverse strand, counting down.
GGTAAACCCAACTATGTCCCTGGAAATATTTGAGACGTAAAGTATATTACAGAAACCCATAGTAGATAATTTTGACCAAAGTAGATTTCCAAGAACTGCATAATCTAACTATTTAGTATTTTGATCGAGGTAATATGGCAAGCTAAATTGTGACATAGTAAGTGAATTAAACGGTCTGCAGTAGGTACTTTTTTTATCGAAGTAGGGTTCTTGGCCCTATACGTAAGTATACTTTTTTTATTCGACAGGACAAGGCAAACTCTAATGTGGTACTGGAAATATCAAACATGAAATATGTGATAAAGGCTAGAAATAGACGCTTTTTGACCGAAGTAAGTTTTCGAGACCTGAGTATTGTATTTTCTTGATTGGGGTAACAATGCAGGCTCAGCTGTGGCGTTGGAAATATAATTAATTTGAACCAGAAATGCTCTTCTACGTGCAAAACATGATATATTAAATAAATTAAATTCTGATACTATTTACCATAAACTTAAATAATATCTACTTAATGTATGCCTACTTACGTTTTAAACTTTTCATAGAACTCCATCATATTACATCATAAGTTCTTTTACTAAGTAGTAAAAGGACTTCGGTTCTAAAGATTGCGTGCGAAGCCGCGGGTAACAGCTAGTACTTTATAAAGGAACGCCGATTACCTCTAGTTGATACAATGAAAATTCTGGGTATTTTTATAGATAATAAGCTTACTTTCAAGACTCATATTAATAAAATATTGCAACAATGTCTAAAGGATTTAAATATATTGAAATCAATTAGTTGCAGAACAAGTGGAGCGCATCCTGAATTTGTACTGCAAATTTACAAAAGTCTTATCAGAAGTAAGTTAGATTATGGTTGCCTTCTTTATGGACACATTGCCAAAGTTGAATTGAATAAACTAGACAATGTTCAAAATCAAGCATTAAGAATTGCACTTGGAGCATTCAGATCTACCCCCATTATAGCTTTGCATGCAGAAGCAGCAATAATACCTTTAAGTCTAAGTAGAAATATGTTGACTGAAAGATTAATCTACAAGATTATTACTCAATGTAAGCATCCTGATTATTTCGGTGTTACGTACTTAAACTCGACATATATGGATATGCAGTATTGGGAAAAGAAGAAGATACCTTTATTTTTACAATCATTTAAAAACATTGCTCAGTTGAACCCTAATTTCTCTATTAATGAAGAACATAAAAATCAATGGGATTTTAAAGAACCTCTTTTTATGATTGGCAGTAATGAAAAACCTAGCACCAGTATAAATATAACAGATTACAATGAGTGTAAAATTAATAAGAATCTTCAAAATGAAAAAGTTATTTTGCAGGCAATAAGACAGAAACTTAACACAACATACAAAGACTATTCACAGATGGTTTAAAAACAAAAGATGGCACGGGGTCTGCCTTTTATATTCCGCTGCTCAATATATCAGGTCAATACTCTTTAAACCCGTATTCGTCAAGTTATACAGCCGAACTAATAGCAATTTTAAAATGTATTGAATATATAAATAATTTAGACTTTAATGATTTTGTTATATTAACAGACTCGCAGGCAGCAGTAAGCGCTATAGAAAACAGCTTCGAAGGTTTATCGAAACAAAATCTAATCTTCTCAATAATATTCAAAATATTAGAATCGAAGAAAAATAAATATTGTACTGCAGTGGATTCCAAGTCACATAGGTATTTCAGGTAATGAAAAAGCTGACAAATTAGCAAAAGAGGCAATCAAATATGGCACTAAAATAGAACAATTACATATATCCATAGACGATTTCAAAGCGTACCAAAAACAATTATACTTCTCAAAAAGTAACGATCTGTTTATGGGAGTAGATAAAGCTCGATGGTATAAAGAGGTTGTTGTAACGATACCAAAATATACATGGTTCAAAAATGTTGAAATGAAAAGATGGGAAATAATCAACATTCTAAGACTAAGATTTGGTCACGCCAATATAAATAAAAACTTATATACTATTGGTCAGTATTTCACTCCACTATGTCTGAGATGTACTTTAGGTCATAGTGAAACTTTGGAACATATCTTTTTTACGTGCCCTGCATATGACCATGCTAGAAGCCAAGGTTTAAAATTAATCTATATATATAAAAGAAAGTCGTGTTAGTTACACTATTTATAAGTCAAGAACGGCTGATCCGATTTGGCTGAAAATTGGTAAGGAGGTAGCTAAGAACTGGGAGAAACACATAGGATACTTTTTATCCCGTTCCCGATTCAGGATTCCGCCCCACTGGCCTTTAAAAATTACAGAAATACCCGTAAGAAATGCATTGCAGCAAACATATGTTATTAAGTGAAAGAGCCTGTTCAAATTTAAACAGCTGTTCTTTGTAAACATATATAATGCGACAAAAGAAACATATGTTTATATCATTTAATTACTATTTTAAATTTCTTTACACTTATAGTTTGAAAGCATAGAGTAAAAAAACTGTATCTTGAAATAAACAATTGCCTGAATTCCAAAATGTAAACAAACAACTGTAAATTTGATTGACACTTTCACAGCTGGCTGTGTCATTTTTATGGGTTACTCAGTCAAACAAAATGAAATCATGGCTACTGACATATAGATTGTCCTTTCATTTTTACTTAATAATCAGTCAATCATGAAGTGATTTTTTTTACCTTTGCAATAATCTGTTGGTTTTTAAAAAAGACAAACAACTTATTACTTCGATTGCTTTCGGTTCGGATAAATTTATTTCGCACGCAATTAAACGATTTGCGAGTGTTTGTGAACATTGAGAGGATTATTATAAGGATGCCGCGACCCAGAAGATCAAATCTGTCTCAACAAAGCCGTAATGCAAGAAGGCTTCGTAACGTTGTGAACAATTCTACTGAAGAAGAACGTGAAATCGGACGACAAGAGAGTCGTGTTGGTATGGCCCGACTTCGTGCTTCTCAATCTCAAGAGCAAAGAGAGGAAGCCCGTGAAACAGCTCGCTTGGCTATGCGAAATCGGCGAGCTAATCGTACTTATCAACAACTAGATCAAGTTCGACACGCAAGAAGGAATACATCAGCTGTTGATTTGAATAGAGCATCATTTAGTTATGATTGCACTTATGATTACAGTTCGCATGTATCTGTACTTATTGGTCCAATGGATGTTGTTTGTGGGCATTGTAGTGCATTGAAGTTTGTTGGAGAGTCGCTTGGATTGTGTTGTCTTAATGGCAAAGTAAAATTGCCAATACTGACTTCCCCTCTTGATCCATTGCAATCATTGCTTTCTGGAGAAACGCAAGAATCACGACATTTTCTTGCTAATACTAAAAAATACAATAGTTGTTTTCAAATGACATCATTTGGGGCACACATAATTCAAGAACATGGATTTAATCCGACATTAAAGGTAATTAATGATAAAATAAATATTTACTTTATTTCATGTATTCTTGAAAATTATTTTATGTTTTTATTATTATTAGGTGCCTTAATAAAATTGTTGTCTCAATTACATAAACTTTGCTATCTTTACAGATTCAAGGTCAAATTCACCATCGAATTGGATCATTGCTACCAGTTGTGGATGGGCAGTATAACTTCCTACAAATATACTTTATGGGTAATATTGAGGAGCAACTTGATCGCCGACATGAGATCAACACAGCAACGAAAAGAACAATTCTTTCAGATCTTCAGTGTTTTCTTGATGAACATCATGCTTTTATCAGGCTCTTTAAGACTGCATTGGAGCGCATGCCAAGTGATGATTACAAAGTTGTGATAAGAGCAGACAAACGACCAGCTGGAACACATGAACGCAGATTCAATGCTCCGACGATAGATGAAGTTGCCATCCTGGTTGTAGGTGAAAACATGGAAACACGCGATATTGCTCTTACACGTCGCGATACAGGGGATCTGCAAAAAATATATGAAACACACCGATCGTATGATGCACTGCAATATCCACTGATGTTTTGGCAAGGAGATGATGGATATCATTTCAATATCAAGATGATAAATCCATTAAATGGTAAATACTATTTTTTTTTGTATAAATGTAGCTTTGTGAAGTTTTAGTTAAAATGAAAAAAAATTTCTTTGATATCAACTAAGGGATTAGAGGCTATTTCTTTGGAAAATATTGAGCAAATAATAATTGATGATTCAATAATGTAATAAATATATTTTAATCTTAACTTAATTAAATGTTCTCAAAGATACTATAAATTGTATATAGAATATGGATATGTTCACTAATTTGCCCTCTTTTTTTCAGGTGCAGAGACGAACAAGAAGCTTTCTGCAATGAATTTTTATGCATACCGTTTGATGATTCGTCAAAATGCAGATAACTATTTGTTGCGTTTTCGTCGGCTGTTTCAGCAGTATTGCGTTGATATGTATGTAAAAATCGAAACAGAGCGTCTTAATTTCATTCGGTTGAATCAAGCCAAACTGAGATCAGAAGAGTATATCCATTTGCGCGATGCAATTAGCACTGATGGAGATATATCAAATATTGGTCGATTGACTATTCTGCCAGCGACATACACAGGTAGACCACGTCATATGCATGAATATGCGCAAGATGCGATGACATATTTTCGTCATTACGGTAGACCAGATTTGTTTATTACCTTTACATGTAATCCAAAATGGATAGAAATAGTTGAAATGTTACTTCCTGGTCATACATCAAGTGATCGGCACGACATCACAGCACGTGTCTTTAGACAAAAGATCCTGACTCTGATGAACTTTATTGTAAATCAACGTGTCTTCGGGAATACTCGATGCTGGATGTATTCAATTGAATGGCAAAAACGTGGTTTGCCCCATGCACACATTCTGATTTGGTTGGTAGAAAAAATTCAACCAGACCAAGTTGATGATATCATATGTGCTGAGATCCCTGATCCTGAAACAGATCCAGACCTAAATGATGTTGTAATCAAGAATATGATTCATGGTCCATGTGGCGTTATCAACCCTCAATCACCGTGTATGGTCAACAGTGCCTGTTCAAAACGGTATCCACGAAAATTAACGGCAGAGACTATTACAGGCAATGATGGCTATCCTCTATATCGGCGTCGGTCAATCGATGATAATGGTCGAACTATCACAATAAAAGTGAAAGGTAATGATTTTGTGGTCAACAACAGTTGGATTGTTCCATATTCACCACTACTTTCCAAAACGTTTAAGACACATTGCAACATTGAGTATTGCAATTCAGTAAAATCAATCAAATATGTCTGCAAATATGTTACTAAAGGAAGTGATATGGCAGTTTTTGGAATCCAAGCCTCCAACAGCTACGATGAAATCATGCGTTATCAAGTTGGTCGATATGTAAACTGCAATGAGGCAATTTGGCGTATATTCTCATTTCCTATTCATGAACGCCATCCTACTGTTTTACATTTGTCGGTTCATCTTGAGAATGGTCAGCGAGTGTATTTCACCGAATCAAATGTGGTCCAACGTGCTGCTTTACCTCCAGCGACAACATTGACCAGTTTTTTTGAGATTTGTCAGAGCGATCTCTTCGCACAAACTTTGCTATACTCTGAGATGCCACGATACTATACTTGGAACTCTTCATCAAAAAAATTTCAACGTCGGAAGCAAGGCAATGTGGTTACTGGTCATCCAGGTGTACGTTCTACAGATGCTCTGGGTCGTATTTACACAGTTAATCCGAAGAATGATGAATGCTTCTTTTTGCGATTGTTGTTGGTAAATGTCCGAGGGCCAACATCATATGAATCACTACGAACAGTGAATGGTATAGTGTGCCCAACATTTCGTGCTGCATGCCAAGAGCTAAATTTACTAGAGAATGATAATCATTGGGACATGACAATTGCTGAAGCGGTTATATCTGCAAATTCAAGTCAGATACGGACATTATTTGCTATCATTATTTCTACATGTTTTCCATCAAATCCACGTGACCTGTGGAACAAATACAAGGATAACATGGCAGAAGACATTTTACATAGGCTTCGTGTTAGTATGAGAAATCCCAATCTCGAAGCTAACGAGAGATTTATAACCAAGCTTTAGTCTTGATTGAGGACATGTGTTACCTCAAGTGTGGCAGTATGTTAGTTAAATTGGGAATGCCAGCACCAAATCGCGGAATGAATGACGCATTTAATCTGGAGTTGGAGCGTGAACTTGAATATGATTCACGTGAATTAGAACAATTAATTCAAACAAATGTACCCCTGTTGAACCCCCAACAAAAGGAAGTTTATAGTACATTAATAAAGGCAATTAGTGATGGAAATGGTGGGTTATTATTCTTAGATGCCCCCGGTGGAACTGGAAAGACATTCCTAATGTCATTGATTTTGGCTGCTGTTTAAATAAATAAATTAATGTATCTGTGGCTTTGCTGCTTATTGCAATTTAAATTATTTTAGATAACTTACGAATTGTGTTTTTTATTTTGTTTTTCTATTTAAATTTTACATTAGTTGTGAAGGAAAAAAATCACATAGGACCTAATTTGATTTATTTTTTACTTTGTCTTTTATTCTGCACATTTCAAGCACCAATGTGGATGCTGTGGACCCTTTAAGGCGGTACGAAGTTCGCCGGGTCAGCTAGTAAAGAATAAGTATGGGATGAATGTTCAAAACTGAACTAAAATTCTCCAGTCAAACGATTTACAGATTTTTAAAGAATTAATTCAATTTCTGAACTCAATTAAGAAATTTATTTAAAACAAAGTAACTATCTGCATATTGGTAACTTAAATGTAACCTGGATAAGGTGCTTCAACCTAGGAAGCCTGATGGACCCTTAGCGAGAAGATAACCTAGATCCTTACAAGAATCCTACGTCAAGAAACAAATAGTACATTGAGGCGGCATGGGACTTCCCGAAGCCTACTAGCCTAGAGCTAACAATTAGAGAAGAATATATATATATATATATATATATATATATATATATATATATATATATATATATATATATATATGTTTACAAAGAACAGCTGATTAAATTTGAAAAGGCTCTTTCACTTAATAACACATGTTTGCTGCAATGCATTTCTTACGGATATTTCTGTAACCTTTAGAGACCAGTGGGGCGGAATCCTGAATCGGGAACGGGATAAAAAGTATCCTATGTCCTTCTCCCAGTTCTTAGCTGCCTCCCTACCAATTTTCAGCCAAATCGGATCAGCCGTTCTTGACTTATAAATAGTGTAACTAACACGACTTTCTTATATATATATATATATATATATATATATATAGATTCATAATTATGCAAGTTATGTATTTCATACACACTTATGCCCCAGAGTTTAAAAAAATAAGATTACTGCGTTTATGTGAAACTAGGTTCATATGCATATGCTGACATGGTATTTGTTGAGCTTATTGAAGCCATTGGTCAAAGTCTGTTCGAACTATCTCAAAGTGATCGGTGCAAAGTAAATACTCTTTTAGTTATAATTAAAAAAACACACTTTTATGGCCTCCTTTTGTTTGTAGCTACACATACTTTACGTATGACATATGAGCTACACCGTATGAACTACACTTTATCATTGTCAATATATTTAGAGACTTCAAAGGTAGACTTGGTTTCTATATTATGCTATGTCAAAGCTATTGCTGAAAAGCTATAAAAACCTTGAGACAATTTAACTGAAGGATTTACTCAGTTGGTCCTGTCTAAGAAAAATACAGGACTATGTTTGATGCTAACCTAGAACTTCTGAGAATAACAGTCAGACAACAACAAGAGATTACCATCCTCGTTAGAATGCGGAAGTATACTTTGGACGACCCATGTTCATCTCTGGTTTGGATCTCTGCATTTTGAATAACCTTAATAGCAGATTTAAACACAATAGCGATGTTATTGCATCTTTTGAAAACACTTTTGTTAGGGATACTTCCTGTGACAACATGTACTGCTGAAAGATCGTCAATACATCCTATTCAAAGACGTAAAAACGCTGTGCCCCGCAATTTAGTCTTGACCTTCCCTCCATTAAAATTTTTCCTGGCTAAGTCTTTGACAGCAGAAAAGGTGTATTCCGCTTTATCGAGAACGTCCGGGCAGTAAATGCAATCCGGTTAACTGGTCTTGTACATGATCAATAAATATGCCTTAAATTCCAGAAAGAGTCGGTCGTGATAGTATTTCAGCTCACTATGCTCCCGATCCACCATATGTTTTACACCAATATTAGACATTATGATTGTGTTAACAAATTTAATTCATGTATGTCATGGTTTACACCATCTAAGTTTTATATGTAAAGTGTTATAATGTTGAGCTCTTAAACTGAAGAGATGAATTTATGTAAGCTGATGTAAATACCCAGTTTGACTTTAATTACTAAACTCCTATTAACTTATAATATCATAACTAATCAGTTTGATATTTGATAACTTAATAATACAACAACAACAACAAAAAACAAAGTAACATATAAGTAGTTGTATAATACTCAGATTGTAACTAGAAAAGGTTAAAAGTAATATTCATTATTACATTAAAACCCAATACTTCATTAGTATTACATTGTTTTATACATATTAAACAATCGTATGAACATACAGAAGGTATACTCTTTTCTAATGCTCATTATTATAGAATTGTACAAAAATATACATAGTTTGTCATACACAAAAAAATAGACAGTATAACAATATTTTTTATATCATTGCACAAACACTAATTATAAAAATTAGTATATTTTATGTATTCCAATTCAAAATTGGACTTCGACATTATACTCCATTTTTATAAATTGTCTATACAATCTACTGTGCATTTACAGTATTTAATCTAATAATTAAAATTGATTTTAAATTATTGAAAAGTATATGGAAACACTTATAATGATATATGAAAACGTGATCGAAAACTTCAAAAATATAAAAGGTTTTTATACACAACACACTTTTCTGAATTTCTTAACTATTTTAAAAATTCAAAACCGTTCCACCGGCCATAACCTAGCTGAGTTTCTTTTAGCATATCTTCGTCCGTAGAAGTTCTAGTTAATGAACGGATAGCTTAAAACTGTAAGAGGCGTAACGTTGTAGTCTTGTATGGTTTAGCGTTATTGAGATCTAACTTAATACAAGAAATAACAAATATAAACATAGATAAATTTATTATCTACGAGGCGTGTTCAGAAAGTAAGTACTGTTTCATTCTACTGCCGCCATAGCGCTGTTCTGCGCATGCGCACTAGTCGTCCTTGTTTACTGGCTATCGACACTTGCCATTTTAGTTGTTATACGTAGTGTTTTCAGTTTTCTCTGAACATTTAAAATGTTTAAGTTAATTAGTGATCACGCTGATTGTGAGATTCGTTCTGAACTAAGAGTTTTAAAGCATGGAAAGTGAAACTGGCTGAATGGTATCGTCAACTTCTAGATGTTTACGGGGAAGACGTGATGAGAAAAGGAATGGTGAGAAAGTGGGTTAGAAAATTCAATGGCGGTCTAACAAATGTGCATGATGAGAATCGGAGCGGTCGGCCTTCTCTCGTCACCGATGACGTGGTAAGGGCAGTTGATTAAATATCCAAGAGAACAGACTTTTCATTACAACGCTATCTGACTATTTCCAACAAATTCCACGCATTCTTTTGTACGAAATTGTTATGGGCCGCTTAGGTTATCCCATATTGCAAGTTGTGTTCCTGATAAGTTCCAAAAATGCTCACTGACGTGCACAAAACCAAGAGACTCGGAAGTGCTTTAACCCTTCTCACACGGTACAGTAATGATGGTGGAATCCAAATATCAGTCAATGGAGTGGCGACACACACAATCCTCGAAGAAACAAAAATTCAAGACAGCAATGTCTGCACAAAAAAATCATGTGCACTGTCTTTTGGGATCGGAAAGGCGTTTAGGTGATTGATTTTCTCCCAAGAGGTGAAACCATTAATGCGGTAAGGTATTGCGAAACATAAGAAAACTAAGTTGGGCAATTCAAAACAAAAGGAGAGGAATGCTCAGTAACAGAATTGTACTGCTTCATACCGCTGGTGACAATAAAAAATTGGTTAGTCAATTTCGTTGGGGGCAGTTTGATCACCGGTCCTACAGCCCGGACATGACACTATCTGACTACCACTTGTTCCTGACATGAAGCGCGAGCTAGGCGGCCAACACTTTAAAACCGATGATGAAGTGAACACTGCCGTGGAGTCGTGGCTACATTCGTTGGTGGGAACCTTCTACGAAGAGGGTATATACAAATTAATCACCCACTACGACAAGTGTTTGAACATCGGTGAAAAATATGTAAAAAAATAGTTTAAGGTTTGGGCTTTCATGTAGAATTAAAATGGTGTTGAAAAATTGTTTTACTTGTTTTTTATGGTACTTACTTTCTGAACACGCCTCGTAATTATCTTTTAATTGCGCGAACTTAATAATTTTCCAAGCTGTTTTTGAAATTCTTAATGTTTGATCAATGTCATAAGCCTTTGCGGTATTTATAACTTTTCTCTACATTTTCTTATAATTGCGATAAAATAATCTGAAGTTTTAATTTTCTTTAGTGATGTAAATGACGACTAATGAATGCCTCAAACATAAAATTCGGTCACATAAGTCACACAAATTCGTCCAAAAACTCCTAATTTTCTCGAATCAGCGCATCATTAATTTTTTTTATATTTTGGGCCGAATAATTCTTTTTAATTCGAAAGTTACGTTTTGAACATCAGGTACGTAACCCCTGACGATGCCCTCCTGCGCGAAGTGGTTAGAGACGGAAGCGTCCAACACAGAAACTGATGTGTTTGGTATGTTGGTGATGACGTGTTCGATGACTGTGCTCGACGGTGTGGTCACTCGCGTTAGTGTGTTCACAGACCAAGTTAAACTACAAGTGGAGAGAATATCGTGCAGCCACTGGGATAGGGGGTTGGTGTATTATAACACATTAATATTGAGACCTCCAATCATAATATATTAGTATTGGTTCAATTCAAAACAATTTATTAGTGAATCAATATTCTCAAAGAAAATGTTGCTACAGCTGCTGGGTGATCTTTATAGATCGATTATTACGATTTTCCCTATATACTTGTAATAATTGTTATTTCAACGCTTTCGAAGTCTTTTTCTGCATTAAAACTTACCTCAAATAGCTATGAAAATTTAGAGAATTCTTTACAAATATTGATACACCACCCCATTTAAGATGAAATCGAGTGAATGATTCAGCCAATGTAAAGTTTGCTATTGAAATAAACAATTGTTTCAAGTTTAAATCCATGTTCAGATATGACAAGTATATCTGGCTTAAGTTCGTTACATATTAGCAACGGTTCATCCACCTTGTTGGTGGTAGACTGCACGTTCAAGTGCACGACTGCATCAGTCATCGGGCTTAAAATTTGGAGTTTGAAACATGTTAGTTTGTTTTTGATTTTGGAATTATTATGAATAGAGAGTTTTATACTCGTATCTGGTGTTGGTACACTTTTTCTAGATGTACTTGGACATTGCAGTTTTTTTAATATTGACTGTTCAAAAGACAGCGGCATACTCTCTGTAGGAGCAAAGGATGGTCCAGTGACAGTTGTCACAGAGACGGACACTTCCGACACTTTCCTGAAATCTTTCGATATAAGTACTCCATCAACACAAATCAAAGCTTGCAATAGTACATTATCCGGGGATAACTAGGCTCGCAGAATGAAATGCATCCCAGACGTGTGAAGAACTTCCTCCCGATCGAGTTAAAATCCAATCACTCTACGCCCACATATCTTAACCACCCTCATATGGAATGCACACCAACAAACCAAGAGGAAGTTCTAAAAACCATACAGTCCCTAAAGTCAAACTTATCCTGTGGAGTAGATGAAAATTCATCAAAGGCTGTCAAACATTGTGCAAAACAGTTAGCAAGACCACTTGTAAGCACAATGAACAAATCCTTTAGCCTTGGCCAATTTCCTTCTGCACTGAAACTTTCAAAAATCTACCCTAAATACAAAAATAGAGCCACAACAAAACCGGTAAATTTTCGACCGATCGCACTTATGTCCACTTTTTCAAAGATAATTAAAAATAGCCCTTTCAAGAATGCTTAAGCATCCGGAACAACACAATCCAATCTCATTACCAGAAACCAACATGGATTCCTAAAAGGACGATCTACCATCACAGCAATAAATAGCCTAGTCGAATTTGTGACTGACCAACTTAAGAATCACAAACACGTCTCAACAATTCTGTTGACTATAATAAGGCTTTCAATCGCCTAGGGCATAAACTTATCCTTCAGAAACTGTCACAACTGGGAATCAAAGGAAAGGCTGGAGATTGGGTAGAAAGCTACCTTGAAGGGCGTGGGCAGATGGTTGAGGTCAAAAAATCAATTAATGGGAGAGTTCAAGTTTATAAATCTGAACCACTACCAATAGTACGAGGAGTACCACAGGGCTCGATACTGGGACCATTTGTATTTGTACTGTTTACAAATGAATTCCCACAGCTACTTACAACAACTGAGAATGTAGAACCCGTACTCTATGCAGATGACACAACCCTAATTTGTAGCAATGACTCAGCTCAAGAACTGTACTCAAACATTTTAAACTCAACAAATAAAGCACTTAAATACTGCCTGAATAATGACCTAACTATAAACCCACTAAAAACAACACAAATAAATTTCAGTAGAAGACGGACAACTGTCCAGAAATTCCTGACATTTCAGTTAAAAATCACACAAAATTATTGGGAGCTACTATTGACTCTAACCTATCTTGGACGAATCACACTGACATCTTAAAAAAAAACTCAGTACTGGAATATTTGCAATACGTCGGATGAAATGGATAGGTGGCATAGACGTAGCAAAGACAGCCTACTATGCGTTGGTTGAATCGCACATTGGGTATGGCCTGACAGTTTGGGGTGGTACATCTGAGGCAAATCTCACCAAAGTTCTTGTTCTGCAGAAAAAGGCGATTAGGGTGCTTGCAGACCTTAACCCAAAAGACAGTTGCAGAGAGGCTTACAAGTCATTCGGAATTTTAACTGTTGTCGCTCTTTACATCTACGCAGTAATCATTTACACGGAAGAAGCAGACTTTCAAAGAGGCAGGGATTTTCACTCGTACAGAACCCGAAGAGTTACTATCATCTACCTTATACTCATCTTATACTTATACTCATCATACGACTCAATACACCAAGAAACCCTCCTACATGGAACGTAAACTGTTCAACATGCTGCCACCAAAACTGAAAGACCTAGAAGGAACTGAAGACTCAACTAAATAAATGGCTTACGGAGAGACCTGGCTACTCCATTAAAGAATACCTGGACTTGGTCGACATTGTAAAGCAAGAAACTCAAGCTATTTAGTGATGTATGTTATTAATTAATTAATTTATTTTGTTGACTCCAATACCGATCTTGATGATATGTAAATAAAGATGATTGGCTAAATTGACTATTGACTACTATGGTATTCCTCTTAGCATACAAACCACTTTTCTTCTACCGTCATTTTACTTTTTGCTTAGTACGCTCAAAAACAGAAAAACAGTGCTACCACGGCTACCAGTACACTGGTGGGTGATTTCATTACAGTATTATTGTACTACTGTCACTCACTGTCACTTAGTCAGTCAGTCAGTACGTATACTCAATAGTGAGTAGTGTATAAGTCAACGGTGGACGGTTGGTGTATTCTTATACTTCTTTACTTACTTAAACTGCTAACTTACAGCATAGTGCCTTGCGCCTGACTAGTAATGGATGTAAAGTAGAATGAAATATCCATGTAATTTTTCTAACTATTTGTTGAAAGTCATATCAGATATTTGTTGACTTCTCTACCCTATTACTGAGTACTTAGGTTAAAAAGGGCCCTACAGCAATAATTTATAAGTTCGGATTCCGTCTTTCATGCCTTAATGTTTATATTGTGAAGTGTTTAAGGTTCTATAAGTGGGAGTCCTATATGCTTGAAAAACTTAAAAAATGTAATTGTGCCATTTCATCCTACTAATTTTTAGTATTTCTATGGTTGAGTTGTTACTTCGGTTGTAAGCCTATACCATAGGCTGTAGGCTTATTTCGTAATAGTCTAATGTTCCTGTACTAAATTTAATTTTTTTGGGATGCTATTTACGTTTTTGTTTATAGCTTAACATATATTTTCCATTTCGTAACAATAAACAAAATCAGTTTTAAAAATGTAGCCATTAGGGCAAAAAAATCTGAGTCTCAATAATAATGGGTATATAATTAGATTAAATCTTACTAGTGCCGAAATATATTAAGCGGTCACCACCACAATCAAATCATCGATACTTATAAAAATATCAATACCAAAATGTAGAACTGAATTTGTTATTTCAAATTACACGGCTGCGGTAAGAGACTATCACCACAATCGAATTCAAAATATTCTGTTACTAGAGTTATTTTGAATTAATTATTGCTGCCAGCTCTTTTTAATGTATTGAATAACAATATCGTTCAAAATTAATTAAAACAGTAAAATCATATGTATGGCATTTAAGTCATTTATACCGCAACGGCTGCAGTATAATAAGCGTCCGACACTCAAATGATCGATAACATCGAATCATTGATACTCATGAGTAAAGAATCTTCATTACAAGTACTTAAATCAAATAAGGCTACATTATATTTTAATTACATTGTATTTCAAATTACAGTATAAAAAGTAATTTGGTGGGTAATTTCAGTTCAGTATTATTGTACTACTGTCAGTACATGTACTCCATAGTAAGTAGTGTACAAGTCAATGGTGAACGGTCAGTGAGTTCTTATGGTATTGAATGCTTCCTCCCACCTCATTGCATCTATTACGCTACCTATATAACTCTGTGGTGGATGAAATTGACATGACATAGAGCCTGTCTGAGTTCAGGAGGTAATGCGTCATTGCTCTTAATGATAGTAATACTTAATTAATGTGAATGTGATGACTGTCACTTGGTGGCACTGGGCCCGTTCCCCCTCCCCTTGAATTGGTAATTTCTTTTATCGCTAATACTATACTCGTCATTTATGTGTCTACTGTATTATTTGGAAAATTTAATGACAATTACAAAATTTGCAATACAGAGATATGTTTAGCCATTACAATAGCTTAAATTTCTTTTTTTACCGGTTTGGAAAGCAATTTGTAATATATTCTATCATCATGTTTTTCTTTTCTGTTTTAGTAACTGGATAGATTGGCATGTAAATATTCTTTTTTAATTTAGTTAACAGCTTCCCTTGTAATTGTGCTTTGTCTGTTAAGACGGCTGTTTGTGGAGATTTACAGTGCAAAGTGTTATGTACCTTTTATTATCTTAATTACATTTAAAACACACAAACCAATACTTAAAACTTATATTTTTATGAGTTTGTGATGTGTCTGACAAAGATAGACTTGCTATCGAAAGGCCTCAAAAAAGAAAAGTTTTAAGTATTGGTTTGTGTGTTTTAAATGTAATATTAAGTTAATAGTAGCCAATACAAACTCTATATTCAACATACCTTTTATTATGCTTTTAACAATATTCTTGAAAGTTTTGAATGTTTTTTTGGTTGTTGAATGTGTAGGTATGTTCTTGTTATTAGTTTACATTAAATATTACAGATATACATAATTATTTTATATTTAAGTTTATTTTCATATTTTGTAATGTTGAAATTGATTTAATTGCCAAGAATGGTTTTATTGCTTGTAAATACACCGTAATAAAGGTTAAAAATAAATAAATCAGTGTTTACCTAAAAAATTTCACATTATTGTAATTTGGGTATGAGTGAAGTTAATGGACAGTGTTGCCAATTATAATTTAAATTTTATTCAAAGTATTTGGCTCGTTCCCTGAACAAAACTATGTATGGTTTTAGAGGGTTAAAATCATAAAGAACTGCCTCTTTAACCCACATTGTCCTACTGGTATGTACATTGAACATTACTGAATGTTATAATAACTGTCTATATTTGATACCATTGCAATACTCTACAGTTAGTGATAGTACAGTATTACAACAGTTTAACAATTATCCTACTGGTGTATATACATTACATCTCGATATGGTGTAATAACTATTTTTTTATTTTTATTATTTCAACTGTTTATTTTTTAGTGTTACATTTATCACCTAGTATTTGTTATAAAATTGCCATAGAATATAAAGTGCTTTCTAGCGAAAACCATGTTGTCCATTATTTAACTGCAGTAAATTTACCTCTAATAGCATTATTTTATTTGAAACATTGTACATGTGTTTGAGCGTAGATTATATGAGTAGTTTAAACTTTTAGAAATTGTTTATTTTTTTAAAATTTATCTTTTCTTTAGTTACAGTGTGAGTTTGTTATGCAATTGTGTTTAGTTCTTCAATCAGGAAAGTGATATTTATATGTGATCAGAAGTTACCAGTGATAAATAATAGAGTAGTAGAATATTAAAAGTGGAAGTAATTTTCTTGCAACATAGTAAATAGTCATAGTTTTTTCTGTCAAGGTTTGTTTCCCAGCTCGTAATAATGGTTGGGCCTATTTGTAATCAGGCAGCTCCAAAATTGTAGTAAAAAGTTAGTACTAGCTTGAGAAATATTTTTCAGGCACAGGGCTAAGTGCTTCTGTATACCGCGCATGGTTGGAG
This sequence comes from Homalodisca vitripennis, assembly GCF_021130785.1. Taxonomy (NCBI): domain Eukaryota; kingdom Metazoa; phylum Arthropoda; class Insecta; order Hemiptera; family Cicadellidae; genus Homalodisca; species Homalodisca vitripennis. Next base: position 47,486,639 of record NC_060207.1, on the reverse strand, counting down.
GCACTTACGTCAGCCTAATATGACCTTGTATTCTCTGAAGATCGTAATAAACATATTGTTGTAGTTTTGAGAGTCAAAACCCTCCAGAATTCACTATTTTTTTTTCCTTATTCAAAGTTAGCGTGATGACTGATGTCAGAAATTTGCAGTTCAACGTGAATTAATGGCTACAACAGTACACATAATGCAATGAGTAGGTTTAGAAGAAAAATATCACTCTTTGTGCCAAAAGTAGTTCTACTTTAAATATTTTTCCTGCTCAGGAAGACTATTACAGTAGGTTAATAACATAAAATTTATATTTTGCAACTCCAACTGTTAATTTTGTATTTACAGTTATTCATGTAACTAGATTGGATTAATCACAAAACTGTGTGAAAAAAAACTTCTAAATCGTATTGGTCTACTACGTACAGGCATTTTAAAAAAGCAGATAAACTTAGATAAAGCATAGTTTGTGGAAAGTATTATCACTTTGTTAATTTTAAAGATATTATAATATTTAAAAAAAAACATTGTATTGAGCATGAAATTTTCTGATTCTTGTATAACAATATGTGTATGTATACAAAATTTATTTTTATGTTGATTTCTTACTATCACTGTCTCCAGCAGAGCTTTCATTACTTATGCATACTGACTACACTTGCGTTTTGTATGTTTAGAGTTGGAATATTCAAGAATCATATATTGAATAAGAATAAACACTTCCTTGTGTATGGTTGAATCAACCCTTCCCATCATATCTACTTTATGTGTAGAAAACTCAGTTGCTCTACCCTTAGAGTTTGTGCCTAAAACATTCTAGTGCACTCACTTGTGCACCTGATGAGATAATAGGAATACTAACCTATATTACACTATTTATGGTATAGTTGTTTCTAATGGGGTTAATCCATATGACGGATTTTCAAGAACAAAAAAATGGTCACCAATGTTGATGCATAAATGGTGACAAATAAACATTTTTTACAAATTATGTTTGTACCTCTTATAAATATGCTATAAACATATAAAAAATAGTCAAGCAACCAATTACATTTTTTTTCACTTCATATGGATTGACCCATTGAAGTGATGTGAAGAGTTCATTTTGAGCTTCTTTGTCACTGACTTTTTTGGATCTCTTCAGACGAATATGACTCTAAATTCCAGGAGTTAAGTCTTTGACATCATCAGATTCCAAAGTCTGCACTAAGAGGAAAGTGAACTGGAGCTAAACTCAACATTCACATTGAATCAACATTTAAACCAAATCTACGTTATGTGTAGAACACTTCCTTGTATTGTTGTCATTTTGTAATATCTCAATGGGCAAAGAACAGGGTAATTATTAAATTAACAGCTGGAGTGGCAAAACACAGGTTTCACTTTTTAAATCTAGATTGTAATCGTCCTCCTGAACAAAACAGTATAAGGTTTATATGAAAGTGGTGAAAATTACACAATAATACAATTCCATAGTGAAGGCTCAGAAATAATGGGTGAAGTGAATAAAGCTGAGCAAATGCTCTTTCCTCCAAAAAATGAGTACGTACTCCAGTTTCATGTAAATAAAAAGAACTTGCTCAGTGGAGGCTCGGAGCACTTTCTCATGTTGATCACTAGACAATTGACTTGGAGTATCTACTCACCTTTTTAGGTGAATAAAACTAGGCACTTGCTCCAAAATGTGAGTAGGTACTCCAGAAATTACCGATCTACTCATTAGTAGATACAACTTGCTCAAGTAAAGACGTTCAATCTTGTGATGGCAGAGTTTGTACCTTTTCGTGCTGTAAAACTTTACAGAGTGCGTCGGGAATCTCTAGAGCAAGACTAACGAGCTCTTTATCGTTTTAATAAAATGAATGTTGAGTGGACTAATGATCGTTTTCTTGGGGAAAACTTTGAAAGGCGTGGTGGTGCGTTGCCCAATTTGGACAGAATGCGTACTTTTCTTCGATATGTTGGTGATCCTGGGTTTCAGAGTGTTGTTGCCGAAGATGTTGGTATCGACAGAACTACAGTCACAAAAACCATTTCAGATGTAATGGCTGCTATATTACTGAAGAAAAACTTATGGATAAAATTTCCTTCTACAAGAGAAGAAATGGAACAACAAAAAGCCAATTGGCAAGAAAAATACAGATTTCCTTCAGCCATTGGAGCTGTTGACTGCACTCAAATACCTATACGCAAGCCTTCTGACCATGGCGATGAATATATAAATAGAACGAGGTTTCCAAGTATAAATGTGCAGGCAACTTGTAATTTTGCTGAAGAGTTCACAAGCGTAGATGCTTCTTGGCCAGGTTCAGTGCATGATGCACGAATTTGGAGAAATTCAGATATTTACAGTATTATGGAATTTCCATAATTCAGATATTTACAGAATTATGGAATTCAATCAAGCTAATGCACTCCTAATTGGAGATTCGGGTTACGGGATAGCTCCCTGGCTTATGACACCCTATGAAAACCCAATAACTGCTAGAGAAAGGGCATACAATCTGTGTTTAGCCCAAGAAAGAGTAATAATTGAACGTAGTTTTGGTCAGTTGAAACAACGTTTCCCAATTATGCAAAACAAAATTAGGATTAAAACTGAAAATGTTCCATCGGTGGTTGTTTATTGCTTTATTCTTCATAATGTAGCAAAAAGACTAAGTGATGAACACTTTGACTTTAACATTGAGGAAAGACAAAACAATGAAGTTGGCAATGTAGAGAATCGTAACGAAAGAGACATCCGCAATAGAGGACAACAGAGAAGAACCAAAATTGCTCAGCTGATACATGGAGCTTAACAGCTTAAAAAGAATGTACTGTGTAAATAAATATTCTGGTAAAAGAATAAAAAATACCTTCCTACTGTACGTATACAACACGGCCACAAGCCTTGTTGTAACACAGTAAGACCTAACCTTTGCTTGTGGCTGTGTTGTATATGCGGTTGTACGTACACACTGCCTACATAAGGCCCTTGAGCGACTGTCCCAGACACTGGCTTTACGTCTGTAAGACTGGCTCTATTGAAAGTCGTACGCACGTAAACACGGTCATTACAACCCCAGAGTTTAGATATTTTTGTTTTTGGTGTGTTTTTTTTTGGAATTGAAAGTAGGTAGGTATTTTTATCCTAGGATCAGGATGAGAATTTATTTTACATTATTATACATTTATTACAGAGTAGTGAACTCCAATCCATCACAGTAAGTTGTTGAATAAGAAGTTCCAATCATAGTTTGTAGTTCCTCTGTTGAATTCCGTTTTGCTCAGATGATGCTGTTGATTGTGGCTGATCAATTTCCTTATATTCTCGTTTCAATCGTATATCAACAAATTTTTCAGCTTTTTTGAAGTACTCAAGCTGCTTAAGTAGCACCAAACGTTGTAGCTCAGGCAAGGTCAAATCTTTAGTTTCCTCAGTTTCAATTAATTTAAGTTTTTTCTTTGCTTGTTTAACGTTGTTACTTTACGTTGTTCAGCAGTTGAATCTTGTGTTTTTCCTTGTCGATTCTCAGTTGTGTTGTCCGAGCTAGTTTCAAAGTTGGTGGAATCCACCGAAGAGTCAAAAGAAACACTGTTTTCATTCTGAGTCTATTCAATCCCCACAGTAACAGCACCTGAAAACGTAAAGTTCTTTATTACAAGCGTAGTTCTGAAAAAAAATAAACACAAAGTATACCAGTACAATATGGAGAAAAAATGAGAGTTTATTTATCATATCAACAAGATCTAATAACTGTTATAAAAGGCAAAATTATTTTTTTAGCAGTTTTAACTGAACTTACGGTACCTTTTAAACGCACAATAGCCGGGTTGTCTGTGTCACCTTCAATAAAATTAAGTAACTCTTCTTCCCATGGTTTCAAGATAACCTTCTTGTTGCCAGTCTTGTTAGTATCTGCCTTTGACTTCACTCTACTCTTCATATTATTGAATTTTTTCAAAATTTGGCTTGAGTCGAGATGCAATCCCAATTCGTTATCGATTCGATTTTGAATCTCTTCAATGGTTCTGTTTCTTTTGTTTTTGATACTTGGTATATTACTCTTTTCCAAAATAACTGGATATTCCTTTATAATCGAAATAAAAGAAGCCTGGTTTTCAAGTTGTGGGTTATTCCCTTTATCACAAGCCATCACTTGTTTTGTTGTAACTCGTGAGACAACTAAAACAACAATGCGAATGTGGACGCTGAATATTAGTGTTATCTGCTCGATATCTGGACAAGTTGCAACACGTCTGTCTAGCACAAGATAGGGAAAGGGAACTGTGAGCACTTGCTCCATTTGCCTGAGCAAGTTCTCTGCCCAATATTGACTTTTTATTCACATCGAACAGAGCACTTACTCGTGTTAGTAGGAGTTACTCCTCACTACCTGAGCATCTGCTACGGAGCATGTACTCCAACTTTATTCACTTCACCAAATATTCCTGCACCTTTAGAAGAATGTTTTGATTGTAAAATATATTGAATTGAGTGTAGGCCTAGACTGAATAATAAATGTTCTACTTTACTTCCAGTTATTCATGTCAAACATTAGTGAAGTCGATTTTAAAGAACTTGAGAAGGAATTAAAAGAGAGTATCAAAGAAGACAAGAAGTATTGGAGAGAAAATGATGCTAAATTAAGAGCTGTGAACCAAAATGTATCTACATATGAAGAATTTAGGTAAGTTGAGATTGTTTATTCAATAATGAAAAACATTTATTGTGCACAAAATAAATGTAAATTTTATATTTTAGAACGTATGTCAAAAATAATTATTATCAGAGTATTGTTAGCTAAATATTTTATATGTTATTTTCGATAAATTATAATTTAGTATTATAATGAGCTGTGAAAAGTATTTAAAATACTTAAATACAACTACAGTACAACTATAGTCATTTACAATATTTGACCTATAACAAAGCTATACAACCTCACCATTCGAGATTCTGTGTTAACACCTGCCACTTCAAGTATCAAAGGACCTGACAGAACATAACGAAAGAGTTATCACACAGATGGACAGATAGCCTTTTAACCTTTTGACCCAAAATTAATATAGTTCTTCTTTGGACCAAGAGGAATCATGTACCAAGTTCCAAGTCTCTGGGACCTTTTTTATCCAGAGTTATCACACAGACTGACAGATGGACAATGACACAATGTTAAGAAGAACTCTACTGGACTATTATAAAACCCGGCCAATAAAAGATTTAGTGAGTTGTGACTATTATACTTAGTATAATACATTTTAACTTGAGGAATATGAGACATTTATAGACCTAGTGTTTCTGCTTTCATGTTGCATCTTCAGAAATGATCAGAATTATTTGTAGCCTTAATAAATAGTCAATCACGACAACTAATGTTGTGTTCATCATCACGCCATCTCAACAAAGGATCTGACCTACAGATTTGGAATTTTGCATGAAGCTCTCCAAACTGCACTGAAACTTGTATTATTTAGTAACTGCTATAAAATCTAACTCATCCATCCAATGAATCTATCATGTGGCAAGATCTCGATAAAGATCATCTACATACTTTAAATTTTGGATCAGACTTAATTGTTACAAAGGTAGATATGAATGAGTTCTATGGTGGTGCATCTTCAATAATGAAATTTCTTTGAGTGTCATTGAGTAGGCCAACACAATTTCTTTTTTGTCTGTCGAGAGAATGTACAAATTTTATATAGGTTTTGGACATGATTTTCTGTTGATGATGTAAAGTAAAAAAAGTAAAGAATGTCTTATTTTACCAGGCGAAGTTAGGGCTAAGAAGCCCTCTCTAACACTTAACCTGGGGACCAACGGCTTAAAGGTGACTTCCGAACCACCACCAATGGCCGGGCAGGTGGGCCGCTTGCAAGGACAGGATCGCTCAGCGGTCACCCGTCCAAGCAGCAGCCACGCTCGGCGTTGCTTGATCTGGTTATCTTGCGATAACCGCCGTACCCACTACACTGCGCCATGATGTCTGTCTATCTATCTGACCACAGGATTTCTCGAGAATTAAATGAGCTATAGACTTGAAATTTTGCATACAGCTAGCTAAGCCTGTTTCTTGACACATGGTGTGACATATTTCATTTGTCTCTTGTAAAGGCAAAGCCCTCACGCACTTATCACTAATTCTCCAACTTCTTAAAGCAAGCATTTTCATAAAGATCAAACATCCACAGGGGTTTGATTGTAATCGACAACCCTTAGAAGAACTATATTTTGTTTTTCAACTTCTCGATGTTCTATTCTGATAAAATTTGACTCACACATGTGTCATATCAACAGATTAAATAAAGTATTTTGCATGAAGATCAACCATGCAAAGGGGTTGATATGGAGTTGTAATCCATGCAATAACCATACTTTTGTTTTACCAACTTCCTGGTATCCTAAAAAAATTAAATTTGACACATGGGTATTATGCTTTTAACAGGCAAATAAAAGATTTGTCATGAATATCAACCACTCATAGGGATTTTATTTTTAATCTATTACAACACCAGAAAGTCAACTATGACATCTGTAATACAAGGGCTATTCAGAAAGTAGATTGTGTTTTGCTCTGTAGCTGCTAGGGGCAGGACATTTTGATGTTTCTCCGTTCATTGGCTATCTAGCTGTGAGGTTACTGTCGCTTATTGTTGTTTAATAATATCAGTTTAAAATGTTGAAAATCCAGAATTGTGAAGTGCAGTTAGTAATTCAAAGTCAAAATGTTCTTTATTCATATACATCAAGTACAGAGATAGTGTCAAAAATTAATAAACCTAATTGGTGACATAAAACATTTAGAGTAGAATGTTAATGTCCAGGGTTGGTCATTTGGTAAAATTCTTAAAGTGTGTAGATGGCCTGGTGTGAGAGCAGTTTATGGAGTTCAGTCTTTAGCTGTTTCCCCTTCTTCGTTCTTATTTCTATCGGTAGACAGTTGCTCAGCTTTCTTCCTATGTAGGATGGTTTTTTTTTCATACTGTGCTTAGTGGTGAATGGGCAGTGGATACATAGTTGAGTTGCGGGTGTTGTAGTAGTGCAGGTCTTCAAGCCTTGATAGGTTTTCTCTATCAACATATAAAATAACTTCTTGTATGTAGAGAGTGGTCACGGTCAAGATCTTTAATGTTGCAAAAACCTCTCTGCAGCTTTCCCGGAAATGAAGGTTTGCAAGTATTCTTATTGCTTTTTTTTTGAAGGATTAGAATTCTGGTCATGTTAGCATTTGATGTCCCTCCCCATACAGCTAGACTGTATTTTATATGTGCCTCAAATAGAGCAAAATAGGCAGTACGTGCTGTAGTCAGATCACCAATTTCTTTAACCTGTTTGAGTGCATATAGGCTTGAGTTTAGTCTATTGCATAGCTGGTCAATATGGGGTGTCCAGGATAAGCTTGAGTCAATTGTAATTCCGAGGAATTTGGTTTGATCAACCAAGTTAACTTCTGGTGAGCAATTAATTTGTCCTGTTCTTCTCCCAAACCCTAATTGGGTAGTTTTAGAGGGGTTAACCACTAAGTCATTTCCATCACAATATTGATATGCCATGTTGACCGCAATAAAAGCATTTACACTAAGGTTTTCAGGTGTATTGTTGTCAAGGATTAAGGTTATATCGTCAGCGTACATCAAAGTTTTAGTATATTCATGTAAGTAATCTGGAAGGTCATTAGTAAAAAGAATAAAAAGCACTGGACCCAGCGCGGATCCCTGTGGGACACCTCTATGTATAGGATGGGGTTGTGATCGGAATGCTTTAGTCAACCCTTTTTCATTAGACTTTAGTTCGACTATTTGACTTCTGTCTTTGAGGTAGCTTTCGAAATATTTTAGAGCTGTTTCTGTTACACCAAGTGCTTTTAGTTTCTTCTGTATGAGGTCATGACCCAGGCAGTTGAAAGCCTTGCTCAAATCCAAGAAGATAGCTGTAGTCAGGTTGCCTTTTTCTATGCTGTCAGTCACTGATTCTATCAAGCTAATCATTGCTGTAGTTGTTGACTTGCCATTGACGAAGCCATGCTGAGAGCTGCTTAACAGGTTGTTCAACCTGCAATGTTCTAATAGCCTGACGAGAACAATTTTCTCACAAAGTTTTAAGACAGTTGGTAGTAATGAAATGGGTCTGTAATTACTTAATTCTGATTTACTGCCAGTCTTAAATTTAGGATAGATTTTTGATATTTTCAGTGCTGAGGGAAAGTGTCCTTCGTTGAAAGATTTATTGAAGATATCAGTAAGGGGATAGATAAGTTCTTCTGCACAGTGCTTTAGTATTTTTGTGGATATGTCATCAATACCGGCTGAGTTTTTTGATTTAAAGTTTTTAATAATTAATCTTAATTCCTCTTGGGTTGTGGGTCTTAATGAACTAAGTTCATTAATTTGAGTGCCTATGCGTTCAGCTGGTTCAACTGGTTTTCTATGAGAGTTTTTATTAAGGTTAATTGTGTTTTTTGCCATGTTGGCAAAGTAGTTATTGAATTGTTCAGCGACTATAGATGTATCTTCAATAAGTTTTCCATCAATGGTTAATTTTAGTTCAGGTGAGCAGTTTTGTTTTTTTGATTGGACAGTATTTATTGTTTCCCAGATTGTTTTAGATTTGTTTTCTGAGTTGGAAATTTTACTAGCAATAGCTTGGCTTCTCAGAGTTTTCAGTTTTTGGTCATAGGTTTTTTTGAGATCCATTGCTTTGTTTTTATCCTCAAGATTTCCTGTAGTTTCATACTCGTTAAGGTGAGTTAGGAATTCATTCTTGAGCACTAGTGCTTCTGCATCAGCGAAGTGCTTTAGTGTTCTCTTTTTGCTACCAGCTGTCATAAGGGGACATGCAGCATCTAGGGCAGCTGTCACTAGCTTTCTAAAGTTGTTGTAGGCTTCTTCTAAGTTCAAAGAAGTATACACAGTTTCCCATTTTTCTTTTGTTAGCAAACCTTTCAGTTCATGTAAGTTTCTACTCCCAATAGCTCTATGCACTGATTTAGGCAAACTTGTTCTCTTCAGGTTGGTAATAGTGCACATCTGTGCAGTGTGGTCAGAGAGCCCAGTATGAAAAACTGTTGTGTCAAGTGCATCAATGGTGCTATTTGATACAATCCAGTCTATAGATGACTTCGATGTAGGAGTGATTCTTGTAGCTGGCAAGTTGACTCTCTGAACATTGTGGTAAGCAAGCATTTCATTTAATTTTGTAGTATTTCTGTCTGGTTTGAGTATGTCGACATTTATATCACCCATTATTAAAAGAGGTTTGTTCTCAATTTTTTTTGTCGTCTATTAGATGAGATAATGTAGCCATTGCAACATCCAGATTACTGTCTGGCGATCTGTACGTACCCATAATATAAGTAATATAATTGTTGAGATTGATCTTCATAAGTGCAACCTCACATACAAGTTCTTGGCAGTATTGAGACATATCAATTTCTTCAACGTGATTTTGGAGTGCATTGTCTACAAAAATAGCTACTCCTCCAAGCCTGTGGTTAGCACGGCTGTAGTGGGTAACTAGGATATAGCCAGGTAACCATTGTATGGACTCTATCTGATTTTGTCTGAGGCCATGCTCTGTTAAGATGATGACATCGGGCTTTTTCAACTCAGCTAAGTTAAGGAGGCGATTTGATTTATTTACTAGCCCTCTTATATTTTGGTGCAGGACTGCAAGTTTTCCTTTTATTGAGTTTTTTGTCTCCCTTTCCTTGAAGTGTTCGATTCTAAAAAAGGAGCCTCTTCTTCGTCACTGCTATTAAAATCTGTAATTGTTTCTCTGCTTTGGTGGTTACTGGTTATAATTTGCTTATAGTAGTCAATATTTTTGTCAAAGAATTCCTCTATAGTTTCATTGTGTGGTCTTCGTTTTGAATTTTCAGGGGGGTGAAGTGATCCCAACTTCAAAAGAGGCGGCTGCTTACTTTTATGGTTAGGTTCTATTTTTGAATTATGTTGTTTTTGATGGTTAATTTTACTTTTTGCAACTTGCAGTGACACACTAGATTGATTTTTCCCCTTTAATACTTTGTGTTTATTCTTTTTGTTGGTGGTAGTAAGGCTTCTAGAGGGTGTCATCTGGACACGCTCTAAAGTAGGAGAAGCTTCTCTAAATTTGTTGTTTGCCAAAGTTGCTGCCTGGCTTTGGTCAAGGATTTTTCCAGTACATTCCTTGACCATAAGTTCCAGTTGCTCCTGTCTGTTTTTTAATTGTGCTATGTCCAGCAAAAGAGCAGAGGAACTAAATAGTGTGCCAGTATGTGGAGCATTTGTTGGAGGCTGATCAGGTGTAGGGGTTGTTTGTGTCTCAGTGTCTACATATTCTTGAGAAGAGGATGCTCTGCAGTGACCTTCCGTCTCTTTAGCAGCATAGATTTCTCTAACTCCCTTTTTTTTAGTACTAGCTCATTGATAATCCCCTCCTGTTTCCTGTCATGTTCTTCAAAAGTGTATTGGATGTCTAAATTAAGCTTTTTCTGGTTGTCAAGTTGTACTTCCAGTTAAGATATCTTTTGAAGAAGAATTTCAATTTTCCTCAGGTAGCTTTCTTCCTCAGTACTCATTTCTTCTATTTTTGCTTCATCACTGGTGAGTTTGGATTCTAGAAGTGCAAGTTTTCCTTCTAGCAACTGGTTTTTTTCTAATAGAGCAGCGCCAATTTTTGCAGCCATTTCCAATTTATCTTAGTTTTTTTGTTGGCTAAGCACAAAAGATGGAGATTTATCACTCACTACCAGAGAAGTTTATAGGACCAATATGATTACTGAAGGTGGAGTGTGTCAGTGATGCATTATGTATAAAAATGGCCGAGCTAATGTGCATGATGACAAATGAAGTAAACAGCCAAGCATTGTGACCGTTGAAATTGTCTCTAAAGTCGATGAGAAGATTAAAGAAGACCGCCAGTTCATAATAACAGAACTTGGTTTTCCTAAAATTTCAAAGAGTTTGTTATACGAAGTTCTTATGCAGAAGTCAGGTCACCCTAAATTTTGTGCAAGATGGGTACCAAAAATTTTAACAGAAATTCATAAAAATCAGCGTATGGCTGCTTTATTGACATTTTTGTACACTGACGGAAAAGATGGTGACTCGCTTCTTGATCTAATCATTTCAGGAGACGAGACTTGGGTAAAACACGTGAATTATGAAACCAAATTATAGTAAATGGCAGGGGGTCTCTAACCTTTTTTACTCATAGGCTACATTGTACATTTTTGCAGGAAGGCAGGCTGGGAATATTTCAGGGCAGAAAGTCTAGCCCTCCCCATTCACTCATGAAGTTTGTTGTAATTAATAGCTCAGTGGTGGTTTTTGTGATTTTCTTGCTTAGTTTTTTAAGTTGCTATATTTCCTTAAATATCTTTTTTTGTTGGCTAACTAAAATTCTTTATGTGATTGCAAAAATGCTGTGACCAAACAAATAATTATATTTCATATAAAATAATGTCTGTTCTGTAAAAGGACTTTTCAAGTGGGCCTAATGAAAACACATGAAACAAAACCAAATCTGTTAAATTTAATACAAAATGTTGGTACTTTATTGAATTTAAAGAAAACTTGACAAACACGAGTTTACAAGTGATAAACATAAAACAATTATTTTTTAGTGAGAAGATTGCATTTGTTTGCCACTTAAAATTTCAGCCCATTTATGGTGAAACTTTGAGTTCCAATCATTAGGATTGATTTTTAATGTTTATCTGACAAGGAAGATCTGTATTTAGATGTCATAAATTTTATTTTGGAAAAAGTCTGCTCACATTTGTAAGTAGATCCAAAAAGAGAAAACATAACACATTTTTTATGTTTTTAAAATATTTCTCTGGGAGAGAACTGTAAAATGTAAGTAGGTTGCCTTCTTTGTAGCATTGCTGGAAATCGGTCTTGAGTGAGTCATTGGTTGTTAGCTCGACTACTTCAAGTTGTATTTGAGCAGCCACTTTGTCAATGTCACACTTAAAAGGGTTTGAAACATCTGAATGTCTGGTACATGATCAAAGTCTTCAAAGCGGTTTTCAAACTCATGTCTTAGTTTAGACATGATTCCTAAAACATAATCCTTAGGGAAGATAGCATTATTAAGTGCACTACCAGAGTTTTTATATGATTTAAAGTGTTTAAGATTTATAGATCCTAAATGCTTCTTGAAAAGTACGAGTTTTTTATGAAAGCTTTGACACGCCAGTATAAATTACAAACTGAAGAGTTTTTACCTTACATTACAGTTTCAAGTTCAGAAAGTTAAATTGTGCCGTGAGGTCAATAAGAAAAGCCAGTTCCTATACAAACACACTGTCAAAAAGGTTCAGGTACAGGATGACTCTGTTCAGTCATGAAAATGTCAATCATCTCACAAAGTTCGAAAAACCGCTGAAATACTTTGCAACCAGTGAACTTCACAGTGTTCGGGAACATCTGGATAAGAGCTGTCAATTTCAGCAAGAAAATGTTTGAACTGGCAGTGTTTGAGGGAACTTGGTCTAATGAACTTGATTGTTTTACAATTGCATTCATTGCTTCAGCTACATCTATGTGTTTACCACAAAACGCTTGTTGATAGATAATGCAGTAATAAATCACGGGTTGAACACCACCAGCTCCTTTAACAGAATTGAAAATGTTTCCAACTACTCCAATTTTTGTACCAGACATATTTTTTCCCCCACCATCAATGGTAACACCTTTCATGCGTTTGAAATCGAGCTTAAGATTAGAAATGGTTTAATTTATTTTTACAAAGATTTTCTCTCTGGTCACACTACTCTCCATAGAGTGAATGTCAGCCAACTCTTCTGTGATTTTACAATCACTGTTCACATGAACAAATAAAAGAACCTGAGCTGAATCAGTGACGTCAGTTGATTAATCAAGAGCAATTGAGAACCATTCAAAGTCCTTGCATGTGTCTTTCAGCTGATAAACAACATTATGTCTATAATCTTCTGTAAGGCGCACTACTGTGTTCGCCGACAAACTAATAGCATTGAACAATGAACCTTTATCAGGGCAGATTTCTTCCACACTCATAAAGTTGCAATCTTTCACCAATTGGCCATCACTAAAAGGTTTACCAGCTTTAGCCAGAATATGGTTGACTTTAAACTGGTGTATACATCACCCTCTTATTTTTGGGATTGCTTAGTAAAAATTTGTCTATGAATTAAAAGCGAATTTATCAAAGAAGCAATTTTGTCCTCTCGTACTATGCCTGTTAAAATGGAACATGAAATTCTTTGAGAACAGAGATAGTCTCGTTGCAAATAAGACATAATACTTTATTATTGTTATTGATCATAAAATAGTCATGAATTCACTGTTTATTAAAAGCACGGCTCTCAAAATCAACTTTCCTTTTTGTACAAGAAGCCATTGTTATGAGCATAAAAAAAGTGGCTGACAAGAAGATAGAATTTAGAAAGCAAAAAAGCAATGATGAGTCACGCCAGGGTGCATTGATGTGATGAGGTTATTTTGGTCCCGTCTCACACAGTCAGAGTTACTGTAGGTTCAACAGCACCGAGCTTTATGCCCTTACACATATAGTCCATGTTGACCACTTACTATCTTACATTTTGGTTGATCACTTCTTGTTTACAGCTAGTTCACTTATTGAGAAAAGAACTAGCAAGTTCGAGATGAGTACTGTACTCTGGAAAAAATATGTTCGCAGGCCTGATGTGGCCCACGGGCTATAGTTGGAGACCTCTGTTCTATGGAGTATGGGCACACACACTCCCCCAAAAACCTAAGGAAATGCGTGCAAACATTGTCTTCTTCTTGTTGATTTCTTAAAACGTGGCACAACCATACATTCTGAGAGGCGTTTTAAAACCTTGTTAAAGTTAAGAAAAGCAATAAAATACATGTGCAGAGGAAAGTTAAGTTTGAACATTTTATTTTTGTACGACAACGCTCGATGACACACTCCAAATCGGATTCGAGAAGTCCTGGATGCCTTTAAGTTTCGACATCCTACCTTACAGTCCGGACCTTGCACCTAACGACTATCACATATTTTCAACAACGGACACCTTGCTTGTAACGCAGCGCTTTAATGATGACGTGGAACATCGGGAGAGTGTGACTACCTCGTTAAAGTCTCAGGCGGCAGAATTGTGTAACGCTGGAATTTCAATACTAGTTCACGTCTTAATAAATGCATAAATTTGTATGGTGACTTATATTGAAAAATAGTATTTTAATGTCACTTTCAAATGTATATAATAAAAAATGTTTCTCGTACTTTGTTTTTTGTTTATATCGAAATGTAATCTTCTTTCTGGATAGCCCTAGTATAACTCATTTGATCCAGAAGTTTTTTACACTTGCAAAAGCTGAAATAAGATCCAGTAACAGTTTTGTTTAATTTTTGAACGTCAACCATGAACACTGAAATAATATAAAACATAAATACATCTACCTCCTAAAATAATGCATCTGTTACTGAAATTGTTGGAGCTATTGGAGAATATCTCCGACTTTGGACTCCCAAAACTAACTTAAAGCTCAATTATTCTAAAATATATTAGGAAAGTAGAATGTCTTCCAGTGGCAGTCACATATTTTCAGGACTACTGTATTTATTATAGGAAATCATGTGCAAAGCTGTGAATAACTGCCAGTTGTACTGTGTACAAATTTAATAGTGCTACTGCTTCTGTATCTGTTCCATACATTGTTATTTGATCCTTAAAATCAATGGGAGTTTTATTTTATTAAAGATTAGCAGTCACCCGTAGCTTCATGTGCTATTTACTGCTGAACAACTGGAACATCATATTTTCTTTTTAAATTGCATACCAGACACTTCTATGATAGTTGTCACTGGAACATATTAAAATATCCTGATCATATTTGATGTATATTATGACTATTAAGTTTAAAGAGAAATATTTTGATGCTCCTAAGTGGATAGTGAATCAGTTTTTATAAATATCATTGAAATGAATTGAAGTTTTCTGCAAAACTCCTATGATATTTGATAGAATTGTTCTAATGATATCAATAACATATGAGATATTTTAGGCCAGTGTGTCACACATATGTGTGGAATAGTACAGTCAAAGTCCATAGACTTTTTAGTGGAAGCATTTATAATGTAATATTATGAAGCCCTCTGACGATTTTAAAAGAGAACTAGTCATGAATCCAGTAGACATTTATTTCAGTGTTTGCAATAAAGAATGTTTCTTATTATTCAAATTTTGCACGTGTAGGAGGACTTCTGGTTTGAATTAATTATGTGTTTGTCACCACAGTTGAGTTTGCCTTCTTCTCCTGATAAAGAAAAATTTGTTCATTTAAAAAGCCTACTTCAGTTAAAAATCATCTACTTCTGGTGCTTGTAATTTACTTATTCAAGTGATACAGTGAAAAATATATGTCTTATATGTGCCTTACTTTTCAATATATCAACATTGGTGCTAAATCTCTCCATTGTTCCTCAAACGATTCTTAAGGGGATTCTGGTCTCAGACATACCTTTGGTTAAAGGAAATATATATATACACACACCACATGTACCATTTTATGAATTGTTATAAAACAAAATGTATAACTTTTTCATATTGATATAACTTGATCAATATATGACCAGTCACTTTAAAATTGGTGTTGTGTTGTACCTATAGTATCAAAATGGTTGAGTATTTTTTGCCCATATCACACACACGCGCACACACACACACACACACACACACACACACACACACACACACACACACACACACACACACACACACACACATTCTACACGTTTGAAAAGATTTCTCAAAATTTGCAACTATTTACTATAAAAATAATATTGTTTAAAAATCCTTCAATTCTAGACTCTTAATTATACCCAAAATGTTGCTTTCTATCATCAAGAGCATGTGGTAAAAATTTCAACTTCCTAGGATGTTTATTACCCGAGTTGTACAAATTTATTCTTTGAAAAACATGGTAAAATGTGATTTTCGGAAAACAGCATCTATAGTTTTGAAAGAAACAAACTCAGGATTAAACATAACCTATACATATGTTTGTTCAGTAAACAATGTTACCATCATTTTACCATAGGTCTAATAAAAACTGAAAATAATCACTCATACACATAAATTACAATGTCTGTTTGCTTTGTGTAATCTTAAGTCAAATTATTAGTAGGTGTAATGTAATAGAAAATAACATTTTAGAACAAGATAAACACATAAATGCTCAAAATTGTCTAGCTACATACATCTGGTCTTCTTTTATTTCAGCCTCTCATCTTCTTCCATCTGACCTTGCTTCAATTTGTTCCTGTAGGCTATGTTTTTCCTTTTTTCCTGGCCAATGAAAGTTGATGACAGGATTTGTTGAACCTTTTGGCAACCATAGAACTAAACTTTCCCAATGTTTTACCAGATTTTTCTTAATAATTAATTGGAATATAACTTTATATCTCTTGTGTTTTATACACTATAATTGGCCTCAACTAAGCATACTTCAAGATTTATTTTTGAGGCATATACGTTCTACCAACACTTGGACCAAATAACATTGTGCAGCGCCTCATTAGCACTTGAGTTCTACCTGGCAGACATCTGGTCAGTTGAGCTTCTTTAGCTACTGTTGCCTCTGATAATCTTTGTAAGATTCAGGTGGTCGTTTTTCAGCAATGGCTGACTGAAAAAAACACCAGGAGTCGTTTTGCTGTGGACAGTTGTGATGACAACTTGCTTTACATCTGTGGACTTAAAATGGGTTAGGATAGCAAATATTCCCTTTTTCATCTTTGATATATCACCAACATTGTTTTATATATTATTTCTGTAATACAGTTAGATTCTTGATTATAGGTTCTGACAGATTGCCATGACCGCCTAACAGGGTTTTTGTCCTGACACTACCCTTGACTAAGTTATGCAATACAGTACCTAGTCTCTTTGCCACTGTCTATTTTTACATCACCATAAAACTTACATTCATTCCAAATTGTGAATGTTTTGGCGTCACCATCAGATACGAGAGTGGTATACGGAAAACCAAAAGATTCTGATCTTGACAAGAGTGTTGCACAGCCTCCACTTCCATGCCAGGTGAAGATCTCACATAGTTTTGGTAACAAGATCATTTATGTATTTCAACTAAGTTTTTAAAAGTGTGAGGATAGTCATTTGTTTTTTGCTTCATTTTCTCGCATTGATTGCGAAACTTGGAAAGTACTTTAAAATCTATGACATGTCTAGTAATTACCTCTGTGCAACAACCAATACCATACTTTGAGGTAAAACCCCTGTTTTGCCATGTACTGTCGTAACTCACAGTTATGTATATAATTTTATTTGGGTTGTTGATTTCTCTGTAACATTTCTTTACTTCATTTGTAGTGGAGATAAGAGACTGATTTACTTCATGCCTTAATGACTGTTGTAAAACTTTTATACATGAATAGAAGGGCTTGAAGTCCCATGAGCTTTATATTCATGGTCATACAAAACATATCTAAGGCACTGTATCCCTTTCTCCCTTTCCAAAAGCTTTTACAGTCCTACGATTTATATTGTAAAATCTTTTTGGCGATTCATTATGGGTTAACCTATATTATGTCTGAAGCGTATCTGAAACTGCAAGTAAAACATGTCACTTGCATGGGATTAGCAAAAACCGATATATCTACCCACAAACCAAAGCTAGCGATATCTACCGATAGCTTCCAAAGTTTCGCAGTTATTGCATGGAAAATATTCCAGATATTCTGTCAACAGTTTGAAATCTATTAATCCATACATTCCTTCAGAATAATATAAGTGAATTGTTCAGTAGGACTTCATCACTGGGCATTGAATAGCTCACTTTTTTTGCCACCGGTGTCCGTGTAATTTAATTTTCTTTAGGAAATAAGTGCCAATGCATGAAAAATTTATGTTTTCTTTGAGAAAAATGTCCAGGGAAGAAGAAAATAAAAAATAAAAAAGTGAAATCTAGCTATTTTTGTCCAATGTGAGTTCAGAATCCCCGTAAGGTAATGTACAGACACACAAGCACATATACATACTATTGTTCCTTCAGCTACTGTAAATATGCCATCTCACAATGTCAAAGGAAATTAATTTAGACCATCCAAAATAAACTACATGTTTTGAATTTGTCACTGTGGCATCTATGTCAGGAATACTACTGTCATGATTATTTGCAGCACACTATAACAGTTTATCATACAAGCACAAAATTCTGAAATAAGTATTTTATAATGTTTGGCATTTTGTAATAATAATATTTCTATGTATTATTCTGATAGTTAAATATCCACGCCGAATTTGATCTAAATCTGTCCTCTACACATTTCATGTGATGAGTATCAAACATTGTAACACTCAAATATCCAAACATCTTTCTCCACAATGTTTTTGTATTATACTATTAATAGGATAAACCAATTTTGAATTTTTATTTTCTACAACTTAGGAACAAAACATTACAATGACCAATAATTTGGGTTTATATGTTAAGTTTTTATGTTTTCTAAATAACTTTACTCATAAAATGAAATACTTTCCTTTCCTAATAATTAAAAAAGTAAAAAGATAGTCAAATTTTAAATTACTGCTCAAACACTTAATTTTTTTATTTGTGTAAGGAAATATGATCTCTATTCTTATTTAACTATGTAGTTAAAAGTTTTCCTCAGGAGATGTATATAATTGTGCAATGTTCTGTTACAGAGATATGGTCAAAGCTGCACATTTAAAACCTTTAGAGAAATCAGAACGGTTGGGTGCAGATAATCGTCAGAAAGGCTGCATCTGGAATAGTTTTGTTGATAGGAAGCCTGACTTGCCACCACTTAAAAATATGGAGGTAATTTTAAATGGTAAAAAGGACACTTTTTACCAAATAAAAAATCATTGCAATTTTGTTAGTAAAATTTACAAAGCATATCTTATAACTTTAATTGTTTCAAGCATTTTATTGATGATGGATGATTTGAAAGGATGGTATGATTGCCGACATTTACCATTGTTATATGTTACAAAAAAGTATAACACTATGTTTCTAGGATTGAACTCTCATAAAGACCCTAATATATCAACCCTTTGCACGCCACTAATAAATCCATTAACTTTCCTATAACGCGAATACGCGTAACAAAATTTTGTTTCTTTAAGTTCAAACCTAATTTTTTATATAACTAATTTATAAAAGGTAAAAGCACCCCTCCCCTTGCCGCAGAGTGAAGGTTGTTTATAAATACTTCCTTGGCAACCGCGATCAGCACAGAGTGTGCACTGGGCATTTCAAAGGCCTTTTGTGAATTAAAAAACTCTCCAAAAGACATACTCTACAATATAGAATATAACTGTAGGCATTTTGGTCGAGGTCTATCATTCTAATATATCTGTCTACAGAGTGGGAAGGTAAATAAACTAAAATATATGGCAATGAACTACCACTCAAAGATATAAATTTTTGTTTACGTGGCTCCTGTGTAGTGTGTGACATTGTTTGGGTTCATCCTCTCCAGTCTGGACTTCATGGTGTTCTACCAAAACTACAAAATTCTATAATTTATATCTTTGAGTGGCAGACTATTGCTGCACTATTTAGTTTATTAATTTATTGGTTTTTTTACACTTGAAGAAGAGGGTAGATTTCAGTCCTAGAAATGTAGAGTTATACTTTTTTGTAACATATAATGATGACAATTATTCAAAATCGTACTCTCCTTTCATAACTTTCAACTAAACCTGGTAAGTTTCGGTTCTAATGTAACAAATTATAGGTTTATTTTTGGTATAGTTTCATTATCTTTTAAAATTACAAATTGAAGAAAAACAAATGAAATTTATATTTTACATTTATGTAACAACTTTACTAAATGCTGTGATGTACAACAAAGTAATTTATTATGCTGCCTACTCATTCACAATCCCCACACTACTAGTTAAAGTTTAGGATATTCTATTTCACCATGTCTTTGATAAAGTATGTCTTTATTATTATATTTTACATTTATGTAACAACTAACTTTACTAAATGCTGTGATGTACAACAAAGTAATTTATTATGCTGCCTACTCATTCACAATCCCCACACTACTAGTTAAAGTTTAGGATATTCTATTTCACCATGTCTTTGATAAAGTATGTCTTTATTATTATATTTTCATTTATGGTTCTTTTTCTTAGACTGTAAAAGTACAAGATATATTAAACCCTGTGGATTGGACAGTTCCTTTATGAAAACTAATCACTAAATCACATCTCAATTTTTCATTAAGACAAGATTCATATTTAGATCTTTACTGTCACTAAGCAACAATGGTAAATATACATGGTTAAAATTGTACAATCATGCTCGCTGTTTAGCCGTCCAGCTCGCCAAGCCACTGAGAGTGGCCCCACTATTTTGCACAGTTATTAAATTCAATCCTTATCCAGTTATGGCCGCAAAGTGCTGCAACCTGTCAGACAAATAAATAACTAAATTAATATTTCTCTATTTTGCAGCACATACTCTAGTACACATTGTTCATAAATATTTTTTATTCAACTGTCAGTGTCATTGTTGCTGCCATAGTATATTCTATCTGTTATTAAAACATTAGTGCATATGGTGGAGATAGAGCTCAAAATATGGAACCGAGATAATATTCTGTAGATACTAGAGACCTGGTTACAACGGATTTTATTTTTACTCTGCAAATAAAAATACTTTCTAAACAGATCAACCTATAACTTAATGGCATATTACTTGGTTCATTAAAAAACAAATAATAAATAATGTATGGATAAAAATTCAACCTGGAAGCTAATAAAGTTTGTAAATTATTTGGGAATTTAATTAAAATTTCAGTAATGCAAAGAGCCTGAAATACTGATATTTCAATCCGAGTAAAAGTGAACGTACATGGTTACGCAAAAGTTATATTATAAAACAGCAAAAGTTTGCTGTGTAGTGTAATACGTAAGGAGTCAATTTAATAACTTTTTTACACATTTAGTTAACTTTGCTTATTATGGTTGTTTTCAGAATTAAATTCTCTACAATCCGTATTAGAAAAAACAATTTGTTTATTGGTCATTTAACAATGTTATTGGACATAAAACATTTAAGACAGTATTTTTGTTATTAGATTTTTGGCAAATTTCATACTCTTTCTCAAAAACTGTTCACACTACAATCTCTGTTTTATTTGATTTTTCAGGTGATTTTCCTTATGAACCCACCTTATTTGAGTTAAAAAGTAAGAACAAAACATTTCAGAATCACTTTTAATTTCACCAGGTGAACTGAAAACAAAGCAGAATCTTTCGCCAGCCATTACTCATTAATGGAGCGTTTCCGGACCTACCTTTATATAACATTTTTTTCTTATTTTTAGCTCTACAATCACGTCTTAAAATATTTTACCATATTTCTGACTCATCCTGTATATATAATTTTGTAGTGAGGTTGCATTCAAAACACTATAGTTTTCTAAATTGTATGGATACAGTAATTGTTAAAAACTATTATCATCATTAATAATACTTACATATTTCAATACTTACATTATGGCAGTTGTCATATATATGTAAAGATGATAAATACATGATACAATAAAGTATATGTTCTTGCTTCCCAATATCATACAACTATTCATATCATTGTTGACAATATCATACTATTTGCTTGGTTGAGTGTAAGAATTATTATATCAGTATTTTTATACCTAATCAGTATCCTATACCTCATCAGTGATGCAATGTCCTGATTTTCTGTCATAATCATAATAATTGCATTTAGTGTCTTGTGTATTGCTTTGTGATTCCACTTGTTATAATCACAGACTCACTGCACTAAATTATAGCCACAGAGCGAGTGGTTTGTTGAATCAAGCTAATGCCCAGTCCTGATTTTGGTCATTTAGCTACTGTAAATAGGCCGTCCAACAGTGTCTAAGGAATCAAAATTCAATACCTTTTATTATTGTTTTACGTTTGTTATGCTTTCACTCTATAAATTTAAAACTGAAAATATTGTTTAAATTAACTAAACTGATCATAATACAGTTTTTACACAGAACAGTTGATTATATTTAAAAAGGCTCTATCAGTTCATATTACACAATTTTAGAGAAGATGGGATTTTTTGCTGCTTTACAGACCAGTAGGATGTAACCCAGAGGGACTTTTGAAATAATAATAGGCCTATATTCATCACAGGGAGTCTAAAAATGTCCATGTACGATTTCAGTACAGTTGGTTCAATAGTTTACACATTAAAACAAAACAAATAAATAAAGGCACTTTTGCATTTATAAGTTTATAAATATACATATATGGCAAGGTCATAATTTTAAGTTCTTTAAAATTGTTATAGACATGAATTCCTATTATTTACATTTTTATAACCCTTCAGCTTTTCTTGGCATAGAAAAGCTCCTAGTAATACAAAAAAATTAACAAAAGACTACTGTCTCTTAAATGTGTTATCTTAGGTTAAATAACAACACAAATCTAGTTATAGTATACAATACTGTGTGTTTAACTTAAAATTACAATTAATACATGAAATTGAAAACCAATTTAAATAGTAGTATAAGTATAAGCTTACAAGTGTTCAATGTGAGCTCCATTCGTCAACCTGCACACATCATGTTGATAGTCCAGTTCTTTCCAAACTTTGATCGATGTGTCTAAATTGATTGTTGCAACAGCTGCTTCAATCCTGTTCCTTAAGCCGGGTAGGTCAGTTGGTAGCGGAGGCACATTCACACAATCCTTTATGAATCCCCAAAGGTAGAAATCACATAGCGACAGGTCAGGTGAACATTGGAAGCTATGTGAAACAAACTCTGTCATTAGGCCTCTTGCAACCAATCCAGCGGTCGGGTACAGTAACGTTTAACCAATCGCGTACTGAGTAATGGCAGTGATGCGGTGCACCATCTTGCTACCAAATGGAAGTTCTGTGGTTCATCTCCTTCCGATTGAGGAAATAACCATAGTTCTAGAGCATCAAGATTACAGTTACAGTTCCTTCTCCAAAAAAGAAAGGCCTACAAGCCTAGATATGGCACACAAATCATTCAATTTAGGGGGGGTCTTGCTGCAATTGTAACATCTTGTGAGGGTTTTCTAAGCCCCAGATATGCACATTGTGAGTGTTCACATGTCCACTCAGGTGAAATGTTGATTCATCACTGAAAATGAAATGATCCAGAAAGTCTTTATTATCAGGCAATAACATTTCGTTTGAAAATTTGGTACGTAAACCATAGCCTGCAGGCTTTAGAACCTGTAACAACTGCAAACAATAAGGACGTAGTTGTAAACTTTTTTATAGAACTTTCCAAACAATCTTGAATTGCTAATTCACTAGTAGTCTTCTGAACTGATTTCTGTGGTTGAGCCGTTAACCGCACTCTTCACTTGCAAAGGCAGCCAGTATATTCAAACTGATGATACCATCTATGGGTGTTATTATTATCACTTGGAGGAATAAAACTGAAATGTATATGGAACTCATGTTGCACAGATACTACAGATTAGGTAAACTACAGAACATCTGTTCACAAGTCGCCATTTTAGCTACTAGCACTTTCTAACCGATGGTGGGAGAAACATTGCGTCCGCATGTGCTCAGGTGACAACAAGCAAAACTGTTTGAGTTGCTTTTTGAATTATTATTTTAACCCTTTGAACGCCGATATAAATTTAGTATTTTTTTAGATTACGCTCATTTAAGATGAAAAAATAAAAATGAAAATTCCTTAAAGCTATTTTTTTATTCATTCCTAATGACTAATAGTCACACACAAAAAACATTTTTACAATAATGTAATACTTGCATTAAAATAATCACATTTTTTCATAATAATGAAACATTTCAATCAAAATCAAATTCAGGTTACAGAGTAATCAAATACATGTGATGAAAACTATGTACAAGGATTATCAATCAATCAATCAATTCTCTATTGTCATTAAACAACATACAACATTGTAATAGACATTGTCAAATAGGTACATAAAATATACTCTATGCCAAAAATATAAATATAAAGGCCTACATAAAACATATAAAATATTAGACCAGAATGGTAGGCTATGTATTGTTAAAACTTAAGGTCACTCATGTCAGCAGTTTCTCAGTCCTCAATACAATAAAAGGCTTTAATGTTTAAACAATTTTGTAAATTTTTTTTAAATTATGTACAGTAACATTCCTAGCAGCTAATGGTAACTTATTAAACAGTGACCCCAATGTAACCATAACTGTGTTGTGTTTTACTTAGTCTAACATATTTACAACCAATTAGGCCCTTATTATATATTATGCTCATGGCAACTACCTCTTAGGTTATATTCATCCAAATGTTCTTTAACATAGATCAGAGGCTTAGTTTTAATTGGACAGCAAATATCAAAACAGTATTTTAAAGTTACCATGAAACAATCAAAATGCATCTTCAACCAAATTGTAAGGCAATAGCAAATCTAACCAATTAATATTATTGATCATGACTTTAAAACTATTTACATTGAATCATTCAGTAGCCTAAAAGATTTATTCTTACTATTCAGTCCCTTTGCACTGTCAGTACCGGTACCACCATGATGCCTAGTATTAGGCTCAATACTTAATATTAATCCCAAATGATCTGATAGGTGAGGCTGTGTTACCTTACAGTCTACATCTTCATAGTGAAAATTAGTAATTATACTGTCCAAACAAGAGTTATATCTGGTAGGCTCAAAATTTAAACAAAAAAAGTCATAAGACCTTAGCCTATCTAAGAAACCTCTAATCTTAAGATCACTGTTCCTAGGGTCAATATTAATGTCTCCAGCAATTACAACTTTGCTGTTTTTGTACTTATAAGACTTATTAATAAATAAAATACATTTTTCAAGTTTGTCAGTAAAAATATTTGTCATTTGTGTACTGTTTTAGCTTACTTAGTAGGAAAACTACTCTAGATAAGCGAGTACACAAGGTACTTGTGTGATGATGCCAGCCCAATTTACAGTCTAATGTAATTCCTAACAATTTCACAGACTTATCATCTAAGTTACACAAACTAAATACAATTTCCTCTGTTTTACTACTATTTACAGACAATTGATTGGCACAGAACCATAGGTTAGATCTCTCAACCATATAGTGTTTAACAATACAGTTAGTTTCAGAATTAGCGCTTGAAGTTAACAGTGTCGTGTCATCTGCATATAAAATACATTTATCAGGGATAAAAGCAGGTAGATCATTGACAAATATCACAAACAGAAAAGGGCCTAGGACAGAGCCCTGAGGTACCCCACTTAAAACATCAGATTTTTCTTCAGAAATTTTTACAAATTGATATCTATCAGTCAGATATGTCTCCATTACCAATAATTCTTATCCCTTATAAGATTGTAGTTTTTTAATAAGAACATTGTGAGGAAAAACATCAAAAGCTTTACTTAGGTCTAATAGCACAGCAGATGTTTCTTTTTTGGCCTCAAAACCACTCACTACATGTGATACAACATCTTCCACAGCCTTAATAGTAGAAAGGTTTTTCTTAAACCCATATTGAGATGGGGATAACATTTTGTTGGCTTCAAAATAACACTCTAGTTGACTTTTTATTGCACTTTCAATCACCTTAGATATTACAGGAATGAGCGAAATAGGTCGATAGCTATTAGCATCCTGCCTATCACCTTTCTTATAAACTGGTACTGTAACTGTTATTTTTAAACACTTAGGGTAGGTACCTTCTACTATGGATCTACTATGCTAGAAACAGTCTTTTTTAGAACAAAATTAGACATACCATAGACATCCTCAGCTCTAGAATTACTTAAAATATTTACAATTTTATTTACATGATCTGCAGTAACGTCTTTCCATTTAAAAACATTTAGAGGAGGTGCATTCCATGTTGACAATAATATATCAATAGGATCTTTTTCTTCAAGATCGCTTAACTAGCTGCAACTTTGAATTGGGCTCTGTTACTTTTTCCGATTTATTTGTCTGTTTATATTAACTTGTGTACTTTTTGTACTTACCTACCATGCTTTTCCAAAATGTTAATGGTCTAAGAACAAAGTTTTCACTACTTTGCCAATCTCTAAGTCATTCGATCTATGATATTATTGTTTTAGTTGAAACCATTCTCACACCCGATGTCAGTAATTCTGAACTTGGATTTGACAACTATACTGTATACAGGTTGTATAGATCATCCTTATCGAGTCTCAAAACTGGCGGTGGGGGCGTCTTGGTGGCAATCAGAAAGGATCTCGATTCTTGGGAGCTCCACCCATCCAGTGGCTGTATTGAGTGTGTCTTCACAACCATTAAGCTCAATAACTCCTTTTTCTTCCTGGGCGGTGTGTATCTACCCCCCAACCTGAACTCATCTCAGTACATTGAATTCTCCTCCCTACTTGAGGAACTCTTTGTTGCCAATCCTATCTTTAACATCAGGTTGATGGTGGGAGACTTCAACCTACCAAATGTTGATTGGTCAAATCCCTCTTCTTGCCTCTTGGATCTATCTGCACAAACTGTATACGATGTTATGTCCTTCCTAAATCTCAACCAATATAACTACATCAGAAATGAGCGAGGTGTTCTTCTCGATTTGCTCTTCTCTTCTGAAGCCTTGCGCGTCCTAAATGCCTCTGACCTGCTCCTTGCAGCCGAATGCCATCATCCTGCTTTGGAAATGGAAATCTTCGTGCACCCCAAAGAAGAACTGAATTATGGTGTCTTTACTCCCAATATAAGAAAATGTGACCTTAACTTCGTGTTTGAATGGGTGCAACGCCTAAATTACCCTCTACTTGATGTTACAGACTCTGTTGACCATAGGTTTTTTGAATTTTGCTCACAGTTAAGTTGCACTATTAGAAAAGCAAGCCCACCCAAATATATGGGAATCAAGCGCTTCCCTGTTTGGTTTTCTTCCGACCTTAAACAGATGATAATCAAAAAGAAGACTTTACATAGGCGCTTCAAACAGAGTCTTGATGATTGGATTTATCTTCAGTTCTGTGGTGCTCGTGCTACCTGCAAAAGACTGGCGAGAGAATGCTACTCGACATACATCCGCACTGTTGACTCGTCTATTCAAGGAAACATTCATGCCTTCTGGAATCATATAAAATCTTCTAAGAGGGTACCGTCTCTTCCCTCAAAAATGCAGATTGATGATGAATCTGCGGACAACCCGCAGGGTATCTGTGATTTGTTCGCCAAGTTCTTTTCCTCGGTCTACAGGCCCTCGTCACAAAATCCACCAGTGTACAACCTTGAAGCAACAACTTCTATATTTTTATGTCAATTCACCTGTGAAGAAGTGGAAGCTGAGTTGAGGTCGCTCGACACAAACAAGGGTGATGGCCCCGATGATATCTCTCCTATGATCCTGAGGCATTGCAGCGGTGTAATATCACCTCATATCACAATTTATTTCAACGCTCTTATGGCTGCTGGCATCTTCCCTGCTAATTTAAAGATTGGGTATATAACAACTATTTTAAAGTCTTGATCTCCTTCTGATATTAAGAACTATTGCCCTATAATTATCCAGTCAACCTTGGCTAAGGTCTTTGAATCGCTCGTCCTTCGAAGATTGATGTTCAGCCTCAAGAATGCTATCAACATTGAACAACATGGTTTTGTCAAAGGGCGTTCGACCACTTCAAACCTCTTATCTTTTCAAAATAGTATCCTCAAAGCGTTTTCTAACTCACACCAAGTTGATGCCATCTACACAGATTTCTCGAAAGCGTTTGATCAAGTTAGTCACAACCACCTTGTTGCTAAGCTCAGAACTGTTGGTGTCAGTGGGGCGCTCTTGCGTTGGCTGGGATGTTATCTACGGGACCGTTTTCTTCAGGTGCGAGTGGCGGGCACACTATCCCAACCTTTCCCAGCTGTTTCTGGTGTACCTCAGGGTTCCCTACTGGGGCCAGTGTTGTTCACAATCTTCATTAATGATCTGGTTCAATGTGTGGGTTCAAATGTTCTACTTTTTGCTGATGACACTAAAATTTTCAAAGAAATTGCATCTGTGGAGGATTGTGTGTCCCTACAGGAGAGTATTGATTTGCTTGCAGAATAGTGCGACGTTAATGATATGCTTCTGAACATTTCCAAGTGCTCTACTGTGACATTCTCTAGGTCAGATACCCCTATTCTTTATCATTATAACCTTAATAATAACCCCTGGCACGTTGTTCTAAAATAAAGGATATGGGTGTCATACTTGCTTCCGACCTAAGTTCTCATTAGCATATCAATCAGATTTCTAAAAAGGCTAATGCAGCACTCTATTTTGCTGCATAACAGGTTGGTACACCTGACGTGTACTTTTAAGGCAGAAGTGTATTCGGTCTTCATTAAAATTCATTGTTTTACATTTTATGGCCCTATACTTACATAGACGTTTAGCAGAGACATATTGACTAAGTATTCTCATCCTTATTGACTTAAGACCATCAATCATATCAGTCGTAAGTAAATATTTGTGGTGGTTGTTGGACATAACCTCTGTGTACTCGCTACAAACTCCACACGAGGTAACAACCGGTCTGTTCGTTTCGACCTTGGAGGAAGCTAGAGCCAAGTAGGACATCTCCACTGCCACCATCAACTGGTCTCGTAGCTCAGGCGGCAAACGAGTGACGCTGTTGTCTGCGATTGACGGCGGCTCCAGTTCGAATACCACTCAACGTATAAACTTTTTGCTTCTTCTAAACTGCAATAAAATTATATCGTGTTTATAATTATTTTAATCTCATTATTATTAATTTTAAAACATTCATTTACTTGTTGTTTATATATTGTATTTATACTGTTAATATTGTATTTATACTGTTAATATTGTATTTTTGTGTATGTATTAAATATATTTTATTGTAAAAATTAGCCTACTATTATTTGTTGATTTATCAGGTCTGAATTAATGTAAGAATTATGTATTTACTTTATTAAGGTAAAATAATATAATTTATCTGTATCTAGTTACTGTCTTAATTTATTGTGGTATTTATTATGTAACTTGTTCAAATTATTCTCTCTAAGATAAGTATACTGTATGTATCCTTGACTACTAGTAATTATCCTTTACTAGTGCTTATTTGTTGTTGTTTTATATGTTTTTATTTTAGCTTATTATTATTTATTATCTATCTATTAGCGTATGCCCGGTTTCTGTCATTTGCCATAATGGTTTTAACTAGAACACAGATACAAAATAAGATTGGTAGTGATCTAGACAAATTAGAACTTGCCACAGTAAACAATTCTGTTAAACCTTTGCTTGTAGATTTTGTGTACGCTTTTAAAGAGATTATTGGTAAATATGATCATGCTGTGTTATTCGATCTGCTACCACTAACTAGCGAATGTTTGGGAAAGTTAGGTGAAGCTTTAGACCATATCACTGCTTTAGAACTTAGTTTAAAAGAAAGTGAATCTGAAAAGAAACAATTAGAAATAAAGATATCAAAAGAAAAACGTAGCTATGAACTAATGATAGAATCAGCTCTGAAAGAGGAAGAACGTAACAATGCCTTGCAAGAGGAAATAAGAATTCTAAAATTGAGAGAATCATCTTTTCAAAACCTACCCAAAGCTCAAACTGTTGTAATTCCAAATCCAAATTCGGGAAAAAATCATATGGACTGGAAAGAGGTAAAATCCAACCATAAAAATATTGTTGTAAAAAACCAAATACAGTTTCAGCTCAAAACTGAAAATCAATTTGAAATCCTCAACAAAATCTCTAGTGAACCCCTCTCACCTTCAAAATCTTTAAATACCCATAATAAAGACCAGAATGTAAACAATAAAAAGACCCAACGGCCTGCAACAGTATATCCTGGGAATGATTCACAGAATATAAAATCAAGATACCCTAAATTAATTTCAACTCGAGTTACTAGAGAAATTCAAACAATAAAGAAGAGGAAAGTTTTAGTGATTTCAGATAGCCATGGCCACATGATGAGTGAACTATTGTCTCGCAGATTGGGTCACGAATATGCAGTGAGTGCTGTGGTGAGACCGGGGGCCCCACTAAACTATGTAGTCCACGATCTCCCTGGCATGGTTAAAGAATTCACTACCGACGACACTGTAGTGATTATGGGGGGTGCAAACGACATAGGAAAAGACTCGGGCCTTTCCCTTTGTGATACAGTGCGTCGAGCTGTCTCTAGTGCTGTCAAAACAACTGTTATACTATGTACTATACCCTACCGGTACGATAAAGCAAAACTCAATACTCAGATATCGGATGCAAACCAAGAATTTAAAAACAATTTGGATATACCAAATCTTGTTATTCATAATATTAACAGTGGTCTCGTTAAAAAACATTACACTCGGCATGGTTTACATATGAATAAGACTGGAAAGAAGGTTATGTCCAGAATTCTTGCTAAATGTATTGAGCAGTGTTATGGTAGTGTAGCTAATGTTACTAATCCATGTTCTCCAGTGCCAGATAGGTTATTTGCAGAACCACTTTTACATCAGTCTCTAAATGATACTCAGACATCCACCCTTAGACAGACAATTCACGCACATGTAACATCAACACCTACACCTCTTTCACCCACGACCACTTCAATCAATAACGAAACCCTTCATAACGCAACACATTACACTGACAACACTTTTTTAGGGCAGACCAGAAACAACCTGTCACTAATGGAGGAGATGGAAGTTTGTGTAGCTCTGGATGGCGACGATCTGGGCAACATCTCGAGAAACTAATCATAGTTAGCTATAACATTAGGAGTGTTAAAAATAAAATTCCTGAACTTGTCATATATCTCGATTCTCTTCCTCGATCTCCAGATGTGCTGTGTCTACAGGAGACTTGGACTGATGCTGACACGGAGGCTCTGCTGCATACCGTGCCTGGCTACAGACTTGTCTCTTGCTATTCACGCTCAGAACAAAAGGCAGGAGGGACCGCGATACTAGCCAAATCAAATCTAAAAACTAACTCGGTTAAGAATATGAATCGAATTAAATGTATCGACGGCACATTTGAGTACAGTGTTGCTGAGGTTCTTAAAGGTTGTAATTCGTTTCTAATAATGTCTTTGTACAGAAATCCTGAGAGCAAAGCTCTAGATTTCTTATCTAGTCTCAAGGAAGCGCTCAACCCTAATCTCTAAAAAACATAAACACATAGTTATAGCGGCAGATTTTAATATAGACATTTTGTTACAATCAAAACAATGCGAAATCTTTAAAAACGTTATCACCTCTTTTGGTCTGAAAATAAACTTCGTAAATGCAACGAGAATAACAAAAGTGTCATCAAAATGTATCGATAATATTCTCACAAGTTTTAGTCCCGATGTATGCAAATTGATGGAGCCTTCATTATCTGACCACCAAATGCTGTTACTAGAATATCCCTTAATAAAAAAGAATCAAACCCAAATTAAAAAAAATAAATTATTTAAAAGACAATTCAATAATTACAATATTAGTAATTTTTTAAATAACCTTGAATTACAACTGAATATTTTCGATTATTGTATGACTGAATTTGATTATTTTTATTCAACATTTCTAAAACTTTTTGAACAATGTTTCCCACTGAAACTCTCAACTGTAAAAGACAAGAGGAGTACAGCAGGTTGGATGACCTGGGGAATTAAAACATCATGCAAGAGAAAACGAGAATTATATGAAGCTCAGAAATCACTGAACAGTCCAGAGCTCACTAAATACTATAAGAAGTATTGCAAAATCTTAAGAAAAGTAATTCTTGCTTCAAAAAAAATGGCAAATGACAGATTCATATTGGATGCGAGGAACAGGCCACAAGCGATGTGGGATGTGGTTAATAGAGAAACTGGTAAGTTAAAATTTAAAGCGGATGAGGACCTTGAAATAATAGTTAATAAATCTCCCATAGTCAATAATTTCCAAATAGCCACTTTATTTAATGACTTTTTTATTAACGTAAGTAAATTAATAATACCAAACGAAAAATTATCGATTAATTTTCTGAACAAAGATAGCAAAATTTATCCAACTTTGTTTTTGTACCCCACTAACGCTGAAGAAGTGTTTCACATCATTAAAAATTTAAAAAATTCCAAATCATGTGGATGGGATGAAGTTCCAACTCACATATTAAAAGTATCAGCCTCAATTATATCAAAGCCATTAGCTCTTTTCATTAATAATTGTTTTTCAAATGGTATTTTTCCTGAAAAACTAAAATACTCACTAATTAAACCTATTCATAAGAAGAATGACAAAACTGACATGTCAAACTACCGTCCTATAGCCCTTCTTCCAGTGATTTCCAAAATTTTCGAAAAAGTAATTGCAGTCAGAATTCTTAAACATTTTACTAAATATAACATTTTGTGTAAAAATCAATTTGGTTTTAAACCCAACTCATCAACAGCCTCAGCAGTTTTTGAACTAATTGACACAATTTTATATTCAATTGACAAAAAACATCATACTGCATCTCTTTTCTGCGACCTTTCAAAGGCTTTTGACTGTGTTGAACACAGTATATTGTTAAAGAAATTAGAATTTTATGGCTTAAGAGGCTCAGTTCACAGCTTATTATCTTCATATTTACTAAATAGGAAACAAAAGGTTACAATTAAAAATAGCTCTTCTGCCAAGTTTTCTTCCCACTGGCAACTCAATGATCGTGGCGTTCCCCAGGGCTCGGTGCTGGGTCCATTACTATTTCTCATTTACGTGAACGATTTCCCACATAACCTAACTACTTCATCTGTAGTTCTGTTTGCTGACGACACCACTCTTACTATAAAAACAAAATCTCTTGATGATTTAGAGAATAAAATTAATCAAGCAACTGACGAAGCAGGACAGTGGTTCTCAGCAAATGGGCTACTGCTCAATGAAAATAAAAGCTAATTATTAATATTCTCAACACATCAATCGGCAAGCACGTATACTAACTTTAACCTAACTAATATTAAAGTAACATCGTCATGTAAATTTCTGGGTTTAGTTGTGGATAATTCAATATCCTGGAAAGAACATACAGTCTTTATAGAAAAGAAGTTACATTCAGCCTGTTTCGCATTGAGAACTATCTCTCATGTGGCTAGTTTAGATACTGTGAAAGCAGTTTACTATGGTTATGTTTACTCGCATCTGAGGTATGGGGTGGTATTTTGGGGAAATTCTGTGTTATCAAAACAAATTTTCAAAACTCAGAAATATATCATTAGAATCATGTTCAAACTTAAAAAGAGACAATCCTGCAAACCACTTTTTAAAAACCATAACATTCTCACTTTACCATCTCTATATATTCTAGAAATCCTATTACTATTTAAAACTAATAACAACTCTTTTCAAAAAAATCAAGTATTACACCATCATAACATCAGAAATCAACCCTTACAATACCCCATACACAGATTAAAACTATTCGAGCAGGGTCCTTATTATTCAGCTCTTAAAATATATATAATAAATTACCTCCAAATCTAAAGAAGGAGAATTCCATAAACGCATTTAAAACCTCCCTAAAATGCTACCTCATTAACCGGGCATACTATTCAGTTAATGAATACTTAAATGAATAAAAGTTGTTTACTAGTCCCTATTATTGAATTTTTTGACCAAGTTTATTAAGCTTTGCATATATGTAACTGTTTCTTGATTAGTTTAGGTTAGTTTATTAGTTTAGTTTATTTTTAACATTGACAATTCATATGTTTATCTTTAGCAATGCTGAAAATTATAAACCTATGTGAAGCTTATAATAAATAAATAAATAAATATTTTGTTATTAGGACCAGTTGTGATATTTTTCCTGTCCGAGCTCTGAACATCCTCTACGTCCACCTTGTTCGACCCATACTTGAATATTCTTCTACTGTCTGGAACCCTTACCTTGTTGGTCACATTGATAGGCTTGAGAGCATACAGAACCGCTTCATTCGTTTGATTGGGCTGCGGCTGGGCTTTGAATACCGTAATGTGCCGACTGATGACCTTCGAGTTCAGTTTAACTTGGAACCTCTCCATTCAAGACGTATAGTTCATGATCTGCTTTTCTTGAAGAAGTTGATCTGTTCTGTCATTGATGCACCTGATCTGCTCGAATTGCTGGACTTCTGGGCATCACGTCATCTTCGTCACCCCCAGCTGTTTGCAAGGCGGCACTACACCACACAGTACATGTTTCACAGTGCTTTTCTACGTCTTCAATGCCTGGCAAACAACCTCCCCAGACATCTGGACTTCTTTAATATGAGCTGTGATACCTTCAAGAGAGAGTTGAGACTAGCCTGTCATGACTTACATATTGTCTGATAACTTTTCCCCCATTATTCTTGTTGTGTTGTTAACTGTTGTTGTTGCTCTGTTATTGTTTCTGCTTGTCTTTTGTTACACATTTATAATTACGACTGTGCCTCTTGGTTATATATTTACATTTATTGCTTGCATTTGTTGTTTTTATAGTTTTTTTTTTCTCTGTTGGTACCTATATATATTTTACTCTTGTTATTCACAGTTTATTTGCACTGTTATTATTTATCTCTTTATTTATTCATATGTCACGTCTTAGACAGTAATGTGCATGCATTTAAGTTAATATGCATTTAAGTTAAATATTTTTTATTTTTTTCAGTTTTTTATTTACCACTATCAGTCATTAATGTTAATTTTTTTTTACTCTTGTTATTCATTTAAAGTTTATCTTTCATTGTAGTTAATAATACATTTTATAGTTTATTTGCACTGTTATTATTTATCTGTTTGTTTTTCCATATGGTATCACATCTTTTACAGTAGTGTATTTAAGTTAATACTATCACTAGTTTATTATATACTATCACTAATTTTTAATATAATTTATACTTTGTTATTACATTAATTATACATTAATTATGCCTAGATCTGATTTAGAGTCCAGTTGCATGTTTGGTTTGGCTCTTTTCTTTAAGTATGATTTAATCATCTATCATGAGTTAATAAATGTAAATTGGTTTTTGACCGTTGAAAGGAAATAAATAAGGATCAGAGACATTATCATGACTTGTAGTACTGTTAACATTAGGCCTACTTCCTACATTTATAAAATGAGTATTCAAAGCATTGACAGAAATAGGTATAGGCCTATCATACTTATTTGTTGAATTAGACAGCCTTCCACACTCTGCTTTACATTTTATTTATTTGTAGCATTCATAATATAGTTTTCATTTGCCTGTTTTTTTGCTATCTTAACTTGAGACCTGTAAATTTGCTTTAACCTCAAGTAACTGATTTTGTAGTTAGGATTAACAAGGGACATATTGTAATAGATTAACATTATTGATCTAATATTTTTCAACTCAACAGTATACCATTTCTTATCTATACAATGAGACATTACTCCAGTTACCGGTACATCATTAGGCTGTGTAGGCTTAGTTTTAATTGGACAGCAAATATCAAAACAGTATTTTAAAGTTTCCATGAAACAATCAAATGCATCTTCAACCAAATTGTAAGGCAATAGCAAATCTAACCAATTAATATTATTGAGCATGACCTTAAAACTATTTACAGTGGAATCATTCAGTAGCCTAAAAGATTTATTCTTACTATTCAGTCCTTTTGCACTGTTAGTTCCTCATTTGTATAAGGAATGACAATGCAAGAACACTTCCCAAAGGCACAATGCGTGCTCCACTGATGGTCGGTAATGGCGGATAGTATCGTCATCGGCGTACAGACGGGAGTGGGAGAACAGCTGCCAGCAACAAAACAATGTATTGTTTACCTACTGCGGCTAGCTGACAGCTGCAACTGGATTATTTGGTCAAGCCAGTACCTTACTTAGTATTGTGGCTTATATATTGAGCTTATAAACTTAAAAAACAGTAATAATATATATTTTTATCGATCGGCGGATTATTTTGTCTTTGGCGTTATAAGACCACAAACAACATCGCGGATTATTCCGTCTAAGGTGTGCTAAGGGTTAAGTTATATTTGAAAAAAAGCTACAAAGTGTTAAAACCCCGACATTAATTTATTCACCTGGTATTATAAACCAATACTATTCTAGTTGTATGCGATGTTAACGCTTTGACTACCAAGCGGTTCGATGACTGCTAATGTAAAAAAAATAAATGTTTCACTGTAACTTAACACATGCATGTAAGAAATTTGTAATGCTTGATAATAAATACAAAATTTTTACAATTTCAGATTGAAAATGTTCTTAACGACATTAGGAATGATGATGAATCAGTGACGGGATTTAGATATGTCAGGAAATTCAGTTTACTCCGGACAAATGAAGAAAGGTACAAGTTACTAATGAAAACTGGAACAGAAGAACTGGGAAATATATTTAAAACTGAGATCCCAACTGGAGTTTTGGGTCGAATTGTTGAAGCCCTTCTTTGTTTTATGCCTGCAGTAAATGAAATCATTTTTGTTACTCAAGTACTTGAAATCTTGAGCAAAACCAAGAGGTTTGTATTACTAATAATTATATAGATTTGTATTAGGGCTGCATGGTTAGCTCAGTGGTTTGTGTAATAGATTGATGACTGAAGTATCACTTGTTGAAACTTGCCATTGGTTCAACTCCCAAGTATTTTATGCCATAATATTAAAACAAAAGAACGTCAGTTTTTAATTTGAAAAGTTTTTACTATTATTTTATAGATTTTTTCTACAACAAATCTTTATTGCTAACATAGTTTAATGAAAATACGGATAAATAACAGCAATGTAGAATAATAAACTATAGAATATATAGTTGTTATTTTAGGTTTGAATGTGTGTGTCATTTTAAGTTGCAATCAGAAGGTTGTCTTAGGTCAAAGGATTTAAACTTAAAACATTTTCAACTATATGCCTCTAAAGCCATAATAACAATAACTTATACCTACTTATATTACTGTGTAGTTTATTCTATTAATAATTGTTTGATCCTTTGGGGGTTATTTAAAAAAAGATACTTTATTTTTTTAATTAGTCACTGATAATTGACTGCGGTTTAATATATATCTTAAAACTTTGGAAGCATCAAACCATATTTAATTTATTGTTAGACTTTAAAATTCACTGTATAGTGACTACTATAACTAATATATGTAAAAAATAAGTAACATGGTACCCTTTAATCTCTTTCATTACTTACATGTGTATTGGCAATATGCCATCCATAGTCACTATAAAACCTGAACAAAGCAACAATAACCCTGATAATATATATATTTCTGGCAAATTTTACATTTTGTTATAGAAAAAAAACATCATATGGATGCTATGGATAATAGAAAATATTCTTTAAGATCATAAAATTACAATTTTTATAGTTCAAAATGTAACAAATTTTAATTTATGTTTGTATTATTTTTGTATTAACAAATTTTGATGTTTTATCATTAAAATAAATATAACAAGTTATAGCTTGCTTTCCCCTCGTACATAGTAAAAGATAAATCATCTAATTATGTTTATATTTTAAAACATTTATGAATTATTGGGCTGAGCACTACAAAGAGTGCTTGACAGGGTGGTGACTTCATAAATGCTTGGCAGTAACATCGGCACACCCTCAAAGGTGCTTGGCACTCAAAGGTTTAATTTTGTTGTGTACTTAATAACATATGCTTTCTTCACATAAAGAAAATTACTTTAAACAAAGAATACACAAATAATCATAGTCTTAATTCCATTGTCCAAAACAGAATTTTGTTTCACTTTTCAGTTCTCTATGCTTACAGGTTTACTATCACGCTGGATTTCTTAACTCGAGAAGAGAAAGATTTCTGTAGCAAGCTCATGGGGAAGTTGGATGAAAGTCTAAAAGACAATCAACAGGATCTTGCAGAACAGGGTGTAACTGAGTGGACTATAACCACTTTACGGTCCAAGTACAAAGTATAGGCTCGTGTACAAACATATCTTGCATGATTAAATAAATTATCATATAATGTACATTATCCATTGTTCTGTAAATTTAAATTAATAATAAACTAGTGTAGAAAATAGACTTCAGTTTAAATTGCAGTGATACAGTAGAATTCCATTTGTCCAAACTAGTCTGGATTGTTGAACAAAAGTAAATTAAATACCACTGCAAAACATTTTTTGCTGAATCATTCAAGGGTCAAAATTGGGCACGGGCACAAATTCTATTTTGAATGTTATGTATTGTGTTGGAATGATAGAGAGAGAGAGAGAGAGAGAGAGAGAGAGAGAGAGAGAGAGCTCATCTAGAAAAATTAAAAAATTAAAATTAGTAAAAAGAATTAGCTAAACTGGACATGAAGTATTTGCAGTCTAATATTTATTTATTAACAAATCTATTATACTGTATGAAATGTTATTCTGTTTATTATTACTTTTTACTATTTTAAAAATAGAAATAGCTCACAGTTACTTAATCATAGGATTAAACAAGATTCCATTTTGAAATAGCTTGTTTTCAAAACAGTACATAAACAATGTTCTTGCTTCCAAAGATTGATTTACATTTAATTTCAATACTAATCAAATAAACCGGGTTTGAATTTTATTTCATATGAATCATCCAGCAAGAATTGGTGTGGATAAATGGTGTTTTACTGGATTTTGTCATAGTCTGTACTGATATTAGTTTTCACGTAGTAAAATGCTCTCAGACTTTGCTGTGAATTCTAATTCCAATCAAATTAGTGTTTTCGAAAGGTTTTAACTCTATTTAAATCAGATAATCTCTTCGCCTTCTATGAAGGCAATTGGAAAATATTTGAACAGTAATACATAGGTAAAATTTACTACTGTAAAGTGTCTACTAATAAAATTTTAGGTGTTGGTGCTGAAACGTTTACTTATTGATCTCAGTAATTTTTAAGTACATCCATTTTTTAAATATTATTCTTAATGTAGTTTATTGGAGGTTCAACCATTTCAATTGTACCAATAAACCATCATTAAGGATAATTATTTAAATATATATGTAATCAATCATTTAATAGTTTTTACAATATAAGCATTCCAGAATTCCATTATTGTAGTTGAATAATACAAAGATATTTTGTATTGTAATTATTTGTTCACTATACTTATTTGAATAGCTTTTAAGATAAATTTTAAGCTATAACCTGTTTGAGCTATTAATATTTTTGTATGTTAATGTTTTACTATATTAATTACTTTATTTTATTAATATTATTTTTAAATTACTTTTTTATTTTTTCCAACAATGCTAGAGTTCTATAAACGTAAATAGGAGAAGTAAACCCAACTAACTATAATTATAATAAATCAAATTGCAAGGCTCACTAAAAAAATATATTTGTTATTGAATACTTAATTATATATTTTAAAAAATTAGCTAGTAACTTACTTTTTATAGTTAAAAATCTGGTACAAAGATTTTCATATATTATTGTTTTACTAGTAGTAGTACTAAAACTCCATTTTAGTCATTAATCAGTTATAGCATTCAGTTTTGAGACATGCCACAACCTACATGGGAAATAATATGTCTTTAGAAGACTGTAAACTTTTTCTTAAAAACACTGCACAGTTATGAAATACTAAACAACAATCAATGAATATAGGTATATAGTATAGAGATTGTAATCTGAAACTCGAATATTAAAATTGTACAAAAATCATTTCCACTGTCAAACAAAAATGTCTATTGTCCAAATCCACATACCACTGATTTCATTTTAATAATTAAATCTATAGAATCATGTGGTAGTTTATGTTAAATTTAACACACATTTATGTCCCTTATGGTGTTTCCTAAAAATATTTACAATTTCAATGGGAGCAGCCACAAATCTTTCTAATTATAAAATCTCAACTGTTTTTGCCACGTGGCACCTGTGTTAATTACTCCCCACATTCATATTGTTAGAAATGTTGTTCAAGGGTCTCTGTTCGTGTTAGTAGTCTCATCAACTCAGAGATGCTTAATCTGATACTTTGTCATCTATATAGGGTATCTGATTATACCTGTGTTAGAATCGATGTGAATGTCATAGGAAATGTCAAAAACAAACATTTTAAAATTGTGTAGTATTTTAAAGATATTCTCAAAATCTGGGCAAACATAATGCTATATCAAATTGAAGTGAGATATGCCCATGGCCAAATACAGAGGACTTTGATTGCAAATGACTAGCTGGATTTTGCATGAAAATGCACACAAAGGATTGGCTTGGATTCACCAAGCAGTGGTATTCTTTCTACGCCACAGGCTGAGGAAGCTAGTGAGCTTAACAATCTGATTTTGGCATGCAAAAAATAGTCTGCACTAAACACAACATCTCTGTTTCAGTAGAATAATTATATTCATATTATTGTCTTCGCAATTATAATAGATTCTGATTTATAGAAAGCAAATTTTTCTTTAAGATTGATGTCAAAACAAATTGGTGTTTACTTCATCATGTTTAAAGGTTTTCTTAGTTTAGAGGCAATCAATCACAGGAAATATCCATCAAATTCATCACTAAGATCTAATATGGTTGTCGTATAAAAAGAATTGTTTATTTGCATAAATTTTGTGCCAGCTTCAAAGAAAGCATAAATCATAACCAAACATTAGCCAGGAAACAGGTGTTTGTTAGAACAGTTCACGCAGTGTTAAACGTTATGGTTCTTTTTAAATTTTGTTAGAATGAAGTGTTTTGGTTAAACAATTCGTTTGTTTACAAATACTGCAGAATAATATTACTCATTTTGTTTTGTTTTTATATGTAATAAGAAAATAAAAATCATTCTCAATAAAATACAAAATGAAATTATAGATAAAACTATGGCTACCAAGAGCCTTAGTGCTTGATAATGAGAATGTCAACACATATTTTTATCGTAACACTTGGTACCAAATAAATTAAAAATTCATACTAAATAGGATTACGCTACTTAACAAAATTAGAAATTGATCATTATATTTGTGAAACAATTAAATTTAAATGTATTAAAATTAAATATATCTTATTTTAATTTCCTAAAATATAATTCAAAATATTATTTTTTATGAGTATGCAACTTTACTGTTATATTTTGTGAAAATACTATAAGACACCAGTAGCTGTTCAAACCTTTTCTGAATCTTGTTAGTATTATGTTTAGAGAGTAAATATAATATGTTTATGTCATATGTCTTAATGTAACTTGTATTTATCCATTATTGCAATATAATTTGCTCATCTAAGATTGTTTACAGTAAAATATGAATTATTTCTCTGAGTTTCTTCTTTATCAATCCTTACTGTGGGTATTACTTATTTAGAATTTGTTCCAGCATAATGAGATGGACAGCATCCATCATGTTTTAACATGTCTGTGACAGACATCTCACGGCCCAGAGGGTGTGACATTTGTTTGATGTCATTCAGTTTTGACCAGCAGTGAAGGTGTTAATTCTGTTTGATAAAATTTCCTTTACAGGTGTTTGTAGAATAACTTTTTGGAGTTATTTTTAAATTTTGATTTCTTAAAGGGTTTCTTTGTGTTAGATCAAATTTAATCCATCTCTAGTAACACTTTATATTTTTTTTATATTTATGGGAATCTTACAATTCAATTATAACTCTGACTCTCATTGTTTTTAATGAACATCTTTTCTTTCAACCTTGATTCCCGGGTGAAAAAAAATACTGTCAATAGACAATTTTATAATTTTTCATGGGACATTCTGAAAAGTGTCAAATGAAAAATGTTAAACACTAATAGAGTTGTAGATAAACTAGAAACTAAAGACAGTGATGGGGATTTTTAAACTATCCATTTTGAGTTAGTGACTAATTAATCATATTATTATTAGTAATAAAGATTCATTTGTTTTTCAAGGAAAGTTAGCTTACATTAAGTAAATGAGATTGCTTAGAACCTATGATATGTTTTTAAGAAGACCAAATACGCTTTCCAATTTTTATTGCTAAACAAATTTAACCTAAATATATTTAAATTATGAAACTATTTCTGTACAAATTTTTCAAAACATACTAAATTTTTCTTTAAAAAAGTATGCATTTAAGAGAAAGTTATGTACTCTGATAAACTCCTTTTTAATAATGTATTATTGAAAACATTAAGAAAATGTGACACAGACAGTGTCACAGATTTTAAACTTTGTTGTAAACATGTCATCTGTGTGAACATGAGTTTAAGATTAAAAGAAAGCCTGTAAGGTTTTCTTTTGGTTGATATCCATGGAATAACTCAGCTGGGACTTACTTTTGCTTGGATTTAGTATTGTACAGTAAGTGAACAAAAAGGAATTCAGAGCTTCATTTTTTTTAAGTTTTTGCCCGCCAAGCCTTCTCATAGCATCTTTAAATTTTCTCGCAAAATGTTCCACTTTTGCATTTACAATAATTAAAATGGAGGCAGTTGCCAAATGTGAAATTCCACCTCTAGCACAGAAGTCCTTAAAGGTATTTTATGATGGTAAGTTGCGTTCCATT
This sequence comes from Homalodisca vitripennis, assembly GCF_021130785.1. Classification (NCBI taxonomy): domain Eukaryota; kingdom Metazoa; phylum Arthropoda; class Insecta; order Hemiptera; family Cicadellidae; genus Homalodisca; species Homalodisca vitripennis. Next base: position 47,444,262 of record NC_060207.1, on the reverse strand, counting down.
ATCTGATACAAGCATATCTGGTGGTCCTTCCAACAAGAATATTTGACAAATATTCATTGATTGTTGATTCAGTTGTACCATTAATCTTAACAACTAAAGGAAATTTTGACAAGACGTTAATAGCAATCAACAACATACTGTTCCAGAACGGCCCAGCAAATTCTTGTGAACTCTTTCTCATGGCTTTTTTTTTGGAGAAGGCAAGCCTTTAAATTCTTGTTTTGGTTATGTTTGTTGGCACTACATGCAAGACTTTAAGAGATTTGCTACATAGTTATACATTTGAAAGTACCAACATTACTGTCTTCATATGAATAATACCCCAATGAGCAGTATGAATTGAAGTACAGATGGTTTAAGCTTTGATGTAATTACAACATATTGCTGTTTAGATTGAAATATGAGTACAGCAAGACCATATCTATCTATGACAGAAATATGGTTTATCATTACTGGGAGAAGGTTTTTGCCATTCACACGCCCCATAGATAAGTACATCTCAAATAATGAGATCCGTGTTTATTTCCTTTGCTTTATGCTTATAAGTTATCACAAAGGTGGATACACTATCAATTAGTTCTTCTATAATCCAATTGTAAAACTCTTCTAAGTTGTCAAATATCAAATCAGTGCCATAAGGAATACAGGATAAAGAATTAGTTTTTTGACATTTGTTGATTGATCTGTAATGGATGGAAAAACAGCTCATTAAGGTGATTCATCATCTCTGGTGTGGATAACCAGGCAATTGCTCACCAGGACATAAGAGTGACACTAAAGCTTTATGATCTATTATTAATTCAAGAGATCTTCCATGCAAATATTGATCAAACTTCTTGAATTAGAGAAAAATTAGAGACAGCTTCCTTTTTAATCTGCCTATACCATACGTCAAGTCTTGGAAGCAAATGCTATAAGACGCTCTCAACGAGCTGGATATCTTAATGAGAGCACAACACACACTCCATAAGAAGCATCCGTGGCTAATATGGTAGAAAAATCGCTAAAGGCAAGTTCTATTGCATTAACAAGTCATGTTTTTAATTTCTGAAAAGCAAACTCTTCCTCATTCCCCTACAACAGGTTCTTTTTCCAGTCTTTTCAAAGGAGTAGCAATTGTGGGAAAGTTATAAATGTAATAGTAGTATGTCAATTTCCCCATAACGCTATAAGTTCAACTAGATTCTTTGGTTTAGGTAAATATTTCAATACCTCAATCTTGAACTCTGGATCCAAGATGGACAAACACCACTTTTAGATAAAATATACCAAAGTCCATTTTCTTGTAGTCAAGTAAATACTTGGTCTAAATTATGTAAGTGTCCATTGGTATCACTTCCCATAACAATTATGTCATCAAGATACACCCTGAAATTTCAGATATAGTCTGTTCTAGGAAAGACTTAAATATTGCAGATTGCTAGAGACTCCAAAAAGCAAACACTGATATTGAAGGAGTCCAAATGGTGTGTTGGTAACTGTCAGCATGTTTGCTTTGTAATCAAGTTCCAGCTGTAGGTAGGCATTTGAAAGATTCACTTTGGAAAATCTCTTTCTATATTTTAATTTATAAACATCTTTAAATCATGGTATAGGGTACCACTCGAAATCAGTATGAGGATTAATCATAAACTTTAAATCAGCTCACAAACGAACTTTGCCATTAGCTTTCGAAAAATAACTACAGGATCTGCCTACTGACTGAATTTAAGGTGGTGCAATCAATCTTGGGTTGAGTAAATTTTTTAAATGTTATATTAAGACTCGTTCAAGATACCCTTCTTGAAGACAATTTGTTGGGTCACTTCACAAGGAATTTTTGAAGTAGTAATTTTGGGACATTTTATAATTAGGCCCAATGGAAAATGCCTGATGATTAGGATTTCAAATTTGTACAATAACTATGTGAAATATGACTGGAAGGATTGACATGTTTTCTAGTTTGTAAAACAGGTGTTAGTTTTTCCACCATGTATAACATTTTATGGGAAAATATTAATTTTATATCTTAGGGGAAAATATGAAAAATCCTTCTTAAAGAACAATATCTAAAATTTGGTATTTTTAAATTGTAAAAAACATATTAATATAGAATCTGTTTGATTTTTAAAGATACCGCATGCCTCAGATTTTCAGTCAGCTTCCTGTTGTGTGCTCGTGGTTGCACAAACAGGGGCGCATTTGCTCTTCCTCCATCACCGGCATGCATAACTCCCCTTGTCCGGCCTTACCCCTCCTGCCCCTCAATTAGTTCCTCTGTTCCTTTGCTATGCACTTTATGTCTCTGTTCTCAGCTGTCATCAAATAGTTTTACAACAAGGCTAACTTTCTGAGACCCAGCAGGGGCACTTCTGGCTGGTTTATATCTTTCAGTTCAACCCACGCTGGGCACAGCAAAAACCGATGTGTCACTTAAATCTGGGCTACTTATGGATGTCCAGGAGCAGCACATCACTAATCGCAAATGTTGAGATTCTGAGGTGCAAGGATAATTTGAACGTCTAATCTACTGCGGGAAATGACTGATGGAGTTAGTGGGGTTCATTCCCTAAGTGTCAAAGGTTTTTACTAGCCTAGATATAAGGGTGTGCCACACCCTACCTGCTTTGACTGGAGAGGCTGGTTCAGAGCTGGCTTCCCCTTCTTCCGAGGGGACATGAGAATTATTCATTGAGAAGTTAGCTTTAGGTTGACAGCCTATCCTCGAAATTTTTGTCTTTCTGTCAATCCGAACGCTATCTCAAAATACGAAATGATATAGACGTTTATATCTTGCATAAACTTAATTTTTATATATAGGCAACACTGAGTTCAATGATGGTATATGTCACTCTATGGGATTTGGCTGAGCGTTAGTGAATGTTTTTACATTGGTCTAATGGATAACGTGATGGCAACAAGAAAATTATAAAATAAGCCAATTTTAAAGCAGACGGAGCTTAATCATATGACATTTTAACATGTGATATTTGATAAATTTGTTGATAAGGCTTTTTTTACATTCCATCAGGTCCTTCGATATTCTGTTGTAGCCTGTAAGTGTATAGACTTGGTGTTAATGAAGTCAGTCCCTCGAGGGCTAGAAAATTTTATTTCTCTCTCTATGTCTGCATATTTGTCCGCACCACATCTCGAAAATGACGAATGAACTTACAATATACGAGGGGGTACCCAAAAAAAACCGGAATTATTTTATAAAAATTATATATTATCAAATTGTTTACAATACGACCTTATCTCCTTCAAAATAATCTCCATTACAACTAATACACTTGTCCCAACAGTATTTCCATTGATCAAAACATTTTTTGTAGTCATCTTTAGAAATGGCTGCAAGCTCGAGCTTCGTTTTTTTCTTAACCTCTTCAACGCTGTCAAATCGTTGACCTTTCAAGCCTCTTTTCATGTGTGGAAATAAAAAAAAGTCGCATGTAGCGAGGTCAGGCGAGTAAGGTGCGTGGGGCAGCGGAACCATGCCGTTTTTGGCTAAAAACTGCCTAACTCAGATGGCTGTGTGTGCCGGTGCGTTGTCGTGGTGGAAGAACCAGTCTCCAGTCTGCCACAAATCGGGTCTTTTCTGGCGAACACTGTTGCGCAATCTTCTTAAAATCTCCAAATAAAATGTTTGGTTGACAGTCTGACCTGGAGGAACAAACTCAGAATGAACAATGCCTTTAGCATCAAAAAAGCAAATCAACATGGTTTTGATGTTTGATTTGACTTGCCGACATTTTTTTGGACGAGGTGAAGATGGCGACTTCCATTGGCTTGACTGTTGCTTCGTTTCTGGGTCATAACCATAGCACCATGACTCATCACCAGTAATTACCTTTTCCAGAAAATCGGGATCATTTTCGAGATGTTCTTTCAGAAGGCGGCAAGTTTCAACTCGATGTGCCTTTTGATGGTCAGTCAGAAGTCGAGGAACAAATTTGGCAGCAACCCTTTTCAGTCCTAAATCTCCTGTTAAAATTCGCTGAACCGAGCTCCAAGTTAACCCACTACTCTCTGATAGTTCCTCAATTGTCTGTCGACGGTCGATGAGCACAAGTTCACGAATTTTCTCAACATTTTCGTCCGTTCGAGAGGTTAATGGACGTCCAGAACGAGGTTTGTCTTCAATCGACATGTCGCCATTTTTAAATCGAGCGAACCACTCGTAGACCTCAGTTTTCCCCATAGCATCATCTTTGTAAGCTGTATTCAACATTAAAATAGTTTCTGCAGCATTTGTACCAAGTAAAAAAACAAAATTTCACAGCTGCACGTTGTTCACTTAAACTTGCCATGACAAAAAACGAAACAAGAACAAAACAAGGTTAGCGAAAACAGTCACTACGAACGAACAGAATGCACTACGACAACGGAACTAGGGTCACTGAGCTCGCAATGGGTTGCGCGACACACGCCTAGCGGCAGGAATGTGTAATACACGCTGCCGGCTGCCAGCAATACAATTCCGGTTACTTTTGGGTACCCCCTCGTATGTAAGTTTTGTATGAATCCTCATTTTTATATAGGCAACACTGTGTTTGATGGTGTCTGCCACTCCATGTGATTTGACTGAGAGTTAGCAAATATTTTTACATTGTTCTTATGTGTAACCATAATGGCAATGAAAAATTAACAGAATAAGTTTGGAGGTTGGAAAATAGCAGGTTGATTGTAAACAAACTGAGTACAAACATATGAGATTTTAACATGTGACATATTAACATGTAGCCCCTAACTACCCTTACACATACATCATATTTTGGTAACTTTTTATATGAACCTTGATTATTTCAACACTGCTACGAAATCCAACTTAATAACTGAACAAAAATGTGAACGTGTTATGTGGCAAGATATCTTGAGAGAGATTTAATTTTTAGACTTAAATTTTGCAATAAACTTCATTTCTACATAGACATGAACGATGGTGCATGGAATTTTACTGAGCGTCATTGAAAACTGTCATTGACACAATTTCTTTTTTGTCCACCAAGGAGATAAAAAATGTATTTTCTGTATTATTATCTGTCTGCAAAGTATATCGAGAATGAAATGAGTTATAGACTGCCCTCAGTGAAGCTTATTATGCAACACATTGTGTAGTGTTCTCTCCTCATATAGACAAGATACAGTTTGATGATGGTTTCAATATGTGATTCTTAAAATCAAAATAACTCAATGTTATGTAAACTTAGCAACTTGGTTAAAACATAAATTATTAGTTTAATTTTACCTTTACTTCTTACTTAAAGTCTAAGTTTATGTATTTTGTGAGAATGTTGAAATTATTAACTTTGCTTAAATTTAATACACAAAACAACTGTAATTTTGTCAAATTATTACTTTAGGGTAATAAAATGTTTCTTACTCTGTAAATTATAAAAATTGTTGTCCCTGTCTACTGGAATAGTTTTAAATGAAAGCCTATCGTGTTGTCCTATATAATATCGTATATGCTACCGTATTGATAGAATCCAACTCAGAATTTTCAGTTTAGTAGCTGTATCGATATTATCCTTATAAGGATGTGCAAGTGTTGCATTTAAAAATCACATATAACAAAATTGAACCGTTATAACATTTTGACCTCTTGGCCCCCAATGAAAAATGTTTAAAATAAGTCATATGACTAATAATGAAACTAGCTATGTAGTAATTTAGCTATGTTTGTTAAATGTTTTTTGAAAATTAGAGATATATAATACTATGCTAAATTTTTGTATATTTTGGAAATATTTAGTAAAAAAAATTGTATTTTTTTGTTAATTTTTGAAAATGATCATACCCATAGTAACAAATTTAGGTACATCTGACAATTTTTTTTATCTAAAAATTAATTATTAATTTAGTTACTGTTTTATAGTGCATATAATTCTCTAAATTGTAGTATAATTTGGAAACATTTAGTACAAGAATTACATTTTCTTGTAAATTTTTGAAAATAATTGTACCCATAGTAACAAATTTAGCCTTTCATGTACTATTTGTAGATTTTACAATATATACAGAGTGTAACTGAAATACACAGACAAATTTCAGGAGGTTGTTCTGGGGTCAAAACAAACCAAAATGTTCCTTTAAATATATGTCCTAAAATGTATCGTTTTTCGTCTGTCCATCTGTTTGTGTTTTTTTACATTAAAATTTTTTTCTAATCGACCATTGAAGGTAGAAAGTTCAAACTTTTAACATATACTAATCTAGTAAAGATCCTCAATTAAAAAAAAAATTGAAAATGTTTAGTCAACAAAATTCTAACGGTGGCTTGTTAAAGTTGATTTTGATGAAAAATTTCTAAAATACTACTTCCTGTATAAAACATGTGCGAGAATTAAAAAAACATTATAAATTTTATTCTAAAACAAATGGTACCTCATTTATTGAAATCGCTCAAGAGATAAAAACTTGTGTCATTTTTCTTAAACTAGTAAAATATCATATTTGCAAGTTTTTCCAAAAAAAGTTCCAGAAAATTAAAATATCATACAAGTGTTAAGAAAATATCTCATTTGTCATTACTAAGAAATACAGGACAACTTAAAAATTTGAGACAACAGCATGTGTGAAATCTGCCTTTCTTCCAACTAAGGCAGAAGATAAATTTATCCCCTTGATGTAGTTTAAAAACTGTAGTATGGCTGTTGTGATAACAATTTTATATACGAATGGGATTAAACTGGTAAAATAATTTATTGCTGTTTCTTAATCATCTTTAAACATACAAGATTATAAGCATATAAATTGTTTGTATCAAATTGATTATTGACTATGGTTGATGAAAGATTTGAAAGGATAACAGGATTTCAATGTTTTAACTAGTTATTTGTCTAGATACTAATTTAAACTTTATATTTTATAGAATGCAAGTTCATAAAATTGCATTATGTTGTGGTTTTGCACAAATGTGGATCTTGAAACTTTTTATTGCTTGAGAGACTAGATTTTTATTGGTGGAGAACTAAGTAGTGTGTAAGTATTGTTTTAATACCAATTTTAGTTAGAATTGGTTAGAAATTATAACATTTCACCACAAGTTACTGTATTTTATTCATCACTATAACGTTTTATTTTATCTATTTTCTAATACAGACACAATATTACAATTTTTTATATTATATATAATAATTGACAAGTTTTATTACGCTTACACTTTTTTGATATCTCTTTGCCAAACTTGGGGTTTTTTGATTACAAATGTTACAGCTGTACATTCAACCTCATAAAATTATATTATATAATAAGACATGTGTATATTCATTGGTATATAAATACGAGTAAACTACAGGAAATGTAAAGGATTTATTTGTTGTTTTTTTATATTATTACTTGTAATTTTTTAATTTAAACTACTTTGTTATCTTCAATGTTAAAACTTGTGAAAAACAGCATTTTACTTACAATACATAAAACATAACAATACATGAAGAAAAGGAGACTCACATATGCCATTATGAAGAAGTGGAGCAATTACATCTATCCAATTGCCAAAAAGGGTGCCACTATCGGTTTGACAAACCCTAAGATACTGTACAAAACACACAGGGGAAAGCGGATGTGTTTGCGGAATATTGCTGCATTAATTGTTTAGATATTGTAACATTGTTTTTCTATGCCCGGATAACTGGACGCATATTAACCATCCAGTGAAATGACAAAATTTTTATTAGAGAATATGGAGTATTAAAGTGTCCATAGTCAAAACTATGATGTTTTACCACTCAATCGAACCAAATTACAGTTAGGAGAGACACAGTTGATGCTGGAATATTGATGCCAAAGATATACCCTAGCCACAAATCGGTCCCAAAATCCGATCTCCAATTAACTGGATCACAAAAAGATCATTTTTAGAATGAAAGCAATGCACTGGATTACTAATTTAACTATTATGAAATGTCAAGACACTGGTATTTAAAAATAAATTATCTAAAAAGAAATTCCAAAATAAGCAAATGAATTTTTTCATAGTTTTCATCCTCCCAATTTTGTAAATTTTAAAATGAGTTGAATCAAAGGTTAACATGAAATAAATAAATGCCAAATAAAACTTTTGCTAAAAATTTAGCAGTTTTGAAACATTTTTGTTCAATTTGATAATAGGCTGTTTTACAAGACGCGAGAATTGACCAACTTGGGAACTATTATTAGTAATTGATAAAGCAGCCCAGGGCCAGTAGAAGGGGCAATGTGCCAGGATGTTCTATTCTTCTCATTGTGTAAATCGTAGGTCAGGTATGGCAAGTATCCGCCAAGTCATCAACGACCTACACTCTAAAGGTATTGTAAAGTTGGTTACATGACTTTATAATTATGTATAGATAAATAACATTAATGATCCATTTTAGTGAGGTCAGTCAACCAGTTTTAAACAATAGGACATTAGTGTTTATTATCCCATTATAAACATTGGAACAGTTTTATTTTTAGGTGATGTTATATAACTTTTCAATACTATCTTTAGACCACAGACTGTTAAGTAGTTTAAGTTTTAGTTCATTTAATCCTAGTTTAATAAATAAATTGTAACAATTTTGACTCATGCTTAGTAAATGTCTAATAAAGAGCTTGTAAGGTATATATGCTAGAACTATCAAATATATGAATAATTCCATAAAGATAAATATTTTCATGAGAACTCAACGTTCATTTCAAAATACGTTTACAAAGATCAAAGACAATTAGTCTTTATAACTTTCTAGGTCAAATTAAAAATAAAACAAAATTGTATAGATGCAAAATTTCTAAGACCTAACAATTATCTGTAGGAAACAAAACAGTTAAAAACACCAATTCAAACTTTAAATCTTCTTAAATTTTATAATATCAATTTTTTAATATATGACTTAAAAAGATAATATAAGAGTTGAGGGATGCCTTAACTGACTGAATGATTTATCAATGCCCAGCAAAATCTATGAAAGATAGAGACATGAAATTTGGTACATAGACTTATCTTCTGGCTGACCTAGAGACGCACTAAGAGAGGATTTTACACCCAACCTCAGGACTCCGCCCTACTGGCCTCGGAAGTTGTGAAAATTCCCATAAGAAATAAATTGCAGCAAACACATGCGATTATAAATGATTTTTTTAAATATGATCAGGTGTTCGATGTAAATTACATTTAATACTCAATAGTACATGAATATCTCAACATAAAGCCAACAGAAATGCTTAAGTATGTTTTGGAAGAGACAATATTTTATTTATACGCTTTCATGTATATTTAAATATAAAAGCTGGTCCTTAGAGGAGCACAGCAAGCATCTGATCATTGCACATGGAATCACAAAGCAACACACCGGGCACAAAGTGCCATATTTCGTGTATGAGGAATCATTGAGGGAGAAGTGAGTGTTTAGCATTGATGTGGGATATGATATTTATAAAATCATTCCTAGACTAAATAGGAAATCAGATAATATAGTGAACAGAGAACAAGGACTTGATCTGTACTGTATCATGTTTACATATATTTATACTTTCCATGAATAAAAATTAAGGATACCCTATGGGGTCTCTGTTATTCAAGAACAAGCAAGAAATTGCTTGTGAAGACATGAGTAACAGCTAGTATTATTAGTAAAAAAACATTAGCAGAGCAAGTACTTTTTGTGATTCAATGATTATTAAAAATTATATATATATATATATATATATATATATATATATATATATATATATATACATACACTCACACAAACGAGGTGTGGTTACTTGAAATCAAAACTTTTTGTAAAAAGTGAAATTGATGAAGTTTTACATTACCTCCAATTTATACCTTTCAATGTCTTTCCTCCACTCTCAATACACCACTGCATTTGTATTTTCCACTTGTTGAAGCAGTACTGAAAGTCATCTTTTGAGAGTGCCTTCAAAACTTGTACTGCTTTCTGTTTCCCCTCTTCTACAGTTTCAAAATGAGTTCCCTTCAATTGAATTTTAATCTTGGGAACAGCCAAAAGTTACATGGTGATCAGGAGAATAGGCTGGATTTTGCAACACTAGTATTGTCAAAAAGTGGTTAAACAGTTTAATAAAATTGTCAAAGATATGTAACGTACACCTCCTAAATTACTAACTTTTAATATTATGAAATGGATTTCAAACATTGGTTTCTGCTCTAAAACCCTTGAGAATTTTTAGTTTGATTCTGTTCAACTGACACTAGTTCAATATTTTTATGGAGGGCTTTAATTTTGAATATGTGTGTTTTGGAACAAAAATACAATTCAAGATTATTGTAATGATTGGAACATGGGCAACATTACTTGCATATGTTATAGTATGTAACGAATATGACATCATTAAAAAAATCAAAATTCATGAGTAAAGAGAAAACTACCTTCCCACTGTAGGAAAAGAAGTATTGTAATACAAAGCATACCAACTGTCTGGTCACACGGTGGTATCCGATGAAAAGATACCGACTTCTGCTCCCATGCAGCTGCTATACAACAGGATGTGACCATCATTTTAATAGTTCATTAAACTCACCACCCTACAGACAAAGTAAAGCAGAAAGATAAAAATTAAATAAATTATTAGATGAATTAGTTAGTACAAGCCAAAATATTAAATCAAAGATGGAAGTGACAGAATGGTAGCGGATCTAAGGAAGGTTAACGCACAGTTGAAAACAGATGCGTACTCCATTCCATCACTAAATCTGGTTTTAAACTCTCTGAACAAAGTTCACACATTTACAAAACTAGACCTCAAAAATGCATTTTATTCGATGCAGGTTAGGAAAGAAGATAGCCGCAAAAACACCTGATAGACTTCTACAGCTCTGCAGACTGCCGATGGGACTCTACTTCAACCACTTTATTTAGTAAAGCTTTGAACGCAATATTAAACCATTACATTAATTTATAATAAAGTGATATATTTTGTGGATGACCCAATTTGTTGGTGATTTACTAGAAAGTGACTTACAAAATTTAGATACTAAATTAGAGGAACTAGAAAAAGCTAATTTGAAACTAAATACGAAAAAGTGCAAATTTCTCTACAAAACCATTAATATTCTAGGACATGAAGAATCTGAAGAAGGCATTTTACCCAAAAAACAATCAGTAGAAGCCATCACCGAATGTAAAAGACCAACTTGTGTTAAGCAAGTGAGACAATTTTTAGGATGTTCAGGATTCTTCCTTAGATTTATCCTAAAATATGCTAAGATAGCACTACCCCTTACTGACATAACAAAAGATTCCAACAAAAACATAGCATTTGACAGATCAATGTGAACAGACCTTTATAAAAATAACACAAATTTGATAAACCCACCATTACTTTCACACTGGAAGGATAACAGAGAAGCAGAAATTTATGTTGATAGCAGTTTGATTGGATACGGAGCAGCTTTAGTTCAATTAAGTGAAGAAAACAATAAAATTTACCCAATTTACTACATGTCAAAAAATTACTCAAATACCCATATGCATTACAGCAATGCTGAACATGAAATGCTAGCATTAACCTATTCTGTAAACCACTTCAGAGAATTCATGCGCAGTAGACAAACTACAGTCTATACGGACTGTGCTGCATTACAATTTTATAAAAATTTTAAACACACTTCTACTAGACTAAACAGATTGGCACTATCATTAACAGACTACAACATTGTAGTTAAACATAAATGCGGCACGACAAATGTGTTAGCTCACGCTTTAAGCAGAACAAACCTTAGATGAAGAATTTACGGATGTTGTTTAACTATCAATACTTTAATACAAACAGATCTACCCCTACTACAAGCTCAGGACAGTTATTTGAAACAAATACGCCTTGCAATGATTTCACCTGATGCAGTAAATAAAAATATCAGACAAGCTTCATGACATTATGACGAAATAGACAGACTATTATATTTCAAAACTTTCAACGGGCAAGGAACTTGAAACTTATTGGCTACACCTCAAACAAAAATGTAAGAAATTTTGAAAATGTTCCACCACAACCCATACATGGGAGGACTCTTATCTCAATACAAAACAGCTTCAAAAATAAAATTATGATATCACTGGCTGAATGTGTAACATAATATCCTCCAATATACAAAAACTTATGAAGAATGTCAACTACGTAGGTCCAAAACGAGTAAAAATTACGGCTTACTACAATCCATTTTACCCTCCATAAAGTCATTTGACAGAATTACCGTAGACTTTTTAGGTAATATTACACAAAGTAATGGTTACAAATATATACTAGTTGCAACCAATGCCTGCACTAGAATGGCATATGCAACCCCTTGCAGGAGTGCAAATGCGAATACTCTAGCACAAAAATTAATAATTCTATTCTGAACATTTGGATTTCCCAGAATAATAAACCACGATAGAGAAATATATTTTATGAATTCTATAATTACACAATTACTAAAGGCACTTGGTATTGATCAAATACCAGGGGCTGCATTTTTGTCCTAAGTACAAGGAGCGGTGGAAAAATATAACCACACAGATCAATGCAATATCTCATTACGTTGCTGAAAAACCCCAAAGTTGGTCAAAATATCTACAAATTGTAAAGTTTGCATACAACACATCAGTTAACATTTGAACAGGCTACACATCGCATTATCTCATGTTTGAATACAAAGCTAATTTACCAACTGACTGTATATATTTACCAAGTTCATCTGGAAAAAATGGTGTTAGACAATATAGAAATTTTGGAACAAATACGAAAAGATATGCCAAATATCATGAAAAAGCATAGGAGCCACAACAGAAAAATTTTTACCGTAACGAAACTCATTTGAATTTAAACCCCAGAAATGAAGTTTTGGTTTATTTTTCGAAAGACCACACAAAAAATTATAGCAAATTCCAAACACCATTTACAAGACTTTTCGTGGTCAAGAAAAAATTAAATGAAGTGACTTATGCAGTAGAAATTTACCACAGGGGAAAAGTAACAGAACAACCAATACATGTTGCTAAACGAAATTATTTTACAAGAGAATTTAAATAAAATAAAAGGGGACTTATGTATTTATAAAAACATTCTAAAACAAACTATTTTTATTCATGAACATCACTTTGCGCAAATGCCTTGTATTGAAATCTGAGAAAATGAAAGGGCAAACTGAGAATCAGAATCTCTTTATTTCATAAACATCAAGTTTAGAAATTGTGTCCTATTAACTTAAAACAATACAATGTTAAATATTTACAGAGTTTCATAATTTCTGTACAAAAATTCATCAATGGAGTAAAAAGATTTGTCAATGAACCAGTCTTTCTGTTTCTTCTTCAGGGTTGTGAGTAGACTTGTTGGTAGGGCATTGAAGAACTTTACTCCAGCATAGGACGGCTTTCTCTGGAAGAGTTCTAGGCAATGTGCAGGTAGAGTAAACTATTGAGAACGTCTTGTATTATGTTGATGGATGTGGTTAAATCTCTGTAGATTCTCTTGTACAGCATACATAATTACTTCAATTATATAGGTGGAAGGTACTGTGAGTATTCCCCATTCCCTGAATGCTTCCTTGCATGACTCTCTTGGCTTCAGCCCAGCGAGTATCCTTACACCACACTTTTGTAGGACTAAAACTCTCTGGAGATTTCCTCCTGTTGTCCCTCCCCAAACCAAAATTCCATATCTTACATGACTTTCAAAAAGTGCATAGTATGCAACTTTAACTGTTTCTACAGTGGAAATTGTTCTAGTTCTTCGAATTGCATACAAAGCTGATCCCAGTTTGCTACATAAAAACTCCATGTGGGTAGTCCACGACAAGCATTCATCTATAATTACACCCAGATGTTTTGTTGTATAGACTTGCTGTAAGTTTGGCAGTGGTGATAGCTCGTCTTTCTTTCTTCCCAGTATAAGTTGTTTGGTCTTGGTTTCGTTGAAAACTCAAATAGCATGTGTTTCAGATAGAGTCATGAGGCCTCTGATGTGTGTGTGCGGAGTTCTGCGAATCCAGGACCTGAGATTCCCAGGGCTGTAGCCACTTGTCAGACACCCCCGTACTTGTTTATGACAACAAACAAAACATACTCCAACATAGCATATACAGATATGTTTATTTTATATATATATATATATATATATATATATATATATACACATATTTACCTGAGATATATTATACATATATCACATAGTCATAAGAAAACATACAACATGATACATTGTACTACATGTATAGGATAGTATGTAACAATGGTTGCCTAATATATTCTACAAGGACTTAATATTCATGAGATGCATCTCAAAGAAAGACACACCTCTATATTACATAAGCCTAAACAAATAAAATGCTTCATTATATTACATATAAATGACATTTATAACGTGCTCAATTATTACAGAGCTATGAAAATAAACATAGCATATCGCTTACGACAACATTGCTCATAAACAAACTATATAGATTGGAAACAAAGAAGGAATATTACGTATTCCTCAGAAACATGGCGCCTCCTCACAGTAGGAAAGGAAGTATTGTAATACAAACCACACTATGAATCATACCGACTGACTGGTCACACGGTGGTATCCGGTTAGAGGATACCGACTTCCGCTCTCATGCAGCTGCTAGACAACAGGATGTGATAATCATTTTAACAGTTCCCACCAAACATGCTGATACCAAAATATTGGTACACACCAATCACCAGCGGAGATTCAGAATAGGTGTGGTCCAGGAGACGGAGGGGGATGCACAAAACACAAACCCTGGAGCGGAGATAGGAAGCAGTCAAGCAGAGTCGTAGATACTTCGCGGAAGATGTGGGAGTAACGATCAGAAGGGTGTGTGCGCGGGAAAAATACTTTAGGCATAAAGTGTCTTGTGTCAGTGCCCAATAATGATTTAAGTTAAGAATTTTGTACCTAAATATTAAAATTATAACATTAGTTAGTATCAGACTTTAATAAATTAATATTAAAATTTTTTATTTCAAATTTCAAAGTACTTATACTTAATAGCAATGAATTTAAAGATTATTTACATAGATCAAATCAATAGAACTGAAATGTTTAAAATTTCCACATAAGATATATAAACTATTCTTAATTTGCACAAGAAATTTATACAGTTAATTTCGTAAAGATAAAGTGTAACGGTTTAAATATTTAAATATTCTTTCCTTGCATAGTTTGATCATTGTAACTGTTTAGATAATTGAATAAAAAAATATCTCCTCAAGTAGTTTGTAAAATATACTTGTTTGAAATATTAAAAGAGAGACATTTCTTTTTGATTAGTACATTTATGGAATTTATCTGAAAATTAACGATTTTAAGCATAATATTTAAGTACAAATTTTATCATTAGAATCATTGGAATGTAACCTGTTATTAGAAACTAGTTATATATTATAACATAACCTGTTCAAGATCAATAATAAATTGTTATGTAAATGAAATACTTTTGATTTTCAATTATGTTAGAACTATTGCAAAGAAATTGGATTTTGAAATTAAATAATAAATATGTGTCACTTGTGACTTTCTTTAATTACCGGATCGAACCTACTAATAAATCCTCACACTATAGCCAAGCAGATATATATCCAACTTTACATTGTGGATGCAAACTCACAACAACCTTACAATTATTATTACAATTTGTATTATTATTTGGAAATTTGCCATTTTCTACACAACTTCAGATTTAAGAAATTTAAAGTATTGACAAGTAATATGCAATAATAACTATACATTAAAGATGAGGTTTAGTAGGAAGATTTAAAATTTCTCAGCATTGCTAGTTCTCATCCTGTTTCCATCTCAGTAATAGAATCGATAAACTATCATTTTAACATCCGGTTTGATGGATAAGCCATATGATGACACACATAATAAATAAGTGTGCCTTGTGATTTTATTCTAGAAAAAATTACAGCACTAAGATTAGTTTGGGAAGCTTTTATTGGCTTAATGCACTTCACTTGAAAGATCATTTGTTTTACTACATTCAATGAACATTTTTATTTCATGCTTATCCTATCTACGTAACATTACACAATACATAAAAATACAATTGACTGACCAAATAAAATTTACAAAAAAAATTGTTTTGAGGTACAGTATTTAGTATAAAACAGTATATTTAAATCATATGCCACAACATATTTATGGGTTAAAAGTTCTGTTAGTTCCAACCAAGACTTTGGCTAAAAGTTTAAAATATGTCAAAATAAAGTGTTAAATGTCACTTTGCATATCGTTTCCATGAAACTTACAATCACTTATTTACTTTCCTGCATAGAAATGAACAAAAGTATGTTCTGTGTTGAATACTGCTCTCCTTATAAAATTGTGTTTACTTCTCATAGAACTTGGTTTACTCCATAGATTGTATGCACTGCAGATGCTACTTACTGGAATCAACCACATCTTAAATATTAAGAACGCAATGAACAATTAAGGAATCTTATATTCTCCATGTCTTTTAAAAAGCATTTTCTCCTCCATGAAATTAGAGAATAATTATATAATATTAAGGTGATGAAATATTTCAGATTCTAAACGTAATAAGTGTTACAATATTTTGTGATTTAGGTGATTGGAAAACGGCTTTAGATATACAGAATAAATCTGAGGATGAATACAACACAGTATTGTGGATTCGACCAGCTATGGAAGATCTAATTTTTATCAACAAGGCTGTAACATCTCGTTCGCTTAATGTCTTGGTTAGCGTTGGTTGTGGAAGCGGCTTTCTGGAGTGGCTCATTCATTCTGCTACAGGTTTGTGGTTGGTTCATTGGGGAATAATTAAATATAGGTTTAATTTAGTATAGGGTGGAGCAGAGGAAAACGCATGGTTTTTTTAACTGTGGCGACAAGAGAGTGTATTGACCTTGAAAGAAAGTTGGCAGACTGCCCATACAGAGCATTGTGTGTCCGTTATTAAGTAGTACTTGACTTTGTCACATTTTTACACTCTAAATTTTAGAGTTGGACGTCGAGGTGTAGTGCCTGATCGAAATACTTTACTCCGATAGATACAACGTTAGAAGTATTGGATCTGAGATGAAAATGAAATCACCTGGTCTTCCCCGTTCAGTAGTGAGAACTGCAATTCTTGCTAGTCCGAAACGACAGGCTGTAGCGCTGGGTATGTCACATCGTTCGCTTCACCACATGTTACTTGATGATCTTAAGTTTCACCTGTACAAGATAATGATCGTCCAGCAGTGCAGAGGGTTTTGTCACGTAATGGATAAAACTATTAAGGAAGATGCAGATGTTAGTCTTCATGAGCGATGAAGTACATTTTCACCTAGACAGTTACGTCAATGTTCAAAATTGTCAATATTGGGTGCTAGAGAACCCACATGAATTACACAATAAAAGTAACAGTGTAGTGCTACATTTCAAAGATGGGGATTGTTGGACCCTATTTCTTTCAAGAGGAAGGAACTGCAGTTACTGTGACATCAGCACGCTACATTGAAATGTTAAAAAACTTTCTTCGTCCAACTGAACTTGAAAGAAATATAGTTTCAGCAGGATGGTGCCACAGCTCACACGTCAAGAGCATCCATGAAAGTGGTTCGAAAAATGTTCCCAGGACATCTTATTTCGAAATATAGCGATGTTTACTGCTTCCTTCACTCACCCGATTTGTGAATATGCAACTTCTTTTTGTGGGGATATTTAAAATCAAACAACAAACACAAACAACACATGAACAAACCTTGCATAATCGATGACCTGAAGAATTTCATTCATCAGGAAATTGAAGCCGTGCCAAATGAAATGTTGAAGAGAGCCATGCATAACTTTTAGGAGAGGATCCAAATTTTATCCAGCAAGAAAGACGTCATCTCCAAGACATTATTTTTTGAACCTAATTAAAGTATATATATTTAAAAGCTACATTAAAAAATCCATCACTTAATAAATTCTTGTTTTTATTATTTTTATCAAACTGTATCCCAGCCATTCAATAGTGAAAAACATGCATTTCCTTTGCTCCACCCTGTATTTTTCTAAAATAATAAACTGATTTAGAGTCCTAAAGTGAGCTAGTCTAAACTATATTTGTAATGTTGTGTGAAGCAATCAGGAGGGTTTATTTTATATTATATTTCAAGATTAAGAATTCAATGGGAATACTTCCAATGAATTACTGGTTTATTGAGCCATCCCTAGAAATAGAAAAGCTGAAAGTAAGAAAGGGAACAACTGATTGTGCATAGAATGGGCCCATTGTTGTAAGCTAATTTATAATTTTTATGTTTTCTGAAACCCCTTGCTACTTGATTAGTAGTGTTTAATTCTTCTGCAAGGTCTCTTATCAATTTGACTCTCCCTTTGAGTCAAGTTTTGTACTCACTCTGAGTACTAGACACTGACATATTTTCAAAGCAGAAAGGCCACGATACTTGAGGTGCCAATCCATTTAACTTCCCCTCCTTCTTAGACTGTCGACTAGTCAACATTTATAGAATAAAAATATATTTTTAATGAAAATTGAAGAGAAGCCCATTTGTCCATAATTTGACTAAAGAAAGGCATGAAACAGCATTCACCGTAGATAAGGGTTCTTTCTTCTAACAGTAGATTCTCTATCATCAGCGCATCTGATTCAGTGTTATTATCAACTTCTCACACCCATTCTGAATCTGTGACTCAATGAAATGAATATTGTGTTACATTACAACAGAAGTATTAGCGAAAACCACTCCATGGCTGTTGTGAAATTGTTGCAACGGTTCAGAATCTGAAACGACCTAGCACACCTCTAATTCTTCCACCAGAGCAGATATTGCAAGACAGTTGCTGAATCAATATGTCAGATTATACAAGCAAATCATATTCAATTTTTAGTTCAATTATATTATTTGTTTTCTTTTACAAATTACCTATTTTGTGTGTATTTATTTGGGGTTCCAGGTCTAAAAGTAGTAGGAGTAGAAGTAGACCGTAACTGGTGGACATCATCTTACATCAAAGTCTACATACCTCTCATTTACCAGGAAGATAAACAGTGTGTGGATATTCTCCAAGACAGTGATACTGCAGTTATGTTTTGCTACTTTAATAATGGTCATGCTTTCAACGAGTATTTAAATAAATTTAAAGGTCCGTGTCTAATAATTGTAGGTCCAAAATGCAACAGACATACAAACCCACATCCATTCCATCCTGTGTTTGAACGAGATGAGTGGGCCCTCAGTGATTATAAGCAAATACAAGACACAAACGATTATATTGTGGTTTATGACAGGAAACTTGAGTCTGTTGGAAGTTCTCCTTATTAACATTGCATTGTTTTTAACCACTGCTAAGTTCCTAGCTAAAATAATTTAATTTAAATTTAACAAAGCCTCTTGTTTGTTTGGTCTAAAGATTTGAGGGCACCCTTGTTGCTCAAGCTCGAATCATAAGTACATGACGAATCATAAGTATCATGATATTAATTTATGACTGCAAAGTGTCTGTCAAGATAAAAAAAACATTGCAAATCCTTATAAATAGTGATGGATTGTAACAAACTCCATCTGGGACCACTAATATAATATTGTAAACTCTTATCAAAATTAATAAGAAGATAGATGTTTAATGTTTGTTAGAGCGTAATGAACGAATTTAGCATTTATTATGATAATTATTTAAAATTGATTGTTTTTAATTGGGCTTTTAGCAATTTTCATATACTGTGAATGTATTGTACATTGTTTAAAACCAATAAAAGATTTAAATCAAAATTATTACTGATTTTAATTCAATTATAAAATAATTTGTGTTGCATGAGGACTCAACATAGTTTAAGTGTAAATGACAAGATTAGGTTTACGAATTTTAAGTTGTACAAAAGGGCTATCTCTAAAGCAAAGAAATTTGCAACCGATTCACTCATCATAGACTCCCAAAATAAATGTAAAATGGCATGGCAGGTAATCAGAAAAGAAGCAGGGGATTGAATTTCTAAAAATAAAGACAGTATGATACCTATAACTCCTAATGTTTTGAACAATCATTTTGTAAATGTTTCTGTTATTTTGGCTTGAACTTTGATACCAATACTCAATCTTACCATAATTACAAGTAACTTTAGTTGGGAAGCTTTTAATACTAGTGAAGTAAGAGCAGCAGTAATTGACTGTGTGTATCGATAGTAAATCAAGGAGTGAAGATATTTATGGCCTTTCCAATTTTGTCTTTAAGAATATAGTTGATCCAATTTTATCACCCCTAACCTGCCTTATAAACCAAATCTTAACTGTAAGTGAATTCCCAAATTGTATAAAATATTGTAAAGTTACACCAATTTTCAAAAAAGGTCAAAGGGAAATGCCCGAAAACTATAGATTTATTACTATTGTACCAACCCTTAGTAAAATAATAGAAAACTGTATGTTTAAGCAATTATATAAGTATTTTATGGAGAAAAAATTTACTGTACAAAAACCAATTGGATTTAGGTCAAATCACTGTAGAGTGCTAACGCTATAGAATGTCTAGTAAATTCAATTCTAACGGGTCTAGAAGACAAACAGGTAATTAGTTCTACCCTTATAGACTTAACAAATGCTTTTGATGTTGTTACCGTATTATTTTTGAAAGTCTTAATTTCTACGGTGTAAGAAACAAAGTATTAAAGATGATTCAAAGTTAACTAACAAATAGAATCAAAATGGTTACTGTAAACAATGTTTTGCCATATCAGAAAATGGTAGCAGGTGTTTCCCAAGGTTCTGTACTTGGCCCTTTTTTGTTTTTAGTCTTTATTAATGATTTTCGTCTTAATGTTTCATCCATGTCTGTACTTTATGCAGCCGATACAACTCTTCTTCGTTCTATTGTGAATGTGTGGCAATTTAATGTACAATTAACTAACAAGCTAAAGATTGGTATTCAGCCAACAACCTTACTATAAATGAAATTAAGACTCAAAACATAATTTTTACATGCAATAATAATTTAGAATTAGACGATAACTACATTAAACCTGTTAAGCTCTTGGAGATTGTAGTTGACAGTAAACTTAGCTGATGGCCACATGTGGAAGGTGTCTGTAAAAAACTTTTAGAGTAATCTTTCTTGTACATTAACTAAAGTACCATATACGTTAAGTTAAGGTAATTTTGAAGTATTGTTAATGACATACTTTGGACTGTTCCATATACTGAACTATTATGGTATCAGTCTATAGGGCAAGTCTGTGTCCTCCAAAACGTTTTTGTATAGCAAAAAAAGGCAATCAGGTTAATGGCACATCTTTCAAATCAAGAGTCCTGCAGACAGTCTTTTTGTAATTTTTAATGACCCTTGCTAGTATTTACGTATATATGAATTTAGTGTATATTAGAGAAAATATCAACACCTTTATCTCTCATGAGTTAGTACATGATTACACTAGGTTTCTATAGAATCTTGTAAAGAAGACTAATTCGGATCTATAATAGTTACAATTCCCAACAAACTACCATTAGCTATAAGAGAATTACCAATTAATAAATTTAAACTAAGGATTTCAGCTTTGCTTAACCCTGCATTTTGCAGTAAAAATTCCTATAATGGCAAGCATTATTTTGCTAGTTGTGCTTACCTTTATTCAAACCTATGGAGAAAGTTTATTATTGAAATAAAATATAGACTATCATATATATTATTTTACAGTATAAAACCAGGAACATTGTTGTGCAGTTTGAATAATTTTTTTGCAAAAATTTAGTGATATTTGTTCTATTACAATTGAAAAAAATAAAAGTAAAAATAAAATATCGCTTTATAAAAATAAAAATAATTTTTTGATTACTTTTCAAAACATACAAAATGTCCCATGGAAGGTTTTTTTATAGAAAACATAAAAAAAATTCTAATTTTCTAAAACATTTTTGATTTTTTGGGATAAATATTGAAATATAGTCTTTTATAGTCTGATATCCGATATCATAGATTATGTCTTTTGGACAGTTTTTTAGTTCACAAAAGGCCTTCGAAATGCCCAGTGCACGCGCTCCGTACTTATCGCGGTTGCCAAGGAAGTATTTAATCATGATCTTCACTCTGCGGCAGGTGGAGGGGAGAGCCATTTGTCTAACTCCGACCACCTGCTCGTCAGTTCTGAGTCTCCTACAGAGCAATAACCAAACATACCTGTGGCGTGTATTCCTGCTTTTTCGGTTGTCATGAGCGTGCGCGTCTACTACATATCTCGTTATTATTCTTCAAGTGGTAGTGTTGTGATTAATTTGTTTTATAGTAAACTGTAGTTAAACTTTTCAGTTTAATTACATTTTACAATAAAATTAAAATTTATTTGAAACAAACTGTTTTCTAAATAGTTCTTTTTTATACTTATCAATAAATACGCTAATTTTAAGTTAAATGCTCTACTTTATACTTTTTTGGTTTTATCTTTTATAATTTAGTTATAATAAAAATTAGCTTTGAACCTAAAGAAACAACATTTTTTTACTTTTCTTAGCGTTTTAAGAAAAGTTAATGGATTTATTAGTGTCGTGCGAAGGCTTAAATCTAGTTAAGGCATAGTCAGCTGTATGTGACAAGGGCAGCTGTGAGTGAGTATAGGACAGAAGATGTGGTAAAGGAACAAACTCAGTTATGTCTCCTTTAACCCATTGCGGATCGTATTGTTTTGGCGCGCGGGCACCAGTGGGCACGAATTAATTTACGGCAGCGGCCGCACGAATAGCAATGGAGCGCCACATCGTATCGCTCGCTATTGTATACTAGAAAATTCAGCTGTGAAGGTATTCGTTCAGATGGAACATGGGCCTGCTGGGGTATCCATGATGTAGGAACGATAACATGCGAGCAAGGTTCCGGGGTGGCAGGGATGATGTCTGAAGCCATTGTCTAGACTAAACCCAACATGTACATCTGCATCGATTAGTTACGTAACTAACCTCAAAAGTATTATAATAACAACTGAGGAAAACACCCAATCAGAAGCGCTAAAAAGCAGAGAGTAAACTCATATGAATGATTTTTTTCAACTTCGACATACAACTGCGATCTGTAGGATATTTATAAAACGTTTAAAAACTCTAAACATAGACCGTTGTTAAACACTCTTAGTTGACAAGTGAAGACGATCGCACGATCTATCAGACACTAATAGAACTATTTGGAGGGAAACTTAAAAGCAGATCGCTGTTGCGACCTGAGCTCGTCATCGTGCCGTTAGGCCCGGCCGCTGCGTGACGAGCCCAGCTCGTCAGTGATCCGCTATGGGTTAACTGGTTTACTCCAAACGAATAGTCATGCCCACAAACGTGTCATTGAAAATTTTACTATAAGTTTTAAGTTTATTGAAGATAAACTATTTATTAAGTCATGTTCCTCAATATCAATTATGAAGTATGGGGCTGAGACTTTTAATTGTGAAAGACAAGAACAAAGTGCAAGCAACTAAAATGAAGCAAAGAAACAGATACAAAATTGTAAAATGAAGAGCTAGAATGGATGACAGTTTTCAGTTTTTACATTTTTCTGCTGTACTAATGATGTTGAACGATGTTTTTCTACAAGTAGTGTTCAAAAAGTATCCTCCAGTAGCTGAATTTATAAACAAATATATTACAACCAAATTATTATTCGTACAATGAATTAAAGTGAACAGTCAATATAAATTTAAGTTTGTTGGCTAAGTGCTAGCGAACATATTTACACTGATCCTATGGGTAACCACGATAAGAAAATTGTAGAATAAACAAATTTGTTACAAACTGAGTACAATCATGTGACATGGTAACACATCTAATGAGATCTTTTTGTTGAATTTGAATTGTTTGGTTTGACTATCCTTACGCTCTGACAACTTTTGATACTTTGTTGCATCAATTTATTTGTATTTATAAAAGATGAAGTTACATAATGGTGCAATAGACAGATAAAGTTTGATGAAGGTGCATGTCCCACTGTGCGATTGTGCTCAGCATTAGGAAAGCCTATAGCTAAGAGTGATGTCTCGAGAATGAATTGAGCTATAGACTTGAAATTTTGTATATTTTGCTATCACTAAGTGTTCTGGCAAAGTCTCTCTTATCTACCTAGGCTGTCTATCTACCTGTGTGTCTGTTATCCACTGGATATCTCAAAAATGAATTGTGCTATATATACTTGAAATTTTTGTTAGTTTCATTTCAACATGACGTCATGTTTGATAATGGACATGTTATACGAAATTTGGCTAAGCATTTGCATAGCCTAACGCCTAACTATCTGCAAGATATCTTGAGAAAGAGTTAATCTATAGATTTTAAATTTTGCACGAAACCTTGTTTCTAAATGGACAAGAATATATTCATCCATGGGATTTGGTTGAGGGCCTTTGAAGCCTTTCACTTTGCAGGGTGGCAAAATTCCTCTTCTGTCTGCCTGGGGCTATCTGTGCACAAGACATTTCAAGAATTAAATGTGCTACAGACTTGATATTTTGCATATAACTTCAATAAAGCCTTTTGGAAAACACATGTTCTATTACAGCATTTCAACACATGTTCTGTTTAATTAAGCAGGGTTGAACAATTAATAATAAACATGTTTGTGTTTAAAGATATTTTTAATACACAAGCTACTATTATACAGAATATTAATTTTTACAAAGTACGATCCTTACCATACTTTTACATTCACATCAATGTCTTTCATTTACAGCAACATCTCTATTAAGATTACTGTAGGATTCAATTACATTTTGTATAAAGTATTATTTTTTTTTCAAATAAACTAAATAAAAATGGACATTGATGCAACATAAAGACTATAAACTTATTTGTAACTTTATTTTCTAGATACAGCTCAACTTTCTAGTTACAGCTCAAAAGTTTGAGTTCATTCTATAATTTTATAAAACAATAATGATAACAATTCTGAAAAGAATTGATTATGTATAGTGTTCATCTCTGAAACCAATTTAAAATAGCTATTGTTACAATTTTACTGTTAATAAAAATTACCAAATGTTATTTGAATTATCTGGAAAATCTGAGGATTGAAAGCTGTTCTCCACGTATCTTCTTGAATGCAACTTGTTCTCCAACAAACCCTTTACCTTCCAAAATTTCTATTATTTCTTCAGGAATATTTTCTTTGATAACAACTAGATAGAACAAAGCCCTTGGTGAAAGTAACTTATCTACCTGGTCCAATAACCTGTAACAGAAAAACCCTCACAAATTATGATAAATAACTAATTATGGTAAATAAAATATAAAATTCATATCCAGAAACCTTATCATAGCTAAGGTCATACATAAAAACTGAACACCTTGTGAAGTGCCCATCTACTTATATAATGTCAAATAGGGGATTTTCCCAATAAAGACACTGGTTAGTATGTTCGGACAGCATAATTATCGGCAATGTATTGTTGGCTGGTCTCCAAGATGTAAATAAGATTTTGAAAATCAAATGTATTTTTAACTTTTTTAAAAACATAACCTTGCTGCATCCTAATGTAGGAATCCCTGCTATAGTATGTTAAGCTTTTATTTAAAGTACAGATAAAACTGATTTGTATTAGAACAGTTTTCCTGAGACACAATTCCATACAAGATAGCTGAATGGAAAAAGCTGAAATAGGCCAATATTATGTCTTGAAACTTAGGCTTCTTAAACAAATAGAATCTAGCTATTTTGAGGTATATCTCTGGTAACCTAATAAAAATACATACCATTTTGAAATCCTGTTTAAAATGTCTGAATGGAGAAGAAATTGTTCCAGACTTAGTCCCATTTGTCTCTAATTAATTTATTAACAGAAGTAAAACACTGCACACTGAATAAATGAAGAGTAATTTTAAATATGTACCTATCGATAACAACTCTTCCTCTAGTGCCACCTGCCCAGGCTCTCTGCAGGGTTCCAGAGATCTCATTGTCACAAGTTACCACGTATGGAGGGTTGAACACCAGTAAATCAACTGAGGTGGACCTCAGACACCTGGACAGGTCTCCTCGTATCACATCCACCTGCAAACCGAATTATTAACTGATTGAGTATAAAAAGTTATTTAATCAACTAAGATTTGATAATTTTACAAAATTCTAAGCTTATTCTCTAACCAAACTATTGTTCTACTGTGTAATACAGCATGACAATTTGATTAAATCATTTTATCATCTTTATTCGTACTAGTCACACGTAGCAAGAATGGAGTAAAAAAGCTAATAAAAAAAATGTATGTCATAGAATCTCTAAGACATACCTAAAGAAATATTTTAATATAATAAGCGATGAAGATGTTTATAATTCACTGAAAATAGCTTTTTATACTTTAAATGTTTTAGTTTGGTGTAAAATGGCTTCTTTAACCAGATCATTGTGCTACAATTTATTGCTTGTAAGCAAATTGTTATAATTTTTTTTTAACTTTATGGAAAAGTAAAAGCTTTTCATCACATTTTTCATTCAGCTTCTCAGTTGATGTTCTAGCCTATGCCATTACTGCTATCATATAATATGAGTCACCTAATGTAATTACGGACTTCTATGTTTGTTGTTTATTTAATATTTCTTTACATAATATTCATGTTCTATCTTAATTCTCTTATTCATTTTTGACATTTATTATATCATTTCTGATATAATAAATATCTTGTTTACTTTTACAACAGAAGATTATGTTTTAGATTTTACTTGTAAACATGTTTTCACCCATAAAATGTTTAATAAACCCCAAATGTTTTCTACAATGTTCAACAATGGGGAAAAGCAAAAAATGTAATGTGTATGTGGTTTTTCACAATGACAACAATTTCAAACTAACACTGTGTTGTTTTATTAAAAGGTTTAAAACCAAGGGACTTGGCAATAACTGATTTTTTTTCAATACCAATTACTTGGTATCACCAACAGCTCAAAATTTCAAATTTTTGTACACTTCAATTCAACACTTTATCGACTTGAACATTATAATTAGATGTTATCAATTTCTCTCAATATTGACTGTAGATTACTAAGAAGCTGGGTCCTTTATTCTAATCTTACAAAATTCAACCAATTTTGTGATGTATTCATCAATCCTTCTCTCTACACTAGGCAAGTTCCAGGAATATATTCCAGACCAGTGTGAAGTATCATCAGTTTCGTTAAGTCAATCAATACTTATTAAAGTCATCCAGTTCTATTATTTTACACTGTATTTATAATTTTTTGGGATCAATCTGATGTAAATGATTCATATAATTTTCTTTTCTGTGCATTATATTTGAGTGAGTGACTCTAAAATATTCATATACAGCAATTCAAGTATTTTATTTTATTTTCCTTTAATAGAAACACTGTTACAGCTAGATACATAGTTTGGTTTCTTTATGACTTGTCCACTGCTGTAACAAAACTCACAAAAGACATTTTGTAGTCAAACAGTATGACTGTAGTATTGAATAAGACATTTCATAAATCGTAATAGTTGAATAACTCTTTTGTTTAATATTGATTTATACCAATAACATAATTTTGAAAAAAAAAAAAATTATTTCTTATAATGTATTTCGGGTAACCCGAAATTTTGTTTTTAAGTAATGATGCTGCTGCAGTTAAAATCAACAAATAAGTCTACACATGACCTTACAAAAAATACTAAGAAACAGGATATATAAGATACAACAACAAGATATACGGTTTCGAGGGGTGCTTAGGGGCCATCTGTTTTGTGGCCTCGTAAAGCTTGACGATATCGTGGCATAGGGTATGGGACGATGGCTTTGTATGAATGGTGATGGGTGAATGTCTGTTAATTTCCTTGTAAGTTTTATTCTATTTATTTATTTTTAGTTTCATAGAGAACCTTAATTTCATTTTATTACTGTATACAAATAGAGATTATAATATTTTAATGTAAAATAGTAATGTAAACTGTATTGTGGCTCTTGTTTTACAGTAATAGTATAGTTTAAAAATTTATGGTTAGGTGTAAGAGAGGACTTAATAGTCCTAACCTCGCCAATTGAATATGTTTTACGTTGTATTCAATAAAGACATTTTTCATTTCATTTAATTTTTTCATATATACGGTACCAGTAAGGTGAGTAACAGCTTTTTAAAGCCTGCCAAGAAGTGTTTTTGGTTATTTTTTTTAATGATTATATATGTCTGTGGAGGATGACAATATTCTTGAATTCTTAAAAACAAGTAAAGAGTGTTACTGTGAAAAGTTGCGGGCACGATATGGTAATTACAATTAATTTAAGATTGGAGTTCCAACCATGAATCCATAACTAGGTCTACCGCAATGAAAATATTTTACCTAAACCTGAGAAACTCAAGGCAAACTAAACTTTGCATTTTCTGTTTGAACATTCAATCGTTGTGAAGCAAATTTCATGAAATAGAAGTAGTTTTGGAGTATAACCCAACTGATATTCTGTGTTTCAATGAATTTTGGTTGACTGAAGATAAGGTACCTATGTATGTACCTAAGGACTTTGCCGTTGGATCCAGCTACTGCAGAAAATCACTGAAGACACACGGAGGCTCATCAATTCTTGTAAGGGATGGCATCCAATATAAAACTTTTGACGTAAGTCATTTTTGTGTAGGCTTTTCATGTGAAGCCTTATTTACTTTAATGGCCAAGCCTCAGATATTTTACACTAGTAGGGTATCTCAATGTACATATTTTGGAGTTACATAAGATCAATGTAAACAACTTTTTAAATGTACTTAAATCTGTAAAAGTGTATTGCACTAATGACAAACCAAATAGGGATATGGATTGGCTGAACAACATTTATTGCAATCTTGATAAAATGTCTTTTAGAAGTACAATGTTAAAGCAAAATATAATTTCTGATCATGCTGGTGTGTGGGTTAGTTTTTTAGTAACACAAAAAGATACCAGTTAGGTAAATGTAGTATGCCTACATGAAGTACGTCAGAAGCAGAATCTTAATTGAAGTAACCTTATGGAACTATAAAATTGCCTTAGTCATGTTGACTGGTTTAATTTATATCAATGTAATAATGTAGGTATTATGTTGTTTTCATTGTTTTTTGATGTTTTAAATTATTATTTTAATATTTATTTGTTGTCCTTTTATTACTGTACCTGTAAAATCTAAATGTAAACTTAAAACTTGGTATACTTCTCAATATAAGGACACGAGAACTTATCTTGAAGTATTATATGACAGATGGAAACTAAGCTTATATGTTAGGGACAAAACAATACAATCAAGAAATTAATAAGCCAAGAAGATTGCTAATGACACTATAAATATAAATGCAAAGAATAAATGTAAAGAATGGATGCGTACTGCCAAAAGAGTTGTACATACTTTACAATTTTATCAAACAAATTTTTTGTTGTGTAAATAGGCGTATAGTTATAATATTTCTGTTCACTACGAAACTGTGTATCTTTTGTATATTTACAGTATCTTACTATCTCAAGTCATGTGAAAGTTACATGGAATAAAACTTAGAAAACAAAAATCTTATAATACACGTTTCATGTATAAATAAAAAAAAAAAATACTCTAGTAAGTGCATATTTGTATTATTTTACATTTTTCTCTGGTTTCTAACGAATAAATAGATATATAACACTAATTACTTAGCATTTAGCACGTATTTTAAAAAAATATCTGAAAATTTTCTGCACAAAGACAAAACCAGTGTATCATTCTGGGAGTTTCTTATTATCAGTCGAAGGGTTAATGATGATGCCAGCAACATATCATATTTTGATCTCTTAGAGAACTATCCTCATCCTGTTAATGTTATTGAACATGATTTCAAGCGGAATGTAATTCAAATAATGAAGACATATGAAATGTCCAACTTTGTTTGAAAACATATTATTGATGTAATAATTCTACCTCTTACATAAATAATTAATTGTATATTAGTTAAAGGTTAGTTTCCTAGCTGTTTAAAATAATAGACTCCTGTTCAATAAGGCAACTTTTTTCAATATTTTACATGCAACAATTTAATCTATCCTTATCAATTTGGCTTTAGACCAAATCACTTCACCGTAATGAGTGTTGAAGCAATTATTGAGGATGTCTTAAATTGTTTTTAAAATAAGCTGGTGGGGGGAAGTACACTGATAAATTTGAGCAACGCTTTTGACACTGTAACTCACTGTATTTTATGTAAAAAACTTGAATGTTATGAAATACGAAATTTAGAATTACAATTAATTGAAAATCACCTGAAAGACAGAGAACAAGGTTTGTGTTAATAACTCTTCCTCAGAATTCTGAAGTGTAGTTGCAGGAATACCCCAAAGCTCTGTTTTAGAGCCCTTTTAATTTTTAGTATTTATTAATGATTTAAGTGTAAATTTAGGCCTACCGTTTTTTGCAGATGACACAACCTTGCTATGTTACAATACTAATACTGTTAGTGTCAAAACCTAGCTTACAGATTCTTTAGAACAACCCAAGGTTTGGTTCTCTATAAATAACATAATAAGGATTAATGAGAGTAAGACTAAACATATACTTTTCTCACTAAAACATAATATAAATATTTTGTATGATCCTTATTATCCTGTCAAGCTGTTGGGTATTTATCTTGACACTAAACTGAGATGGGATGCACATATCAACAATCTTTACAAAAAACTGTCTAAAGTAACTTGCCTCTAAGAAAATTAAGATCATGTGTGAGCTTTGAAATTTTGTTTATGGTCTACTTAGGTCTGTTCCACTTGCAACCCAACTATAGTGCAAGATTTTGGGGCAACAAAAGTGTAGTCACTTGATTTTGACAATAAAAGATAATAAGAGCTATCACTGGTTTGTTAGCTTCCGACTCTTGTAGAACAACCTTTCCTGACCTCAAAATCACGACATTTCATCAGTTGTATATATATATATATATATGCACACTCATCTGGCAAGTGAGAGATCCGGATTCGAGCCCAGGCGGAGCAAGTACTTTTTGTGATTCAATGTTTATTGAAATCTTTTAAATATACATACATACATATACATACATACATATATATATATGTGTGTGTGTATGTATATATATATATATATAAAAGATTTCAACACACACACACACACACACACACACACACACACACACACAGTCATTTGCTACATGTTAAAGAACATTTTAGTATATTTAATAACCACTGTATTTATCATAGTTATGAGTTAGTTAGAGACCAGACAGTGCCTTAATTTAATGACCCCAAATGTTAGGTTGGACAAAACTCATAAAAATTTAAATTTTAACAATACAAACTTTTTAACAAGTTACCATTAGCAAGCAGTAAGGCAATTACCTTATAATAGGTACAAAAGTGTCATATGTAGTTGTTAATGAAGAAAAAGTTATAATGAAGAATATTTTAACAATCTAAGAATTTGAATGTTGTTGTAATTTTAATTTAGAATTTATTGTTATAATATTATTGTTAACATATTATTGTTATAACTTAGCTGGATTAACTTAACAAAGCTTATTGTAATTTGTTTTATTTGTAAGTAGTAGAGAAAAAGTAAAGCCCTGAAACTTTACTTGAGGCCGAGAGCTTTGAAAAATAAAAAGAATATGACAACTGAGAGTTAAAAAACTAGTGTTACTTTTTATATAATTAAAAAAATAAGATATTATAAACTATCATGTTAAGTTAAGTATTTTATCTTTAAAGGGAGAGAATGATTCTTGAAATACCTACATTTTGTCCTAGTCATTATTGCCCAGATGAAACTGTCCAAGAGAACAAAGTAAAGCTAGAAAGAAGGTGCTTCTTTGTAGTACCTGAGTACAGTTTATTGCAGCAGTTTCCTGAGTCACTTTGCAAGCACTTTCACTGATGTCAATAGCAATGCAGTAAGCATTGTTATCAAGAGCTTTAGCGACTGCTGATATGATAACTCCTGAACCACTTCCAATCTCCAACACAACAGCCGGTTTCCTGTTTTTTATATACTGAAGATCACTCTCTAGAGCGTCCAATAATAGAAAACTGTCTTCAGCCGGTTCGTATACGTGCACTGTGCTTTCAAAATTCCATTTGGGTGTTTCCATGATTGCTAAAACATAATGATTGGGGTCATAATGACTTGATTTGGGTGTTCATATTTTTTATAAAAAGAACATTAATTGTCTGAAAATTGTGTGTAATATTACTCTAGACAATCCTTTTAATGATTGTCAAATAGTTTATCAGATGAATAGAGTCCTGAACTTGTCAATGGCAATAATCACACTAATATCAACTACATCTAAAAAATATTGAAAAAGTAAAAGTCACATTCTTTAAATGAAGTACTGTAGACAATGAATAATTTGAAGAGTTTGCATGATAGCTATGGACATCTGCCACCCATAATACAAACAAATTAATGATAAGGTTTTGATATCCGTACTCTCGTTCAGATGAAAGACCCTAAAACATTATGTTAAACATGAATAAAACATAATAAAGTTAGAAACAACCATCCGGTCTTCATAAAGAAATTACTACAAACCATCACCTGAAACCACCCACTACATTTAGATAAGGCACAGATAACGGAGCCACTACTCAGCATAGCATTTTGACTTTGTTAGAAGGGAATAAGCAACTGATACTCATTGCTTGTTAGTGCATGCCAGGCTGTTCACTGTGGTTGACACATGAATAAAGAGCTTGGTTGTTTTCAATAACAT
Organism: Homalodisca vitripennis; assembly: GCF_021130785.1. Lineage (NCBI taxonomy): Eukaryota > Metazoa > Arthropoda > Insecta > Hemiptera > Cicadellidae > Homalodisca > Homalodisca vitripennis. Next base: position 47,411,690 of record NC_060207.1, on the reverse strand, counting down.
GATGTGCCCTAGTTACAAGCTTATACTGAGCTTCTTATGGGAACAACTATACTGTATATAAATTTTAAACAACTAGTATTATTAACAGATAATCATATTTTTTAATTTCAGCATTGAGACACTAAACTCTAAGTTTCTGAAGTACAACTTTTGAGACAAGTTTCTATTTACAACAAACTTAAACCTTATGTTAAAAGTGGACCCTTAGTTGCATGGCCAGCAGCTAACAAGTGTTCTCTCTTAAATGCACAATTTCAGACAACCTGAACATAGTCATAGTTAATTAAAAAAAATGTAACACAATTTATTTCCATGCAATGTAATTGGGAAATTTTTCAGTAGATAATGTATTCAAATTTGTTTTGTTACATTTTGAAAAATCTTGGATAGCAGAACTTAGAACATGAAAATACAAAGAAACAGGTCTCATATGGTCTGTTTAACCATTAGATTTTCTGTTTAAACGCTATCACTATACAGAACTTGCAGAAATACGAAGCAATCATAGTACAAAGAGCTAATAGAGCACAAGGTCAAATCTCCTTATGCACATCTACACAACCAGTTCTGTAAATGTTCAAACCACTTATGAAATGAATTTCTTCTGCTATTTGAATGCTACATCTGTCTAACACTGGTCTCTAATACAGACAATGAAGGCAAACTCAATTAGTGGCTTAAAATCAAGATTCAGAACAATTTCAGGCAAGAATTTTATTGTTATTGTTGTTTAAAATTGTTATTTTATTGTTGTTGAAAAATTGATTAATTAATATAAGAACCAAATTCCTTATCATCTTATAAAAAAGACTAGTTTCAAAAATAAAGGTAACTTTTAAATTTATATATATATATATATATATATATGTGTGTGTGTGTGTGTGTGTGTGTGTGTGTGTGTGTGTGTGTGTGTGTGATGTATATATATATATATATATTATATGTATATATATATATATATATATATATATATATATATATATATATATATATATATATATACACATATAATATTATACTATACATTCTTTAACATCCTGAACCTCTGACATATAGTGACAGACATAGTATGCATACCACTAGAAATAGAGAAAATGTATCCATAGACTTTTAATAGTTACAAAGTAATCGCTTTGAAGGTCTACAAAGTTTTTTAGACCAATTATCTCTAAATATAGTTACAATGGATTTAAACAAAAGTGTTATTCCTGCCTTTTAGTCAATCCATTTTTTGACTGTAGAACTGTTAGTTTCTAGATATAACCTATTTAGTTTAATGATTAGATTTTAAATGTTTGTCATATAATTATGTTTTATACATACAGACTATATTTTTAAACGTATCATTGTTATAAAATTCTGTTATTGTAATTTTTGTGGTTTTGTTTTACTTGTTATTTATTTATTGTTATATACCTGTTTTTATTTGTTATATTCATGTTATTTATTTATTAAAACAATATTTACCTTGTGGTGTAACTGTTTTGCCAACTTCATGTTTTGGCCACTAAATTGGTCTCTTTGGACTTCTGCTAGTTTTAATATTTTGTCTCATATATGAATAGTGTCAATGCTTTTGTAAGCTTTATGCAAAAAAAAAAAAAAAACAAATCTTTATTGAAAAGCTACATGGCCTGCAACATTGGTGATACTGTACAGAAATATCTCTGTATGATCACCTTACAGCTAAACTTCACTGTTATTTTTCCTCAATAGTAGGAATATCTATACCAGTCCTAGTAGCTTTAGTTAATAAAAGCTTGACACTGAGACTTACCATACAGTTAGATGCTGATACTTATACAGTAATTATTGTTGGGGGGCCGACTCCACAATACTTGGACTAGAAGATGGTTCCATAAGAGTTTTGACCCTCTCTGACTCGAACTTTCCCAGAGATTGAACTTTGTGTAATCGTTCCTACAATTAAACAACGGCAAATATTTACATTCAACCTATGATTTTTAAATCCTTTAATTCAATCATCTAATTCCAAAACCTAGTCTTCATACAGTTTATAAATACAATTTTCCAACACGTTGTAACTACTTACACACAAGTTTTCTGTCCACACCTTATCAAAAAATTGTCTTGTCGTAAAATCTGTCTGTACTTAGAAGGCATACAGTGTCTTCATTTTCTGTCCAATATTTGCCAAATTTATCACTACAATTTGCCTTGGTGAGAGTGCACACATAATAACATTACATTTCAGGCTCGGCTTTTAATATGGGACTTGTTACAAACTGCATTATAAAAAGATACTCATCTTAAAGCCATTAAATTTTTACTCAAAACTTTTAGTGTCTATGAAATCAATAAAAAAATGTATTTTATGTGACTAATCCATACATTAAGGATTTATTTCATCCAAATAGGGCAAAAAAGGACAATACCATTGATAAAATCATCAAATTTATGTACATATGTTTTTATTCAATTGATCATTTTAATGAATATTATATTGTTTATGATTTACTCATAATTGGTACTAAACATGTTTTATTTAAGTATGTCTACGAAGAAATATTTTTTAAAACGATGTTCTGGTTTTGTTTATAATGGGATATCAATAACACCAGACATATTTTGTATGGTTTTAGCTGAAGCTAAACAAAATATTTTAATCAGATACGACATGACACTATATAACTCTAGCATGGAAGCAATGATTTATTCATAAGGACAAGAAGATGAATGAATTGCATGACAAGTTGGGAGGTGATCTACAAAGGTTTAGCGCTAGTGAAGGGTGGCTACATAAATGAAAATTGTGTCATGGCATACAACATGTACATTGTGGGGGAAAAACTCAGTTGATAATGCTGCTAAAGAATTTATAGCAAAATTTGAGAAGTTGGTCATAGAACAGAAACTTCTACTTGTTCACGTTTACAATGTAGATAAAATAGGCCTAAATTACAAAATTCTTCCAAAAAACCACTGAGCCTGTGTTAGGAACAAAGCTTGTTGAAGACAAACTCACAATTTCAACTTGTAGCAATGTCCCAGGAAACCACAAAATGCCGTTGTTCATCAAAGTGAAATCCAAGAAGCCAAGCTATGTCAGCTCTCTCAATTAAATACAGAAGAAGGATGTAGCCTTTTTCAGGCAATGAAAAGTTTAAACATATAAGACACCTCAATATCATTGCTGCAGCTAGGGATGAAATTAAACAAACCACCCTTCAGAATACTTGGAAAAAGATTTGGCTATAACTGAAACTAGAACTGGAGACTGATCATGAGCCAACTTCAAAAAAAGCAGATGTTGAGACAGACAAAATAGAAACATTACAAAATCTGCAAGTGTTTCGGCACGATCTCCAGATGGCAGATGTAGAAGAGTGGCGTGTTGAAGGTGATGTTTCGGAAATTACAGCCAATGAAGATCTCAGTGAATACCAAATCATTGCTATTGTGCAGAACAAAGTCGAGGAAGAAGAAATTGACTCGGATGAAGAGGGAACCACAAGTGAGAACATGGTGAAACATTCTGCTGCTAAAGACGCCTTCGACATTGCGCTGAAATACATCGAGCAACATCCAAATGTAACCTCGATGGATGTCTTGTGGGCAAAAGAATAAATGGAGGGACACTTCCGCAAGGTCAAAATTGGCAAAAGTGAAACAAAAATCCATTACTGAATTCTATAAATAAGGTACTGTACATACGCTTAAATTGTATTCTCGTTTTCATTTAATTTAAAAACTATGTTTGAAATGTTTTCCGCAACATCCGGATGCTGGTATTTACAAGTACATTAAAGTTGTTTGCTTATTGTACTACACTGTATACACGCATACCTAGGAAAGGCTTTTTTTGCTCCCCCTGATATCTAACCTTTTGGCTGTTCCGACTATGGTTCAGTCCCGTCATGGTCAGATATGAGAGGATCTACTGTAATCATAATTAAAACTCACCTGTGCTGTTTGTAAAATATTGCTTATCACAGTAATCTTATGGCGAGTATTTGTCAATTTGTTAGTGTAGGCCTCAAGTGCAAGGGGGCAACTCTGTTCTGCAGAAATTTTTTTCAGCTCTTCTGATAGGTCTTCAATTTGCTGTTTTAGTTCAAGTTGACTTATTCTGGAAAGAAAATTATGTTTTATGGCTATATTTTTTAAATTAAGATGAATTTTCATGCAAATATAGCACATAAACATTAATTATGTGGTTAAATCTCATAACATGTGTAATTTAATTAAAGTAATTAACAGAATCTTAAGTTTGTTTTAGTACATATCAGAATCCGGGGCCAGTGCCATTGTCAGACAGATTGGTATGAAGGCTGTCCGGAAAGCTATACTTTTTTGTTCTGTAGCCGTTAACAGTGGCCTATCGCCCAATTGTGGCCGTTTTGATGTCGGGCGTTTCTCTGTTCAGTGGCTACCCAGCCGTGCTAGTGAAAGGTTACTGTTGCTCCTTGTTGTTTTACAATAGCAGTTTAAAATGTGACACAGTTTGTAAGTTTTTTTTGGCTAAGCACAATAAACCAATTGAGATTAAACATCAACTCTGTGAAGTTTATGGAAACAATATGATTACTGAAGGTGGAGTTCATTAGTGGTGCATTATGTTTAAAAATGGCCATGTGCATGATGACGAACGAAGTGAATGGCCAAGCATTGTGACCAATGAAACTGTCTCTAGTCAGTGAGAAGATTAAAGAAGACCACTGATTCAAAATAACAGAAAACTCACTTAGTTTTCCTGAAATTTCAAGGAGTTTGTTACATGAAATTGTTATGCAGAAGTTAGCTTACCATACATTTTGTGGTAGATAGGTACCTTAAATCTTAATAGAAACTCATAAAAATTTGCATATGGCTGCTAAATTGACTTTTTGGACACTTACAATTAAAAGATGGACTCACTGCTTAGTCGAATCATTACAGGAGACAAGACTTAGGGAAAACACATGAATTGTGAAACCAAATGAAAAGTATGGAGTAGGGGCACACATACTTCCCCAAAAAAACCAAAAGGAAATCCATGCAAACATTGTTGGCACATAAGATTATAGCAACTGTTTTTTTTTATTTTTTATTTTTTTTGACAGGAAAGGAGTTCTTGTTGATATCTTAGAATGTGGCACAACCATAAATTCTGCAAGGTATTATGAAATCCTGCAAAAGTTAAGAAGAGCACTACAAAAGAAGCACAGAGGAAAGTTAAGTTAGAAAATTCTGTTGTTGCATGACACAGCCTGATCGATCATTATAGCATCCCCTGTACGAATGCTGGCCCGCCAGTCATTTAAAATGTAACCTCACGAGCGATTTTTCTTTCATTCATAGAAGTCGTCTAAAATGTGACTTGTCCCGTAGTTCTCTTAATCGTAAAATATTACATACACCTTTCAAGGCAAGGTCCGGCCTGATCTCGATTTACTCCCTTGATTTTGTGGAGTTTGTTTGGCCCTGAACAAATGTGGATTGTAACCACTTGTCTCCCCCTCCGATTCCAGTGACCGTTATGATGTGTATCTCCAATGTTATCTGTGTGAGTTTCTCTAGAGGATGGAACTTTAACCGTACTGTGTAGCACGCACCTGACTTGTGAGAGCGATATTGGTGACTGGCATTGTTTCATGTTAACATTTTGTATTCTATCACTACGTCCTAGTATTACATGATTATATATATATATATATATATATAATTGTAATATATATTATTGTATTTGAAAAGGTCTTTAACAGCTTAAAAATAAATCAATAGTAAATAAGATTATAATTTATATTTTAAATGAATATATACAGTTTTTGATCGAAAATTACTCAAAAATGTTATATTAAATTACAAAAGTATAAAATTTTTACGAGTAAATCCAAATATTTACAAGTTTATTTTGATGTCAAATCAAGCCAACTTTTTCTATTTTTTCCTAAGTCTGACATGTTTTATAATATTTACCTTCATTTGAACGGAATTATTTACTGATTTGACTAAAATTACTTTCATAATTATTTCTAATTTAATGGTTTAGGTAAAAAAAATCGAACTATTTTCCATACTTAGTAAACAAAAATGTTAATATTGAAATATGTTTTGCATAAACTAGTTATTCCAAGGATTTATAACTTGTATGACGTTTTCTTTCTCTATTACCTATTTATATGTAAGGCTTACTGTACTGAATGGAATTTGATGAGATTTCAAAACTTATCACAGTTAAGATGCTAACACTGCTAAGCCCAGCAACTACTGACTCTTCTAACTTTGTATTTATTATGGATATTATGCATTGAAATTAAAAATCAGTGACTCATAATGTTATCAAAATAAAATAAATATATAAGAAAAAAATGAAATCTTCATTATAAAGACGTGTTTAATTATCGGAAAATTTTACTGACATTGAAAAACACACATTCAAAATTGGTTGAAGAAGATTGGATTTTTACCTGGTTGCACGCACTCTTTCATCCAACTGATCAATAGTTGGCTTCAATAAACACATCAATCCTTCGGCTAGTGTGTCCCTGGTTGGGTTTTCACAGAAGTCTTCAGTCTTATCATCAACAGATGTGTTAGTGCTAATAGTCTCCCCATCCATGATAAAGAAGACAGCTCTCAGACCAAGATGTGCATCAATTAGCTAACAATCATGTCACCTATAGAAATAAAAGTATTTCAAAGTTAACTATTCTAAAAGTATGGCTTTTATTTACTACTTTTAAGATAAATGGCTAGGTAATATTTTTATAGGTTAATAGCTAACAATAATTTTTAAAATTATAGTTAAAAATATTGGATTTTCACCTGGTTGCACGCCCTCTCTCATGCAACTGATCAATAGTTGGCTTCAATAAACACATCAATCCTTTAACCACCAAAAGACACAGTTAATGTTGGATTATCATGTGGTAATCTTGTGTAAGCTCTGGTAGTGAACGTGTAATTTACTGGTACTTAAAAATATTAACATTTGAATAAAACTTAAAATAATATAATCATTATTACTAAATCTATATTAATCCTTGCACTAGCAAAGTAGTAATTTGAGGAGCATTTTACCCACAAGTGAACTGGCATAATCCTAATCACATTAAACATAATCTACTAATTATGTCATAATTCTAATTGTCCTATTTTAACCTGGACCAAAATTAACATAGGTGACAATCAATTTCTTAGAAAACATTTCTCTAATGATTTCAAGAAAAACCATGTTGTGTGCTTATACAATGTTCTCAGCTCCTAAGTGAAAGTTAGCTATTATAACCAGTGAAAGTGAACTATACTTTACTAAATTGTAGGATTCATGCCTCAACAAAATAGATTCAAATTTGTTTAAGTATACAGAAAATAAAGATTCTTGTCTTGTGTTGCAATTGACAATGGCCTGTGAATTTCCATTTAATGAAAGGGAATAATCTTCTGAAGTGATAAAAGATGGGATGTAAAAGAGCTGATGTTGAAGATAACTCTGTGTACATTCTTTTTCACAAACTTGTATATAGTCATTCATTTGTATAGATAAGTACATATTTTCTTCCAAAGCACAAATAATTAAATATTTAGTATACTTAGGATTGTTAGAAAAAATGATTTTAGTGATCTCTTTGAGCAACACACAATAATTTACTATATTTTGAAGGATAAAGTTTTGACTTCTGACTATAAAAATCAGGCTACATGCTGTAAAATCAAACTATGGATGGCCGTACCTCAATAACGTACAAGTCAATTTTGATAAAACTTCTATACACATTCAATATATGGTCTACTATACTACAGTATAAGCCTCATTCTTAGGCCGCGCCTATTTTCGGGGCCACACCGATTCAAAAGACTATGTGCTGACAAAAGCAATCTATGGATGGCCGTACCTCAAAAACATACATGCCAATTTTGATAAAACTTTCCATACACATTTAATACATCAATACAGCTCTCATTATTAGGTCGAATCATGTAATGAATGTGCATAGAAAGTTTTATCAAGATCGGCTCAGACGTTTTTGAGGTACGGCCTTCCATAATTTGATTTTACAGCACGTAGCATGTAAAATCCGTGTGGCTCCGAAAATAGGTACGGCATAGGAACGAGAGCTTTAATGTAGTATAGTAGACCACGTATTGAATGTATAATAAGAAGTGTTATCAAAATCGGCTAGTACATTTTTCAGGTACGGCCATCTATGTTTTTGCAGTACTTGACATGTAAAATCGATATATCTTTGAAAATAGGCGCAGCCTAAGAATGAGGCTTATATTGTAGTATAGTAGACCATGTAATAAATGTGTATAGAAAGTTTTATCAAAATCGGCTCATATGTTTTTGAGATACGGCTGCCCATAGATTTCGTTTTTCAGTGTTTGATATTAAAAATCGATAAATCTCCGAAAATAGGCGAGGCCTAAGAATTAGCGTAGTAATATGATACAGTATACCATGTATTCAATGTGTATAGAAAGTTTTATTGAAATCTTCACTTACGTTTTTGAGGTACGGTTATTAATAATTTTTTCTGCATTTGGCCTGTGACATTAAGTACACTTTGTTCAAGAAAACCAGCATTTATGGTTTTAGAATGCCTATGTGTGTTTGTTGTACCTTTAGTTTTCAAATAATAAAATTAATTGAACAGGTTTAGGAACTAGGTTCGTGGTAGTTCAGGAACTAGGTCAGTAGTTACGATTCATAATCAAGGCAGGTTAGGATTCATGCCAGAGGATTAGTTTGATTCTATGGACAGTTTCACACTGGATATTGAAATATTAGTAAAAACTTTTGCAAACTAAAATTATTTAGTTTGTAGTAAATTAATCTGCACCCACACTTCTAAGGCATTATCCAATCATCAGAGTAATAAATCAACCTTTAATTAGAAAAAGTAGCCTAAGTGGTAGGTTTCAGTACTTATTACTACAAAAAGGGGCACTTAGGATGAAAATAATAATAAACTGACAACTAACGACAGCAAAAATAACGCTAGTCAAATAATAAAATAACATTGCAACATTTAAAAACTAACCTCAACGCAACAATCACATTGATCAAATCTAACAAATGTACTAACTTACAAACTTAGTAACTTAACTTATAAGATTGACCAACATTATAATAACACAGCTCGGTTTGCTTATGTCAGAAGTTAAGAAAATGAAGAGAAGTTGTTACACCTTTTTCGCTCAACCAATGGCATTTGACTTTCCACATTATACGGTAACTCAAAAAACGTGACAGATAGAACGATTATTATCTTCTTTTTTTTCTTCTCTAATGGTTAGCTCTAGGCTAGTAGGCTTCGGGAAATCCCATGCCGCGGTTGCCGCCTCAAATTATCTTCTTCGATTATTCCCTCCAGTTGGATACCGAAAAGAGTCAAGGTACTTTGTTTCTGATTGACTAACGTCAGCTTGTTAATAAATTATTATTATTGAAGACCCTCCCTATTTACGATTTTATAGCTGCTGTTGTTGACATATGAATGTTAACATTTAAATTTACAGTACGGTGTTTAGAAGTCAAATATTCATCTTTAATTATTATTTGCTTTTTAAAGCCATTCATAGGGACTTTGCTACAGCAAGTAAAACAAAGGCACATGAAGAATACAGAAATGAACTACATTTTTACTAAAAACTTGAACAAATCATAATATATACGACTAAATAAGTATTTTAAAATGCAAATCAAAATAATTAATTGCCAAGCTTTTTTTAGTACGTTATATATTAAATCAGCAAATAAATACGTTTTAATTTTTTCTAAAAATTCAAAGAGTATTTTTTATAATTTTGTTATATTTCATATTTTAAATAAACGTGTTTTTATAGGCTGTTGCAATCGTGTTTTTTTGTAAAGCCAAAAACATTGCAGCATATAAAGGCTACTTCAAAACATTTAAATTTAAATGTTATGACTGCTTTACCTAGCGTTTTTCTTTGCGCTAATTTAATTGTAGGTGTCTTTTTTTATTTAAGTTACAACACATTTCGCCCTAGCTTTGTTGATGGTAATCTCGTTGTCCTTTAATAAAACTGCGTTTTAATACTAGAATTAATTAATAACTGAGATTATTATTAAAATAGAAATCCGTATACTTTTATTATTGTAACAAGTTGAATTGTGTCATGTGGGAATTTTATTATACAGTTGCATTTTACCCGCGCAATCTATTACCGTATTATTTTGAGTAAATTGTTTTTAGTTATTCACAGTTTTACTTACCAATGATTATTTAGTTTAATACAAACTTAGTTGCTCATAAAATTTAAATACCCCATCTGTCACACAAATTTTCATGTTCGCCATTCATATATAGCCATTCATATGTTGGTCGTATACATAGATTTTTTTTTATTTCAAGGAAATACCTTTATTCTCTAGCCAAACCATATAAGTAGATGACCAAAAACTTCATTCACTATTACGACCTTCTCCCTTACATTCGATACTAATCAAACAAAAATACTATCAATAAATTTTAACTCTGCTTTAGCCAATAGAAATTTTGTTAGTTTTGAGGAAATCTTAGTGGCCAGTAGTGTTTATTTAAATAAAGTTAAACATTTGGCTATAAGGTATAACAAAAAATTTCGAGGATTGAAATATATCCTCTTCATCAGGTAGGAGAGGTATAAATACATACAAAAAATAAATAACAGAAAGAAGGGAAAGAAAAGGGTTCAAACATTTCCAAAAGCTGTCATCTAATTTTAACATCAACTTTCCATTCTATTATTTTTCTGTTATGCTCCATGAAGAATATGCTTTGAATGGCAGAAATTTAGTTCCATAAATGTTTAGAAGCCACGGAGAGCAGCCAGGCTATTAACAAATTGTACTGCCTTTCTGGACTTAGATAACACACGTTTTGTATTGTTGTCCACTGACCATATTATTTGCACAATGTACTATTATGATGGAATAAATTCATTTAGTTTGGTACAGCATACATAGGTATATTTAAATTACTCTTTGAAGCTGAATGTTGCAGGATGCAGCACAATTAAATTGATTTCATTAAACCTTAATTTTACAACGTAATTAATGACAGGCAATTAATCTTGTCTACATACAAATACACCAATACAATGGAGTACCTATCGAAAGAACCAACAAGACGCAAGGAAGTCTAATGTAAGAAAGTATTTTTGTTACATACAGTGGCGTAGCTAGAAAAAATTCGAGGGTAGATTAAACATCCGGAAGGTTAAAAAGAGCCCTACTCGAAAAATTTAGAAATTTTTTTGTTTACAAGTGAATTCTCAAATTAATTGTACTTTTTTAAATTTGCTTATTTGCTCAAATTTGATTGTAATATTATTCATGCATGCAAACATTTAAACTTTTCAAAATATTTGAGATTTGTGTTCTTAACAAAGGTAGTAGTTAAATAATGATCTTCAGGGACTCCAAAATACAAAAACAACCATTGGAATTTTTAAATTTAATCTTTTGTATTTTAAAATGTAAACCAATAACATTGTTTTGTAACATTATACCTATTTGGTAATTCAGGTAGTTGTGATTGATTTTGTCATATGTCTATAATTATATTTTTGTTGAACATTTGCTCACAAGTTTCTTTTTTAATCCATTTAGTTCCTAGTTCTTAACACATATACTGTGATAACTCTTTATTACTGCTTTTGTAGCGTAATTATTAATTTATTTTCTACAAGTTAAGGTCTCTATATTATAATATGTTACTTTTGCCCTATTAATTTTAATAGCTTTCCAATAAAACAAAGAAAATTACAGTTGTTTTAAGCCTATATGCAAAATATGATGAAATTATGACACTTTATTCGTTGTGCACTATCTCAAATTTTGTCAAGTGTTTGGAGTTATAAAGAAAGTTCAATTTTAATATAATTAATTAGATAAACATTAAACACGTCCTTTGTTTGAAGGTTATTTTTGACGATGGAAGGATTGTGAAGGAAACAGGATTTTTCCGGACATTTGCCATCGTTCAGTGAAACAAGAAAACAGTAACACTACGTTTCGAGATCTGCAATCTGATCTCTTCTTCAGGTAAAGAACTAACCTAATACATAATTACAAACTAGGTTAAAATAAACAAATCTTACTAAAACGTTGTGGCACGCCTAAGTCAGGAATCACAACCTACATGTTGTTTGTCAACTTTACTAACACTAAAGACATGCACTTAATACAAAACTATACAAAACACTAATCATTAACTAAACTACGGAATACAGGTCACAATACGTCTTCACTCGTCTACTAACCACCTACGACTGACCAGAAGGACTAGCCAATGGTAATCGTGACGGCTGGCTAAAACAAGATGGCGGAAATACAAGGGAAGGGTGTATTAGGTTAGTTCTTTACCTGAAGAAGAGATCAGATTGCAGATCTCGAAACGTAGTGTTACTGTTTTCTTGTTTCACTGAACGATGGCAAATGTCCGGAAAAATCCTGTTTCCTTCATTAAACACCTAATTTACGTTCTATATCGTTTCTATGTTTTGCAGATTCGTTCGGATATAAAACGACTCCTTAATTCATAATAGATAATAGAAATCAGAACCGTTCCGAACTGAGGTCGCTATCAGCCGCATGTTCGGGTTTTGTCTGTACTGCTCGACTCTGCCCTACTCTTTTTCTCTGCGCCGTCTGATCACCCCATCTAGGTGGCTCATGAGGAGTTCGTGAGCTAAGTCCAGTAACAGAAATAGCAGCCTGTCAATGGCATTTGCTTTGCTCAGTGCTCTCACAACACTTGGAACCGTCTCCGTTCCTATCCTGAGTTCCTTGTAGTAGACAGCAGTGTGAGTGAAGTGAGAAGTCGTCACTGTCATTTTAGACGTCTGTCACTAGTCAGCGTTAGTTTAATGTTAAGAATTTGAAGGTCATGGGCTACAAACTTTATGAAAAACTATTTTTAACAACAATTAATAATAGTATTGTTTAGATTAATCAATCAACATCTTTAAACTTTAGTTTGAAAGTAATTCAGATCATTTATATTTTTAAACAATTCATTTCTAGGCCCCTATAGGCTATTTCATTAAACAAAATATCTAACTATGTCTATTAGTCAAGTTGCAAAGACAATTTGGTCAAAGTTTATGGTAGATCGGAATCAGTTTGGAAGGGTATTGGACAAAGTAAGTATTTTCTATAATAATTACATCTATTATTTAGCTTGCATTTCTAGACCTAGTCATGGATAGGTTATGTTATATTTCATAGTTTTACAGCCTAGATAGGCTTAAATATAATCAACTTTATAAGCTAGTAGTTTTTTTTCCTTCCTGAGGGAAGAGGACAGTTTGTCCCCGCACTTAGTCCTAAAAGGACCTTTGCGCCTCCCTTACTTTAATTTGTGCCCTCAAAGACCGAGGCTTTTGCAAAAACCAATCAGATTTAAGGGCTCCTGTTCTCTAATGTCCTTGGGGCTGAGGAGATATGCTCCCAAGTATCTTTTCCGAGTCTCTACGATGGCAGGACAATCCAACCAAATGTGCTCCGCTGACTCCTCCTCTTCTCCACAGAGTCTACATTCGCTGCTCTGACTGAGGCCTACCTTCATAAGGTGCTTCCTCAGAGGGCCATGTCCCATCAACATTCCTAATATCAGTCTTATATCCTCCTTATTCTGGTCTAGGAGAGCTGTCCACCCTTTTGCGTAAGGAGAGATAAACATTTTGGATAGTCTTAAACCTGAGGCTCTACCCCAATTCTTGTTTTTAGGATATTATAAGATTAAAGGCCGACGTGGCAAATCACGAATTGGATGTTATCAACGTATTCTGCTCATCCTCCTGAACAAAAAATATATATGGTTTTAGGGGGTGCAAATGACGGGTAGGGTACGATAAGCGGACCCGGTTTTTTATATCGAAGAATGTAATCATCGATACCTAATATTCGCATCTCAAATCCTAGACTATCAATCAATATAAAGTATCTATAGTTCTCAATAACAATCATATGTTTTAAATTAAAATATGAATCTATTATTCACAGTGATCAAACAAATTATTATAACCAAAATTAGGAAAACTAAAGACTCTCACTGTTACAGTTATTTCTTTCCCACAAATTTCACATAATGGGTTTTTCCGCACCGAGTCCAACATGTTGAAGTCATGAAAAACATGTCTTATCATCTTTTAAAGCAATGTCATGTAGTTTTCTAAAATTGACTGTGATTTTTAATAATCAAATGTTACTTATATAAAATTGAAATATTACATAAGTATTATTTGAGAATGTTTAATATATCAATATATATATATATAATTTAATTAACCGTAAAAAATAATTAATCAGTATCGATTGATTATATTGATGGTTATGATTAAGTAATATCGTTTGCCAATTTCGATATAAAAAACCGGGTCCACTTATCGTACCCTACCCCAAATGACAAATAACATGATTTTAGAGGGTATATACATAAGTAGTTAAGTTCTTAATGTTTTAATGTTCTGTTTGTGTGCTGTGTCTGGATACCTGTGCTGTCTCTGAATATTATCTGTGGGTGGGACTGATAGCGTATCTGTTATCTGAGCGCTCTGAGGCAGAAGTCAGAGGTAATGTGTACTGTAGGTTGGATTGAGTGAGTGCGTGACAATCATGGATCAACCATCCACTAGTTCGACCAATTGTAGTGAATTGGTGTGTCGGAGTATTTTGTCGGGCACATTAAGAGTTTACGTTTCAACCAAAACGAGATTATTTTGTTTCTGCACATTCTGTGGAACACTCTAATGGTAAGTGTTCTCTATTAATGTCCATTTATAGACGTATTCATATTAGGGGTATTCATGATTTATTAAGTTTTTTACACGGTACATAATTGCCTTTCCATTACAATTCAATTTATATTTCTGATCAGTCCCTCTAGAATTTGATATTTTACTGATAGGTACTATCTCGAGGGATGTTTTTCTTTTGTTGACATCAGCGCGGTGCAGCACCTTCGGTACTGCACCGCGCTGATGGCCGGAGGCACTCGTCTCAACTCGACAACAACTAAATAATTTGTAGCTCGAAATTTAAGAAAAACATTGTTCATTTGGATCAAAATTCTGCTCATTTTAGTATTATTTTTGATTTACGTTTGCAAAGATGGCGCTGCATCCGATGACGTCATCACGAGGTTGAGTCATGGTCACAAAAGGTCACGTGATGCCTGATGTGGATGTAGAACATAGAAATATTTGCTCTGCGCTTGAACAGTTGTTCCATTTTTGATGTTCTAGACTAGAACTTCGTTATTTCTCATTTCCACCACCTCAAACCTTATATTGTTTTGTTCTGTACGACGATCCCAATAAGTTAATAACGCGAAACTCGTATTTTGCTGCTCCGGCCGTTAATGTGACAATTACCCACTTTTCCAATATTATTTTATTTTTTAGATGAGGCCATTTGAAACATTTCACATTTCCTGGATTCTGTACTATTTGCTCCAGTCATATGAATTAAACACAACTAATACCTTTTTGTAGTAAATTTGTGGTCTGGTTTAGGTCAGACTTCGTTTCAGTTTCACAAAGGCACAGAAAATATAGTCTCTATAGTTTACAAACATTTAAAATTTCATATAATTCTTGACTTAGTGTAAGTGAATGCTTTTCTGCAGATTGTCGGCTAAGTTGTTATCTGTATATTAGTTTTCCCCCACAATAATTTCAAAACAGATTAAACTATAGCTTGAAATTTTGCTCTTCAATGAATATCTGTCTTCACAATAGAAAACACCAACTGAATTTGTTGAATATAAAAAGTGGACAGCACTTTTTAGAGTTATACAAGACACTGTAAAATGAATATTTGTATCTATAATGCTGAGATTTGTATTATTATAGTGTTTACAGTATTAAAATTACTTATTTTTATAAAGTTTATCATATACAATATCATGTATCACAAACATACTGGTCTTTCCTTTAGTAATCTTAAATCTATTTATATTTAGTTATGTATAAACACAACTAATACAACTTATAATTGGTTCTAAAGGGCGTATTATTCAGGAGAAGCGTAAGAGTTGTGATCAGTCAATTTATTAAAGGTATTTAAATTAAAGAATCTGAAAAATTAATTTTGATAATGTTTAAATTGTTATTGAAATTAACCTATTAAAAAGTTAGATTCCCTGTTATTAAATATTAAATACAAAACTCACTACCTTGAATTTCCCATTTCAATACATTTCTCCACCTCTTCCAAATTAATCACTCACACCATCTGTTAATTCCACTACAAACAAATATATATGATTTTAAAAACAAAACTGAGCTGAATCTCACTGAACCCTTCCCTCTACTTTACTTTTCCCTTATTTGTTTTCCATGCACCAATCAGAGTCGACACCTTATATGGAGTTGTTTTCTCTCCTGAGATGACGTCATTGTAGTTTCTCGTAAAATTGAATAGTTAGGGATGTTATATCCGCCCCATATTTTAAGATCAACAGTTTGAGTTTTCTGTGAATAAAAAACATTAATCCTGCTACTAAAATCAAATTTAGCACTACTGATTCTCTCACTATTAAAGTAGTAAATATTTAAAATTGGATCAATTTTTTGCTAGCTCTTACAAGGGCATTTTGCCTTCATTGACGTACCTAGTACAAGATGACTGACTACATTCTAAGAATTATTATTCAGTGAGAACAATCGGAGATTATTTCAGCTTCCATATGTGAACAACATCAAATTTATATTAGGTATTGTTAAAATTCTAGCACAGTTGTGACAGTTTGTATAAAAATAGAAAAAAAATAAAATATTTAGATTTTTTATGAGATTCATAGTCAATGCATTTGGTTGTATCTGCTTTAATTTAAAATTTGATTATTATAAGTTTTTATGAAAACATTGTTCAACACGTTCATAACGATGTCTACTCCAAGTGATACACGTTATCTTTCACAACTGCCATCGTGTACCTGATCGGGTATACAATGAGGTTTCATAAAGCGCTTCATGCATCGGATGGGGTACACGTTGCTATAAATTTCCTTATTGTGTTTATATTGTTTTCTTGTCTTGGCGGTTTGTTAAATTTGTTCTTGCGCTTAAATAAATCTCAGCCTATTGTGTACACCATCGGGCACAGGGTTGCTAAATATTTTAGGTACTCCTGGGGGTTACACAGGGAATCATTGAAAACACGTATTGAAATACTTGTTTTGTGCTAAATTGAGAAGCTTACATATTTTTCTTGTTATACTTATACGTTTAATGTAAAAAAAACGATTACGGTTTTTTGTCATTATTATTGAAAAATTTGAAGGCGTATAGAAAAGCCCAGAAAATAGCTGTTGTCATGAACATGTTAACTTGATTTATTTAAAGAAATATTTTCGTTGCTGACAAAATACGCCATTCATCTGTACAAATACAAATACAAATATTCTTTATTTTCAAATACATTAAGTATTGAAATGGCGTCAATATAACTGTGCACAAGTTATATATTTTTATTCCTCTGATACAATTTATGTCCTATAAAATAGTAAAAACCATACATTTCATATATGTAACAACTTATTTTGTGTCCCAAACCAATGTTAATCTCATTATTATTACTGCTACAAATATTAAGTATATACAATTAAGCAATCACAAATCATTACAAAGGAATGTTTTGGTACCCAAAATAAAGACAAAATGCTAACAGAACCTACATGTTTAATTTGATTGTGTTTAAGGATTTTTAGTATTTTGGTTTTTAGTTCATATGTCTTCTAAGCTACAAATACTTTACTATTTATAGTAAAATAAATATTTTTGTCAAATGTTAAATAATATGAAACATTTTATATACATGTCCATGTAACAGAGTAACAATAACAACGCAAACACATTATTTTATAGTTTCGCAATGTCTGTAGAATAAATATTTATGAAAGGGTTATTGTGCCTAGAGTGGAAAAATAATTTGTTAAACTAAGTTCTTTTCAGGTTAAAATAATATCAGCTAGCGATGGACGATGTACAGCAGAATTAAAAGTATCTGAAGAACATTCTAATTCTCAAGGAACGTTACACGGTGGCTTGTCTGCGACGATTGTAGACTGTGTGTCTACCCTGGCTCTTGTCACACATAAGAGACAGGCAGTGGGTGTATCAGTTGACCTGCATGTCACGTAAGTTGAGATGCCTTGTGGGCAGCATGTGTTATTCAACTGTTAATAGGGGTGTTTACCAGTAAATTTTATCGTAGTAAATAAAGTTTACCAACAAAGAAATGGATCCAGAAGGGATCACTTCTGGCTCTTTTATATACCTTCCAGTTGAACCTACACTGGGCACAGTAAAAACTGATGTCTCACTTAAATCTGGGCAACCTTAAGGATGTCCAGGAGCAGCTGCACATCATTTACTGCAAATGTTGAGATTCTGGGGTGCAAGGGTAACTCGATGGGTCTAGTCTACTGCGGGAGATGAATGTTGGAGTTGGTGGGGTTCGTTCCCTAAAATGTCAAAGGTTCTTGCTAGACTCAACATAAGGGGATGCCACCCCCTGCCTGCTTTGACTGGAGAGGCTGGTTCAGAACTGGCCTCCCCTTCTTTCGAGAGGACATGACTTGAGATTAGTGCCCTAAATTCTTCCTCATGGATCTCGGCAGAAGGCGGCCCCTACCCCCAACCTTACCCATCCACAATATCCTGTCACTCTTGAAGCAGTGCAAAGATCCTTATATGACTAGGTGCACAATTTCTAAGCTTGTCCTAAGAGAACAAAAAATCTGGATAAAATGTATCCGCACTTCTGCTAAAACGTACTTTAATATTGTTATTGTACTGTATTTTATTAATATATGAGTTTTACTTTGCAAGACTAATTTTTCATTATTAAAAAACAATGAAACCTCTTAGGACAAGAAGCTTAGAAATTGTGCACCTAGTCCTTATTTTATATTAGTTTTGAGCTGTAAAACTCCTGATTATCAATCAATCAAATCAATCAAAGAGAACTTTATTCATATACATTGAGTACAGAATATGTGTCAATATGTATGTAAAAATTTTATCTAGTTTAAAAACATAGATCAAGATAAAAATGTCATGTCCAGTTTAAAAATTCCTCGATGGAGTAAAACGTCCTGTCAGCAAGCCATGCACTGAGATTCCTCTTCAACGCTGACTCTCTTGTTATACTCTTGAGGTGTCTTGGTAGGAGATTGTAAAATTTTGCACCTGCATAAGATGGCTTCTTGGTAGTCATGGTGAGTCGATGAGGTTGTAAGACGAAGTCTGTCACATTGCGGGTTCCATATGAATGAATTTCGCCCAGTCTATTGTAATCAGTGTTAAATACATGTAGAATGGTTTGTTGTATGTAAAGAGCCACCACTGTCTGAATTCCAAGGTCTTTGAAAGCACTTCTGCACGAGTCAAGATGATTTAGACCTGCCAATATTCTTACTGCTTTCTTTTGAAGTTTTAGAACTTTAGTCATATTTCCTATACTTGACCCTCCCCATATTATCAAACCATACCTCACAACAGACTCAAATAGGGCAAAATAAGCGACCCTGGCCGTTGACAGATCTGCAACAGACCTTATTCTTTTTACAACATACAGGGCAGTACTCAGTTTCCTGCACACCATGTCCACATGAGAGGTCCAGGACAGATGTTGGTCAATGATCACTCCTAGGTATTTGGTCTCGTCCTCTACTTCCACCATTGGCAACCCCTCGGTTAAGTTTGCAGCTCTTGTAAACAGGATTTGTTTAGTTTTGCTGTCATTTAGTGCAAGATCGTTCTCTTGACAATATTGTTTTGCCATATTGAAAGCAATGAAGGCCTGACAATCTAAATCATTAGGGCCTTTTTCAGCAAGTATAAGAGCTGTGTCATCAGCGTACATTGTGGTGTGGGCTTGCTCCTTTAGGTAATCTGGGAGGTCATTTGTTACCAATACATACAATACTGGACCCAGTACTGAGCCTTGAGGGACCCCTCTTGTTATATTGAGGGGTTTTGACCTAGCATGGTAAACTGTGTTATTAGCTGTATATTTCAGCTCTACTAGTTGAGTCCTGTTCTTCAAATAACTATTAAACCAGTTTATTGCATTGCCTTGGATTCCTAAAGTCATCAGCTTAGTAAGAAGTAAATTATGTCCCAGTGTGTCGAAAGCTTTACTTAGATCCAAGAAAATAGCAGATACTATTTTTCCAGTTTCAATTTGGTCAATTACATTCTCAAAGAAGTCAGTGATAGCTGTGGTTGTAGATTTAGAGGATAAAAATCCGTGCTGATGTTTACTGAGCAAATTATTGTCCATGAGGTGGGTTATTAATCTTGTTAAAACGATTTTTTCAAATATCTTGGAGATGGTTGATACAAGAGATATTGGTCTAAAGTGGCCAGCTTCTGTGCTTTGTGGTTGTTTCTTAATAGGGATTATTTTGGCAATCTTGAGGTCAGCTGGAAAAATACCCTGAGCTAAGGACTTGTTCATAATATCAGTCAGAGGCAGTGTAATTTCATCAACACAGTGCTTAAGTAAGATAGATGAGACATCATCTATGCCTGCTGATGGCTTTGATTTCATTGCCATGATGGTTTTCTTAACTTCTGCCTGTGTAGTGCTATGAATAACAAATTCAGGTGCATTGGTGGTGCATTGAGGTTTCCTTGAGATATCTGAAGTTTGACCTGCTTCTTTTAGTGTTATCTCAGCTATAGTTGTAAAATAAGTATTTAGGTGCTCAGCTATTTCGAATGGATTATTTAATTTGTTGCCATTGACTGTCAATTCAAGTGGAGTGTCCTGTTTCTTCTTATGGCGTTCATTATTAATTGTGTCCCAGACTGCTTTTGACCTGTTTTCTGAGTTGCTTATGCGGTCTACTATTGCTTGCCTTTTTAGATATTTCAGTCTCATATCATAGGCTTTTTTCTTTTCTGCTGTTTGGGTTTTAGCAGCTACGCAACCTGTGGTTTCTTCTCTATTTAAGGCTTCTAAAAACTCGGTCTTCAGTCTTTGAGCTTCTGGATCATTAAAGTGACAAGCTCTTGCATTACGCTTTGCTTTGGTTTTTTTATAAGGACATGTTAGGTTCATTGCAGAGTTAAGTATTTGGCTAAAATTTCTAAAAGCAGTGTCCACAGCTGGTGCATTAAGCACTAATCCCCAGTTAAGTCCCTTTAAGTAGTCACTCAGGCTGTCAAGGTTATTTTTATTAAGATGTCTTCTAATTGAATAAGTTGTGGGAACAGGTGATTTCTTCAGATTCGTTGAACACAGCTGTGCGAAAGCCCTGTGGTCAAGACATCTACTGTGACTTCTGGTAAAGGGATGTTGGAGCAGACACAGTCAATTGATGTTGATGTAGTGCTGGTTACTCTGGTAGGTGGCAGTGATAATCTCCTAACACCATATTGTGCAAGAGCGTCATTAAGTTTCAAACAGGAACTGTCTTGAACTAGGTTGTCCACGTTTATGTCGCCAATTATAATGCTTTGTTGAAAGGGGATTGTGTTCAAGATCTCTGTTAAGTGATCGATTGCCTCATCCAAGTTCCCAGATGGTGGTCTATAAACACCCAACACATAGATGCTCTTTTGACCTTCTTTTATTTTGATAAGTTGGGTCTCGCATATCATCTCTAGTGCTGGAATTGTATCAATCCTGTCCACTTTATTTCCCAGATTTAAGTGTTTATATATGGCTACACCTCCTTTTTGATGATGCATCCTAGAGAAACTTCCTACCAGTTCATAGTTAGGAATTTTGGTATTTTCAAGAGCATCATGTTTTAGTCTGTGCTCCGTTAGCACAACAATACTAGGGAGGAATTCGTCTAACAAGTGGTTTAGTCTGTTCACTTTATTTGACATGGAGTTGATGTTCTGATGTAATATAGTCAGTTTACTTGTGTCATTAAATTTCTCCCCTGTGTTTCTGTGCACAGAGACTATTTTGTTTTTAGTTTTACTTTTATCTTTTGGCAGAGGTCTAAAAAACTTTGATTTGCACCATTACCACGTATAATGTTAATGGGCTCTTGTAGCTCATTTTCTGTTGCGTAGGATAGAGAGTTGTTGTTCAGTTTTTTGGTAAAGGGAGTTTGGCTGACTCTCCCTATGTCTTGGTCGGGTATTTGTCCATTTTCAATTACATTACATTACATTTTTCAATTAGGATCCTTCAAATGTGTTTCAGGAGTGATTATTATTTTCAATATATTCTTTAGGATCGATATGCTAGTAAATGATTTGAAAACGTCCAAATCTGTCTGGCTGTAATAAACAGTGAATAGGTGGTCTGTTTTGGTTAAATGTGCAACCTGCCAGTCAAAATTACTATCAGTAGTGAAAATTCAAATCAATGTAAATATCATGGAATTTTATGAAAATTAAACCTTAAATTCGACACAAAGACATTTTACACATGAGCTATTACTCTGTCAAGATCTAAAATGAATATTTGTACAACTATTCAACATCCAATCACTAATATATAACGTTTAGGATAGCTCATTTTGTTAATCCTTTGATAGTACTAAGGATCTAATGATTAATAATAAATGAATTTGACCTGGTTTTACCTGTATGTTTGAAAAGCAATCACAGTAAAGCAAATAAAACTTCAAACTTTATTTCAATTGTATTGTAATTAACTTAACTAATTACACTATTATAAGTTTTTGAATACATTCATGATTATTAATAATTTGACAAGTGTCCAAATTGTAATATATCTGAAAAAAAACTAAGCATTAATTAGTACATGTTACACTACAATGGTAAACAAAATCATTGTTTACCACCGTTTTCAGTATTTGTTTCATTACCTATGTTGGAAAGTTTGATTAATCATAAAACAGATTAAATTTGAATATATCTTTGAAAAAACTTATTAAGCTTAAAAAGTATATTAAAATATTAAAAGTATATTAAAAAGTCTGTACAAAATACATATATCTAAAAATTGCTTTTTTCGTTGTATTTATGGTAATAAAAAAACATTTCAATAATGTTATGTGAAAAGTTTTGATGTATTTGGAGATTGTTCATGTTACTTAATACTATAATATACTACTTAATAATAATTATAAACTGTAATTATTTGATCAATAAAAACACTTTTGAATTCGTTACCAATAAATGAAAAAGAGTATTTGATTGTTATAAATTTACAAGGTATATAAAATCATATTCTAACAATTGGGGACTGAAGTAAGTATGGGACCAAAATTTATTTCAATTGATCATTCAATTTTTATAAAATGTACACAGTTTTACAAGAGCAATGAGTTCTCAGGGGTTGGTTCATCTGCTGATGTGAAAAAAGTATTGAGTGAGAGTCAAAGAGTTTATTACTAACATGCACATAAACATTAAGTATTTGCATGTACATAAACATTAGTTTAAAATGATAAAACATATTCATCAAATTTAGACAGTTTTTAAATAGGCTTAAAGTTTTTGTTGTTAAATAATTTTGAAATTGAGAAAGTTTTAAAATTAAATGTTTATAAAAATTTCTCAGTAATGTTTATTTTTTCAGATTGATATTTCAAAGTTCAAATGGCATTGTCAACATTATTAAAATCTCACCTAATGCCACAGGAATGTTCTTAAGTTATAAAGGGATAATTTAAACTGATGTTGTGGCAAATGTTGTCTAATGAAAAACATGTAGTTTGCTCAAATATAAGAGCTATCCAGAAAGTAACAAATGTTTTGAAATAAAAAATTAACCGTCTGAAATAGGAACATTTTATTATATACATTTAAAAGCAACACTCTTAGGCTATTTTTCAACTTAATCCCTGTTCATATTGAAACATTTATCATAACATGACACAAGTTTTTAGATTCCAGCTTTGTAGAAATCTGCCGCCTGAGATCTTAACCACAGATTAACACCAGTGTGAAGTTCAATGTCACTATCAAAGCGCTGCGTTGCGAGCCAGCTCTTCATCACTGGTTAGAGGTGATAGTCACTTGGTGCCAGATCTGGACTATAAGGCGGATGATCAAACACTTCCCAATCAAAATCATCGAATACTTGTCGTGTACAATCGGCTTATGAGGACGTGTATTATCGTGGAGAATCAAAATTTTTTAGCTCAATTTTCCCCTACGCTTGTTTTGTATCGCTCGCCGTAGCTTCTGGAATGTTTCACAGTACCTCTCTGTTCATGGAAATCAACCAGAATCACACCTTTAACATCCCAAAAAAACAGTTGCCATAATCTTTCTTGCTGACAGAGTTTGGAGACATTTTCTTGGTTTTTTTTTTTTTGGAAAATTTGTGTGCCCCCATTCCATAGACTGCATCTTTGTTTCACAATTGAAATGCTTCACCCATGTTTCATCATCAGTAAAGATACGATTGAGAAATTCGTTACCATCAAGTATATGTTTGTCATATTCATCAAGGAAAGTTAAGTTTCCTATAATAATTTCATGAAGTAAACTTTGTAAAATTTGTGGGAAATGTTCTGAGAGTTCAGTCATTGTGATTTTCACGAACTTTGTCATTGATTTTCAACATCAAATCTTCAGTCACTAGGCTTGGCCAACCGCTTTGACTATCGTCATGAACATTGGTGTGGACATTATTAAAGTCAGTACACAACTACCCTCACCCATCATTCCATATCCGTGAACTTCACATAGTTGGCGATAGATTTAAATTGGTTTATGGTTTTTTGCAAACAAGAACCTTATCTCATGCACTTCACAAATGGCGGGATTTTCAATTGCAGCACAAATTTTAATTAATAACAATGAGAAAAGTAAAAAGAAATACAGACTGTGTGCGATTACAGCTCGATGCATACTGAATGCCAGAGTGTTTTGACACCAAAATGGCGGGTGTAGCCACGCAAACTGCTGCATCATTCTAAAACGTCTGTTACTTTCTGGATAGTCCTCGTATATTGTTATTTAGGAATTTATTGGGTAATACCCTTAAAAATAATTAACACAAATATTCCTCTGCTGTGGTTGCTGAAAATCAGGAAGGGAAATGATGTTCGGAAAAGATTAACCCTTTGCACTCAAAAGGTCAGCAGCACTGGCTACACCAAAATTGCAGATAGCTAGCGTTAGTTTTGCCACAGTTTATCCTCACATTTCATATGGCCAGTACAGATGGCCGCACTACTTTCATTGACAGTTTGGTGGCCATATTTGTTGTTTACCTCCCCAGATTGGAATTATTTTTCAATATCCTCCGCGTTTGTTCATAGTAAGTGTTTAAAGAATAAATGAAAACTAATTAAAAATTTATTTTTAATAAATCTAATACAAAAATAAACATTTATTTGGGAGCTCTTATAAGTATATGGTTAAAAAAATATGTAAATAAAATATTATAAAGTAGGCATTTACAGTTATTTTATACTCAGATATGAACTATTTTTCTCAGTCTTTAGATTTTTTAAGGAATAAAACTTTTAAAAATACACACCTATGTGTAGTCAAGAATAGTTAGCACACGTCTTCTTGTAAAATGTTCTAGGTTTCTATCACTTCAGTGAGTAGGCAGGCCCACTACTCGTCACTCGTGTTATTTGCACAGGCAATGTTTAGAAAAGAATTACAGGCTAATTTCAAATTTTCTGCTTTACATATTTGTTTTTTTAATTACATTAAAAAACAGCTGCTTGATTGGTTCCAGCACTCACCATTCACTGTAAAACAAAGAGAATATTAGAAAATAACAGCTACGTTTAGTCACCAGTGGTGCTGACCTTACATGCTATGGACGTATTATATCTTGGCTAGTACAGCTGGACCTATGAGCTGAGATAACATTACGGCAAAAATTATTCCACGCTTTCGACAAAATGGTGACGGACAGTAGAGCTGGCCCTAGGAGCTCCAAGGACAAATTATAAATGCTGCCTTCGAGTTATAGGGTTAATAATTGTGGCAAAAATGTAGTGGAAAGTAGGCACTGGTTGATTACATCATTTGTATCTTCTGGTCACTTAGCACAGCATCTATAACTAGAAAAATAAAAGGGAAATATTTTGAATTTGTAAATATAAATTAAGTAGATATTTAACTAATATTCGTGCATTAGTATTTTCAGAACAGGTATGATCAGATGAACAAGAGTGATAAAATATTAAAAAAATACAAATTAGAATTTTGATGATTAAATCTTATTACTGAATTATTAATAGGACATTTAATTGAGAGTTATACCTACATATATTAAAATTATAATGGTTGAAATAATTTTTAGGATATGGAAGAGAGGTAAGTAAATCAAGATAAATTTGTAAGAAATATTTGGGCACGATAAATATTATAATAAATTAAAGTAAGAAATTGATGAGACATTGCATATTTGATATTATTCTTTTTTAATGTTTTTATCAATTTGCTTTTTGGTTTTGTTTTTATTTTTATTAACCCTGGGATGCTAGAAATTGTGATTAAATCTGGTGAAAATTAAATACAATTTTTGCCTTTCTAAATAAAAATATTAGGCCAAAGTTATATTCTAGGTTTAGGTTGAAAGTGGATTTTTAGACATAATAACAACCAATATAAATAGTTTGAAATATTTTATCCAGATTGTTTATTGAAATCTTGACAAGCTAGGGTGTATGTTTTTAATTAATAATTAAAAAATTAAATAATATATATTATATATATATATATATATATATATATATATATATATTTATTTATTTATTTGACTTAATGTTAACCCTTCCCACGCATATTACAGGTAATCTCCCATGGTAAGAATAGACCCACATACATGTTGTAATACAAAGTTTTGTCTTCCATAGCGAACTGTCCTTAAAATTGATGAAAAAATGCATTATAATGTTAACTGAACATCTGACAAAAACTGCACTCCATTTGTTGTTCTCGTCCACCTGTTATCGATCCAATACTAGTTGTCATAGCAATCGAACGCTGTTTTGCACTGTACGCTGGCATGTTTTATGGCTTTTACCATATGAACAATGAAATTCTTGAGATCTGTTCCCAAGCTCTGTTCATGTATCGAATTGCGTATAATATTTTACTTCTAAACATTGTTTACAGCGGTTGTAGGATGGCTTTAATTAGGATTTCATTATTGAAATTTAATTTTTCAGTGAAGTGGTAAATTCCATGTTACTTTTTCTTGTAAATATTAATTTGTAAAAATAGTCTTTAAAAATCAGTTTGAATTTTCTTACTTCCTGTACTAAATTCAGAAATCTTAATTCAAATAGAACTTTAAGCAAATAACATTTATGTTTTAAAAGCTATTTGCACCCTAAGGGAAAGTAAATAAATTTATATACAGTGCTCTAATACTGTAATATACTATTACTATTATACACTTTAAATAAATGGTTAAACTTAATTTGTATTCTGATGATTATAGCTAGAAATAACAAATAACTCAGTATGATATAAATGTGAACTTTAATGATGATAGATTAATTGACATACAAGTTTGAATTTTGAAACAAGATGGAGGATACAATAATAATGGTAAATTTTTAAATACAGTTCTTAAATTTTAGGGCAGGGTGGTCGTGCTGGCTTAATGAAATAGAAATATTGGGTATTTTATTTTATAAAAGATATTGTAATTTTGAAAAATAATTGTTGTTAAATTTTTATTATATTAATTTTGAATTATTAACCAAATTGAATGTTCCTGGGTTTTATGTTCTTCCAATGAATCACTGTTAAACTTAAAAGAATTTTCTCACCCAATGTCTGTCTTCTGCTTCTTTGTACTTCAGTGATAATAAGAATTTAATAAAGTAACCTTTCAAATACTGCTGAATAAATGTAACCAGTTTCTTTATAATAATAATCTTGCTTCACTTCTTCCAGATCCCTCTCTCCTCTTCACCTTTCAAATCTCTGCTCTCTTCACTCTTCAACAATCATCCCTGCACACTGTATCACTGACTTTAGTTCACTTTATAACTTTGAGTTTTATATGTAATAAGGTGGATTTTGATTAATTTTGATTTCGTATTTATTATTGTTTGTAGTTAAATTTGAGACAATTTATAAATAATTATTCCTTAATTATTATTACTAATAAATTTCTAAATTAAATTAGGCCAAAGTATTGAAATGAATGTGAGATGGGTGTATGAAATGAGTCATTACAATACCATGAACTGATTAATGAAACTGTTACAATGCTGGCTTATTTGAACCTGCTTGTAAGTAAATAATTGTTTTAATTGTGAATATGCTCTTTACTAGGTTGATGTGGATTTGTCCAAAAGGCTGCTGTAGAATAATATAAAATATCTTTACGAAGTTTTATTTTACAATTTAATTATTTTATTTTGATTTATTTTTCAATTCTGATTTTAGGTATTTAAAAGGTGCTGCTATTGGTGAAGATGTTATTATTGAGGCAAACACTCTACGTGCAGGAAAAACTTTAGCTTTCCTTGAAGTATATATCAAGAAAAAAGGTGATGGTAGTTTAGTTGCTAAAGGCTCTCATACTAAATTCGTAGGAAATGAAAGTGGGAACATATTTGACAAAATCTGAGGTAGTTGTGGTTAGATTTTATCAGTAAGTGGAAATAGCAGTAAATGAGATATTATTTATTGATAAGAAAATATACATGTTACATAAAACAAATTTGTGTTTATGTTTTCCCAAATGATGAGGTCATATTTATATAACAGAGATTATGACGATTATGAGCTAATCACTTCACGAAACCAATATAAAATTATCAATCTTAAAATTTTGAGAACTTTTACAGCCATCTTGCAATACTCAGCCAAAAAAATTGAGATTTCAATGGCATTTTTAACTACGTATATTGTGTTCTTTGTTTACTCTACAGACAATTGCCCTGTTCTCTGATTGTTGACTGAGTTTATTGTATACTCAAATGTAAATATAATTGAGATTTGAATAGTATCTTCAACTATGGAATATTGATTCCTCCTCTCCATAAGGTAGTTGCCCTATTTCCTAACCATAGACTAAGTTGGATATGTACTCAAATATATGTAGTAAAAAAGAAAAAGCTTTACTGTTTACATAGTTGAAGTAGTCAGTTAGTTTGACATACTCTTGTCTTTTCACATATATGGTAGAGAGAAGAGATAGAAAAACACATTTACAAGATTGTTATGTTTAAAACTTACTTTTCTTAGTTGTACCAGTACAACAACCAAAATATATTACAAATATACGTGTGCAAAACAAAGACATTGTTATTACATTGTCTTTTAGTTTAAGAAATTAACAGAAATAAATAAATTGTGATGATAATTGTAAAAGCAGTAATAAAGTAAAAAGTGCAGAGGTTATGCATTCCTCTTCACAGACATTTGCACTATTTCCGGATTGTATACTTAGTAAATTGTATACCCAGATGTAAGTATAATTGAGATTGGGATGGTATCTCCAATGTTGTTTATTGTTCCTCCTCTTCACAGACTGTTCCTATTCTTCCTCATTTTAGACTGAGTATTCTGTATACTCAAATGTAAGTATGTGATCACCATTATGACAACCAACAATGTTCAATTTAATTGAAATAAACAATGCAGCGAGTTGTATTATATAAAAAGTGATACACTCTTCCAGTACATATTATTGTAGTTGGTAAAGTGTGCCGGTGAAACATGAAACAAACCAACTTGTTCTTCTTCTAATGGACAGCCTGTTGCCATGCACTTAAGCCTCACAGGCCTTTTGTGCGCCCTGGGAATATACCATGAGGCCAACCAGTTCAGCAATTCTACAAGCCACCGAAAACAACCAAACACATCCTCCTGGAGAAATTCATCACTTTTGTGCATCAGTCTCTGCACTTTAAGACAGCCCCAAAGGATTCACACCTAAAAATACCACAGAATGGTTGAGGCCCCATAATGTTGGATACTGAGCAAAAGTTGACCAAGGCATCAGCTCTTTCGTTCGCAGAGTCCCCTCATGACCAAAACTCGATAAACAGTCACATGGTGATTCTGCCAAGGGAAAAAGTGAGAGCAATCCCAGACAAGTTTACAGTTGAACACATAAGAGTCCAACACCTTTAATGATGCCTGGCTATCTATCAAAATGCTAATTGTCCTACTCCTTTACCACAGATGAAGATTCTCACAAGCACATTTCATAATGGCTGTGACTTCTACTCCTTATGTGTGATAGGATTCATGGGGACCACCAGTTCCCAGCATGGTCTCATTCCCACACTCCCAGCGCTTATGCCACTTTTTGTTTCAAAGCCATCCGTAAAACATTTAAGCTCCATTGGTGGAAGAGGTAACTTCCCTCCGACCAAGCCTCTGTAGAAGGTTAAAAATCCTAATAAAGGATTTGTCAAAGAAAAATCTGATAGGCATCTGATCAGAGATCATGTGCAGAGCATTTTCCTAAATTAGAATGCTAATTTGACAGTGCCCTGCATCAGACTGATGGTAGACGATTCCTAGAAAAATTCCAGAACAGGAATGTTCACGTTATTGCTTATTAGGTATGAACTCTTGCATTATTTACATGGACGCTAACACTTTTAACTCCTTTCATAGAAAGCCCTGATACTGTACTCTTACAAATCCAAGGTTCCTGTATCCGGACCACACAAAATTCTTCTGTCAAAAAGCATCTGCAGAACACAGCTGAAGCCGCTTTACTGTGTTGCAGATTGACCTGAGGACCTTATTCCTCAAAATCCTACGCTTGGGAGGTGCTCAACTAACTGCGGCCCTGTTCACGACGCACTACCCTTGTACCATGCATTTCTTAAGCATGGGTCGCTTCACTCTGTGGGATTGGATGCCCCCAGTCCATACAAATGTATGTGTGTGGTATGATTTTGGAAAAACCAGTTGGACCAGTACTGCGAGGTGCCAAGGACAACCACCATAGATTACTTAAAGTACATCTACCTATGTATGGTATTGACCTAGCCCCAGGACTGTAGCAGATGCTACATTAGAAGTTACTGAAGAACTAAATCATTACTAAGGTAACTAAATTTTACCTTAAAAGTAATGAAAACCCACAATCATTTCCATGGTGAGAAAAAACTTCACCAAAGTAAATTTTTGCTAATAAGATTTTTAACCCTTTTAGCGCCAAGCATATTGGGCAGGTCCCATCACATAACGCCAGAGTTACTGGTGCGGGTTGTCCCATCGAGCGCCGCGACATAGCCACTGGGTATGTCACAGTAACGCCTAAGCAATTTTACGAACATTGGTGTATCTGCAGGTGACACACAGATATAATTTGTTCTCATTTTGCTAAATTTTATGATAAACTAATGATTTTGGTCTCATTTTTTTCATTATTAATAAAAGAACATGATATGTAATGGAATTTATGAAATGTTGATCTGTTAAAATCGTGTACCTTTAAAGGTATATACTTTTTTCATTTTTGTTGTAAACTATGAGCTCAATAAATGCCTGAAAAATATTTACTCAATAAACCTCTGTATTATAGTGTAATATATTTAATTGAGAAAGTCCTATTAAAATTTGGTAAAATAATACTAACAATTTACAGATTTGTGTATTTATTAGTAAACAAAGTACAAAACTGACTTTTACCATAAAATTGCATGTGTCATTAGATAAAACATTTTAGTATGTATTGTTATTTTGTTGGAATACTATATGAATATCTATACAATGCTATTTGCTATTGTACATTTTACATAAAATGCATAAATCGGTACTAATTTTATTGATATTAGTCTATAAATGGTTGTGTACTGTATGAAAAGGTTGAAAGCCTAAATAAAGGCTCTTGGCGCCTAACGTCCGAACTTTCCAAGCCTATATATAGGCTCTTGGCGTTTCACCACTAACCTAGCTTGAGCCTAAATAAACTCTTGGCATTTTATGACTTAACAGGTTGAGCCTATGTTTAGGCTCTTGGCGCTAAAAGGGTTAATAACACTATTTGTTCCCTTCATCCAGGTAATTTAAATAGGTTATATATGAAAACAGATAAATGTGTCTATTCACCAATAGAGGATGGCGATGCTCACGTCCTGTGGTAATCTTACCTCGCGAGCGACCATGTGACTTTTCAGGAGAAGACTTTTCTTACCATGTAAGTGATGGTGTAACAGCCCAGTATAAGGGTTTTATCACAACTCTAGTTATTTTGTTTGTGATTTTATTAAAGAACGGGCTAAGCACCTCATCAGACCTCACATTGGGCAGAGGGCGTTAATTCCAACGCTGGCTATTTCGCTATGGCAAATAGAAAAGATCACTGGAATAAAAAGAAATCTCAGCCATCACCAAGAAGGTGCAAAATCAAGAAGTGATTTCTGTCACGTAAAAAAGAACTATTACTCACAAAATCGGTGCTACACTGGCAAATGTTAATTTGCAAAGAACATATAAAAAACTTTTTTCTGCAATGACTGCTACGTAAGTGAAGATAGCGACTAAGAGTGCAGGTAGACAGACAAACCACAAGGATTTCATATTCTGCGTAGGCCTGAGATTGATCAATGACAGAACAGTTGATTCAGATCTCTACATGTCACTTGTACGTTTCTTATGTCTCCTGGTAGAGTCCTACCCTCCCTTCTTCATTAAATCCCCTTATTAATTTAAAGTCGAGATTTGTTCAGTTGCTAAATTTATATTATAGTGTCCAGGTCTTGTCTCTGCAACCTATCAAATAGAAATGAAAAAGGAATATTCTTCTTGGAGTGAAAACCTTTTAATTCTCTTTGTTGGAAGTTTATTTTTGATGATGGAAGGATTGTAAAGGAAATAGGATTTTTCCGGGCATTTTCCATCGATCAATGAAACAAAAAATTAGTAACACGTTTCGAGATCTGCAATCTGATCTCTTTTTCAGGTAAATAACTAACATAATACATAATTACAAATGAGGTTAAAATAAACAAATCATACTAAAGCGTTGTAGCACGCCTAAGTCAGGAATCACAACCACCATGTTGTGTGTCAACTTCACTAACTCTAAAACATGCACTTAATAAAAAAACTATATACAACACTAATCATTAAACTGAACTACAGAATACAGGTCACAATATGTCTGCATTCATCTACTAACCACCTACGACTGACCAGAGGCCAATAGCAAATGGCACTCGTCACGGCAGAAAACTTCTTTGGTATGATTAGTTTATTTGAACCTAGTTTGTAATTATGTATTAGGTTAGTTATTTACCTGAAGAAGAGATCAGATTGCAGGTCTTGAAACGTAGTGTTACTGATTTTTTGTTTCACTTATAAATCTGTATAGCTACAGCATATTGTTTGTTCTTTATTAAAAGTAAATACTTGATATATTGAAATTTAAAAACTTGAAGAACATTCCGGTCTTTCAACTTATATAGTTTACAGTACTGTGTTTGGGGAATTTAGTTTCTAACTTTGTCACCACTTGGCATGGTTTAGATTCAGGTGTAGCGAAATCTCTTGTGCAGAGATTTGTCCTTCTACATGTTTAAGATTATAAAATATGGGTTTAAATAATAACAACTTAAAGTAGGTTTCAGTTATTATTATTTCTGAGCGCATGTTACATTGCATGAGATGAACTAATACTGATAATGATTCAGACGCTGTATTTGAGTCACTGTTTTATTTTACTGATGGAAAATCATACAGTATAATAAATAATAGTGAGTGATTTTACAAATTATCTTGCAGAAATCTTACTTAACTAATGTGCGTAGCACAATATAAAATTCATAAAATAAATCTACACAATTAAAAATAATAACAATGTGGCACAAACAACATTTCACTACACATTTTCATTCCAGATGAGAATGCGAGCGATTACATATCAATATATATATATGTATATATTATTTATATAATTAGTATGTATATTGTGGTCGTGGAATCTATACGTCAAGATACAACAACGATGGTCCGAAGTTCAATGTTTGATAGGTAAAGAGAGCCACACATACGGAAATGATAGGTTCCTAGTAATATTTGAAGGGGTTTTTACAGTTGAAAATTTAACACCTTGTTACCTTTGAGCTAAACAAGCAGGTTTAATTTCAAACTTGATCTACATATTTACTGACAACCAGATTAGTTTTGTTATTAGTCAGTTATCAATATAATATCTATATTGTTTGATAATTCATATTTTCTTTTAACTAAAAAGAATGAATTATAAACTTGTTTGGTCCTAAATAAACTAAGAACAAAAATGGAACATTCAAGATATTACTTTCAAAATTGAAGGGCTCGTGTTAGCTGAATGATATGTATAGTTGTGAATGTAGAATTTTAGATGCCAATTGATACAATGTGAAAGAAACAAGCTGTGGTGCAAATGTGAAGGCTGTTCGAAAGAGTAAGGAAGAGGCTAGAGCTGTGAAGTCAGGTTTGTTGGAATATGTCTACATTCAGCATGACTTTACCCATTGTGGCCACTGCTATGCTATGCTGTATGGGTACAATGTGAAAGAAACAAGCTGTGGTGCAAATGTGAGGGCTGTTCAAAAGAGTAAGGAAGAGGCTAGAGCTGTCAAGTCAGGTTTGTTGGAAAATGTCTACATTCAGCATGGCTTTACCCATTGTGGCCACTGCTATGCTATGCTGTATGGGTACAATGTGAAAGAAACAAGCTGTGGTGCAAATGTGAAGGCTGTTCAAAAGAGTAAGGAAGAGGCTAGAGCTGTCAAGTCAGGTTTGTTGGAAAATGTCTACATTCAGCATGGCTTTACCCATTGTGGCCACTGCTATGCTATGCTGTATGGGTACAATGTGAAAGAAACAAGCTGTGGTGCAAATGTGAAGGCTGTTCAAAAGAGAAAGGAAGAGGCTAGAGCTGTCGTCAGGTTTGTTGGAATATGTCTACATTCAGCATGGCTTTACCCATTGTGGCCACTGCTATGCTATGCTGTATGGGTTTAGTGGTGAAAATCCAATAGAAAATAACTGACAGTTTGTGAGGCATAAAGCGACAAAATATGTAGGGCTGGTTTTGGTACAGTGATTTGTTACTTTAAAAAATGATTGAATCAATGTATAAGACAAGCACCCCAATAGTCAAATTAAACTTTTGAGTGGTAAACTGACACAGAAGTCAATAAAATGATTCTTGATAATTTATACTTTATGATACAGTTCTATTGTTTAATTATTTGTCACATTGATGGAAAATTGACTCAGAACACGGTTCTTTAATTTACATAAAGCAGACACTCCATTGGATTTGTATGAGTTGTTAGAATCTCAGATGGAATATTTCTACAGAAATTAAATTAATAAGTTTGTGCAACAATATAATTTAGTAGCAACTGCCAAAACGTTTCTTTTAAATGTTCCGCTGAAATATTTTCCTTTTATTTTGATACTGTTTATTAAAATTTATGTTGCCTTGTGGACAGCCCTTGTACTTGGACTTAAATTACATACACACTACTTGATAAATTATGAATTTTGTATGATGATAAACCACTTAAAATAATTTTCTCACAGTTTTCACACATTTTATCTATCAATTAAACAAATAATCTTTAGATATGTAAGTGGTACAAACATTTCTGGAAAATCCAGGACGATAGACACTATGCAGTAATATAGGGTCAATATGAATAGAAATGATATACAATCTACATATGGACTTGTGCATTAAAAATGTAATAAAGTTAAATCTATAGATGACCACATCCTTGTTACAGTTACATCAACTTTAAAAGGACAGAAACATTTGATAGATGCCTAATGCTTCACAAATTGTGCTCATTCAAAACTTGGATATCAAAGATTTAAAGTTTACAAAATCAGTATCACGTTAATCCATCTTCGATCTTCACTTAGGAAGATATTATTATTAAATATTGAAAATTTCAAAATTTTAAAGTACAGAATTTAGAATGTGGTCTTCAATTAGTATTTATATTTTGTAGGATAATTTTTGGTAAAAAATCCTAATGAAAACAAAAACTTGTCTTTATGATAAAAACAATTTTATAATATCTACAGAACTCTGTAGTATTTATTTAAATTTTTGTATTTAAATTTAGTTTACAATTTCATAATAACATTTACAGATATTTTTATATTAAATAGTACTTTCAAACAAGAATTGCAATTGTTTAAGATTTGTTTTCCTAATTCTTACTTTCTGACTTAACCTAGAAAAATGTAAGAAAGGCACCACCTATGCTGGAATAAAATTTTTAAACTATATTCCCAAAACAGTAAGGGAAATAAATGACTTTAAAAAAATTCATACTATTATTAAAAGATTTTCTTTTGCAGCATGCTTTTTATTTACTAGAAGAATTATATTTTTGTTATGACAGTATAACTCATGAAAATACAACAATAGTATTTTAAGGTTTTTTTACAGTTATTTCTATTAGATATGAGGTTTTACAGTATGTAGTAACAGTTATAATAGTACTAGTTTTAATGTACTTGACACTATATATTGTACATTGATACTTACTAAATAAAGACTTTTAGATTTGATTTCATTTGACTTTAGCTGATTTGAAAGAAAGTAGTAACTTGTTTTTAAATGATTTATTTAGTTTTTAATAGTATCAAGAAAGCACACTTTTTCAAAACGATAAATTTTAATTGGTTTTAAGTTGATTAATAGTTAAATTTTATAAAATAAGAAATATTGGTAAATAAAGCAGTATTAACATAATTTAAATAAATGTAAAATTATCTGACTTCATATTTATGTAAATCATAGATATTTAATAATAGCTTACATTGTTCATTCAAGGAAAACAAACTTTTTACATTATTTTTTAGGAAATTTAAAACTAAGATTATAAAATTCATAGCTCAGTTTTAATTAACCCTAGTTCTGTGCAATGATAAATGTTCAAAACCGTCATCCCATTTTCTACAACTTTTTTTACTCGCCACCCGAAAATGAATTTGCTCTAATAGTACATTCTTTATTTCTAGTATTAAAATTTAAAAAATAGTTCACACAACTTAGATGAGGTTGTTTTTATTTTTAAATTTTACATAAAATATTTTTTCTAGCATTATTTTAGTATCATAAATGATAAAAGAAATAACAAATTTAAAAAAGTTGCCCAGTTTCATAACAAATATTTAGATATATATAATTTTGTAAGTATGTGGAAGAAATTTTTCCTATGAATTATTCGTATTGGTAAAATTTGAACGTGAAAAAAATCTGTCTTAGTTTTATTTTATTAACTATTAACATAATATTGCATCCAGGCAAATGAAACCTCAGTTTGTTATGTTATGAAACCTACATTTTTAGTACTGAAATAAACGGATCATCTATCAAAAATTTAATATTATTATGATAAAACGTCATCAACATGTCACTTGTCGATACAACAGATCCTGATATCCTAACCATAAACATTCACGTGTCGATGTGACAGATCTAGGGTTACAGAATCTACTGTTTACGAGATCCTACTTCTCCTTGTATGTTATAAAGTAATAAACACCCCAGAGCTGTGCAAGAAAATCAATTTGTAATCGAACCAGATTTACATTATTCATAAAGTATAAAGAGTTTGCTTTGTCCACAGAATTCACAATAATTATACAACTGTTACAGGGCAATGAATACTGATTGTACACATTTAAAGTAGAGTTATTGCTTCAACAATAGAAGATGCATGCCCTGTGTTGTAGATGGTGGTTATCACATTGTGGATTCATTTAAAGACAACATTTTTATTAATTAGTTTTCCATCTGCTAACTTGCTTGTGCTTCTTGTCTGAGGTTAATTTGTAAACAGGTTATTTTGTCACAAAATTCTGCACTAGGAATATTTGGCTCACGAGTCGAGGAACAAGGTGTCAAATGTGAGATGACAGCTAACAGCGAAAGGAAATGAACATAAAACACACAAGTAGGAAACGCTGACCCGGACGCCAGACCAGCTGGAATCCGTAACAACTAAGCCTGTCACCTCTCCTCGAGGTTGAACGTGAGTCCTGTGTTCTCTCTGAGTCCGTACACAGGTGGAGCGTCAGCCACGGACTCTCCCGTGGTCAGGCGCAGCGTGATGAGTGTGCGGGAGCCTTCCATCGCCAACACAACATGTTTACCGCCTGCGGTCACTTCACATGCTGTGATGGGTCTTTTTGGTGTGAAGACAGCACTCAGCTCACCTGGGCACAGATACAAGGTTCACAAATAATACATACAAATACATTACGTAATTTAAAGTAAGAAACAAACTGGGTTTGAAATAACAACACATAACCGCAATAAAATTACCAGTGGCTATGAACAATTCTTTATAACATTCGGCATCCTCTAAGTAGAATATTGTGACACCAGTAACTCTTTGAGGAATAGGTATATGCATGTTTACAAAAAAAATTGTGGTTAAATCAATTTTAAATGTTAACCATGTAAAATAAGTACTCAGCATCAGTAGGTACAATAAGTCTTAGTACTCAGTATCAATATAGGCTACAAAAAGTTTTAATCAAATTAATAATAATATAATATCATTAATATTTATAATCTTTTTTAAATTTGTACTATGTAATTTTGGTCTTAAAGAGCTCATTATTAGAAACAGAGCTGATGGGTATAGTAAATGTAGTGATAAACATATTTCATACTTCAAAATTGCATTAAAAGTTAATATTACTTCTTAAAGCTAGTTATTTTTTATGTAAGATACATTATTTTGGATATAGTTGGTGAAATAGGGTTACCAGTTGAAATGTAATTCGTAAACTGAGTTGAGCTGGTGAAACAGATGTATTTTCAATACTAACATGATGCTGGCAATGCAGAATTACAAGTGAACTCTGATGTATTCCCAATCTATCATTGGTACTGGCAAGGTATAATGGTACTGACTACGCCAGTGCATTCCCATTACAGTCTTGAGGTGGGTGAAATAGGATTTAGGAAGTAAGTATAGGGTTGGTGACAAAGCCAGTCCATTCCCATTACAGTTTTAAGTTCGGTAAGGCAAGGTTTTTGTCAAAGCTGTCTATTTCCTATATTGTCTTGAGACCGATGGAAGAGGGTTGTTTGATTAAGATACTGAGACTAATAGAAGAGTTATTTGAGTTTTTGATAAACTTAAGATTGGCATGTTTGCAGAACCACTAACTTGTTATATGAGTTGGTAGTGAATTGTACTCTAAATAAATGATAAATTGTTAAGTGAGGGAAGTTTAACATGGAAGGCAGTGTTAGTGATCTGTAAACAGTGCATATGGTAACTTATGATCCCAGGATATGAAAGTGATGAACAGTTTTATATACTGACAAGATTTGCTAGTAGGTTTGGATGGTTTACCCTTGAAAGCATTTAGTTTTATCAATTAAAATGGTATTAACATAAAGAAAACTTTAAAATCACTGAGTATTTGACTCTCAGTGATGCATTTTAGTCTGCATAACTGAGTTGTTGGTAACTATTACTACATTTCACAGGATGGACTTCCTTTCTTAAGCTTTTATACACGTTATAGTCTCTTGCGAGTGTGACATATAAGAATTATAAGAACACCGAAGAAAAGACAGTACAGTCATATTATCTCTATAATATAAGAGTTGAAAACTAATAAAATTTATTTGTTGAATCAAATAGATACTGCTTATTACCTGTGACTAAATTCCAGAGCCTGAGGGATCTGTCTCGACACTCAGAGTCCAGTGAGAGGAAACAACCACCATATGGATCTAGCCGCAGACAAGTGACAGGTGCGCTATGTCCACTCAGGCTCCATCTGCAATTTCCTGTAACAGCAGTAGGTAACAGACTGTACAAATCAACCAGCATTAGGTATAATACTTCAGTCCAATGAGGTAAGACAATGTCAAAATCTTTGATAAGTATTTTTTTATTATGGAACTGATATACTATTTATCATGTTCTATTCAGAACAATTACTTTATTGATTAGTGCAGCTCTATAGGGTGTCCTTTTTCCAATGTATCTGCTACTTCATTCTTGTATTTCTTTAATTCAATTCAGAGTTACTATTACACTTAAATAAAATAACAGTGTGTACAGCATTTCAGCTATAAGAAGGACAGTGTATACAGTTGCAAAAGAAAAAGTTATATTGTTATTGGAACTTTTAATAATAGTAATAACATGTTCCTTGTCCCTTTATTTATGCTACAACTATCTTTAGACTAAATATCCAGTGGCATTATTTCATTGACAGTACCTCTGTCTGGAAGATATATAATACCACGTTCGGTGGGCTGTGAACCCTAAAGGATTATAGTCACAAACCTACTATGGTACCTAGCCTGCATTAACCCTCTAAGTGCTACTATCGCACTGTGTGATATATTCGTTTTTGTTAAATTTCAGCATAACGGTTATTTAATTATTCCGTGATTTTCATAGTACAACGTAGGAGAGATTTCTCTACGCACTGGCTCTACTTTGTAAGCCTTTGAGTAGAATGAAAAATATCAATCAGCTGTTGCCGCGCTTGCCACGCAGTACTTTGTTGTAGTTTTCGTCTAGGTTAGTTACCGTTTGGCCGCAACGTATTGTTTTGATTTGTGTTATTCACTGTGCAATAGATTCTTGCTTCTTGTGTGTGTATTTTCTATTTTATTAGGAGTTGCTACAGTGCTTTAGAGCACTTCAAGAGGCCCGTAGAGGGAGGCAGAAGAAAGAGGGTAGCGCAGCAATCAGAAACTAACTCTGACTAAGTTTCTTTAGTCAAATGTATATATACATATGTATATAAACAAAAGGACCATAATAGGATTTTTTTACTATTAATAATTATAAATGAAACAGACATTTAGCTTTTGTGAGGTTATATGTACATCCAAACCAATATTGTTTGAGAAGTGTTTACTTTGAATGTGTCCATTGTGGAAATTTTGGTATGCAGAACATTTTTTTAGTTTTTATATTTTGTGTGTGTAGTTTTTGTTCAAAAGGCTTTGAAGTGACATTTTTATTGTTCAAAATTAAATTTGAAACAATTTGTATATTTTGAAATATTTATAACCATGTTTTAAAACGCATTTACAACCTCATCATCTAAAAAAACAAAGAGAAATTTTTTTTAAATATTTATCAAGACTTTTTAGAGCAAAGTGGTAATTGTTTAAAATCATCTTTATTTCCGTAAGCATGTTTTTCTGAAAAGAATGATATATAACACATGATCTTTGAATGTATATTTGTATCTAAAAAATGGCTTTTAAGAAACCATGTATTTTGCTTCAAAACAGCCCAGCACTATAAAGTGATTTAATTACCACTTGGAGGGTTAAATCATCAACTGGCGTGCATAAACTAGTTTTAAACAATTTTTAATCTGTTGAAAGAATTTAATGAAATATGGTATCTCCTTGACAAAATAAAGAAAAACATGGCATAAATGTGACATGTTTAAGTAGTGGAATTGTGTTTTTATTACTGTCCTTTCATTTAAATTACTATTTCATAAGTACTTTATATTACGACTCATTTCCTTTAATTTGGTATGAGGAATACACATATAATAAAATCAATTGAATAAAATAATAATTAACTCCATAAGTGTTATGAGTTGCGATCGTGACATTTAGAGTGCTGCCAAACCGATTAATGAGAGAGTGATGCTGGAGTGAAATTGTAAGGGAGCTATTGGTACACACAAGACACCAAGTCAAGATGACTGTGTGGTCTAAGGCGCTACTTCAGATTTTTGCGGTCTGGTGTAAACTACACTTACAAGGATAACTAGTCTGTGGTAAAGCTGGCAGAAGGGTTCCCCTTAAACAGTTGATGGTTCAGGTGCAGTTTGACTACTTGGGTTGTGAGTGCACTTGTAAGAGAGTGAATATGCGTATATGATGCATAGTATATACAGCTGATGTAACCTACCTGTTATAAGGTCCCAGACTAGCACTCGGCCATCCTCTAGACCACTCAGTACACAACCGTCTTTAGAAGAGATGTCCAGCGATACAGTATTCACTGAAGGCTTCCACTTCTTAAACAGTGTTCCTGATTGGAGATCGTACACCACGATGAAATTGGGGCTGGGCTCATCCACCTCCTGTGATAAATAAGTAATTTAAAAGATCATTGTTGATATTTACTCTAATGACAGTAATAACACATGATATATTATTATGTGTACATTTATACATAAATAACTAAGTGGAATTCAGTAACAAAACAATCTTACAAACAGAAAGTCAGGCTCAGTGATATCCTGACTTTAAAATATTTAAATGATTTTTGAACAGATTCTATTGTTCTGTTCAAATGGTGGCAGAAAAGTTAAAATATAAATGAGCAAGTATTTTTCACTAAAGAAAAACGATGGTGCTCTATTAAATATTTAGAAATCAGTAGATAATTTATACTTGCCTTTGCAACACAGCACACATAGTGGCCCTCGTAGGTGATGGCTGCTAGAGTGGTGATGAAATCATGATGGGGAATACGCAAATCGTAAAGAAGTTTTCTTGAAGCAAGATTCCATACCAGGAGTGGAAAAGGTTTTTGAGTTTCATCTCCACAAACAAGTACCCTATGAAGAAAATTGGTTACACTTAACGTAGCCATGGTGGGAAGGGTTAATTCAATGTGAATGTCAAGTTTCGCTCCAGTTCATAAGACACCGTAAGATTCCAGACACTGCCCTAAGAGGGAGGTGAACTGGAGCTAAACTCAACATTCAGAAAGATTATTGCTATTATTGATAAGTACATTTTAGTAAAGGCATCTCGCTGCATGACAGCGTTAATGTCAGATAATTAACAATGTATGTGACTGATGTGCAATCTAGGTCACGTGTGCTGAGATCTTTGAAATTTTACTGTACTATTTTTAAGCTTTTGTTCATACGGTTACATTACACTTTTACAGTTTGAAAAAAGATCCAACTTTTGTGTTAGAATTTCAGATTAAGAAGTCATGTTCTCAATTAGAAATGCATTGTTTGGCTCATAAGGTTTTTTTTCTTGCCTTTTGTTAAAACTTCTGTCATGCTTAGATTTGGATTGGCAGCGCTCGAGGCAGTCGGTCGCTACTCGTTGTTATTCCGCAACATAACCTAAAGTCGTTATCTAAGCTTAACATACTGATCTATTTTGTTATTCAACAACTAGGTGAAGGTTATTAAACATTCTTGGAAAATGGTGCGGTGCGGTTATTGTGATGAGATTTTGCAACCGGAATGTGATCATGTTGAGTGTCATGGCTGTGGTAACCATTATTGTTTTGGATGTAGTGTTAAGGAAACAACCTTCAGAACAATGAGTGAAGAAAAGAAATTAGCCTGGAGATGTATGCACAAGTGTAAGGGAAGGTCTACATCCGTGAGTAGTAAATCAAATATTCAGACTCCTGTAAAAATAGGCCTAACCTCAAACTGTGACAATGAGCTTAAGATTATGATAGCTAGCCTTACCAGTAAGGTCGAGGGTTTTGAAAGCATACTCAAAGAAGTATCAGTACAGCCAAAATTTTATATCAGGTATGTATGATGAGATGCTTAATGAAATAAAAGAGCTGAAAAAGCAAAACCAAAGTTTTAAGCATGAGGTAGTGGGTCTGAAGAGGAAGGTAGAGGACAGGGATGGTGAAATAGAAGAATTGAGAATGAAGGTAAATGACATGGATCAATACAACAGACGCTTTAACTTGGAAATAAATGGAGTTCAAGACGCCGGTAAGGAAGACACAATAAAGATATTGGAGAGGGTTTGTGGGGGAATCAATGTTACTTTTGATAGTCAACATATCCAGGCTGCCCACCCACTAAAACAGCACAACGCTGAGCACCCACCCACACTGATTGTTCAGTTTACAAGGAAGGATGTTCGGGACCAGTGGATAACCCAGGGAAGAAAAGCCTACAAAAATGCTGCAGCGGGCAAGCCTAAAGTCTATTTTAATGAAAATCTGACAGTGGACAACAGAAAACTGCATAGAGAAACCAGACTTAAGGCCAAAGACAGAGACTATAAATTTGTGTGGGTGAAAAACGGAAAAATCTTTGCGAAAAAAAGTGAAAATGCTTCAATTATACATATTAAAACAAAAAGCGACCTAGACAAACTTGTATAAGTTAGAACTATTTATACGTTTGAATCATTATGTTATTA
Source organism: Homalodisca vitripennis (assembly GCF_021130785.1). Taxonomy (NCBI): domain Eukaryota; kingdom Metazoa; phylum Arthropoda; class Insecta; order Hemiptera; family Cicadellidae; genus Homalodisca; species Homalodisca vitripennis. Next base: position 47,367,718 of record NC_060207.1, on the reverse strand, counting down.
TATCTTTATTCTTTTACCTTTAATGTTTGAAATTAGCTCAGGTGGTACTTATGTGGATGGCTTGATTGTTAGTTGTTACTCAGTGTTATGTCTAGGTTGGTGTATATGTCCTAGTATTATTGTAACTAATACAGGAAGTTTTGCCTTTTCTAAATTAGGTGGCTTACAACGGTACGATGCTGTAAATTATAGTCTGATGGTTATTTGCAGATTGATCTCCTTTATTACTGAAATTCAAGTACGAATCAAATTAGGACGAATATTAGTAATGTATTCATGCTATTGATGTAGGAATTTGTCCAAATAATAGCCTAACAAGAAAATGTATATTTGTTTTTAGTGTAATGTATGATAAAGGTTTATCGTTAAAATATTGTATACCTAATGTGCTGTAATTATGTGTGTAATAGGAAAGATTGCCAGGGTTCAAGTGAGTACGTATATATGTGTTTCACTTACAGGCACCAGAGACAGGTCGGAGACACGATCACGTCGAAGGTCGGTAGATAACTAAATTACATGACAGACAGACTCCACATACTTACCGACGAAGAACTCTCCGATGTAAACATAGATAAATGCCGTTATTACCCTGATATTGATTCTTTCTTATCAACTAACGAAGCGCTCATTGACTCCCCACTAATATTACACATAAATCTGCGGTCTATTCGGAAGCATTTTGACGACCTAAGGGTTTTCTTAGGTGGGTGTAACTTTGATGTGTTATTAATATCAGAAATAGATATAGATTCATCGCTAACTGATATCTTCCAAATACCAGATTATAACTGTTGGTTTAGATGCAGAGAGTCAAGAAGGGGAGGGGGCCTGGCGGTGTATATTCATAAAAAATTGTCTGTTTCTCCGATTTTGTCTGATGTCAGAATAACTGAATGTGAGTTCATGGCGTTTAATGTAAACATTTTTAAAAACCAATGCATACAGATTTTACACATTTACAGACCACCAATCACCAATGAGAGGTCGTTTTTGGATGAGCTAGATATGTTGCTGAGTCAATGTAATAGGAAGGAGAGACTTGTATTAGTCGGTGACATTAATCTTAATTTAAATCATGCTGCATCATCTCGTATAGTTCGAATATGAATCGATTTTAACCTCTTATGGGCTCGTGAATTGCATCGATATTAATACAAGAGAAGAAATTCGAAATAACGTTTTAGTTTCATCGTGCATCGACCATATTTGTATTAGATCCGATCCTTGGAGGATATTTCCAGCAGTTATTACCTATAAACCAGCTGACCACTATCTTATAGCATGCGCTATGATTAACGACCAAGGTTCTGGAGGTCATGATGTTTCGAAGCAAACTATTCTAAGTAATATTTCTGTTCATAGGCTTTTGACTCAGGTGACCTAGCCAACTGTACATACAGATAATAATCCAAATTCATATTACGAAAAGGTGTTAAATATTTTTTTAAATGTCTATGAAAGGAGTAAAAAAATAGTAATAACAACAAAGTCTACAGAAACATCTCGCTTCAGAGTTAAAAAACCTTGGATGACTGACTTCCTTTTTAAGAAAATAAAGGAACGAGATAGGATGTTTAAAATAAATTATTTGGCTTAGGTATGTAAAAGTTTTGAGTAGGTCTAAAAGAGCCAGTTGAATGTGTTAGCTTTGCTGGGCAAACATGATTGAGATCCTTAACACTTTTTTCAAAAAAATCCGCAAATTCGTTTTGTATGGTATTCGGGGTGACAACGTTCAAAAAAGCTCGTGATATGTTATCGTCTAGGTTTTCACGGGTTTTATTTCCAAGCATAGCATTTATACAATTCCATTGCTTTTTCATATCATTTCGGACGTTATAAAATGGAAGCATTCTCCAAGCAATTTAAAATATCGTTGTGACTATGTAAAATTTCGAAATAAAATAAACAGATTGATTTTTACAACAAAAAGAGATTACGTTTATAGCGAATTTTATAACGTCCGAAATGATATGAAAAAGCAATGGAATTGTATAAATGCTATGCTTGGAAATAAAACCCGTGAAAACCTAGACGATAACATATCACGAGCTTTTTTGAACGTTGTCACCCCGAATACCATACAAAACAAATTTGCGGATTTTTTTGAAAAAAGTGTTAAGGATCTCAATCATGTTTGCCCAGCAAAGCTAACACATTCAACTGGCTCTTTTAGACTTACTCAAAACTTTTACATACCTAAGCCAAATAATTTATTTATTCGTAAAATTATCCAGTCACTAAGCAATAAAAAATCCCCAGGAATTGACGGAATAAGAGTAAAGGACATTCAAATGGTGCAGGAAAAGATTTGTGATGTAATATGCAGCCTTATAAGATTGTCACTTAAATCAGGAATCTTCCCAGACAATCTTAAAGTTGCTATTATAAGACCAATTTTTAAGTCAGGATCCAGAAACTTAACCTCAAAATACCGGCCTGTAGCTATTTTATCGGTCATGGATAAAATATTCGAGAAATATGTTGCACACTATCTAAATAAATATTTGGAAGAAAATAAAATAATTTGTGAAAACCAGCATGGTTTCAGAAAAAATAAAGGGACAGAGACTTTGTTGCTTGATTTTACAAATTTTATAAATTATCATTTAAATTCCAGAAAGCAGGTTTTAGCCATTTTTGTCGATTACTCAAAAGCATTCGATACACTTGACCATGCCATACTTCTGGATGAATTAAAACATATCGGAATTGAATCCTACATCTTAAAGTGGTTCGCAAGTTACCTGGAAAATAGACCATTTTCTGTTAAAATTTCCAATGAATATAGTTCATACAGAGTAGCTAACCAAGGAGTCCCACAAGGTAGTGTTCTGGCCCCAATTCTGTTTAATATATATGTTAATAGTCTTTCAAAACAAAATTTTCATGGACATTTGTTTATGTACGCTGATGACACAGCACTCGTGGTGGCTCACAAGGACTTCTATCTGGCAGAATCCCTCATTTCTTCTGATTATAATGTAATGCTTAGATGGGCTCACGACAGAAAACTAATTATAAATTCTAAAAAAAACCCTCGTAATAAATTTTCATTCCTCTCATAATATTCCTGATCGACCTCCAATAGTTAAAAGCCATGACTGTGTTTGCTTATATAACCATAATGAAAACAGTTGTTTGTGTCAAAGTTTAAAAGTGGCTACGGAAACAAATTATTTGGGCATCACTATAGACCACAAATTGCATATAAACAAATTGATAAAAAGATTAAAAGCTGTATCTGCGAAAATCTACTGCTTAAGAAGTACCCTTCCCGGTTCAGCAATCAAGCTAATTTATAAGTCGATGTTTGAATCCTTGATGCGGTATGGGGTAGAGGTATGGGGTACAGCCTCTAAGTCCATCATAAACCGGGTGGATATCTTGCAAAGAAGAACACTATATCAAATGGTGGGCGTGCCACAATTGCAGCGCAATTTCCAAATTCCTGATAGCCTTTTACTATACAGATACAATACCTTAAATGCCAAACAACTTTTAAAATTAAAAATCATTCAAAAATACTACTTATCTGATTCGTTTAAAACAGAAAACACAAAAACGTGCTATGCATTTAGGAAATTAGATAAATATAAACTGCCGAGATTTTGTAATACATACGGGAAAAATTCGCTGAGTTACATTATTCCAAAAATATTTAATCAAATACCTATAGAACTGCTAACATTTAAAAATTTTTACGTTGCTAAACCTTACATACTTGATTGGCTACTTGAAATGGAAAGTGATGAGTAGACTGGTGAACGTTTAGGCTTAGGAAAATAGATTATATTGTATAACATTTCATATAATTGTACCTGTGAATGGTGTTCTATCTTATACATTGAAATTGGATTTATATTCTTACAGAATAAAGTGTGTGTGTGTGTGTGTGTGCGCGCGTGCGTGCGTGCGTGTGTATGTGCATATGTGTGCGTGCGTGTGTGTGTTTGTTGCAGGTGATACATTATATTGAACTATTGTTGACATATTGTAATACATTTCAATGGAATTAGTAGTAGATGGTCGTGAATATAGAATATGTCGATCATGTATATTATACAATGGTTTAATCCAGGCACTATGTTTATGCTATTACTTTATCTGTAGTCTAGTTGTGCATTCCATTGGTAATGGCTGAAAGCACCGACGCCAAAAGCGCGTTTCAATCGGTTTTCTTTTTGTGATTAGAACACATTTATATTAGGATGTTGTGTATAGTAAAGATGGGAACCCAACGATAAATTATCTGTAACTTGTTGGGACCCAAGATTGTAAATGTTTATTATAAATAAATTTCTTGATTTCTTTCTTCTTGATTCTTGATTTAAACATTTTTGTAATGGATATTTTTGAAACTAAACAATTTATTCCACTAAACTCAAAAAATGTTTTAATGAAACTCAACACACTATGAACAGCATGACTGAATCAGACTGGGTGGTGGTGGTGGATAACACACAAGCTTTCCAGTTGAGACACTCCTAATAATTAGCTGTTTATTAGCATAATTTATTGTGTGTTTTTTTACAAATACACTTTAGAAACGCAACAAAATCCTATCACAGGTTTGTGAGTATTCCTGATCTAGATGGCTTGTTGTCATTTTATAAATCATCTTGTTATTTATTCCACTAAGAATATGTTTAGTCAGCTTAGATGCCATGTGATGATTTACAAACATAAAGACAAACCTGCCATCACCAGAAACCAATAGAGAATTCAGAAACCGATCCTCCCCAGCCTTGAATGTTGTAACTAGGTCTCCAGAGTCCAAGTTCATCAAGTTCACATACATCCTGTTTCTGGAGAGAGCCACAAGGTGGTTGGCATCATGCAGTCCAAAGTAGGGCATCTTTTGGTTCATCACACCTACAATATAGGAAAAAACAGTTAATTATTCATACATCAAAATTTGACACACTTAACACATAAAACCCTTTAAAGCCATTGATACACTCATCTTCAGCTTTTGTGTTGAAAGCTGACTAAAGATCTTACAAAGCTACAGTAAGAGTTAAAAAGCCTGCTCTAACTTAAAACCTGGGGACATATGACTTATAAGTAACTTCTGAACCATCAGTGGCGGCAGTATAAGTGATAGGTTTGTTTGAAATTAAATTATGGTGAGCAATAAATAAATAATTTCCAGCAGTAAGTTCAGTCAAGTAGTAATCTATATATTATTACTGAATTAAAATCATTGATAAACCAGATGCTTGCAAGTTACATGAACCTAATGGGTTTAATAAGAATCATCATAGATGTACGAACTATTATTTCAGAACTCAGCATTTTTTCACCAAAAATATTGTTATATTATCAAAGCTCCTCTAAAGCTGTTAACAGTGATAAATTAAAAATTGTTGAAAAAAACAGACATATTTTCGTATCAAGACTTTTTGAAGATATGGAGTGTGAGGATCTAAGGCAATACTTGCAAGACTGTTCTGATGGTGGTAATTTTGATGTAACAAAATTAAAAACCAGGTACCCTGGCTACAGTTCTTTTAAAATCGGGATTCCTCTAACACTCTGGGACAAGGTCTATGACCCAGACTTTTGGCCAATGGGAACATATGTGAGTCGATTTAGGTACCCACGTAAAAGTGCTTCAGTACCTTCTTTTTTGGATCCCAGTCAAGGGGCAAATACAATAAAATAGATCTTTAACTTTTAGGTGATGTTCTGGAGCAAAAGCCTAATAACAATTCAATAGTAACTTAACTTTGTGTTGATAGGCCTAACCTGAAAGTTACATCCTGTGATGTAAATACAATAATTGGGTGTAATTATAATTTTAAATTGGCTTTTTGGAATATTTGTAGTTTAACTAATAAACTCTGTAGCATTGAATTATTGAATAACCAACTTAATTCTGATGTCTTGTGCATTGCGGAGCATTGGTTAGCTTCCTCTGAGGTCCAGCATTTGGTAATTCCAGAGTATAGTGTTGCAAGCTATTTTGCAAGGGAACATCACGTGCACGGTGGAGTGCTTATTTGTGTCAAGCAAGGTATCGAGTTCTCCATCTTGGACCAAGTTCTTGGCTACTCGGAGGAGATGACTTGTGAGTTGGCAGCTGTTGTGCTCCCTGTGTTAAAGATGGTTGTTGTTGCGGTTTATAGATCTCCTGCAGGTAGTCTAGCCTCTTTTTATGAAAAGTTGCATGATGTTTTTGCTTTTTTATACTGCATCAAAATGAACATTATTGTAGTTGGGGACTTCAATGTAAACTTTATGGCAGACAATGAAGAGACCCATGAACTATTAAACATAATTGATAGTTTTGGATTAAATGTGACTGTGTCGGATATCACGAGGCCAAATACCAACTCTTGTGGAACTGCGGGTAGCTGCATTGATAACCTACTAACTTCCCTACATCCTGATAGAGGACAATCGTCGGTGCTCCATAATCCTGCTTCTGATCACAACATCATCTTCTTTGTTGCGGATATCGAGACTGATGGATCGACGGGAAGTAGTCTCATATTAAAACACTTAACTAGACCTTTGAGCTTGTCTGGGGTATCCTTTTTTGTGCATTATCTTAGCCAAATTAACTGGTTAGATGTATATAGCCTTAATTTAAGTATCAATTTAAAGTTTAAAATGTTTCTTGACCTTTTTTATGGGCCTTAAATTGTGCTGCTCCAATTAAAAAATTGAAATTAAAAGCTAAAAGTTCATGTACTAGATGGTCTTGTTAAACTTAAGTCTGAGCTGGATAGGTTATATTTTATTACTCAAAATACAATTAAGGATAAGAAGGATGTAATGGCAAAATATAGAAGTCTCAAAGCAGTGTACAAACATGAGATAAACAGAGCTAAACTTTGTCATAACAATAGTGTAATAGATAGATCCAAAAATAAAAGCAAAGCTGCTTGGGGCATAATAAAAAAGTCAGCCAAAGTCAACAGCAGGCCAGTTCCCAAGTCTCATTTTCTCAGTCCTGACACTTTTAATGATTTTTTTTGTCTCTTCTGTGGAAGATACTTGTAAAAACATTGGTAATAGTACCTATGATTATTTTTATTATCTTGACAAGTCCTGTAACTCAGAGACTATAAATTTTAACTTTAGTTTTAAGGAAATTAAGGTGGAGGAAACCTATGGAGCTATTCTTAGCCTAAGCAATAGCACATGTTTGGATGTTTTTGGTATCAATGCACATGTACTAAAAGCTGCTGCCGAACATATTTGTGAGGTCTTGACTTACTTGTTTAATGAATGCATTAATAGTGGAACTTATCCTGATATATTTAAGATTAGTAAGGTTATTCCTGTTCATAAGAAAGGTCCTATGGACAAGCATTGCAACTATAGACCTATTTCTATTATTCCAGCTGTGTCGAAGGTCTTTGAGCGGTTGGTACATGGGCAGATTGTGGCTTATTTAGAGTCAAATAAGTTATTCAGTGACTGTCAGTTTGGTTTCCATTCTAATCGCAGTACCATAAAAGCGGTACAGGCTCTTGTAAGTGCTTGTTTTTATGGCCTTGAACAAAAAAATGTTGTTAATTTTAGAAGTTATGACCTTTCAAAGGCCTTTGATACTGTTGAACATAGTATTCTAGTCAATAAATTGAAATTTTATGGTTTTAATCAATTAGTTTTAGATTTTTTTAACTCTTATCTGACAAATAGGTCACAATGTGTATATTTAAATGGCTCATATTCAGTAACTAAACCTGTTAACTTTGGAGTGCCGCAAGGCTCAATACTGGGGCCAACATTATTTATTCTTTATATAAATGACCTCCCAGGAAATCTAAATGACAGCTGTGTAAATACTTATCTCTTTGCAGATGACTTGGGGCTATTGGTTAGTACTGAATCAGCCTTGGACAGTGTAAATAAACTTAGCGATAAGAATTCTACTGTCTTGGATTGGTGTTCTGCAAATAAACTTTGCATAAACATTGGAAAAGTTCAAGACCTACCTCTTAATTTGTACAGTAAAAGTAGCGAAAATAGTATTAAGTTTCTTGGAATATATGTTCAGTCGAATCTCAAGTGGCATGATCATATTAACTATATAGCCTCTCGAGTTGTTAAAGGTGTTTTCTTAATTAGGGCATTAAAGGGCACAATTTCAACTGATTATTTATTGTTTGTATACTATGCTTATGTTCATAGCTTTATCACTTATGGAATCACCTTATGGGGCAATACACAGTATGCAACAAAACTTTTTATTCTGCAAAAAAGGGCTGTTAGATTGATTGCTGGTGTATCTAACAGAGATCACTGTAAAGCTTGGTTTGCAAAGTTTAATATTTTAACCCTGCCATCCGTTTATGTATTAAGTGTTTTGATGTATGTTAAAGATAACTTGAATGAGCTTGTTAGCCTTAGTGATAACCATAACTATTTTACGAGAAATAGGAATGATCTGTTGCTGATGAAGTGTAAATACACAAGCACGCAAAGTAGCTTTAGGTATCTGGGAATCAAATTATACAATGCTTTACCTGAACATATAAAAATATTATCTAGGCCTAGGTTTGAAACCTCACAAAAACATTTTGCTTAAGAAGTGTATATATAGTGTAAATGAATTTTACAATGCTAGTAATAGTATGCTTCTTTAACTAGTTTCACATGTTATAACTTGTTGACGTTGTTATACACTATTGTAGTGTCCTGACAATAAATGATTTGATTTGATTTGAAGCAATGTAGATTTTGAAAATCATATTTTAAATATCTTTTTATATAGATTGATATTTATTATTTAATACTAGCTGTTTCCTGCGGCTTTGCACGCTTTTCGTAAGCTTTGCCCGTGTATGTGAACTTCTGGTTTAATTGAATTATATTTACAACGCCGATGTAGAGTTTGCCTTGTTGCCACGATCAAGAAAATCTGTTTATGTTTATAGCCATTGTGCATGTACATGTACTTTATTATAAAGTGGTCTCACACTCAAACTTTAAGTTCAATCAGAAATGTATCATAAAGACAAATATACATAATAACTTAGCGCCTTCAAATTGTTTGGCTATGTAATATACGTAAACATAATTTTTTAAATTGTTAATTGCTACTGTGGGCTTGAGGGCTTGCTATTTGCTTATTAACTGTCTCGTAATTGCAGTTTATAGTGTGCAGGCGCTTTGAAACCTTTTATCTTTTGCAGCGCCGCTTGGTGGTGAGTTACATCAATGGGTATAGCTTATAAACCTTCTCCGTGGAAAAATACGTATACATACAAATTTTCATAATGGTCTGTCTAATATTTTGAGATTCCATAAAGGACAAACACACAAACATTCATTTTTATATACATAGATTAAAGTGAGTTTCAGTTAGAAGTACCTTTTAGTTTTGTCAAGAGTGTGCCAGTGTTTAAGTTGTAAGTGCGAAGTTCACGTTTACACAGCACCACACATCGGGAGTCATCAATCATCTCCAGGTTTATCGGTTGAGTAATCCCTCGTAGTGTCCTTACACGACTACACCTAGGTTATGGACATATCAGTAACATTTGAAGTTAGTACACCATTATATTCATGAGTTCTAAAATAACTACAAAAAAGTCCTATTTTTTATATGGTAACTGTCAATAATTAAACAATGTAAAATTATAAATTGATGACAAAGATTTTTTTGGAAAATAGTTAGAATTATAATACAAATTTTAAATGCTTATAAAAAGATTATCTTAAAGTTTTTTTACCCTGGATCTGGTTGTTGAAATTCATGTAACGTTTGGAACTATTTAGCTAGTTGTTCACATCATCATTCAAAATTGAAGTAAAGTGTGTACTTTCAATATATTTTCTGTTTCAGTACATTGTAGGGAACATTTATATGTGGTTGGATCTATTTTTGTATTTCAATTTAGGATTTTTTTGGCATTACAAATGTAAAAAAGAACAAAACAAATTCCAAATTAAAGCCTTATAAAAATAAAAGATTTTTATATTTTTTTCAAAGTGTACAAATTTCACCCATAAAGTATTTTATGCAAACCATTAAAATTTCCACTTTCCACAAATTTTTTTTTCTTTTAGGAAAATAGTAAAATTTTACGTTAAAAATACACACAATTACATTCAAACAATTTTAGACGTTTTCAATATGGTTATTATATTTTATAAACTTTTCCTACTATATATCACTTTATAGCAAATTTCACGATGAAAAGTTTGATGTCACTTGATACAGTCACAACTCTATAATGAATTAACAAAATATGAGCAACTAGTCAAAACTAGTCATTTCACATTATAGAAATGTTGCTAATCGTGTTTGCAGTGGATGGATGGATTCTTTAAACAAGAGAGAAATAAGCAGATGTTTGAATCAGATGCTCTTGTTGAGGAAGAGATTTTGAGCACCAAAGGTTTTCCCACAAACAAATATTTCCCATGTCAAAGACATGCGTGTCCCTTTGTTTTGCATTCTTTCGAAGTGGGCGAGTTGAAATGGCAAACCTGCGTTTTGTTTTATAACTGTGTAATTTTGGCACCTACTTGTTACACATTATTATTCAATAAAAAATACAACAGATAAAACTGTGAGACATCCCAATTAATCTGATCTACAATTTGTTCTACTTTAATCTGATTTTCTATAGCAAAAGTTTCATTTAAAAGATGACTGCACAAAATGACTAGTGATTAGTCATTTGACATTGGAGAAAAATTTTTAAGCAACTGTCATCATCTATATTCTAAATTTTATAAATATTTGCCTATTTGTGTTATCTCTAGTGAACTATTTAAATGTGCATATAGAATTTTTTGTATGGTCTACTTCTTTTACTTAGTACTTATACAAAACATTTCTACACACACACTGGATTTAGTGCTCCATAAAAATACTTTTATACCTGTATTGTATTATATGCAAAAGAAAGAAAATCACCAAAAAAGAAGACTTACGTATGAGTGTCCCATACTGATATTTCTTCCTTGTCTGTAGCGATTGTAACAACAAAGTTAGGGTTTTTGGGAAGTCTAATGATCATATCAAGACATCGCTGTGTATCTGATGCCTCGTTACCTTCACCTGAATGAAAAAAGAAAAGTAGTACCAGAGAAGTAAACAGATAATAATCTAAAACATGATTAACCCTTTCAGTGTCAGCATCCATTTTATAGATGTCTGAAAAATGTGCAAGAAGAGCCAATGTCCGTTTTTACGGATGTCGGTTAGATCAGAAACAGAATCCGTTTAAATGGACTTGTTAAAAAAAATTTAAATAAAATATATTTGTGTTTATTACAGAATAAACATCTTATATCATGTGGTTAGGTAGTCTAATTACACCTTAATACCTATATTAAAAATTACAGAACATATCCAAAACATTTCATCCCAAGAACACACTTCATTTCAATTTGTTTTATTTCAAAAATGTTGTATTTTACAACATAAACACAATTCTCAAGAGATTGATAGATATCAAATAGATCAATCAGTGTAAAACCATGAATTTTTAAGTATTTACAAACTCATAACTGAATAAATAGTAATATAATCTTCAAACAAACAAAATATAAATTTAAAAATAAAAAAGAACTTACAGACACTACAAAACCCAATAATTGTGAAATGAATTAGAACTTCTAATAGGAAAAAGCCCATAACAAAACACTAATGAAGTAAAAGAGAACTCGGAGAAGGGTTTAACTGCTATATAAATGAGATATTAATAAGAAATCTATAATACAAGTTATTTTCTCAAAAACTTTGGCCAACACTGAAAGTAAAGTAATAGCTCTATATCAATTACGTTTTTTCTCTACTCCCATGTTTACACAGGAATTACATAGGATACTTTCAAGCAAGACAGAAAGTCTTCTTATAACATGCTTCGATTGAACAAATCTGTCAGAACTGGAACTATAATTTTGAGAAATCTCTTTTTAAAATATAATTACTAATGATATCATTTCTAAACAATGTATTGTATTTTAAACTTCAATTTCAGTTGCCACTGTAAAAGATGCAGAATTTTGTACATTTTTGTGTGGATATAATTGAGGAAACATAACTTGAGTTTGAGTGTTAATAATGTTTTTTATTTGGTTCTTGGTACATTTATGAAAAATGAGTTCAATTCTCATGCAATCTCCTATTCATCAGTAATTATATGCGAGGTATCTATTTTATTACTTTTATTTATATCTCGTTCTTCTCCAATTAAATCATTGACTATTTTCCATTGTTCTCTGGAGTTCCCAGCAAATTTGGCATTGTATTTAAGTCTTACAATACTTATGGTCTAGAGCTACTTTATTATTTTATGTCATCAAATACTTCATGATGATACAGCAATACAGTATGATGGCGGTTGTATGTCCATACAGTCAGTGAGGTCTTGACCCCAAATCCTGGTATGTTAGGAGTCTAGCAAGACCCTGTACGTCAGGGCTGGTGAACTTTTATATACGAATGTTGGTTTTATATTGATCTTGCTGATTTGGTAAAGCTCTTGTTTTGCTCTGATCTGTAGTAGAGCCGGTCCAATAAATTGTTATAATTGGTGTAACCTTTTATAAATTTAATGTATCAGACAAAAACCATACAGTCCAGGATGATCAAACAAAATTTAATATATTGAAAATAGGCTTAATATTTTGAGATAAATGGAAAAGTAATATTTACTCTTCAAACTTCAGATGAGAAAACTCAAAATTTTAAAATGAGAGTTATTTAATTCTGCATAAGGTCTAAAGTGATTTTAATGTTTTCATAAAAGACTAATAACAAATTGATGAAAGTTAATTTTGTTGTTTCACAAGTACATTTTATGACAGTACCTGTTATTTCTTCACGGGAAACGGCTACAAGAGACAGGACTGGAGGATTCAGTATCACACTCTTCCACCTGTTGTAGAGATCTACAGCTGAGGACATTTCATGTAACAGACTGTACAGTTGTCTCCCGTCGTAGGCAAGTGATCTGCTGCTCTCTTCCAAGAAATCCTTTAACCACAGAAGATCATCTTTGTGTTCTCCTGTCTTTTGTTCCATACTGATATCTTCCAATATCTTCAAACGAATAAACACAAACAAGTTGAGTTTTTATTTCAAATATAATTTAGTATAGCTAATAATTTTGTCCTATGAACTAACTATAGTATAACCTGTAAAAAAATTTTAATATCATAAAAAAGTATGTAGACCTGTATTAATTTCAGCTAGTGATAAACTCTTTATACATATAAACATAGAATAAAGATACATTTTAAGGTTAAAATTATATTTTAAAGAGCTCTTTAGAGGTATTTTACTGTTTAATGAGTCATCTCTTAGTTCTTAAGCCTATGCAGTCTTAGTTTATAACCAACTAACATCAAAGTCTTCTGGTTCATACTGCGTTATAACATTGTTTACACAACTAACTTCTTTTAGAGATTTCGGCCTCACTGTGGAGATCTTAAACAAAAACTGTGTTGACTAAAAATATTTCGGTGTACAATCTGTTGACTGAAGATGGGGCTCTTCATAGCGAGGCTGAAATATTTCAAGAAGTTAATTGTGTAAGCACCAGAAAATTTTAATGTTATAAGTGAACTCTGTTTACACATACTTTATTAATTATAAGGAAATTATTAGCTATGTAACATATCTAAATTGAACTGTGTACCTGATACACGGAAGCTCCACAAATTTTGTTAAATAACCATGAGTCATCCTCCAAATATCCCCAAAGAGAACCAGACACATGGAATTCCTGGTATGGCAGTTCCTCCAATTTGCGACTGTTGTAACTGCAAATTATATCAATATGTTATTATTAATTTCGAACTATGAGTTATGTACCTATTTATTTACTGATTTATAGGGTTTGCAAAGATTATCACTGGAACTTTATCCAAATATTATTAATTAGGATAAATTTAATCAAATTAGGCAAATATGAGATCCAAACATATATTTTCTAGGTCTGCTTGTCCTATTATTGTAGTCTATAGAGGATACAAAATTGGCACATAGTGCAGCGAAAATAGAAAATAGTAAAAACAAATGTAAGACTGCTTGGAACTTAATAAAAGAAAATACAAACAACTCTCCGTCTCAACCAGACATAAATATCACCCCAGATCAGTTCAACAACTTTTTTTTAGTTCAGTTAAGCAAATAAAGGATAGTATTGAAAGGCCTAATATTGATAGTATGAGCTTTATTATAAATCACCATATTGAAAGAAAAGATTTTACTTTTACAGAAGTCTCAACTGAAGTACTGTCAAAAATTATAGAAATCTTAGTACATGATCAACTTGTTGCCTGTCTAGAAAATAATATCTATCTTAATTCATCACGGTTTGGCTTTAGGAGAAAAAAATGTACCATTGATGTTGTTGACACATTAATTAGAGACGTCCCTGATGTTTTTGAGGATGGATCCTTTGCTCAAGTCACTCTCTGTGACTTGAGCAAGGCATTTGACTGTGTTGAACATAATGAACTAATATTGAAACTTAACTATTATGGCATTACTGATATTTCTGCTAAGTTTTTTCAAGAATACTTAAAAAATCGGAGACAAAAAGTTTTTATTAATGGAAGCTGGTCCAATGAGTTAGTGGTTGAGAGTGGAGTGCCCCAGGGTTTAGTCTTGGCCCCCCTTTTATTCCTACTACACATAAATGATCTTCCTACTGCTGTTAAGGCCAAATCTTTGTTATATGCAGATGGTTTTTCGAATAAGATTACTAAACAGATTATCAGTGTCATAGCTGAACCACTAACTTATCTATTTAATCGAATGTTAATTGAAGGCACATTTCCTCAATGTTTAAAAATAGCAAAAGTAGTTCCTATCTATAAGAAGGGTGATAAAACAAACCCTTCCAGTTATCATCCCATATCTTTAATACCTATTTTTAGCAAAATATTTGAATATTGTATCAAAAACCAATTACAAAACTTTTTCATGCTAAATGGTCTCTTATGTAAAGAGCAGTTTGGGTTTTTACCAGGACTGAATACTACAAAAGCTGTAGAAACTCTAGTTGGTAATGTTATTCATTGTTTTGAGTATAAAACAACATCATCTGCAACCTTAATTGATTTGTCTAAAGCCTTCGACAGCATACCTCATGAGTTACTTATAAGTAAACTTTATTGCTATGGTGTGCAAGGTAGTGAGTTGAATTTGTTGGTATCTTATTTGAAAAATAGAAAACAAATGGTTGTTCAGGGTTCTAATTAGTCTCTCATAAAAACAATTCAAATTGGTGTGCCACAAGGCTCAGTTATAGGTCCTTTTTTATTTATCGTTGCAGTTAATGATTTTCCTTTCAATTTACCCTGTATGTCAGTTTTGTTTGCTGATGATACTACTCTTCTAAATCACCACAGTACACTTAATGGTTTAATAAAACAACAAGAAAATGCAATGAAGGTAGCAACTGAGTGGTTTCAGGCTAACAGGCTTGTTGTAAACAATAGCAAAACAGAAATTATAATTTTTTCAATTGACAATGTAATTTACAAATGTTTTAAGCCTGTTAAACTATTAGGAATCTTTTTAGACAGTAGACTAAGCTGGGAAAGCCATATAGAAAATCTTTGTACTAAATTGGCGAGAGTAATTTTCCTATTGCGCAAATTGAAACTCTGCATCACCGAAGAAATGCTAATAACCTCCTACTATGCCTTTTTCCACTCCCACTTAGTCTATGGAATTACTTTATGGGGAAATAGTTGCCATTCAAATAAAGTGTTTGTCTGGCAAAAAAAAGCAATAACAATTATAAAAAATCTTAATGAAAGGGATTCTTGCCTGCAAGCTTTTAGGGACTTAAATATCATGACGTTGCCCTGTTTGTATATATATATATATATTATTGTTTACTGGATGTGAAAGCAAATCTGCAAAATTATACTGTTAGCAGTGGCGTATATAGAAAAATATTTTGGGGGGGCTGAAATACCGGGGGGTCTGGGGGGTATGGAATTTTGCCCCCGGGAAAATTTTGCCAATTTAAGTCTTAAAAACACAGGTTTAAGGTTTTTGGCATGTATAAACGCTAAAATGGAAAGAATGAAAATCACTCTTTCGGAGAGATTTTTAAGTTTTTCATGGCGAGTTTCCTTCTTTTCGAGCAGGTTTCACTTTTCCATTTTAGCGTTATTATGTTTATATAGAAGGACCTGTATCCTTTGTATATTATTTTTGTATAAAATTAAAATTCAAAACTTAAGTGTCTGCTAGTTTGGTAGTTTTCAGTTGTTAAAATAGAAAATAATAGAGGCTATAAAGTCCTATTTTTAAAATCTTTGGTTTAAAATAGTTGTTATACAAAGAAATATATTGTCCTACGTATCTAAAACACGACACACCACAATATTATAAGTTTGAAACTAATAAATGTTGACTATATACTATATTTATTTTAGCAATTGAATTGTTATTTTAGTTTTTTTTAATTTTACCTTAATGAAATCAGAAATAGTAATTTCAGTATGCACACAATTCAAATATTTATATCGTTAAAAAACTAAAATCTCAAACAGCCTTCCAAGCTACAATAACCAGTTATTGTAGGCCTACTTTATGAACTGTTACAAGGGAAGAAAATGAAATATAGCTAAAAGTATTCATGAAACACTGTTTATTGTCATTTTACAAAACAAAATCCAAATTTCTAGACTTCAGTGAAAATTGTTTTAAAACTTCCTCATCAGTTATGGTAATGTCTCTATGAATAGATAAAAGTGCAAGACCATTCAACCTGTTTTCCGAAGTTGTGTTTCTCAGATACGTTTTAAGTCTTCGGAGAGATGAAAAGCTCCTTTCTGCAGAAGCCACTGAAACGGGTAAAACCGCTAACAATTTCAAAATATTAAACATGTTTGGGAAATAGTCTTTATCACATTTTTCAAGAGCAGAAATTGCAGTTTTTGGCAAACTTTCTTTTTCTTCACGATTCCACTTTTGTTTCCACAGTAGAAATTCACTTCGTACCTCATCTCTGAAAGATAGATCTTTTTCATAAAACGTCAGGGCAGGTTCCAGGGATGAAAATTCCGTTTTAATGCAGTGCTCAGGAAGAACATTCTGTAGTGAGTCGATTACTTCCCTGTGGTTTTTAAAACGCTCCTGAAGTGAACAGCAGAAATCGTCAAGGTATGGTATATACACTACACGCCGGTAGTATTCTTCCACGTTTGTATAAGGAGTATTGCAGCGATTAGTTTGCTTGCGACATGTACGGGGGGTTTCCTCTTTGATACCTAATTTGTCAGTGCTTACTTTTAGCTCACTGAACAAAGCCTGGAATGTCTCTTCTGCTTTGCTTCGCCTTTCCTTTACTAGTTCCAATACATTGGAAATCTGTTTGTTGGCTTGAGCAAGATCTATATCTTTCTTTTGGAGCATCTCTGAAAGGCGGATAGTCAAAGAAAGCAAGTTGTTCAAAATAAAAAGACATGCAACAAACTGAAAACTGGTCACGGAGGCAATTAGTGTGTGTGCTTTTACAGAAGCTTCTGCAGTCGATTCTTCTTCAATAGTTGATAGAGCGGTAATTATAGGCTCCAAAGCTTCTTTAAACATTATAACTGAATCGTGGCGTTGCACCCAGCGAGTCTCACACAGACATATAAGTTTTTTTCTTTTCATCTCAGGGCAGCATTCAGAAATACTTGACTTAAGTATCGCAGTTCTCTTAGCTGACTTGTGAAAGAAACTACACACCTCACTGATGACACCCATACAATTCCTTATCATAGGGATTTTTGATGCATCAGATAGACATAAGTTAAGAGAGTGAGAGGAACAATGTGTGTATATGGCTGAGGGTACTTTTTCACTTATGTATGCTTGTACCCCTCTGAACTGGCCACTCATGACAGAAGCCCCATCATATCCTTGACCACGTAAATTGTTTAAATCAAGTCCAAGACTGGTTAGACTTGACATTAATGTATTGGCTAAACCTTGACCTGTTACATCATACACGGGTACAAAAGCCAGAAAATCTTCCCTAATTTTAAACAATTCCTCGTCAACATATCGGACACAGAGGGAAAATTGTTCAATTTGGCTAATGTCTGTTGTCTCATCTGCTAATACTGAATAAAATACAGATTTTCTCACGTTGGATACAATTTTTGACTGTATTTGGGAACCAAAAATACCTATAATTTCATTTTGGATAACAGAACTAGTATACATAGTTTTGCCACCACCAGTTTCTAGCTGTGTTTTAAGATTATTGTCCCCGTAATTAGCCCTGTACCTTAATAAAGAGCGGAAATTACCATCATTTTGTATAGGCTCGTCAAGATCCACTCTTCCACCATCACGATGCCCTCTAAGAGCAATTTGTTGCCTTCCACAAAATCTAATTGTCTGGATTATCGGTATAATTCTATTTTTGTTTTCCTGAACATTCATTTTTCTCTGCATGTTGATACTGTTTATCACACTTTCTGTTTTTCCATGTACTAAGGATTTTACGTCTTCAGCCATTAACATTGCAGTTTTATGATATTGTTTATTTTCATGTTGCATGAAAACCTCCCTAGCTTTCTTAAGCTTTGTAGTAAGTGGTTTTGATACTAATACTCCTAAACTCTGATGGTTTCCTTTCCCACCTGTGTTGTGTGAGAAAAAAACACAATATTTACACAGGGCCCCTTCCTTTGCTTCCGAATAAGCTAACCATTTGAAGTCTTCCAACCACTTATATTGAAAACTTCTGTTATTTTCAACTTTAGGAAATTCGTAACTACGTTGAGGCTTCCAACAGTTCTCAATAATTGAAATTTTCTCTTCATTTTGAAGTGAAAAGGAAGTTGAGGAGCAGTAATGACCAATATCATTGATATTGTGAACTAACAAAGTGTGATTACTCTCGTTAAGGTTATGTTCAATTTCACCTGTGTGATCCTTGATCTCAACAACGCTGCCAGTTGATGTAGCACAAGTGGAGGGACTCGGTGTTATTTCAAACGATGTCTGCTCGTCGATCTCAGACGAAACACGTTTTTTCTTCACGAAAAAAGCTTGAATCGAACTCTGTCTCTTCATTTTAAATGTTTAATGTAGCCTATGTACTTCACACGTAAACTGTCAACTATAAAGTAATCAGATCATGTTTAAATAACGCGACAACAAAACATATCACTTGATAACAGTCACTACAATCACAGCACATATGCATACAGCACTTAAAATGTCACCACGGGTGATACGCACTAGACAACAGCAGACAATGGCGTGGTAGTGCGGAATGAGGTCAGGTGTGGTGGGAGTGGGTGGGGGGTTGTAGGAGGAGGAGGGTTGCTAGGCAGCGGGGCCGCGGCGACACGTCATCGTCATATACGCATGCCTGGCGCTGGCACTACACGAGCGGCCGACGCGACAGTCAGGAGCGTCAGGCTACCTCGCACTCTTTACAGTTGCAACGCTTATTTGCATGCTTACAAAATATTAGTAATTTCAACCTCTGAAAAAAATAAATATTGAATATTGTTAGGTATCATAATGTATTCTAAAAAATCCACTATAAACTATAATACTAATGTAGTCGAAAGTATAGAAGCACAGCTTATTGAAAATAAAAATAAATTATCGTATATAAGTTATAATATTTTTTTTGTGTTTCAAATTTCGGGGGGGGCTCGAGCCCCCTGAGCCCCCCCCTTATATACGCCCTTGACTGTTAGAGAAACTATACATACTTATAAAACTAGAAAAAAGTACATGTTAGAGCTGCCAAGGACCAGGCTTGAAAAAACAAAAGGTAGTCATATCTATATGAAAATAAAACTATTTAATAAATTACCAAAAGGAGGATGGATTGTAAATATAAATAGGTTTAAACGAGTTGTAAACAAATGGCTTAAAGAAAAGGCATTTTACTCTGTGAATGAATATTTGGCCTGTGATATTAGTTCCTTAAGTTTATAATTTTGTCTAGTCAAGTTTTAAGTTTTAACTTTTACTTTATAGTTTGGAGATTTTATGTTTTAACCACCTGATTTACATATTTTAAATATTTATATTGTTACATTTTCATTGGGTTTTAATTGTATGTGTTATTTGTGTTTCTTGTCCAGTCTGTGTTTTTTATATACTTTACCCTACAATGCTTTCTTATTTCTTAAATAATTTTATACAACCACTCTCTATTTATACCAGTTATTAGTTTTGTAAGTTCTTATGTCTTTTGCAACATTCCTGTTAATTTTAAAATAAGTCTCCAATTCTAAAATTGTTAATTTTTTAAGTATTACTGCCCAATAATGTGACGAAGTCTATTGTAACTTATTACGTTGCTTAATGACTAATAAAGACATCTTGAATCTTGACACAACCTTCTTAAATAGTCATACAGACTTTGCAACATTAAAAGACCTTGTGAATGAAACAGTAGAAGAAGCTTCATTGTGGTTCAGGTCAAATGGCTTTTTATTAAATGAATTAAAAACTCAAAATATTTTATTCATCTTAAAACGAACTCCTCAATATGACTAAATGATTTCTCTTCTTGTGTAAAATTTCTAGGTATTTTTATTGATAAAAATTTAACATGGAATCCTCATATTGAATATATTTCCAAGAGATTATCTCGTGTAATTTTTTTACTAAGACGAATAATGAAATATGTGCCTGAAAGCTATGTAAAATGTGCTTACTATGCATTTTTTCAATCTATAATAAGGTACGGTTTAGTAATATGGGGCAATAGCACTAAAATTAATGAAATTCTTATCTTACAAAAAAAGGCAATTAGGGCAATAGCATAAGCACAACCACTGGACCATTGCAAACCACTTTTCATAAAACTAGAATTGCAAACTGTTATTAACCTATATGTATTTGACTCAGTATTATACATTATGAAATATATTCAATCTCAAACCTTTAGCAGAAATCTACATAGCCATAGTACCAGAAATAAAAATAATATTGTAATGCAACATTGTAGGCTAACCAAAACCCAACAAAGTCATATTTTAATTTCCCAAAAGATTTACAACAAATTAATAGGCCTAGTTAATAAGTATTCCTTAAATATTTTTAAAACTAAGCTATATAACGGGTTAATACAGAACCCATTTTATGAACTTTCAGAGTTTTTTAGTATTAATGATATAAATTTCTAGATTGTCCAATTGCATATTCCAATTTGTTAATCTAGTGGTTTAAAGCTTTCATCTGTATACTGGAATTATGTTTTATTTAACATCAAATCTAAAATATATGTACAGTATTTTTATGTATTAGAGTAATATTTCTTTTGACTATGCCACTTAGGTGTATTTATGACTTTGTCAATGCATTTTGTAAAATGACAATAAACATTATTCTATTCTATTCTGTAATTCTGTACTGTAACCCAAGCCTTGCAGGTTTTATGTACAATTATCATCATTAAGCTTTGTAAGCCCAACACAAGTTAAAAAATATGCAATGTAGTTTATGTAATTAGTTTTCCAATTAATTATTTGTGTGTGGAGCAGCACATGTGCTACCTTGTGTTTCAAGCTATATTTCATAGATTTTCACTGTTAAAACAGTATACCTTTAAGAATTTAACTTGAAGTTTATAAAATACGGTATTAGATAAGAATTCTCTCAACTTACCATTTACCAAATTTATTTTTTTGGTTCAGATGTCTTGCCACAAAGCCATCTCCAGCTTTTTGCCACATCTCTCCCTGAAATGATTAAATTAAATATACCAACTTCATAATATTGTTTACATTTTTGAATTTTTGTTTCTTTAATTTTATATTTAAAAGAAACTATGGATTTTGTCAGCGGCATAAATTTGTTGAGCATTTTCAGATTGCAAAGCACACCTTCCCACCTTAAAGGCCAAATTCCAACTTTTCATAAGATACTTATTATCAACTCCAAAGACTGACAAATATAATTTTTGAGAAACAGACTAATAGTATTAGTTTTGTTTTTATTTAATAATGCTTTACTATCAAAATATGGAACATATTAGTGCTAAAGCGTCAGTTGTGAGAGCTAGTCTCGCACGAATGATGCCTAACGTCGGAGGTCCGAACCAGAGCAGGAGGCTATTATTGTCATCAGTGGTCACATCGGTGCTCACTTACGGAATATCCATATGGGCTGACGCTCTAGAGTTACAAGAAGCATGGAGAAAAGCTGGACCAATATATCGTCTAAGTGCCTTAAGAGTAGCCAGTGCGTTTCGCACTACATCCGAAGAAGCAATGTGTGTCATTTCCGGAACTCTACCCCTTAAAGTTCTAGCTGAGGAATGTAGCTGCCCTTTATCATCGAAAGAGGTCAGCTACATTGAGTGCTGAGGAACTCAGGACAGAGGAACGACAGCGCAGCATCGCACGATGGCAAACACAGTGGGATGCTGCAGTCAAGGGAAGATGGACACGATAACTCTCCGGAATGCCCGTCCTGTCAAGGAGTTCTGGAAGACGCGGAGCATGAGTTTTTCGTATGCCCCCGCTTTAACTCGAAGCGTAATGACTTGAAGGCTGTCCTTCGACAGAATATCAAACCAGAGACCATAGTTGACGCGATGTTGTCATCAAAAACAGCATGGGACGCGACCAGCACTTATGTCTCAGAAGTGCTGCAATACCTCCGTGCCTTAGAGAGAGAGAACGTGCTAAAAACAATAGCACCATTGACTAGAAGCAGAGAAGGAAGCAATGACTTAAATAACTAGAAGGAAGAGCAAAAGCTAAATTCTCTCCCCACGAAGTAATGCCTGATGGCGGTACCGTGGGGATCCCGAGGCCGGAGAGAGCGAGGCGGGTTTTCACACACTGTTTATGTATGTATACACACACAAACAAGAAAGGAATTACAATTTGAACATGAATCACAAAGTTGATACAATGTTGACATGAGAACTTCATTGAGACATAATTATTCCGTACAAGTCGTCTCACCATCCCAGGGCACAGGCAATCCACAAGTTTATTCTATAAAAGTAAAGTCTTTGAAAATGCTTGTTATTACAATAACATCACAGAAATAGTCCATATATCAGTTGTGACTTAAACAAATGAATCACAAATGTGTTGTATAAGATAGCTTAACAATATGCAGATCAACAGAGGAAAACGGACACCTTGAAGCATTTATAGATGAATGAAGTTATTTAAAAATATGGTTGGTGTGTGTTTCCCACTTTAGATAACAATTGTGATACCAAATAACTAAATTAAATGGATTCTCAATCAAGTTATGAAAATTCATTGATGTGTGAATTTGATTGATATGGAAGTTTGCAATATGTATACACAAGGGGGCTGTACTCAATAAATTTTGGTAATCCTGCCTTGTGAGATATCATTTGAAAGGTAATTACTTAAACTGGTAGAGTAATAATTTAAACCAAACTGAATGATAACATCAGCAAAACTAACTATTTGGGTATGGTGAAAATAGAAACATCCTTAGTTTGTGTACTCTTACCTGTCATTTTGAAATAGATAAAGATAGAAATATGGATAGGTAGTTTGGGACACTAGTATAGTCTATATATATAAAAATGAATGTTTGTATGTTTGTCCTTTATGGAATCGCAAACTACATGACCGATCATGATGAAAATTTGTACGTATATGTATTTTTCCACGGAGAAGGTTTATAAGCTATGCCCATTGATGTTATCCCTTTCCCCGATTCAGGATTCCGCCCCACTGGTTACAGAAATACCCGTAAGAAATGCATTGCAGCAAACATATGTTATTAAGTGAAAGAGTCTTTTCAAATTTTTAATCAGCTGTTCTTTGTAAACATATATAATGCGACAAAAATATATTTATATATAATTTAATTACTACACTTATAGTCTTCTTCTATATATATAAAAATGAATGTTTGTGTGTTTGTCCTTTATAGAATTGTAAACTATTTGATCGATCATTATGAAAATGAGTATGCATATGTATTTTTCAATGGAGAAGGTTTATATACTATGCCTATTAATGTATCTCGCCACCAGACGGTACTGCATACGTTAAAAGTTTTTAAAGCGCCTGCACACTATAAACTGCGATTACGAGATAGTTACGTATATTAAATAGCGAAAAACTATTTGAAGGCGTTAAGCTTTGATGTATATTTGTCTTCAAAATAAATTTCTGCTTAAAGCTTGAATGTTAGACCACTTTATAATAAAGTACATGTACGTAGACTATAAATATACAATTTTGACATATTTTCTTTATCGTGGCAACAATACAAACTCTACATTGTCGTTTGAAATATAATTCACTTGAACCAGAAGTGCACATACACGGGCAAAGCTTACGAAAAGCGTGCGAAGCCGCGGGAAACAGCTAGTAATTTATAAAAAATCCTACAATATAAGTTTTTTAGCTACTTATTTTCTTGACAAAATTATTTAAGTGTGTGTCTTTAAATAAAGAAACTAACCTTGAAGTACTGAAGCAACATTTGATGACCAGCCCCTAGCCTGTCCTTGTACCTATTAACAATGGTGGAGCGAACAGCCATGGTCCTCCACTGCAATGCACAAGTGTTGAGCACTGGTGTCCACTGGAAGAAAGGGCTCAGGTGTTTATTGAATCGTGCCCAGAATAGGCAAGCCGGAGCCCACACCACTGTTCATATTAGGGATTGGTTAGATAACATAATGGTTTATAGTAACATAAACTGTAATGAATACGAGATATGGCTAAAAAATAACCAAATTAGTACTGACATAGTCACAGAATGAACCCAATAAGGCTGAATATCGTAGGGACGGTCACATGGCTCCTTCCACCATTACTCATAGGGTTGTCTGTCTCCCATTCTTATTCCGCCTGTAGCGCCAGGTATAAACAATTACGCTTTTGTCTCTGTGTCGGAAAAATGTTGAGCATCCAGAAAGAACAGCATGTGTACACAAATTTCTTTTCAAACTTGAAAAATCTGTAAGTGAAACATTTGTAATATTGCAATAAGTGTATGTTGACTGTTTATCACGAACATAAGTGTTTAAGTGGTTAAAACAATTAAAAGATAGTGGCAAAGACATGAGTGATGACAGATGCATTGGCAGACCATCATTATCAAATACTGATGCCAACTGGGTTCAGAAAATGATCAGCTAAGGGCCGAATAAGTATAGGAGCTGGACGAAACACAAGGAGTGGTGGGAGGGGGAGTTAAATGACTGTTTATAAGATATTCAGCCTTCTGCGTTTTGTTCTGTGGCTCCGCTAATACTAATCCTGTTATTTTCTAGCCATATCCTGTGTTAAGATTTTCAAAATCCATTTACTACTAGACTATTGATAAATCAAACTATCGGTCACGGTTTATATTGAAACATAATAAATGTATTGAACCTTACCATAAGTATCTTTACTGTGAAAAACATCCAATGAAGCCAGCAAATCAAGCATTTCTGAATCAGTCAGCCCGTACTTTGCTGAAGTGAGAAGAGCCATGGCCAAGGAGACCTGGAAATGGTATTTTTTTGGAAAACATTTTACAATTATTTTAATTTAACTGATCAATTTGATGAATACTTAAAAGAACACATTTTTATTCAACCAGTCAAATATGTATACATTTGTTTGTTATTGATTAACATTGTCTCTTAGGATTAAGAACATCATGCTTACTGTGTAGTATGTGCTGTTATTAAGTCATTGTGGAAAACAAATATTTACCAAGAACAATTAAGTAGTGGCAGACTAACCTGCTCCTTGCCTAACTTCTCCTCCAGCTGTGACAACATGACCGATAGTTGCTTGTCCACATCACCTTGCGGCTCGATGTTGTGTTCCGTTTCACACCACCAAGATGTCTGCCATGCCAAAACCTTCATACAATACAATGTAGCTATTCAGATCATTTTACTGTAGTTTTAAAAATAAACTGTGAATAAACGTATTAAATTAATACATAACAAGTTTGACACAGCCTAACATGAAGCGTTGTGATATATGCATCAGCTCAAAATTAGCTTGTGCTATCTATAGGCCAGTCATGTTATGCTCTGAATAAGAATAATTTTACAGCTCTAAAAAATCTGTGGAAAAATTTCTAAAAGTACAGATACTGTAAAATGTTTAGTTTTATTGCCTTTATCATAATTTTCTAGATTACTTTATTGTTCATCATGGATGGTGATGACACTTCTGTTTTCATCAAAAACGTAGGCACCAGTCTAATTTTAAACAGATGGTACCAGTGAAAAAATACTCTCTCACATTTAGTTCTTACGCAAAACAAATTGTCTGATGGTTTTCAACAGCTTTGAAGTTTGTTGTCAGTAAACTCCATCACAGAACTCCAAACTTCAAGTTTGAATAAATTTTAATTGTATTGTTAATTTTGATTGGAGAAAGTAAACAAAACAGAAACCACTGTAGTCTTTCCTGACCACTGCAGATTAAGGAATACTTACCTGCTGTATGCATAAATCCATTTGAGCTTTCGTCTCCTGTTACATTCCATAGGTCATGAAAATAGAGATCACTTTCAGACACCATCATATTAAAAACTTTAGTTGTTAATTTTTAGAAGTATCCTATTTCTTACTGAAAATTATTGTAAAAGACATTTACCCACCCTTTTTTCCATGGAATGTTTGCATCTACTATTGTGCATTTTAAAGGTGATCATAATTTTCTGCTCCATAATACTTTATGAACAATTTCAGGTAGAAAAATGAAACTTTGGGGATATATATGTTGTGAGATGTATTTTTTGGCATGAGTTTTGATGGGATGCGTCTTTTGTAACGCAAATTAGGGTACAAAAGACTTTTGTTCACTTACAAATGTTCAAGATATGACTGGCGCTACTGTCATTCAGACTGATCAAAGGTCTAGGATACTATTAATACTCTTGCAGTTTTAACTGATGTTGCAAACCTTGACATAGAGAGGAAGTGTGCAGGCCTTGACTGATGCCACTACACAGTCCTGGACATGACTGTTGACACTGTGATTGTACTCCATCACCGATGTCAACAGAATACTCTCTGCTTCCGCTTTGTCAAGATCTGGGATCTGTGATAAAGTATAACAAAAAGCCATTAAATAGCTTTATGTTATAATAATTTATGTTATAACACAAATTTATAACATCCAGAATATATAAAATTGTTAAAGACAAGTTTCAAATACTCAAATACTAGTGTTTGTGATGATAAACATGAATTAAACAATTTCATTAATATTTATTGGTTTGAATGCTCTGTGGAATCTGAGATATTTTTACATTTTAATACTTAATTTTTAACAAAGTTAAGACAAGTGATCAAATATAGTGATATTTTTTAATATCTTACTTTCCTCAAGTTTTCTTTAATTATATTTTAAACTCTTACTTAAAAACAGTTAAAATTTACAATGAATAGACTGATAATACTCTTGATAGCATATACATTTATCATGCACTTCATATAGAATTTGTTCCCCCCACTCAAAAAAAATAATGATATCGACATCACATTAGCTAGCTAAAAATACGTTAATTGACTAAAATAGTCCAAACTGTGTCAATAATTTAATGTTGGTCAAAACTGATATTGAATAATCTTTATCTAGCACACAAAATTTGATCTGGATGGAATAAAACAATCAATCAAAACTGAAGTTGATAATAGGGCTTTGTTAAATAGTTTTGTATAAACTCATAGTCCGTTTCAAAGTTAATTCAAACAGGAATAAAGTTTATTGTTTTTATTTCATACATTTAAAACCATTAAATCCTCTCGGGATTTAAATTTCTTGCTCTTCATTTCACTTTCTAATATGATGTACTGATTCACAACTAATAAAAGTAAGTAAAATTTATTTTAGTAAAAAAAACTTAAAAATTAAAATAAATGGCTAGTTTAATTGCAACGGTTATTTTCAACTAGAATTCTAAATATATATTAGTCAGCGTCTTAGTAAATACCATAATTATGTTCAACTACTTGAACTAGTATATAAATCAGTGAAACCTCAGATATCGCATGAATTCAGTTCTAAAAACTGATAGCTCCTGAAATTAACATAAATGTGAGCTTGAAGGATATGTCAGTCTATCAATAGACCCTAACAGACCCTTTTTATTACACTAAAATAACACCATTTGGGATGCAAAGGGATAAATACCTAACTTGGTTACTAATGTAATGAATATATTCTTAGAAAGACTTTAATTTATTAATGGATTTCAGTATACATTGAATTACTAGTTGCATATCTTGAATGTGTGTATCTTCTGAAATAGCATAATGAGTAAGGAATATTATCTCTTAAACATTTTTTGAAACAGATGAAAATTACCTTAATAAAAACTCCTGATGGTCCAAGTCGTGATTTTATCTTTTGCAACAGAGGAGAGGACTCTGTAACGGACAGGATCATCTTGACATTGGGAGGTAATGAGGTGGGCAGCCAGTCGCAGCCAACTGTACCGTAGTCTTGGACCTGCAACAGAGAAGACTCTGTAACAGACAGAATCATCTTGACATTGGGAGGTAATGAGGTGGGCAGCCAGTCGCAGCCAACTGTACCGTAGTCTTGGACCTGCAACAGAGAAGACTCTGTAACAGACAGAATCATCTTGACATTGGGAGGTAATGAGGTGGGCAGCCAGTCGCAGCCAACTGTACCGTAGTCTTGGACCTGCAACATTTCACTGTGGCACAGTGGCACAGTGGACGTTTCCATTAGGGCAAGAAGCTGAGGAAACCTCTATTCACTTACACTTAAAAAAGTCTTTTGCAAGGCTTCTGGAGTGGGTAAGGGGAGGGAGTTGGGGCTGTCTCCTGGTGAGATCCCATGGACAGCCAGCATTAGGAAAGATAGTAGGCACCATCTCACCCATTGTTCCGAAATTAGGAAATTTAAACATAATATTTTATAGTAAGGCTTAAAATTAAAAATATGGTAAACTAATCAGATTACTCACCTAATTATATATATATATATATATATATATATATATATATATATATAATTAAGGGGCTATTAAGGCACATATACATACATATATAATTTTAAAATAAACATTGAATTACAAAAAGTACTTGCTCCACCAGGACAAGAGGATACACACATACATACATACATACATACATATATATATATATATATATATATATATATATATATATATATATATATATATATATATAAATTATTACTCAATATCAAATGGTAATAATACAATTTTATATACATATTAAAAAAAAATCATATCTCAGAAGCCATTGGAGCAAATAACATGAAGTTTGGCAGTTATGTTAAGCTAATTAAAGGGAAATTATAGCAAATTAAATACCTATTGTCACTTTCCATTTCAAAATGGTGACATTTAAAACTTTCAAACTTTAATGTCTATATTAATATTATATAAATTAAGAAATTCTAAAAGTTGCTTCTTAACACATGATTCTATTATTTTAGAAAACACAGATACAATGCATATTTTTCTGTAACTGTCAATAAAAGATCTATCAACCTTTTTAAAAAGAGAAATACTCTTTGACATTTTTAAACATTTAGGAAGATTATAAAAATTAAATGAAAGATTAATCAGAAATGTTAGAGGCATGACAATACTAGCAGCAAAAAGTATTTATAACTTTGCTGCTAAAACTAAAAACATCCTCATTTTTAGATGGATTCAGAGACCTTATTACCTTAAGCACATCGGGCTCACTAACACTCTTTAGATGAAAATTTTCTGGAGGCTGTTCAACATTATTTACATAGGCTTTACATAATTACATATGTGTTAAGAATTCTTGTTAATGGTTTAGAAAGGCTAGATTCAGAACATAAGTTAAATAACCATTAAATGAGGGTTAACAATGAGGTACCTGGTCAATTCCATCAATAATAATAATGATTGTGCGTTGAAGTGAGGCAGTTGCTAGTATTCTAGGCAGATTCTCTGAGTAGGTATCTACATTCTGAAACACAAAGAAACAAAGTGCTATAGAGTTGACGGGTCAAATTTAAAAAACTTAATTTCCAAGAGGGGGTATTAATGGTGATATAGTGCATAATGATATACAGCATTCTGTGCAGTTTAGGAATGAAATCAAGCTTATCTTAGATGGTATATATGTTGGTGTCCACATTAATTTTATGCTTACTCTATGCTTTCAAGATTATAAATAGCAATACTTTTCTAAGGTACATTAATTAAACATATGATTGTGTTGTAATATTATAATGTTTACAATATTATAATGTTGATTACTTTATGACAGGTTCTTTTAATAAATAAAATGTATTTGCTGCAATGCATTTCTTATGGAAATTGTCACAGGTTGATCACCAGCTCTCATGTTGTATAGAAAAGTCATTCCTTCGTTGATATATTACATATATACATTCAGGACACTTCCTTTACACAGATGTCTCGATAAACTAATTTGGTTATAAAGAATCAAGTTCCGTCTCCTTAATTACATTAACTTTCTTATTTCCAATACCATTGTAGAGTTTGCCTTGTGCTCCGATCAAGAAAATATATATCAGCAGAAACCAACTTTGGCCATAAAGCGTCTTCTTTCGGCTCTTTTAATTTACTTTTGATCAATAATTTTTCAAGTGACAGTTATAGTTTGTCTCTTTGTTCCGATGTTGAAAATATATAACTTGGTACTACTTAAACGTTACTGCGGTCAAAATCTACATGAATGGGAAGTGTTTCTTCATCCACCTTACAGCCCAGATTTTGCACCCAGCGACTACCACCTGTTTCCAGCAATGAAGACGTGGCTTGCTACACAGCGCTTTGATGACAACATGGAACTGCGAAAGGGTGTGACTACATGGTTTGTGTCAGATGGCAGAATTTTATAACGCTGGAATTTCAAAACTACTTCACCGCTATGATAAGTGCCTAAATTTGTATGGTAACTATGTTTAAAAACAGTGTTTTAGTGTTACTTCCAAATGTATATAATAAACATTTTTGATTGTTTTTCGTTTGATTTTTTCTTGTACTTTGTTTTTTGTTTATACCAAAACGTAATTTCAGATTCAGATTCAGATCTTTATTGCCATTAGGCAACAATGGTGCAATAGACATGGTCAAATTTTTACAATTATTGTCAATTATTACAACTTGAAAAATCTTTCATACTCTTACAACAACTCTCTATCTTATAACATGGACTCATAAAAAACTGTCAACAAGCAGATATACAGTACAACAATTATTTAACAAAGATAAATCAACATAACAAGATTAAAACAAAAGATCAACAAATACACACAAATAACAAGGTAATAAATAGAATAATAAACACTTAATATTAATTAAAAATCAACAAATAAACACAAATAACAAAATAATAAATAGAATAATAAATACTTAATATTAATTAAAATCTTAAGTCACTAATATCACAGACCAGCTACTCATCAATGCTGTAAAAACACTTTTCTTTTAGCCATTTGCTTAGAATAATTTTAAACCTATTAATACTAACTTCCCATGCACTTTCAGGTAACTTATTAAATAATTTAATTTTCATGTATATATGGCTCATTTTTGTTTTCTGTAGAGAACCTTATAGAGAATTGGTCAAGCATATGTCTCTGCCTTGTACTATAATTATGTACATCTTGACGGTTTTGATAATTACTTAAATTTTCTTTAACATTCAGTACACAGTTATAAATATACATACATGGTGAGGTCATAATTTTAAGTTCTTTAAAAAAAAGGTAAGCACGAATTCCTATCACTTACATTTGTTATAACTCTTACAGCTTTATTTTGCCATATAAAAGCTCTTTGTGATTCATTACTGCCTCCCCAAAGTGTTATTCCATAGTTTAAGTTACTATGAAAGAATGCATAGTAAGCTCTTATGAGACTCTCTAAACTTACACAATTTCTCAATTTACGGAGCAAAAAAAACCACTCTTGATAATTTTGTGCATAGCTGGTTGACATGACTTGACCAGCTAAGGGTACTATCCAAATATAGCCCAAGCAACTTTACCGTCCTAAAATTACGATATATGTCACTATTTAGAGAGAATACAATTTTTTCAGTTTTGTTCTTGTTTACTGATAAATAGTTTGCCTGATACCACTCAAGTGCTATCCTCATAGAGTGTTCTTGCTCCGTTATGAAGTTTTTAAGATTATGTTGTTTATTAATGAATGTTGTGTCGTCAGCATATAAAACAGAAAAACATGGCATACTATAAGCAAAATCATTAATTGCAACTATAAATAAAAAAGGCCCAAGTACAGAACCTTGAGGGACCCCAATTTTTACATTTTTAAATTCAGATTTATCATTACCTTGAACAACCATTTGTTTCCTATCACTAAGGTATGACTTAAACAACTCTAATTCCTTATTTCTTATTCCATACACATGTAACTTTTTTATTAACAGTTCATGAGAAAGCCAATCAAAAGCCTTTGACAAATCAATTAGTGTGGCACATGTAATACTTTTTTCTTCAAAATTAAACAATATATTTTCAACAACTTTTTCTACAGCCTTGATTGTATTTAGTCCTGGCAAGAAACCAAATTGCTCTTTACAAAGGAGTTTGTTATGGTGGAAAAAAATGTATAATTGCTCTTTGATACAGTACTCAAATATCTTACTTTACTAAATATAGGTACAAGAGATATTGGCCTATAATTTTCTGGAGATTTTTTATCACCTTTTTTAAAGATATTGTTTTTGTAACTTTAAGAGCTAATGGAAATACACCTTGTTCCAACATTAAATTATAAAGTACTGTATAGTTAAAGGCTCTACTATTATGTGTATAATATTCTTAACAAGAGTATTAGAAAAACCATGTAAGTCTTGACTATTTGAGGAGCTGAGTTTGTTGACACAATATAAAACATCCTTTACAAGAATATATTTCCACTTAAAATGAGGTATTACACTTCCATGTCCTATAACATAATCGTTAACCATTTCAATAGCGTGACTGTAATTTAAAGAGGTTAAATCTGTATTACTAATTTGGGAGGCAACTTTGATAAAATAATTATTGAAATCATTAGATGGAATTTGCACGTCATGCATTTTTACTTCATTATTACTCTCAGATCTTATTACCCTCCATGCTGCCTTACATTTATTTGTTGAACTATTAATATAGTGTTCATTTGCTGATATCTTAGCTTGTTTTATTTGTTTTTTGTACTCATGTTTAGCTGAGTCATATGCTCTCTTATGATCCCTTTCATTGACAGTACTTTTACTACTCTTAAAAACATCATATAAGTACATAATATAGTCCCTATTTTTTTTAAATTCTGGTGTAAACCACTTAACTAATGGTTTGCCTTTAACTGAGTTAGAATTAAAATTTTTTTACAATGCAGCATTCTTCATAAGAAGTTGTCAACAGTTTAATAAAATAAGCAAAAACATCGTCAACATTATCATACCTAGCCAAAATTTGCCAATTTATCTCCAGCAGCTTTTCTTTATATTTCTCTAAAGCAGTAGAATTCAAAACTTTAACCTTGTGTACTGTATTTGGAGCTTTAATTTGATACAAAGATGTACTATCATAAAATAGAACAAAAACCATCATGATCGGCCAAGTCAGGTTGTAGTACATGATATTTTACACTATTTTTTGGCTTGTCCGTTATAATATTGTCCAGGCAAGCATTGTAACGTGTACACTGTGTATTAAGACAATATAAATTATAAGATCTTAACAAGTTAAGGAATGATACAGTTTGAAGATTTTCTTTTATTATGTCAATGTTAAAGTCTCCTGTTAGAATTAAGTTATTTTTATATTTATCAAATAAAAATTTAAGAAACTTTCCAAGTAAAAAAAGATGAATATTTGAATTAGGAATGCGATAAATTGTTGCAACAACCGTATTTACTGAAGGTATAAATATAGTTGAGACTTCAAAAACATTATTGGAACAAAAAGTATCTACATTAATAACTTTAAAATCTATACCTTGTTTAACAAAAATACTGCATCCTCCTCGAATATAAGGAAGTTGCCTACAAAAACAGCTGGCTAAATTATAACCCTTTGGTACATACAAAGAGGTTTCATCTCCATTTAACCAGTGTTCATTTAGTGTTAAAATGTCACAACTTAATTTATCGAGCCATAGTTCTAACATTCCCAATTGACTGAATGTTTTGGTGGTATACACTAAATGCTAGCCCAGTCACATCGGAGACTGAGGTGCTTCTTGATTTTCGTTTCCCGAACAGGTTGCTCCAACATTATTTTGAAGCTGAGGTTCCGGTGTTGATGTAAAAGATCTGGTTTCCTTCAATGCATAATTTATTCTCTCTGCTAACCATTGTTTTCCTTTAAAATTTAATTGTAAGCCATGACGAGTATGTAGATGTCTAGCTGATTTACTTGCTTCCACTAGAGTAGTATTAACATACTTATCACTAAGTTCTTTCAGAAGTTTATTAGTCTTTTCAATTTCTTCATTGACACAAGACCACTCTTCTAGATCATACCTAAGAGGCAAGTCAACCAAGACTATTTTGGCATCATTAGTTTTGTCGAGAGTCTCTTTAATGCATTCAACTGCAGCATGAGCCTCATTTACAGCAACATCGTTGGTTCCTGATATTATCACAAGCACATCGTCCTGGGTTAACTTTTCTCCTTCTATATTATGATAGGCTAATACTTGTCTAGTTCGTCCACCTGGTTTTACAAAGCCTACTGCCTCATACTCATCTTGACAGTTGTTTATGTTCCATGTCAAACCTTTCCCATGACTGTCTGCACACAGAAGAATTTTTTTCTTCTTGTTTACCGATTTAGCTACATCGTGTTGTTTTTCCAAGGTTTCATCTTCCTCTTCCGATAGTACACCATAACGATTTTCTAATAAAACATTTTGTTCAATATTATTATAATTTTTGCGAGAACGTGACGTATTTTTCTTATTTACACCTTTGAGTACAACTGTTGAGAACGGCTCATTTTTCTTTGTTGTGACAGTGTTTGACTTAGCCACCTCAGCATAGGTTGATACATTCAAACTGTGAGAAATGTTCAGGAAAGGCGGCAGACTATGTCTTTTTTCCAGTGTTTTAGTTTTCATGTTTACCCTTTTAATTTCTTCCATTTGTCTTCTTAACTTAATAACCTCTTCTTCTCTGGTTAGCACCATTTCTTCAAGTTGAGAGTTTTTATTTTTTTGTCTTATAACTTCTTCATTAGCCTGAGCTAAATCTTCACTCAAGGTTTTTATAATTTCATTAAGATTTACAACTTCCTTTGTCAATTCTTTATTTAATTCAATAGTTTCCAATGTGGTATTCCTATATTCATCATCAATGTACTCAACTGTATTGTTAGTTTTGTTGAATATACTTTTGTTAACCAAATGTGATGACTTGTTGATTTACTTTCTGTATAGCCCTCATATGTTTACTTCTTAACACTAGAAAATAGAAAAATAGAATAGAAAATTTCACTATGCACTCCAAAGGCAGTATTTGGTATATGGTATCCAAAGGGTAGAAACCGAGAACATTTTACTAGATGACGTGTGCTAACTATTCTTGACTACACATATGTGTGTATTTTTAAAAGTTTTATTCCATAAAAAAATGTAAAGACTGAAAAAAGTGTAAAATAGTTCATGTCTGAGCATAATGTAACTGTAAAGGCCTACTTTATAACATTTTATTTACATATCTTTGTCAACAATATATGTATAAGAGTTTAATTTCCCAAATGTATGTTTATCTTTGTATTAAAGAGATTCATTAAAAATACATTTTAAATTATTTTTCATCTCTTCTTTAAACATTTTAAATTACTATGCAAATAATACAGAGTAAATTGAAAAATAATTCCGATCTGGGGAGGCAAACAAAAAATATGGCCGCCGAGCTGTCAATGAAAGTAGAGTGGGCATCTGTACTGGCCATACGAGTTGTGAGGACAAACTACGGCTAAACTAAAGCAAGCTGTCTGCAACCTTGGTGTGGCCAGTGCTGCTGGTCTTTCGAGTGCAAAGGACTAAGAAAATAAGAAGATAAATTCATTAACATTATACATGCTTTAAGTTAATTGAAGTTGAAGTCATTTGGTCTAGTATATTGAAATAAGGATAATTCAAGGTGTTAAATAAATACAACAAAACTTCTTGAACCGGATTAGTACAAAAAGTTCATTATCTCTACAAACAATAAAACAAGGGTTGTACTGTAATCTGGACTGTACTATACGCACATGCTTCAACCAGACTTGGGTGCCTGTGCTGATGACTGAGCATTGGAGGGTGATTGTGCGCAGGAGTTGTTCAATAGTGGAGCTCTGAGACGAGATATTGGCAGCTCTGACTACAACAGCACAGTCTGGCTGCCAGGAGTGGCAACACTGAGCAGCTCGGGCCAGCAGTGTAGTCTTGCCACAACCAACGACCCCATGCACCACCATGATCTTGCTGACTGATGTCTCCCCCATGGCATAACTGCATCATGTGTGCCAAAATTGTTACATATAACTCTGTGATAAATGTGTAATTTTATACTTAATGTTGATTAAAAGTTTTTTTTTTTGCTAAATAATGCAGGTGTTGTTATATTGGCTTTATATCTTTTTAGAAGTATATAAACAATTTTCAAAATGAAGGTTAAACAAATTGCTTTATAATAAGTCGTACTAGACTATAAGTAAATGAACTGTCTGTAAGCGGTTACATGAAAAATGAAAATATTAATCTTACAATACACACTTGTTAAAAATGTATGACATAATATGAGTGGAGTGTGGATCTTCTTAGCCCAAAATTACCCATAAGTATTGTGCAAATATGAGTTCTACTCAATCAATGAACTGTTGAATGGCAGTAACTGGATCTCAACTCACAAAATAACTCATTAAGATAGGTAATTATGACTTATAATTATGATTTGTCAAACATATTACCTATTGTTAACAACTTTAGAATAATAACTACTGACTGAAGGTACTGACATATTTTTTACTCAAATGAATGGCAATCAACCAAAATATTGTTTATTCATCAGTATTACAAGAATACATTGAAAGGCGCCCAGTCTTAAAATAAAAATAAGCCTAAATTGCTAAACTGAAACCCAGTCTTAATCTTTGATTCATGCATATTTTGAAACAAATTTATAGAATAGTATCAAATTAATCACAGATTTTATATAAACAGTACATTAATTTTTGTTGTATTCAAAGATCAGTGAATGAATAAAGCATTTTATCTATTAAATATTGTTTAAGTTTATTTTTAAATTGTGGGAAAGAAATTTATAATTTAATATTTCATTATATTTTATTATAAAACACAATGAGAAGAGATTTCCAATTCATTGCGTTGTCGGGTGTAGTTTGGATTGTAGGTTTTATTATTATTATTATTATTAGGTAGTATTTGATCCTTCATTATGGACTTAACTAATACTGTAATTTTATAAAAGTGAAATCCGTAGACTGTAAGAATATTTAACTCTGATAACCTTTCTTTAAATGATGTTTGAGAGAACAATTTTGATTGGGATGACGATCGACTTTATTACATTATCTCTAAGTCCATAAGGAGATATGTCTTGCATTTATGATATATTTTGATTGTTAATTTTAAGAAATCGCCATTAAAACTATAAGTAATTTTGTATAGTTGTAAAAATAAACCTGACAAGCTGTTATAGCACAGACCAAAGCCAGTGCTCAAGGAGTTACATTAAATGTATATTCTTTATGAACATGGTAATACTTTTCAGATAGTTTTTGTAGAAATCACGTTCTGATTATAAAAGAAAAATAAGGTAAAAATTTGCTGCATAAAAAAGTAATTCATTTACACAGTACTTAGACGAGTTATCAGCTCTGATATAGGTTATTGTCTTTCTAATTCTAAAAATTAATGTCTTCTTAAGTTTTTCAAAGAGTAATAGAAACCTGATCTTTAAAATGTAAAATATCTCTAATAATTGATCAGATCAAGTACATTATATCATGTTATTAAAGGATTAAAGTTGAACAGTTTTCTTTAATTCAAATGTTGAGTCCACAGCCAATCTCAACATTTGCACTGAATTCATCCTTCCCACCATAGGTACGATATGTGTAGAATTAAATTTTCTCAGCATATTTTGTAGTACTGTTCTCACAAATACATATTAGCAATAGGTACTGTTGATTAAAAACAGTTCATAATTCACCCTTCCCACCATAGGTACGATATATGTAGAATTAAATTTTCTCACCATATTTTGTAGTACTGTTCTCACAAATACATATTAGCAATAGGTACTGTTGATTATAAACGGTTCATAATTCACCAGTCACACCTTATTTTGTAATGACAGTGATTTGTTTAACAAAATGACTGAATGCATATGTAAGCAACATGATGCTAGTCTTTTAACTGAAAAAAATGAGAGCAGCAAAAAGTTACTTTATGCAGTACATGTCATATACTAAACAAGTATATAACCTCTTACTAAATTCAGATTTATGCCAGCTGGTAGAATTAAAATGTTGTTTCAGTTTAAACATACTTTAAAACTTATTACATGCCACAAACAAATAAAATTCTGTTCTGAACCGATTTAAGCCCAATAATGAAGCCACAGAATAATAAGTACTAGTGTGTTGGCAGACTCAATAAGTAAAACAAGAAAAAGATATGTTCAATTGTACCTTTTAATCTCTCGAAGAGTTGCCTCTCTATTGACACTGCACTGTGCAGCCTTCTGAGTGAAGTGGGTCTGTATTAATAGCTCTTGTAGCAAGTCACTCTCGATCCCTTGGCTTGATTTTATCACAGTCTGCAGGACAATTTAACAAATGATTTTACTACAACCCATTTTCTTATATAAAAAATATATTGTTGAATATTTAGCATAAATGTAACATATCGAAATTTTAAAGAATAACATTAAGAAAGACAGACATTTTTGTGTAATTATTTGAAAATTAATTTTTGGGATCATTATGTTATATTAGTAATAGTTGCATAATTAATATTATAATCACTCAATTTGTCATTGAGAGTCAGGGATATAATCTTGACACAACTGTGGTAACTACCTGGATACAGTTCTGGACATCAGGCAAGCTGTGCTCATTCTAAAATGTCTCAATGATACAAATTTTTGTAAATTGTTTCGGGAGATTATGGTGTTAAAATGTATTGTGTTAAAGATTTGTCAGCTAGACTTAAAAAAAAAAAAAAAACGATGCTGACTTATCTTTACTTGGGTTTAATAAAATCCCCAGGTAAACTTAAAATTCAAAGATCAGAATCAGAATCAGAATCATTTTTATTGCCATTTTTCTTTACAGAATTGACAAAGTCAGTCATAAAAACAATACATATTACAATAATGTACAGTTAAAAAACAAAAAAACAACACAATAAAATATACTGGCCTACAAAAGTATGGACATTTCATATGATGGGATAAACGCTAAGCATTAATAGCTACCTCTGAATTCAGAAACTCGTTTACAGAGTAGAAGGCCTGAGTGATGAGCCATTTGGAAATTTTTGATTTAAAAGTTTGTAAATCTAACACCCTCAATATTTCGGGAAAGCTTGTTAAAGAGCTTGATTTGCAAATATTTATGACTCTTGCTGTATTTGGGTTAATCTCATTGTAGGCAAAACTAAGTCATTAGCATGTCGTGTGTGATAATTATGTATCTTGTTAAAACTTGTAAAATTCTACGTTTTAAATGAATTAAATTTTGAAAAATAAAAATGCATGGAAGAGTCATTTATATTATTGTTATTAAAATATGATTTACAGCTATCCCTATAACCTAGACAAAAAATAATTCTTTATAGCTCTTTTCTGCCACAGGAAAACTCTTTCTGCACCTACACTATTACCCCATAAAATGTTAGCATACAACAAATGAGAATGAAAAAAAACTAAAGTAAGCAATTTTAAGTAACTTATTACTAACACAGCTCTTTAGTTTACGTTAGTAAAAAACAAACTCTTGACAACTTTGAAATTACATTATTTGTATGCTCATGCCAGATAAGCTTAGAATCTAAAGTTATCCCTAAGAGCTTCACCGGTTTCAATATAGAGTCTTGCATTTCAATACTTTCTTAGAGAGAATAGTATGTTTTCAGTTTTATTATCATTCATTTTTAAGAGATTAGACTCAAAACCACATAGAAGCTGTATTGATTACACTATTAGTGTTACTAAGAACATCATGTACACAGTTGCCCTTTACTATTATAAATGTATCATCCGCGTACAATACGGTATTAACAGTTCAAATTGATTGGTAAGTCATTGACATACAAAATAAATAAGAGGGGGGCCAAGGACAGAGCCCTGAGGGACCCCAGCAAGGACTTCTTTTACAGACGAATCTTGACCACCAACACTGACCATATGTAGTCCTACCACACAAATAAGTTCTGAAGAACTGTAAGGTATCATTACATATTCCATAATACTGCAATTTATTTAATAAAAATATCATGAGAGATACTGTCGAAAGCCTTGCTGAGGTCCAACAGGGTCAATCCCAAGTACTCATGATCCTCAAAACTTGTCAATATCTGAGACACAACATTGTCTAATGCCTTAACTGTTGAGTAGCCCGGGCCTAAACCCAAATTGGCTATTTGATAAGATTTGATTTACATCTAGGAAATCCATGAGCTGATTTTTAACACAAGTCTCTAATATTTTTAGAAAAAAACAGAAACAATCGTTATTGTTCTATAAATTATCTACACAGGATCTATCGCCCTTTTTAAACAAGGGGATACTTTTTGAAAGTTTTAAAACAATTTGGAAAACGTGAGGAAGACAAACTAAGATTAATTACATAAGTCAAGGGCTTGATTATAAGAGGAGCAATGAATTTCACTATTTTATTGGATAAGCCATATATATCCTCACACTTAGATGGCTTTAAAGATTTAACTATGGCACATATTTGTTTCTCGTCTATTTCTTTAAAAATAAAACTGACCTGTGAACTTTTAGCATTAGCAAGGTAAACACTGTGTCTTATACTATTATTATTGTTGGTCTGATACTTACTAAGTATTTCCTTACCAATATTAATGTAGTGGTCGTTAAATTTATCTGGAGCTATCTGTGGCAGATTATCATCAGTACTAAAATGATTTCCTGCTTCCCAATTTTATAACCTTCCAGGCAGCTAAGCACTTATTATTGGCTTCATTGATAAATGTATCATTACACCTTATTTTGGCTTCCTTAATTCTTTCTCTGTACATTTTCTTTTGCAAGTTATAGCAGTTCCTTAAAGCTACATTGTCCCTATAAGCTGGTATTTTCAACATATCCCCCAAGGTATTAACAATATTTCTCATGTTATGGAGAGACTCATCAAACCATTTGGAGTTTTAACCAGTTTTCTTTTTATTTGTAAATTAACAGACTTTTGAATCATTGGACAAAAGTAATTGTATAAACACATAACAT
Organism: Homalodisca vitripennis; assembly: GCF_021130785.1. Lineage (NCBI taxonomy): Eukaryota > Metazoa > Arthropoda > Insecta > Hemiptera > Cicadellidae > Homalodisca > Homalodisca vitripennis. The sequence goes on along the minus strand of NC_060207.1, from coordinate 47,326,331 downwards.
TATTTATAAAGTATTCAAAAGCAGCATTAGTGTCTGTAATTTCAAACAGACTATACCAATCAAACTGAGATAATTGTTCAGCAAATGAGTTTACATTAATTTCCTTTACTCTTCGAAAGGAGATCTGTTTCACCATAGGGGTTACAGATGGACACAGAAATTAAACAGAATCATCTCATGGTCCGAAATCTGGTAATTCCACAGACAGCACCTAAAACAGTTTTTATCTAGATTTGTAACAATATTATTCAATAATATTATTATACCTAGTTGGAGTGTCATTGACATGATATAAATTAAAAGATTTAAGTAAGTTAATGAGCATAACTGTATTAACATCATTAACTTTTTGAAAAATCTATATTAAAATCTGCTCCCAGAACAATCTTACTCTTGGGTTTCCTATTACAAATAAAATGTAGTTAAATATTCAAGATAAGTAAAAAATATGTTACTATTACTATCTGGTGTTCTATACAAGGAGATAAATATTACATTAAAAGTATTTACAAATATACAAGCAGCTTCCAGAAGTCTGGGGCAGGTTAGATGTGAGACGTCAATTATTTCAAATTTAATATAATCTTTAATTAAAATAGAGGCCCCTCCATAGGGCTCGCTTCTACAATACGCTGAAGCTAATTGGAAACCACTGGGCACATATAACTTTACTTCATCCTCAAGGAGCCAATGTTCATTAATTAGAACAAACATCACAAGTGGCTTCATCCAAGACCCACTGCTAATTCGTTTACTTTATTTTTATGGATTGAACATTAAGATGTAGCACATTCACCCACATATCCTTACCAGACCCTCTGGAAACCAAGGTCCAAATCACCTCTACAAAATTTAACACTATTTGAATAGAGGCTGGTCTCTATGGTGGTGCAGCCAGATCCGATAGTGGACAGTTTCCCAAAGGAGGCCCGCTCTTCCATTACCCATCTATGAGAAGCTCAGAAGTCGAAGTGAAGGCTGTAGCACACGTATCACCATCAGCGTTGGAGTTAGTCATATCCTGTGGTGCTCTCTCACCAGTGTTGTTAGAACATGCTTCCTGTGATGAAGGCAACTGTGAAACAGTCCCCCGGATGCCGACTGCACCATAGATCTTAGACACTTCTATCTCCTTGGTCTCCTCCAGTGCCTCACAAATTAGTTCAGCAAGCCAGTACTTGCCTCTTGCATTTAAGTGCATGCCGTGGCGAGTATGTAAATATCTATCTGCTCCACTAGCCCTAACCAGAGAAGCATTTAGGAAACTCTTGACTAATAGTTTCTAGGTTTTTATTGAATTTTCTAAATCTCTTTATTAACACATGACCAATTTTTTAAGTCATGCCTAGTGGGCAAATCTACTAAAAACTATTCTAAATCCGCTGTATTTGTCCAATGTTTCACTAATTGCATCGATTTGCACTTTGAGCTTCATTGCGGAAAACGTCATTAGATCCACATGCAATGGCAAGCACATCATTAGGACCCAGTTCTTTCACCATCAATGTTATCAAAATTCAAAATCTGCTCAGCCAAACCACCAGGCCTAACAAAAACCAACAGCATCCAACGATTTAGAGTGTTTATTTAGGTGAAATGTTAAATCACGGCCATGGCTGTCAGCACATAATAGCAGTTTTTGTTTTGTTTGGCTACTTCTTCTTGTATTAATGTGGCATCTTTCCCCTTTAGATAGTTGTACTAGGAGTAGCCCTCCCATCACCTTACACAAGACTCAGAACCTCCAACATATATGACATTGAACATATTCATCTTAGATGGTGATATATCTCTGCTCCAAGCTCTTGAGATTGATTAATGGTTTCTGGGCAGAATCTTTAACTCTGTATCCCATTTTCTCTGACAACACTGGAAACTAATGGACCCCAAAAATGGTCTCATCAAGCATTTTGAATTATACAGCAGGATTTTTCTGTGCTTGCCTGAGATCAGCAATGCTTATCGGGAGACAGATCAATCTGTCCTAGCCATCTTACTCATACTAATTTTGTACAACAGACCCAACAAGAGCTTCCTCACCTAATTGGTGAGACATCTACAAGCAACACATTTTTCATGCCATGCAAGGTCTGGAAGTTTGAACTTCCAAATAAGGCGTGATCAGAAAACATTTCAGTGTCCACATACGCACCACCAGACTGTGTCAAAGGTTTTTTAGGAAGAAATATACCAAGTTTAGTGATTCTGTGCAGTCAGCACTGGGTAACACAGAGTAATATACATACTCGTCACTTGTGCTCACTGAAGTCTGCCCGTTACTAAGGTGGACAGAACAAACACAACATTTTTTAATATTTTTGAATACTTATAGCTACAAAGCTTGTGGAACAGTTTAAGGAGACACACCTTGGCTTGATCTTCTTCTATAATACAGTCAATAGTAGCGGAGAGCAGTTTTGTGAGGTTGGCAGTGACCTCTGCTACGTACTGGGCATGTTCTGGGTTGTCGGTGTTGAGACCCCCTTCCTGCCACTTCACTGTCAGCCTCATGATGTGGTGCTCACACAGCTGGTTCTATAAGAAATAAATATTACTATCATTGTACAAAAAATATATTTTTAATCTATAGATATAGTATGATGATTGATTATACTATTGATTTATACTATACGGATTGATTTATCTGATTGATTAAGCGTAGGCAGCAGAACAGTAGTGCCACACCACCCCAAACTAGCTGGTGTTTATATTATTATTATTTACAGTATTATTTTAACAGCACTTAATAATACATGTAACCAATACCATAAAGTACAAAAATAGTTTACATAATAAAAACAGCTGAGGAAAACAATAGATCAGTACACATGTAGCTATGGTTGGAGGGTTGATTCAATATGAATGTTGAGTTTAGCTCCAGTTCACCTTCCTCTTAGTGCAGTGTCTGGAATCTGACACTGTCACACAGACTTGACTCCTAGAATCTGGAGTCATCATCTGAAGAGATCCAAAAATGGTTGGCAATGAAGAGCAACATTCACATTAAAATCAACCCTTCCAATCCTAGCAAAGGGGTACGGGTTGCTCCATCATGCTTGAAGATTGTGTCTAAAACATCATAATACACTCAATTGTGGACCTGATAAGCCAATAAGAACACCTCTTCACATAGATTACATTATATTTTGTAGTCTTTGGGTACCTGATGTCAAAACAATGTAAGGATATCGTTTTGAGCTCCCTCCTCACGGACTATTTTTGAATCCCTTCAGATGAACATGCCTCCAAATTTCAGGAGTCAAGTTTGTGACAGCGTTAAATTCCAGACACTGTATTAAGAGAAAGGTGAACTGGAGCTAAACTCAACATTCAAATAGATCAGTAATGCTATATAGCGGAGAGTACAATCAGCTGCTCCCTCAAATTCTACATACAACTGCAAGCATAGAGTGTTTACAAACGTTTTGAGAGAACTAAAGAAAGATTGGTATTTAAAACATTTTAGTTGACAATTAATAATAGGTACTCATTTATTATACAAGATATTATTAGAACTATAAGAAGGTAAAATTAAAAAAAATCACTTTTGCGACCTGAGCTTGTCACCTAGATCCAGCTACTGCATAACTAAATATTCTGTCAGTAATCCACAACGGGTTAATAACTTTTACAATGATTAATTACAAGCAATACATCAGTTTGGTACAAATGTATCGTATTTTACATATTGTATCAACTATATTTTAAAAATCTGTAATATTCAGCACTTTATGTTGAGGTAAGGTATAATGAAATCAGAAAATGAAAATCACTCTACATTTGAGACAATTAGTGGGTGACATCATATTCCTGTTCAAGGTGTTAAATAGTTTGATATTGTGCCTTAATTTCTTAAGCAAATAAATATTCAGAATACTTCATTATGGATCAAGATCAACATAGTAGTTTAAAAGAATCACTACTCCTCATTCCTTCAGTTCAGCATCTGGAGAACCTCATAACTCTTATCCTAGACTTCTTCAACGCACCTGTTAACAATTTTAAAAATGGTGTAAAATACCACACCATTCTTTATGAAAATGTTGTTATTTCACAGTTTATAACTTATTTATTTTTCTTAACACATCTATAGTGATCTATTTTTGTTGCACATTTAAAACTTTTGTCTGTAAGTGTCATAAGATATTCCAATTGTTAGCAATTCACTTTTGTTCACTGCTTTATTTTCACTATTATTATAGAAGTATTTATTCTACTCTTTTTATTATTTCAATAGTATATAGATATTTTAATTTTGTAAATATATTATTTGTTATTATATATCAGTACTTAAATCAATTAATTTTGTAAATAAATAAAGGGATCAGTAAAACACAATTTATACATGAACGTAAAATGTATAGAAAACACAATTCCAATAATCTCTTATATCCTGAAACCATTATCACAATTTTAAATTTCAAGTAGTAGATATCTAAGACTATGCTACCAGTTCCAGTCTGATAAAGGGAATTCATGTACGAAAAAATGACCTTCAATGCTTTCTGCAAGGTTTCCAGTCGTCTCTTGAGTTCAGCTTCTCCCGGAGACCGGACAACCTTGGGGTCCTCAGCCTGGTGAGTGAACACACGACACAGCCATAGACAGCGGCGTGCCATTTCTCCACTCATCAGCACTGTATTGTGTACTTCCTGCACAACAATCAAGTCCATTTAACTGAGAATGTAGGATTTAACAAAAATCAGGTGTATTTTTATTAACGTGAAAAAGTAAGTTTTACTAAAACTCTCATCTGACGATTCACTAACCTGCTCAACCACAGTGGTGAGGTAGGTGTCTCTCAACTCTTGAGGAAACGCTGCCAACATGACAGACAATATTCTCTCAATCTCAGATGACCATACTGCCAGAGCCTTCTCTTTCTCCTCGACACATTGTTCCTGAAGCATTAATTTATATTTGATAAAAATATTTGTTATTTTTTAATATGATCAGAAATGTACAATATAAAATTTAGAAATTGCCATCGTTCAGTGAAACAAAAAATAAGTAACACTACGTTTCGAGATCTGCAATCTGATCTCTTCTTCAGGTAAATAACTAACCTATACGTAATTACAAACTAGGTTAAAATAAACAAATCATAAACCATCATAATCATGATTTGTCTATCTTAGCAACAAACAAATATGTATAATACACACAATACAATACAAATATGTATTTTATTTATGATGTTTGTATGTATATTCAGGGTGGTCCAGGAGGGAAAGAAAAATGATTTGTTAACAAGATAAGGTTAGCAAAAGATTTCGCCCAGATTTCGACTCTGAGGTTTCAATGAGACTGATTTGAAAAGAACGGTAATTAAGACAAAATTTTTATCATTTCATATGAAATTTGACCTGAGAAGTTGAATAGACTAGGTCCCAGAACTGGAAGTCCCTTAGTTTGTAAAATAACTTGCTTCAAAAACAAATATTCACTATAAGAAACACATTTTTTACATTTGGGGCATTAAAGTTTGATTAAATTCTCAACAATTGCTTAAAAATTATGCACAAAATTTGTAGAGAATTTAATTCTGAGAAAATTGGTGTAAATAAAGTTAATAGCAAACAAATTCTAAATTAATTAATTTAGAGTTAGTGTAATTGTATTACCCTCCAAAAAATAACAATACTTAAGAATACTATGATCATAATAAACTTTAAAAAAAATTGAAGCTAGCTCTATTGTAAATTATGAGTGAATTAAAAAAAAACAAAAGAACTGTTTGTTTGGCACTGACTTTACCACATGCTCAAGCATTACATACTGTTGTGTACTACGGTTCACGCTGGCTGGCTCCTTCTGTAAATATGATGACAACGAGAAAGCCGAGATTGGTTGGTAGAACTCATGTTATGTTCTGTCGGGTCCTTTGATACTGTGTGGTATTGGTTTATTTTTAGATTTGTTTCATTTTAATGGTGAATGAATCAATTGAATGAATGATTGATCTTATTTCCCTTCTATTTGTACAAGTTTATAACACACATATAATTTGATATTACAAATATAATGTACATAGTCTGTATACTTTCAAAATTTCAAATATGACTGTAAACGTGACTTCGTTGTCCTGGGAAATGAGCCTGCATGGGCCACGACCTGTGCACAAGCTTGAGTTGATAGTAAAATTATGAATGAAGCGTACATTGTGTATTAAATATCTAGGTAATAATGAAATAAGAAATATTAATTCAAGAATAGAAAAAATACAATATTCTGTACCACAAGGTTCAGTATTGGGCCCATTTTTGTTCTTATGCTACTTGGGAGGTATGCCACAAATTTTGACAAATTTATCAAATAAAAATCATTTATGTTTGTTTGCAGATGATATAAGTATGTCAGTTTCTGGAAAAGATTTACAAAGTGTAATAAATACAACAGAATATTCAATGTCACAACTAAAATGTTACTTGAATGATAGAAATTTATTACTAAATTCTGATAAAACAATTCTAATGAAATTTAAATGTAAACAATCAAATGAGATAAATACAATTGGAAATAAATTTGTAAAAGATACAAAATTCTTGGGTCTGGCTCTAAGTAATACATTAAGTTGGACAAAACAAGTAGAAAAAATTTGTCATAAAATGAGTTCTGGAATATTTGCAATCAGGCGGTTATCCTTCTTCCTAGAAATAAATGCACTGAAATCTGTTTACTATGCCTTGATACATCCACACATTTCATATGGCATTGAAATTTATGGTGGAACCAGTGCAAATAACTTAAACAAAATATTACATTTACAAAAAGTGGCAATAAGACATATTCTACACCTTAAAAATAATGATAGTTGTAAAGACCACTTTATTAACCTAAGAATAATGACAGTATATACAGGGTGAGGCAGTGAAACGGCACGATTTTGTAAAACCACCAAAGATTTATTTACAAGTAAAATCATAATAGTTGAACATGGATCTCAAGTACAAGAGTGGAAATTAAAGATTTAACTTAAAAACAATCATTTTTTAAATATGGTGTCAGTGAGGTGTCGTCCTTGGTTTTGCACACATTGTCTAAGCCTGAGATGAAATTGTCCCATGACGTTTCGTAGCATCTGTACTGGAATGTTGTTAATTTCCTGTCGAATTCGCTCCTTCAGGTCTTCTTTTGTTCTTGGTGGATTTTCCTGGAAGACTTTGCACTTGAGGTAGCCCCAAAGAAAAAAGTCTGGTGCCGTCAGATCTGGTGAACGGACAGGCCAGGGGAAATCGCCATTCCTGCTGATTAGACGTCGTGGAAATGCAAGTCTGAGCAATTCCATTGAGACATTAGCAGTATGGCTTGTTGCACCATCTTGCTGGAAGAGTGTTTCAGCATCTGGATCATGTCGATCAATTCCAGGCAGACCAAAAACGGTCAACATGTCAGCATAACGTCCAGAGTTTACCGTCACTGTGTTGCCATCTTCAAAAAAATAGGGCCCCACGATTCCACGAGATGACATTGCGCACCAGACTGTTACTTTTTCAGGATGGAGAGGTTTTTCATGAAGTTCTTGCGGGTTATCTGAGGACCAATATCTGAAGTTTTGCTTATTTACGTACCCACTAAGATGAAAGTGGGCTTCATCACTCATCCATAAATTATGCACTCTTTCTTCATTTCGTTCAATAACGTTAAGCATTGACTGGCAAAAGCGTATACGGTTATTGTAGTCAATTGGTTTAAGGGCTTGCACTACCTGAATTTTGTATGGATGATAGTGAAGGTCACTCTTCAAAATCCGTCTTACTGATCGATTGCTGAGACCAAGTTCTGCGGTGTGCCATCTCGCGGATTTTCGCGGACTTCGTCCCAACGCTTCGCGCACACGATTAATGTTCTCGGGTGTCCGGATTGTTTTTGTGCTGCCGCCTCTTTTCTTTGTTGTGCTAGCAGTATCTTCAAAGGTTTTAACCCAAAGGAGAATGGCTTTCCTTGATGGCACGGGAGCCCGTGGTGGCAGGTTGAATTCACGACGAAAGGCGCGTTGAGCACCAACCACACTATCCGCGTTTTTGTAATATGCCTTTACGGCATATGCACGTTGCGCACTCGACCAACGCTCCATGGCTACTGAAACTTCCACCACTCTAGACGCCCAAGGTCACTTCCCCCACTCTCGCAACCCCCCTCTGCGCCCGACAACCACTATCGAAATCGTGCCGTTTCACTGCCTCACCCTGTAGTTTATATATTTATAAAACTATATTACATGTCAAGACAAATGCAGAGTCTATACCAAGGCAACAAGATTATCATAATTATAATACAAGAAATAGAGAAAATTTTGTAGTAAAGAAACATAATAAAGAAAAATATAAACAGTGTCCGACATACATAGGAATAAAATTTATAAATGACCTTCCAGGCTGTATTAAGAATGAGAATTCTTTTAATAATTTTAAGAAAATGTTGAAACAATTTTGTACAGATCATTCATTCTACTCTCTTGAAGAGTTTTTTACACGGTGACTTGAAAGTAATTTTGTTTGTATTTGCCTACCATTACAAAACATATTAACACTATGGACATAAATATTTAAAATATTATATGTATTATTATACTGTATTAAATATAAAGTATGAATACTCTAACCTGAGTCTTATGTTTTATATTGTAGTAAAGGTAATTGACGCAATTCATGTACATTATGTATAAAAAGAATAAAGGAATTTTGAATTTGAATTTGAATTTATATTGAATTAATTGTTGCTTGTTTGCAATTAAATAAGTGTGGATTAATTGGTAGAATATATGAGTTGAGTATAAAATCGAGATGTAACAAATCATGTGCAAAAACTGAACTAATATATATATATATATATATATATATATATATATATATATATATATACATAAACCAATATGAAGTATGTCTAAATATTCATATATGTATTGTAATGTGGCAAAACTTACCTTGAACCCTGGGATGTGGCTGGCAATGGGCTGTAGACGGTAACAAGGTGGTTGAGCATGGCTGTCCAGTTGGTACCACTTGGTTAGTAACTCCTTATTATCTGCTTGACTCAAGGCCATCTCGAAGTCCTGCGTCTCGATGGTCTTGGGCAGTAATGGAGTACCAAGTGAGTTGCTGAGGAACAGGACTGGCACAACATAGCCCGTGTCGGATTGTCCTGTAATTAGCTTTCTTTACTTTTCAACTGAAAGTTTCAACTTAAGATTGTGGTGAAAAGGTTAAGGCTGTGACAGGTGGTGTGGGAGTAATAGAATAATCAATATGGCAATGATTTTTTTACTTTGGGCGTATGAGTTAATTATCACATTTTGTTCTTGGATAACTTTATGGATTATGGTTTTTGGATGAAGAAGAGGATAGATTCCAGCTCTCAAAACATGAGTGTTCTGACATATGATAAGGACAAATGTATGAAATCCTGCTATCCTTTGTTCTTCATGTTATTAATAAACCAGTAATTAATGGAATGAAGTAAATACTTGACTTGAGTCATCTTTCTGAACCATAAGGATATTGGTACTTGTATGAGTTTTGCCTAATAACTGAAACAGTTTTGCCTAATACTACAAACATATATGCTTGTATTTATCCATTCAATGCAACTGTAGTTTGTAAGACCATATCCTTATGTACCACATTGATCTTATTGTTTTTAAACAAAATTAAAAAATCATTTTGGCAATATTTCTAGTCAAGAACATAGCCAGAAAAAAAAATTAGGGGATCAAGACAACTGATATTTCCCCAAAGTGGACAGAAAGTACGGCCTCATTTTGTTCCTTAAATAGTTCTTGAATTATTTAAATAATAATAATCGTTTACTAAAAAGTTAATTGAAACAATTAAAATTTTGGGAGGAGGACCCCTTGGACCCTTTCGCTCACTACATCCTTGTTTCTAGCTCAATGTGATTGACATTGACACTTATAGCATTTGAAATAAATTCTCATTGAACTCAAGTAAAATGTTAGGAAATTCAAACATGTTTATTCGTTTAGCTGTAAACATACCTAGATCAGTAAAAATGTCAATTTCCAAAAATGTATGGTTTACAAGAATTTTGAAAGTGGACTGTGGAGACAACTGAGTCCAAGCTTAGCTTATTGTAATAAAGTAGATACTTTCAATAAATTACAGACCTGAAATTAAATTAAGGTTTTACATTACTTAATACAGCTCTGTCATCCTTACAATGTTTTAAATGGTCAGCTATACAATAGAGTACCTAGTTTTCTGAGATACTTACGAGCTAGCTCTTCAAGACATAGTTCTGGGAACTCATGGTCTTGTTGTTTCTCCAGACCAGTCTTCCAGTGTAGGTCCACAATATGGAGCTCATACCCTCTTTCTGCTGCCTTCTCTCTCAGAGATGGATAAATTTTATTGTGGAGAACTCCTTTTTCTACACAGCAATCTGGAAAATAAAACGATGTTATAATTTATTTAATTATAATTAATTCTTTTAGAAATTCGTCATGTTTGATGTTTGGTGATGAATTTCTTGGATTCACAAATATATTAGAATAGTCTCCATATTCAATAATCTTTCAAATATATTAAATCTTATCCTAATTTAAATTTACTCCCAGCATGATCATGGCTCGGATCTTTATTTTTCTTAGTCAGTACTTTGTACAAAACAGGATTGGAAGACTAGTTTGATAATTTTTTACTTTGAATCACTGTTTCCTATCAGTGTACTACTGTCATATTTGCTGTTGTTTCCCAGTGAAGCAATCACAAAATAAGGCTGCGGCATTAATTTGTTGAGTGGAAGAGCTCATGTAGGATGTACTTCATGGAATCAACAGAATTTAAAACTGTGGTTTAAACACATTGGCTGCAGCAAGTGTATCTACCCACTGTACTGGCTGTCTGCAGGACAGTACATGTCTTCTGCAGCACTGAAGGTGGTAGTGTAATACATATGTTTCACTTAACAAACGGGCTACAACCATCTAATACATAAAAATTTGCATAACTGCCCCTAAGTTGGATTATAATCTACAACAGTTGCATCACCTGTGATCAACTTTTGTGTGTTGAGTAACGTTCTTGAAAAATATTATTAATTTTATGCAGTTCTTGATAACAATATAACAGCTATTGTGCTATCTGCCATTATAAACCTTGTGAAATATTACAAAACTACTGGTATGGTATGTTTGTACCATAATTCACTTTAACATTGGACATTATAAATATCCTAATGTGACCGTTTTATACAGGGTGTACATAAAGTCCTGCACAGGTATAATATTTTCTGAACGATAACAGATAAATCAACAAGATTTGGTACATCAACACTACACCTAAAAATCTACTTTTTGAAGGAACTATCAGTTTTCTGTAATATCATGGGGATGTCCCGCAAGGAGTCAGAAGGAAATCTTAAATAGGAGCATAGGTCAATATGCACATCATTTTAAAGGGCTTATCTAGCAAAGTTTAATGCCGCAAACCGCACTCAAAAAAAAAAGATCGATGCAGTAAAAAATAACGGCTGTTCAAAGGTTTTATTTAAAAATGATGTTTACTTACCAAATGTTTCCAGAGTAAATGTTCGAATTGTTCACCTCTGGTTATTTGACAGTTGGAAAGACGCAAATAAAAACTATTAAGAGAATTTTGCAGGGCAACTTGAGGAATCGTCTGACATTCTTGAAGTATTCTTTGTCTCAGTTCATTTAAATTATGAGGCTTTATTTTGTAGACGTTGTCCTTAAGGTAACCCCTAACAAAATAGTCTAATGGAGACATGCTTATATTTAGACCCTTTCAGAATTTTTTTAACTGACGTAACAGAGATGTCATGAGTTTGTGCTGCTGAGCGTAGGGACTCTTGCGGGTTCTCAATAAATTACTGCAATACATCTAAAGAGTTGCCTTCGGTTGTCGCAGTAGCCTTCCTGACCTATGACGATCGGAAACACTTCCTATTTCCATAAAGCGTTGAACAGTTCTCCACATAGTTGTTCTAGAAATTGGCTGCCTCTCGTGAAAGTAGTAATTAAATAAATGGCGTGCTTCCTCATGTGATCGTCTGTTGTTTCCCCAACCAACCATCATAAGAAGTGTTATATGTTCACGTTCGTCAAGCGACATAGTGTAGTTCAAGAACTACATGCAATACGACAAACAATTTTGTACTAAAGCGCACTAAAAGAAAGGTTGGACAGCACTACTTAAACAAGAAAACTAGAATAGCCTACTATGAATAGACTGGCTGATAGGAAAGTCCAAACTGAGACCCAAAGATAAGAGCTTTCTAATTGTTACTGTTATCAGGTTTTCCCCGTTTTCAATATATTAGGACCAGATTTGTAACCCTTGAGGATAACTAACGTCATAATTAACTTCTGTACAGCTGACAAGCATAATGTAGTATTTCGCTGCAGTATTCGTTTGGTTGCAGTTTTGCTTTACTGGGGTTATGGCTACTAATAAAATATAACCAAGTAAAACCTTTGAACAGTCGCCATTTTGTACGGGATCAATCTTTTTGAGTGCGGTTTGCGGCATTAAACTCTGCTAGATAAGCCCTTTAAAATGATGTGCATATTGACCTATGCTCCTATTTAAGATTTCCTTCTGACTCCTTGCGGGACGTCCCCATGATATTACAGAAAACTGATAGTTCCTTCAAAAAGTAGATTTTTAGGTGTAGTGTTGATGTACCAAATCTTGTTGATTTATCTGTTATCGTTCAGAAAATATTATACCCATGCAGGACTTTATGTACACCCTGTATAAACACTATGAACAGCACGACTAGTACAAAATTAATTTAAATTGTACTAAAAAAAGTTGAAACAAAATCATTATTTTCCAGAAAATTTATTGTTACAATTATTGTAACACAATAATGTGCTCAATAACAAATAATGAACACATTATTGTTTATTTGTAATACAAGTTGTTTAGTTGACTTACCTATACAAGAACATCTGAGCAAAATGTAAAGATTATGGTAGAGATAGATTAGAAATAAAGGCATAGAATTTTGCTACCAAACTATACATGCTAATGGTAGTCATTGTGTTATATAGCTAAATATTTACTCCAAATAGTTAGGACGACATAATTACAGTGTGAAAAATATATGCTCTACATAAAACATCAAAGATAAATAAATGGCAACCTACAAAATTCAACTGAATAGTACAAGACATTTAATTCATATCTCTAAAGCCAAGGGAAAGAGAAAATACTTATTTTAAACACAGCTTATAAAATACACAGGATCCCAGTACAGTTTAATGATTATATCCTATTCCAATAAACATCTGCTGCTATCAATTATATGAGAGTATACATACTCATACTATTTTATGATTATTTTACAAAACAACTAAATATTTATTGAAACAAAAATGAAAACACAGAGATATTAACTACCAATAGATCTCAGTTACAGAAGCTTTAAACAGGTTCTGAGTACTTTTACTGATGTTACAATTGCAATTCACTTACTCTCTGTGATTGAAATCTACTACAATAATGAATCCTAGAACAGTCATCACAAAATCATAAGTTTGAACAGAATGAATGAAAACAAGAGTAATTTAAGAACATATTGTAAGAGTTTAAGAACAGTTTTAGCGGTTTTTTATAATTATTTTATACTGTAGGCTTTGAAAATGATAACCCATTGATATTGAAGTAAATTACAATGGTACAACTTAAAAACTTTAAAACCTGTAAGAGCCTAGAATGTGCATGTACCAGAAAAATGAGGATATGGTATGTTTCTTAGATTTTGAAACTGTAAGCAGCATTCACACCTGGCTCTTTTGAAAAAGGTAATTACCAACATTAAGATTCAGAACAGAAGAGTAGTTTGTAAAATAATTTAAAATTATAATGGCAATTTCATGAAATTTAACTCCATTAAAACATTAAATGTGAGAAATTTAGGGATTCTAAAGTAAATATTTTATAGAAAAATAAGAAATAAAAGGTACAGATGAAGTGGGTTATAATTTTCAAGAAGAAAATATTTAAGCTGATAGAATAATAAACTAAAGAAAACCAATAGCAGTTTTAATAATGGAATGTACGTTACCGAAAATGAATTACGTATGTTTTATAAACCTTTGAACATTGCATAAGAGGTCTTATAATATTAATTTGTTAATGGAAGATTCAAGAATGTGTGTCTCTTTAAACACTATTCACTTTTAGACAAAGTTGAAAAGATGAAAATGCAGCTTAACAAAGCAGCTTATCTCAACACACAAAATTATAAATTGAAAGTCATTTGAAGAGGCAAATCGAAAGTTATAAATACACAGTACCATAGACATAACAGACATCTATAAGTTGCTGTTTAAGAAGTATAAATTAGGTTAGAGAATTTTAAAATTTTGAACACAATATCTCTCCATAAAAAGTACATACATACAATAGATTGCCACTGGATGGCAAAGAGATTATTTAAATCACGGGTACTTCATTATTCCCATCATCATAGAATACAATTTAGAACAGTAACTGAATTAATTCAATCAATTTCTATATATAATTTAACTTAATAACAATGTTTGTTAAATGTTTATTTCTAGCAGTAATGCAAATGCTTCATGATACACAAGTGACCTGATTAAAAAAAAATTCAGAGTATCAGAACTCTAACTACAAAGTTACGGGGGCCCGGGCCAGGTCTTGCCACACGTTTATTTAAAAGGACCGTGTTAGCGGTGACGAGACATGGCGGGATGGGTCGAATATCTACTATGTGGCCCGCCAAAACTGAGTACGGCCCTGGATCCAACATACCCTTCTCGAGTTTCTCTGCAATAAGTTAACAGTTCAATAATGAAACAAATAACAACTACTTGAATGAGTATTAGCGAAGTCACTTGAAGGATTCCTAAAATTCATTTGTCTGTCTGTCCGCACGATATCTCAAAAACAAACTGACATGTAGACTTGAAATTTTGCATGAATCTTTATTTCTATATGGGCACCACTGACTTCAATTATGGTGTATGTTACTACATACAATTTAGCTGAACATTAGCTAATATTTTATATTGATTTTAATGTTAACCATAATGGTGGCAAGAAAATAGTAGAATAAATAAATGTTGTATTTTATTTTCAATGGCCAAGATCCCTAAAATAAATAAAATACACATATAACAGCAATTTAACTTGTCTGAGATACAGCAGTTAGATGTTTTACCTTGAATTAGGCATTATTAATACAAAGTTGGATATATTTGGATTTATTACATACTACCCATTGTAATGTGCTCTTCATACATACTTGTCCCTCCCAAAGCCAAACCTAGATACACCATTGTGACTATTTCTGTGACTACCTATTTTGTGGGGGTACCTCAAAAACCATGTATATGTTCACAAAAATTTGTAAAACTTAAAGAAATTGCTATAATCTCATATCTAGAACCATCTGAAGCAGGATTTTTAGAAAAGAACTGATATCCATGCATTTAAAATTTGGATATTACCTCAATGACATTATTTTTCACAAATAAATCTGTCCTGCATAAGTAGTGAGTTTTAATTTTAAATAAACAGTGAAGGTGTTAATAAGCCTTACCTTGTGAATCAGCAGCACAAATGTAGATAACAATTTTCCGAGATCTTAAAGTGGTCTTGGCAGTAGCTGTTGCCCCAAGCAGAAGATGCTGACTGTTGTCTGACAATCTCCGCACTAGAGGAGGCAATGAGGACTTGTCTACTTCCTTTGGACTCAAAACCCCAGGTGGTGAATTAGGTGAGACGGAATCAGCTGTATAAATAGGATGTAAATAATATAGTAATAAACACCTTTTTTGATACTCGTATTTAGATTAATTAATTTATAAACTAAACCCATTTATAGTAAAATTCTGACAGTGAGAACAAAATAACAACATTGCAACTGAATATTAATACTACTGCACTTATCTGTAGTGTATTTTATAATAATGTAATATACATATTATATTAATAGTTAATTTAACTCGTCTGATAGTTCTTAAAACAAGTCTTTAACAGGAGTTAAATTATTTTATTTTATGCACTGCCCTGTAAAATTTAACTCTTTCTAATTTACAATTACAAAGGAAATATCCAATATTTACAAAATTAGAGTTATTAATCAATCAATGAACACGCCAATAAAGTTGCCGGATCATTTTAAGAGCTCTAATTTTACTGTCTAAAAATATTTTTTAGTAATCAAAGGGCACATTGAAGATTAGATTTTGTTGGAACATGTTGAAAACCCAATGTAGTAAGATCCTATGATTTTAAGGGTAGCATATACTTAATTAGATATGAGTCTTTTTTAAACTTAGACATCTGATATGCAAGCTTTAAAATATCTAGATTAGTATTCCAACTAGATTACCTGTTAGAAACTGGTATGACTTTTTGAATTCAGGCTCATTCATGTAAAATTATTAATTTCTTTTACTTTTAAAATTATTTCTGTTAAATTCTCAAATGGATGATTTGTTTATCATCTGAAATATGAGTACTAACAGAACACGTTATCAGATCGTATGGGATACAACTACAACAGTGGGACAATTGGTTGCTTTGTTGATAACAAATCAATTTAATTGGCAGTGCAAAGGCAATATTTGGTTATCATTAGATAATTATTATTAGATAGTTATCGTTATATTGAAATATGACATAGGCACATGAAGATGCAGATGTTGGTTGAATGGTAATCTAATGGATTAATTGAATTAAAAAAGTCCATGATGAACATGAGGAAGGACTCCTAATAACAACATCTGATCATTTTCAAGACACAGTGTATACTAAGAATGAAATAAAACAAAATTGAAGTTTCACATGAGTGAAATAGAAGTAGATGAAATAAGAAGTTAAGCCCCAGCAATAATGGGTACAGAACCGAAGATGAGATAAGTGTATAAATATCAAAGTATCAATAAACATATTATATGTATCATACTAAAGTATTAACATATACATTTTTCAACACAATTATCTTTATGATTAATAACATCTTTGATAATTGTATAGATTATTTATGAATTTATTTTATTTACTTTACTAATATTTAAGTTATCCAACTACTCTAACAGCTTTAATAAGAAAGTAGCCCAAGTAGTTTTAATAAATTCCTATTGAATATGAGTTTTTCTCACTAGTAATGTTTAAAATGACTAAACTTGTAATCGTTAAGTGATGTAGAGAGTATATGTTTTTATAAAATAAAATAAAATTATTATAAAGAAAGCATTTGTTAATGGGGTGATGTCAGCTAGTGACTTTTGGGTAATGTCAATGAGGTTGAGAGTGGCTGGTCTATTTTTGACCGGTGTATCTCTTGGTCCAGGATTAAATTATAATTCCAGACTGACAGAAACGTCGGCCAGATATTTCTGAAATGCAGCAACTTGGCACTCAAGAGGTGTGAATTAAATTAGAAAGAGGTCTTATTTGAAATAGCTCTTGCCTCTGAAATAAATGATGTCAGGTAAATAAATTATGATGTATTTTTATGACATTATAAATATTATTAATTATGAATCAAAAAACAAATTACCGTATGTGATTTCAATCTTTTTTTATTTCTAATAACACGGTGCAGTAGTAATTATCCCAGTCACACAACAATATGACATTTTAATAGTAGGAGTATGATCATTGATCCCAATACAGGATGAATGAACATTACGCAGTAAATCTACAAAACTACGGTACATAATGCACTGTGTTTGCTTTCTGTAAGCATATTTTACAGTGAATTTTAAATTCAATTGTAAAATATGATGAGTACATCATTATATAATGATAACAATGATATAATTATATTTTGACAATATAATGATAACAATGATATAATTATATTTTGACAATATAATGGTTGTATGAAACGTGTTATAAAATATATTGCTATGGATTTCAAACGTAACTCACTGTACGCACTGTTAAAATATTGCAGTATTGAAAACTTAATTCTTTCACTTCATTATAAGAGTACAGTGGAGATACATCGTTTTAAGGCAAGTGACCCATTACTAAGATTTCATACTCAAAGTACCTACTAATCATATAAAACTTACAATTAACTAAGGTATAATTACTTAAGCTAACAATTCATTAAGCTTATTTCCCGGCAAATTAACAAAATAACATCAAAATTAAGAAATTAACCAAACATTTTCTTATACGGTTCTGTATTTTATTTCAAATGTTTCAAAACGTCTCCCAGCATCACTGATAATTCACGGTTAATTGTATAACCATCATATCTGTATTAATAATGTCTCGAAGCTTCGGATCTGACTGGAGAAATTTCTTTAAATACTAATCATCCAATTTTTCTGATTTGGGACATAACAAAAACTGTTCTTAACTAGTTGAGGCTGTGTTCTTTAGTAAACCTGAGGTCTGTCTTGCCCAGATCATATACTAATTATTGTCTTCTTTTAACATTCTTCAGAGGTTGATTGAATTCTGATAGATAAGATTTATTTTATGTTTTAGGAATATACCACAATTTTTGGCATTTATACAACAAAGTACATCAAGATGTTTCCAGTAGCCATCTCTACCCTACCTGCCTCACATTATTAACAGGAATATAGTAAATCAGCATCCAGCATCAAGATAGAAATGGAAATCCACCAATATGCTGGTAACCATATTCCTTAGCAGCATGGGCATTGGAAATACACTGGTTTTATTGACATTATTACATCAACATCAGAAAGTGCCGGTAAAACATTGGGCTCTGGCAGCAAACCTATCTAGCCAGTCTCAAATCTGTATTGGGAATATATTGGCTTCTCCGGCAACTTTATCTTAACACCTCAAATAGAAGTCAGGCAACACCTTCTCTTGCAACCTCATTTCACCAGCCTGATAAATTTTTGTAACATATAACAATAGCAAATGTTCAAAACCCTATTATCCATTCAAAATGGTATTTAGAATAGGCTACATTATCTCCTCCTGCAACCTAATTTCACCAGCTCGAAAGTAGAATTAAAAAAATAACGGATTTACTTGCAGTATTAGTTTATAATTTCCTACACAACTATATAAGAGAACAAGTACTGTGTTCTATTTGAGTTGAACTTATTAAATATAAGAATAGTGATTCTTGATGTTGCCAAAGTGATTATCCACACAATCTAGAAACAAACACAAGCGGAAGAATTATAGTAGAGGTCGCAGTTATCACATCATTCCTGACTAAACAGTTCTGTACTAAATTGAGATCAGAGGGCTTATTGAGACTGTTAGTATTACTCGTAATTATTAAATAAAATATACATCATGCATAAGGATATCGATGGTGTCACACATAAAATGTATATAACTATAACCAATAATTTTCATATTTTAAGTAATTTATCTTAATCTATAGCAAGAAGTATACAAATTGGATCAAACTACATTTTTGTTTTAAAGCGGCTCTATAAATGTGACACTATTCATTGTTTAATTTCCCTACTGATAAAAAATTGAGCATGTTTTTGTGCAATGTTATAATGATATTAAAAATGGAAATTCATTACTGGTATGAGAGAATTATGGTTTGCAATTACACATTTCTAGAAATTCTAATGAAAATGGTTGTCACTTCTGGGATGGTCAGAAGAAAGGTAGATTTCATGTGGGGCTGTCACCTCAAAATATAAAATGAAGATGCACTATTAGTTCTGAATGTTAATTTGTAAAGTACTGATGATATGACACCTCAATAATAGTTTAGATTCTCTATCACCTTAAAATTTTATGGATCTAAAAAACTATAACCACATCAATAGTGTATAAAAATGTATGGTTTGGGCACAATTAGTTAAAAAATATGTTTGTAATGTAATCACTGGCTATCACTTTGAAGTTATCATATTTATTTTCAAAACTTTGTATGTGAATCATATGAAAATCTTAAAAGAAACTAAAAAAATTATATAAAAAACAACAGTTGTAGTTAACTTGAGAATTCTAAAGTACTTTTCCATTTGGTATCCCTAATAGCTGAGACATAAACACTCATTTTAAAAACCATAAACAGTTGCTTTAAAACATTAAGAGACAAAAGGTATATAGGTATAAAATTATTTGAATTTGCTCATATGCTTAAAAAGCTACATAATTTACTTTCTATGTTGCAGAATAGTTCAATCCAAATTTTGCATAGATGTTAAAAGCTGCCATCTTAAACATGTTTGTTCGTTGATCCGAACCTTATTTTAACTTATTTGAGATATGTACTATACTTTTACTAATTTAGTTTGAATCAGTAAGTAATTATAGCATTTATATGATGAATCATATTGCTGTTATGTTGCTGTATCTTAAACTTTTAAACCAACACCATTGTAAAGACTTACGAAATTTGTGAGAAAAAACTTTGCTGTAAATTAATTGTGAGTATAGGTAAACCTTTTTAATTTGAAAAAAGCAAATTTTTCCACCTCAGTTACAAAGAAATGGCTTGCCATGTATATTGAGGAAAGTCCATAAGTAGTATGTTTTAACCCTGAAAAGTTGATGAAATATTGCAATCCTGCAGATGAAATACAAGTAGTATGTATGAGCGAGAACAAGAGTGCCATGTGATACACATTTGAAGTTATCCACTATTATTTTAGAAGTTTTGAACTCCAAATTAAATAAAACCAATGTTAAAATTTTAAGATTGTTTGTAATTCAAGCTGCACTAGAAATAAATATTCCAATTGTAACATAAGCTTTCATACAATAGCTTTTTATCATTTGGCTATGAGAACTTGGCAGTATCAACATTTTCTGGCAGTACTGTCATACTGTACCTACTATATATTTTTAATGGGAAGGCTGGTTTCCTTTTTATACTTTTTTGTTATTTAGTGTCACTAGTCTTTGAGATTATCTTATAAAACAGAATTGGAGTACATCAGAAAAGAACAAGATTGAAAATACTGAAGAAACGTGCTAGTCAAAGACAGGACCTCTCATTTGGATTCAAAGTCAAACACCTTAGTCTGCGCTCCACAAAACTGATAAACTAAAACTATGAGGAATAAATAACTTATTTAGGATTTTCTGACTTTTGAGGAGATTATTAATAATTAGTATTTTTTTAAATTTGTGGTATAAGAAACATAATATACAGATCTCTTCATGATATTTTGGGTTTCCAAATGGCAGGAAATAGAAAATTAACGTTAGTATGAAAGTACCAAATCATGTACCCAACTTACTAGAGTAGCTGGAGGTTGCGACACTACGGAAGTGCTTAGGAGTCTTGTTGCTAGCTGCGGTGGTGCTGGGCCCAGGGGCGATTGTTGCCGGGGCAGCAGTGGTAGTCTGCCGGGTCACGGCCTCCACAGTGGTAGGCTCCAACACCACCCCTGACTTCAGGGATGAGGCAGCCTTCTGTTCCTGCTCTGGGGGCTTGTTCTTGCATGTCACCTGGTAGCTTGGGGACCTGGGAACAGGTTTGATACAACATTACTTGAAAAGAACAATACTAAGTGTATCATACAAAGATATATACTGGCCTATTGTACTGTACATATCATACACGTAAAGAAATCATTCTACTTACAACTATAATTATATTGTTTTGTTTTAATCTATTGATCTCAATGTGTTTTAAAACAATTTGTAATTCAGCAAGGACTATTTACATTACTTAAATTTATGCCCTAAAAATATGTTTGTTTTATAAAAACCTAAATTTATACTAAAAGCAAAAATTTCAAAAATATAATACACAATATTACAAGAAACACCATTATATAGAAATAAAATATTGAAAAACACTTTTTACCCAATACAAAATATTAATTACTTTAATACACCATTCCTTACACTTGAAAGAAAACAGTTAAATGGATTTTTACTGTTGAACAACATAAATTAAATTAAAACTAGTAGTTCACAGAGTTAATATACAATTTGTTTCAATGTTATCTTTCCTTCCATTACAACAAATGAAGTACCTAACTATTTGTTTCATTATCTATAGTCTATTCACCCAAAAACAATGGCCTTTTTTGTAAAATTTGAGTTTAAAATATTAAATTTTAAACCATTTTCATTTGTTTAGTATAAGTCTCTTTGTATAGTATGAATATTTAAATAATTTTTCTGAATTACGACTTGAAATAAACTGAGTAACAGATAAAGAATGAAAGGAATTTGGTTTTAAATTTATTACCCCCAAAACTTATTCCAGAGTATCCTTATTCTTTAGTCTATGTTGTCAATAAGCCTAGCCAGGTATTTTACTAATACCCACAGTAATATATAGTAAAACTTTCTATAAATTTTGGATGAATTTGGTTGTCAATAAAAAATCAATTTAAGTATTCATATTAAGTGAGAGGAAACCCGGGGTACCAAACCTTAAATGCATTGCTCAACATAGTTTGTTTCAATAAGACCATGGCCTTAGTTTATGCAAACAACAGTATTTTACCAATAAAAGAATAGTTTGCTACAAAATTCTAGGTTATAGGTGTCGCTGGAGGTACACATAGAGCACTTACATATCTCCTTAACATTAATTATAATACAGTTAACTTCAACATGCATTTCTGAGTAAAGAACCATCTAAATATTTTAAACTAAAAATTTACAAGACAATGTTTTAATCCTAGTTAAAGCACTGTTAGTACAGCCCCTGCCCTGCATTGATGGTGACGAGCGAGAAACATCCCTAGTGATCCTATCAAGTAATAGATTCAAATTCTATTCGGTCAGATCACGAAAAATAAATTCGCCTTATTTCAAAGAAAAAACGTTTTGGAGGACAGATAACAGAATCTAACCAATTCTCCAAATTGACTGCCGTCTTATCAAATGCATCTAGTATGTGTATTAAGCCTTATCAAAAATACGAAACTGTCTAGTCCTAGCCTGTATGCCGACGTGTTATAGACGATACGTTGGACTGCATACGACAATGTTGAGTAGCAGAAATCACTCTTAAGCGACACGAGTATCACCACAAGACTATGGCACTGGGTCTGCCTCATTCTTCTTCCTTCCTATGTACCATACGAACGAAAAAGTGTTACAATGCTAGCAATAAAACACAAACTTGTTGGTATGTTATAATGATGTAAACTAACATCTTCTAAACTATTATTAGGTCTGGAGAAACAGTGATATTCAGCAGCATAGGGTATAACCTGATTTAAAGTGATGCAAAGTAAAGAAATGATGCCTGATGGCGACAATCGGGCACATCAAAATTTTCACATTTCAAAAAGAACTCTTCAACCAAGATCAGCAAAATCAGAGTTTGTTGTTGGTTCTACAGTGGTTGGATGAATAAGTTATCATACAAAACAACAAAAGTTAATGTGCTCATTGAAGTGTTACAATCAGACCAGTACATCATTATGTGCTATTTTATGTCTCATTGTGTTAAATATATTTTATGGCACCCATCTTAAAACGTTTTATTGGTTAAGATTGGCTAACGAACTCATACAAGCTGTGTGAAAATAAAGCTCCTGTACCTAGTTTAGTCTGGATATATTGCAAACTTAATTACGGCAGTTATGTATTCACAAACTCGCGTTATATTGCATAAGCCTATGTACATTCGCATCGTTGTCTGTCTGTCCTTATGGGCGATACCTCTTGATAGAAATGCATTAGGAACTTGGTTCACAGCTTCCTCTCGATCCTTAAAAGAGCTCTATTGATTTTGGGTTCGAAAGGTCAAAGGGCAGCAAAGTTGCAATATTAACTCCGTAAATAAATGCAAAGAATTGTAATACTCTTTACGTCATGTCAGGTCATGATTTTTAGTAGTACCTACCGTTTGCCGTGTCCTTAATAATTAAAAAGCATTCGGAGATACGAAAGAAAGTCCTTAGTTTTGAATACACTATTCTTAGGGTCAACTCTGTAATAATATTTCCAACAGAAGTAGTACAAATAAGTTTTTATGGAACAAATATTTACTTATTGCCTTAATTATTAAATACAGTAAATAACCGTTATTTCTATGTATTCAGTGAAAAGCCGTCATTTAATTAACCTGTTCCGCTGAGTGGCAAGAAAAGGCGAGATATCGTCGGATCTGCCAGCGAGGCGCGGTGCGGAAAGGTGAAGAGGTGAGGTGGTTTATCGTAGTATTTGCGGCAAGACGTCAGCAAAAGATGGTGATAAATGGGGCGGCCCAGCTGGGAGGGTTGTTTGCGTCAGGGGTGACGTCAGCGGCTGAGTCGATACCTCCCCGGCCTCAGCCACAGCTATACACGTACGTAGTACACGCAGGACACGCCTGCGCTGGTGCTCACCACGTACTACTGTACTGTACTGACTAGATAACCACTTAGCACTTTCGTGAACAACTTATTACAGATAAACAAACTGAACATGTACAAGTAAAATTTAACTTTGTTAAAATTATCTACCCCAAAATGAACGGTTGATTGCCACTTACATGTACTTGCTGTATGTTACACAAGAAAATATAATTTCTTCAAATACGAGAGTAAGAAATAAACATAATCCATATAACAATGTTAATATTGCGCTCAATTTCTTCATAATAGACTGATTGAACAAACGATTATATTGGTGAATATGACAAAACCTCATGACAAGCTTTGTTTGTTATCTATAACATTATGGTACAATACAGTGTAACATTTAACTACTGTAAAATATTATGGCAACGTTATTCTAGAAGACGTAATTTATAGAATTAATTGTATATTCGGTTGAAAAAAGTTGAGGGACATTAACTGTTTTACGGAACACTATGTAGCCTATATGAGTTGTTTCAGCATTAAAATAATAACATGAAATAATACGTAATGGAAACCACGTTATTTTTTATGTATTTAAAATCACAAATATTAAGTAGTTTTGTTTTTAACAGAACAAAAGTATGACGTTTTATAAATAAACTAATACATGTCAGCATCCTACTCAACGTAGTTGTTGTCAGCAGTTTTCATCTGCCTCTAACGGGGCAATCGTACGAGTATGTACTCTGGTATGAAATGCGATCTGTCTTCTAGTATTTATGAACTTGCTTAGCGATTTGGGGAAATCCCAGTATGTTTGGCTGATCTAGGGTAGATTCCACAAAGTTTTAAACAGAGACATCACCCGGGACTCTAACATAACAACGAAGAACAGAGAATACAAGAAAGAACGGAACCCTAACATGATCTTTGGAACTCATACCTCTGAAGACTATCCGAATACGTCCCTCCATGTCAGCTCTCTTGTACCTTCATAAGAGTATATCTACAATATGTCATTAAACTGTGAGCGTTCTCATAAAATAACAGGGAATTTATGGTCATTTGAAAATATTCCTATATCTGCACTCTATAGAGTAGCCTATCGCTGCCGCTGAGCAAATTCTACATCTATCCAGCAGGGTCACATGAGAACCAAAGTGAAATTTTCTATCATCATTTAAATGAATCACGGCCATTTGATTAAAAGCTTATATATACAGCGTATCTTGGTTTTGTGCTCCAAGTCATGTTTCATCCTTCCTGCGACAGAGGGTTATCTTAAATCTTGACTGAAACCGTTGAGTTATCCTCGAAATCTTTCATAGTATTCCGAAGAAATCGCCATTTTCGTACATATTTATGTTCTGACGGTCCTCGTTCTGGTATCATGCGAATTATAACGGAGGCATCATCTAGAGTTATAAAATAAACTGTGAAATGCGTCAAAGTATCACTAAAATAATTATAGTATTATCGTGAAATATCAATCTTTGCACTATATAATTTCGGTCTGTTTATGAATGGGTGCCGAATTCCCAATGAGGTTGCCGCTGAAACCCAAACATGAAAAATTATAATAATTTTAAAACATCAATGTCTACAACTCACCCCATGTCAATGTCAGTGCATGGTTCCTCCAACAGAGGGGGTATCTTGAAATCTAAGAATAAAAGTAAAATATCCCGAAATATCATTGACGTAAAAAATATCTTTATTCGACAGCTTTAAGCTAAGAATGGTGTCACAGTTTTACAAATAAGTTTTATAGTCTTTCGCTGGCACGCTGATAGAACTCTTCATATGGAGGGTCTCTAAGCAGCCAATTCCGAAGTCTTGTTTTGAGAGTGTTGGGGTTTCCGTTCTATATCTCCTGCGGCAGTCGATTGAAAAGCCTTGCTCCTGCATATGTGGGTTTTTTGGAGTAGTGAGTCCTCCTATGGTACGGTAGGTTGAAGACCAGCGCGTTCCGAGTCCCGTAATTGTGGTTGCTGTCATGCCTCCTTGGTACCAGTTTGTGGGCATGCAGGATCACCTCCAGGATGTAGATTGAAGGAACAATGAGGAGTTTCTCTTGGCTTTAGTCCAGGTAGGATCCGTACTGCCCACTTCTGAAGTGTGAAGACACTCTGCACGTTTTCTCTGGATGAACCAGCCCAGAAAACTATACCATATCTACGATGGCTCTCGAAAAGGGCATGATAGGCCATCTTGGCTGCTCCGGGTGTGCTTACTGTCCTAATTCGTTTAATCCCGAGGACTGCAGAGCTAAGCTTCAGACGCAGATCACTCACGTGGTCCTTCTAAGAAAAAGCGTCGTCAAGGATCACTCCCAGATGCCTTGTTGACTCGACGGCTTCAATGTTAGGTGGTCCAGATACGTCCCTCTTTGCTTTACCCAAGATAAGTTGTGTGGTCTTACTTTCGTTGAATACAAGATTATTAGCTGTGCAGTATTCTTGGGCTAGACTGATGGATATGAAATTTGATACCTCTAGTTCCTCTACGGAGCTATGACTGTTTAGAAAGACAGTATTATCAGCGAACATTACTGCCCGACTGGATTCACTGACGTATTGAGGGAGATCGTGGGTAAACAAGGCAAACAGGGCCGGCCCTAAAACCGAGCATTGCGGCACGCCCCTCTTTATTTTCTGGGTTTGAGAGCGTACGCCTCTGGAGACACCTTCAGCTATTTCTGTCAGCTCATTCAATTGCTCCCGGCCTCTCAAATAGCTGCTGAACCAGTCAAGCACTGTGCCCGAAAGGCCCAATCCTTTGAGTTTTGCCAGGACCTGGTCGTGATCAAGGACATCAAATGCTTTGCTGAGTTCTAGGAAGGTGTTGACTTCTGTCCTATCGACTATCGAGATGATCAGCTATGAAGTCAACAACGTCATTTAGAGCTGTCGTTGTTGATCTTCCAGGAAGAAATCCGTGCTGTCATATCATCTTGAACTCTAAGTGACGCTAAATACATTTCATTTGGAGAAATCCCAATACGTTATGTTTGGCTGTTCTGAACGGATATCATAATGAGAAACCGTGAAATTCACATGGATCAAAAAATGGCGTCACCGTTTGAAAACAAACCAAAATTTGTTGGTATCACTGAGGTATGTTAATTGTCACTGAAGGGTAAGACCGATTTACTAAAAATGGGAAATTACTTCTAGCAGTACTGAGATAAGCCATTGTTATTCTTCTATTTGTCAACGTTTACAACAACGCCTGGACTTATTTTCTCCTGTCTGGATTCCAAGGAGTTATCGGGCATGTTTAATTCCTTTTCTCTCTCTTTTTAGTGTAGTCCATTGCCACAGGTTGTAGTTACAAGCTACAATGTAATTATACTAATTTCTTTCTCATCTGACAATAAACTTCAATCCTCGGAACGTAGTTTTATAAACTTTGTAACTTACAACGATGGCAAATGTCCGAATTACTGTACCTAAATCCTTTCAAGCATATTGTACGTCATTTCATGCTTACTCTCTGTAAGACACTTTATAAAACAAACACTAATTAGCCTACTATTGACCTAAGTAAGGAATAAAAGTTACAACATGTCTGAACACAGTAACCAATCATTGACAACTGACCAGTGTCCAATAGTAAATGGCGATCGTCATGGCAGAAACAAGATGGCCACAAATTTGAGAACGGGTATGGGCATTTTTAAAAACGTTTTGGTATAACTGAAAGTTGGTTGATATCCGATAATATAGTTTCCTTTACAATTCTTCGACAAAAACGAACTTTAAACAAATATAATAGTTAATTATAAAAACAATTTGTAGTTTAATCTAAGAATAATTTGTTGGTTTGAAAATTATTATTAGATTTATTCCTTAACATACAGCTTACAATAATAATTTTAACATAAGTAACATTTAATTTATCCTAATTAGGTCATTGATGGTTCTTAACTTATTGTTTAAGTTAATCCAATCTACAATCAAACAGGTAGTGTTATGGCCATACTGATTTACTTAATTAGGCTATTACAATACATATGTGGTATTACTAATAACTATTTTGATGTCTCATAAATGTAGCCTATTCCGTAAAATTATATCGTGAAAAGTTTTATAAGTGATCTTATTATCCGAAATGAAAAATCAATGCGTTAGAAAATGATTTAGTTTTGGAATGTTTTTCAATATTAATATTTGCCTTACAATTCCACAAGTTAACATGTTTCTATACACTTGTTTGTTTTATACTATTTGCTGACAATGTTTAAATACAAAACGTACATATTTTGTCTTTGTTTATCTCATTTCAAAATAAAAATAACTGATAATAGTTGAAACATCTCGTGCAGATATGTGTGGTTACCAAAAGTTGGAGACCAAAAGTAAATAGCCATGATATAATATTGACTACTTAATAAACTGTTATATTAATCACAGTCAGTACACTTATTTACGAATATACAGTATCTTTAATCATCCAAATACAAGAAGAGTGGGCGTATACGAGTACTTAGTATTTATTATGGTTCAGTGTTCACATGCGCTAAGTGAGGCACGAAAGGGAAATGGTCTGTACAGCTAAATATGTGAGTAAAAGATAGAACAGGGCTTGATGTCATATTCTCAACAAATCTGTAGGGTTCCCTAGCATCAGAATGCATCATATGTCAGTCTTCTTCTATCATTTTAAGGCAAATTAAAATGGCTGAGTAAATATTACTTGTAAGCAGGAATTTATCAGTGCGGTTACCTTGTACTGTAAACACAATCACATAGCCTACACAAAGTATTTTCAGTAATTCAGATGGTATGCTGTAAATAAAGTTAATCAGAAATATAACTTGCTATTTGTAGACAGATACAGTCTAATCCAATGTGAGAGAAGAAAGTCTGTCTATTTCAGATGTAGAGCCAAATATATTCCTTTCTGTAATAATTTTTTTAAACATTTTTTTAAAGAAAAACAAATACGTCATAATAACTAATAGTGCTCAGATGGTTTGCCAGCCTATTCTTTTTACATAACATGTCATGGACAGTTTAAAACAAGGCGATGTTTCCCGATCCCTTTTTTTACTTTGTTCTATCCATACACATAGGGGACTAGCTTGTGCGATGGTCTCATCGAACAGATTAAAGGGAAAGAGTCGGTACAACAATACAAGGTCGATAATAATACTAAAAAGTGCTACGGTTACAGACAGCATTTGTACCTGCGCAATATTTAACTGAGCTTCAAAGTCTGATTCTTTTATGGGGCAATCACCTCTTCCGATTAAAATCTAACCTAGGAAGTAAAATGAAAAACCGGTTCATGAACTACGGACATAATGCCGCCGTTAATGTCAAACTTAAAGATATCTTACATTACATAAGAAACATTTCAGTAAAAAAAAAAAAAAACAAAAACAAAAAAAACAAAAAACAAAAAAAAAACAAAAAAAAAAACAGAAAAATCAGTAAAAATATTAAGTTTAAAATATAGATTATCTTTTTATTAGAATCTGTTGAGACATAATATAAAAATGGATTTTTACGATTGAAATAAACAAACAACTGTTCATGTATTTTTCAACGGATTATAAAAAGTAATGTACCACACATTTTGGCTTTTTACTCCTACGAGTTTGTCTTATTGATGACTAACGGGTTTATACTCAGAACATTAGTCCGAGTAAGTTTTCTAAAATTCAGGATTATGAAATTTTGGACTTAGATTTAAGGAACTTATACTAGATTAAGGATACAGTGTTTAATTTAAGTTAAGCATAAAGATTGTATTACAATTAAAGAATAATAATTTTATTATAGGTAGCTCAAGTTTAAGAACTGAACTAAGGTTAGGTTTAAGGATCAAGGATGTCCTTATTGGACCTCAAAGATTGGGGTTTTACAATGGCTTTAGGTTGAGGACTTAGTTATAGTTCAAGAATCGTAACAGTTTTCCTTCAAGAAGGACGATTAGTAAAATCGGGTGTGCGAGCGGTTTAATTTCGAGACTCACGGATGAACGGATGATAATGAACTGTAGCTCAAGGATGATATTGTAACCCAATACGATGACTTAAGTTTAAAGTTCAAAATGATACGTACATTTTTGGAGCTGAAAATGATTTTTTTATGTTCATTTTGAATAGTAAATTAGAATCCTAAAGGACAGCTAGGTAGTCCAACTTAGCTAACGTCATAAAGGTATGCTTAATGTATGAATTTTAGATTGGTTACTAATGACTAAATGGAATTTGCGGACTTATTCCAAAAAACAAATACATCAGTACGAATGCAATATGGAAAATGTCGTTTG
Source organism: Homalodisca vitripennis (assembly GCF_021130785.1). Classification (NCBI taxonomy): domain Eukaryota; kingdom Metazoa; phylum Arthropoda; class Insecta; order Hemiptera; family Cicadellidae; genus Homalodisca; species Homalodisca vitripennis. The sequence continues at coordinate 47,295,856 of NC_060207.1, read as the reverse complement.
AAGAACTACGGGTAGATCCTCAGTGCCTCTACATAGTAATATACCAATATTTTGAAGATATGGAATTCTTTTTGTAGCCTTAAAAAGTAAGATTTGTTTTGATTAGGGGACCTTGAGCATTATGGTAGACTAATTGCTGCGAAATACAAATTGGTTATTGTTGGAGATGATGTCAGAAGTTGATTTAACGAAGTCAGCTAGTGATTCAGAGAATTACAGTACCAAAGGAAAGAGACAGATCAAGGGGTTAATAATAAAATTGTGAACATTCGTTCATCCATAAGAATGATAAATGTTCAAAATTACAATTTAAATACTCCTTTTTGGAATGCAAGATTTTATGTGGAGAGTTGTGGAAACTGCGGAATTTATCAGCTCTTATATCAGCAGACGCTGAGTGTACATTCCACTCGTGGCTATCGACCGACTGCTCTTCTATTGACAAACTGTGGAAGTAAAAGTAGCCGATTAATTCCTGCATTACTAAATACTTTTCTCGGTATCAACACTTCAATCAATAACGAGCATTTCATTACCTGTCAAACTGTTCAAACTAGTTTGTTATTGAATTTCCAGAAAAAACATACAAGTTTGTTTGAAGGTTTCTTTGACAAAGGAAGGATTGTGAAGGAAACAGAGGTTTTCCAGACATTTGCCATCATTCAGTGAAACAAGAAATCAGTAACACTACGTTTTGAGATCCGATTGCAGATCTCGAAACGTAGTGTTATTGATTTCTTGTTTCACTGAACGATGGCAAATATCCGGAAAAATCCTGTTTCCTTCATACAAGTTTGAATGAGAGATTAGTAATAATCGATAAATAAAATGATTTGGTTCTAATATTTAAACGTAATATTCAAATATCGAAAAGGTGTACGCATCATTGGCGTTCAACGTGATGCCATTATCACTTATCTTGGGAGAGTCTGTAAGCCTGAATTTAATACTTACATTCCACGTTTTCCCTTAGAGAGGGCAGTTAAAATATTAGGCGACCCTTATAGCCTGAACAGGCCCGTGCTGGGTACGTCGAAAGGGCGGGGGACAGGGGTGGTGAGGGCGCCAACCAACTGGGACACTGGGGGGTATGGAATACCCCTCAGGTTGGCGGGGGGTCCGGGGGTTCCCCCCCCGGGAATTTTTGAAAAAATAAACACCTAAAAACGTGTTTTTAAGTTACATGAAGCACATTTTTCTTCAAGCAGTAACGAAGAAAATTTACACTTTAGCAAAGACCTGTTCATTGTAAAAATATTACAAATAATGCACACAAATCAAAGATACAAAAAAATTTAATAAACCACTTAAATCTGCGTTTTTTACCTTATTTGACACTTACAAATTGTAATGAACGAACATTGCTTATTTTTGTGCATTATCAATTTAAAAAATAAGAATGAAATCAATAAATTTGAACGTATATACCTCGAACAAGGAAAATAAATAAATGGTTGCAAACACTTTGAACTAATTAAGTTGTTTATGTTTTCAAGCATCTCCTCTTTCCTACCCTCCCCCAACACGACTGCGTTATAGAATCGCCCACTGCCACTGCGCAAATGTGTAGACCCGCTCAGTCAGCAATTCGGCAAGGCTTACATGTTACATTTTAAACAACATTTTAACTCATTTTAACTCAAACGAGTTTCCATCGTTTGTATTATAGTGTCTACAACACAGTTATAGACAGTTATCCTGAAAGAAGTATCTTCAGGAGAAGAGGCAACACTTTCATCACTACATTTTTCACCGGCAATTTTTTTTACTATCCTTGACCTTGACTTTTTGAATGTAGTTTCCATCATCAAATCTTTCAGATCCTCAAATTCTGAGGACGCCTCGATCTTCTCATTGAATTTCCTAACGAATGTGTGTGCTGCTTCTAGAGTTTCATAAAACCTATTTCGCAGGTCTTTCAGTCTTTCAATTGCTGACTCTATTAGCCTCCAGGCTTGAGCAAAGTCAAGATTCTTCGTTTGGAGGTAGTCTGATAACGGTGTAGTAACTTTAAATATTTGCAGGAAGGTCATTGCAATAACTGTTGTTTCAAACTCTAGAAACTTACTAAGAAGTCTGTTGCACTACTCCTGACTGTAGTGTTAAATTCAGGGGACAAGGAAATCTTTTGTAACGCTACGGTCAGTTCATGGAATACATGTTTGGCTTGATGTGAAGGGTCAAGTGGGGTGCTTGTTGTCCAATTATCAATCCTGACAAATATCTTAGTGGTAGCATCACTCTTACTCCGTCAACGTGTAGCACCAATAGCGCCGAGTTTAAAAAAAAGGATTTTCTGCTGAATAAAACTGTTGTCTCTTTAATGATTCCTTTAAAAATACTTGTGCCTCTTGGATCAAACCAAAAAATGTGATCGTTGAAGGAAGTATTTGTGCTGTATCAGTAAGAACTAGGTTTAAAACATGAGCGTAGCACCAAGTGTGTATATGGTTCGGAATTCTCTCCGACAATTTCGCAGTTAAGCCTGCATAGGCTCCACTCATATTTGACGCCCCATCAAAAGCATTATCTATACAATTTTCCACTGGGATTCCGACATTTTTCAATGTATTTTCTAAAGAATCCATCAGAGCATCGGCTTTAGTTGATGATACACATTGTAAAGCTATCAGTCTTTCCTGCACTTGGCCTCCGTTTACGAACCGAACAACGTATTAACATTGATCATTTCCTGATATGTCTATTGTAGTGTCCATTAAAATGGAGAAGTTTACCGCTTCCTTCACTTGAGATGATATATTACTTACAATTTCATCACAAAGAATTTTAACAATTTAAATCAATGTTGTATTGCTGAGAAATGTCACGTGGCTACCTCTTCCGACTACCTTTTTCTCCACTCCTGTTTCCTTTTCCTTTTTAGCTCTTTTCTCGAATTATTTTTGGCTTTTTCGTCTAGTTTCAAGAGGGCGCCGGTTTACCTTTAAGGCAAGGGCGCAGGGGGACACGTCCCCCTGTCCCCCCGGGCCTGAGCCTGAAATATATTTACAAAGCGTTCGGTACATGACGTGGCACTGGCTCAAAAATGTACAATAATAAAATCCACTACAGTTTGTACACGTATATTTATTAATTCAAATTGTTAATTTAATTTATGATTTTGAATTTAAAGTACATTTTAAAACGTAGCACTCTAACAGAAATCAAATTAAACAAAACATTGTTATAAACAAATTAGTGTATAGAACGTAACAATATCAGCAATTATTTCGTATTCGGGTTCAGTTTAAAACAAAATGTGGAGTAAAAGTTAATATTACGCCCTACATAAAAAATTGTATGTTTAAATAATTTACTGGACTTTGTTTGCGAGGGCCGCAAGTAAAGGTATGTTATTGTTAATTGTCTGCTAGATTACAAAAGGGAACCTAATTCCCCATTCTCTTCACTCACTTTGAATAATGTTTTGACACAATTTAGGTACTCGTATAAAAGTTTTATAATCAGAATATCCCAGATTCAAATAATGTAATAATCTTAACAATTTATTTCGTATGGGAGGATGTATTGTTTCAAAATACGGTGTACTTTTCTAGATTTTTCGATTCACCAAACACAAAAAGGCTTTAATAGGTGCAAACGATATAGTTTTTATAAAGAATTATTTCCCAGCTTTGTATGTTTTTAATGCTGTAAAATTATAACGTTTGATTATATGAACAAGAATTACATGCAGCCATTAAGAATTTCCATGAAATTTAAATATATTGATATTCATACAAGCAGAAGAGAGCTGTAATTTTGTAATAAAATTATTACTGCAATGCCAAAACATGTATTACATTTAGCAAGGAAAATTAAGTATGGAATATTTCATTATGAAAAGTAGTTCATCTTACACTAGTATTTTGTCAATATCTTAATAAAATAAACATACCTTTATTACAAAAGTTAAGATGATAAACTGCTGCCTATCAGTGTAAAGAAATGATGGCTACATCACATAAAGTTCATCAAAGGCCTAGTACTGCGATATATTCCATCGGGAGGGGAAAACGATGTTGTACTACCTTGTTTCTTATTTCTGGGGTTGTGTTTCCTCTCTACATATTCAGCAACATTGATAACACCCTGCCAATCAGTTACCGTTGCTAGACTAGAAGCTGGTGAGAAGTGGCCGATAGATATATCAAGCTCTCCTCTTCTTATTCCAACATTTTATAGAAGATGTGGTTGGTGTCATCATGCTCTGACACGGGTTCACGAGTTTCATAATGACAAGATAGAACTCATCATATCACAACTAGTGGCAGATTAAAATGTATTTCTCCATACTCTCGCCATACCAGCTCCCGTAAGCTAATGAACTTTGATGTTTTGCGACCTCTTGTTTCTTGCCAGCCATTGAGATACGTAGGCTACCTGTGCTCCAGAACATGTGAATTCCACATTTCCTTCGAAAACTAACTTTGTCTCGAATGTAAGTAAATCAATGGAATAACACTAAATAATATGGTTTAGTGCAGGGATACTCCCACTATGAGATTGGAACAACTGTATCAAGCAGCATTATAGATTGGCAGGTTCTTAATTTAAACAGGCAGAAGTTGGTGTCAAGATAATTAACGAATTGTCTGGCAGGTGTATTAAAGTAATAATTTTAAAGCATTAATGATTTTAATCAATTCAATACTTAATTAAAACGGTTATTGATGCTAAAAGAAGTTTTGCATGAAAAATCCTTTAGCCCTTCATTGCTGTAGAAGAACAATTAGAAATTAGTGTTATAGCAGTGAATGTAAAATACAGGCTTTTGATAACTACGTTTTAATAATATGTTCCTTGATATACGCGAAACATTGTGTATCAAAAGAACTCCGTATATGTATTAATTACATCTTCAGCGTCAGTCACGAGCAGGCCATGTTTGGATCATAATTGATTTAATGCAAATTGGTTAGTAATTTAGAAGGTTGGTAATTTAATCGATACGAAGTGGTTTGTAATTTAATCGATACGAAGTGGTTTGTAATTTAGAATAAAATGGTTTAGGCTTATATCTATAAGTTAATATACTATCATATTTTTGAGTCTATATACAATCAAGGATTTTTTTGTGATGATGGGGAAAAAGCTAACGCACCATCAGCGAAATTCGCTGGTAAGTGAGACTTGCACCCACTGCGGCCCAGGCATATCTCCCTCTCAGTACAGCTTTTCGTATTACTGCAACGGGTGCCTACTTAAGCTAACAGAGGGCTCCTACAGTATCAGGCCATAGGTTGGGCAACACCGGGGCTGTATTAGATTTATTATAATTTCTTGGTTTTCAGCAATTATACATAGCCAGAGACAGTATTCCATGTATATCTGTCAGAGAACATTTCACGAACAATGTTGTCCGGCGAGAGTTGGTCTTTGGCGCTCACGAATTTCCTTTTTTCGTTTCCCCACCGTCTGCAGAAGAATAACGTGTGGTTGGCATTATCGTGTCCGCATCCCTCTAGGGTCAATCCGAGCTTTTACATTCACCCATCTAAAACAGGGTACGCTCGAAAGTTGTCATGGCCGGTGGGGTAGAGATTTACCTCTCCGTGTTGTCGCTTCACCCATGCTCTGAGGTAATCAGCCTGACTGACCTATATCTACAGTCGAGGTGCCTGTACTCGGTGTGTGTGAACGTCTCTAGGTTCTTTGCCAGATAACTGCTAATGCTATTGTCACGATTAAGTAAGGCAGTCGAAATTTTGGGCATGCTTATTTATTGAGAGAACACATTAACCGACACACACACACACACACACACACACACACACACACACACACACACACACACACACACACACACACACACACACACACACACACACACACACACACACCTGAATACACTACTTGTGTGCTTAATATTTAGTATAACAAGCACTTAAGATATACTATGTCACATATAATGCCACGCTATGTCACAAGGTAAGTCAAGATTGATGTTCTGTAAATTACACCTCGTTAGCCTCATGCAGTCCTTTATATGAAAAAGTTAGCTCAGAATACAGAATGCTTACATTATTCAGTTCACTGGGTCATACTTTACTTATTTGTGTATGTATGTGTGCAGCCTGATATTATAATGAGGCCAACTGCTGATAAATATTCGCGATACAAGGATAGTTATGTAAATACATCAATATCACGTAACAGGTTACCGCCAATTGTGACTATACAATTACAACCTATAGCCCTACAAACTATGAAGGCAGAGGCTATGAGACTGGTTAAACCCGCGATATCTCCCGCCCTTATTGCATTTGAGAAATAAAGATTATCGCAAAACCGAAGTGAATACTTAGATCGAAATTGCAGAACTGAAAGGACTATTTAATATTTAACTAAGCCCATATTAACGTAAAAATACACAACATTCAGGTTTCTAAAGCATGCCATTTTAAAGAACTATCTAGAGTAATAGTCCTATGTTTTTATTGTATGGCGGCATTTAGATATTGAAATAGATAACAACATAATCCGGAGGGCTTAAGTGTACGAGTTACAAACTCTGAAATTTTACGAAAATTGTACATAATTTAAATTGAAAATGCTATAAAAGGCTACAGTTATTAACTATAGTTCACATTTCCAGCTACCCTATTTAAAATAATAGAGAATATACTGTCGTGTTTCTGGAGATTACAACATCAGTAAAATGAGTTACTACATGTTTCCTGTATGATAAATAATAATATACTGTAATATATTATTATAATATTTTCAGGTATTAAACTGTTAAGTTACTGACTCACACATGGACTTGTAGAGTCTTTGAACTACCTGACTGTCATACCTCAAAGTCGTTTCTTTACCTGGTACATAGTTTGACGGTGACTGCGACTGATATAAAATATTATACAATTGTTATCAATATTTACCTCGAGTAAAGGACAAATACAAAAATTCAAGTTATTTGATCAGTGAGATTGATTTTTAGTGTATGATATATACATTTACCTTATGTAAATAGGTTTTAGAGTGTTTATTCATCATCATAAAAAGAAAGTGTATTTTCACCGTCCTTTACTCATAGCTACGCTAGTCTTCACTGATTTCTCTGCGGACAGCACTGGTCGGAACACAATTTGCCGGACGTACGTTGGTATTAGGAGCCTAACAGCAATTCAGTAACCAAATAAAAACAAATTTGAGGTAAATCGTGTTTTAGCTGCCACAAATTTAATAAACACATTTAATTGTAAACTGTTGAGTTGGCTCAACATAAGCTAATAATTATAAATACAAATGAATAAAGAGCGTTAAATGAAAAATGTCTCTGTGGGTAAAAAAGGATATATATATATCTGTAAAATAGCATCACAAATGTGTTTTAAACAGCTCTTCAACAACTTACATACGATTTTGAAACCACAGTGTCATTGCTCATGTCAAAATAAGAGGATCTGCCATGCAAAAATCGATTTCATAGACATTGGACGTTTCCACGATGGGTACTGCGACCAGACAGTACAATAGCAAGAAGTAGGGTATATTAGTTATTAGTCATTGGACGTTTCCACGATGGGTACTGCGACCAGACAGTACAATAGCAAGAAGTAGGGTATATTAGTTATTGGACGTTTCCACGATGGGTACTGCGACCAGACAGTACGATAGCAAGAAGTAGGGTATATTAGTTATTAGTCATTGGACGTTTCCACGATGGGTACTGCGACCAGACAGTACAATAGCAAGAAGTAGGGTATATTAGTTATTAGTTATTGGACGTTTCCACGATGGGTACTGCGACCAGACAGTACAATAGCAAGAAGTAGGGTATATTAGTTATTAGTTATTGGACGTTTCCACGATGGGTACTGCGACCAGACAGTACGATAGCAAGAAGTAGGGTATATTAGTTATTAGTTATTGGACGTTTCCACGATGGGTACTGCGACCAGACAGTACAATAGCAAGAAGTAGGGTATATTAGTTATTAGTCATTGGACGTTTCCACGATGGGTACTGCGACCAGACAGTACAATAGCAAGAAGTAGGGTATATTAGTTATTGGACGTTTCCACGATGGGTACTGCGACCAGACAGTACAATAGCAAGAAGTAGGGTATATTAGTTATTAGTTACGTATGTAACCATCCTCTCGTGATAAAATTTTTAGTGGTTAAAAAGACTGTGAATACTATCTGTTCAGATGTATAATATCTCAGAAGTAGTCCATCCAATCATATTTTAGTCATTGTAACAAAAATAAACATTGAATAGTTACATTTGGTATCTAATGATTTTATGTGTAACACTAGATTATGGACACACACATCTGTGTTGTATCTACTCGGCTATGTTTGGATATATAGGTTCATTATTTTTCATTGGAAATTAAGGAAAGACATTTTTGCACCTTTTACAACGTTTTTAGATATTACAATATGACGAAATTAGGTATTAGATATTGTTTGCACTTTATAACAATATTTATTACTTTAATGTCCAAAGACAATGCAGTAATGGTTCAATCTGGGTTACAGTTGGAAAACACATTTTGTTACAGGCTGACTTTGAGTCCTACAGCGCTGAAAGTAGTCATTTGCGAATTTATAATCATAGAAAGAAAATATCATGGTTTGATTATTAAAATAATATGATTTTGAGAATTTACTAGGTTATAAAACACCGTGTGAAGATGTTGAGATGTACGATGACGGTTCTCACGCAGGCTAAGTTTCCGAGTGTCGTCCCCCTTCAATTTGTTTAATTTGGACACAACTGACGACGTTTTATGAATTAGTCAATAAATTAGGAACAATGTAAAACGTGGGTTCCTTTCCCATAGTTTCCTTTCTCTAATCGCTGGGATAATAAGGTAGTCTCTAACGATCAGTCGCATACTGAGCATGAACATTAACTCTAAATCTTATACAATATTGTTCGCTGGGATAATAAGGTAGTCTCTAACGATCAGTCGCATACTGAGCATGAACATTAACTCTAAATCTTATACAATATTGTTCGCTGGGATAATAAGGTAGTCTCTAACGATCAGTCGCATACTGAGCATGAACATTAACTCTAAATCTTATACAATATTGTTCGCTGGGATAATAAGGTAGTCTCTAACGATCAGTCGTATACTGAGCATGAACATTAACTCTAAATCTTATACAATATTGTTCGCTGGGATAATAAGGTAGTCTCTAACGATCAGTCGCATACTGAGCATGAACATTAACTCTAAATCTTATACAATATTGTTCGCTATAAAAAATGTTTCGGCCACCGATACGATAAATGCATGGTAATGTAATAAAATACGCTACTAAATACTACATTAAAATACATACATAAAACAGCAAAAGAAAATATTTTCATTTAAATTTAAATTTATCAGAGATTCAAGAACGTGCCTTGAAGAAACAGTCAATTTCAGTGTGGGGGTAATAAATTGAAATAGCACGACCTCTTCATTTTTCTATGGAATCGGTTAATTTAAAAAATGCAATGATGAAAGCACTACTTCGTTGATACTTGACGACTCATGGAAGAAGGGAGATATTAAATTATCTTTAACCAATAGTACATAAAGGATATTGGCATTTTTCAAATAATAAACTGAGGAAACACGATTCTTCAAATGTAATTTCAGGAGCAATATTGTACAGGAGCAGGGAATTACTAGTAATGTGGTTCTGCCTACATGAATTAACACAACTGTAAAGGCGAGCATTTTTCCTCTGGCAGAGATGGGATAGTTGCCCAACGGACGACGACAGATTCCCTCCTAAAACCCTACTTCCCTACTTGATTATTATCAACAGATTTCGCAAGCTGAGGCGAAAGTGTTTCTTCGGAGTTCCCGCAAAAGTCAAAACTGCAATCGTTAAATCCTTAAACTGCTATTAACAATCTTAATAAAAACATTGTAAAAGACTGAAATAACAGAATAATGAAGACTATAAAATGTTCCATGTGTACGTATATAGTTTTTATTCCATGTGTTTAATATTTAACGCCTTTTATGTTAGACGCATTTACGCAACATTGCACATTGTGAAAGGATTTTGTTAAAGTGCAGTTCTCCAGTTGAGCTACAAACTATTAAAGTGGATGAATTGGTGTTATTTATTTTTATTATGATTTCAAACACAAATATGAATGAATTGTCTTATATTTGTTACAACACGAGTAGATTATCTGGTTGTAACCCGTTAACCTACTGATGTCTATATAGGACACCTCAACATGGTTCATTAACTATCTTTAGCCATCGTTACAGCAAACTTTACATACAGACGCGAGTTGATATATTACTCCAAACTGGTCATCGAAATTCACAATTTTAGATCAATCATTCTCTACGATCATTAAATTAAAACACATGGATTCTATACACAGCGATAACACTTTATTAAGGTTTGTACACTCATAATAAATATAAGTACGGCCTCTTGTCTCGGTCTCGGGGACATGATGCTTCTGGTTCACTACATGTCTGCGACCATAGAGGTGGAAAATAAAATGTTTTACGGAGGGAGAGCATGGCGAGTCAGGGAATGAGTCCGATCGAGTAACTACGCTAAATATATCGGTTTTGCATGCCGGACTTTATTGATCTGGCAAAGCTTTTCAGAAGTTTTAAAGCACTGAGACCTTGAAAAATAAACTGTCTACCTGAATAAATATTTTAACAATGGGCATAAAGGGTTTAAGAGCATTGGACGAAACTTCAGTTTAGATACTTTATTTCGGATACCAAAGATTAGATACTCTGACGAAGAAGTTAATATTATTTCACCAGTTAACGAGACTTCCGCTCGACATTCCAGTTACGTCGGTGCTTCTAGAAGAATAGAAACCAAAATGCTAACCAAACAGTGGAATCTTGATAAAATGGGTTCCTGGAGGGCAAATATTTTTCAAAACTTATCAGTGATTTATTTCCCATTGACTGTTTTCTTTCTTGGATTGAAATGACTGTGGGTGAAATAATAGAAAGGTTATTCAGAGTGCCCAAACTTAATTACACAAAACAAACGGCGTAGTGCTATTGTTGACAAAAGAGCGGTCACACAAAACCAATAAAAGACTTGTAGCTGTTATCATATCACAAAACAACAGAAGCATTTTAATCAATCAAATTTTGCGTTCCAGCACGTTTAGTTAATTTAAGTACCAGGGAAATAGCTTAGTTAAAGGTTGCTTAACACCACGATTCACACCTTGTGGCTGTCCTTTCTCTCAGGACCCGTTAATCTTCGTTCTTATTAGGAGGCTCCGGTCAGCCCAGGAATACCCCTGGCCTCGGCTCCTCCTTGCTCTCAAGCCTCCCTGTTATATGCCGATAATCCTCTAGATTCTTAGTACTTGCTCTAGACCTCTAAGCCGTCTATCATTCAGAGTCAAATCACTGTCAATATTCATTCGGCATATTAAATGTGGTATCTTTACTCATCAAATGTTTTGGTTGCCTCGAACTGTGGACACTTCGAGCTTCTGGATCCTCTTACTTCTTTTTTTTACTTCATTTTTACTTTTTTTACTTCTTTATTCTATTGTACCAGAACTAATTACTTCTCTCAAGTCTTCCTGTTATATGCCGATAATCCTCTAGATTCTTAGTACTTGCTCTAGACCTCTAAGCCGCCTATCATTCAGAGTCAAATCATTGTCAATATTCATTCGGCATATTAATTGTGGTATCTTTACTCATCAAATGTTTTGGTTGCCTCGAACTGTGGACACTTCGAGCTTCTGGATCCCCTTACTTCTTTATTACTATTGTACCAGAACTAATTACTTCTCCAGAAAAAAACGCGATCTATTGTTGTTCATAAAGTAAACATTCTGTTGTGACTATACTGTTTGTTTTGTTTAATTAAGTTTAGATAATTTATATTAACCTTTCTGATAATTTATAATAAAACTAAAAAATATCGGTATTTATTGTGTTATAAATTTATGTCATAATTTGCTAATTAATAAAAGTCAGTGAAAACACATTGGGTAGTAGAGTGAAACGCCGCCTACTGCATCAGAATACGACGATCCAGTCAGAAATGGCAGCGCATAATGTACTTCACAATGTGTACCTAAAACAACCCGCCATTTCTGATTGGATAAACCTTTTGAGATGCGGTTTGCGGCATTCAACTCTACTAAGTGAGCTCTTTCAAATGAGGTATCACTCGACCCATGCTTCAATTTAAGATTTCCATGTTTTCCTCTGTGGGCCGTCCCCCCATGGTTGGCATGTCATGGTAATAGCAAGGAAAACTAGTTTACATAGCCATATGACACTGTGCAAAATTTATAGATGTTATCTCCTATGGTTTTTAAAATATTAAGGCGTACCCATACTTTTCAAACACCCTGTATATATTATTTGAAGGAATATATTGGTTTTGTACAAAAGTACATAAAATTGCATTGTTTTTATCTTATGCGAATGAACGTTTAACTCAAAGAAGTCTTTAATTGAATCAACGATACAATTTTAACTAATATAAGTTCAAATGCTATGTTAATTTGCGTTATATTTAATTTAGTGCGCAAAATTTGAAAATAAATACTGATTAAATTCACAATATTGATGTTAAATATTAAAACTATTCAAGTCTCGTTAAAAACTATTACTGGTCTAGACGTATAATTTTGTTTCAATACGATTAAAGTATTAATTTACAATCTTGAACTTAAATATCCAATAGTATTAGTGACGTGATCACGAATTCGATATGGGCAATAACACTACAAGCGACTCAACTTCTATTGATAAATTAGCGTTTTACTCACTCTTCCGATCGCTGAGAGGCAGTATCCTTGTCTTTGTGTCCTTGTCCAGACGAACAACTACTGCCCATCTTTCTTCCCTCCCAATTATTTTGGCAACAACTCAGGTGCTAACACATTTCAACAGATGTCCCGTGGAACGTCACGACGCTGCTGGCGCGCACTCGATGCTCGAACAATTAAGTGGTCAATGAATACGAATTGCTCTGAACGCGTGTTCCACTCATTCCATTGCCAACAGACGAGCGTCGGCAGCAGAACCGACAAACAGCAAGCAGTAGCAGTACACCACAGTAGCAATAGCACCGTAATCAAGTGAGGCGGACGCTTGACATTCTGACTCGAGCCGCCTACGCTGTGGCTGTGACAACCTATTTTTAACCTTAGCTTATTTAGGCTTGACTGATTATTACTATCAACAACATATGCTCACTCGTGCCCGATACAGAACTGCGGTGCTGCAAGTCACATAAATATTTATTACTAGAGGGATACACATTTCCCAGAGGGGATCCAATTAATACTGTTCATTAATAAATTAATATTGTTTTGGATAGTTTTATTCCCGGCCGTGGACGAAACTGACTGGTCTGACGACTGCTGCCACATGACAAGGTTCACTACACTACATTAACTGGAAACGGAATCAAATTTATTTACAAATTGATTGAACCGTGCAATTATTGCTGGCTTCCTCCACAGCTGCAGTCCTTCGCTAGCTGTCATAACACACGACTGAGCACTGTCGTCTGCACAGCACCGCCCCTCGCCGTCGCTAACAGGATTGCCAACCCAGCGCGCTCTCCATTGTATCGACAAATATCCCTCGCACCACCTTTCCGGAAGGAAGTGCTCACTTCTGTTGAAAGCCGTGTCGGGAACTCATCGTTTAAAAGTGCTTTCACAAAAGACGTTCCACAGTTTTGACCTGACAATCTTGACTTTAGAGGGGATCTTGACTTTGAGAAGTGTGACAGTTGTACAAGTGAATACTTTTTATAAAGCACTGGAATAATACGTTCCTGTTAGGCACGTAGACAATAGTAAAGATCCGCAAGGTAACATTATTGGTAACGGATTACAAGATTCATTATTGGTATTTATTGGTACCAATAGTAAAAATACTTACCACTTCAACTGCGAGTATATTACTGAACGAAAAGAGCATATCTGCTACTCAATCGCTGCTCTGGATAAAGTGCCCGAATTAGACACTATTAGAGTACATATGCTATGCATTTATACCGAAATTAGAGAATTATCAATACAGCACAGAAAGGGTGGATGACATGTGAAATAAAACGATACATTTTAGGGCAAGTTGCTTATTACAATTTATGTCAAATGCGTCCTTGTAACATACATTTTATTAAGCAAAAATTGTCTATTTTAGAGCCTATCTTAGTTTTAGGCTCATGCGAACAATATTAAACCTCAAATACGTTCACGCCCTTGTTTGTCATCTATAATTATGAGTGATATCTCATTTTAATTATTTCTAAACGCTTTTTTAGAGTTTTGATATTGTGTTCCGTTTTCAGAAAAAATTTCAAACTTTTTGAACTTTATCGTTTAAATAATTAAAAAGAATACGTTTCCTAGAAAAACGATAAATATTTATTTATCGGGAGACGCATTCAAACGGGTTTTTAGTTTTTCCATATCATTGTTTAAATGTTCGAAACGTGTATACTTTACAACAACCTAAAGAGCGTTTTGGTATATATTAATTTTACTTTACAATGAGCCATCTCTCATACCGCTACGATAACAAGTAAGGACGTAAAACTTAACACTTTACTTAACTTACTTAGGACTTAAAATTTTTATGATGGGGGAGGGGAATCAAGTAGTAGATGCTCCTTACTTATTGGATTTGATATTCTTCATTACCCTAATTTAAAAATAAAACCGTCCAATAATTGGGGTTACATGCCAATTGGGGTTACTTTTTATGCAATTTGAATCTCTTCAATGTTATGCCGGTTTCTGTAAAGTGTTACAATAAAACCTACGACAGATTATTCTTTTAAAACCGCTAAAACATTATTTGCATTTATAATATTGAATTAGCCAAAAATAATATAAAATATCCATACTGTAACGCAATCCGTTTAAAATACGATTGCCTTCATAAAAAAAACAACAGTTTTACAAAAGTGGTTGAACTCGGGCCCTTTTTTAAAGTTAACATATCATTTCTATTACATATTGGTGTATTTTTGTTCTTATTGTGCATGCACGTTTAAACATATTATTTGTTTATTTCAATATTTCATTACTGTTCCCAGACTATCTTTGGTCGCTAATTTACAAATCAAAGAAGTTTAAGAAAAGATCTATTGAGAGCTCTAACTTTGAATTCTAAGATAAAGTTTTTTTGGATTCCATTACGGCCAGTATTACTGTGCTGATAAAGGTAAATAAAATTGGCGTGATATCAGTAAAGACACGTATAACAGACAAGAGAAACATAGTATATCCTGTTTTTGCTCTGCGTGTTTCCTTTCCCTCCCCCTTTACATTGTTTACTAGGCATCAAGTCGGACAGTAAGGAGATCGCATGAAAAAATGTAAATTAGAGCTAAACGTTATATAAGAAAGTGAAACAATAGAAGATTTCGTGTTACTATCGTGGCAGCAAATTTGTCAAAATGCTCACAAGCCAACGCATGTCCTGTCAAACTTCGTTATCGCGGCCTCAAGGTTGTGGACGTATCACTTTACTTCGATTGATAGTGTCGCTGTGTTGCAATTTGTCAGTGATATCTGGACCGTTGTATAAACAGGCGGGAGGTCGAACAGGCCAGGAGAGTCCGAGTGTGTACTACGCACAGTGCTTGCAACTGTGTCAGTACAGTTATGTGTCAGTACTATCCAACTCCCTGTTTCTGATCCCTATGCGCTATTTACCCTTAATTTTCAAAATTAATGCAAAGACCTCGAAGAAGAAAGATTAAGGGACGTCTGTCATTAATAGTCCGGTCAATTTAGCTCAAAAATAAGGTTAACCTTGCATTAACTCCCAAGAAGCTGAAAATTTGCATATATGTTAGGGGCACCATTATTATGAAATTGTGAAAAGTCCCCATCGATCCCACGTCTGCAAAAATTGTTATTCAAGGTCAAATTTCGCAAAAATGGGTTTTTGGAATTTTACAGCGAAACTGTTAGTTTTATGATAAAATATGTCAGACAAAATTTGTAGATAATGAAATTATCTACAAAAATTGTCCTTACGCTTTTTTCATAACACTAACAATTTTTGAGGAAACACAATTACACTTTCTTACGCTGTATTGTCTATAATACGTACACGTTTCCACGCCACCTTTGAGGTAGTGTACCTAGCGCGTACCAATACACTCGAAAGAGTACAATTGCACCAGCAAAACGCCAACATGAAAAGGAATCACTATTACCTATCAAAAAGGTCCTCCTCGTACTAGAGCACGTGTAAGTGAGTCATATATTTCTTTTGAAAATTGTTGTTTATTTTGCGGCGATGTGTTGAATGAGGAATACGAAAAGAAACAAGCACAGATTAATCTCGTCGTAAAGTTTGTAGCATTAAAACTATTTCATTTTAAGACTCAGTCATGAAAGCAGCTCAGTATTGCGTATTAGGCCCCCCATCCACTTACAGTTCGAACTGCAGTTCTTGAAAAACTGCAGTCAGAACTGTGAACGGTGGACTGTGGACTGTTGAAAAAATGTTCACGTCAGTACGGACTGCAGTCGCGGACCGCAGTCCGTTCGGTGGCCGTGGTTGTCGTGGTCAGTCTTTCCGGTGTTTTGCCGTAGGTGTGTACTTTGTAGTTATTATTCGTTATATTATTTATTATATTTTTAGTTATATTATTCGTTTTGTGGCTGTAGGAAAAGTGCATTCTAAGTTCTTATCGTATGTGAAGTTAAAGTGCAATGTCTACGTTTGAAGATTTGGCAGCATACGCTGTAATAGCGGTAGCTATTAAAAAACGCAAGAAACGAAGGCATCAAATGTGGAAAAAAAGAATGGCTTCAGAGGAAGAGATTTAACCACGTTCACCTTCTTAGGGAGCTTGAAGCATATCCTAGAGACTGGAAAAACTACTTAAGAATGGACGAGAAAACGTACTTTGATTTATTACGTATAGTAACACCATTGATTACCAAACAAGATTACAAAAATGAGGGAAGCCATTACACCACATGAAAAAAACTGACTGCGACATTGCAGGTATCTAAGCACTGGCAGAACAATGGAAGATTTAAAGTTTTCAACGAGAATTTCCCCCAAACATTAGGAAGAATAATTCCAGAGACCTGCTCAGCTATTGTCAAGGCCTTGAATGACTATTGCAAGGTTAGTAGCCTAATGTGTGTTTCAAGTAGTTTTGAAAAATCCAAAATATGAAACCAGATAAAAGTTAGAAAAAGAAATAAAGTAGGTCTTTGTTGTTTTTCGAATGCCAACATACTGTTAAGAAATTACAATATTTTTAATCTGCTTATGGATTTGTTAAGGTACATAGCCTACACATTGTATTATGTCACTACTTTTTGCTAATTTTAAATTACAACTCCAGTATCTCTAACGATTACGAGTTCATTTCTGTGTGCACACAACATTTAAACCATTTTTATAAAGTAGTAAAAGGTAATGAAACTCATACAAAATTATTGTAAAACATTATATTATCCATACTTGTATTTGTTGCGTTGTACAAACAACACATTTACTTTTTATAACAAGGAAGAAAAAGTAAAAAAATCAATTTAATTAATGTAAGTATAAAGATAAAAAGTAATACGTACCTATGGTGTATGTTTAACCACAAATGAGTAAAGTAATAATTATAAAAACTATGACACTGTCAAACATAACATTGCAATCTAGTATTACAAAACACATGGCAGCTCACAACAGTACCGCATATGAATAAAGATTAAAGTGTAATTTTAATTGAGTGCCAAAATATTTTCACCACAAACAAAAAAAAAAATAATAAATGTAATTTGTTCAACATATAACTCTCAATGTACTCAACTACTGGAGTAGGCTACTAAAAAACCGCACAGCTTGGGTTGTGAAAAGTTTTACAGGTTTAAGCCTACTTGTTAATAATAGAACACTTAATTTTAGATTTGTATAGTTGACACTGAAGCCAGACATTGCTGTATCATCATACATTGGTTCATAGGTTGATCTACCTCCTGAACTTGGGGTAACACTAGCTGCCGATGGTGTTGTGGAACTTGAGTAAAGAATACCTGGGTTAACTGTAGCAAATCGTGTTAGTCCACCTAGTTCTGCTTCAAACAGGGCATCATTAATGATTTTCTGCGCATAAATCCTTTGCTCATTGTTCAGCAATCTCAGCTTTTGAGCAACGTTCTTCCCAAAGGCGTCGTAGTGATCTTCTTCTTTTGTTGTTGCCAGTCGTTGTCCAATATTAAACCAAGACTTGATCACACGGGGACAATTTTTTTTGCCGTTTAAAAGAATCTTTAGGTTCAGGTGTTGCAGAGGTAATATTGGAAGCGGTTCGAGCAACTTGAGGAGGATTCTGTAGAGATTGGGGCGCTGGTACATTTTCCTCAGCATCTAATGGTTCTTTTTGTGAATCGTCCAGCATCTCCTGTAAAAAAAAAATGTTTGAAAAAAAAATGTCAAAATCCGTGACTTTTCGCGGATTTCCTTTATTTCCGTGCCCGGTAGACACCTGTCATTACTTAATAATGAACCACAATATCAATAATGATTCAGTTATCACCACAGTACATTCTTAACTACTTATTTATTACTTTCTCAAAATATTATATTGAAAAAATTACAGAGGGGGTGGCGAACGGAAAACGAGGGGTGATACGGTTCTCGATGGGTTTGATTTCATTAAAATTTGTTCCGTACAAAACGTGGTCTGAAATATGACAGCTGACAGTTTATGAAATTGTTTTCAGGTACCGAATACAGCCGAGGAGTGGAAACAAATTGCAACAGGAGTACGGGGAAAAATGGAATTTCCCCAACTGCCTAGGCAGCATGGATGGAAAGCATTATAGCCATAACACCACCACCTGGAAGTGGTTCTTACTTCTATAAACTATAAGGGTTTCCATAGTCAGGTACTTTTCTGCATTGCTAGTGCAAACTATGAAATAATTTATTTTCATTTTGGTGTTAATGGCCGGGTATCTGATGGAGGAGTTCTGAAAGAGACAGACTTCAACAAGAAACTAACAGATAAAAGCCTCAATTTACCTGAAGAGGGCATTGTAGACGGCGAAGCTCTTCCATACGTATTCATTGCAGATGGACGCCTTCCCCCTAACTGAGGTCATAATGAAAACCCTTTTCCTATAGGGTTGCAAACAAACCTAGAAAGGTATATAACTACCGACTCTCAAGAAGCACGCCGAATGGTCGAAAGTGTTTTTGGGATTCTCGCTGAGAGATTTCAGGTTCTACAAAAACCAATCACCTTCATTGACTTGAAGAAAGTGAATAGTGTTGTTGTTGCGTGCTGCTACCTGCACAACTATTTGCGTAGGACAATCCCTCAAAGGTACTCACCTAAAGACTGGTTGGATTTAGATGACGACGAAGTTGGTGTGTCTAAGCCTGGACCAAGAACCAGCGATCACATGGCATTACAAGTAAGACAAACCGATCGCCCAATGGCTAGTGCAAAAGAAGTAAGAAATAAATTTGGTTCATTATTTTAGCAACAAAGGAAAAGTGGAATGGCAAGACAGATACATCTCTTAGTTTATAATGATTATTTGAAAAACAAAATACCTCCGATGACAAACTGTAAGTTAGTTGTAGCATTGTGAATACATTATTTAACCGCAAAAACTAGTAATTTTAATTCTCTTACCTCGTCTTCACTGACTCTTCCTTCTCCTAAGTTGGGAAGTCCCTCCTAGACATTCTTCCTGGTCAATAAGAAACAAAAGTTCTCTGTAGTACCACAGCTTTGGTACATATATATCGTCTGTACCACTGCCAGAACCGTTGAGAGGCTGTTACCTTTCTTTGTTCCTTACGAAATGCCACTTCTGATATTGTTTTATCTTCTTCAAACACATCGCTTTTTGTTGCAGTACTGTCAAACCCTTTCACTACTAATAGTAAACTACGGTGGGCTGCTTCCTTCTTTTCCCTATTGTGATTAGTCTTTTGACTTAACCTTCCATACACATTCATGTTTCCTAAACTCCTCTATAAACTGTAAAAGATTATCCTTCGACCAACTGGCCATGATTGCCGCGTCACAAACAAAACAATGCGCAACCACCAAAACGCTCACCACTCAATGACGCATGAGGCCGACACGGAGCAGCTGAGCTAGCGCATGCGCATATCTCGCAGCTTGGACTGTCGACTGTGGCTGTCACGGGAGCCTCCACTAACTAGCAGTTCCGCCTGCAGTCCGATCGTTGAACTGTCGCACCGTGCGACAGTTGACAGTCCAACGATTCGCCTGCCGGATTCCCCATCCACTTACAGTTCTAACTGCAGTCCCGGACTGTCTCAGTCCAGGACTGCAGTTAGAACTGTAAGTGGATGGGGGGCCTTAATAAAACCTTTACGTTCCATTAAATTGAGTATTGAAAGTTGAAAACTTTCACCACTTTGAAACTATAAATGGTATATTTTAATTTTCAATAGTATGCATTAAAATAATTACAATGCATGTATTAAATTTCAGAGCCTAATCATACTCCATTAAAGAAAATAAAATATTCTTTCATAAAACGCATAAAAATAGGCAGACCGAAACAAAGCATTTCCAATTTGACTTTTCATATTAAGATGCCATAGACAAATTCTAAAATATTGTTAACCCGTTATGGGACACCTATACAAGTTCACATTCCGAGAAATCTAGTACGACTTCGAAAATGCGTACTAGTGAAAATAATATGCCATTTATTCGTAGTTTCAAAGTGATGTCAGTATTAAACTTTCAATACCACATTTCACGGAAACTGAAGGTCTTTTTAATAGCCTTCTAAATAAGTGAATAAAATATGGCTGATTTAGTCATAAAACCGGTGATAATAAATTTGCCACAATCCGACAACAATTGAGTGAGATATAACCTTTTTATCAATCAATTATTTTATTACTGTGTTGGAAAAAGAAATAAGTTTGTACGGTATATCTTTCATGTGTTAGTAAGAATATAGTCTAATGGCATTATCCTGTCGTATGATCAATAAAGATACGTTTTGGTTGTAACACATTTTACGTAAAAAGGCTCATTTATAGATATTTTTACCAAATAAGAGTATTTATTTTTGGACAGAATATGTTTTTGTTTTCAATTGTTATTGATGTATGACGGGATAGTGACTTTGGATTATATTTTAACAACATTTGAAAGATATTGAAACCTATAGGTATTCCAACACGAGTAGGCCTATACGATTACTTAGAAAATACTTCATCCTTGAAAAATTTTGGCAAATTAAGGATATCTGATTTTGTGGTAAAAATTTACCATATTTTATCAATTTAAAGCGTATTTTAAATATCTTCCAATCCGATTTGATATTGAAGCACAATAATGTCACCGTTTACAGTTGCAATCCTTCCATCGTCAAAAATAAACTACAAACAAAGAACTTTTACCATTATCCGTAAAAAATATCTACAATGCGAATACCAAGCTGTAATGCTGTAGCTTACACAGTTTAAAAAATAGAAAAGATATATTTCTAAAAAATACTTAAATACAGAGAGGCAAAGATAAAGCACTTTCACTATGGTGTCTATTTGTTTCCATTTCTCGTGATAGTCTTTTGGTGACCATGTCTAGAGACATGGGACTTAGAGACGTGGAAATGTCCCAGCAATAAAGTGTGTTTGGTATGTTCAGAATATACAGACAACTGTGGACTTTGAGATGAAGAACCACTGAGTCATTTCTTTGGGGTTTTCTGGCGATCTGAGGTAGATAACAAGGTACATTTATCTAGATCTCTGCTTCTGAAAAATGAAAATATGTCGGTGTGGACCTCAAGTTCAAGTCGTTTTTGAAGAAAGTGGACGAAGACATTAACTTTATTGTATTTCGAAAGTGGTCCTTTGACTGTATAACGAATATTCATTTGAAACGTAAGCAGCTCTTTTAAATGTTCAGTATTGTCAGTATGTTCATCGGCCAGACGTCTAGGATTGATCTAAGTGCTGATCTGTTCAACAGTGAACTTTCAGCATATCTATTTTGATGTATGGTATTTTAAAGTCATAAAATCCTATTCCAACAGCAGAAGTGACCCATATTGAGTGGGTCTAAGAATGAAGATCTTAGCTTACCTCAACATGTTGATGTTAACTCGAGACGATGGGAAACAGTTATATGCTCGTGGAGAAGATGGGTGCTTCACTGCTCTAGCATACCAGTCGGTTAGACTAAACACGTCACTGTCCAACATGTATTCGTGGACTGTCTCCCTTAGTATCGCGGATAGGGGTTGGTTTAGTTCGCTCACGATTGAGTCTATCTACCCAACAGTAGTATGTCAAAGGATGACAACATTTGGACCTCAAGTGCTGAGCCAATTGTGTGTCAGAGACTACCGCGTACACGATTTCAAAACTTACACTGGTAGCACCAACCAAGCGGAATAATGCGACACGATTGCTGTTTATCTGATACGATTTCACTGTTGGGCAGGAGCAATGTTGTTCGACGCAGGTAAAGATAGATGAGGTAACAATATAGATACAATATATAGTTTATATAGTATGTCTCTAGACATAATAAACGTAGGATGGATGGATGGCAGTTTTTCGGGTATGGAAAATTAATGATTCGTTTCAACATCTGTTGCAATAAACAAACACCATCATGCTGTCACCGTAAACAAATATACGTACATTTGATGTAATTCCTCTGTTTTGCAGACAACATGTTAATAAACAAACAGTACGAGACCATAACCACATCATACCTGGCACAGCTGGTGGTCAGCATTGAAATAAAACACCGCCTCAAAATGTCACCGGCCTGCTTTCGTGCGGGTCACAATATTTATCCAATTAATCATTTAGTCCAGGAGCCAAGAGCTAATTTGCACTGTATAAACACACAATCTGATTTTGCCTGAAATCGATAGATGATTTATTTTGTAAGAGAAATCTATCGTCATCAGTGATAGTTTTGGTGGAGGTCGAAGTAGGAGGGTATTAAAGGGTTAAATGTGTTATACAACAATTGTTTTCTTAAATAGTACTTATTTGTTAGGACACAATCAAACGAATCGTCGGACACGTAAATAAATGTTAAATCAGCGCCAGGCAACCAATTGCAGACCCCGAAATTGGCGTCATTCAATCTCTTTATTTAGTTTCCCGTCTGTGATATAAACACTATATTTTATATATAATGTATTTATCTATTATATATATATATATATATATATATATATATATATATATATATATATAGTAGATATGTTCATGTTTATAATATTTATGCCAAGTTTCAACAAAATCGGTAAACCCGTATTAAAAATAAAATTAATTGTATGTAAAAAACAAAATGGCCGATCTAAGGTAAACGAAGCAAGATAGAACATACTATACATTATATAACATTTTTCGTTCAGTTTGACCTCCTGGTGAACAATTTGGTGAAGTTTGGTCCTGTAATTTTGGGACACCCTGTATATATATATATATATATATATATATATATATATATATATATATATATATATATAAAACTGTAAAAAGAATAAAATCAGAAAGAATTATAGTTTGATATTTTTGAACCCTTTTGATACTTTTCTATTTTTCCACACCAAATCTTGTGCGGAATAATCCTTCTAAGGAAACCCATGTAATGTGCGTATATAGTGCAAACTGGTTCTCGGCTCTCTGACTAATTGATCGTGTCAGATAACACATGTTGGAAGCGTCTGAACCGGTCAGGAGCGTTTGAGTTTCTAACACCGGATAAGAACATTTATAGGGAGGACAGCTTTTAAGATTATTTATCAATTTCCTATGGCTGACTACACGATAGTGGTGAGAACTAATGTATTGAACTCGTTAACTTTATTATCGGCAATAGACTTTTTCTTAATCGATTTACATATAAATAAATTTGCAGTATGAAATATTTGTTTAAATTCAGTAACGTTATCCTCTCTGACAATGATAATAAAATTAAAATTCGATATATACTTCATTTAATGCGTGACAATTGTATCTGCCAACAATTGCTTCTAAGTAACATAAGTGTAACAAGGTTTATTAATGTACTCGTACGAGTAAACTTTTGGAGAATCCAGGTATTTAAAGAAAAAATAGTTGCTCTCTGAATAAAATTGCATAACTTTAAAAAATTTGAAAAATTGTAAAGATCGAAAAAATTTTAATATTTACAAACCTAGCATGATTAAAAATCAATTACAGAGAATATTCTATAAATAAAACATTATACATTTTGATTAAATTTTGTTTAGTAATGTTTGTCTAATTTGATTGTAATTGGCTTTAAAACTGTTGCAGAGTTGAGTGGATAAGAAAGTTAGGATGAGGTAAATGTGCCAAATAGATGCACTATAATAGGCGGTGTGGAGCGGCGTCCCACTCTAGTGGTGCCCGGCTCTCACTCGCCGCGAGCCTTTACTGCAATCGATCGTGTTCGAGGGCTCGCAGGGTAGCCAACCCCTGCCCCTCACAGGGAAACCGAGGGATATTCTGTGTCATGGTAGGTACGGTAACCCTGGTTTAACAATGTATTCTGATACGAATGGCTGGCATTATTAATTTTACCTGTATTGATTCATTATAATCCTTCGTAAAATAATGACAGGAAATAAGCAACTAGAATGATTTTAAATACCTAGATGTCACGTATAACGCTAAATGCTAAAACATATTTATGATCTATATATGCTTTTATGATGTAAATATGGATTGTAAAACTTAACAGAATAGCAGAATAATAGTGATGAGAAACGAATACCATGTCGTTTTAACCATTAATGTTTGGCTTAGCTCATGTTCTAACATAGTTTTGTAAGTTATATTGAATACCTTTACACCCATATAATCTAGAGTTTAATATTGTGTTTCTTAACAGGTGCTCACTTTATAAGAAAAAAAAACGTTTGCTCTCTGACCTCGGGCTCCACTCTAATGGACTTAATTTGTTCTATGTTTAATTTTATATCAGTAACAGTGCTGAGCTTGTGCCAGTTTATTTTTTCGATTGCTCCTGATGTTCAAATCGTCTTCTTCCAATTTGTTTAAAAAATATGGCCTTCGCTGTAGCGTACGAGTAAGGCAGAGTTAAACGAGGCAACGGGTTCGATTCCCAGGGAGGACAATAAAAATGTACAAGCGGTTTTGGATCGTTTCCCAAATAAACGTTTAGTGTGATCTTTCAAAAAGACCACTGGTGTAGAAAGAACCCCTTTAATAGAAGAAAAAAGTGTTTTTTAAATGACGTCCCTGTGGATGCTCACTGCTTTGTGATTAGATTTTAATACATCGAAGAGAGATAGGGTTGGAGATGAAGATCTGAGGATCTGATATCATTTCATCCAAAAGTGCCCGGTGGACAATGCCCTTGTTGGATACCTCCTGCTTTCTGGGCCTGCTGAAATAAGGTTGAATAGGGTGTACGAATTGGGATTTTTGAATTGTCCATCACTGATTAATTTTATAACCTTTAGTGATTCTGACTAAGATATTCCCCTGTTGGAGCGTAAGCAGGGAAAGTCAAAATGGGAACGCCATATATGTACGTACTTTCCGAGCGAACCAGGACTTCACGGTCAAAATTGGGAATTTTGACGAGCAATAACTAAAACAAATATTTTACTAAATGTGATACAATTTGAGTAAAACGTTATCAATGAGATATACATTACCGGGTATGTATGCGATTTGGTAATACACGTATCGGTTTAGAGTTCTATTATTAGCAAATTTTTATAAGCTAAACAATTTTTTCTCAAAAAGGTACTTTGCGCGAAAATTTAAAAGGTAATATCTTACTAAATTTTGACCATAAAAACTGTCAGAAAAGGAAAAACCTGCAATATTGTACTCTACAAAATGTTGGGTATCATTATTAGTTTTTGAGTTATTTTTAAGAAAAGGCGATTTTTCGCTAAATTACGAAAATGTTTCTCTCATGTTAAGCTCAATTGTTTTTCAGAAATAAGTACTTTTAACTGGTCAAAAACACAGAACGTATTATAAGAACATAAATAAAGTGAATTTTAAAGTGAGCAGAACATGGAATGTCGCGGGAAAAACGGGGGTTCTGGGGGATTTTCCGCATAGAATAGTAAATAGCATAGCTTCTAAAAATGCTTCTGAGGAGGTGGAATTAGAACAACTGTATATTGTACAAGTTAAGATTTTGGTTTAATAAGTTGTTATAATACTGTACAATTTTTCATAGATGTAAAACAAGTAAATAACTGTATTATGTACGAATAAGACATTATACCATTACAAATACCAACATAAATTGAAAAAAACTATAATATGATCTTAATTATTGCATCATTTATTATTTTATGCTATAAACGAAAAATATTGCAATAAAGTTTAAACTCAGTTTTAAAACATAGGCCTAATCAATAGCTGGATGCTCACCTGGCCTCTAAAATATTTTGGAAACGATGGCTGATTTTCTACACATAAGTAGCGCTTGTGGGAAAGGTCGATTCAATGTAAATGTCGAATTAAGCTCCGGCTCATCTTCCTCTTGGTGCAGTGTCTGGGATCTGACGCTGTTACAGACTTGACATGAAATCTGGAGGCATATTCGTCTGAAGAGATAAAAAAAGTCGGCGACGAAGAAGCTCAAAGTTACATCGTTTCGACATCAGACTTACCTACACCACAAAATATAATGTGACCTATTTGAAGAGGTATTCTCATTGTCTTATCAGGTGCACAATTGAGAGTACTTTCACAGTAACTAATGCGGTACATTCTCAGAGTCTTCTCAGATTTGTATTCTCAGGTAGTACGTTTTTTTTTTTTAAATATGCTTAGTCAATAGCATGTTTGCTTAAGCAGTCAAGCAGGCTCTCTGATAAAGTCTTAGATGTTTGATCATACAGTTCAACAAGATCGAGGATAACAAATGTTCTGTTGTTTTTTAGAATGTAATTCGACGCCTATTTCTCTACCGTTTAACTTTTGCAATTACAAAATGCCCAAGTGGTTGGCACAAAGCATTATTTTTAGCAATAAGTGGGGTATTCTTGAGGTTTAAAGTAGGCTAAAGTTGGCTAAAGTTTCTATTGGTTGAGGTTATTGCCAAAGAACTTACCCAAACATTGTACTGTATAACTTCAGTTTAAATTGACTATAATTATACTAATCATGTGTTCACCATTATTCCAGTAATGGCCCTGTATATTATTCAATGGTTTGTACCGCCGTTATATGAAAAACTTTACGACAGAATAAAACACATAAGAAACGTTGTGAATGACCTGAGAATTTTAAAATCCTTTTTTTGTTTTTTACAATAAAACCCCGAAATATAACCATTACTTTGCAATGTTAACAAATATATTTTGCTGATGATTATAACTAAATCAATTTTACGTTTTAACAAACAAGTATAATATGTTTCTAAGATTTTTATTTCTAAGGTTTCAAGACCATAGAGTTTTTACACATTTCGAAGTGTTGCGAGTATCATAGCAACCTTCATAGTCATCACACCATCAGTTTTGTGCAAATTAACCATCTAAACTAAAAATGCATATTTAGTTTGACGTTTCGAGATGGTAGATCTCCATCAGTGAAATCTACCCTTTTTGATTAAGCCGGCAGGAATATTTGTTCGTAAACCGCATATATTTTAAATAGATCATACTCGTAATGCAGATATATAAACCCGTAGGGTGTTGCTCGGTTTTATGTAGTAAGGATGAAATCCAAATAATTATAGCACGGTAGGTCCTGGCTTCAATTAAACATTATAACAGTAGATAGGAATATAATTTGAAAATTATAGATATAATTATTCCAATAGATAGGATAAAAATTGTTTATTAATGTATAGTAATATTTTTGAAAATTTAAAACGACCGGACCTGACGTTCAGAGATCAATAGACTACACTGGGAAGTCAGTTTTTACTGATAAACAATCCATTTTACGTTGTTACCTTCTGTCCATGTTAATCATTTTTTGTTTAGATAAGGCGTGTGGGTTTACTCCCTCGTGGATACTTTTTCAAATGGTAATCACAAGATCATACCCATAGATCATATTTGATGTGTCAGATTTGTTTTTGTTTTCACTCATCAAACTGTTATAAAAATTTGGAAATGTAGTATACACGGAATTTAACAGACATAAGTTAGTTAATTATGCGTCATCTTTTACATCGGCGTTGGAAATACAATTCACTTGAACCATAAGCGCTTATACACGAGCAAAGATTGTGAAAGGCGTGCAAAGCCGCGGGAAACATCTAGTTTACAATAAAATAAATTACAGCCCAGGTATTAGTTTAAGAGTTTAGCGTTCTCCAATGTATTAATTAACAAATCAGCCGCAAAGCAAATCCTGAGTAATATTATAAATGCGAAAGTAGGCCTGACTTTGTTTCTTACGCTTACACGTGTAAACTATTCAACCGATGGGACAAAAATTTTACATGGGTATTCTTAGGCTCCCTGATCCCTCTATAGGGCTATTCTTATTTCGAAATTTCCTCCCGGCTACGCCCCCACTGGAACTTGATAGTAACAACACTTCTTATTTAACCTTTTCTGCAGCCGCTGTTGAACAGAGTAAGAATGTATCCAACTAAGAAAATTAAAAGCTTTAATAAAAATTAAGTATTAAACACTGCTTAATTAATAATGTAATGCAGATAAAAAGACAAAATTACTATCTAAAATGAACTATAAATTTAAAGACTGTAATGAAACCCATCTTTGTTGTATATTGACAGAGAGTAGGCTTCTTAGATCTGTGTATGTATATGTATTTCATTGATCGTGGCACAAAGGAAAACTCAACATTGATGTCGGAAATATAATTCACTCGAACCAGAAGTGCTAATACACGTGCATATCCTACGGAATTGCGTGCGAAACCAAGGGTAATTGCTATTATAGAATAGCTGTAAAGATTTCTGAATTTATATCTGTCTCTTTGAATAATGTTCAGTTCATAGTTGAAGATTTGTACATGGTTTTGTAAATATTGATTTGCTACTCGGCGATTAGACAGTGTTATAAAATACAAATAATATATCTGTGTTTGTTGTTTCGTATGCAAATGTATAGGTAGGAAATTTTGATCAGTACGATAAGTTTTGAGCCTGCTTAAAATTAATTTCAATCATAACAGTTTGTGCAAGCACTATATATATAAAAGTATAGAAGCGCTGCCTTCTATCCAAAGTATGAGTTAAACTAAAAGAACAACATCATGCATATCCTCGATCAGTTTTCATTTAACCTCTTTTACTTTACATAGTTATTTTGATATGTACTCAATCCAGCCTGTTCGGCTTGATTGGAGTTGATCCCTAAATATATTCGTCAAAATATATTTTTCCTTATGAAATTTAATACTGACTTTCAAAAACATTTTATGGGACGTGGCGAACTAAAGTTTCAAGCATATGTTCACATTTGGGTAGCAAGCTTGAAGACATTTTCTATTAACCATTAGAGCACTATACACGATAATTAGTATCTGGAAAGGTCTTATAATATTATATACAGTCAGTTTAAATATTATATACAGCCTACTAAGGATAAAGTTAAATGTTGGGAAATTATAACGATTGAAACTATGCATAATTTAGAGATACATGTAAAATTTAGCAACTTGAAAAGATATTTCCCATTACATATGAGCAGTATTGTGGCATACAATTAATCCTCTTGTTTAATAACAAAATATATTGATTTGGAAACAATAACAAAAGCAGAAAAAAACAAATTGGACCATAAAACATGCTACCGATTATAATTTTGATTTCTGAAGCCGTGGGAGATCTCTTAACATCAGTCAAATTTTTGACCGGAACAATCAGTTTTAGAAAATTGTACAGTTGTTAAGATCCGACAGGCTTTTCTAAATCTTCTTCTTGTCGTTGTTCGTCCGTCTATCCTCATGTGCGATAACTTTTGATATAAAGAATCTAGATATTAAATAATTATTGGCACATAGACTGCTCTTTTTTCAAGGAAGAACCCTATTGATATTGGGGTGAAAATATCAAAGATCATTCTGTGTGTTTGTGTGTCCCTCTGTGTAATAAATCTTGATAGAACGGCTCTAGATACTTGAAAATTGATAAACTTGTGTTGCAAAAAAGAGCAGTGAGAATAATTGCAATGCTTAGTTTCAAAGAGTCATGTCGGGAGAGTTTTAGAAGGCTCGAATTGTTGACACTCGCATCTCTCTGCATGTACCAGACTGTCTTGTACTGTCGGTGCAAATGCAAAACCACGGGGACATGCACGGTTATAACACTAGAGGGAGTGATGTGTTAAGGGCAGCACAGCACAGGCCCCTATGAAGCTGTACCCCGTAAAGTCGAAGCCAAATTGATCAATTTGATTCCCCTCGGTATACGTTACTAACACAGGTAAACAGTTTAAAAAGAAGTTAAATCAATTTTTAGTAGGGGGCCTTCTACGGTGCTGCTGAGATTACGGATAGAACGTTTTACAGCTTTCATTATTTTTCAATGATTTTTATTATATTTTTAAGTTATAACCCTTTTTTAGTCAAAGTTTTAACTATTCTTAAAGTATATATATATTTGTAACTTTAATTATATAGAGTTGTTATATAAACACTGTTGAGTTCTTTTGATATAATCTGTACTGATTGTGTACATTCGTATTTCAATTAAATATGTCATGTTTTATATAAATATATCGTACCTGTCAAATGTATATTTGTGCTCTAAACAATTAGCTTAGAATTAAAACATGTGAATTACTTTTTACAGCAAAACAGAGATGTATTATTATTATTATATTGCATAGGTTCACCTTGTCCAGTGAAAAACCCATTTGAGTTTTAGGGTCGAGTCAAGAGACAGTCCGTACGTCTTTGTGAAAGCACTTGATAGAAAGGTACTGGGAACTTTAAACTTGGTAAATAGGTTCCTCTTGGTCCAAGGAAACACACTTTCCTTTTGGTGTCATAAGATAACAGAGACACCACCTGTACGTCGTGTAGCACCTGTACGTCTATGTGCTAACTCTTTCCTTATGTTCTGTCGGGTCCTTTGACATTCCGTTGTGTCGGGATTACACTTAGTGTTTGGAATTTAGCGTCTATGCACATTCCCCATGACTAATGGTTTAAAAAAAAATTATAGTTCTTTAAACATAAAAAGAAATCTTTTCCGTTTTAAATTAGAAGGAACAATAAAAAATATTTTGTCTACTATAAACTATTTAGTATGCATATAACACATTTACACACGAAAGAAGAGACGTTTAGCACTCCCCTTGACAAGGATGGAACACATAACAGTTCACCTTGATTTTGAATACAGTAATAAATATATTTTTATATTTTTCGATCAAATGAACATTTTAAATAACTAAATATACTGCAATGGCTGTGGAGGAATGATCACTAATATAAAATTGTATACAAGTGTAGTCTAACCCTTCTAGAACTCGAACCCACCAAACAGCCCATCAATAGAGTACCTATCATTATGTATTGTTGATAATCTACGCATTGATATTAGATGTGCACAATGCATCTCACTAATCACTATCATTAATTTATTTACGCCCAATGGTACCAAAAGCTACCATTACCATAAATATATTTGTGTCTGCCAACGAGTACCAGCAGAGCGGCTGGCACCGACCAACTCGAACTGATCTTGGATCGGGGCAAGTTTTTTTGTGTAGAGAATGTAGATGGACCGCTCACTCGCTAGAGTCGCTGGTCGCAACTCGCCAGTCGTTGCTCGTTGGTTACCGCTGGTAGACTTTTGTGTGACATCAAAGCGAAAAGCAGACGGGAATTGTTAGGTCTGCTTGTTTTTGTTTTGTCTAATTGTCAGAAATATTTTTATCCGTTTGTGATACAGCATATTGGAACTGTGAAAGTTGATAAACACACCGCATGACAATATATTATACAATATGTTTTTAGGTCGATAAACAACCTTTAATTCTACAAGCATATTTGCGTGACAGGTTATGTTTACTTTAAAAAAGAGCGAAACGTAGACTATTATACGAACTTACAGATGCATTTTTATTTCTAGTAGGCTATTTATTTTAATTAAGCTTAAATAATATTTTATTATACAGTTTGATCAACAGAACACTGTGCTTTTACAATGTACAAAATTCTTAGTAATATTTTATATTACATTGAAAAATACTGTGGTAAGTCATTGTCATAAGAAATTAATTTATAATGATAAAAATGAAAAAGATAATAAGATAAGTGTATTTTCATAGTTTAAAATTATGAAAAATGTAAGCTAAATTATAAATTAACCTTTGGTTAAACTACCATTTTGGTAAATATGGGGTTTTGGAATATAATACTACTATACTATATATATATATATATATATATATATATATATATATATATATATATATATATATATATATACAACCAACTGATACCATCTTTAAAGTATTCCTGACAAATTAAACTGTGATTCTGGATTTTATTGAGGACGGCTGTAGTATAATAAGCGGCCACCAACACATAGTAATCATTGAATCGGATAGTAATCATTGAATGATTCGAATCATCGATATTCATGACCACCCAAAGGACTGAAAGCAAAATGTCAGACCAAATAACGTAATAGATGTTTCAAAAAACAATATAGTTTTGCTAGTTTTAAATCTTCGAAAGTAATGTATAAATATTAGTATAATTTACAAATTAAAATGTAATATATAATTACAACAATATATTAGCATTTACTTAGGGTAGGGTACGATAAGCGGACCTGGTTTTTTATATCAAAGAATGTAATCATCGATACCTAATATTCGCATTTCAAATCCTAGACTATCAATCGATATAAAATTATATATAGTCTTCAGTAACAATCATATGTTTTAAATTAAAATATAAATTTAATATTTACAGTGATCAAACAAATTTATTATTATAACCAAAATTAGGAAAACTGAAGATGACCATATTTGCTCCTTTCACAGTTACAGTTTGTTTCTTTCCCACAAATTTCAGATAATGGGTTTTTTGGTACGATTCCAACATGTTGAAGCCACGAAAACATCTCTTGTCATCTTTCAAAGTAATGCCATGTAGTTTTTTTTTTAATTGAGTGCCATTTTTAATAATCAAATGTTATTTATGTAAAATTGAAATATTACCCGACGTGTATTATTTGAAAGTGTTTATAAGTAGCTGTTGATATAGATTATTTAAGTTAATAGTTCAAAATAATTAATCAGTATCGATTGATTATATCGATGGTTATGATTAAGTAATATCGTTTGCCAATTTTGATATAAAAAACCGGGGCCGCTTATCGTACCCTACCCTTTACTTACCTTAAGTATGTTCAAGGATAAACATGACTGTTTGTGAAACAAAGAAAACACGTACGTCACTGTCTTTGCTGCCATTAGTCAATAACAGAACACATGATTTTGATTTAGAATTTATTTCCAAACACAATTTTACTTTAAATTAATTAAGAACAATAATGTTGAGGTGAATTAAGTGTTATGATTTTACAATCGTGTTATAGTGAAGCTATACTTTGATATGTAAATTAAATGTATTTGTTCCAGATTACAAAATAACTAAACTATTTAAATTATGTTTGAGCAGCGTAGTACTTATAATTAATTTACTGATGCTGTCAAAAGTACATTCATTATTAAAAAGTCATAGTTTGTTTGATTTCAACTAAAATAATACACAATATTTTATTTTATTCATAATACCAAATTTGGAATGTTTAAAAATAGTCTTATCAAGATCATTTTTAGATACGTAATGTTTTTACTTTTCTTGCAGCAAAACACTATTTGATTCACACCTTCTAGTTTTCATCTCGTCAATACAAACTGGACAATTCCAATTAAAGGAGCAAGGTCATTATCTTGTAAGCATTTCAAACATTGTTCAATGTTTATAAAAATATTTTTAGCCAATATCTGCATATTCATCGCCATTGTTCTTGTTACTAGCCTTCTCCTACATAAACTAAATAACAACAGCTGGTAATGACGCCACTAGTCTTAATAAAGAAAGCTGGCAATAATTAATTATGAATATCTATAGGTCGTATGTCCTATTGGAAAGTATCGATTTTTAAAATTGATAATCATAATCCGATTGAGTTGGTTGCCGCTTATTATACTATAGCCATGAGGATACCTAAATAAAGATGACCAAAAATTTAATAATAAGTCTTAATATGAGTTTTACTTTGTAGCCACTTAACCTTAATAAACTGGATGACTGGGAGGGAATGGAGGAAATCGGGGTTTTGGGTGGGAGATAAAGAACAATCTAGTAGAAAGAAGGTATCAACATGAGATTTACATTTTTTAATAATTGAACTGTTGTTATTTAAGGTAAAGTGAAGAAAACACATTTACCTAACTATAAGGCCTGTGACAGACCTGGCCGAGAAATATTGTTTATACTTTTTAACTATTTATTTAAGATGAAACAAACAGGTCATTACTTAAATATTTACAATTAAAAGAAAACTATTTTATTTTTGTATTATTAACTGAGTTATTTTAGGCAAACTAATGAAAGCTCAGTAAATGTTTACTTTAGCCACTTCATTATTACACTAATTGTTTTTTCATAAAGAAAATGCTTAAAAATTAAATAGAAAGGACAAGAAATAATAATAATAACATTTTGGAAAGACCAACCTTTCTTTTAAACCTCATAAAACCACTAGAAGTTGCAGTGGGTTAACAGAAATGCCTCAGTAAAATATACAATTTGAAAAAGCATGATCACTAATGTTCATTAAATATTACAAACAGTGGGTAATTGTGAATTTAACCTTTGGATATGTAATATAACAATAATTCTGAAATAGGGGGAATTTTACCCAAATTATGATGTTATTGTTAACGTTGAACGAAACGAACAATAGAAGAAAAACAGCTGTTTCAATATTTTGAGATAGAGTTAACACAAGTTGTATTGATTATAAATTACTGTAAGGTATGACAGTGAAGATTTTATGTATATATATATATATATATACTAGCGGGCCCGGCGCGCTTTGCTGCGCATTTCAATAATTTTTTGCAAAAGTTGCCCGCGGCTTCGCACGCAATTTCCCGTTGAAAACAGTACACTATATTCACTTATTCTTTTTCTATCACATTCTAAACATTGCTGAGATAATTGATAGTCGTTCCATCGTGAGCCTCTTGGGCGTATTATGAAGGTATGTACCATATTCCTGCCTCTATCTAGCTGTTACCCACGGCTTCGCACGCAAATCTTAAGAACCGAAGTCCTTATATTACTTAGTAATTTTTTTTTTTTACTATAATAAATTTTAGATTAAATTAGTTATATCTCCGATGCCACGATTGAGCTTGCTTTGTTGTCTCGATCGAGAGAATATGTACACACGGAGTTTTGAGAACCATACTTCTGTCAAAAAAAACAACTAAGGTTGATTTTATAACATTCTTTATATTTGTAGCCAACGTAAGATAGTAATTATGATATCTGCATTGCTCTTCTGATCAAGCATGAGCATGGTTTATATTAAATAAATATTGCAGTTAAAGGTGAATTTTTACGTCAAATTTGAATTGTATTATCTGGATAGTAAAGTCTATGTTTAACAGTGATTGCAGAAACAGTTTAAACAAAATTTGTCGTTTCTCTTAAGCTTACTCTATGCTTTAAAACTATAAGTGTAATATATGTTTACAAAGAACAGCTGATTAAAAATTTGAAAAGACGTTAACATATGTTTGCTGCAATGCATTTCTTATGGGTATTTCTGTAACCAGTGGGGCGGAATCCTGAATCGGGAAAGGGATAACATCAATGGGCATAGCCTATAAACCTTCTCCGTGGAAAAATACATATACGTACAAATTTTCATCATGATCGGTCCAATAGTTCACGATTCCATAAAGGACAAACATACAAACATTCATTTTTATATATATAGATATATATTATATAAAGTTCAAAACGTACACCAGTCAAAGTACAGAAAAATACAAAGTAGACTTGTAGAAGAAAAGTGAGTGATAGAATGCCTGCGCAACCTTTTTAGCATAAATAAGTCTGGGTGATCTTTCTCGCATAGTCAAGAGCGGACGATAGGTTGCTGGTTAGTTGTGATTAAACTTTAATGTGGGGCAGCTCGACAGAAAAAAAGAAAGAAATCCACGT
Organism: Homalodisca vitripennis; assembly: GCF_021130785.1. NCBI lineage: Eukaryota > Metazoa > Arthropoda > Insecta > Hemiptera > Cicadellidae > Homalodisca > Homalodisca vitripennis. The sequence continues at coordinate 47,259,720 of NC_060207.1, read as the reverse complement.
ATAACGAATCCGTGCATTTACTCAAGTTCCAAACAACATCTTGATTACAGTCTGATTGTTTTCTTCATTGAAATGGAAGAAGATCGAGAATGTTATTATATATCTGCTAATAATAGGAATTATAATTTAACAGTTAAAACAGCTGATTCAAGGAATATCTTTGTACATTTCGTAATGACTTTAGAAAGTTGGGTAATTATTTGATTTAACATACACGTTCAACATTTTTGAAATACTCAAAGTTTTGCTGATTTGAAATAACATATCAAGATTTTATACCGTACAGATTAGATATAGTTTTGGGTGTAAGCGGAATATAGGCTGATGAGGGAGGGTTGTACACAAAAGTCATGAGTTCTCAATCTTGTCTTCATGCCTTTAAGATAAGGGGTTTGAAAGTTGCATATTTCTTGCATAAAAAAGATGTACAGAACTTCGAATGTTTTTTGTGTAGGTAATGTGTATAGCATATGAAGTATCCATAACACACAACTAACCTTCTGTTGTTGTTTTGTTGTTGCAGTTGACTATATAGATGTGGATTATTCACTATGGGTGACTTGGCTTCTTCTACCACTGATAATATCTTTTCTTCTGCCTTTAGTAATTGGCCTGCTACTTTATTCAAATGCTGTAATTCTGTACATATATAAGCTTCACAGGTATGTTTGATAATCTGTAATACTCAATTTTAGCTTTAATAATATTCTATCAGCTCTCTAAATTATCTTGGTCTATGAAAATTTAGAAAATTAAATTATGTTTATGTACAGCTTACATGTTAACTATGACAGACGCCCTAGTATGCTTGCTGTCTTATTAAAATACTTATCATCACTCAAGATGACCTGCAATGTAGGTGTTAAGTATATGTATTATAGCTAGGTGGTTATTGTACAGCAGTTTAACACATGACTGTGACAGATGCTTTAGTGCACTTGCTGTTTTATTAAAATACTTATCATCACTCAAGATGACCTGCAATGTAGGTGTTAAGTATATGTATTATAGCTAGTTGGTTATTGTACAGCAGATTAACACATGACTGTGACAGATGCTTTAGTGCACTTGCTGTTTTATTAAAATACTTATCATCACTCAAGATGACCTGCAATGTAGGTGTTAAGTATATGTATTATAGCTAGGTGGTTATTGTACAGCGGTTTAACACATGACTGTGACAGATGCTTTAGTGCACTTGCTGTTTTATTAAAATACTTATCATCACTTACGATAGAGCTGCAGTGATGGTGTTAATGAAGATAAAATAATTGTAGATGTCATCTTACATCCATATGATTTGTCTTCTATTAATTAAATATCTAAATCTTTTTAATGGAAGTAAGTTAACAATAAAAACTATTAAAAGCTGTTTAATAAATTATAATTGTCATTAAATTAATTTTGTTTGTTAAAATTTGTTTAATAAGTAATAATGTACAAAGTCAACTAAGATATGGCTTACACTCATACCCAAAAATGTATTTATTTCATATGAAATGCAGTTAAATAAAAATATTATTTTTTAGTCTTTTAGAGATAATAAATAGTGTTAATCAAAATAATCTTGCCCTTGTACTCAAGAGTATCTCCACTCAACATTTCAATGGAATATGATTACTAGTCAATTAATAATTAACTCCTTAGTATAAAAAAACTCCGGACTTTTTTATTTTCTGTTGAATTTTTCAATAATAATGGCAAAAAACATATTGGGTTTTTACATCTAATGTCGTAAGTATAATGAGAAAAATATGTAGGATTTGCAATTTTGCACAAAAAATAGTATTTCATTATGTTTTTTTTTTTTCAATTTTTCTCTGTGTACCACAAGTGGTGCACAATATTCTGAGGTATTTATTTAAGCGCAGGATCAAATTTAACAAACCACCAAGACAGGCAAATAATAAAAACGCAATAATGAAATGCATAGCAATGTGTACCCCATCGGACGCACAATGCACTTTACAAAAGCCTGGTGTGTACCCGATCGGGTACATGTCGTCGTAAACGTGTTAATGAAAATTTTTGAACATTTTTGAAAATTTTAAACTGTAAAGAGCAAATTAAATTAAATAGAGTGTGAGTACCGACTTAATTTTCTGTAAGATCTTATTTCCAAGAAAATTGAAAATGGAAATGTATAAATCAGTAATATAACAAAAATGCTAGAACTAAGCAACTTACATTAACTTTACTATCAATCAAAATCTTTTTAACTCATAAATATTTCTTGAAGCAAAGTAGATTTTCGAGTATATATGTGGTCTATCTTTTTATTAGTCATGTGTTATTTGGTTTTATATCTATATATTCCTTACATTTGTCATGAATGTACTATATGAATATCCTGACTTGTATGTACATTTAAGTCGTATATCTCTTTGTGTTTATCTGATAGCACATTTACATGTATGTAGCCTACATAACACACACAAAATATCTAAGAAATATCTAAACTGTAAAGAACAAGAATATATTATTTTCAATTTCAATAATTTGAGAATGTGACAAGTTTCAGATTTGGTTGCCTGCCAAGGTTATGTTGAGTTTAAGACTTACTTGTAGTCTACTGTCCTTGGGCAGTGCATTGGCCAGGCACCATTGTTACTGCATTACATAATTATTAGTGGGTAATCCCCACATCTGTCTCATGTTTCTTCAGTTGTCCAAACTCTAACCAAGTCCAGATATTTATATTGAACTAATGCAATAATATCAATAGAAGTTGGCTTTATATTTCACAATACACCATATATTGTATCTAAAATACATGAAGTTTCAGAGTAAAAAACATGGGTTATTTATTTTGCAATTTATTTTTCTGAATCCAAGTTTTTAGCTAATCCAGATATTTTAGTTGATATCAGTTTACAAGATTTAATACTTCATTTTTATGCTCAAATACTATGTAACTATTCTTTAAAGAATGCCAAACTTACAAAATTCTAAGTAATTACAAAATTAACAACCCTAACAAGTTTATTATAATTTCTAATGTTTTTACAAAACTGTGTTATACATAACTATGGGAGGATTTAATGAATGTAATTCTCCTCCATAAAACAAAAAATAGATATTGGAACTAATGAATATTTTATTTCTAAAGGTATACATCCACACTATAATTGATTTATGTTCTCAATTACAGTTATACAAATATGTTTTTTACTTAAGATATTGAAAGTTTTCAAATTAATAATCTCTATTCACAAATATTGTTACACAGAAGTAAGATACACAAAATGGTGAACTTTTTTGTAACATAATGGTAGTAGTAATACAGGATAATTCAAGTATAAATATAAGAATTTAATTGGTGCTTATGCATTAAGTAGTATATAGGGAGGGACCAATTATACTGTCACTGTAACTCTATTGCAGTTATTAGAAGTGGTTATTGATGGTTAAATGTGTAACAGATGAACATCGGTCAAATTTAAACTTCAAATGGTTTGCAGCAAGAATGCTAAGTGGTAATTGTTGTGTAACTTTGTTGTTGTGTACCACAAACAGCAGATAAAGCAAAACAGTTGTTATGTTTTCATCATTTGTAAGTCTAAAATAATTAATAAAAAAAGATAAATTTACTTCATACTGAAATCAATTTGAACCGTTTGATTATTATAATTAATAAAGAAATTTGAAATCTATTTGCTATAACAACTAACACCAAAGTAAAACATATTAGTTTGCATTGGAGGCTGAAGAGCTAATGACTTCCGCTGTGTGAACCCCGTTATATAATCCGGAACAGTTGTAGCAGATCTCTCGGCCTTCTCGATTCCTTCTGGTCCAAGAGAACATAGAGAAGAGGTGTGATATGCTAATAGAAAAAGCACATGTTCTCACTAAGTCTGTGTTATTTGATAATGAGTAAAAATAAGTTAAATTGGTTACAGAAGTGATGTGTAGTGTTTAAATATAAAACGTAAAGAGAAATGAGTGATTTAATTGACCTCAACACAATATATTGGTGAGTAGACTGTTATATTACAGGACAACGTTGAAATTATTTTTCAATTATATTACCAATTAATTTAAAACAGAAAAATCACACACACAAAATATAAACAATAATTTGGAATTAAAATAACGTATGTAGGAATTCAACAATATTGGTTTTAAAAAACATCCTAATGATCACATGTTTCGGTTGTTATAACATCATTGTGAATTGAATGATGACATGTAATGTTGTTCAGTAATTTCATGCGATCTGAATTGAACATTTATTTATACTATTCACACAATTATATTAAATAATCTACACAATGGCAGTTTCTTACAACAATTTAAACCAACAATAATTAGATCAACCTCATATGGCACCACGAATGTGGAGCAATTAACAGCACAATAAAATCTGATCTACATTATATTGTCCCGTAACTGGAAGACTCTCCAACACCAATAATCTAATTAACAACAAATGGTTATAATTAATTACTAATTAACTAATTAATTTGTTTATCAAATCTTAATTTTAAATCATTCAAACAATATTTTCACTTGAGGTGCTTCTTTTGTCCAACTACCTTGCAATCAATTTAGAATCGTTTGTTAAGTTCGTTTCATCTTTGTCTTTTATCTATAGTAATGAAGCCCATCTTGAAACAAACCTATGTATTTAAAAATAAATTGTAATTCTGTTTTCTTACCTTACGCTTAAATTCACTTCTAAACATTTTTCACTTTCATTCTAACACACATTATTGGTTTAGAAAAGCCTTATTAAGGATCCAATGTAATGTATGTGTTACTCAACTTTGTAGTTAAGTTATAATAATTAAAAATCAAACTGTACATGTAATGGTAGTTTATGTAAACTAATTACGTGATTGTGATCATAACAAAATACTAGTATTACAGTGGAATCTTGATATATCGAATCTCAATATATCAAATTCCTTGATAAATCAAAGTTTTGTCATTCACCTTGAATGTGCTATTTTCTTTAATGCTAATTTTACCTCTATATATTGAAAGTTTAACATAAATAAATAACCTTAATATATCATATTTCCACCCCTTAATTTTGCTTACTGTTAAATTAAAGTTTTAGTTTATCTGCGAACCGAAGTACAGAACAGTAGTTTACATGTCGAAACTTGAACTTCCATCACCGACACTCCTTTATTTTCTGTTGTCGCCAGTGGTGAATCACCACTTCATCCTCATTTTGATTTAGATATTACAGGGATTTGAGCAAATTTAAGTTAGCTCAATAAACTGTGCACGTTAGATTTTCAACTGTGACAGTATTTTGTGCAAAAGTGCGATAAAAAATTATCTTATTAAGATAAAGTAAAACTTTTAGAGACTATGGATGCCGGGAATAAAAAAAAGTGACATTGCAATAGAATTTGATATACCTGTGAATACTCTCTCATCCATATTAAAAAATAGAGGAAAATACAAATGCAGAGGAACTATGTGCAAGAGAGTAAAAAGACCCAAACTCAGAGACGTAGATGAAAGTGTCTTTCAGTGGTTAAAGCAGTGCCTCAATAAAAGCCTTCCTGTAATTGGCCCTGATTTTAAAACAAAAAACAGCACAGTTTACTGTTGAATTAAATAAACCTGACTTTCGAGCTAGCAAGGGTTGGCTCCAAGACTTTTTAAAAAGAAATGAAGTGATTTACAAACATGTGACTGGTGAAAGCGAGTGTCAATAACAATGTGAGCACAATGTGGTTGGAAATACTGCCTGATATAGTCAAGGGATACAGACCTTACAATATTTTTAATGCTGACAAAATAGGTATTTTTTGTTAGTGTCTTTCTGACAAAACTATATAGTAAACAAAAAGTTACAATGCTGCTTGGAGGAAATTAGTGTTCCACAGAGAAATGCCCTGCCCTTAACCTTTGAACCCCTAAATCAATAGAGGTATTCCTTGAACCGAGATAGATGTTTGTATCGAGTTTCAAGTCTCCAGGAGCTTTCTATCAAGAATTATCACAAAAATGGACAGCCAGTCAGGCTGACAGATAATAATTTGATTTTAAGAAAAACCTGTTGGTTTTTCAATAAAATGTTTGCTTAACTAAGCTTGTGGAAGGCAGTGATCTTCACATATACATTTTACTTGATCATATGAAGCATTAAGATTATCACTTGATCGTCAATCAATAATATCTTTATTTACACATTCATCAAGAATGGTTTACAGTGTCAATGTATACACTAAAATTAATTTAATATAAGGTTAGGTTATCAAGTTTAAAACCACAGAAATTATAAGATTAACAGTGTATATTGCAATATTTAGTATATCTTCTTTACAAGCTGTATTTAATTTCTTTAAAAATCCCTTAGAATACAAAACCTATTAGTAATTAATTCAATGAATAATCAATAGAAATTCATTAAAGGGAATATTCAGTCTAGAAACTTTCTACAAGGTATGTAATTTTAAGCAAAAATGTAAATTAAAAGAAGGACTACAATACTTAGGCAGTTAGGTGTATTGAATTACTGGTTATTTGACAAACAAGTATTACTAAAGTTGTTATTATTTTAAACTAAAATTTAGGATAAAACAATGTATCTTGCAAGCAAATAAAGGTGTACTAGTTTTTTGAAAATCCCGAATGCGTTATTATGTTGGGATGTATAGACCATGGTCTGGTTCTACTTTACTTGATGTTGCAGCATTTCAGAGATCCCAATCATCTCCAATTAAGCCATGAACAGCTCAAGTCTGGCCAAACTTGACCTTGAATGTGTACTGTGACTCGTTTCCTGTATTTTCTCAATATTTCTCAAGTCTTTTTGTACAATATGATTACAAAATAATGTCTCAATTCCTATCCACTGATCTCTTTATTTTCATATAACAAATAGTTAAACTATAATTTAAATGTAGTCATAGAATGTATGTAATATATTTCTGGAGACAAAATAGCATCACAACAATAAGGCTGCAATTATATCTTACTCACATTTTTACAAACCAATCATGAGCAGCAGCATCCTTTTCAGTCAGTACGTGATAGCTGTAAAACATTTTGAAAGGATAGCAGGATTTTGGATATTTGCTGATATTAAATGTCAACAAAAATTGAAAAATATGCTTTAAGAACAGGAATCTGCCATATTTTCTGTTTCCTTGTTCTTGCATTTAGTTTTAGTAAAGAAGTACGTCTTTAAATAAAATATTGATATGAATGTATTTAGGCTACTAAATATATTTTGCTAATATATTTTAGCTTGGCATTATGTTCCAGCAAAAGTAACTAATAAAATATTAAAAGTATGAATTTATATTTTTTGTATGCAAACTAAAATAAAAAAAAAACAACAATTGAAAATCATACTTATGTGAATTCTTTTATTTATCTGTGATACAGCAATTATTGTAAATAAACTTTTACATCAAGTTTACTTGTGTTTCTAACACACGACAAATGTTTACTTAAATACCTACTTTTGGCTTTTTCAAGTTTGTTCAGCTTAATTTATTTTAAAACTTAAAAGCCAATAAACCTATTCAGGGTTGTAAATATTTTACAAAACAGTATGAAAAGCAATTTTAAATGGTAATCTTCTGATTGTTATAAGATCCGATAACTGTTTTAGCAAAACCAGTTATACAATGTTTTTTAACTTTATTATACTATGTTTCGATACTAAAGTGTCGAAAGGGCAACAATAGTACTACCTGTCACAGTGACCCTGAGGATCTGTTGTGACTTAATCCTGACATATAGACAACTCAGGTCATCTTGAGCCTCATGATAAACCTTAATAATTATGAGATATTGATTAATATTAGTATATGATTTTTAAGTAGTAATAATTGGAAATGATATCAAATTATCAAAAAGAAATAAAACACTAACACTAATCACCAATAAAAAACATGACACGGCATTCACAATTTATTAAAACAACAATAATAATAATTTTAATCTTACATGTAATCAGGTGTTTGTTGTGGACGATTCTATTTCCACTTACTGATATTGCTGCCAACTATTTGAATTTGAATTACACTGATCTGTTACAATTGTCATTGAATAGCCAATGATCAACGATGTTGTTAGAGCAGCAACATTTGAGTGGTAGTAAAAACCAGCAATGTCATTTAAGTGGTCACATCTGAGTGGATAGGGTTAAGATATAAGGTTAAGCATACATGTAAATGAATAAACACATAAAAAGTCACGGCCATATTTTACACTAGACAGTTATACACAAAAAATCAAACCAAAACATTAAACAAAGAACATCTACTTGAAAGTATAATGGGATGTCAAACCATATTATTTGTTACAAAAATAGCATTCTTAAAAGCATTCTGTAATTTATTTGTGTAACATAATGATGGTAGGCCTAAATGTACAAAATCCTGTTGTGCTTTCAAATCAACTATTGTATCATATTATAAATTGTCAACATAAAACATTGTTTTATTTGCATTTATTTCATAACAATTATTATATTTATTACATTTATTTGCTAGTAGTTTCTAAATTTTATAGAGTAAAAGCTTTTTATGTTTTTGGTACATTTTAAAAATCTGCTTGTTGAGTAGAAGTGGTATCTGAATTGGATAAAACAAGCAGCATCAGTTCAGAGACATGTCTTTAATCTGGCCAAATGCAATGTTCAGTTTCTTGTCCTGACTGGAAGATCCCTCCTTTCATTCACTTTTGTATTGGTGGCATTTGTTCCCTAATTTGTATTTCTGGAGAATGGTTCATATTGATGTAAACATAAAAGTTAGGATGAAGCAGATAGAAGGTAAATATGCTTGTGATTGGATAATTAAGGCTCAGTGAAACTCTTTAGTGCACTTAAAAGGTTGGTTCTTTTTGTCTACTTCCTCATCTTCATCATAGTTTTGAGCATAGTAAAGTAAAGCTGGAAGTGAGATCACTTGGTCACTCTATGTGTATTTTGATAATGAAATGGCTCTAGTTGTCTAAAGTAAACATCTATTGGTATTTCTCTTGCTCCACTGTATGAAAGTAAACTAAGTATTTCCTGTCTGACTTTGACCACTCCTGATTTTATGATAATTGTTGGCTGTGAAGTTTGTATACATAAACTAATGGTTTTATAATAATTTGTTTTCTTCAATTTCTTTACAATTTCATATTTTGAGGGTTACTTAGGACTAAGCTAATCATGTTGCCAGTTATGTGGTTAGCTGATTATATATTAAATTTATTATAGATACAATTATAGTCGGTTCTGTAATTGAAACTTCTCAGCTAAACTATACAGCTCTATACCACTCTCCAGGCGCCTGCATGAGCGCAAAGCAGGTGATGGTTTGGCTGTGTGGTGCGTACTCATGATGCACCACTCTACTGGAGTCAAAGAAGACTGTCAACATGACCTTGACTAGGCTGCGAACTTGTCGTGCTTTTTTTGGTCTTTGAGATATCATGTGTTTCCAATGTGATGATTGCATCTTGGTTTCCGGGTCATATCCATAAATCCAGGATTCATCACCAGTGATCAATATGTTCAGGAAGTCAGGGTTACTGTTTGCACTGTCCAGCATGTCTTGTGCAATTTCAAGACGAAGTTTGTTTACTCCATTGTCAGCAACTTTGGTACAAATATTGCGGACACTCTTCTCATTTTCAAATCCTTGGTTAAAATCAAATGTACTGACCCAATGCTGATTCCAATTTCTTCTGATAGTTCTTAGATGACGGTCCACAGTCACTAAATTTCGCACCTGTTCAATAACATTCATATTCTGGCTTTTCAATGGCCTGCTTGAACGTGATTCACTTTCCACTAACGTTTAAGCATTGTTTAATCAATTGTACCACTCTTTTATTCAAGTACTGCCCATGGCAGACTCCCCAAAAGCCTGTTGAACCTTGCAAATTTTTTCCACTTGCCAATCGCCAAGCTTTTGCTAAAATTTAATTTACTGCACTACTCAAGTTTTTCTGTCATTTTATAACTTTATAAAAACCGGCTGAGTACAACAGAGAAATCTACACTATTAGGCTGACTGCCGGTGACTGAAGCTTTGTCATGATACGGAACAGTGCATGTGCGCACATGACAGTTCCCACTACATCCCCACTAAGCTTGGCCGCCAGCGCTTCATTGGTTTAAGCGGGAGGACAGAAGGTCTGATACTTTTTGAACAGCCCTCGTCTTAATGTGCAAGGATTGAGAGTCATCATTCAAATAAAACAGTACAATGTCAGCAGCTAACATGTTAGGAGTATCGGCAAAAGGCTGCTCAAAAATAAATAACTTAAATAAATTAATAATCCTGTCACTTGTTTTCCTTCATTTAAACTACTGTAAATTCTATTGGTCCCATTAATAAAAACGTCTTCGGTAGATTTGCCTTTTCTGAATCCAAATTAATTATTATTTACAAAATTCTTTTTATTTAAATAATTACACCAATCTGACATTTACTATTTTTTCTAATATTTTTGAAAATACAAAAAGTAGACTAATGGGTCTAAGATTATTACATTTTGTTATTTATCTTTTTTAATAAGGGAACAATAACACTTCTTTTCATTTTATGTAGAAAGACACAGGCTCTTCAACTTAAATTAAATAAAATGTTAAAAGTGGAGCAATATATTTTATAAGTTGCACAGAAAAAAAACCATGTCCAGTAGATGTTTTATTCTTTAAATGTTTCTTGATAAAACTAATTTTATTTTCAGTTATAGGAGTCATATAAAAGGAGTGTATATAAGGATCCAGATGAAGTTCATTATTGCAAGTGACTGTTGACTGACTTTGACTGTGACAATCAGTTGATAAGATAAAGTGATTACTCACAATATTGACTACATCCCTCACTTCAGTCACAATATTACCGTTATCTAACATAACCCTATCTACTACACCTACTACACTTTTATTTGTGCTCCTTTCCATTACGCTATTGGTAATTTTCCATAGTTGCACAGAATGTCCATTACAAGCATTAATCCTGTTTAAATAGTATTCCATTTTTGTAAATTCTATTTCATTTTTTAAGCTACTATAAAATCTGCTACCCAGTTATATTTTCCTTACTCACAATATTTCTATGTCAAAAATTAAATTTCTAATGTTACGTGTTTTGGTGCAAGATACAGTCATTTCTTCATGTGAACTATACTCAAATGTATTTAATAAAATAATCTTGAAATAAACAAAACCTGTAATCTCAAATTAGCAAGACTTAAATTACTGTGACGTATTGTAATTCAATTGTTACCAGTTGCAATTCACACATCATCAATTTCTTGAGATTTCTAGAGACCTTTATAATGAATAAACCATAAGATTTGTGCTTGAAAATCATATTTTTTTACCAAGCTGAATAGAGGAGTCTAATAGCAGTAATTCAATTTTACAACATAAAAGTAAATGCCTCAAAAGTAATAAAGTAGGTGCAACAAACCTTGTTTGAAAGGAAATGTTGTACAAGAGCTATAAGAAAATAAACTTTCATTTTGAAATTAAATAAATTGAGACCAATGTAGAGATTAATATAAGATATGTCTAAAAATGTAATGGGTTGTGTAATTGAGAATGCCTCTGTTAAACTTTGAAGTAGTTGACAATACACTTTTGATAATGTTATATAGCTTTTAGAGACTGATCCCTTGCCAGTGCAAACCAATTATCCGCACATTTCCAATCTATGCAATCTTACACAAACATTTTACAACATTTTACAAGCTCTTTTACTGTTTAACCCAGTTTGTAGGTTGTGTCATTGCTCCCTGGCTTTTCAATGCTCACTGATTTGAACACACTATAGAAATTAATTCAGCAGTATGATTTGAGGAACCCTGCACAGTTACGGACAGAAGACAAGTTCATGCATGCCAACACATGCAAGTGATCTTGTTTTAAGCGTTACATACCAATATACTGTATTTAGATTATTCAAGGAGTTCTTTTATATTTATACCACATTTTAGTTTTAATAGTTTTAGGAATAAATTTTAAATAGTTAAAAATGTTTATTAATTAGCAAAAAGCTATTAATTCTAATTTTTATGAATTCTGTATAAAAATTGTGAAATTGGTGTTTTGTTTACATTGTAAAGTAACTGCTATTATCTTAAACAGACTTATATTTTGGACACCTTACTGTTTTTATTAAACTGTCCAAAAAATCAAAATATTTTTGTTCATTTGTTATGTTATTTTTAAATTTATTTCATTAAAAAAATATACATATTAATGCATTTGGTAATAATGTTAAGTTGGCAGCAACACAGAGTAAGTTCATTGTTAAAGCAATTAAAATTTAAGCCATACTGTCCATCTTTACTCCATGTGCTTCACAAGGATGATTCCGATAGGCGGTTGGAATTCTGTGAGACAACAATTATCCACTCAGAGGCTGATCCAAATTTCTTGCGATCAATTTTGTGGTATGATGAGGCATGTTTAAATGGACTAAATGGACACGTTAATCGGCATAACTGCGTGTACTGGTCGGATGTAAATCCTTATAATGTAATCCAAGCAGACCTCAATGTGCCTGGTATTATGATATGGGGAGGTATTTCGAGTACTGCACTGATTGGTCCTTATTTTTCTTCAAGGAAATGTTAACTCAGAAAGTTACTTACGGTTGCTGCAAGAAGTAGTAGTTCCTGAGCTCAGAAACAATCCTGTTTTCAATATTCATTCACTCATCTGGCAACAAGATGGTGCCCCAGCCAATTTTGAAATAAAAAAAAATAATACATTTAATGAATGGATTGATCGCTGTGGTACAATCGATTGGCCTGCGCGCTCACCGGACCTGACCCCATGTGATTTTTCACTGTTAAGTATTGTAAAGGAGACTGTGTATGCTTCAAAACCGCAAAATCTTGACGAACTCAGAAACCTAATTAGAAATGTATTTGAACTCGTTAATATAAACCTTTATTGCTAAAAATTTGTGATTCTGTTATCAGTTGTTGTATGAAGTGTATACAAAATCAAGGTGGACATTTCGAACAACTGCTATAACATTGTATGGTAATATACAGGGTGTACATAAAGTCCTGCACGGGTATAATATTTTCTGAACGACAACAGATAAAAAAACAAGATTTGGTACATCAATACTACACCTAAAAATCTACTTTTTGAAGGAACTATCAGTTTTCTGCAATATCATGGGGACGTCCCGCAAGGAGTCAGAAGGAAATCTTAAATAGGAGCATAGGTCAATATGGACATCATTTTAAAGGGCTTGTCTAGCAGAGTTTAATGCCGCAAACCGCAATCAAAAAGATTGATCCAGTACAAAATGGCGGCTGTTCAAAGATTTTACTTGGTTACATTTTATTAGTAGCCATAACCCCAGTAAAGCAAAACTGCAACCAAACAAATACTGCAGCTAACTACTACATTATGCTGGTCAGTTGTACAGAAGTGAATTATGACATTAGTTATCCTCAAGGGTTATAAATTTGGTCCTAATATATTGATAACGGGGAAAACCTGATAACAGTAACAATTAGAAATCTCTTATCTTTGGGTCGCAGTTAGGACTTTCCTATTAGCCAGTCTATTCATAGTAGGCTATTCTAGTTTTCTTGTTTTAGTAGTGCTGTCCATCCATTTTATCAGCGCGCTTTAGTACAAAAGAGTTTGTCGTATTGCTTTTAGTTCTTCAACTACACTATGTCGCTTGACGAACGTGAACGTATAACACTTCTTATGATGGTTGGTTGGGGAAATAACAGACGATCACACGAAGAAGCATGCCATTTATTTAATAACTACTTTCACGAGAGGCAGCCAATTTCTAGAACAACTGTAGGGAGAACACTTTATGAAAACAGGAAGTGTTTCCGATCGTTATAGGTCGCTGAGATTTCTAATTGTTACTGTTATCAGGTTTTCCCCGTTATCAATATATTAGGACCAAATTTGTAACCCTTGAGGATAACTAATGTCATAATTCACTTCTGTACAACTGACCAGCATAATGTAGTAGTTAGCTGCAGTATTTGTTTGGTTGCAGTTTTGCTTTACTGGGGTTATGGCTACTAATAAAATGTAACCAAGTAAAATCTTTGAACAGCCGCCATTTTGTACTGGATCAATCTTTTTGAGTGCGGTTTGCGGCATTAAACTCTGCTAGACAAGCCCTTTAAAATGATGTCCATATTGACCTATGCTCCTATTTAAGATTTCCTTCTGACTCCTTGCGGGACGTCCCCATGATATTACAGAAAACTGATAGTTCCTTCAAAAAGTAGATTTTTAGGTGTAGTATTGATGTACCAAATCTTATTTATTTATCTGGTATCGTTCAGAAAACATTATACCCGTGCAGGACTTTATGTACACCCTGTATAAGTAATTTCATATAATGAATTTATTTTTTTTTGCCTAAAAGGGTTTTATTCAATTAACTTATAACGCCTTTAAATTTCTCTTCTGGGGTAACTAACATATGCGCCACCCTGTATTATTTTCTGCTGGTGAACTACAGGTATTTAACTACTGCCGAAAAGGTATGCTTTACCTTGTGGATGCTTTGGCTTTTTAGACATAACTTTTCTTGTATTACACATTCTTATCAATCAATCAATCAATCAGTAGGCTTTATTCGTGAACATCAAGTACAGAATAAGGGTCAACAATCGATAAAACAAATAAAAAAATTAAATCTAAGTAATACATAAGGTCATGTCTCTCCTTGGGATGTTCTACAGCATGTCACAAATTCTTCCAGGCTGTAGATTGATTCTCTCAGCAACCAGGTCTTCAGGCTTCGTTTTAGAATTTCAGGATTGTCTTCTTTCAGCTTAGGTGGGAGTAGATTATAGAGTTTCGCTCCTGCATATGATGGTTTTTTGGAAAATAGAGATGTCCTGTGTATTGCCAGGCTGAAGTCTTGAGCATGTCTTGTTTGCAGGCCATGAAGATCACCATTTCTAGTAAGTCCTTGTTTGGAGGCATGTACAATGACCAATTATATAAATAGCCACAACTGTCAATATTCTTAGTGTTTTAAATAACTCTCTACAACTATCTTGATGTTGGAGGGAAGCCATGATTCTTACTGCTCGCTTTTGAATGAGTAGGATCCGCTGAAGGTTCTTTGAGGACGAGCTGCCCCATAGAATCACTCCATATCTAACATGAGACTCAAAGAGCGAGTGATAGACTGTCTTTGTAGTCAATTCTGTACTCACTGCCGTGGTTCTTCTCAGTACATAAGAGTGGTGTTGAGTTTTAAGCAAAGAGAATCAATGTCGCTGTCCCATGAAAGTTTGTCGTCAAGAATCATTCCAAGGTGCTTCGTTTGTTCAACAATTGCGATCTTGGGTGTTCCAGAGACTTTGTTCTTGTGCTTACCCAAAATCATCTGTGTTGTCTTCTCTTCGTTAAAGACCAAGTCGTTTGCTATACAGTAATCATGAGCCATGCTGACA
Source organism: Homalodisca vitripennis (assembly GCF_021130785.1). Taxonomy (NCBI): domain Eukaryota; kingdom Metazoa; phylum Arthropoda; class Insecta; order Hemiptera; family Cicadellidae; genus Homalodisca; species Homalodisca vitripennis. The sequence continues at coordinate 47,244,327 of NC_060207.1, read as the reverse complement.
GATATGTATGAGGCTATTTCTAAAGCCTCAGCTGATTTGTTGTTGGATAGCAGCACAGTGTCATCAGCATACATGATTGTCTGACTGTAAGGTTCCATGAATGTGGAGAGGTCGCAAGTGAACAGAACGAACAAGACTGGTCCCAACACAGACCCTTGGGGGACTCCTCTTTTTACTTCTCATGAAGCAGATTTTATATTTACTGTTCTTCCATTAATAGTCTGTTTCAGTTCTACTATTTGTCTTCGTTCACTTAGATAGCTATGAAACCATTGAAGTGCAGTGTCTTTGATTCCTAGCCTGTCAAGTTTTGTTAAAGTTAAACTGTGGTCAAGGCAATCAAATGCTTTGCTAAGATCCAAAAATGTGCTATTAACCGTGTTTCCAGCTTCGATGCAGTCAATAATTTTTTTCTACAAGTTCTGTAAGAGCAGTCAATGTTGATTGTTCTGGTAAAAAGCCATGCTGTCCAGCAGGTAAGAGGTTATTCAGTTGTAGGTGATGAAAAAGTCGTATTAATACAACTTTCTCAATAACTTTTGAGGCTGTAGGTAATAAAGAAATTGGCCTGAAGTTTTTCATTTCATGTTTCTTTCCTTGTTTGTGTAGTGGATATGTTTTGGAAATTTTGAGCTCGTCTGGGAAAATTCCTTGAGATAGAGATTTATTTACGTCTGTTAGAGGATGAGTTCAGGAATTCAGAAGCACAGAATTTGAAAAGTTGTGAAGTGATGTTATCAATTCCAGCTGCAGATGAGGTCTTCATTGAGTTGATTATCTTGAGAATTTCTTCCCCAGTAGTAGGCTGAAACGTTGAAAGAGGGTGGTCAGGTTGAGCTAGATGTAGAGCATAAGAGGAAGACTGATGAAGACAATTCACTTTTAAGGTCTCTTCAGCTATACTTGTAAAATATTCATTAAAGGGCTCAGCCACTTTTCTAGGCTCTTCAGTTGTCCCTCCTTCAGTATTTATCTTCCACTTTGTTTCACCAATATCTTTTTTTGACACTCTCTCACTGTTCACAACTTTCCATATAGCTTTGGTTTTGTTCGTTGATTGTGCTACAAAATACTCATTAGCTTGCCTTCTTAAGCTGCGAAGTTTCAAGTCATAGGTCTTCTTTCGTTGTATCATCTCAAGCCGATCAGCCTCATTCCCATTTAAAACATACAGTTCTTGAGCTTCAATAAACTGTATTCTTAATTCTTCAGCTTCAATATTGTGCCTCTCTGGTTTAGGAGTTCTTAAAGGTCTGTTGCGTGATGATAGAGGAGGACAGGCTATATTTAAAGCATCTGCTAATATTTCGCTAAAGTATTTATATGCAGTTTGGGCATGAACAGCTTGAAATACAATTTCCCAAGTTTGAGCATCCAGTATTTGTTTGAGGTTTGTCAGATTTTTTGTATTAAAGTGTCTGTGAATTGAAGTTGACGGCTTTTTAATTTTGGAAGGAATTGAAATGGTAGTTAGCTGCCCAGTATGGTCAGATATGCAGGTATTCACCACATTAACTTTGACTCTGTCCATATTAGTATTGATGCAGACTACATCAATGGAAGAAATTGAGGTTGGGGTCACTCTTGTGGGTGGCAGTTCAACCCTATGGATGTCGTATGATGTTAAAAATTCTTGCAAGCTTATTGTATCGTTATTTGTTGGGTCCAAGCTGTTAGCATTTAGGTCACCAACAATAACTGCAACACTATTGTCACCACAAAGAATTGTGTCAAGCGCATTCCCGATCAGTGCCAGAGCATCAAGTATAGGAGTGCTGGGTGGACGATAAATTCCAAGAATAAGAAGAGGTAAATCTTTATCGGAAAGAAGTTTTATCCCAGCCATCTCACAGATAAGTTCTTCACTGTGTCCTTCTATGTCAAGACTTTCTACATGGTTATCAAGTTTCTCACTCTTGTAAATTGCAACTAATAACTAATTCTTAATTATAATATATTTCAAAAAACTTAATACGAGGGGGTACCCAAAAGTAACCGGAATTGTATTGCTGGCAGCCGGCAGCGTGTAGTACACATTCCTGCCGCTAGGCGTGTGTCGCGCAACCCATTGCGAGCTCAGTGACCCTAGTTCCGTTGTCCTAGTGCATTCTGTTCGTTCGTAGTGACTGTTTTCGATAACCCTGTTTTGTTCTTGTTTCGTTTTTTGTCATGGCAAGTTTAAGTGAACAACGTGCAGCTGTGAAATTTTGTTTTTTACTTGGTAAAAATGCTGCAGAAACTATTTTAATGTTGAATACAGCTTACAAAGATGATGCTATGGGGAAAACTCAGGTCTACGAGTGGTTCGCTCGATTTAAAAATAGCGACATGTTGATTGAAGACAAACCTCGTTCTGGACGTCCATCAACCTCTCGAACGGACGAAAATGTTGAGAAAATTCGTGAACTTGTGCTCACCGACCGTCGACAGACAATTGAGGAACTATCAGAGAGTAGTGGGTTAACTTGGAGCTCGGTTCAGCGAATTTTAACAGGAGATTTAGGACTGAAAAGGGTTGCTGCCAAATTTGTTCCTCGACTTCTGACTGACCATCAAAAGGCACATCGAGTTGAAACTTGCCTTCTGAAAGAACATCTCGAAAATGATCCCGATTTTCTGGAAAAGATAATTACTGGTGATGAGTCATGGTGCTATGGTTATGACCCCGAAACAAAGCAACAGTCAAGCCAATGGAAGTCGCCATCTTCACCTCGTCCAAAAAAATGTCGGCAAGTCAAATCAAACATCAAAACCATGTTGATTTGCTTTTTTTGATGCTAAAGGCATTGTTCATTTTGAGTTTGTTCCTCCAGGTCAGACTGTCAACCAAACATTTTATTTGGAGATTTTAAGAAGATTGCGCAACAGTGTTCGCCAGAAAAGACCCGATTTGTGGCAGACTGGAGACTGGTTCTTCCACCACGACAACGCACCGGCACACACAGCCATCTCAGTTAGGCAGTTTTTAGCCAAAAACGGCATTTTTTCCGCTGCCCCACGCACCTTACTCGCCTGACCTCGCTCCATGCGACTTTTTTTTATTTCCACACATGAAAAGAGGCTTGAAAGGTCAACGATTTGACAGCGTTGAAGAGGTTAAGAAAAAAACGAAGCTCGAGCTTGCAGCCATTTCTAAAGATGACTACAAAAAATGTTTTGATCAATGGAAATACCGTTGGGACAAGTGTATTAGTTGTAATAGAGATTATTTTGAAGGAGATAAGGTCGTATTGTAAAAAATTTGATAATATATAATTTTTATAAAATAATTCCGGTTTTTTTTTGGGTACCCCCTCGTATATTTAGGATGAAAATAAAAGATTCTTGATTGTAATAATACATTTTTAATTATAATTTAGTCAACCTGCAAAGAAAATTAATTTTAATACACTAACTCAAGTTTGTAAAAAGAAAGGTTTTTTTATATGGACTCAATATATGAAATGCTAGTTCTATTATATGCAATAGCGTATATTAGCACTTTTACTCTTAGTATCAACAAGTTCAAGGCATTGAATTTGTAATCAGTTCATTAAAGCATCTCATTGTATCCTACACAGTAACATCTGTGTAAGGCAATTCATTTGAAAACATTTGGTTTGAGAAACTGTTTTACATCATTACTTAAACTAGACAAGATATGCATTGAAGTTTAACAAATTCTAACAGAATACAATATGATTTTGTTTTGAAATCATACAAAATCATGGAAAGTAATTCACTACCTATCTTAAACAGATTAAATCTCTAGCAAATAAAAAACCCTCTTGAGATTATGAAGGATGAAATGAATAGGTGATCCATATATATATATATATATATATATATATATATATATATATATATATATATATATATATATATATATATATATAATATATATATATACATACATACATGTAATATATACACATACATACAGATTTTATAATCATCATGGGGTTATTCAATACACTAAAATAAACACCGAATATTTGCCTACAATGAAAGGAGATAACTGCATTTCAAAAAACTAGAATGGCTTGTGGCTGTCAATGCCGTAGAATAATATCTTGACTTAATTAATATTCTGTAAATCTGAAACTGGACATAAACTGTGCCATTAAAGATAAAGAATACATAGTAAATAAGGTATATTGAAAAGCAATTGATTTAATTGAACCTTATAATTAACGTAATATACTTGGTTGCAGATATCGACTGAGGGATGCATTTGAAACAGACATTTACGATGGAGCACGCAAACTAATAGCCGCTATATGGGATGCTCATGGATACATTTGGCATGGTAAAATGTAATTTCACTGTCAGTTTCTCTGTCTAGTACAGTTTACAATCATATTATTCATTAATAATAATAATAAGGTGAGAATGGCAGCATATTTTTGTCCATTTCCTTTGATTATTGTCTGTCTCAAAGAGAGACTGATATGACAGATATGGGGTATTGTATGTGCATATATAATTATAGGGATGTTACAATCAAGGTATGACTTATTAACTTTAGTCTATAGTCTTTATCCCAAATCTTGTTCAAGAGAATTGATGAACATTACTGATGAAAAGTACTTTGGTAAAGATAGATTGGAATATATAGGAATTACACCTACTTACTCTCAGGTCAAAAAGTTTAGATAGCCGAGTATGAAAGTTTCAACAAACTAACTAGTACAGCTACAATACACACTATAATAAATAATGGGAGTTACATTCAAATTTATCTTTTTGTGTCTGTATGTAGATATACAAATTGAATAATTTACAAATAATAACTTCTTGTTTATACGTCAATAACACCGAAAAATGGTACCGGTTTAAGATAAATACAAGTGTACTGTTTTTGAGTATGTAATGTTTATTTTAGAGTTATATGAAAAAGAGTTGTTATGAAATTACCACCCTAAATATTATTCTTCACTGGGTTGTTCAAATAATTAATTAAATTATAAGGCTTTTAAGGCCATTGGGCGTTTAATTTAGTAAACCGCTCTTTATATATTTTTTTAAAGTGCCCAGGTGGTTTTGTTTTCACCAAAGTGTTGGCTTACCTAAGTTAGTCCTAGGTCTATCTTTTGCATTTTGTACTTCATTTTCTGACTCTGAAGAGCTATCCATGCTCACATCATCTAGGCCGGGTAGTCTACTCCTGGGATTGCTAAATTTGGGTTCATTTGGTAAATTTAGTTCACTACTTACTACATTGTCATTTTCGTTGTCACTATCACTCACTACACTTTTATCACTGCTAACTATATATATTGGTTTGCATTTAGTATCATCACAAAATAAATTGTCAGGATCAGAAGCTAGCAGGCCGTCTACAAACTCTGTCTTCAAGGGAAGATGTCTGGTAACTTTGCTAGAACGAAGATTTTCTCTTGCCACACTATAGTAATATTTACAAAACACTTTTGAATAAGTAATCATAAATCATTATTTATAGCAGAAACAAAATTGTATTTTAAAAAGTGAATAAACATCAGCTTGTACAATTTACTGGTTTAACTAAGACAAAATACATAAAGAAGCAAAACAACTGTTAGTTTCACAGGATAGAGTACTAGAGTTGTTATCAACTGGTAATAGAGTATAAAATAAACTGGTGCTGACATATTGCCACCATGGCATTTTATGCACAACTTTGGTTGTGTCAAATCGTCACTGTAACAATGAAAGGGTTAAGTTCTAACAATTAACTATGAGGTGATAAATGGATATTTAGATATATAAGATTGTAAAATATGATGATGTTAGAATTAGGGGTAGTAAGAAATAGGGGCTCTACAAATTTGTAGAGCCATGTACCTTGGATGTACATATTCCTGAGTCATGACATGAAGAGGATGTCCTTGGATGTCCAGTCTTCTGGTTTACAATGGCTTGTTTGAGCATTCCATGTGTCCTTGTGTATGAACTGAAACTCATTAAAAACAGTTGGTGAATGTTTGCACCTGAAGTAATCCGTCCACTGCCTGACATAAGGCTGAAAAGGCTGAAGTGTTATCTGTTTGGATTATGACGTGACAGTACCGGAGTTCCTCTACTGTTTACTGAAGTCCACAAAGGCCTGCGATAAATTCAGTGCTGTTGAGAATATTTTTGTCCCTCTGTCATGATTTTAATGTGACCTTGTATTGAAGAATGTGTAAGCTCTCGTCTGAAAACTTTACTGTATAATATGTTATTTCATTATTCAGAATGTATCCCTTTACAATCTAAGGTCTAACGGTACTATCCTGCAAAGTGAAGTGATTAATAAATGAATCTGGCTATCTAGACTAGAATACACAAGCATTCTGTGCTAGTCAATCACTAATTAGAACCATACCAATATTTTGTAAGTTAGCAAAAGGTTTTGTTCTACTTTGTTGAATTATAAGAAATAAAACCAGTTGAATTTGACTGGTTTTATGCAAAAATTCATTGTTACAGATATTTGATAATTGTTTTAATTGCTGCAGTGTTATCTGTTATTATATTAATCTTATTTGTCTTACAGGATATGAAGTAAAGGGTCTGGAAAATATCCCAGAGTCGACTCCAGCACTGTTTATATACTACCATGGGGCAATTCCTATTGATCTATACTATTTTTTATCAAGAGTTTTCCTTCTCAAAAATAGACTTATTCACACTGTTGCTGACAGATTTCTCTTCAAAATACCAGGTAATAATGATTACTTTGTTTACAGTTTATTTTTGAGAGTGGGAATTTGAATAGAACAGAAATGTAACATATACAAGGCTTGTCCAGAAAGTAAGTGTACTCAATTTAGGTAGGGTTAAAAAAATGTATTAAAACAAAAACATACTTTGTTACACGTGTACATATGTAAGTTATTTTTTGACATAGTCACCATCCCTCTCGATGGAAGTAGTAAGTCACGGGATCAGTTTTTTTATGCCTGCCTCGAAGAAGTCTCCTGCCAGCTCTTTCGCCCACTTCTCCACCTCTCCCTTAACCTCCTTGTCTGTTGAAAACTTGTTTCCACTCATGTTCACCTTCAGGTGAAGAGATGGAAATCTGAAGGGGCCAGGTCAGGGGAATACGGGGATTGTTCAAAACGTCCCATCCAAAAGAGTCCAGGAGTTGCTTCATGGCATGGGCCGTGTGAGGTCTGGCATTTTCGTGCAGCAGGCAGACTCCCTTCGTCAGCATGCCCTCCTTTTATTCTGAATCGCCCTTTTCAATTTGTTTAGCGTCTCACACTATCTTTCCATGTTGATGGTCTCCCCGTGAGGCAGATATTCAATCAAAATCTTGCCTTTATGGTCCCAAAACACGGATGCCATCATTTTTTTGGCTTAAATTGTGGTTTTGAATTACTTGGCGGAGGGTGACAAGGTGTGACATTGCTGTGACTGCCTCTTAGTTTCAGGCGTGTAGTGGGCAACCCAAGTTTCGTCTCCAGTAACAATAGAGTAGAAAAAATCATTGACTTCGAGTTTGTAGCATTCCAAAAACTCTTTGGAGCTCCGCACTCGATTCAACTTGTGCTGTTCTGTCAGCTGTTTTGGGACCCACCTCGCAGACAATTTCCAGTAGCCGAGAGTTTCTGTGATTGTTTCGTTTATCAGGAATCTGGAGATTTATGTAAACATCGTAGAAAGTTCATCTAACATCAATCTGCGATTGTCACGGACCGCATTCTCGATTTTTTCCACAAGTTCATTAGTCACAATTGAAGGTCTTCCGCTCCTCTGATCGTCATGCACGAAAGTACAGCCATTTTTTAAACTCGTGACACCAGTTGTACATGCTTGTACGATTCATAGCTCTATTACCGTAAACAGTTTTCACCTCATTATAAATTTCAACAGGAGCTTTTCCCTTCACAACGAGGTAGCGAATGATAGCACGAATTTCACGCTTGGTGGGAGATACGATCAACATTTTTCGTGAGAGATAATACTGCGTCAAGAGTTTTCAACACACTAACCTCGGATTGATCTCGTTTTGAAGGGGAGGGGTCGGGCTATGCGGCAGTGTTGCCAACATGTCGTAAAAGTATTCCATACATCTGTGAGAGTACCAGTACACTTACTTTCTGGACTTGTCTCTTATTTTGTCATCACCATTGTTATTATAAACACATAAATGCAAAGTTTCAAGATCTCGATCTCTTCCATTCTCTGTGTTCCATCTCTTCCTCTGATAGAAGAATAACTTAATGAACAAGATCAGTACTCGATTTGATGGCATTCTGGTACATCTCTCTGAAAAAAAGAAGCACTTTTGGTCTGCACAGGATACTTTCCCCTGCAACTCAGAAAAGCATAAAAATACTGTGTCGGGAGCTCATATTTTCAAAATATCCACAGACCCCTAATTATGGTATATTGTGGAGCTATTGTAAATATAGAAAAGCTTGAAAGAGTAAAATAATGAAAAGCTTTGTCTTGTTACCTTCTCAATCAAGCTTAAAATATTTAAAATAGTCATATAACCAGAGATGTAATGGTAAACTAGAAATGAAACAAAGAAGCAATTACTTTATGGTGAACTGTAAGCTCCTGATTTTGGTGTTTTTTGATAAGGACATTAAAAGCTAGATAGAATACTGTATGCAGTATTATGTAATGTGCAGCTATCATTGACAGCTTTTCATTTAACTCACTGGATATTGATAGAAGAAAAAACTGAAAAGATGTTCACATTGGAATTGATATAGCAGTACTCTACAACTTGATTTGGCTAGCCTTGCCTCATTTAGTTTTGAAGTTAAGCCTGATAAATATGCTGTTTAAATCAGAGACATACTGATCTGTTATACAATGACAAACCTTCTCTGTTCAGTGTTGGAACTAACACAAGTTGAGTGCTAACGCATGGGTCATGTTTTTTAAGTATGTACCGTTTTGGTGTATAAAAGATCAAGTAAACTTTTTGTAATAATTTTATTTTTATATGAAACACCATACTTTTATCTACTTTTTTACATAATAGGCATCAATATTAAGCCACTCATCATATCTTATATTATAATAAAATATTAACACCTGATTTGTCAGTGACTGCAACAAGATCATTTTGATGTTATGGTCGTTGTTGTGGTGCTGACCTTCAAGATGCTTCTTCTGATGAAAGAACAAGTAACTGGACTAAATTGGGGCTGTTTGGGAGCTATAAAATTGTTCCTAGTAAAATGCTGTGATGAGATCTTGAGTTTGTTTTATCGCATGTGGACGGACATTGTTATATAGCAAAACATGTTCCTCCAAAAAATGTAATTGAGAAAACTTCTTGAAACTCTTCTGATAATAAAGACATTGTGAAATGTCTGTTCATTTTTGCTTTATCATTTATTATTTCTCTTAATTATTGGTGATCATTGAGAGTTTTCCACTCTGCTTCTCATCATAAACATTCTTTTGGCTGTCTTTTAGAGCTCTTATCCGTTTGAATGTCATTCTATCACTGATAATGTTTTGTCTATACAATTCACAATACTGACAAGTGAATTTCAACTGCTTTAACATCAAGAAAACAAATAACAGCACGTACTTCACAGTTGGCATGATTCTTTATTGACAAGAGCATGAAAAATATGCATTAACTTATATAAAAATGATCAATTGTTGCCGTAATTGCGTCTGTTGCTTACCAACAGTTGAATGTAGACAGTGCGCAAGCATGGAACACCAAAAGCAGCGGAATTTACTTAAACAATGGTACTTACTTAACCCTAGAAGTGTGTCCATGTTACCAAAGATAAAACATCAGTCCATTTTTTAACGTGTTGCAAGGGTTTTTTAAAAAATTCGTAAAAAATACTTGATAGCAAGAAAACATATATTGTTATATATCGTTTTTCTTCTCAGAAGTTGTACTATTTGAAATAGTAATAAATGTTTTGATATACTGTGGTTTAGTATATATTTTCATGAAAATAATGAGAAATTGCAAAAAGTTTTATATGAAAATTTCAAGTTTGGACCTCTGTAAGGTATTGAAATATTACAGTAAGGTCAAAATGTTAAATTTATAAAATATAGAGAATTTTATGCCAAATTAGAAAATATATTAAAAATTTCTATTAAACAAAAATTGTAATTTTGCCATTTTTTTTTTTACAAAAGCGAACATGTACAAAAATGTACAAGGGTTTGGGATTTTCATTTTTATTACCTCCAAATGTGACTATATATTTATATGAAAAAACAGTTTTCTATTGTAAATTATACATGGTATTTGAAAACACTAAAAGTAAACAACAACAAAATAAACTGTTATTTTATTATAAGCTTACAAAAAAAAATCTTTTGAAAAATGAAAATATTTTGTAACAAAATTCAGAAACAAGCTACAAATTTTCACTTATACTTTATGTTTATGTAATTGTTGAATATACCCTTAGTAAGTATGTTTGTTTGGCTAAAATAAAATATAAGATATGTTCAAATACTTTGAGAAGGAACTGAGTTATGACATTGTTTGTTAACAGTCGCACGTTGAAGAATTTACTCATAAAAAGTAATCTGGTTTGCAATGTAAAAAAAATATGAAAACATTTTTTTAATTTTTTTACTTGTTATATTATGTTAGCACATAATGTTTGAAAGAAATACACTCAATAATTTTTGAAATTGAGTGAAAAATAAATGTTGTGCGTCAAATATTCTAAAACCTTGCATTGTAAAATTTTTTTACAATATATAAACAATAGATATAGAGTTCAAAATAACATTGTTTTATAATGTTTTTGTCATTTCATATGCATTTATGCAGTAGAGTATTTCAACCTGAAAAAATAAAGACCTAAATTATGAAAATCGGTAAAAAAAATAAGCTCGTGGTGAAATAAAATGGTCAACAATGGCCGACAGGGATGGGTTGGGTTGGTCTTGATGCGACGCCGTGATTCATCTCTTTTGTTTCGCACTGCCGGAAACCTACTGAACTAAATTTACCGCTGAAAGATTGTACGGTAGATCGTTTCTTTCACTTTACACGGTTTTTTTTATTTTCTTTATTGACAATAAATAACTGTGTGAATGTTATTATACTAACCAGCATAAAATATGCTGGTTTACAACTTTAGAATTGTACCTTTTTAGAATATTCATAGTAAATCAACTATTCATTCTAATGACTTTCTGTTTGCACTGAAAGAAAGAATATTTCATTCCGCGTCTATTGACATATGGCAGCACTGTTTGCAGGCAATAAGTAACTTGCTGTGATTGGTTGAAAATGACGTATTTCTTTGATCCGGCCACCCGCGAAATTCAACTCAAATGATGACTTCTTCAGAAAACATTTCACCACGACCGTAATATTGATGTTAGAAAAAAAACATTTATATGAAAATTGTAGAGTGGAATCTCACAATTTCAATGATACCAAAAACATGGTGATTGTTTAAAGATAAATAATTATTTTTAATGAAAAACTGAACCGACATACAATATGCTGGTTCCGCACAACACACATAAATTACAACCGACATAAAATATGCTGGTTCCACACTTCTAGGGTTAAAAACTACACCTCTTATTATCACTAAATGTTTGTGGTACAAATATAATAAAGTAAATACAACTAACTCACTGTAGCTCTCTGTAATATATAACACAAAATCGTAGCACTAAGGCAGTGCAGCAGTTTGATCAACTAACAATTATTATTAACTTGTATTTTCAATATAGCTGTTTCGGGATAATATTCCTGTAGCTATTGTACAAAATAAATAAATAAATAAAAGACTTTTAGTGGCCTGTCATACCACGCCGATGTCCGAATAACCACTGTGCAACTTTATCTGGAAGACTTTTGTCAGAACTTGTTTGTAATAAGTTTGTGGCCAATACAGATCTCCGAAAAACTCTGGTCTGACCATCACAACACGCTATTCAACTGCAGCCATGTAATCTGGCATGGCATCAAACTAAGATGTACAAATATCCAACCAAGTTAGTTAGTGTATGTAACGTTCAACTCTTACAATCTTCTGTTGTTACTTGTCATTTGTTTTGTAAATAACATAAATAAATGTAAAAATTATATGAATGTAAAAATAATAGGTAAAGCTAAAACATTTTGACAGTAATTTAAATTTAATACTTATTTGTCATAACTTTGCATTAGTATTTATTTAGAAGAAAATCATTTTGTTGTCACTGTAAAGGCTTTGTTGTCTTTTCAAATGTAATAGATTATTTTTATGGACCAAACACTCATCACAAGTGTACTCACTACATTTTTACACTGTTTTAGGATGGGCCATAATTGCAGAAGCTCTAAAGGTGATACCGGGCACTATCCAATCGTGCTCTGCCATTTTAAAGGAGAATAACCTCCTAGCTATATCCCCTGGAGGTGTATATGAGGCCCAGTTCTCGGATTCCTACTACCGCCTGATGTGGAAGAAGAGGTTAGGCTTTGCTAGAGTGGCACTAGATGCCAAAGTTGTAAGTTAACATTTCTTTAAGAGTTGTAGTCTGCATGTAAACATTTATATCATTTTATTTTATAACTAAATACTATAAAAAAATGTATAATCGAAATAACTATTGCTTTACCTATTTTTGTTTCTTTCCAAAGTAGTAAATGCATTAGTGAACATGATATTTGTACAGATGTATTAACGATACAATAGTTATCACTGTTTATTTTCAGCCCATAATTCCCATATTTACCCAAAATGTCAGAGAGTCATTCCGAGCTGTTGGGTTTTTCCGCAGAATATGGCTTAAGTTGTACACGTGGACGAAGTTCCCCCTGGTGCCAATATATGGAGGTTTCCCTGTCAAGCTGAGAACCCACGTAGGAGCACCGATCTTGTACGACAGCTCTCTCTCACCTGAGGACCTCGGTGCAATGGTAATAGTGTTATTGTTAATTAATTTTCTTATATCTTCTTTGGCTATGTTTATATTTGTTAAAATGGAATTAGGTAACTCTGGAAAACTTATCCAGAAATTAACATTTTATATTCCTTAATGGTGTTTAATCGTTGAAAGTCAGACTTCAACAAAGATCAAAACAAATTTTGATTTGAAAAGAGTGAGTAGGAATATTTGTCATTTAAAATCTATAAATAAAGATTTTGATTTAGTTTTTAAGTAGAATTCTTTTTTTAATATTCAGTTATATAATATAACTTTTTACTAGATTCTTTTAACGTTCTTATTATATTTTTGAATATATTGAAGGATAGTCTGTTTTAAATTTTTTTGATGAAGTCAAAGGGAAACCTTACGTTGTTTATGCCTGCTATTATTATGTTTTTGTGATTGTTATTCACGTTATCTTGACAAAGAAACATATGCATCTAAAAATCATTGTTTTCTTTTAGTTTGTTCAGAAATGTGTGTTTTTAGTGCATTTTGTTTATTTGTAACCGGTTACAGACAAAAATCAAATCAACATATATCGTTAGGTTAGCTGCATATAATTGTATTTTATGAACAAAAATGACCAATTATATAAAACCAAATACAAAATGATATACCAATTACATCAAATTTTCCTTTTTCTCATTTAACCCTTGTACTGTTAATCCTCATCTTGACACCTGGCACCATTACTGTAGCGTTAGTCAACATTTTTTTATATATTAAATACCACAGATTTATAATTGTGTATGTAATACATAATGTCATAATATGTTAATCCCTATGAAAAATAATTTTTTTTAATTGATAAATTATACAATAGTAAATCTTTTATCATTTTCCACAAATGAACTAACTAACAAATTTATTTAATTTATACTGTATTGTGTATTTTTTTCTGAGTAAGAAACATGCAGTGTAACATATAGTAATTTACAATTACAGTACAACCCCGATAAGTCGTCTCCCGTTAACCCGGAAGTCCGGCTAGCCCGGACCGATTTTCAATTAAAAAATAAAAAATCAGACAAACATTTCAATAATAAAAACGTAATATTTTTGAGTGGTATAGTATCCGTGAATCGATGTTGCATCAGTATTTGATGGGACTGTATGACAGTGAGTATGTGACTCATGGCACACGGCGGCCGAGTGGCGGTCATTGTCCCGGATTCTCGGAAACAATAACAGATGCGTATTTCCCCAAATCCTGACCCTTTCCACTTATTGACGAGGAAGTGATCGCGTCGTTTTTACCTGATGCTAATGAATCAGACGCTGAGGAGGCAGACGGGGACATTGAAGATCCAGTGATGAGTCATGGAGATGCAGTGACCAAACTAAACGAACTAATGGTTTATTTCGAGCGGCAGGCAGAAACATCGCCGGTTGAATTGCTCATGTTGAAGAGACTGCGGGATCGCACAGCACGCAAGCGGCAGACGACATTGGCACAACCAAAGCTGACTGAGTTTTTTTACCAGGAAATGAACAGTTATAAATGTACTGTAAGGATTAATAATAATTAAATGTGCATATGTTTGATGTTTTTACAATTATAATGGAGTTTATCTGTAAGTATACCGTATTTTATTAATTTTTACCTAATTCTCCGACTCACCCGGATTTTCGTTAACCCGGATCGGCCGCGGTCCCGATTAATCCGACTTATCGAGGTTCCACTGTATGTTAATAAGACTCTCTCTGTCTATTTCTTATGGATAGACCCATTTTTCATTATTTGTGAGGATAACTGCTTTTTGTTTTTTATGTTTAGTGCGATTCCACGAATGTGTATAAAGTTTATGTTTTATGATGTAATTCTACACAAAATGGCTATGTTACATTTCTATTTTATATACATGTTCATATATCTTTATATGATAAGCATGATAGTCCTACCAAGTGGTGAAATAAAAAAATTGCATATTATTAGAAAAAAGTTTAAATATTTGTTTGTGACTTACTTACTCCAAATGGAAATAGTATTCTTTGATTTCATGGTCTCTTTTAACCTCTTGGACTCCATAGGTGAACTGAGTCAGACATCGCTAATTTTCTGTTGTGCTCAATTGCCAGACTCAGTTCAACATAAGGTTATAATATGTATTTTCGGTTCTAAATTGTCTAAATTCATATTATTTTACTCTATATGCATTTCAGTAATCTTTTAAATGTTTATTTATACTTAAAATTCTAATTTGCAGCGGATTTATTTTATAATTCATGTCTCTATAAAGATAGCTGATGTTTTGTTTATAACCACAATGTCACACGATGGCGCTGGCATGTTATGTAATCTACAGTTGTGTTATGAAGCAGTGCTTGTTTGGATTTAATTTCTTAGTATTCCTTTAGAAATATAAATTTTTTAGGGTATATATTATACTCGTAAGTTATTTGTAATCAAGTGTTGTGAAATGGCGGATCGTGAACGTTTGGATGACGCCGACATAGAAATTATGTTTGATCAGGTAGATGACAATGATTTAGATACAGACTTCATTTTATCTAAAGATGGAAGTGTTATAAGTGACATTGATGATGGGACAACGTTGAGATAGGATTAGTTGAGGAAGACAGAGATAGGCTAAATGTCAATGGTAGGAATAGGTTAGCTGGCAGGGCTATGTCTGATGTTACAGATGATGATGGGGAAAGACTGGCAAGGCAACCATGCAGGATTTGTGCTTGAAATGTTTCATCAATCAAAGTGTGGTTTCAAACCACCATTAGGCCAATCACCCAAAAGTTCACTAGATTTTTTCCATTTATTTTTTACTCTACAATTGTTTACACAAATTGTACTTGAAACTAATCACTATACAAAAGAAAATATTTCTAAAATATATCCTTTACAGCATTTTTTTATTTGATGGGACTGGAAAGATGTTTCATTGAAAGAACTAATTGCTTTTCACAGCGTTTTATTGAATATGGGGAGGTAGGCCAAACAAACAATACAATATTTTTTCTCTGATAACTGGGTTGACTTATCTACATTCTTCTAATATGTTTTTTCAAGAAGGTGGCTTTCAAATTTTTTGGGCTTTACATGTGTCTCCGCCTGACCAAGTACACACTAGAAGGTCTATGGAAAGCAGAGCCAGTCAATTGAAAAATGTAATTGAATTTGTTGGATATAAGTTCTTTGAATGGTATTGGCCTAATAAGTTCCTAGCTGCTGATGAATAAACTGTGAATATTAAAGGGTGAGTAAAATTCAAAATGTACAATCCCCAAAAACCCACAAAGTGGGGGTTGCGTCTGTATGTTTTGGCAGATTTATTGAATGGCTATGTCTCTTTGATATATTATTCAAAGTTATATAAATAGTTTGATTCGTCCAGGGTTGCCATTCACATCTTGGATTATATTACCTATGATAAGATGCTCCAAAACGTTACTAATCAACAGGATTACCACACTAATAGGTTTTATACTAGTGTTGATTTAAGACCAAGTAACTAGTTGCTAAAATAATTTATTTGACTGGTACAGTAATACCAAATAGAAAGGGGCTACCAAAAAAAATGAAGAAAATATACATAAATAGTTTAAACAAACGTAAAGTGGTAGCCTATTGTCACAAAACATGTAACATGATGGCGTTGTCTTGAAAGGATAAAAGAGTGGTTAGTATGGTAAGCACTTGCCATACCTCGGAAACGGAAATGGTAAGACGGAAAAAAGGAATAATTTGGTAGAAGAAATTGAATCTCTAGTTAATGATGTTCGCAATATTCAGAGAAAACGAGATAGGCCTACTTCAGTTTGATTCTGACGCATCAGTTTGGCTGAATGGTTTTTACCATTCATTTCAATTCTAGGAGGGGAAAGAACTAAGGATTGTGCTATCTGCTCTACCAGAAAGATTCCCAGTGGGAGAAAAGAAACCAGTTTTTATTGCGGTACCTGTCAAAATCATCCTGGGCTTCATCCTAATACTTGTTTTGATAAATATCACACTCAGTAAAACTATCGCCCCATACAGTGAAAGTGCTTTTTATGGACATGTATATAAGGTATAAAAATAATATTATTTTACTGTTTCATTATGCCTATTTTTCTATTCATAAATTTTTATACTTTGTATAAATATTTAGTAGCCTATTTAAAAACTAAAGACTAAAAGAAAGAGCACACTCTTAGGTATTTTTTAATATTTAGAATATCTAACTTAATATTGTTTCCGTCTACCACATCATACCTTATGACAGTGAGTAATCATCTGTATTATACCACCAATTTCATAAAAATTGTATTTATGTTTAAAAACTACTAAACTGTATATTTCTTTTCAGCAAGAGTTTGTGCTTCCAACTATATGATTTGATAATAAATCATACATATTTAGTACAGTGTAAAATTTAAAAAAGTTATAAAAAAATGAATGAATTTTTTAATATAAAGTATACAAATTTAATTTAATATCACTGGTAAATGAATACATATATTTTCCAATATTAATATTATTACATTTAAGTATAATCTGATTTTGTGATCTTAAACGTTTGATATTATTACTCATCAGAATTTCCTGAAAACATTTATGTATAATATGTAACAATATGAATTGATCTTCAATGGTCTGAATGTGTTTGTTTGATTCCTATGCTAAAACATCAGTTATTAATTGGAGTTTAGGGTGCAACTAATATGTATTTAAATACAGCGCAAAAGGTTAAAGTACTCCTCTCTACAAGCCACTACCATCTTCCAATGATCTTCCGGAAACATTCCTTGAACTTATTTTTTGGAAGTGCTTACAGATCTCTCGCCACATTTTGTTTTATTTTTTCAAGGTACTTAAATAATTTACATTTCAGAGGAATTTCAAATTCTGAGAACATCTGGAAATCTTATGGATCTGTGTCATGACTGTAGGAGGAGGCTGTTGAAGCTGCCTGATATTGTGTTTTGCTAAAAAGTATAAAATAAGATTTGACGAATGACCTGGTGCATTGCAGTGATGCAAGATCCAATCAAGATCTGCCCACAATTCAGACAATTTTCTTTACACTGTATCTCATAGCC
The DNA here is from genome assembly GCF_021130785.1 of Homalodisca vitripennis. Lineage (NCBI taxonomy): Eukaryota > Metazoa > Arthropoda > Insecta > Hemiptera > Cicadellidae > Homalodisca > Homalodisca vitripennis. The sequence continues at coordinate 47,226,453 of NC_060207.1, read as the reverse complement.
ATCTTAGGACATCAATATAATATACCTTGTTGACTGCCTTCATGAACAATGCAATCCTGATGAAAGAAAACTGAGCATTGATTCGAATTTCTTGTTTTTTGTGGCTATTGCTCTTTACAAGTCTTCCACTGTGAAAATTGAGCTATGGTTTAAGGGTTGTAATGATAAACTCATCATCATTCACCATCTCATCACTAGCAATAGCTTTTTTAAACATATCCCGGTCCAAAATAAATCCAGATTGGCTTGTCCGATTTCAATGCAGAAAATATTGTGATTATCCGTTAAAACAAATTTTGCAGAGACATGGTTCATTTTAAGAAGTCAGGATCAACGGTCTCTGTTGATTGCTGCACAATCAGGTTCAATGTTTGCAGAATTTCTGGCCGTTGTAGGTCTGCCAGATCGTGGGTTACTACTCTCCGGCAAAATTGGTCATCTTTGAATCGCATAAACTCTTTTATTCGAGTATTGCATATTGTCTCTGAAGTAGAACTCTGACAAAATTTAATGCAAAGTCCTTATTCAAGATGGTCAGTCATAGTAAAATATATGTACAAGCAAATATTGTAGTTAGTAGTATATGAAGTAGAGTTTTGAGAATCATTGACTGGGCAGAGCGTAGAGAATGCTAGGCAATGGTCTCAGAAGAGTCCCCTCTGAACCCCCATAACTGATCTATCGGTTACGTAACAATCGGCCACAAAGGGAGGTTGAATACATTTCAGGAAACAGCTACTTCTAGTGTTAAAAAATTGTGCCTGTTTTCAATTTTATATGTCGAGTTTCATAAAACTAGAAGGTTTTAGTAATATATTTTTAAATAATCAGTGCATTCAGTAAAGATTTTATTAGTGCATCAAACTTAGTAAAAGTTTCAAAATTTTTATTACAAAAGAAATATTAGAGTTTTAATTGAGATATTAGATTAGATTTTGATAGAAATATGATGAGAAATTATATACTGTATTGACCAAGTATAAACATTTCAACACCTAAAGTAGTGTTACATATTTATATAACAAAAAATGAAAAAAAAAACAAAAATCAAATAAGAGAGTCAAATTCAAAACTTTTGAATCTTAAATGTGATTTCTAATTCATTAAAGTTTATTGATGAAGGTTATGTGAAGGAATAACAGATTTCAGACATTTGACATCATTAATGCTCCAAAAATAGAAATATTAATAGGAAACATCATTATTAGACAAAGAGAAATTTGTGTTCATGTCAATCTCTTATGTATTTTTTAAATTCAAGTTATCACCAGCCAAAACTCTATTGGCATTTTAGATAAAAATATTAAGAAAGTAGAAATTGACTGAGATATTCTTTGGACTATTCACGTCTGTTTCTTTCATTTTTTGGTAATAATGTGACTCTGTGATTAAATTACATTTGTTGGCAGGTGGCAAGTGCCTTAGAGGAGTTGATTGCGAGCAACCAGCGGGTTCCCGGCAGTATAATGAGAGCTCTCCTGGAGAGGATCTACGAGCCAACAAGTAGTGTTAAAAATCAATGATTGAAAATTGTATGAATTCAATATTTTTACCTGTATTTATATCACTATTGTGTCTTTGTTGTTATTGTTTCTGTATTATTGAAGCTTGCATTGTATAGGAGTCGGAAAATAGTGTAAACAACTCTTGAATGACTGTTACACTGGTTTTATTAATTTGTGATATACTATCAAAATGCTATACATTCATATCAAAACAGTATTAGATGGAGAGTCGATATATTTTTAGAATTAATCAGAGCATGTTAGAACTAGTTTTGAAACATTGTTATTTTATGTCGTAGGTAATTTTGTACTCTGTACAAAGAAATATTTTTATTGATTTAAGATATAATTACCTGTTTTCTATCAAATTTGAATTGGATTTATAATAAATTGGAATCGTATAGACCATATAGTGGAAAGAGTTTTTTAAACTTTATGTTTTAGGTTAAAGAAGTTTATCTAACTCCAAACATTTAAAATTTGTGTACATACAGTGCCCAGTTTGAGGTGTAATGCATCAGAACAGTGTCCCAGTACATTGTAAAACAATAAAGACTTAGTTTGGCCCGGAATCCTTCTTCTGCACCTCAGAAATGCATTAAAATATGGTATTGACACCTCTTATTTTCCAAATTTTCTGGGAGACTTTCGGACCTTGTTTTTGTCTGTGAGAATATTGCTTATCCCTCAGCCTACAGGGAGATTACAGTCCCACTTCTACTATATATATATGAAATATACAATATTTTGTTACAAATATAATGTGCAAATAATTAATTATACACACAAAATATGTATATAAATTTTGACTGTGCAAATTTCCTGCACATCTCTTATTCTCAAGCAAATGGTTATACAATGTTTCCAGGTAATCTTGTATTGTTTTCTTCTTTTGTAATGATATTTTGAAATTTTTTATTGTAATCTATTGGCATAATTAATTAATAATTTTAAATACTGATAAGCAAGTAGAGCATTTATTGGTGTTGAATCAAATAGTAAAATTGACAAAGTATTTAGTCATTATCAATTAAAATAAGATAATGAAGTAATGTACAATTGTTATTGACCAAGTTTTTATTGTTGACTAAAACCATGGGCTGGTGCTAAAACAATGATGTCTGAGTTTGTATTTAATATATAACAACAAAAGGAAATAGAAAATAAAGAAATCTATCATATTTATTTTATAGCTTAATATGAAGAAAACTGCAATTTTCTATTTTATCTGTCAATACTCAGCCATTTCTTGAATTAACCATAAAGTTTGTTCTTGATAAAGGAAAGGCGGCTAACACAATGTGATATTCAGTTGATTCTTGCATCAGACTGAAATTAATCTTATTTCAGTGTGCAAGCTGTTCAGCAGGGGAACTCTTCTTGCACTTCAAAAGCTTCCAATTGTAAAGTGGCAGTGATTAAAATAGTCTTTCCGGCTTATTCGGAAGAAGGAGGTAGATTTTGTGGCAGCTGAAATATTAATCATTTGTTTTTCATAGTATTTACATTACTCAGTATCCCAAAAACCATTTGAGATACAAAAAAGGTTTATTGTAAATGTGTAGGAAATATTATAAGCATTCCAGAAAATACTTTTTTTTTAGGTTCATAAATAACGGAGTTGTGAATTTTTTTAGTTTGAGCAGCTGCCATATTGAAACAAAATGGTGTACCAAGCTGGTCAATGAATTTAGGCGAAATATTTATAAAACCATTGTTTATACCAAGTTTCATCTTGTTTGGGCATTATTTTTACGGACGTTATGGTTCCCACAAGCGTTATATAAACTTTGGAACAGGAAATGGTTTTTGGCCTTGGGGGAAGGTCATGTTTGGGGAAGCTGTACAGAACTTTTCAGTGGTGCTACGATGAGGACAATTGCAATAGGCTGATGTTGTATACAAAATCTACCTAAAATGATAACTTTGAAATATTTAAATAATTTTAGTATTGTATTTATGAGATATTTTTCACACCAATGTATTTACTTTAATCAGTTTTAAATTCTACCTGCAGCGACACAGTAGCTGATCATGTGTTATTTTTCATACAGTATCTGTGATAGTGAATGTATTATATTCAACCTGTATAGACTTAGTACACAATTTTAAAACTTGGCTATCAAATGACACATTGAATAACATACTGTCAGTTGTGGTAGTATAATTTGTAATGCAATTTTTAAAGTTATTACTGTATTAAGGTTTGTTTTTTTAATGTAAATTATCTTCTTTATGCAATTATGTTTCTAGAGCATAGTTTATGAATGGATGAATGAATGAACAATAATATCTTAAGTAAATACTTCATGACTGAAAATTGCTCACAACAGAATAATCCTAATAAAATAGTGAGTACAATCCCTGACTATTAAAGGTTAACCCTGGAAAGAGAAAGAAAAAAAAAATAAGCAAAATGTCATAAGTTCCACAACAGCCCATCTCATGCTATTGCTCTAACTATGAATGAAAATATGATTAACTGTAGTAAATTTTGTATTAGGATTTTACTGTGGAGAGCCAGTTTTTATATAATATTCTTTTCCCTTTTCACTTAAGACAAGAACCTGAAGATATCTCCTATTGCACTTCGTTCTATAAGGACCTTTGTGCTGATGACAGGATATTCATGATGGGTAAAATTTAGGTAAAATTTAGGGCTATTTCTGTCATCTTACATCCACTGGGCACTATAACTTTGCCCAGGGAACTTATTGAAGGAAAGACTAGCACTGTTCCTGGCTCTTCCAATCAAAGTGAGCAGTAGACGATACTTCTTCAATGTTTGCTCTTGGAAAATCTAATACTATGGGAGTCCAACCTACTTCAACAGTCATCTTCCACAGTAGACTATAGTCCTATCGATCAACTCTTTACCCCAATATTTCGACATTTGGGGTTAGTGATGTGACACTCCTGGACATAGATGGGGTTGCCCAGATTTAAGTGACACATCGGTTTTTGCTGTAGCCAACCCCACGCCCCCCCCAGCGGGAGAAGCCCAGTGTTACCCAGTATTAGATGAAATGTGTTACCAATCAGAAGTAAACTCTTCTTGGAGTCAAAAGATGCTTAGGTGGAACTCCTTATTTCAGTTTTAGACTGTGAAAGCAGTTTTGGCACAATGTGACAGGAAATTTAGAAGGTAGTTAAAGTATTCTGTAGCCTAGTGATAAAACTGTGGCCTCTAATCGAGAGGTTACATGTTCTTTTCCTGGAGAAGTCAATAAAAATTTGCTTATGGGTTTAAACCAATATGCCTTAACGTTAAAAATAAAAATAAACGTTAAAAATTAATTTAATATGCTATTGGCATAAAAACTTAATAAAATGCTACAGTATTTTCAGTAGTACAGAAAATTGGATAAAAAGTTGTGTGACTGTGATAACCTCATCTTGTGGTAAATCAACTCTAAAATGATGACCTGTGAGTAAAGGTTTGGCAAAACATGAATCCTCAGTTTTAATCAATTGAGACATTCCAATTAAGGAATCATTGTAAGTAAAAACAAGTATTGTTTTTAACAATGTAAAGGAGTTCTAAACAAATTTTTCATATGATACTGCTTCATTTTGTTGTTTTACCAACTGTTGTGGCTTACCACATTTACCTCAGGAGTAGGGTTTATCATGGTTAAGTCATGTATAAAATAAAACACTACATATACATTGCAAAATTACTATTTTTACAATATTAAAATAAATCTGTTTTGAGAAACATAACTAATAATTAAGTCCTACTACCATTTTCAACTAAATAGCACTTTGAAAAAGTGTGTTACTATAAAACATAATATCACTTGAAAGAGAAAATAAAACAATACAATCATAAAAAAGTTTTTATTAATATGTTAAAAACTGTAAAAGTAATGTTAAATATTTTAGAAAGCTAACACGTCCTTAATTTTTTGTGTTGTTTAACACAAAATCTAAAACAGTTGATTAACCTTACAATGTTGTTATTAAATATTTTAATTCGTATTTGTTCATTCTGATTGCGTATATACCAACAGATTTATAATATGTTAAAAAATGATAATGGTAAATTTTGTCTGAGAATATCTGTATATAGGATGTTGGCAATTCCCACTAGTTATTCAAACGTCCGTTTTTATGGAAGTTGGAATAGAAAAAAGTTCAGGTAAACTCTTATTGCTAGTTATGGGCTGATTTAATTAGCATCACAGTTTATTCGGTCGTAGGCCGATCTAATCATAATTGACTCGAAGTCAGACTGATTTCCTCTGCTTGTGCATTCAGACCAAGAAACACCACCGGCAGATTATATCGGCTTTGCATATTTTTCTTTACTATGTGGTTATTTTTTACCTATAAATGTAAAATTTATACCAAAACATAGAGGTAGATACTGAAGAACTAATTCCAACAGCTAGAATAGCTCCAATGATTCCAGTACAAAGTAATATTTTAGGCCATTGTAGAGGAATAAAAGTCTAAGTTTGTTTTCTATTTAGTGAAAATACTTGCTGTGTGATATGCCCTATGAGAATTTTAAAAATGGAAATAAGCATGTATCAAGTAGGTATTATTTCAGTACTTATGGTTAAGAGATCAGAGGGTAAGCAAAGTTATTGAAACTGCCTCTTATTATGGGGCACTTTTGGTTCAAATGAATTATATTTTGTGTCACCACAGTTGAGTTTACCTTCTTGCCATCATCAAGAAAATATAGTGCAGTTTGTTTTTTTACCCTGATCAAGAGTATATATATGAGTGAAAGACCTAACTTCCCAATGTGCCTTACTCTTTAGCAGACCAATATTGGTGCTAAATTTCTCCACTGTATGTCAAATGGTTCTCAAGAATGTGCAAACACAGACACCAAGACCTTTTCAAACCTTTTCTCAATGTGCTAATAATATTTATCATTACTGTAATTCCCTAAAATAAATTAACTAATAAAACGTGGGCCACCCAGCTTGCTGTGTTGGCTTTATGTTTAGTATTAGTTCTTCAAAGGTACGATTATTTGTAAATATGATACAGTACACTGTATGTCCTTGCTTTCCAATCTGTGTTCACCATATCATCCTATTTTCGTTCAGTCTAAGAATTTATATATATATATATATATATATATATATATATTTATTGCCCCTCAATAGTTTTCTGCCATGCTTCATGCCACCTTGTGTATAGTACTAGTTTGTTTCCTCAAATTGTAATCACAGTACCGCATAGGAGGGGCTCCCCTCCGGCAGGGGGTTGTGGTGGGAAGTGGGTCCAACACCTACTTGTATCTGTTTATCAGCTGTGTGGATCGTGTCTCGCTTGCACAGTTTTGTTTACACTGCAGCTAATTTACCTGCTCTATAACTATATTGTATTTTTGTGTCATACCTATACAAGTGTTGCAGTCTAAGCGTAAAATATTAATTGAACAGATTAATGTAGCCATAGACGTAACCAAGGAGCTTGCATTTTGTTGTGAGGTTAGCAGCGCAGTGGCAGTGGCCAATAGATATGTGTCGTTTGGTTTTGACCTGTTCAATTCGAACGGATCAGTCAAGTGAACGAGTCGTTGAATGTTTCGTTCACTTTTTCCTGCCAACTGAATAAATTTGATATTTTATCCAAATTATATATATTATTTTTAATGATTGTTAAAACGTATAATATCATAATTAAGTTCATTTAAAAACTCTTATCCATGAAAAATAGCTTAACATCATTTGGAACTAACGAATACTATAAATTTTATGCGTTAGGTTACAATAGTCTCCAAAATTGTTCAGTTGTTCCTTTCGTTCACTGCTAACCTATTAAGAATAAAACCGTAATCGTATAACTTAATGGGGGGAGTGAGGAGTCTGGGTTATTTATAAAAATAAATTTTCAAACAATTTATAAAATATTTTTGAAAATATATTTTCAAACAAGCAATGTATCTGTTTAATTTTTATTAATTTATTTAAAACATTTGTAAGGGAATAACCTTACTTATGATAAATCAAAGGCATATCAATCAACCAAGTCCATTGATTATAAGTATTAACATGTAAAATATTTAGTAATGTATCAATTACAACTTGTATCAATTACATTTTGTATCAGTTTTAATAGATTTATTTATATTTACTAGATTCCTGATACAATACATTTATTGTTATATATCTATCCATTCACTGTATGATATGCTGTTTCTTCCTGTATTTGAACACTTTTTTACAAGTGGATCCTTTCGTTCACTCCATTCAGCCGTTCATTCGTTCAACACAATGACCGGTATAGCACGCTCTAGTGGGAAGGATCAGTAACTCTGTATTGATCGGTTCAACTGAACGAATCGCAGCAGTGAACGAGACCGACTGAGTCGGATCAATTACATGATCCGATAGTGTGAATGCCGAGCAGTGGTTGAGATACTGAGAGAGGGCAGCATCACAGCATTGTGGGGGGGGGGGGGTATTTACCCTACCCTGTGTGAACTCAAATCACCCAGGGTTTTTTTTGTAAACGGTCTATCTATAGTCATATTATAGTGTCTAAACCCACTGTTTTGTTAATTGTAAATATGTCATCCCACAATGTCAAAGGAATCTAATTTTGCGTATTCAAAGTAAGCTGAACTTTGAATTCATAATTGTTGTCATGAAATTTAGATAATATTACTGTCATAACTATTTGCAGCAAACTATGAGGGATATTATTTTGTTCATGCAAATCGCAAATTTAACTTTGGTGTTTTTGTTGCCAAGTGTTGTTGATTGTTTGTCAATTTGTTATACTTTCTTAACCTTATGTCTAAAGTGTGTACACATAAAGAAAATGACAGGTTCTAATTCTAGGAATGTTTATTAATTTGAATGTTTATAACTTGTGTGGTGCCAAATACCTGAAATTCAATTATTCCTTTAAATCATCCATTGTCAATGATAACTCTAATCCTCAGAGCGCTGTTTATAAATGTCCTTACTTTTTCCTAATGTGCAATTCACTTTAAAATAATTAATGTTAATTTACAAAAAGTCCTATTTGATTAAGGATTTCTAAAGTTTATATAGGAAGTAAAATAAAAATAAATTTTAAAAGATCTTTTAATACATATATTTTGCAAATATATGTATATATTTTATATATATATATATATATATATATATATATATATATATTTATTACAAAAAACCTGAATTTACCAATTTATTGAAACAGTCACCATAATTTAAAAGAAACTAAATTGAAATCCCAATCCCTCAAGAATCATACTGTCATCTCTACACGGAATAAGTCGTCAAACGCTCCAGTGTAGAGAGCAAAACAACGTTTGGTTGCTATAACCAGTTTCGAATTGATGACAGATGATCGAGAACAACGAATAAAGCACAGCTGTTGTCTGATGTTCAGTTATCATTCTAACACATTTTATCACCAGTTTGCATAACTACAGTTCGTGATAGAGAATACAAAATTGTGACATTTCCTGTCATATGCATGTGAAGTCTTTCTTACTAAGCGAGATTTCCCGTAGTAAGCATGGAAAAGGTTAAACAAAGAATAGTTTTACAAAAATACTAAAAACAATGATGTTGTATCCTCTTACTAAAAATATTTTGTTATCAAAATGTAGAAAAAAAATCAATCACACAAACAATTTACAAAACATTTTATCTTTAAAAGTTATACATTTAATCTGGATAAAAATGTTTGTCTTTAAATCGAAATAATCATCATTACACAACACTCTAACTTACATAGGAGGCTTGTATATTATAGCATGGTTCTCAAAAGGTTAAGATCAGTTTTGACATCGAGTTTTGTGGCACAAAGACCAATCTTGAATTTGAAGTGTTTTTCTTATTTATTTACTTTCAGTCATAAAATCTCACAAGATGTCTTGTTTTTGATATTGGTTTTGCAAACAAAAATCTATATTTATCTACAAGTTATCTTAGTAAAATGACATTACAAATAAATAAAGAGACTTGGATGTAAGTACCTAAAAAAGTAGTTTTTAGGTTTATATTGATTGATATGCAGAATTTTGTTTTTATAAATTTAATAACTATACATTTCTAAACCATCTCATACATTTTATACAACCTTTATATACTGCAATAATAAAATGTATAATTTAATTTTAATACTCAAGTATTTTAAAATGATGAATGGTGGGTTGAATCCAAGAAACTCGTCAATTTCACATCAATAAAATTATTATATTAACAAAAAGTCTGTTCACCCATATTTATTTAGCAATAGCATTATGTTTTGTATATATTGTAATTAATGTAATTGTTCTTAAGTGTTTGAACATGTATTGTCATTATAGTAATTGTTCATTATTGCTAATGGCTTAACTGTTGTTGTATTGCAGTGTTAATGATCTCAGAGCAAGTGTTCTGGTGCCAGTGTATGAGTAATAACTCAGCACCACAGGTTTACAATATTTGTTAATGTTTAGTTTTGATCAGGGTTAGGCAAAACATTCCATGTCAACTAAGTAATTAGAAAAAATATGTATTAGTTTTTAAATGTGTGGCCATTTATTTAGATTTGTGTTTATGATTATTGTACTTTGTACTTAAGTGTTTTGAAAGTGTATGATTTTTGTTGTTTTTTATTTTGTTAACTGTAGTAAATCAGAACAAATATGTAGTGCTATTATCTAGTATTTAACAATTTACATGTAAATATATACTGAATATGAAAATAAATTTATTTGTATGTTATTAGAAGTATTGTTTGATTCATGACTTCCTTTCAAATTTATCAGCTCTAATATGGTGTGGAAGTGGAAGCAGACTCTTAAATGATGTGGAACGACACAAACATTTTCTGCCTCTGGGTACTGAAGCATCCGAAGAAGTTGACCAACTAGCCAGAAAAAGATCTACTACACTCCTAAAAGGACCTGAAAGGTGATGTGGATTTAGCATTCTTTAACCTTTTCAGGAGATATTATTTTTGTGTAGAACATAATTTTTTCATTACCATTTAATTGGTAGGCAACTTATAAAAACTAAACTAAACATAGAAATTTGGTTGATATTCAGAAAAATATTTTATTCAATTAAAAATACAAATTCCACTAAGTTTAAGGGCAATAAGCCTATTTTTATTTAAAAAATACAAATTTGTCGAGTACCCAAACATTTAAATTCTATAATACATAAAAATATCTTCATTTAATATTATAACTGTTCAAGTTTGGGATACACTCTATATAATAGTTGTAATTTTATGTTACAATGATAATTTCTAATTACTGATTAGTGAGATATAACTTTTTAGTGTAATCTATTGACGTTTTACCTTTTTATGTTTTACTTTTAGGTCAAAATTCTTTTGGTAAGATACTCTTATTGCCAAAATTCTGGTTGATTATTTTAGGTTGCTCTAGGGACTAATAGACATACTATAAGGTTCAAAGGCCATTAAAATTATACCATTAAAATCGAAGAACACAATGAGAATAACTTTGACGTTTGTCTGCAGTTATCAAGCCTTTTTCGGTCTTGGTGATCCAGAATACCCCTCCTCCAATGGGATGATTGACCCTTAGTTTTTACCGATTGATTGACATCTATGAACCGATGTTTTGTCACCTGTTATAACATGTTTCAGTAATTCTACATTGTCATTGACTTTATTTAGTTAATTCCTGAGCAACATCCATTCTTCGCTGCTTTTGTTCAATTTTGGGAAAACATTTTACTGCCACACGTTTCACACCCAAAACATTTAAAAAGTTCATGGCATTAACTAATTGAAATGCTAATATCAACAACAACTTCTCTGATCATAATACGGTGATCGTTCACAACCATTTCTTCCACTTTTTTCATATTTTCACTGGTTGTTGAAGTGCTGGGGCGTCCAGAGCGTTCGTCATCTTCAATGTTCTTCACAACCATCTTTGAAACATATCTTTGTTTTACTCATAGCAGACTCATCATAGGGCTTTTTTTAACATTTCCCACACTTTGTTACACTTTTTTCACACAACATTATTTTATACAAATTTTTTATCCATTCTTTTTAACAAACAAAAATTGCCCAGTTCATAGAACACGTCTAACCCTCACAGCTGCTACTGAAAAAGTAAACCATGAATGCAGCTAGAAATTGTATTATAGTTCAGGAACATGATTACTAACATAATGAAAAATATCTTGCCAATTGGACTCTCCAAACCCATGAAGCTTAAACATTACTGTTACTTTTTGGACACACCTTGTATGTTATAGTTTATGGTTTCGTCAAAAAAGTGGTGTAGTGCCCAGAACTTATACAAGAAAGAGAGCAATGTACCACTGTACTGTGTTCTCTGTGTGGATGCCATTTACTGAAAGGATTCTATTCCACATTATTGAGTTTGAGACATTACTAAAAGAATATACATTTTAGTTTTCCTTTCTATTTGTAAAGACTGAAATTTTCAAAGAGGCAATCCACTAATGTTCTGGGTAGTTGCTCAGTTTATATAAAAAACAAGGCTTACGGTTGCTATAATCATAATGATAATGTTAACTCTTATCATAGATCTAGTTAAGCACAAGGCTGACAAAATAGAAGTATAATAAGAAAATAAGAAAAACATATTTTCAAGTTCTTCAGATTTTTCAAAGGATCTGTTACTTGAGTTAGACTGATTGATTAGTTTGAGTTTACTCCATCAAAGCAATTCATATACACAGTTACAAAAGTGAGTGTAAAGTTATCCTCGGATATAGCCTAATCCCCACATAGGCATCATAAGTGGTTATAGGAGTTCACCAGTCTGCACTAAAGTTACACTTGAAATCTTTATACAATGGAAATAAATAAATAAATAGGTTACCTAAAATTAAAAAAACATAAAAGCAAGGTAAACACTAGTACAGATATCTATTTTTATTGGATCAAATACTCCTATTGAAACCATTTCTTTTCTTCTGAATCCAACTTTATCAGAAGTTGGCTATTTCCCAAAAATAGACTGGAAAAGTTCCAAATATTTGTATACTTTTAAAGTTTATAACTGGTAATATTTGTTACAATTCCAATAACTTTATCTTCTTAATCAGATTGTAGAAAATATCCTGCAACAGTCTATGTTCCAGGAATAACAATCTATAATTCCCTGTTTATCAGGAAACATGGAGACTTTCAGAATACCAAAATTAACACTGGTGCTATTTAGGGGCAGTGTGCATCATTAAGAAAAGATTAAATAATTTACAAAAGAATTAATGTAACAATGCAGACACTTCCTAACTGTAAAGAAAGTCAATAATAGGGGAACAAATAAAACAAATTCATCTATAATATGATAATTATTTTTTTAACTAATTTTTATAATATACAGTATTTAAAATTTTAAAAATTCTGCCTAACAATATAGTAATGTATTTTTACAAAGTATACAGTTAGTATTGTAAGAATGTACATAGGTGAAGAATGGACAAACTGTACAACATAAACTAAGGAAACATAATGTCCATTAACAAATCTAACTTACTGCCCAACGAGTGAATATTACAAATTATAAGCAATATTGTTATAGTAGTTTGAAATGAAATATGATCAATATAAATGTATAATTTAAAACACAAGTTTCTCATATATTACGTTTCTGGTCACTGAAGGGTTTTCTATGTATTTAGATATTTTTGTGGTAATTAGTAAATATATGGGATTAAACATTTTTATGATTTTCAGGTTTAGTTTTGCCACTTCTCCAATTGCCTTATTTGATTGTTCATCTTAAAAGTATATAAACTTAAAACTCAGTAAGATAAGTTAAAACATATTTATAACAGAATACTTAGGTAAATATTGTAAATAATCACTTGTAATTGCTGATAAATACAGACAGTAATGGGTCAAGAATATCTATAGAGTGGTTGCATATCTGTTATGTAGTTTGGAACTCTGCTAATTTTTCCTCATAATCAGAACTAGACAACTGTTTTACATGTAGGCCACGGAAACACCTGATTGATCGCCATCCACCTCCTGTTGCCAAGAGCCTACATGTTCTTTTTTGCATAATTATGTTTCCTGTTAGTTCTGTTTACTTTTTTATGTGTTTTTTCTTAACTTTATTGGTGAGGCCATTCCATCACCTCACTAAAAAAATAACAATAAAAAAATTTAAAAAAAAACTTTGGAAACCTTTGTAAGACGTAATTAACAATATTGGTTAGTTTAACAAAGGTAGTACCCCAATTTAAAGTAATTAAATAAAAACCTGTGGCTATTTACTGCAAATATACTACTTACTTTGCTGTTCCTCAATCTATCAACCCCTCTCTCCCTGGTATCACTTTGACCTCTCTTTTCTAGGATCACTTCACAACTCTGTATTACTCTTTGTTTACTGGGGGATAAATTTGGAACCAATACTCTCTCACCTCTTCTAGAGTCAGCAGATCAAATTCTAATACAATTCACTTGAATTTAGTGTTTTTGTTGCTATTAACTAACATTAGCTACTCTTGGTGGCTGAACGGCTAGCATCTCGAGTTTATTACTCCATGGATCTGTGCTCAAATCCTGGTTTGGGTACTGCATTTTTGTGTGCAATAATCCAATGACTCCTTAACGTATCTCAGCCTAGTCTGAAGTAATGTGATGAACAGTTCTAGGCTAGGGATTAAAAATACAAAAAAATTATTAACAAACATTGACTAATCTCCCTGTTTGTGACAAATTATGAGATCGTTGAGTAAAAACAGCAGTGGACTTATGGTTTTGCTAAATTCTAAATAATGTAAAATCTTGTATACTGTGTGAAATTCCATCCTTCTCCACACATTATTATCAAAAGGATAGAGTGGACATCATATGACACAAGATGATTGATTCCAATAAACTCTAGGTTCAACCATATTGTTAAAATTCAATGTTCAGAAAGTTTACCTGCAGTAGCTTGCCACAAGACCCAAACCCTGAGAAGATTGCAAGGTGTACTACACTCACATCAGTTTATAACTCATGTTAAGTAACCTCAGGATTTATTTTTACACTTGAATTAGGTACTTGCCCCTATCAAATCATCTAACAGTTATTACAATCTGATGGTGAAATGTTTTGAAGACTTAGTACATCGTCATCAGACATCTGCCATGAAAATTGAAATTGCTTAACACACATTCAAGTAAACTCACACTGGTGTTTGTTGTGTGTTCAACATTGAGTTTAAAACTGCATTTAACAGTTTTAGTTCTTTGACAAGGCTGTTTCTTCTCCATGGCTAATTTTGGTCTGATGATAAAATTTGAGCTTTTGAAACATGTCACCATAATAAGATTGTAAAGCTTAACAATGTGATAACTCATGTAGTATAGTAAATAAGCTGTTAGCATGAGTTATATACATTGTAAGATTATGTGTTTAACTATGCAAGTTAATCCACATTAATCCTAATCCTCCTGATCAGGATGTTACGTGTTGATAATAGCATGTACTGTTATTTCAAATTTCTGCAGAATGATGTATAAGTACATTAGTGATTGTTTGGTGGAACAAGTACTTTGTTTAAATTCCATCAGTTTTTTCAAGTTAATGGGAGTGAATTGCAAGACTAAATTGAGGTAAAAATCATTAAATTTCAGCTGATGTATTTTTCTAATTTTTTAAGAATTTCTTTGAGTTCTATAATTTTTTTATATTTCTGAATTAAGAAGGTTAAAACTATTAACAGTTGTTTGAATTCCGTTTACTCAAAATGTATTACTTGAAAATAATAAATTATTACTTCATGATGTCAGATGAAACTTGTAACTGGGCAGTTCTGGTACAACATTTTCTTAATCGGTTAACCCAAATTAAGTTACTCGTTAGGCAGTAAGTTAATACTGGTAACTAATATACAAATAATATTACACAAATATATTCAGGTATTGTCATCAACTACTTTAGATTGAAAAATAAGAATGGTATGTATGATCAGAACCAAGTTATATATTCTAATGCTTTGAGGTATTCTACAGTTTCTACTTTAAAGTATTATTTAAGTATCTAATTAATATTGAAAGACTTAGTGTATGTACTAAAATTTAAAGTATAATTAAATTGTTATCTTAATTAAACTTTTGAAAATAAAAATACGCATTTACATTTTATTTAAACTTGTGTTTACAACATTATAAAATTGTTGTATTAGCAATATTATATGTTTTAAAATACTATTATTTTACAAAATTGTAGAGTTTAATTTTTGTTAACTTACCACATCTGATTTTCCTTAAGATAAAATATATACTCAAATATCAACATTGTTATGTGTAATTTTACAAATATCAATAATAGAGCTTCTTTTACCTTATTATTCATTCTTTTCCTTTAAAAAAAATAATTTTAAAAGTTTTCATAAAGTTTGTATGTTTTTGCATTTGGTTTATTTAGTTGTTTAATTTGAAACATTGTAAGTAGAATGATTTTATTCTTAAAGATAAAATACAAAACAAAGTTAATACTTGCTATATTGTCATGATATTTAGTGAGGAACACCATTAACCATTCCTCCTATATGAACATGTCAATACTGACTGCGGTAGAGTGAAATATGAACCCCAAAGTCAGACTTGCATAGCTGGGCAAGTCTTTGCGTTCAACTATCGATAAATCTTAAAATGTGAAGGATATTGTTTTTGTCCTAAGGGAGGTTAAGATTAAGACTGCGACTTGAGAAAAATTCCCTAAGTTCTATCTAATATATTCCTAATGTAAGTTAAACTTGAGATATTATTTAATATTTTTAAATGCTAAGACAATAAATATACATACACAATATTATGGCTCTGTTCACCTTAGGTTCTGCATTTGTATTAAAGAAATCAATCTATTAAAACTTAAAAATTATATAATAACAGTAAAAATCAAATTGTTATTAATGTTCGATTTTTAATTTGGGCTGTTGAACATTCTGATAGTTGATCTATTCAAACCATAGTTCAATTGTAATTACACACATCTTTAACTTCCTGTTTCTCTATTTTTTTCTTCTCGCCCATCCTTTTTTTTGGATACAAGCTAACTTTGCCTTTGTTCCAATCTCTATATTAATAAGCAGATTAAAATAAAATGCAACTACAATAATCTTTATTATTATTTTTAATAATACACAAATTAATTGAGATATATGTTGATAAATAGTCCTGCAAATATTTCAGTAACAAAAGTAAATTAATTGTGTAAAAGCTAATATTTTTTTACAGCAGAAATTGGAATATTATGATTTTATAACCCTATAGTTACCAGTTGTCCTCAGTATCTTGAGATGTAAATTTATACAAATTTTTGAATGAGGACAATGGATCTATGTCTTAAACAAATGCAGAGCCTAAAGGAAGAGAGAGTGGTCCGTCAACAGAACTGTACTAAAGGAAGGAATAAGGAAGTCTATGCTATTCGTAGATCTAATAATTACTTCTGTCCAAGATTGACGATGCATATCAATAAAGCTCTGAGCAAGTCAGGTGTTGAGCCATATCTTTTATTGATGTTATAGCTTTGTCATTTTGAGCCATTAATCAGCCTATTTTACTTTAAACTGTTATGTATACAACAATAAAATTCATATATTGTTATAAACATTTTGGATTAATATCTGACAGAACTGTTTTAATTAATGTGTTTTCTATATGAAATCAAATCATTAACATGACAATTCTTGCGGAGGTAGCAAATCAGTGGATTAATAGTAAATTTGGAAATTTATCAGTGCTTTCTTAAGTAAAGTGCAATGCTATTCAGTAATCTTATCTCCATAATATAAAGTAAACTACAAATCGCAACTTAAAATGTATGTACAATATGTATAAGTTTACAAGTAAAATGGACCACTCTTTATTAATTGTTTAAGAACTAGTATCATCTGAATGCAGAGTAACTGTTTGTCTTTGTTAATGTTTTTTGTTGTTAGTTGATGGCTGTATTTTGTGGTTGCTAACATTATTGTATAATCCCAATTCATGGAAGGTCACTGAACTTTATGAGTACTATTTTAAAGTACATGTTTTTTGTGCAAAGTATTCATAACCATCAGTAAAAATCTCTACAAATGTCTTCTGTATAACATTAAGTTTTAAACATCAATGAATTTAGTTTCTTATAAAATTTTAAAATAATATTGGGCAAACATAGCTTATTGTAATGATATCATACTTTTATGAGAGCTGAACAGATACTAAACTATACTAAACTATGTTTCAATCTAGCGGTTGAATTAGAAGATTATATTTAAGTAGCTCACAATAAAGCTCAGGATAGTGTATGTCTGGTTACATCAATGGAAAGATTGTTCGGCCATTTTGTTCCGCAATACAGGTACAAAATGCACAATATCACTAAGAAGTCCCAGTTACTGTAATGTATATACCATATAAGTTACATTTCAATAACCATAAGGCTTAGAGAAATTCTTTGTTAACTTTATCCAATTGATGGTGAAAAATTTATCAGTAAAAGTGCTGTTGCAATGTTGTTGAAATGGACAAGCTAGTATCCACATGAAGAACACAGTCATTGGAAATATCTATTGTTAATGTTAACATTGATGAAAACAGATAAGATTATCGGAGAAAGTCATTGAAGTTTTCGAGCTCTCTTACAAACACTGCAGACAGTTTTGTGTCAAGTGGTAATTTAGGGGACTGTACTTGCAAGTTTTGTTGAAGTTGGATTCCAAAATGTCTCTGATAATTGTAAAAACAAGACAATTGTGTGTGTATTTCACTTTTATATAACACATTTTATATGAAAGTCGTTTATCAGTATAAAAAAAGAAGTTTACAAAATACTAGTGTCTCTGTTATACATAAAAATTGTTTATCAGTATTGTTTGAATAGATAAAAATTGTTTGAAAATTTTCTTGTCTCAAAAAACATTTACAAAAAACAGCAAATGAACTAGTTCTCAAACTACCAGTATTGAAAGTAGAAGTTAAAATAAAGAAATTTGTTCAAAATGGTGTCTGATGTATAGGTCAAAAATTACAATTCACTCTTAAAATTACATAATTTTCAATATTCTACTATACAATCTATGTCTATCACACTTTTTAACAATTGAAAATAATATTTCTAGTCTAAATCTACAGATTGTAAATGATAACTCTAAAAAGTAAGCATTGGAAGCATAGAGAGACTAGTAATGCACCAGGAGTCCACGTGAATATACAGTGATCAAACTTGGACCCATTATTTTAGTGTTTCTGCCACTCTTTCTGAATCTGCACACCTTATATTCATCACTTAAACAATGGTAACGTCTTTATTAATCGATTTCAATTTTAAAATATTGTCTTTGTGTTGTTATGTATGAATACTATTTGACCAAACTTTTGAAATACTTTCTAATATGATTCTCAAAATTTATTTTATAATTGTTATAGTTTAAGGTGAGAATGAAATAGACTACTTCCCTGTTATTTATATACTTAATGGTTCTGCAGCCTGTGTACTCGCAATTTATTTTAATGTACGGCAGTATTCTGTATAATCGTTAAAACTAATGCTTAGTTTGTTCGTTAATATTTTCAAACATTAATTCGAAATAGTCATTATAGAGTTAGTACTTCAATAAATTGCATAAACACTACAGCTTACAGAAACTCTAAAATCAATTAGACTGTTGTAATGAAATTACTTTGAAATAAGGACTGTATAATTACAATATAGTACCGTACTTGAGTTTGTTTACTCTTTTCAGTATATGAAGTTTAGCCAAAACCTCAGTATGTTATAAAACAGTGAGGTAATTACATTTTAAAATTTATCATTATAAGAATTAAATTGTAAACTCCAATCAGAAAGTGAAAACTTATACTAGTATGCCATTCAGAACAATGTCTCCATAACCATACCGTAACCAGCACAGCATGTAACGGGTACACTTTATATACACATGTGTTTCATAAAAACTCAACTACAAAAATAAATTTAACTTTGATGAAATACGAGAAACAGTTTTAACACTATGTGATAAACAAATGTACAAAACATACACTGTATAATATCAGGTGGTAACATTTGTCTAAGCCATTCTTCCAACCAAATTTGTAAGTACGAACTTGAAAGCGTGTTTAACCAGGCATATAAAATATTATTCAGTAAAAAAAGCCATTTAACTACTGTTTTTGCCACTCTGTCTGTGGACTCATACCATCAGCTTAGCTTCAATTCCATGAATAATAACAATCCAATTAGTATGAACCCTCTCCTGTTTTAACCATATATCTAATCTCTGATAAAATAATCTGTAAATTTCTTCAGTTTTAGGAAAATTTGGCTAAAATCTATGTAAAATTTGATACATCATACATATGTTCATCATTTTTGATCAAGTTTAAAATGTTAAATGTTGTATGAATTTAGGAAGTTTTCTGTGGTTTACCAAGAATGCAATATTTCTTAAAGTGAATTTTATATAATAGATGGATAATGGATATATCTTTGTTAGTGTGTCTGTGTCAGTAAGGTACAACAATAGTGTAGAAAAATACATTTAATCTATCCAAATTTAATAACTTGTTGAGTATACAGAAATTTTGAACATTTGAATTTGTCACATTAACATAAATGTGTGTAAAAATAGCTGAAAGCAAATGATTTATTGATTCCTTGAAGATATTAATGTATTGATGTAAGTCATGGTCAAATATGAGACTAGTGATTTGTAGAATGAATATGTAATCTTGTTACTTATCTAAGGTAGGATCCTTACAAAGAAGCATTAATTCATAGCTCACTGACATTCAGTTTAACGTCCAATCACTTAGGTGTTGCTCTGATTGACGCAACTGACTATTGATTGTCACCCTGTCTCAGGTTCGATTTACCTCCCTTGTTGACCTAGACACACCAGATTTCTGTTGTAGTGACCTTGTGGACTGAAAGTGACATGTGGATATATATGTAAGTATGTACTTGTACAATATATGGCGTTAGATGTCAAATACTTAAAAGAAATACGCAAATTTTGTTTATTCACCACTAACTTATATAGAATCAGACCTTGCCACCTAAAATCTCTCAACACTTGGCCTCCACGTAGCCAATGTGTGGTATGTCACTTGCACCAGTGTTATGAGGTATCTGTGTCAGGAGAGGGTTGTTTAGTATTTGATTTATGTTTTTTTTAATAACACCAAATTTAAAAGTATGAAACACTACATAATATTTCTGGAAAACCAATTTGCATGATGCTCCATTACAGTTTTGAATCCAGATATCAAACTAACCTCAGGATATACTAGATCACAGCTATTTATGATAACATTTCATGCGGCATTAGAAATAGCATTTTATGCAATACAACAGTCTTATACCGAACATAAAAAATATAAATGTGCATGTAGAAAGAGTTTAACGAAACCGATGCTGAGACTTATTATACAGTTAGAAGGATTACTAAATTCCTTCCGACATTGAAACTTAATTTGTTTAATATCACAAGACAAGTGTGCAGCACTGTTCCAGCCCACAAGGACATTATGGCTCCATGAAAGTACCTCCGTTGCGTAGCCCAGCCTTCAGGTCGGGGGGTACCTGCTTTCTGAAGCAGTCATCAAGAAAGTTGGCCATTGACTTGTAAAGGTGTTTCTTAACCCCACTGAGACTGTGACTCTCATCAGGATAGATCTGTGAAAGGTAAAAGTTGTATAAATATATGGAAGAAGAATGTGTCATGCTCTAGAAGAAAATTGCATTAACTTTTAATTGTACAATATAATTTACTTTAGAAAGCTGACTTTTTCAACATGATAAAAAAAGTGCTGGGTAGAATATTTTTAGGTAAGTGAATAAAATAACAAAATCCATAGTAACTTTTCATTCCTCTACAATACATCTACAAAAACTCCGTTTACCTGGCCCATGAGATGAGCCTTATTATTTAAATATTGATAGTCAATTTGTAGAGACAACCGTGCTGAGGGAACTCATTACTTTTTGTTGATCATTGATAAATCTATCTTACTCAGCTTGGAAGCACTTTGACATGCCTAACTGGTAGTAGTTGGTCTGTTGATTACTGAGGTACACCAACTATTCTCTCTATTTAAGAAACTAATTATGAATCATTTGATGACAGACCTGCTGCCTGTAGATTATGCCCGCCTGTGAGAGTGCCCGTGCTAGCTCCATGGACTGCTGCAGGTGTACGTTGTCATCAGCGGTTCCGTGGACCAAGTAGAACATCTTGTCCTTGAACCCTTCCACCTGTTTGCTAAGGTCAGCGTCCTGGTATCCCTTATAGTTGCCAGATAGTGTCGGCATGCCCATGTATCTCTCTGTGTATGCTGAATCTGAAACAGTAGAATATTGCTGCTGATACACAGACTACTTTACATTTCCGAATGATAAAGATGTGTTTATACATTTTATACCTTTAACACTTAACTTCTAACATTCTTGCAGTAACTAAAAATTGTCAGACAAGTTTTGCTCAGTTTACCCAGTTTAAGATACTCAGTCTTTAAATCATTGCGTAAAGTTATACAACCTGATAAGAAGTATTTGTAACTAAGCAAAGGACCCTTATTTTACTTTATAAACCACATGGGGTTTGCTTGACAGAAATACAATGCTGTAGTAGATAGGTCTGTGCAGAAAAAGTTTCAAAAAATATACTAAATCGTTTTTTAAGTTGAAAATCTCTTCAATACATCTCCTCATTTGATGCATTAAATTTAAATATATTTTTTTGTTAATGTCATTGCAGTTTAAAAATGATTGAATCTTACTGTAATGAATGTATTATTACTGTTTCTGTTATCTGCTGATAAATAAGCACACAACCTGAGAATGTTTCAGAGTGACAACAGATTTAAGCATTAAGTGATATATCTTCTAATAGAACATGACAAAAGGCACTAGTCTCATACTATAATTTGTAAGTCCAAATCAATTGAATAGAATAGTTTTTTACTGAATAAGCCAAAGGCAAGCGCAATCGCCAATACAATTTGAAATAACATGTTGATATTAAAGTCTTAGAAAATTGGTTTTGTGTTGAAAATATTCATCAAAGTTTTTTGTTTTGGAAGTCTGACACACAATAAAGTTCTTCTTCTAACAGAATATTTTTCAACTTGTTTTTATAACTCACATGCCTTCCACCAAATAATTACAATGAACAATTAAATAAATATAAAGTAAAAAACAAGAAATCTTCTGATTACTAAAAAAATCCAACAGATTGTGTTTAATCTGACATGTTACAAGCCCAGAACATTGATAAAGTGTGTGGTTACCATACAAACGCCATGAGGTAACTAGTGCCACTAAGATTCTACAATGGAAGACATCTTGATTGTGTTTAATCTGACATGTTACAAGCCCAGAACATTGATAAAGTGTGTGGTTACCATACAACCGCCATGAGGTAACTGGTGCCACTGAGATTCCACAATGGAAGACATCTTGATTGGGTGTTGACAGGAGTTTAGCTGACACAAAGCCTCCGTAGCTCCAACCCCACACTGCCACCCGACGCTTGTCGATGAAGTGGAGATTATCCCTGAGGTATCTATAGTGGAAAAAAATCATTATTGTTTGGTTTTAGCTATTAAAATGTTGTATTTGAGATGTGAAATTTTAAGAAAACTCACTCAGTGACTTCGAGTTGATCAGCGACTTCAACCGTGCCGAGCCGGTGATAAACCTGGTGCAGCAGTAGGTAGCCCTGGCCAGCAGAGCCACGTCCATCGATCTGAGCGATGATCAGGTCTCGGTTGGATGCCAGGTACGTGTTCCAGTCCACCTTCCAGCGGTCTGTCACCAGTTGTGATCCAGGTCCTCCATACCTATAGTCAAAGAGAAGTATTTTATTTCCAATAAAAATCATGAATTGGACATTTGAGGATTACATTTTAAGGCTCTTTTCCTCTATAAATAAAGCTCATGAGGAATTCATATTGTTTCTTTTAATGTAACTTTTTGCTATTATAATAATAAGAAAGAGTAAAATGATTCTCAAAGTATATATATATAATATTTTATTGGCTTAGTGAGATTAGTTATTTCCTTCTGGACTAATGAGCAGTGGCTGGTACATTGTGTTTTGGGTGTTCCAAACAAAACCAAATCGTACAATGTTTTTAAAAATAGGCACTTGAAAAGTGAATTGTCACATTTCTTTGAGAGCTAAATAAAATCCCATCAGCTATATCAAGAGATCATTATGGCCAGGGAGTGGGAAGTCAGGGAGGGACTTCAGTATACCAGGTAACATTGGTTAGTGGGATTTCTGAGATATCTCCCCAGTAACAGTTTAAAATTTAAGTGTAAAAGGTAGATTTAAAGTTGTTTAAAACATAAATTGTAATAAACAAAGTTCAATAAATCTACAATAATCTCATTTTCAGAAAAGTATATATGTAATGTTTTACAGTTGGCATCCTACTACTTTTACTGACTGATCCCAGCAAAATTATCCACAAAGACCATTAGGTTTTTTAAGGATCATTGCAATGAATAGAATTATTACCACATCTATTAATGTGGTTGTAATTAACTTCTCATTTTATATTATATATTGTATTTTTATTTGTGTTAAAATAATTTTAACAGTTTTAGTGAGAGGAATGTTTCCCAGTATCCACCTCTGTGAATATGCACCAGGATGGAATTCACGTTCATTTTTATAAATGATATCTTTAATCAATCTAATTGGCTACTTCATTCTATGAACAATTTTATAGAATGTTGTTACTAAAAAAGTCAGTTGGTGTAACTCTTTAGTGGGCAACTTACACTTGGAGGACCAGAGGGTAGCGAGTTATCTCCTCTTCTCGGAGCCCAGGAGGGAGGTGCAACCGGACCTGAGCCTGGTAGCCTCCTGATATCTGGACTGGGAAGGTTTTCACTTGGGGTAAGGCAATCTTGGATACTTTGTCCTTAAACAGGATTAAAACATTGAACTAGATGTTTACTCAGAGATATACTTATAGTTAACATATTTATTTTTAGTTCTTATTAAATCTTTAATCTGTGACTACATAGATAAAGTATTATTCAAATGAACTTTTTTACCAATCTCAAATTGAGTAAAAGAATAGAGCCCAACATTAAATATTTAACACAATAACACCTTCAAATTGTGTATAAAAAAAAAAAAAAAAAAACAGAATTGACAGAAGACTTTCTTACTTATAGATTAACAGATAACTTGCCTCTTTATGATCTGTCACATTTTAAATCTTAAATAAATAAGTGTTTGTTGCCACAAACGTTTCAAATAATAGCACATCTACAAAAAATGACATTGTCAATAATAGTCTACAATACTCTAGTATGCGTAAATGTCATTTACAAACAATCAATGAAGGGTATATCCAATGAAACAGGGTATTAAACTGATTTATCATGGACAAGCAATTAAACCAGAACAAAAACCAGACCTATTAAAACAAAACAAATCATATCTTAAAAACTCGTTTACTTTATAGTATCTTTTGTAAGTAATATATCCCTAACATTATCTCTGAATGCATTTTAATGTATTGATTCCTTAAACTTTTGAAGGTAAAATATTCTACAAGCTTTAACTGTAACAAAAAATTTATTTAAAAATCCACCTAGAGTAATTTTTATAAAGCCCCAAAATTTGAAAAACATATTAGTAAGACCTAAACTACCCTCTGAAGACCTAACTCAAAATTTAAACAAACCTTTTGGCTGTGAACCCTGTTGTAAGTCTTGCTGCAAAACGTGTAATTTAATAATAAATTCAAAACATTTCTGTAGTGGCACAACAAAAAGAAATGATCCGATATTGGTAAATTGACTTGTGAATCCAGCAATGTCATTTACCAATTGTCATGTAAAGTCTGTCCGAAAGACTACATTGGTCAGACCATAACTCCATTACACATTAGAATGAACAAGAATAGCAGTGAAACAAACCTTAAAATTAAATCCAATCCAATTTCGGCCGATGCAATGGAGCATAACAAAAATTCTATGATTGTTTTTCTTTAAAAAGTATTAATAAAATTCAGGACCCCTATAAACTTAAAATGAATTATTTAGAAACAGCTCATCAGAGGATGCTACAAACTAAACATCCGGATGGTCTAAATTTAAGATATGGGTAGTTGTAGATATAAATTATCCTTTACAATTTTAATTTGTTTTATTTTATAAAATTATACATTTAACTGAAAATTGAATTTATAAATTTATATTCCTTGTATTTTGCAAAATTATTTATTTTCTTTGTACCTAATTCAAAATTAGTTCAAACATATGATGTTTCTTTTGTTTATTATTTTTTTTAAATGTGTTTACCTATATCTCTTTAAAATGTCTTGTTTAGACGAAATATAGAGAAATTTCTGTTCCATTTTTCTGTTTATATATATATTTATTTATTTATAATCACAAAAGGTGTCTTAATGAATCTGTATTAACAGGGTTTTGAAAAATATTAGACTTAGTACTCAGAATTAACAAGATAAAAGTGTGAAATTAAGCATGTTATATTTATGTGTGGATGTAAAAGACTCCAAAACAGCCTATGAACCTTAGTTAGAATTTCAATATGAAAAGAATTATATTGAGGTTAATCCTATTCTGTTCACAAAATATCAAGCAGTATTCCATGATGTGAGATAGTTATGTTATGACTATTTACCTTGTTCCCGATAATGCAGTAACTAAACTAGTGTTGTTGCAATTAAATAGAGTGCTATTGATGGAATCATTGATTGCTCAGTCACATGTGTCATATTCATCAGCAAAGAGCAGATTGGAAGCTGAAATATTGAAATTGTAGATGAATAACTGAGTTTTATCTTACTGCATATTTAGTTTTTCTTTTTTAGTTTAAAAGTTAAAAATCCCTTTACAGTGTATTTTAGCCACTGGAAACATTTCAATGCCTTGTATTCTGGTACCGGTATTGATAAAATGTATTTCTACTTATCAGTGAATTTTGAACAAAAAGAATTTTTGAGAGTCTCAAACCATACCAATCAATTTTAAAAGTTACATACATATTTCCTCCAAATTACAGCACAATGCAACTGACTTCAATCCTTTATATCAACCTAGCTACTGTTGTACATGACCTTCAGTTATCAGTAGTAATAACTTTCAGTAGCTGAGCAATGTAGTATATAAAAATCAGTTGATATATCGTACAAATGCTCTTAATGACCAAGTTTAAAAAGAATGCTACAGATTATTAAGGACTTAATTTACCAACCAATCACTGAAATTAACCTGAAACTATAGGCGTATTCAGGGTAAAGGGGTTTGGAGATTGTAACCCCACCCTATTGATATAAATATTCAAGGTATACTTTAACCTGTGTTAAATTAAAGTATACTTGTAGTCGAAAAATGTAACATAGTTCAGTTTTATTTTAATTAGTTTGATATTTTAACTATAACAGCTGATATATACTAAACCAATAAAACTCATGTTTCTTAAGTTTTCGGAATGAAGAGTCCATCTGTGACCCGTGGGGTTTGACAAACATAATAAGACCTCACTTCTCGCACTTCGGGCGAGAGAGACTGCGAGCAATGGCCATGAACCAGTAGTCTCTGTGAACAGCTAATTTGTAATAGTCTTAACGCAGTTTTCATCGCTTTCGTTGTTGGCACTAGTCGTTTATTAGTGACTAGTGTTATTAATGAATACAGATAGTGGTAGTGCTAACAAAAATAAAATACAAGTATAAAACCTCTAGATTGCTGATTTTATCATTTATAAATAGAAATAGAAAATTTTACTTGCTATTACTGTTATACACTTCTCAGGCATTGTTTCAACTAAAATTGTGTAAGACGTATACAAAATTAGATGCTGAATTAGATGCTAATTATTAAAACGTGTTTTACAGTTGATCTAACCATAAAAATAAAATAATGAACTTTCGACCCTTTGGTGGCGAACTTCTTATGTATCTGAGGTTATGAAATAAACCATTTAATTTATTTTATTACATATTTTAATCAAATGTTTTCAAAAACTGTAAGTCCACAATCAAAGCAAAAAATATTGTGGTCATTTAAATAACATCTGGCATTATAATGTTTAATGTTTTATTTGAAACACTATAGCACGTTTTGTATACAACAATTTAAGGAATTAAATATAAATAAATAATAATAAAATAGAATTGGCAATAATGTCTATGTTGCCAACAGCAACAATGAAGCCCCTGGCATGGTCAAATTGTACTCTAGCAATAAGTTCTATGTTCAAACTGCTTCAATTTATAATAAATATTAATTCTGGTGGGCCATTGATATGTAAAATATAAGCATCTTGAAGTTCTCGTCTGTTAATTTATAATTTTCTGATTAAGAAACTTTGGCTATAAAATGTTAGTGATTTGTCTTTCAACATCTATTTCATTGAATACTTTATTCCAATTTTCATGTTGCAATGTGTTTTGATATTTTTCATACTAATAATGATCTGTTTTACTTTTTCAGGTTCAACGTAGTTGCTTCTAAGAAACTGCTAAATAAAAGCCAAATATCTTATGTGAAAGATCAACAAACATATTGTCTATAGTGTACTTCTCCTTTCAGATCTCAGGTTGATGCCTGTAATAGTTGGTCTAGAACTGTAACCCAAACGAATGTCTAATAGGCAATAGAGGTCACTAGTATGATGATATTAAAATCATCAAAAAACTAAATAAATTTATCTTTCGTCGATTTATATTTGTGTACGTTCATTAATTGTAACAATAGTTACTAACCGATTGCTATAACGTGTTACTGTCACACTTTGTGCATGAAAACCCAAAATGACATAACCAAAGTAACGAAATATCGTGCTTTGCAAATTATATTTAACTTGAAGTTCCTATTTTGTATGTCTATATTTGTTCATCACCGAGTGTTTGCTGCATTTATGTGTAACACACTTAGTGAACGTGAACCGCTCAGCTGCAGTAAAAAACACACACAATTATTAATTTTGTGTCTCTAAATTTTTTTAAATTCTATACACAGTAAATATTTCATATATGAAAATCCATATCAATTTATATCCCAATCTTTTTTATTAGAGATAACATGGTATGAAATTAAAAAAAAAACATTTAAATGTCAAATACGTATTATTTAAGTAATACAAATGCACACCCATCTTTATAAGTAAAATATATGTATTTTGAAAGCCCATATTAGAACGTATAAATTCTAGGTAAAAGGTGCAGGGTGTATATTTTAGTTTTTAAGATGTAGTCGTTTTCCAAGCCTTTGTTATTGTCATTAATACAGTCATTTTCTTGAAATTCTTTTTTGTTATCGAACAGTCTCCAAAAGGGTGCATTTTCGCTTATGTTATAGCCATTCTTGTAGAGCATAAAATAATAATAATAATAATCATGTTCCCAGACGGATTATGTTAACATTTTTAATAATATTATTATCATTTAAAATATTCCTGGTGTCCCCCCCCCCCCGGCTCCCATGCCTCAACTTGCCTCAGAGGTACAGAAAATTTCTAGTGGTAATCACCCCCTCCCCCCTTTATGTCACTATTCTAGATACGCCTATCCCTGAAACAGTAACATAACCTAGAGTAAATAAGGAAATGTGTGTATTATACGAAGGAGGAAAATTTAAATAAGTTCAAGTGTCAGTAAAAAGATTTTGGGCATTTACCATTCTTACAAAACACATCCACTTAATTTTGAGAAAAAAGTATCTGCCCTCTTCTGCAGGTCTCAAAACCTGAGGCATATGGTAGAGTATGCAGGACAGATTACAAATCACTAACACTTAAGTGAACATGCCTAGCAAACTAGGGCTGGCACAATCTACCCTGGTGCCCTAGACAAAATACCCTTTTGCTGCCCTCACCACTAACTCTAACACTCCTTTCCTGCCCCTTCACATAGAAACGCTACAGCAAAAAACAATATTCTTCCATGAAAAAATGTTTATCTAATTTATTTTGTTCAGTGAAAGTACAATAATTTATGCAAAATTGTCCCTCTTCTGCCGCATCCCAAAACAGCCGCCCTAGGCAGCCGCCTAGTTTACCTAATGGAAAGCCACACCTGCATCAGATTCACATAACTGAACACTATTTTGTTCAGTTATGTGAGTCTGATGATGCTTCCATTGGAAGCAAAAAGCCTCAAAAATACAAAAAATCGTCTTGTTTTGTTGATTTGTAAATTTTTGTACATGCTTAATATTATGTTTTAGACTTTCACACCTGAAGAATTGGATAGATAATAGTATTTGAAATGTATTATTTCAGTGTTTGTAACGTATTACAAGTACAGTGTTCAGTCTGGTTGCTTTTTTCTATTATAAGATTTTACTTACATAAAGTTTGGAGTTGTTCTGCAGGGTAATCAACAGTTGTGGTTGGATATTATCTACAGTTGGAGCTGACGTGTTTTTGCCATACGTTGCGTACAGAGTGACAGTTGGTATGCCTGGGCCCAGACACTCGTTCACAAAGTATTGCAGACCAGGGCTGAAGTATATGCTATGATATGTACAAGGTCTGTAGAGAGGCTCTACACGATAACTGGGCTCTAGAAAACAAAATAACTATTTTTAGTAATTCTCACAAAATATACATGTATTTTGATGGTTCTATATGACCTTCAATAAATTAATGAAAGTCTGTTAAAACATAGCTTGGGTACCTCATAGTTTCAACAATATTTTCATACAACATAATATAAATTCTGGGTTTAAAAATATAGTTTTTCTGCAGACATGTTTTAGACAAGTTTTGACCCTGTTCAGGCTATGTTTAATTTGTAATCTTGAGAGCAGTTTACCAAAATTTACTAAGGTGGACATCTTAACTAAAAGAACTCAGCTTGCTTTGATTATTCACAACAACCAGTGTTTACAGATAAACAAAAACACTCTAAAGGAACTTTTGGCTAATGGAAACTTAAAAGATGAATTTCTACAGAATCCTACAAAAAGAAATCAAAATATTACAAGAGGATTTAAATGCACTGAATCCGAGCCATGACCACAATATTAAAAGTCCTAGTAACAGTTCTGAAACTAACCTAGACTGGATTGCACAGAGGCTTAGTAAAGAAAGTGAAACAGAACATACCACCCAATAATTCTGCCTCAATTCAATATACCCATTTCAAATATGTTTAGTGCTTAGAGAGATGATGGAATTTGTTATTGTTAAGCAAGACAAGTGAATTACGGTACTAATTTATCATATGGATCAAGGAAGGCTCAAACTACTTAGTATAATAAAGAAAACACTAAATCTGTAAATGAATGTGTTAAAATACACTGAATATATTACTTTATTCAGATAGACAAGGAAGAGTGATTGAGAAAATGAATCAAGATAAATTTCTAACAACAGGATCTGTCATGCCCAATGCAGGTTTGCTTCAAATTACAGAAGCTGGAATGAACGCAAGAGATAACATTATTGTTCTCATTGTAGGTAATAATGACTCAATAAGGAATAATTTTACTCGTATTTACTCATCGTTAGAAGAAAATTGAATTAAACAGGAAAAAGTAGTGGTTATTACAACAGTGCTAGGAGACATGATGGATAGAATGGACTCATTAGGTGTAGAGAGATTCAGTTGGTGATATATTAGAGAACTCTCAGCATGACTAAGATCTGTAAGTTTGCTTGATTTAGATGTTATCAAAAGCTTTCATTTCACTAAATACAATTTCCATATAAATTATAGAGAAATAGTGAAAATTTGGCCACTTAATTACTGAAAAAATTGAGCTTTAAAACTCACAATTTTACTGTGATGCTAGATTTTCACTAAAAACTCATTTAGATTCATTACTGTCTATTACAATATCGACTTGGCTAAGGTAATATATTATGTTTTAGACTTTCACACCTGAAGAATTGGATAGATAGTAATATTTGAAATCTATTTATTACATTACTGTGCTTTATTACATAACTAAGCCAAAACATAAAAATAAGAATAAAATGGAATAAAAATAATTTCTCAATATGAGATTCTCCAAAAGTATGTTAGGCAAAGTTTGATATAGGCCTCCCTAGGCCCAGACCCAGAGCTAATTTATACCTCTGCTCCCATTGATTATGGGCCTGTAAGGCAAAATAACAGAATTTCAAGTTTACAATTTTTATGAATCTGAGTTGTTCCTGTGCCAATTGAGAGATAATGTACTTCTATGGCAAGTAACATAAATGTTATTCAATGTAATGTTTGCTTGAAAAGAATATCATATAAATTACAAGTATGTTAACTCGTAAATTCTAAATATCAGTACAGTTAGAATAGGTACTGAAAATTGTTATATTTCAAAGAAGGTTATATGACTGATAACAATACTTATACTAAAGTAAAGGATGTTTAATTCTTTATATAAATTACCTAAATAATATCAGTAAAAGTAAAAATTTATTACATACAATATTTTTACAGAAAATGTTCTTGCGTACACAAATCCAGCCCTCGTCAGCATTATATTTATATAGTAGAGAATGTTCATAATAAATTGACGGAGTCTCTTTCACATTAATTTTCAACAGATTCGGAACACAGTGTTCATATTATGGAGTTATGTGTTGTTATGATGTTTTTGCATAATATGGCCTACATACCAAATTGTAACACTAACCTTTCTTCCGTCTTCTCTTTCTCTCCGGTTCTTCTGTAGTGGTGACCGGCTCGGTCTGCTCGTCCCAATCATAGGACTCGCGGATGTTAGAGGCGGAGGTAGCGGCCCCTTCGTAGTGGTGTGGAACAGTGGGTGGGGGTGCCGCGCAGGTGAGGCACTGTGGGGTTATGAGGGGAGTTCCCACCCGCGGCACCGCCGAGCTCACCACGTACAGGTGGAGTTGGCCTGGCTGGCCCTCTGGCACCCCCAGGTAGTATCTGGCAATATAATAGCAATAGTGAAAAAGTTAATTATAAAACACTTCTTAAATGTACGTAAATTATGAGTGTACCCATGCAGTAAAATAATGGAAGTATTTCATTTCATTCAAAATTACCTGAAAAAGAATTATTTCAATTAAAAAAAAAACAACAGTAGAAGATTGATTATAACATTCATTCCATAGCTTCTCAAAATGGAAACTTAATATGTTAGATACTTTTCTGTTGAAATTGTATTATATTAATGAAAAAAATATTTGTGTAAGTGCACATTAAATGTATGGAAGACGGGCTAACACCAAAGAAAGGAATCTAACCCTCAGGGAGAGAAACATGGAACAGAAAGACTTTTAAAATGTGAAGTAATATGATGTTTGAAAATGATATAATATATAATGATAATGTTGTTTTATCTGGTAAAACACAATAATACTGCATACTATTGGATAATGGTATCTAGATTATTTACACCAAATACAGGCTGAATTTGAATGAAAATACCTTATTGGTTTTAACGAATTCCTAGCAATAATTTATTTATTTACTGATAAGTTATTGAAAGCACTGAATTGTATGTTGGCTTATCATGACAGAAGACTGAGAAGTATTTTAATGTATTTGTAAAAACAAGATCAATAAACTAAAATAATTCCTCAATGGAGGAATACATGGCTCTGTGAATGTTAGGGAAATCCTGATTATAAAAAATAACGTATATTGCACAATCAAACTTAATAGTCTCCAAAATGAAACAAAAAATGTTTAACTTGCCTGACGGATTATATACAACATAATTTTAATATTACAAACATTACATAATCAAGATATGCACATGATTTTTCTCAATTTTTATGCATTTTAGTAAAAGTTTAAAGTTATGTAATGTGGACAGGGAAAGAAAGAAATAGCCACAAGGCTAATTATTGAGTTCATCAATTCACTTAAAGTTGTGGCGGATGGCAAGTGCTTTCTATTTCTATGCAAAAAATATAAATGTTTTAACATAATGCAACATATGTATTTATTCGATAATTTACATTATCATTAATTTAACTTCAGTACAAGTTTCTATTCCGTTTATTCTAGCAATCTATGGTTGATTATTGGTAGCATTTTCAAGGAATAATTTGTGGTAACTTTTAGACCAGTAAATCAAGAAATATAATTGGAGTGATCAAAATTGTCGTTGGTACTTTAAAGAGGAAGAGTTTTTCTATGATGTAATTTTTTCATTAGTAATGCTTGACAATATTTGTCTTACACAAGTTGGTTCAGGTGGTCCCAGGCTACAATCTTGTTCACGTCAAAGGTTCCATGTGTGAGAGGCAGGAACCTTTTCTTGGGAATGTTGACAGAGACGATGTGGCGGTAGAAACCTGCATTGCCATCCCTGACCGGAGTCAGTGTGAGGTATACGTTGCCATCAGGGCTGAACAGAGGAGTGCCTGGAGGGTCCACCCACCCTCTTCCCTCACCACTCACCCTCTGAGTCTGTCAACCAACCAAATTCAAGTACTCTTACTTCAAGGATACGGCACAATTCAGAAGATCAATTAATTATCATTTCTAAAGCTGATATCAGTAATTTTTTAACAGGAAGATTAGCAGTTTTTATTCTGTCATGCTGATACTTTACCTCAATTGGAAATCCCCAAATGTTTGGTTCATTTAGACCAAAAATATTGTATAAGCGAGTGTTGATTTAATAATCAATGTACCAATTATATGATTCCACGTGAATAATGTTTTTTGGATAGTGAAAATGCCTATCCATAATAAAATTTGTGTTTACTGTTCATACAGTAATCATTTGTGTTCCATAAGTTAATTTGTAATCAATGTTAAAAACAACATAATCCGCTTATTCTCACTCCACTGAAACATATATGTCGAAAAATTCGGAGTAAAATTTAATAAACTTAATGTAGGTAATTTTGTTTAATGAATTTCAAAAATGTTACAAATGTAATGTTTTTATGACATTAATTTTCATTATAATCACTTTTCAAAATGTTAATTTGTGTAGTTACTCACAATTTTATAAGAATCAAATAATTACAAAAAGAAATTAGTAAGCAGTTCTCAAAATATTCAGTGAAGGTAATAAGTAATCTAGTTTTGTAATTGAAGACTTTTGGAGCAATTAGCACCATATGGTGTAAATCTAATTATTCATACTGGCTGAGATATTTCCAAATTTTTGTCTTTGCATATTCACACCATATGGTATTTTTAAATTAATTGTAATAAAAATAAAGTAATATTTATGTGTTGAGACGCTTGATGATGTATGTAATGTTTGGTTTCGAAAGGCCTCGCCCAAAAATTGAACTATTTTGGAAAAGTATTGTTTTAATAAGATTAATACTACTATTTTAGTATTGTAATGTAACTAGTGGTAGTGTTCACCTCTTGACAGAACCACATAGGAGACTTGCAGAGTGTGACCATTGACACGTTTTGAGCCCTGTTGAGCCAGATGACTGACACCTCTGTCGAGCTCACCCACGTCACTGCGCAGAAGTAGTAGTCTCTGGAATCAATCATCAGTCATCTCTCAGTTGAATTTTAAATAAGACGATTTCAATAGATATAGTATTCAGAACGCCGTTCTTGTGTTCTACAATTAAATAAACATAATTATATTCTGAGTGTAAAAACAACACACTACTCACGTTGTTTGGCCCAGTGCCATCGGAGCTTTTAGGTCTCTCGTTCTGATATTTTTTGGATCCGCTAGGTCAGCCACAAACAGCGTTACCACTGGATTTTTGGTGTTCGGCTGAAAAAAAAAAAGATTTTCAGACGCTGTTTTAAAATAGATTTTTGGACTTTCAATATCAAGTCCAAGCAGTATTGAGCTTTAGTCTACACTCATCTGCATACGGTATTGGTTGATTTGTATTTTGACCAGATTAAAGTATTTTGTGTTTACTGTACCAAAAACGTGCTTACAATGTGTATTAAAATAACAAAATTGTATGTACACAAATCTCCTTTACGACACAGAAAACAACGCTGAAGTAATAACTAAGATCAACGGAAAAATTATATAGAACACCATATGTCTGACAGTTTAGTTGCTATTCAAAATATTTTTCAGAGGTCTAATCAGTATGTATATTTATATGTCGATTAAGACTATGTCTTAGTAAAATAAATAAATAAATAAATAAGGCCTTTATTCTTGAGCGAATTTCAGTTTACAATCTGTTTTACAAATCGACTCACGTCAAACTAATCATAACAGTACAATTCGTATTTTAAAAACTGTGCACCCAAATATTGCGTGCTGGTAATTTACATAGAAAATTCATACTTAAACAACAATACATCATTAAGGTACCTATACAGTTTTAACTTCCTTTTTGAAAGTTTTTAACAGACAAAGTCTTTATAACTGGTGGTAAGGCATTGTACTCCTGGGGTCCAAAGTACGAGAAGGACCTTTTTGTAGCCTCCAACCGCACACGCGGCAGTTGCAGCTTGTCGTCCTGTCGAGTGTGCCGTTCTCTTAGAGTCGCTCGCGCCACTAGTTTCCGTCTCAGGTAAGAGGGTTCACCAGTTACCAAAACCTTATGCACCAATGTCACAGTTTGGAGCCTACAAATATCTTGAACAGAGTGTAAATTTGCTCTTTTGCGATAAGGCGAGATGTGGTCATTTTTTTTTAGATTATAAACAAACCTCAGCGCACTGTTCTGTATCCGTGCAAGGATGACATTTGCCTCTTGAGTTAAGCAGCTACCAAACACTGGAAGGGCGTAATATATTGATGGAAATACCAGAGAATTTACAATATGCAGCTTTGAAAGCATTGGAATTAACGCTCTGTATCTATTCAAAACTCTCAATTTACACATTGCACGTTGAGAAATCAATTCAACATGTTTAAGAAAGTTTAGCTGATTGTCAATTATAACTCCCAGGACTTTAACCAAAACACGATCCTCCAAACAAATACCCTCAACAGAAACAGAGAGAATACTCCTGTTCATGGTCTCTTTAATGGATGGTGAGCAAAAATGCACCACAGAACACTTATCTGTATTCAACTTTAGGCCATGCCCCTCCGACCACTCTTTAACCCTACGCAGATCAGCATTGAAACACTGCACCGCTTCATGGACACCTGGAGGGGGATATGTTAGAAGCATCTGAGAGTCATCCGCATAGGAGTAGAGTGAACACGAGGACAATGCAAGTTCAAGATCAGCAGTATATAAAATGAATATAACAGGCCCTAAACATGACCCTTGAGGAACCCCTGTATCCTTCGACAGCGAGGAAGAGCAGTTTTCTTTTACCTTCGTCACCTGACTCCGTCCGCTCAAATATGAGCCAAACCATTTTATAGCGATTTCATTAAACCTATAGAAATTTAATTTGGCAAGAAACAGTTCATAATTCACTGAGTCGAACGCTTCAGAGAAATCAAGCGTCGCCAAAATACTTCCAAAACCTTTATCTTTCGCTACATGCAGCTCATCCATAATGTTTATCAAGGTGGAGGTAGTGCTGAAAGACTTCCTAAAACCAGACTGATGTACAGGAAGAATATTTTCAGCCTCAATGAAAGCTGTCAACTGATTCACCACTACCTTCTCAAGGATTTTTGACATGGCCGGAAGGATCGATATCGGCCTAAATTGGGAA
Organism: Homalodisca vitripennis; assembly: GCF_021130785.1. Lineage (NCBI taxonomy): Eukaryota > Metazoa > Arthropoda > Insecta > Hemiptera > Cicadellidae > Homalodisca > Homalodisca vitripennis. The sequence continues at coordinate 47,189,483 of NC_060207.1, read as the reverse complement.
ATCACACTTAGATTCTTTATTTTGGGTATGGGCGTGACAAGACTTTGCTTCCAGCATGATGGAAAACACCCAGAAGCAAGGGACAGGTTAACCAAATGCGTAATAGCTCCCAAGCAATATGGGCTCATGGCTTTCACTAGCCTGATAGATATTCCATCAGTCCCCACAGCCACTGACGTAATGTTGACGTAATGTAAAACTGTGCATCAAAACAATAGATTACCATTGCAGCTAAAAACAATCATTACATATATGTAGCATAGAATGCTTGAGTTAGGTGACGCAAAAAGCCTAGATGGGCAATCAAACTATCTTATTCCATGGAAGTTTCATCCACTATACCTTGGGATAGCGCAGGCCTCGCATGTCGGGATACAGCTGCTGCTCATCTTCTGCGATCCCGTACCAGGGAAACCTCAACTCTTGCACGAGACTGTCGTTGAAGCAAGCGTAAAGCATCATGTGTCCGTCGTCGGACATCCACAGCGCCGTGTTGTGTGTCAATATCTCCTCTGTGGGTTAAAACATTACAGTGATTTTTAAAAATTATTATGCTTATAGATTATCATTACTATATACGTGAGTGTTGGATCCTTAACCACAAGCTTCATCGGCCAGTTCAAAGAGGGGATTTGTATTTTATTAGCTGGATAGGGATTAAAACCCCAGGGACGTATAAGAGAATCTTTCGAGCAACTTTTATCAGTAAGTAGAATATACATTAATTTGGTTATATCGTTCAAACGAAATTTAAATACAAAATTAAGTAAAAAAAACGAATAGTTAGTACGCTTTTTCTAAAATACAGAGTATTTTTTGAGGAACGTGGTTGTTATATAACGAATGTTTATTATTCATAACATCAGGAAACCGTATTTTTTCTGGTAAATCGTGTTTTGGGATTCATTTTATGATATACTTGTCCGAAAACGATAAAACTATAGATGTCATGGCTATTTATTGTTGTGTCATCTTCTGCATTAAAGGATGCGTTTATGTTTCTTATTTTTTCATGAGACTCTTCCGAATATAGTAACGGTTTAAAAAGAGATGTACTAATTAATTTGAAAATTTTGATTGCTCCATGCAAACAAAAATCACCATAAGAATTTTTATTTATGCGATTAAAAATCCTCAGGAAAATGCAACGCATCGAAATGCAATACACAAAATTTCAAATTGTTCTGAGGCATAGCTGCAGTAACGGCACATTTATATGTCAGTAAATAATTATTAAGTTCTAAAGCCCTTCGACGTCTTCCGTCTCGACGTATTTGTCCTTCTAATCGGTATTCTCGTTGCTCGTCATTTTTCGGTATCTACACGTTGTGCCGCACGCTGCCTCAAATCTTGTAGACGTCGAATCATGACACCTTTCTGCTCGTATAATATTAGTTAAGGTTTGCAGGCATTTGACTTTAGCAGTACGTGTGGGACGAAGTGTATGAAATAGATAAATAGATTGAATTTTAAAAGGAGTGAAATTATTTATCAACTTATATTACAATCAAAATTTCCTTTCGGTTCAAACCTTCGTTAACTTATACAACCATTTTTATTTTTACTCTTTGGCATTTCTGATGAAACATCAGCTATGAGGATTGGCTTACTACTCTTGCTATGATACGTAAGATCTAATTTACTATAACATGTAAACAAAGAAATAAAAGATAAATAAATATTGACTTTGCAGGAGATTTTTAATTGCTAGAAAACACGGATAAAACAACGTTTTCTAAAAACGCCCCCGAAATCCCCTGCATACTAAATTTGATGAAAATCGTTGGAACCGTTTCCGAGATTCAGATTATGTATATAAAAGAATTGCCCATTTTAAGGTATTAGATGAAGGTCAGTAATAGCCTTTTTATTTGTGCAGAATTGGATAAAGATACATCAAAATTTATTACATGTTTTTAATAAAAAATAATAATTATAGCATAATAGTTGATTAAACATTTTTCTAAATTGAATGTTAAAAATTGGAATAAGTATTGTAACATAAGTATAAAACTTACCGTACTTCGGGTTTTTTTCTTTTTTTTTAGAAAACACCCGTTTTACGACTGATGTATTAGTTGTTATTTTGATTGAAAACTGTAAAGTTTTAAATAGGTTCTCGGAGTTCAAACACAATTTTGCGTAGGCATAGAAAGACAAAATATGCAACTACTTATTTTAGAACTGATTGGAGACGGGAAGGGGTTTTTAAACTCGGGACGGGGTGTGTTCTGAATAGTTTGTTTTAATTTTAGTTCTGAAAATCAGCATAACAATAGGAGCAAAAATTTCTTCCATGTTGTAATTTCTTGAATCCTCGTTTTCTAAACTTACGATTTCATCCCGTTTCCATATTTTAGTAACTGACAATTTTCCTACCTGGAAAATATAAGGCTCGTTTCCAGTTTATTTGGAACCCGACTATCACTAACAATTTATTATAATATTGTTGTACCAGCTACTTGTTTATATAACAGTGTACTAACGATGTACTCGGCGTGGAGAGTTCATTGGGAGTCGAGTCTGTGTTAATTGTGTTGTAAACCAAAAATTAATTATTAGTATTTTTAAATAGTGTAAAAAAGTTAGTGGCAGCATCTTGATGATCTTACACATTATTTAAACATTTCATTTATGCGCCCATACAGGTAGGTGATTTTTGTGGTAGTTTTATTTCTTTAATTTTCTGTAAAATTATGACGTAGTAAAACTGAGTTTATGATTTAAATACAGAAATGTAGATTTCAGTTTGTTACTATATCAAACAATGTATAGCTGAGTAATAGTGGGCTAAGTAATGTCATCCATAGCTAATTTAGAGAGAGAATATTTCATTGTCAAGGATAAGTTCCCGATGATGCGTATTGCTCATTGATGGTTATGAGTTCAGAGACTTTTACAGGGAGACAAAATGTAGTTCTAAGGTTGAGAATTTCTCAAGATTTTCACTGCATTTCTCAGGTATCAACTCAAATTAGTTTTTATTGCTTTCGGACAATCATTGAATTTCATAGCAACAGTCAGTACTTCAGCATAAAAAATTTGGCATTAAATAACAATTATGTTCAAATAACATTATTGATAACATTAGGATTTGAAATTGTGTCTTGGACACATTTTCCAGTAGCTGAGGTTGGGCCACATTACTAAATTTTGGGTTTATTTCAAGCACTTATTTACTTTAGACAAAAAGTTGTCTTTATAATCGTATCTTACACGTTACACATTATTTTGGACAAAGCTTGTGGTAATGATTTTCAGTAAACAATGATATATAAAAATACTCGGCTCAAATGGCTGTCTTTATCGCTTGTATACTCAATCAATGTGTGTCGGCGAATCATCAGTCCATGATTAATTTAAAGCTGGCGAAATGGCAATCATAGTCATTCAGTCTCTGCCGGAGAGAGTTTTTCCATCCTTCCTGAGAGTTTTACCAAACTTACTTTGCAACTTGAGAAATCGCGACCACATGCGCTTTCGAATGCAGCTTAAGCATTCAGTTTTTAAACATTTCTACATCTTCTTTGTAAACTTTTGCTTATTGACAGAATCGTAGGCCTGAGAGTCACCGCCTCCGAGATTGTTTTGGTGGCTAACACTATATTCACACCCCAACCAAAAACCCGTTACCTTCATTATTCCACTGCTACCTTGGAAATTAGATTTAAAGTCGGTTACGTGGACATTGTTATTACTTTGGTGATATACGTAACTGTTTATATATTTGATATATGTGTGAATGTGTTATTACTTACACTGCAGATGTTTTGCTTTTTAAGTGTCAGATTTTATGTATAATATCTCCAGAAAATTAATTTACACAAGTAATGGCCTGAATGCTGAAGCCTGAAATTTCATCAATAGTTCGATATAGAACTTGACAGAAGTGACTTGCAACTTTGATTGTCCACGAGTAATTTAATATCAAGTGAGAAATTTCATAATGCCACTTAGAACGATACTTTGTGTAGTATGGATACGATGGATACACAGATCAGAAAACCCTTTGAAGGCCTATAACACTAGTCAGTAACTTCGGATAGTATAAAATTGAAAATGCCTGGGCCACTTAGGGATCGCGAAAGATGCTCGTGGATAGAAGATGATTGGAGCATTAGCCAATGAAGCAAAATGCCAACGATGACAACTCTTGCATGTCGTGTGACTCCTGAGCGATTCTAAGCATGAGTTGAGGATAGCCTCAGGCGAATTGGAAGGTAGAGCCTCTTTTATAAATACAATCTTCAAGATTTCGTCACAGAAATGAATGTCGAATGAACACCTTTAAAAGCTTGATCTCTAAAAGTAGGTAAACTAGTGTTAAGGAGTATCATTAAAGCGGCAAACGGTAGATTTGCTGATAAACAGACTGGCTGTTGTGAAGCATTCGGACAATGCTGTACCATGAGTCAAGTCCGTCCAATGACTGAGTGGATTAATGCTTGATTCTGCAGATCTTTGCCGAGCAAGTATTCAAAGAAGGAAGATTATAAAGGAAGGGCACATAGGGTGATAGGGAATTAAACGTTTGTTATTTAGTAGATAGTGCAATGAACATATTTCCTACAAATCATATGGCTATTACTGGAAAATATAAATACTTAAGCTTGTTGTAATAAATATGAAACAAAGTAATACACGAGTATAAGTAATAAGTAAGTAGTAGTAGTAAGTAATATGTTCATCATGTTTTGTCTGTTGCTTACAGTACATTTGACGCATATACGAGCTACGTATTTGCTAGTACAAGGCAGAAGTACGCCACACGACGTGTTGAATGCAAATTTTTTAATCTGTAGCTCACTTCATTCTCGAGATGTCCTATGGACAGATATACCGAAAGACAATCATACACAAAAGAAGTATATAACAAATTATGAAAATTAATCATGGAATTAATTCTTGTAGAAATGAACTTTCATGCAAAATTTAAGTGTACATATGAAATCTTTCTCGACGTATCTTGTGACGTAATACATTCAGGGTTTTGGTCATTAAATTGGGTTTCATATCAGTGTTTAAAAAATAACAGTCTACACAACAAGTCACTATAGCATGCATGATGTTGTATGTGCAGAGATGGCAAGGCTATATGTGAGTCATATGCCTATCATACTATGGGTATACTGAATTTGTTTACAAATTTATTTATTCTGGCATTTTCTCGTTGCCACCATGGTTACCCATAAGATCAATTGAAATATATTCGCTAACATTCAGCCAAATCCTATAGAGTGACATGTACCATCGTTGAAATCACTATTTTTCAAATAGAAATGAAGCTTAATGATCAATTTCAATTTCAAATCTATAGGTCTGTTCATTTTCGAGATATCGTTCGGACGACAGACTGACAGAAATTCCTACAACCCCACGAGTGATAGAATTCGCCAAAAAGCTTAGCCAATAAATTAATACGGCTTTAATTTTGCAGTTTATTGTATAAGTAAAAGTTATAACTATCTTAATGTGTAATTTATCCATCTATCTGTAAGTGTAATATTAAAAAAATATTATATGGATATTTTTGTTTTAAAGTTTAAATAAAACAATTGCAGTGCCATGCAGGGAATCAAAGACACACAAGGAGGGCAAGAGGCAAGAGGCAAGAGGCAAGAGGGAGGAGAGGTGAGATGAGATGTCAAGAGGGTTGAAGAGATCTTCTCTGCTCTCGAGGTGTTCATTAACCCTTGGACAAACAACTGGGACCATCAGACAAAGCTTGGTCTCTTTTCACTATTAGTTAAACAATTCACTGGCAAAACATATCAACAACTTTTCCCCTGTCTTTAAGACATTAGAAAAAGATTAACGAACTCAAGTAAATTCAAAAATTATATATGTTGTGAGCCACGCATTTTAATACCCTATTTTAATTCATGATGTTAAGAAATTCAGATGGGATGGATCATTGGATTATTTTGTTATGAAAGCGTCTATTGTCGGAATAATATAAAATTACTCCTCAACATGAAAATAGGTTTTTTATAAATTTGAATAAAACAAACCAATAAAATTTTCGGTTATAATGAATTGATTTATTTAAAACTATAAAATAAGAAATATATCCAATAAATTAAGATCGTCTACGACGTATGGTAATAATTTCAAATTTACGTTAAGATTTATAAACAGATAAACCTTATTAATTTTATTAGAATTTATAAATATCTAATTTAAATACGTTTCATACGACCCCAAAAACGTAGCAAGTAAAAGAAGTTTAAATTTAAAATGTTCAAAACTATTATTAGAATTATAATATATGAATTTAAAATTATACAATACTCGTATTTACGACTTATCATTACGGTTTTATTTCTGTAAGAACGAACTCAAAATGTTAAATAATATAAACATATATAAAAATCCGTGACGAGGTAACATTTCATACTTTTGAACTGTCAAGATTTGTAGATAATAAAATATTAATACTGATTTTATAATAGTTTTTGAGCCAAATATTAGTTTGATCAAAAGTAACATTGTTGCTGCAGTATATACTGAACTTATTATGAAAATCAATCATAAAGATCTAAATTTAAACAATCTAATTTTAAAAATGTTGTCCTGTTTTTGTAGAAACTAGTACTGTACTAATATTTTGGGCTTTTGAAAACAAAATGACTATGGAGTTGACATTTGCTAACGTTCAGCAATATAATAACACTTGAACATGTACTGTTATTTTACTTTTTATTAATTGACTATTAAAAAAGTATTAAAGGTTTGTGCGTCAACAGTCAAAGATGGACAATGCTAACCTTAAAATAACAAGTTATATGCATACCCTGTTGTTTTGTAACCAAGAAGACATCAATGTATGATGTAAAGTGCTCAGTAATGGGAGGCCAATGCAAACATTCGGACTAGCTTTTCTTCAATAGAAAAATACAAATAAAATAACGAAGTTCAAATTGGAAGGAATTGAAAAAAGTAACTATCATAATTGAAAAGATTACTTCGTCTGAGTTTGGTAATTTAGGATAGTGTGTTTCGCTTTCGATACCAACAATTTATAGAAATTAATTTCCGTATGTAATAATAAATATATTATTATTTCGACTTTTAAATCTTGTGGTGTCAGTGTCAATAAATAATAAAAGCGAGGATTATCCATCTGGAGTGGTCATTGTTTAAAATGCACGAACACAGTACAATTCAACGAATAAATAAATATGCCCATCACACGAGAATATTAAACGTAATAGAACATCACGGCCGGCAGAAGACAGGACAACTCAAAGTTGAAACTATAGTAGTGTATAAGTACAGTTTTAACTGTTTGGGGAAGGTACGTAGTTATTGTTATTAGTTTATAGAAGACCACCCATCATGTGGTTTGAAATCCATAGAAAACTGTAGTCCCTCTTTCTCTTTCTTCTTATTTTGGACCATCCTACATACTATATGTGTTGATATAAAGCCACACTTTACTTATACATTGCACACAATAAATTCATCCTTAATGTTCAAATTGATCTTACCGTAAGTAGTTGGTATCTTAATGGTATCAAAATAATTATTATTAATTAATTTTAAGGAATAAAATCTATTTCTTGAAGAGAAAAATAAAAACATCTATGGTATTACTACATTTTGAAAGTGAAGAATTAGAAAAACAATTCCCATGAAAATACAATTATTTTTTTTATGTTAGTTTCTAATAGACTTTTGATAATGTACAGAAAAGTTCAGTATACTATATCATAGACCATGTTGCCATAAACTTAGTGTAGTTGACAGAGATTAAAATAGTAGTGAGAGCTTACACTCATAGTCTATTGTACTTACCCTCATAGAGCCAGTCAGGTACCCCATTACTGATAACACCCGGGACAGCGGTCTTGGACACCCTGTAGACCTGCCGACCACGGGGGCTAGGCCGGTAGTAGATGTCGTAGTTGTAGACCATGACGAGGGCGTGCCCCTTGGGTGTCCAGGCGGCGTGCAGCAAGTAGGGGTGACCATCCTCGTCAGGGGTCGGGGTCAGAGGAAACATATCCCTACAACCATGATACACTACCGGTCACTTCTGTCTTCTGATCGTTTTTGATAGCATGTTAACAGTATTGCAAACGTCCAGGTCAACAATTTAAGTTCAAATAATTTCCTCACATTCTACGAATGAGAATGGATATAAAGGTAAATGAAATAACAGGTTTGTAAGTGAGAATTAACTGAGGATAAACTCTCAACAGTGGCGGTCCCAGGATTTCGTTACGGGAAAGATAATCACTGGGGGTCCCGGGATCATGGCCTGGAAAAAAGTAAAAGTTTACAGCGTGTTTGAGTTAAGTTTTAATTTAAAAATATACTTAAGCTGATGTTAGTAATGTTATGTTATAAATAATTTACATCGTAGCGGATCGCATTCACTGTATAGTTACTTTATCTAGGTAAAATAAGATCCATCCACGCTAAGAATTTTATGAAGGGTTTTTCATTGATTAACTTTAGTATGCCGATTTAAGGTGGTGTGATTTTTATGAATGAAAGTCTAATAATTGTGAGATGAATTGTAATCAATATTGTTTTACTTTGAAAAATCCATTATTCGCGGCACTTCCTGACAATATTCAGGGCCCATAGAGAATATTTTGTGGAGGAGGGGATCCATTCCTCCCACCTCCCTTGTCTCTGAAAGGGAACAATACTGGTCCTGCAGTGAACCACAAATTCACGAGGAGAACCATCAATCTTGCCTTTGCAAATTATATCTAATTTCGGAGTCTCTATCTTTTTTAAATTACCCTCACAATTTGGAGACCGCTTATCGAATTGCACTGATACAAACAGATTGAGAAATGTTATTCTAATAAGTTTCAAGAAATTGTTCTAGCTTTAGGAACAGTAGATTTTCATGAAACAAATGTGTATTCTTGAACTATGGTAATAATTGGTTTGCTCGTAGTGAGACAAAACATTCAATTTTCAATTAAATCTTTTTATTGGAATAATACAATTGTACAACAAAAATACAATACTTATCTAAAATAACCTCTATTTTGACTATGAAAATTGGCTTTATTGGCCAAAATTTAACTACCTTAAAATGTTATTCTATTATTGTATTTATGTATGGAAGCTGTAAAATATAATTTTAATTTAACATGAATACTTTTAGAGAATACTAGAAAAAGTTCAAATTAAAAAACTCTTTTTGGTTTTCAAAGACATACAAAAATCATTTGAACGGTGCGTTGTGTTACCGTTTGAAAATTGTAAGAAATAATATTTTTGAAGTTTTTAAAATTAAGTTTTAATATATTTTATTGCACTCTACAACATTAAAAAAAATTGTGTGCTATAAAATATTTTAGTTGTTTCACAACACTTACATGGCGGCGATGTCATAGATTGAGTATTGGGCGAGAAATGAATACCGGAACAGCTGTAACAAGACGTAATTGATTTAAATTATAGTGAGATTAAGGTACCTTATTACAGTGCAACGTTTAATAAGGTGATTAAAGCTTTTATTGTCACAAGATCTCGGTTGCATCCATTGACTTACTTAACAACCAGATTATTACCCTATTACATTCAGTATTATGCAAGTCTTAGAAGAGTGAATGGTATGGAGACCCGGTGAATGGACAGTAATGACAGTGGAAAACAGTAACAATTATTTCGAGAGCTGATGTGGGTACCCTCTGGTGGAAAGACATCGCTTCAAGCGAAACTGAGTTAAGTTTACGCTGTCTCTTCGATAACTCTCTTCTTGTGAAATTATGAAGTTTTCGTTTCCTAAAGCAGTAACGTACAACAAAAACTGTGCAAATCTATTTATAGTGTCTAAACTGTAAATAACCTTGTGTATTGACGATGTTTACAATGTTTATATTTCTAGAAACAAATGATATACCTGCAGAATATGTTTTAAAACTAAAAAAGAAGACAGAAACTTATTCTGGTGTTCAGCCCATAGTCTTCTTGCCGCCATCACCGTTCTCGTTAGCTAATTATACAGTAAGGGGGAGCCAAAGAACATTGTTGCTGGTTACTAGGTTCAAGATTTTTCATCTACATGTTCTATCTCTGCAATTTTATTTCTTCAATAAGTACTGTTAATTTGAAGCATAGAAACTACTGTATCAATATTATCCTCTCTCCTGAATAGTCAATATCAAAATATATGCAGGTTGAATTAGTTAAGTTACTATTTATTTTAAAATTCCCCTTTCTGTACATTTGGAAGGGAAGTGGATTTCGTGTGAGGATGTTATCTTTACCATGGATTAGGATTATTTATTACAGATTAGGAGTAGTTTTGGATGTTAACTCACATAGTGTTAGTTCTCACCGGTTTCATGAGTATTTCATATCGCGTCAATACATCGCTTCGGCTACGCTTGACTGAGGAATCTTCAATCAGGTGAACTGAACTCTAAAACTGTCACCACTTTGCATTGGCATTGGAACTATTATTGGTGCACCCGTAATTACTTAAATAGCATTGTCGATATCTCATGAAAACTCTCCTCTCAGAATTGAAAAATGGATTCAATGAATTAAAGATTTCACTTTATACGGTCGTCAATTTGTTAAATATAAAAAATAAAATAATGTTCAGTAATGTTGATCATAATGTTTTTAATGTTAATAATAATATTTTACGTTTAGAGCTTATTTCATGTATTATCATGATCAGTAGGGGAAATGTATTAAGTAATATTATTAACCACACGATAATGTTGTTATAACTTGGAAAACAGTAATGCAACTGTATACATTTCATTGTATTCATTGTAGGTTTTGTCGCCCAATATCAGACCAGAACAGTGGTTATATAGAAAGCATATTTTTTAAGATAACTAAGTCTTAATTTTGTTAACTACTTTATGCAATATGAAACAGAAAATGGAATTATTTTGAATTACTAGTTGGAAATATAACAAATAATGTAATTTTTAAGGAATCTAGTAAAATTAAAACTATTTATGTTTATAGTTACAATAAATAAATCTTAAGAAAAATAAAATAAACAAGTGTCCTTTTTTGAATTAATAAATCAAAGTAAATTTAATTACTTTATTCTAAAACTTCTAGTTCATTTTTGATCTGCGATAAAGAAATGTGTACACCTCTTCCTATTCCAATATTAAACTTTACATATCTAAGATTTCAATCAGGTTTCAATGTATAAGGTCTTCTTGTAATTTTCCGTCTCTGACAACTTGGCATCTGAGAAACAATAATCTAATAACAAAAATCATTATCTTTATACCAGTACAGTACATATACAAGAGAAAACTTGTATTTTATATCACTGTATGACAGGTCAAAAGATATGATTATAAATTGTTATTGAGGATGGAGGTCTAGTTCTTATATGTTAAAATAAGGAACAAAGTTGTTATAAAAGAATCTTGTTTGGCCTACCTTTTGAGCATTGTGCACGAGCAGAAGAAACCTGTGGTCTGGAGACATGCTGAATTTAACAGGATTTAACCGCCTCTGGAACAACGGAAAGTTGTAAGCAAAATTAAACAACCAAAAATGACCGATTTTGTGTCTAAAGAATGGTTTATTATGATAACTGATATCTAAGTATTGAACTCCTTTTATATATTTATCAAACGAAGAGAGCTTCTGGAGTAGAGGGATGGTACACTAATATACATTATTATTATTATACTAAGTACCATAATATCATTACTCTACGCTTCTAAATTAGCTAGCTTAAGAGAGCTGATGACGTAATTATGATAGTTGTTGAATATGTCTTAGGAGATCATGATCTCTACTGTGTTTGGTTGGAAGTGAGAGAGGATGTAGGTTATGAGTTATCATTATCTAACATGAATCTTGAGAAGGGATCGATTGAACTTCCCTGCATTTCATTTGCATAAGGGAATCGGCAGTGTTTAGCTTTCCCATCTCGTAGTGACGATGTAAGGCTACTGTTCTTAACACTTTGAACAAAGGGGTGTTCTTCGCTAGCTTATTAATATTTTAATATGCCTGTTGGGCTTCAAACATACTGAACATAATAATTAGAAAACATAACAACTTTATTAAATCTTGAATTAAGCTGTACGAGTACGTCTAAAAATCTCCGTAGAATAAACTTAAATAACACAGATTGATTTTTAGGATAGTGTTTAGCATTATTAAAGTACAGTCTATTTAACAAACGCCTGCTATACAAAAATTAGTTTCACAATTACTCCCTGAACTCAACCAGGTTTGGATTGCCGTGACATACGATCTACAGTAGATTGTCCCTAGCGCACTATGACTTACTATTCTCTACAATAAATGCTTGCCACACTTGTATCCTGTTGTGCCAAAACAGTGACTATCTCGTAAACATATGTTACTAACAAACAATATTATGTTTTGTAAACAAAAACATTTAACCATCCACACAACTCACAACACACACGTACACGCTTCCAGCTTCTGCCGAATGAGTATTTGCCTAACCTAAACGGATGTAAAGTAAGGTAATGGTTGTTTTATATAATACTTTATAAGATATAATATTGATAATATATGATTGAATTCATATAAAAGTTCGACTGACGACTTCACATATTCAATTTCTCGTAGAGATTAAAAATCTATAACGAATGATCACACTGTCTTGGCACACGAAAGTTAACTTCCTGTGTTGTTTAAATTATTTATCTAGAAGAAAAGCAAACGTGTCATTCAGAGTACATTTAAAAATATTATGTGAATAAGCTTGGTTAAAAATAGTGTAACTATGAACTCATATGTTATTTACAACATTTAGACATTTCCTTGAAGTACAGGAATTTCAAAACTGGTTAAAATGGCAAATGAGTTCAAATTTTGATGACTGGACAAGATTGGACAAGTTTGACATTATAAACTATACTTCTGTTGAGTGTTGCATTAACTTTTACGTTACAAACCAACGAAAATTACCTAGTGCTTATGTTGTATAATGTGTTATATGATTGTCATTATATTTTAGGCAAGCTGAGTAACATCGTAGATCAGCCCGGCAGAAGCTTCCACACACCTCAGACACCATACTGCATGTGGTAAGATATTTATTGTATAGTATTTTAAGCGTTTATTTTTAGTTGTATTGTCTACCAACCAACGAACCAATGTAACGTGTATCATCGTAAAAGAAAATAGTGTTTGGGTCAAAGAGATTTGAAGAAAATGATTTTATACATTTTAGTTAATTTTCTACAGTGGATAAAAATTAATCGCATGTGTGAATGAACATTTTATTTACAAAAAAATATCATCGATATCGATAATTAATGCGCTCTGTGCCATCGGGCCTCGCGTGGGTATATTTCGAAATGATTCACGTTTACCTACCAAACGATTGTGAAGTCCATGCCACCAACCCGGAATCCGTATAATTTTAAGTTAAAAATTCCACAATAATTAGTACTTAATTTGCTCCAAATTATTAGAATTTGTCCCTTTCAAGTACAGAAGTTTATAACGCATTACATTAAGCGTGCTCGACAAAGCTCTATCACTCGCTAGTCTCACAATGTGGATTTTTGAATTACAACATACACAATCGATTATACATAGTTTGTAACAAGGCATTGGAATGTAAACCTTACAGGAACAGGAATTAAAGAGCATTTTATTCTGCAAAGCCAGAGATGTGCTATCAATAGCACCACGTATGGAATTCCGAGTTGAACCAATTTTTACCAAATTATTAAAGTTTGTACCTTTAGGGTTAAGGAATAAAGGAGCAGACGTTTCTACAAAGTAAACGACGCGCTATCAACATGCTAGTCCGGAACATGTGGATTTTTGAGTTGTAACTTGTTGCATTTCTTATTAGGTGTACTAATATTTTAGGTCGGTTATATATAATTTAGTGTTTTTTTTAGTGTATGTCAATTATAATGTAATTCATTTGGTCATCTATGAAGAAAATATAAAATTTCAGGAAGCATTGTGGAGGGATTATTGTGCTGTTCCAAATATTCTGCAATTGATTGAGCTCAATTCAATTTTGAATAATTGGACAGTGGACCATCTGTTTACTGGATGTGTAATGTATTTGAAGTACAAGACATCTTTAACACGGAAGAGCTAAAGATAAATGGATCCAAGAATATAAAGTTCGTAGGAATTCAAAAAGTTGAGAAGTGAAGATTCAACTCTTACAGTAAACTTCCTTGAAGTAAAGGGTGACACTGAAAATAGAGAGCTACCATTCTTATCTACGGAAACAATAACTTTGTAACATATTAGTAAATAGCAATCCTTAAAACTCTCAGAAGACACAATTTTATGCACTACAAAACATAATTAATGTAATTTGAATGTTCATCAAGGAATATTGGTTGTATAATTGTTCAGTCTTGTTGGAAATTAAATTATACTTGGAGATTGATTTCTACAGCAAACACAAAAAAATATATCATGAAACTAAGACTGGTATGTGTTTTGTAGGTGGCTGGAGACCTGAGTTCCAAATCTCGAGAGAAAATAGCTCATTTACCTTTATTATCAGACAAAATGACAGATATTAGCTGAGGAGCTGCAATACACACAAATGGAAAACAATATTTACGACTATGATGAGATCACTCCGCTGAGACAGCCACAAAGAAATGTATTGCGCTATAGCTCTCAGCCACAAGAGGACAGCTCTTACTTAGTAGAGCTACGTGAGGATCTGCCTGAGCTATCGCCACCTCCCCACCACTCGACACTGCGATCAAGGAATACTACCATCGTCAACACTTCCTACCAGCCCGAGAGCCCGGAGGAGGAGCAAGAACCACTAGAGGCATACATCAAGAAGAACTTGACTATTTTTAGAAAAAGTTTGACACCTGACGATCTGCCGTATACCTCAAGAAGAATACCTTCAGAGAAAGGCGATGAAGGAAGTCTGCTAGTTATAGCAGGAAATATCGAGTCGGCATTTAGTTTCAATCAATTGAGAAGTGAAAACAAAGCCATCGAAACAGAAATGGCCAAATCAGACAACCTTGAGTATAACGAAGGAAATGATAACCAAAATGAGGATAACGCTGGAGCTCCGGCTCTTTTGGACAACGATGATATCCATAGTAGAGATGGGATACATTTTCAAATCAATGACACTATTGTGATGCAAGTATCAGATCATGTAGCTTTAAATCAGAATTCCCCATTTGCAGCTGAGCAGAATAAAACCAACACACATCCTGTTTCTCCAGTACAAGTTATTGTTATGGTAGACACGCATGAGGACGAGAACGATGAAAATGAGTTGAAAAGTACAAAGAGAGTACATAAGGAGCTAGAAGAAGATGGTTTGGGAAGGAAAGAGACAACGCGGTCACGTAAAGACTACGATAAGTCTGATCCTAACAGAATGATTATAGATCGAAGTACAGGGGTGCAAAATGTAAGGGAGAAGGACAAAGATCCAGATAAATTTGGTAAAGTAATGGATGGAAAAAGTGGAAAAGGAAAAGATGGTAAGTCTGATCCTGACAGAATGCTATTAGATCGAAGTAAAGGAATGCAAAACACGAGGAAGAAGGACTACGATCCTGACAAATTTAGAAAAGTAATGGATGGAAAAGGTGAAAACAGAAAAGATGGTAAATCTGATCCTAACAGAATGGTTTTCGATGAAACGAAAGAAATGTCAAGCACCAAAGAAAAGAACAAAGATCCACAAAAGCTTAGTAAAGTTGATGGAAAAGATCTAAGGGGTAAAGATGGATATGGAACTGGAATTTCAGATCAAACTCCCGAATCAAAACGGAAGAAAGGAAGAAAAAATAAGGATGAATTAGAAGATTTTGATGAAGAATATTATAATAAACCAAAAGATTTCTCTGGAAAAACAAAACCAGGAAAGTCAGCAGCAGACGGCAGACGCCCGGCTGACAATGAACCCACCCAAGATCACAAAAGAACGAATGCGAATACCGAGATTCCAAAAAACATTACCGTAAAACCTCCAAAAACTGCAACACAAATGTATGCAAGGAAAAGATATCACATACAAATTCCTCAACATGGGCAACCTGAGACCTGGTTTAACGTTTGTTTCAATCTGGACCATGAGAACAATGTAGATATGAATTACGAGGGACCAGTTAAAATAACAAACTATTATTCATCAAATAAATATGCTTAAATTAGAAAATAAATAAACTTACTGTACACATAAGTTTAATATCGGTTTTGTGTATTACACTGATAGTTAACTGCGCAAAGTAATTATATACTGATTCATGATTCAGATATTTAATTTGCAGTATTGGATTTATACTTATTATTTCTATCTATATTACGATTGTTTTCTGGAATAAAAAGTGAATAAAATAACATTATCTGGTTTAAAATTAGGGAAATAAAATTAAATCAAACTTCGAGAACTCATAACAAAACAAAACACTACGACGCTTAAGCAATTGCCCAAAACAAGAGAGCACATTAGGTATATTACGTGTTTGGTCCGGATAAAACATAACTGAATTTTGCTGTTAATTGACCTACCAATCTTATCTAAGTAGTAAACATGGATTAATTTATTTGTTTTAGTACAATTCAAAAAAAGGCTTCAAACGTCTGAAAACACTTTAGGAATATTTAGAATCTCTAGAGCTTCTGTTCCTATTGTCAGGATCTGTTCCTATTTGTTATAAACCAGATGAGTATGTACATTTGAACAACTAAACACCATTTACATTATTAAAAAACTAAAAACTTTTAAAATCATGCCTAAAAAGTATCGCTTAAACTGTATGGATGATTGTATTTTTATATATTTGGTATTTAATGTAGTTTAAATCGTGACAAGGCGAAGAATAAACGTGACTTGCTATAAACGTGAGAGAGTTGGCATTAAGCTTTCTCTATTGAATAGTAAGACACAGTCTGCAGTTGGGACTTCTGACTCGGTCAATTAAATCAGAAGTATAGTAGTATGTCCGGTTAGCACGTTATCTCGAGAACTGTTTGACGTATAGCGGAGTGGTTCAACACTAACGTTGATAATTAAGAGTGCGCTCTACCTCTCTTGCTGATTGTCATGTAAGTTTCGAATCTGCCTTATTGTAGGCTCATTTTTGACCTATTACAAATATATTTACATAATTTAATTAACTATAAGTTTATCTACAGTTGTGCATGTACAGTTCAGAAAGTTTAATTTCGATTCAAGTTAGCTACAGATCAGGTGTAAAGTTTTCAAATTAAGGCTGTTTGTAACAGGTAGGGTAGATTCAGGAGCGAATTCAATAGTTATTTATGGTTTTTGACCTGATAAATTGAATAAAACAGTACCCATAAGTTAAGTAGTTTTACTTTGAGCAAAAAAATGTCACATGCAAAAGAAGTGAGTGAAAAAAACACATTTTTCATCTTTGGGCAACAATAATTTTGGCATTTCACAGAGAAACATCAACATTTAAAATAAAACTATAGACTATAGTTTCTCTGAAGTTTCTCTGACTGGAGTTCTCTCTGCAAGACTAACAACTACAATTCTATCTTACAGAAATGCAATTAAGAAAACAGCGAATAATGCGAAAAGAAGTATAATAGTGTTCTAAGTAATTGCGGTTTAAAAATAGCCATTCCGGCAAGAATTTATCCTACCATTACAGCTACATCCATATGTAAGAGATTTGACTTATATTTAGCCTATCAAAAAGTAAATTATGAATAATCAATGTATTTTCTGCGTATTGCTTATCCATTTTAACAAATGAGGTTCTTCACATTTGTGTTTTTATGAGTTGCTTCTCTGTTTTATGACAATGTTTAGTTTGGACATTGGATTCCAAGAGAGGGGGTATCCCTTTCACAAAATAATAACATTAATTGTTATAAAACAATTGGATTCATTCATGCGTTGATTGAAATGTTATAAGTGTGAAACTACAAACGGTCTGGTAAAAAGTTGTAAAATAAAGGTACAATTAGGATGTTGTGATAGGTCTGCGCACTATTCAACGCCTCTGTCTGGTAGAGCACGACGAGGCTACCGGGGTATCGGTAGGCAGTCTCTCCCACTCCTGCCCGCTTCGTGTTTCCCCTCTAGCTGCCGGCTAGCGGTTATGTCGCGTCGTCTTTCGTTATGTGTAGACGCACCGACCCGTGTTTTAAAGTCACGATTCCAAACGTATTTAATTAACTGTATCAGGTCCCACAACAGTATTGCAGACTCTTAAAAATTAGATGTGTTTATATACAGTTGGTTATGAATTTCACATGGATATTTTATGTCTGCTGTACCGCCATAGCTTTTAATTAATATGCTTGAAGATATCCACAGATAGTTCTTAAGACTGGTGAGGAAGCATGGTAGAGGCTGCGTTTTAGGGAGGTGCCACTTGCTGGACTTTCAGGTAAAAATCCATTCAAACGAACGTTATCTTGAAACCTCAAGAAACATCCGAAAATGTGTAAAAATAAAAATTGTTTTAAATTTCCAAATACTAAAAAAATGAACATGTCAGTTTTAGTCTTTATTGATAAATATCTAAATAATATTTTTGATAAAACGTAGCTGCCATCAAGACACGTTTGACTCGTTATAAACTTACCTAAGCTATTTGCAAATACTGTTTAATTGCCAAATTTATTTTGAATCTACTGAAAATTACGGCAGTTGCTTCGCAATTGTTTTCTCAATATTGGGGAATAATACTATTAGTTTTGTATGACCGCTATCAGATAATTTGACGACATGTTGAAAATCACTTAAGAACAAACATTATTGTGATTAGGCGTAAAATTCTAAAACCTCTTTTCATGTTTTGTTCCACGATAATAACTGGTATATACCCATTCTTTTTTCTAACTTAAGGTGGCCACCGTTGAGATCGCAGAAAGTATTACAGCAAACTTTACATTGGGAACATTACGCTTATTACAAATACGTAGTTTGCATTTTGAAATTAATTCGGTTACCAATTTCCAATATGGCGGTCAACTTTAAAAACTCAATTTTTTTGACGGACTTAGATTTAACAAGCCATTCTAAGAATTTTTATTCTTGGTGTTATTTTAGATATACTTAACCGTTTACGTGCTATGAGACCTAAAGTTTCAGAAACTCTTTAACAGTTATTAAATTGGCATGTCTTCCCATTTGCAAACAAAATAATTTAACTCATAGTGCAATATATTATTCTATGGAATGTTAGAAACCTGTTGCAATTTCACAAATACCATATTTTATATAAAAAAACAAACAAAACATTACTGTTAAAAGCGATTATTTATGATGACTTAATTATAAGTTACAGCAGATTTACAAAGTGGCCTTCATCTTGATAGGGTTTTTAACAGGAATTTATATTCTCAGACCTACGTATTATATATTTTATTATTCGACGCAACAAGAAAATCTCAACTATTGCATTATAAATAATTCATTCGAACCAGAATACGCATACCCGCGCAAAAACGGAAATCAGCGCATTATAGATCGATTCTGTTTATTTATTGCTTCATCAATCAATAGTTGTACCAAGCCTGAAGAACCTTGTTGGTGAGGATAATTTTAACGTGTGAAAATAAAAAATGTTATTAACGCTAATTAAAATAATATTAATTATATCATTGTTCGATTATAACTACATTGCGGATGGCTTATGGCAGGCATTGTGAACACAATCTTGTGAGTAGTTGGTTAAATACCGATATAATCATGACATTAAATAAACGTAATTAATATTCAAAATTCTATTAAAGTTCCATTAAATTATTGAATATTTCTCAGGCATGGAATTGTCTGTACTCGTGTATTATACCAACCATATTTATTTTGTATATATGTTTTTTGGTTAAAATATCATAAACGAACCTACCTATAATTATTTAGTACTGTATTAAGTATGGAAACGGGAAACTACATTAAGGGAAAGATTATGCATCATACTATGGCACAATGTTTTGTTTAGATTGGAAATATGGTCCCTTTTTAGAAGATGTTTGTCTTTTGAAATCTTATTTTAAAATGTTGTTAGGTAAAATTAGTTAATACCTTATTAAAGTGCATTTTCAATATTGCATCATCAAAAATAATTTCAGAAAGGAAACAAAGAAGTAATCTTATATTAAACCTTTGATACCCAAATGGCGGTTCTATGTTTACCTGTACGTTGTTATAGGAGTAAATGCCTAGTACTATCGTATGTGAGTAGCATTATACGTAGCAGAGTGAGGGTTAAATTATCATATCGTAGAGTAAGGTAAAGGAATGAAGTCTTACGACTAAAACATAACAGTTTAATGATACAATGACGATTCTCTTAGCATTATTTATCAGGAAAACCTAATTTCATCAATTAAAAATAGTGTTTATGACTTCTATACTGTTATTAACGTTCCACAACGTTAAACAAACGGAATCTTTACAAAATATGAAGTTAAAACAATCGTATTACTCTGTAAGACAAAATGAAGAAAAAGGTCTCGTTTCCTGGGAAACACTAATACGTTGTAAGGACTTTCCATGAGTTCCAAATTTTCGTACTTATTATATCTTTTTATTATCCTTTAACACACATTAAAACGATATGGAAGACTGTTGCAAAAGCGAAGAGGATTGTGATCTTGAAGATTGGGACTTTTGTGACGATGAGGACTTAAACGAGGATGTAAAGAGGGGTAAGATGCCAAGTTATAAAGATAAGTTCCGTACACCGGTAACCATGACTACTCGGTCAAATCTTGACATTGTCGCTAGCAATGAAAACGATTGGGAATTCGACATAGAACAAAAAGAGTCTAAAGAAAATGGTGATATATCGAGTGAACAGAAAATCTCGAGTACTCCTCCAAATCTAGACATTGTCACCAGTGTTGAAAATGATTGGCAACTAGAAGAAGAACACAAAGAGTTGAAAGAAAATGGTGGTATATCCAGTAAACAGAAAATCTTCAATACTTCGCCAAATCCAGACATTGTCACCAGTGTTGAAAATAATTGGAAACTAGACAAAGAACACAAAGAGTCTAAAGAAAATGATATTATATCCAGTGAACATGAAATTTTGGATACTCCGTCAAATCTAGACATTGTCAGCAGTGATGAAAATGATTGGAAACTCGACATACAAAATAACAAATCTAAAGAAAATGATTATGTATCCAGTGAAAAGGAAATGTTGGATACTCTGAAAAATCTAGAAATTGTCACCAGCGAAGAAAATGATTGTGGCATAAAACTGAACGAGACTAGGGAAAATGATGATGCGCCCAGTGTACTGGAAACCATAGAAGTGCGGTCAAATGTAGACATTATCGCCTGTGATGGAAATAATTGTGGACAGGATATAGAAAAGAAAGAGCTTGACGAAGATGACGACGATTGGTTACAAGACCTCGAGAGCGATATCATAAACGATTTTGACGATATTTCTGAAATTGATTTATATGAAATTTTCTCTAATTTACTCAACACTGTATGTACTGCAGTAAGTGATATTAAGTCATGGTTAAATGATAAATGCACTACCATATGAATAAAAAGAAACTGTTTTACTCAATATGTAACTCTCGTGTAAAAATAAATATTTTTTGTATTTTTTAAGATAAACAAATTTTACTTATTATTTCTGATTGGGTTTCGTTATGTGTCCCCAATCTTCTCAGTCTCAGTGTAACCTTATTGTCCCAGGTAATGTTTTCCAGAACCATATTGCCTGGAGAGTAAATATTATAAAACGTATTTCAATTTCATCCACCCAGCTTGTATATGACTTGAAATATGACCTCATCGTCCCTTGTTATAACCGAGAATGATGACTTACTTTGGCATTGTAGCTAACAAAAATATCAAACCGGGATAGGTGAAAACCGTCAAAGAACTGATTAATTTTAAGAAAGAGGAAGAACGTAGCATGTTTCAAACGGAGCATTGCTGGGTTTTTAATAGGGGTTGCTTCATACACTTAAAATACAAGTAAACTTTAGAATGTTTGGCCCAGGCTTAATTTAAAAACCGTACAAATACCGTTCTTTTACGAAGGCATGTGTTCCCCAGAAGCAGTAATAACCACGAACACTGCAACCCTGAGTTAATGAAAGAAATCTACCTGGGACTGGGGCAGGTAATCATGTTTACACCATCCCTAAAAAGCAAACCAGTAACTTTCCTCTGGAAACGGACTCGACACACAACGGACCTACATTTTATTTTATTCGAAATAAAAGAAGAAACAATGAAATTGTTCAAACAATTTATTGAAACACTTAGTTATACTTCTATAAACACAGGTAAAATAACAATTCCAATTTCTTGAATACATTGAGAAAGGTAGTATAACTCTTAAAATAGTACATGTAGAACAAAATGAAATTACTTATATCTATATAATAATCGTGGGTTTGGGGCATTAGAAGAAATAAAAAAAGTTGAAAAATGTGAAAGAAATATATTGATTATTTAATTAAAAATCATAAATAAAACACCAATATTAGTGAAGGAGCGAGCTACTGACGATGTGGGAGAGCTACTTGTAGTCGGACTATGATGGATCGATTCCTCAAATGGAGGTATCCAATAGGGAGCGATGCGTGATATCCTTTTGATACTGTGTAGAGCACTTGAATGATCGAAGGGTCAATTGGTATCCTGGTCAGTGATAATTTCTAATTTAATTCCTTTTCGAAAAAGGGGTGGATCAAATAGGTAGTGGACTAAATTATATAAAAAAATTAAATACCAACTAAGTTTTAATGTTTTTTAAATGTGCAAAATGAAGGAAAATTTAGTTCTAGGATATAAATTAATTTAACTAATACGGATCGAAAGGTTATGTGTGTTGTTGATCTTCTGTAATTAAAATGTTCAATAATTTGTGTCGACTGGGTCATTGTAAATCAGTCAGTTCTATTAATTACAAAAGGAATGAAGTATAATTATAATATATTACGAATAATTTGGTAATGGCACAAACAATAATGATTAAAAATTGAATGTAGGATTTTAACAAATCATAAGTTAAAAATGCAACAAAATGATTCGAAAATAAAAAAAAATATATATAGTTTTATACTGAAAGACCATATTTTGAACGGGAGGGAGGGAGAGAGGGATCGAGGGAGGGAGGGAGGGATGTAGAGAGAGAGGGAGGGAGAGAGAGAGAGGAGAGAGAGAGAGGGAGAGAGAGAGGGAGAGAGAGAGAGAGAGAGAGAGAGAGAGGGAGAGAGAGAGAGAGAGAGAGAGAGAGAGAGAGAGAGAGAGAGAGAGAGAGAGAGAGAGAGAGAGAGAGAGAGAGAGAGAGAGAGAGAGAGAGAGAGAGAGAGAGAGAGAGAGAGAGAGAGAGAGAGAGAGAGAGAGAGAGAGAGAGAGAGAGAGAGAGAGAGAGAGAGGAGAGAGAGAGAGAGAGAGAGAGAGAGAGAGAGAGAGAGAGAGAGAGAGAGAGAGAGAGAGAGAGAGAGAGAGAGAGAGAGAGAGAGAGAGAGAGAGGAGAGAGAGAGAGAGAGAGAGAGAGAGGAGAGAGAGAGGAGAGAGAGAGAGAGAGAGAGAGAGAGGAGAGAGAGAGAGAGAGAGAGAGAGAGAGAGAGAGAGAGAGAGAGAGAGAGAGAGAGAGAGAGAGAGAGAGAGAGAGAGAGAGAGAGAGAGAGAGAGAGAGAGAGAGAGAGAGAGAGAGAGAGAGAGAGAGAGAGAGAGAGAGAGAGAGAGAGAGAGAGAGAATACTTTTATCAATGTCTTTAACAATTCTGTAAAGTTTTAAAACTATCCGACGAATAATAGCGAAAATAACGCGATTTTTACTTAATTTCTCTAATATCGTTCTTAATCACATCATAGAGGGGGGGGGATCACAGCGGAAAATTTTTAAAATTCAATACAAAAGTTTATCATTCTAAATCTGTGTAGTAAGCTGCTGAATTGTATGTCGTTTACTAAATCGATCTCCGGTGACTTCGTTATAACATGATGGAGCCCTATAAAGTGTCTTACATCAGTTTCATATTATATGTGTCTAGAATTAAGAGGATTTCAGGTTAAGCTAAATGACTTCTACATTTTTACGCATTTGCCTATGGAGGAGCTTTCTGGTACAAATCAATTACATTTCCGCCATGATAGCTGAGTTTGTTTTGATTGCCCGGCCATGAAATACTTCTAACATCCACTTCGGTCAAAAAACTTCTACTTCTTACCCTAGTAAATTCTTACAATCTAAGATAATTACAATGCCATAGCTGAGTTTGCCTTCTTCCTATGAAGAAAATATAGGCGTAGCCTACTTCTCAAACCTTCTTTGGCCAAAAACGTCTATTTTCGATTGGTGTGATAATATACCGGTGTCAGATATTACCAGTGCCGTAGTTGAATTTGCCTTGTTGATCCGATGTAGGAAATATATATATATATATATATATATATATATATATATATATATATATATATATATATATATATATAGGTTTCAAAAACTAACTTTGAAAAAAAGGGTCTAGTTCCGGCCTTATAACCTATTTTTAGTGCTGTAAAGGTTTAGTTTGGCTGGCTTGATTAAGAAATTATACATCTACATAGAATACTTCGGCCAAAAACATATATTTCAAGTACTTTTAAACTAATTCGTGTATTAAGGAAAGATGGATAATCCTTACTAAGTTTATGAAACACTTCAAAATAATCTTTTATAATAGTCTGGGAAAGAAAGGTTCGTTTAAGTGTGTTATGGTCCATTCGTCTGTGTTTTCCGTAAGCCACTGTTAAAATGCCACATCAAAAAGCCTAGGAGCCAAACAGTTTGGAGTATCCATGCTAAAAAACATTTACAGCTCAGTTCTTTAAGACTGGTTTAATAATTGCTGTTTAGCTATAGTATAGTAAACCATGCTTGTTTGTTTTGTTCATTCAGTATTTATAATGCATACCGTGGTTTAAATTTATCATTAACTCACTCTGCAGTAAAAGTTAGATAGCAACTTTATCTTTGGTAATTCCATTACACTACTGATCACGCTATATATAATTAATATATTTTAAGATTTAAATGTACAAATATGTTTCAGCCTTTTTGGCGAACTTCTGCTAAAGTTTTAAGTACTGTTTATTATCTGTTAAATTTGAATTATGTTTCATGAACAGAATGATTATTTTTCTAAGATCAAAAATATTCGGAGAAATGTTTCGAATTTTCATCTTCGTAGAACCCTTTTGGATTTCTACGACTATTTTACAATAGAAATGAAATTAGCAGAATTGGTTCAGCCTTTCTAGAGATTAGCGCATAGCAACACATTTAGCGCTAAACTTTTACTTGTAAAATAATCTGAAATATATACAAAATTCATTTAATTGAAATAAAAAAGTTATGCTTTAAAAAAGTGTAATTTAAAAATAATGTACACAAGTAAACTATCGTTACTTTAGGTAGATTTTTATTCAATATAAACGTTATTGTAGGATAAGAAAGATAACTGTATTTGTAAAATTTCATTCAAATGTAAGGGTGAAATAGTTAAATATTACTACAACATTGCAAATTAAAATCTTAAGCTGTATCAGTTCTCTAAGGACTAGACATTTTTAAATGGCTGATATTTAAATACTGCTGAATATGTATTTAAAGTTTGGCAGTAATTTAAGTTTTAAAATAAAATTTCATGTCGCTGCAATTTGAAACGTTTTAAGATTATAAAATGTTTCCAAGAAACTGACAGACAGACGGAAATATAGTACCAAAAACATATTAAGAAACAGTTTTTTCTTAATAAATACTTCGCATTAAAAAATATACCAAAATGCAGTATTTAGTTGCACATAATAATTGGAAAGCTGTACGCAGGGAAGGTAGCATGTAACACCTTGCATGTTACAACCTGTTCACCTCAGTATACGGGTGACAAGTGGCGTAACAACTCTCGTAGCCTCCTAACAGACAGGTTACCTGTGTTCGTGTTTACAGGAAAATCTTTCCATTGACCTAGAGTACTTTCTTGCAATAAGAGTTTTCAACCTTTATATGAAGTTTAAGATGTTTATATTAAAAGTTAGTGGAAACTATTTTTTATCTCAATTTAGATTTAGTCTGCAGGTACAAACATAATAAGGAAGAGTGTCGGTACAGGACAAGATCAGTGGTACTAATAAAAAGTGTAACAGACACAGACAGGATTTTAAACTGTGCCATTACTAAATCATATTTATAGTGTGATGCATTAGGCTACGAGGTCTACGAGGAAAATTAGTGTTCTAAACAATTGTGTATTAAAATATGTTGTTGCCTGCATGAACGTCTTGATGAAGAATAGTACGGCATAAACTTTGCGATATTTAAAGCTTTTGATATCGGAACCATATATGAATAATATAACTTTTCAAGATGGGGCAAGTATAAAACATGGATCTGCTGATGAATGAAAGCAATATATCTTAAAAGCAAGGTCCTGTGGGCTGAGACAGCGATCCATCAACAGAATGTTCCCCTGTATTTGCATGGTATTGGCATCAACATGTTGGGCATCTTGATGTTCAGTTGTGCTCCAGTCGCATATTTGTAAACTGAGTGTATCTATAGATAATACATCTGTCTTCGTTGACTCGGCGAATTCCAAACCTACTCTCATTTGTAGTTCAGACATTCAGATCATGTTCCATGTTAGTTCTAGTGAGCACATAGCACAAAAGATAAAGTAACATCAGTGTTTTGGTCTGCTATCTCCACATCTTAGGTTTATGATGTTTATAATAGTTCTTAGCTTTTATGAGTTTGTTCGTTTGGAAGATAACATAGTAATTTCAGAAGCTTTAAACTATAGATTTTGTTGCTCTATTTATTGACAGCTTATTTTGATACACTCTGTGAATCATATGAATATATTATAAATCAGACAAAACTTTCTTATTCGGGATTGTGTTTATTTTTCTTTGTAACACAAGCCATTTTTTCTTACATATTTATACGAATGTCAAAATAACTTTCATTAGTCCTGAAACACTACTGGGTTTTAAAATACACTTACTGAGTCTTTTAAGTTTTGAATACAGAATTGCCCTATTGCAATTGCTCCCAAGGCAGAAATTTATCTAAAATTATTACCAAAACCACCTCCCGTTCAATAGTTTATATATCTCTACACCTTACGCATATTGATAGGACAATAACTGTCCTAAAAAGCTGAAACAAGTTAACCTTGGTACAAAAATTGATCTTACAAATATCTCGGCCACCTCCATTTATCAGCTGGATTCATAATTTCATTGCAATATGGTGGCCCTTTAAACTTAGATAGAAAATAAGTGTTCTGGAATGCTTATATAATTTCCTAAACGTTTTTAATATTATAGAACGTCTTGTGAGATATAATATACATTTTGTTCCATAAGAAACAAATTATTAATATCTGAATAGTATCAAAATGAACCTACTACTGAAAGTCGTAATGATTATTTTTAGGATTTTAGATAGATTCAATTTTTTTTGAAGTGAATCTGCGTATTTTCAGTACAGAAGCGACTTGTATTGTGACAGTACATATATTGTACAAGGCACGACCCGACGGTAGCACAGAAGATCGCATTAGAGCTATAACACAACTATAACCGCCTGCCGTCAAAAGTTGGTATTAGAGTTATTAACAAACTCCCTGAATGTAACAAAAAAAATCCGTACAACCAAAAGTTGATTAAAGATATTTATTCCTTTAATCAGAGACAACCCTTTTAATGTACATACAATTTTCTGTTGGCGAGTTTAAGACTTACTGATTTGTTGAAATAATTTTGGTTACTTAACTTGTATTAAATATTGTTCAATAATCTGTATTTGTTGGTTATATTACTCTATTAGGTCAAAAGAATTTAATTATAAATTATTCTTGTACCAAATTCTGTACTCAACATTAGTTTTTAAATAATATATTATTTGTGATTTTTGTATTTGAGTAACTTATGAAATAATAATTAATACATTATGTTAAAAGAGTGTGTTAAACTTAAAATTTACTGCAGAAGTTATTATGAAACATTGTTTCTACAAATACATAAGTTGTGAGTTATTTATAGTGACTGCTGTCGTCTCTATTTACAGAAATCTTCAGGAATATATTTGTCCATGGTGAAGCACACGTCAAGACATCAAGCACACTATAAAAGCAATAAGTTAGTTAAACTCCCGATAAGTGAGTAAAACTGACTTCATTTCTTGTTAAATTAGATATAGGATCAGCGTGAAGACAGTTACAAATAGTGGGTTTCTATATATTCAGTGGTGAACGGCGTGTACAATAAAAATCATAAAACTAGAGTATTTTAATCTGTAACCACTACGGACCATTTAGAACATTCTCATTATGTTTAAGAAAACAATTGGAACTCAAAAGAAGGACAATAAAGTGAGATACAATCGAAAACCAGAAGACAAAGATATACACTTGAATGTCGTGGGAGTGCCGCAGAATAACGTAAGAGTTAACAAAACACCTCTCGTGGACCGTGATGAGGATTATCACTTGTATAAGATCAGCATTGATACAACGAAAAAAGACATGATGAGAGGGAAGAAACGGCATGTTGGGCCATCACAGCAACCCAAACCTCCTAGTAAATTGCAGCAAATCGAAAGTCCACAGTCATCACTTAAATCATATTTTAAAAGCAATGATGGTATCCACCCCAATGTAAACCAAAGTAAGGTAATTTCACCTTCAAAGTCACGAGACCATGGTGAAGATAACAACTCTGATGTATGTTTTACCCATCCTGAAGAGGAAACTCGAAATGTTCGCATAGTTGGGCAACCATTACAAAAGTCTGGACCTGTATCACTGGACAGTGAATCAAATGATCGTTCCTTAAAGCCAAAACAAGTCGGGTTCGCTGATGTTGATACCGTTTATGGAAGCGCATCTTCGGTGGAAAGTAGCAGTGATTTTCCTTATCGAAACAGCTCCCCTGAAGTATATCAGATGCAGAACAAAAGTACTGAAGATCCATTTTTAACAGATCCTATGAAAGTAAACGTTTTTCCAGAATGGACTCCTGCAATAGGTGGTGATGACAATATTTCAAAGCATACAATCCCTGAGGCGGCAGCCGTTAAATATAATACTCAGCCACATAGTAATACTGTACCCTACCCATCCGGAACCGTAAAAGGTTCTACTTCAAACATATATAAGAGTTCAGAGTCTTTTAAATCTAGCAATGCACAACCTGTCATGCCTTTAATTAAAACACTTCCATCGAATGAATCGGAACAAACTTTAGGCGCTAGTGCTCTTATTAGTAACATCTCTCGTACCGAGAACAGCAAACCTCAAAATAAAAAAAATGTCCCGGAACCACCTAATACAGGCCTTTGGAGAGGTAAACCTCTTTTCGAGGGAAGTATCGGTTCATTCAGTTTAAACGTAATTGCTTCAAAAGACCATAACATATCGCCTTCGAAACATTCAACACTACAGTCCGTAAAATCAAATAATCATCCTGTTTCCGGTCAAGACGCACAGCAGAGAGGAAATTCTACTGACATTTATGCAGAGTCTACTAACTCTTCCGTAGATGTATCACCGAGAGGTGCTGAATATCCAGATTCAATGGAACGAATCACAACACCAAAATCTTCCAAACCACTGTCGGTCACACCAACAACACAAGCATTTTCTGAGCAAGGTTCACCATTAAGTACACGCCCCAGCGAAGTATTAGTCCCACCTTTAACTACAGTCAACATTCCACAAGATTATTCTACATCAGAGAATCCTGAAAATCTAGTTTCAATGGGGAGATACACATCACCAGTACCTTCGACAGTGCAGGCCGCATCGTTACCACCTGAACTATTTAATTGTCAAGACCTGGTCAATAGAAAAAGTCCAGTTGAGATACTCTCAACTCCCACACGAACAGGAACAACAAGATTTCTCGATTCTTCAACATCACCAAGGGATTCTGAAAGAACAGTTCCAGGGAAGCAGTACTCAGCACCTTCAAATGCACAATCAGCATCTCGTCCATTTTCTACTCAAGAATTGCCTAGAAGAAGTAATGATAGAACAACAAAAGCTCTCGATCCACTCACTAATTTAAATGTTAGTTCACAAAAAGATTTAAAAGACCACCCAGTCCCAGAACAAAATATTCCACAAAAAACATCAAACGCAAAAGACGGCGTATCAAATGGTCAATATAGTTATAAGATGCCACTTAAAAATCAAAAAGAAGGAGTCAACTCACATGTGGGTATATCAACAGCCACATCCATGACAGATGAAGACTCAAGAAACACTCCTAATCAAGTTACCAGTCAATACAATTCATTAAATATTTCGAATAGTCCAAAAGAAACATTTTCAACAAAACGTGATCATTTGAGATTGGAAGAAACTCCCAACTACATTCTGACACTAAACCCTACAGAAGAACCCCAAACGCGTTCTAATACCACTGGTGTCACAGTTAGACAATCACATTTATCAGATGTGCCCAACAAAAAAAGCCTTTTGCGTGCAAAAACTACAGATAGAGAAATCATGACGGAAAAAGTAGCTGATGTAAGTAAAGCAAGTATTCCAAAGACAAGATCAAAATTAAGCCGACGACCATCTGTCATACAGAAGAAGTCCAGTAAAGATTCTGGTAAGTCCAAGACATCAAGTAATAAAACGAAACCAAGTATAAAACAAATCTCGGTTGTATCATCTATACCGAAACCTATGAGATTGAAACAAAACCAAAAGATTAAACAAGGAAAGCGTGATGATCAGACAGTCGTTTCACAAACGAAACCACTTAACAGTGAACAAATAGACTACCCAGTATGGTCTGGTCTAATAGATTCAAATCAATCTCATTTTTCAAACCAAGAAACGAAATCAAATCGTTCTGATTTTTCGAAAAAGGAAGCACCCAATATTGCCTCTTCGTACCAAAAAAGTAGGCCTGAGAACGAGGACAAGGAAAGTGTTCATAGGTTCCAGGCCAATAAATATCTACCGACTGGCTTAAGCAATGATCCGTCTATTGAAATTTCAAGTAAAACATACGGGGAAGAAACCAGTGGGAAAGGAGTAGAAATTTTCACAAATATCCAGACGCCTAAGTATGGAACATATGATGATGATAAATTAGAAGAGTTTCTCGATAAACTCGGAAATAGGAGCAGACAACAAATGGGAAGTATACATTTCACCAACGCATCCCCAGTATTCAACCAAAGTACTCTAATGTATGCAAAACCCTCCCATAAAGACAGCGGGAAATCGGAAATAGAAGTAGGTACAGCGACAAAGGAGCCTAGCGAACCACCCCAAAATAATTATTACGATAAAGTGCTTTCAATAAATGATCAAGATGTGTCAAAAGAGTTTGAAACATCAAATCAAAATGAAAATTTCAGTAAAAAATCATTAGCAAGTGGACGTTCAATTCGTTCTGGCGATAAAAAACAAAAAGGAGAAACATTTTTGAGAAGCGCGCCATTTATTGAAACTATTGAAGAGGAGGAAACTCCTGACGAACAAGAACAATATCCTCGTGGACAAAGAACACGTTTTCCTGAAATAAATACAACACGTTTACAAAATGTCCCTTCAAAGACGCGTTACGATGGTTACCAGGGGGAAATTCCACGAGTGAACGATGAAGATAGTAATTATGAAATAGGACGTAATCCGCTTAACAAAAACGAAATATTAGCGTACCCTGGTCGTGTTGACGGTCAAACGCCGTTTGCGTTTGATTCTCCTGGTGAAAGTGAACAAAACGATAAGCTGAGTACTCAAAAAACACGTTCTTTAAGTTCGCCTTTAGAACAAACACAACCTGATTTTCCTCGTTTAGTATCTGAAAAAATGGTGACGAAGCCTCAAATATCTACTACTGATCAGTACTTTAGAAATAATAATACAAGAGGACAAAGAGAAGTGGAGAGTAAATATGTAGATAATCGCCAAAACTATTTGGATCGATATTCTCCCGAAATCACTGAAGGTTTTCAAGATAAGTGGTCAAATGTCAGTAATAACGCTGTAAGCAGTAAGAAGGACGGGCAACTTGATAAAAATGTAGAACCTATGGAGACACAGAAGCGAAAAAGACAAGACAAAGGATTGGAACGTCAGTACAGAAAGACGGAAAATGCAGGTATAAACAATGAATTAAAAAGTAAACAGATAGACTCATTAAGTCATGAGCATAATATTTTTGGCCTTGGTCCTGAAGAGCAGATGATTTACGTAGGAAGAGTACCAAATACAACTTACAATGTATTTTTCTCTCCGGAAACACCGGACGTGGAGAGGTCTAGTACAGCACAAGAAGAAGCCCATAAGAGGAAAAGTACAAAGCGCTCAAGACTACCCTCGGAAAAGAAAAGCAGCAAATTTCAATTTGCGACTCCAAAAGGAATGATAATTTTCGTCAATAAAAAACAGGATTCTAATTACGACCCATTCAAAGAGGCAACGAGTTCTATTAGAAAGACTTTAAAACGCGAATCGGGGGAAAATATTCATATTTGCCAAAATCAAGTCATAGTTCAGGTAAAAATCGTAAAAGAACAGCGCCTTCAACCATAGGGCCTAACAATTTCCCAAGTCAATTGAGTGGAGAAAATGAACATTACTCAAAAGATACAACAGATAGTTTAGAGCAACACATGGGAATTAGCCCTGGCTTTGCTCAAGCGGGTGGAGATAAGAAAGTTATGGTTGAGAGATCTCCGAGCGGGAACAAGATAACCCAAAGATACCCTTGTGGCTGTTTAAGGATCATCACCAGAGATGGTGATAATGAGCTTCAGAGTGAAGAGCTCATATCAGCTTTCTGTAGGGAAGGAAGTAAATGTGAAGTAAGTCATCCCGAGTTGCAGAAATATAATAGAGTAATTCAGCTAAGACAAAGTACAAAAAAGGATGTATTGATCCCCGAAATCGAAGTTATTGCAGATGGAATCATCAGTAGAAAACCGATAGAACCTAAGCCTCCTGTCCCAACGATGAGAGGTGCAAACTTTACAGGGTCATTACATATTAAAAGTAACAGATTTAATGGCGTTTGCAATTTTTATTTTGATCCAAGACTAAAGCAGTATTTGCGAAATAATATTGATGAATTTAAAGCATTTTTGGAAGACGATGAAAGTGAGAAACATAGTTGAACAGCAACTTATGTAAAAACTCAACCGCTTTGTCACTATTATTTTACAAAGTAATGTAAAATATTTTTGTAAAAGTATTTGCTTTATATACTTAAAATAAAATACCTTTAAAAAAATTTTGATTGATGCATATTTATTTCAGTCTACTGGGCGTTTTTTGAGAACCTTTTCGTATAGATTGGTGAGATATAAAAGTGGAGCAATTTAAAAGTTCTCTTCACAAGAAATTGATTCCTGTCGGTAGTTTTAATAGCAGACGAGGAGAAGGGAGCAGATCAGTTGAAGGCCTGGAAGGAATGCAAGATATTTTAAAATGATAAAGTGCTATTAACTATATACATTTTGTTACATATTATTCATAAACTTGATGTCGAGTGAGATGTTGTGAATGAAACAGACGCATCAAGATAGCTGTAAATAATTAAAACCTTACTTCTGACTATGGCGGAGGGAATATTCTATTGTTAAACGCCTGCTAAATGGATAAAACGTTTTCCTAGTATTTCAACTTTGATAACACATCTAGGATAATAATAATTACAGAATTATTTGTGAAAAGGTGTAGGTATTTATAAATCATTATTATACTATAAAGGGAAACTGGTAAACAAATGCAATAACTGATGTTGGGCATTTCGAAATTATTAAACGTAATGTGTAAAAAGTTCAAATCAACTTTAGGCAAATGACATTCAAAATATTACCACGCAAGTCGCTACTACGCCGCTGCGTTATGATTATGCATAAGAAAAAAACAAAGCGAAACCTTCTAAAAGCCCCTTTAATAGATAAATAGGTTTTATATAAAAACATCTATTGAAACTGCATATAATTGTCCAGATACATGTTTTCTAAGAAAATAAATATAAAATTGCCCTAAATAGAAAACAGCCAGTCGTAGATAGTGGCGGTCACTCTTAATTAAATACTCACAAATATTACTACGCACATGTGCTAATCGTTTGAAATAAATTACTTTTGCTTTCGTAAAAAGATTTTATTACCTTTTATACCCTATGTGTACATTTTTTATAGCACTTAAAAGTAATTAAAACCAATGCTGTTGAACGGAAAAAAAATGAAAATTATTTTTTTTATTTACCACGAAACAACTGGAAATAACAGTTTAATAAGTAAAGTGTATTATAATGCCCTTTTTGAAAACAATTTTGGCTTTAAAAATGTTTAGTGTAAAAGATTAAACAACTGTATGTACAAGAAATAGGTGGTACTGCTCATATTATATAAAGACCAGTTGTTTTCATTACTAGGAGTGAAAGTGGTCGTTTTCGGTACGCAATCGAGTTTTACGAACGAGGTGAAGCTTTTCATAACACTGGAAACAGCTTTGTTTTCGTATTTATTTCTACTTAATAAAACCAAGTATGAGATTAGAGCACTAAAAAAACATAAACTGTGCGCCTTTTGATATTTTAGATCTCGGTTATAAGATAACGAAATACGATTTCTGATGCATAACTTTATGGATTAACTTAGGTATGAAAACGGCTGGTATTTGTTCAGTATGATAAAAAGACATTATGGGTTCGGAGAATTAAGACTCACTGGTGGTTCATAGGTAGCTCCAATTCTCACAAATGTAATGTTATATCGTTGACACTAGCAGTATAATATGTTTCAATTATTACATAGACCAAATACCTCTTTATAGTTTGATAGTTTGGTTATTTAAACACATATGTGACCGAAATGGCCAAATACAAAATAGTTATACAAAACCTAAAAATATGGAAGTGCTATCTTAATTACATCATACCCCAAATTGCACACAAAACGCATAGACAATTGAGTTTTATTGGAAGATTATAAAATCGGTTGTAACGTAATCATTTATAAGTCTTATCTTTTTTATTCATATGTTTTAGTAGTCAAATACAAGTATTAGTTTTGTGTAAAAACAAAATACAATAAATAAGTAAATTCATTAAAATTTAGAAATAAAATTTATGTTTAAACAATACTACAAACATTTGGAATAGAAATTCTCATATAATGATAAAATTCTCGAGTTTTAGCAGTGGGTTTTATCTGATAGTCTGACTACGCACAATATAGTCAAACTGGTTCAACAGTACCAGGAATAAAAGAGATGTTTATCTGGAGATAAGCATCATATTCTTATTATGTTCCTCTCCCAGTTGTTTGTCTTTCCCCATCAGACATCTTTCTCCATTTTATTTATTTGTGGGCATAAATCATGTTGAAATACGTCTTTGTGTCTTAATAAGGTAATTTTGTTATTTTTGGGACTTTAAGTGGATGACAATTTGTGAGAAAGTAACTATACTATATGCCTTTTTCTACCTAGAGATTGTGCAGAAATACACTACTATTAAGAGTATGTTTGAGGTAATGCTTCTGAAGCCGCCGGATTATACAGGCAGCTTGCGGACATTCTCAACATGACACATCCCCAGTTTAACATATGATTTTGAGTTCATAAAGGTTACCTGGAAGAACAGGTATCTGGAGAAGGAGCTGATCATCCCTTAGAAATGCATGTGCCTGGGTATCGTTATTCAGTGCTAGAAGAAGTAGAAGTAGATCCGGGAGTTAGTGTCAGACGCATAGAACGCCAAACTGGGATTACAAAATCAGTGGTTCATTGGATACTCCACCTAGAGGTTTTTCATCCATACTTCACTAAAAGGATTCAACAGCTAAACTCGAGGACTATGCATGAAAGCTTGGCATGTTGTCAAGACACGTTACAGCTTCAAGCTGAAGATGCTAAAGATTTACACCTGTTACTTACCATGAATTGTAATCGTATACAGCTGAATGGTTGTGTATGCCTAAAAATGATAAAGTCAATAACATTAAGTACTTGGGTTTAGTAGTTGATGAAAATTTGTCTTGGAAAAATCGTATTCAAAAACTAAAACAGATCTTTTTACTAGCTTTAGAAAGTTCTATTTATTGCGAAATGACAGTCCTAGAAATGTTCTTTTGATTCTTTACCATGCACTAGTAGGATCAAAATTGGGCTATGGTCTACCATGCTGGGAGGGAGCATAGCCCACAACACGTTCTCTGGTTTTCATTCTACAGAAACACTTCGTACGCTTAATTTCACGAAAGAGTAAACTACATCATTCTTGGCCTATTTTTAACGAATTAAAGATTCTTCCGTTGCGCCCGAACCTCTACGTATTTAAAGTTCTTAACTTGTTTTACATGAGAAGCACATCACATAACATTGCACGAAATGTTAATTATAATTTACGGAGATATAACTTGATGCCAGTTCCAAAATCCAATCTTACTATTCATCAACATTTTTTCAGTTGTACGGCACCAAGATTTTTTAACATAATTAGAGGAATCATTGGAGTGTAAAAATTTTTTAATCAAACTGAAAACTGGGCATTTTACACAAGAAAGTATAGATGAATATCTCAAAATTATTAAGTTAATCTACGTTTTAAATATCTTTTTTATTTCATGTAGGATTTGCTGTTGTGTATGTTATAGGACTTTGTCTTTTATGTATGTGAGTATGCGTAATTATGTAGAGGCACAATAATATTTGACATTATGATTGTTTATTTTTTTATTAATTTTTCATACTCATATACTTAATTTTTTTGGGTTTTGTTTCTCTGTTTAATAAAATCAGTGTGTTTCTGATGAATTACTCATAACTCGAAAATTATAACATGAACACTGGTTTTTCTGTTTTGTGTAAAGTTTAAACTACTTGGAATAGTATTGATGCCGATTGGTATTACAGAAAACCACACACAAACACACACACACACACACACACACACACACACACACACACACACACAATCTACAAAGAGTCTGGTTGTGAATATTCAAATATGTTTTCTTTTAAACTTAATACAAATATAAATAAATAATACAGCTCTATCCGCCAGAAAGGTTTAATAAGTGAAATACAACTCGAATCTGTTTTTGAAATAAAAAGTCTGTCACATGTATCTCGGTGCTATCAGCTTTGTTGCCAAATAAAACGAGTTACCTTAAGCTCTATGTGTTGATGAGGAGATAGCATGTAGAGGCTTAGTTGCTGTGTCAAAGAGTGTGAGATTAGACGAAGGAGTACGCAGAGAAGACACGCCGAGTCGAAGTCAATCGTACATTTATCACCTCATAGTTTGAAGGTCATGTTCTGTGAAATATAAACCTATCGTACCATTGATCAAAGCTCTGTTGGCTCAGCGTGTTTGTTCAAGTTATACGTTTGGTTCTTCTTATACAAAAAAGTTGTCATCAGTGATGTTTGAAATCACATTGTAAAAACCTTAGTTCCTAATTACTGTTTGTCTATTCTTTTTCTTTCATCCGTTATTGTTTTTAATTAGATATTTAAGTTAGATTGTAAAATTTGCGAAACGTACGTTCCTGAACGTTATAAACTGTGAATAGAGTAAAGCCAAATTTGGATTTTTTTAAGAACTTTGAAAGTGACGTAGACTCACAAAAATACAAGGGACTAAAACTATTTTGAATTTACAGGTTTGATCGTTTTACTTCATATCTCCATAGAACACAATTTTGGGCAAGACGAAAAATTACCATTACCACAGTTAAAGCAGTGTATGGTGCTACTGCATGAAGAAGTATATTTGGAGAACTGTTTAAATATTTCATTACTGTGAGCAAAGTATGAGTAGCAAAATATCGAAAAAGACAGCATTTGCCAAGCATAAAAGTAGAAAATGTCACAGAGTGATAGGTCAAACTTCTAGCAGTGAAATGGAACAATTACTAAACGTAATCAGTTATTCAGGTTGTGAGTTGGATAATGACGTTCTCAGCATAAACAGTGATAGTTCCCTCAGCGTTACTGCAGATTATCAGGTTGTAAACGTAACTCCTACATATATATTTCCCAGAAGATCAACAGTCTTGTTTGGGTATTTAATAGACGAAAAACATGAAATTTTGGTTCTTCACGATCAAGATTTACTAGCGGAATTAGAATTGGAGGCAGAAGTAGAAATTGCAAGTCATGACAGTGATTTTGTATACCACAAAATATCTAAAGAAACCCCCTGCCACAGCAGAGAAAAAGGAATTTACAATGAGGAGATAGTTTGTTTATATAAGAAAGATTTCAAGGATTATACTTCATTTCCAGTTCTGCAATCAGATTTGATATCTGTCCAGCAAATCAAAGACAGTTCTTCATACAAAAAGAACTGTGGCACAGAAATATTACTGAATTCTAATGACCATCAAGAATTATCCAAAATAAAAAGTCCTGTTAGAAATCAGATTGTTAGAAAAAAGTCTGAAAGTATTTATAAAAATAAGGAATCGAGAAGACGATCTATAACTGAGGCTCAGCAAGACGTTATAAACAATTATACTTTTGATAGTAAAAGCGCAAATAAATATAACATACAACGGAACAGTGTGAAAATAAGCAATGATGACATTGACACGATTCGTGTGTCAGCTTTGGGAACGATTAGCAAAAAGAAGAGAAAGGAAGAAGTGCCAGTTCAACATGCAAATAAAATACAACTTATGGGGATACTCAGTGATCATAGAATAATAGGAGACGTTCACTTGTACATGGAAGATAACTTGAAAATGATAATTGAAAAATGGTTTTAACATAGAAATAACTGAAGATTTACCCATCTATAACTCTCGTTGTGTATAAACCATATGTTCGCTGTTTTAATAAAATTACGTAGATTTATCGCATTATATTATTAATGAATTTAGAGGCATTTATATTACTGAAGAAGCACAGATTGAAAGAGATTGCGATTTACAAGTAAATAGTTTTTTGTATAACGCTAATAAGATTCGTAGAGTAGTTTTGTGGTACATGTTCATGTTTATTTTATCATTATAGGTGTACATGATAGGTTGCAGAGATTCTGACGTTTTCCTAATATACACTATCTCTGGAATGCATGGATACCTCTTGACGTTCAGAAGAGGGTTCCAAGTACTTGGAAAATAAATAGTTCCTTTAGGTGATGACAATCCTGTTGGAACTCCTGTGTTCCCGAGGGTGGTGTAGTGAAATACAGGAGGGGATAGATTAAGAATTTGGGGTTTACTCCAAAAAAAAAAAAAAAAAAAAAAAATTAAGAACATAGTTCCCACCGAACCAAAATCTGAGGTTTGGATTAAAGTACGTTTTAAATGTTTTTATGGCAAAGGTTAAATATATAGTAGCTGAAAATCTTTATATAATATGTGCACGCGTGCGCGCGCGTGTGTATGCAACTACTAGCCACTGGGATTATTCGAACTGTGGGAGTTTCAACCTATCACGGTATCTGAGAGCTTCCGTCTTCTGACCTGTTTTTGGAAGCACCAAACCTGAATGTCCTCAGCCAGGCTTCTTAATGCTCTCTACCTCAAGGAGTTTCAGGCCTCTAACAGTTACCGGCCTCCGGTATTGTCGGTCTCTGTGTTTTCTCTACATCGGCCTTCGGAAGCTTTCAGTATCGGGCGGGTTTCGGTTTCAGGCAGGTTCTAGCTTCTGACAGGTTTTAGCCAAGGGCAAGTCTAGCATTCTCTACAGGCTCTCAATCTCTAGAACTTCCTAGTATCTGATCGTCGGTAGTCCCCGACCTATGGAGGATCCTGTCCTCTAGCAATCTCTAGTCTCTTGTAAGCCTCAGCCTCAAAAATCTTCCATTTTCTGGTAGTTCCAGGTTGTAGGGGTAACTACTGGCCTCTAGCAGGTTTTGATCTCAAGGAAGTCACTACTTCTGGCATATTTAACATTTCCTGGTCCTGGAGATCTCCTGATCTATAGAAGCTTGGTTTCTGGAAAAGCCCAGACTCTGGCAGCTGGCAGCTACCGGTCTCTTGCAGTTCCTGGCGTTTTGGATCTATAGTCCTCCGGCAGATCCAGGCCTTTGGCAGCAGCCTTTACAATATACAGGGTGTTTGAAAAGTATGGGTACGGCTTAATATTTTAAAAACCATAGGAGATAACATCTATAAACTTTGCACAGTGTCATATGACTATGTAAACTATTTTTCCTTGCTATTACCATGACATGCCAACCATGGGGGGACGGCCCACAGAGGAAAACATGGAAATCTTAAATTGAAGCATGGGTCGAGTGATACCTCATTTGAAAGAGCTCACTTAGTAGAGTTGAATGCCGCAAACCGCATCTCAAAAGGTTTATCCAATCAGAAATGGCGGGTTGTTTTAGGTACACATTGTGAAGTACATTATGCGCTGCCATTTCTGACTGGATCGTCGTATTCTGATGCGGTAGGCGGCGTTTCACTCTACTAACCAATGTGTTTTCACTAACTTTTTTCAATTAGCAAATTATGTCATAAATTTATAACACAATAAATAAAACTAAA
The DNA here is from genome assembly GCF_021130785.1 of Homalodisca vitripennis. Classification (NCBI taxonomy): domain Eukaryota; kingdom Metazoa; phylum Arthropoda; class Insecta; order Hemiptera; family Cicadellidae; genus Homalodisca; species Homalodisca vitripennis. The sequence goes on along the minus strand of NC_060207.1, from coordinate 47,149,080 downwards.
AAACATCGGTATTTATTGTGTTTTCCTCTGTGGGCCGTCCCCCCATGGTTGGCATGTCATGGTAATAGCAAGGAAAAATAGTTTACATAGCCATATGACACTGTGCAAAGTTTATAGATGTTATCTCCTATGGCTTTTAAAATATTAAGCCGTACCCATACTTTTCAAACACCCTGTATATTGGCCTCAAGCACCTCTCCGCATCTGAAAAGTACCGGCTCTTTGAGAACTGCCTGCATCTCATAGGTCCCGGCCTCTGGAAGCTCTCCACAGGAGCTGTCGGCTTCTGGCAGTTCCTGACCTCTGGCAGCCCTAGGTCTTTACTGGCCTCTTGCCGTTTCCCGGTTTTGGCCTGTGGCTCCACCTCATTGATTAAAATTACACGGAAACCCCCATCCTGGGTTAAAATGTGTCACATTCGATGTACATTTCAATTTTGGTTAAAATATATCCAACAGCAAGGTGTCGCTTATAGGTGTGTAGAAAAACGTTATAATCCTTGGTCACCCTCTTTGGTTGAATTAGCGCCATCGACGAACTTATCACATTACTATTCACTTGTAGAAAGTCCCTACTAAGTTTCGTACAGTTACGTTTAGATCTGCAGCGTAATCGTGCAGCCAGTTTCTAATGTTACATGTTTTTCATTACAGTTTTAAGACAAACCATTTCAGACGTCAACCTAGGATATAAACAAAGGAGACACGGTATTGATAGCATTTTTAATAACATATTTTACATAACAAATGTATAAACTCTCCAATCTCACTTGTCTAGCCACGAATGCCTTTTATTTAGTAGTTCTTAAGAAGCAAGCATGATGAACTTAAAAATTGAAGTACAATATTTATTAACAAAAATAAATAAAAATGTTGGAAAAATATTGCAACTAGAATATTGGAATAGAGTTTTCAATTAAACAGAAAAAAAAAAACACTTCAGCAGGGTTTCTCTTCAATTCAAAAAACAATATCACTATATAACAGCAAAAAAACATGTATTATTTACCGGGATGTATTATTTACCGCTGTAACTTAATTTCCTCGTAGAGCTGTGGCTTCCCTTGGTCAAAATGAGCTAATTTTTTAGGCAAATAACGCTCTTAACGTTGTTAACCACGGATTACCAGAGATTCAGGAGAAAAAAATCCTCAGAAAACGATATCTTATCTCATCCTGAACTCAAATATTCCATCTTAAGAAACTATCTCAAAAAGTTTCTTAAGATGGAATATTTGAGTTCAGGATGAGATAAGATATAGTTTTCTGAGGATTTTTTCTCCGAAATTTTAATAACATTTTGTTGCGTTTTTACGGATAGTCTGAGGTTAAGGACCACGAGAGATTAGCTCGAGATTATTTGAATATGAGCTTAAAATTTACTTGCTAATAAAGCGTTCTTGGTTAGTAATATTAATTTGTATTTATTCTTGTATTTATATACACAAAAACGTAATAATCTCTTGAGGTCATTTTTTTAATGCCTCAAGTCAAACTTTACTGTATATATAAGATTTTAAAATAGTACAATTGGTAAACTAAAGGTGTCGTACTGATATTTCGTTGCCATTAACACTGTTGGTACTTATTAGTAACAAAAGCCACTATTATACAACTTAATTCCACAACACGAGAGGTAAGAGTGTCGTTAAAAATATTACAAATTAGCCGTTCAAAATGATGATCGGTAGGTTCATTGCCATTACTCGCCGTCTCTCTCGCTTGAAGCGTGGGAAGTGCGCCAAAGGCGCTGGTATTTTTTTTATTTCTCAACCACTACGGGTTAGACATTGACTCTTCATTCTGTATCAAATACTGTTTTTCTTTCTCTCAGCTGTTATAGACAACATATCAAAACAAATCCAAACGTAACTGAGATATTAACGTTGTTAGACTACGAGTATAATTAAAGTTTCACATAAGTTACAAAATACCTTGAATATTTATATCAATGAGAAGGGGGTTTACAATCCCCCAGAATACGCCTATGCCCGAAGTAGTGCCATAGGAATTTTGCCTGAAGAGTAATGAATTTGTTATACAGCATTCTTGTTCTGTAACAACACGAAGTGAGGTGCTGAGTCACGGTATGTCTGCAGAATCGAACGGAAATCCTATTTAAATTAAATATGTTTTGTTTAGAAATCTGTATTTGTATGATATCACCAACCTCAGAGCTGTACGAAATAATATTCCACTACCAATAATAATGCAATGGAACTCTTCTAAGAGCACCCAAGGGGCAAAAGCAAAGCCTCCCACGCTGTACCGAAGTCTGGTCTGTGTTCAACCTTGTTTACTAAGAAAACGGATTATGAATTCAATGCTGATATTGAATTACCTCACTGGCAAGGCAAAATAAATACCTCTATTATGATTTATATATTCAGAGACGGTACAATCCCCTACGATATTATTTATTAAAAAACGTTTCTTAAGAAAATATATATTTTGTAAATACAAATGTAATTTCCTTGCAGTCATTTTCATGCAAATTCCGTAAAATGTTCATATCCTTATTTTAAACAGTTATTTTGGGCCTCATTATAAGTTGTCACAAATCTTTCTGCTTCAAATTCCTGTCCTGAAGACAGGAATATTGTTATTGTTGTTGAATAAAAGAAGTTTTCTGCCTTCAGAAAGTGTATCTTAATGAACTGCAATCAAACTTTCTCTAAAAATAAAAAAACTACACTGAGAACCAATTTCACCCCCCCCCCCCCCCGAGACGATATTTAGAACTTTTCTTGACTTCAAAATAATACGTCAGAATGTAAAGTGACCAGGCCAACCATATATCTCGCAAATTCTTAGCGAAGAGTTGTAAGTACCTGTTAATAATTAGGGTATTCTGAGCCAAACCAATGTTTTTTAAGTCACACAGTCTAAGGTCATTCCGGAAACCAGAGAATATTGCACAAGTAACAAGCTGCCGCTTTGTGTATGTACGTCTGACCGCTCAGTAAGACGAATATTGCGTTTTGATCTGCATTTCCACTGACATAAAATGGCTACTCTCCAGTAGGTAAAGCCAATGATTATGCAATGCGGAAAGCGTGTGCAGAGCAAATGATTGATTTTGTAATGCCTGATGAAATGACGAAACACATTTTCATCTAGACGGTTGTGTTAATTAGCGGAACTTTGTTTAGTGGTCTGCTACAACCCCTAAACAGCTGCATGAACGTCCTCTGCATAGTCCCAAAGGTACTGTGCCATCAGGTCATATTTCTTGGAAGAGAGTGATCGTTCAACAGCTACGGTCAATTCGCAACGTTATCTGTTGATGTAACATAAGTTCCTGATCACTGAACTTCTGAGAAATTGTTTAGTATGGAGGAGAATGCGATTCCAGCAAGATGGGACTACTGGCCCATACAGCCAATGAGGTGATAAACTTTTTGAGAGGCAAGTTTCATGGCCGAATCAACACGTGTTCTGGATACACCGCATGGCCAGCTCACTCCCCAGACCTTAGCATTTGTGATTTTCTTGTAGGGGTTCCTTAAATCAAGGGCTTACACACAAAAACCCGCACACTGGACGAGATTAAAGTGGGAAAGAGCCACAAGAGGAAAAGTTCTTCTACAGCTCCAGTGCAAGACTGGAAGAGAGGGTGTGGTCAAAGATGGATAAACATATAGGCCTACTCCTGTTTCAAAAATCCTCCCGACATACCCGCCAGTGGTCTTAAAACTCCCTTCTTGCCTTTTATTTACTTTAGTTTTCCTTTAGACTTACGATTTCTACACACTGGCCTAAAATGGTTCGTTACTGAAATCGTTGGAGTTATTCAATAAAATATCACGAAATATTAAAGAGAAATTCAAGACATTTCAGAGGTAGTAATTATAATTTCAGAGGTAGTTATAAAAAAAACCCATTTCAATCTCCTACTTCAGGGCTCCATCTTTAAACTTAGATATGGAATGGACCAAGAGATTTTAATATCTTTCAGTGACTATCATTTATCTCAGGATTGTTTGGAATGGCATTTAAAAAGAATATGCTTACGTTGTCACTATTTTAAAACTGAAATTTCGTGCGAAACCGCGAGTAACTGCTAGTATTATACTATATATTACTTAACCAAACACATATTACATTTCAGGTTTTGAAATCTAATATTTCTATGTTTCTTAAAAAATCTAAAACAATGTACTTGCACTATTTCATTACAAGGTCCAATATTTAAAATATAAGGACAATATTTTAAATTTTATAAGTTTTAATTCAATTTTCTTAGATTCGGCACTCCCTTTGTTGTCAACAATTATATTTCCGGCGCAATTGTTGAGCTGCCCTTTTGCCTCGATAAACATAATATATAAGCCTACATGCGTAGGTCCGAGAAACTTCTTTAGATCAAAAAGCGTCTACTTCGGCCCTGTAATATTTTTCGATCTGAAATACTACCAGTGCCACATCTGAGTTTGCCTTGATGCCCCGATCAAGAAAATATACACATATAGCTATGAAAGCCGTCTGCACTCAAAAGGCGCGAACTTTCAGTACTTTAGATTTCGATCTAAACAGTAATGTGAAACACTTTTGACTGACTATACTTCTTTTTTCACGCAAATGCATTTTTTTCAACCAACAGTAAAATGTTTGCGTCTATTTAAAAAGAGTATTTGGAGAGTAAAAATGTTTTGCTTTAGATTTGAATGACTAATTAAAATAAAGAACTGTACTTAATAAAATTCCGACTATCGTTAATGTGTTTATTTATTTCATTTTTTATTTTAGTTTTAAATTGTATTAGTCACCCGTGATTTTTTTTAAGTTGTTCCAAATGACATACTTTTGTTTCACTGTCAATGTTTAAGTCAAAGTAACAAATATAATAAGGGTTTCATCCAAAAATAAGGACTAAAACAAATTTAAATCCAGGTAACGCAGTTTTTTTAAAATTTGTGTCGATTCCACATATCTTACAACCTTGAATCCCAAATTTAAATCTAACAATTTAACAAAGTTTCATTAGTAAATTTTAATACATGAAATAAAACAATACGGCACTTTCTGACCAATATAATACAAATTCAGTTTATTTTATGTAACTTTGGTTGTCATAAATAATTAAGCTAGCGTTTTATTTCAGGTTTTGGAACCATTTGACGGAACTCCACATCAAAGATGAAGTACGAATGAAAATTCAAACAAACTAAAATAAGAAATAATCTTTTGAAATTACCCAGCAAACAACCTTCCTACTTCACAGTTTCTTGAGGTTTCTTTGTAAAACATATTGTTTGGACTGAATTATTCATTATTATACTAAGAATAATGGCAGAAAAAGATAAGATACAATTTAAAGATATGATTATAGAAATATCGGGGGAGGGAAGAATTGAAGAATCAATGTTCCCCGAAGAAGAAGAGCCTTGTTCGTGCCCGAGTAAACATAAAACGGACTCGACCTGTCTAGTACACGGTAAGAAGCCCCTTCAGGATGAGGCTGGTGACAGACGTTACGGTAAAGACAAGTCTGATAAAGATTGTGTAAAACATGGCAAATGTATTTGTAAAGATAAAGAAAACCCAGATCCAAAATGTCCAGAGCACGGTAAGTGCATTTGTAAAGATAAAAAACATCCCGATCAATTTTGTCCCGAACATGGAAAATGTATTTGCAAGGATATGGACAAATTTGAAGGTAATTGTCCTAAGCACGGTAAATGTATTTGCGAGAGGAAGGATAAGCCAAATCCTAAATGTCCCGAGCATGGAAGGTGTATTTGTACGGACAAAACTGTACCAGATCCTGATTGCTCAAAGCACGGTAAATGTATTTGTAAAACTAGAAATAAAGATTGTCATAAGCACGGAAATTGCATCTGTACGGATAAAGACGCCCCGAATAAAAAGTGTCCTGAACACGGTCAATGCATCTGTACGGACGAAAATAAGCCTGATCAAGAATGTCCTGAGCATGGAAAGTGTGATTGTAAAGACGAATCTGAAAAACAGTGTCCCAAGCATGGTGAATGCATTTGTTCTGAGAAAGATAAACCTAATCCAAAGTGCCCTGAACACGGACATTGTATCTGTGAAGATAAATATAAGCGTAACCCACAATGTCCCGAACACGGACCTTGTATCTGCAAAGATACAGATAAATCCGATAAGGACTGCCCAAAACACGGAAAATGCATATGTACCGATAAAAAGAGACCAAATAAGAAATGTCCAGAACACGGCACTTGCATTTGCACTGATGTAACAAAACCAGATAAAAAGTGTCCCGAACATGGCGCTTGTCTTTGCAAAGACATTGCCAAGTTCAGCTCTGATTGCGTTAAACACGGATCGTGTCGTTGTAAAGTTGGGGAAAAACCCGAACCTCTTTGTCCCCAGCATGGAACATGTATTTGTAAAGACAAACGCAAGCCTGACCCTAAATGTCCTAACCACGGGAAGTGTACTTGTGTGAGGACACCGAGCCTTGCTTGTACGTGCACAGATAAGGATCACCCGGATTCTGGATGTCCTGAGCACGGTGAAGGTACAGGACCTAGAGGTAAGAGGTCACTTCCATCAAAACTTATAGATGACTGGGGTATCATAGATGACGACGGTTGCTGTACCTGTCCTTCCAAAGAGGAGGCTGATCCTTTCTGTCCTGAACACGGTCTTTATAGAACTAACGGGGAGAAAAGACCAAAGCCGTTTGATGAACCTTGTTCGTGTCCTTCAAGATACGAAAGAGACCCTTATTGCGTTACACACGGCAAAATACAGGCGTAAACAGTATCCAGGAGAGTACGGAGATCCGTGTACTTGCCCTGCAGATGCAACAGATCCTTACTGTCCTGAGCACGGGAGGTATAACACCAACGGGACCAAAAGGACGAAACGCTACGATGGTCTGATGTGTACATGTGATCCGTTTTGTCCTATACATGGAAAACGACGACCTGAAATAAGAGAGGAAGCCGAAGACTTAGGTGAATTTTGTACTTGTCCACGAAAAAATGTAGGTGACCCTTTCTGTGTCGAGCATGGAAAATACGGTAAGAACGGTAGGAAACGTCCAGGAATACGTGAACGACTGTGCACATGCCCGACAAGAAAAATAAAAGACCCGTATTGCCGTGAACACGGCACCTTCAAACCAAACGGTACGAAACAATCGGAGTTGTATGGACCTTTATGTTCATGTCTATCAGGTGAAGATCGCGATCCTTTCTGTCCGGAACACGGCACGTATATCGGGGCACATATACTCAGATTTGGGAATAACGGCACGACTGACCCGTACTGTTCTCAGCACGGTATTTGTGCCAAAGGGCGAAAATCACCCAAAGGAGTACCAGATGACGTTTGCATATGCCGTAGAAAGAAAGGGTTATTCGACAGAACTGCGGGAAAGACTAAAGGCTTTTGCCAGCGATTCCTTGATGTGTCACCTTGCTGTAGATGTGTTTGCGAGAAGGTGTGCTGTAGGTCACTGTGCTGTCGAGAGTATTGTCTTCTAGAAGGAAAGAATTCAGATGATCAAGATCATTGTATCTTTGATAAAGACCAGAAAGAATGGAGTGAGAGGAGGGGTGGAGAGAAACCGTGCTGTGAAGGCACGGCTGATCTACATTCTTCTCACTACCACAGGAAGTGTGGTTTTGCAATTGACATGCAAATAAAAAACAAATGAATTATAAATACAGTAATTAGAACATGTTTTGTACTTTTTATTTATTATTGTTTATTTATTTATTATTTGTTATTGTTGTAAATCTGCAGCGTGAAATATGTCCCATGATACTGAATAATGTAAAATTACTAGTAATCAGTATTGACAACTTGTATTATATTATTAGAAGTACCTAAAATATTCAATTATACTTACCTCCTCTGTTGTGGCTCGTTATGTCAGGTAGCAGAAACCATTGGTTTTTAATACAGGGCAAACATAATAGTGATAAAAAGATATTGGGTGAGTTTCTTGTTTTTAATCTTTAAAATGATGTAATACAATTGTATCTGTATTGTCGTCTACTAATGGTTAATACAGAATCTATTCTTAAAAACAAGGTATGTTTAAATCGTCACTGTACCATAGAAGTAGCCAATTCACAATTTTGCAATAGAGAAAGCTCCAGATATAAAGAAAGACAGTTATAGTCAATACAATACAACACAATTGTTTACTACAGTACTCAATTAGAGAACTATTTCAACATAAAAAGTACTAGACGAGGATATAACAGTAATCAATTTATAAAAAAACACATGTCTTAAGGGAATTTTATTACATGAAAGGATGTGATGATTGGGTGCAGTGTGACTTATCCATATGTGACTACCATATAGTATAGAATTTTCTCAGTATTATAGTGCAGGATTTTATTTTATTTTTGTCACAGAACTATACAATTTTGGCACAACTAATTTGACTTAAGATTTCACTGTCAACATTTTGAATGTGTAGTCGTACGAATTTAATTCAATCAGAATTGTCAGTGTCATGAGTGCGTTATGGATGAAGAATTCACAATCTACGCATAAAGGTGGGTCGGGAAATATTAAAAAAAATCACCAACATTTATAAGGTTTTAGTAGGTCAGTAAATATACTCGTGTATATTACTGGCACGGTGTGGTAGACGGGAACTAGAACCACCCATTTCCGATAATCTAGGGATGCCGCCACAACTCAAGAGCAAATGATAATCAAATTTAGGCATTAGTTTTATTTACATGGAATTAAATTATATATTTGTTACTCAAAGATTTAATGGATCGGTGTGCTACAAAACCAGAACGATCAAATGCTGAAAATGTCTCTTTATTCCTGTATAATTGTAAATTTTGGACAAATGTATTCGATTTTAAAAGTTAATTAGGACGGAAGGGGTGCCCAACGAAGATTTAAAAAAGAACAAAAGATAATACAGATAATAATTGTCTCAATAATTGGCTTTCAAGTAATTAGTTTTAAAATAAATTAAGTTTCTATTCCACGTATTACATTAAAAATATATTTATAAATATTTATCTACTAATACATACAAGTGCAGAAGCCCAAAGTGCACAATCAAGTTACATGTATAATCATGTAACATTTTGTTGTTTCTAAATACACTATTATATATTATATTCTAAAACTATTACTTGCCAATTATTATGGTATGAATTAAAAAATTATTTTCTAAATACACAAAGTACAGCACTGGAACAAATTATTGAGTTTAACAACTACTTTCTTGCAGAGTAAAATATTACATATTATACTGTGGAAGAATATTGTCATCCTCGTATAACTGAATATAAATGTGTAAACAGATCAACTCACGAATGTTTGGTTAGTCATGAGGACCCTCGTGGTGAGATTGAAAGCGTTAAATATGATGATGCCCCCAAAATATAAATGTGTAAACAGATCAACTCATGAATGTTTGGTTAGTCACGAGGACCCTCGTGGTGAGATTGAAAGCGTTAAATATGATGATGCCCCCAGAATATAAATGTGTAAACAGATCAACTCTCGAATGTTTGGTTAGTCATGAGGACCCTCGTGGTGAGATTGAAAGCGTTAAATATGCTGATGCCCCCAGAATATAAATGTGTAAACAGATCAACTCACGACATTTGGTTAGTCACGAGGACCCTCGTGGTGCGATTGAAAGCGTTAAATATGATGATGCCCCCAGAATATAAATGTGTAAACAGATCAACTCTCGAATGTTTGGTTAGTCATGAGGACCCTCGTGGTGAGATTGAAAGCGTTAAATATGCTGATGCCCCCAGAATATAAATGTGTAAACAGATAAACTCTCGAATGTTTGGTTAGTCATGAGGACCATCGTGGTGAGATTGACATCGTTAAATATGCTGATGCCCCCAGAATATAAATGTGTAAACAGATCAACTCACGAACATTTGGTTAGTCATGAGGACCCTCGTGGTGAGATTGACAGCGTTAAATATGCTGATGCCCCCAGAATATAAATGTGTAAACAGATCAACTCACGAATGTTTGGTTAGTCATGAGGACCCTCGTGGTGAGATTGACAGCGTTAAATATGCTGATGCCCCCAGAATCATCACTGAACATCAGCTCCTCGCCTGCAAAGTATAATATTGTTGTTACGAATTTAATGTAAAATTAATAATACAAATTCAAACTTATAACAAATACAGTTATAAAATATATTCATAGTGTAAAGGAAATATATTAATTAAAACCAAGATAAGAAAGCAAATGGCTTCTTTAACATTTAAGGGGACCCGGACAGTAAAAATTTGGTAAAAATTACGTTTTCACTTTTTTTATTTATTTTTGTAGACAATTTTCTTGTGAACATTTTGATATACAACACTTCATATTTTAAATTTTATTAGCACTCATAAAAAAAATAAATTCGAAAGTGTGTTTACGTAAATATGGCAAGGAAACAACACCTCATAGCTGAGCAACGCAACTTATTTGTTGTAGTACTCATTACTTTATCAGTAAAAGAGATGATGCCTTATGGAGCAGATGTCCTAATAGACAAATTAGAGTGTATTGGACACATACAAAAGCGGATGGGTACTAGGCTACGCAAACTAAAGTCCTATAATAATTCCATAAAACTTGCTGATGGTAAACCACTGAATAGTAAAAACCGCCTTTCATCAAGTGCTATAGACCAGCTCCAGGCCTATTATGGCCAAACCATAAGAAGGAGCAATACAGTTGAAGAGATGAAGCAAGGAATATTGGCTTTATTTCATCACAAGTCATCCAGTGATGAAAATCCTCAACATGGTCTTTGCCCAAAAGGCGCTGAAAGTTGGTGCAAGTATCACCGATCTCTTGTAACTGGTGAGACATACAAACATAAAAAATAATATCCCCTCAGTTATTATGGAGTTTATTAGGCCAGTGTTTAGGAGCCTGTCAGATCCTGATCTCTTGAAAAATTGTTTACACAAAAAGACCTAAAAACCCTAACGAAAGTGTAAATAGTGTGATATGGGCTCGCCTCCCAAAAACTGGATTTGTGGGTATAAAGACCTTACATTTTGGAGTTTATAAAGCCGTTTTCAACTTTTAATATCGGACAGATTACTAAATGTAAGGTCCTACAGAAATTGGGCATTTCAATTGGCAAAAACACTGTTTCTACAATGAAATTACTAGACACCGAGAGGCTTCGAAATTCAATGCGCGCTTCTGCTGAATTATAGAAAAGGGCAAGGCAGACCAAGAGGCAATCTAAAAGGAAGCTGGAGGACAAGGAAGAAGACACAGACAACCAAGTTATGGGGCTGGCCTGTTTTAAACACAATTTGTAAGTAAAATCTGTTTTTTTTACAACATTGAAATGGTACGCATTACTTTAAATCGCGATTCCCGAAAGTTGCATTTTTTTACATTGTGGAACACTTTTTTCAAAAACCATTTGAGATATCAGACTGAAATTTTTACCACATATTCTAGGCTATTATTTGAACACTTTAACACGAGCATTTGTTAATTAGCACGTTAGTTAATATTTTATAAAATATTATATGTGAAATTTTAAGTAAAAAATTAGCAGCATATAAAAAAAATTAAATTTTTAAAACAAATGTGTATTTTTTAAAATCCCTGTGTTAAAGTGTACTAATAATGTCAAAGAATGTGTGGTAAAAATTTCATTTGGTTATCTCTAATGGATTTTGAAGAAAGTGATCCACAAAATACACAATTTAACATTAGCGTAATAGGACTGTCCGGGTCCCCATTACCCGATACAACGTATTAACAGACCTTTCAACAGTTGACCCCAAAATCAATATAGTTCACCCTTGCACCCAGAAAACCCTATGTTCCAAGTATCAAGTCTCTAAAACCTTTCTATGAAGAGTGCGATAAGCACACACGGCCAAAAGATGGACATACTGGTCTTTGACCTTTTGATCCTAAGGTTAGTAGTGTTCTTTATCAATTAAGAGGAACATATTATGTATGAAGTTTTAAGGCTCTAAAAGATTTCTCACAAAGTTATCCATACATAAACAGACGGATGGACAACAATGCGGTTTGAAGAAGGCTCTGTCTTATCCGTAATAATGAATTATTATAACAATTGTATTACAGATATATGATTATATTTACAAACTGAAGTTCGAACGGTTGGATACAAATTCATTCCCTACTTATAAGTAATATTTGTGATTGTCTAATGAATGTCTCAAATACATACCCACATATTCTCTAACTAATATTGGTCACCAAAAATTCGTAGTTTTTAATTAAAAGTAATTTTTAAGAGATTCTACGAATACCTTTAATTTAAAAATTTATTGTTAATTTCTAGTAACGAAGGCAAACATTATTCACAAGAATGTAACACTACTAGTAATTTGGAAGATATAGCACCTGATATCCAAGAGCCATTGTGCCGCAGGGGTGTAAGGTCATGAGAGAGAATGTCCTGTAACTTCAGTCGGACACCCTTGACCCTCGGCCCCTCGTCCGGCGGCGGCGTGAGCAGCACAACCGAGGTAACGATGAGAGCCAGCACAGCCAGAATCACCAGCAGGGCGATCAGGATACCGCGCCAGTTCCGCTGGTTTGTGTTGCTGGAGACCAACTGGAACAATCACAAATTTCCACTCAGAATCATCCACTCCTATCATTCTGTAGCTTCTGTGTGGTTTGCAGGATCACATCGGAAATCGGAATTTGTTTAGCTAAAACTACTTATCTGAAACATCCCATTAGCTTAAAAAGAAAAGGAAATTCTCCGGTGTAAACGTTAAAGACTGGTAAATCCTTTACTTGATTTGTATAAAAGAAGAAATCACCTATTTCTTATCAAAAAATTGGTTTCTTAATTTTTTTCCAAAGTTTTGCTTCCTACAAAATTGACCAAGATTTTAAATTCTAACCAAAGATTTTCTAACCATGTATACGACAACTATCATAGCACGGTATGTACATGAAGGGACCTTTTACTTAATTACTTTTCAAACTGGAAAATGTATTGGAACTAAAATAGTCTTTCTCTACTACAAAGAAAATCCCCCAATTCCGACTTGTATTTGTTAATTAAATTTCGGTGTCTCGTTTATGACAAAAGTAAAATTTATATTTGTAAATATCCAACAATTGGAAAGGGTCACGTATATTATTAACTGGAGTACTTTTAATTGTGACAATCTTTAGTTTGTTTTTTACTGATTAAAATTACATTACATCACTGAAAACGTTATAAATATCTTAATGTTTAATGTGACATAAATTTGTACATATTACAATTTCATGTTTTTAATGCAATTATGTAGGTCGTTTTCATAAACAATGAGCTCTAAACAACGACAAAACAACGAAATGAAAGACATTTAGGACTAAGCTAAATTTTTGCGTTGGAAAGCTATTGTGTCAGGCCTAACTCTTAGGGAGATGTATAAATCTGTTGTTAGCAATGTGAGAGACTATATTTTGTAATGTAGGTGAGGAGATATTTTCATTGTCTCATCGGTTGCACAATTGAATGAAAATGAGAATATCTCTTCTCCTAAATTTTACACTATATTTTGTACTCCTGATGTCTCTGATGTGGAAACGATGCAAAGAGTTTGTTTTGAGCTTCACCGCTGACCTTTTTTTGAATCTCTTCAAACGAACATGACTTCAGATTGCAGGAGTCAAGTCTGTAACAGCGTCAGAACTCAGGCTCTGCACTAACAGAAAGGTGAACTGGAGCAAAAACCCAACACTCACATTGAATCAACCCTTTCCACCATAGCTACGTTATGCGTGGAGATAATATTAACTGCAATTAGTCGACTTTGATATAGTTCATTGTTTTGTAGGGGATTAGGTTTTAAGAAGTCTCAGAAGGAATTATACTACCCTAGGATTATGTCATCTAAAATCTTAAGTTGATTGATTATTGAGCACATTTGCATTAGAAACTAGTTTTTTATATTCGAAACAAATTGTTTGTTATTTAGGACCCTGAGTGTTAGTGTTATTGAAATTCGGGAAGAATGAGCGGAATAAATACAAAAGTTTGTTCTGTTTTTTTTAATTTTGTGTTTAAAAATAAGAAAAACACTATTATTCTCAGTTCGTTAATAAAACAATGAAATATAATACGAATAATAAAGAGGTAAGGATGAACAGAAAAATCTGGATCTCACAAGAAAAAGTTTTGTTTTTATGGCCTATTTTCATTAGCAAAACAAACATGTCCGGAAAATATGGCTTTCAATACTGAAAAGGGTAAAAATATAAAAAGGATCAGAAAAGATATATTTTGCTGCAAAACATTAACACCAAGTTTATGATAATAAGTATGTACTTAAGATATATTTCTACGTAGTTGGGCGCTTAACGTCGTGGTTCTCAAAATAATAATTTCATATTTACATTCCAAACCTTCCTTCTCTCTATTTACTCCTGGGTAGCATATCTCACGGCGTCCCGGAGAGCCGTAATCAAAACCTCTTACCAAACCTCTCGAAATCTAACGCAATAATTAAAGAAATGTTTATTTCTGTAATCTGCTCTGTATCGTTTGACCAGACTCAGGAACTACCAGCTTAGCACAAAGAGAAACTAAACATACAATATAATCAACAGCATCTAACTTATGACAATAATAATAATTAGCTGAGGGTCGGCGAAAGTTATCACTAGTTAGATTGAAAATATTCATTTCTATCTGTTTTTCTGTCTGCCTGTCCGGACGATTCCCAAAAACGAACTGACCTATAGACTTGCGTGAAGCGTCATGTCTATATTAGCAACACTGAGTTTAGATGATAGTGAATGTCACTCCATGGGATTTGGCGAGCGTTAGAGTTATTTTTATATTTATATTATGGGTAGCCATTATGGTAATAATAAAATAGCAGAACGCAAAAACATGCAGAATAAAATAATCTAAGATTTTAACTTGTAAAATATTAACTCATACTCATGCAGTAGGTAAAAACAAAAAAATAGTACACAGTGGAAAGTCAATGTTAAAAGGTGGTGAAATGATTTGAGCGCACTCTTGCGTTAAATTAACTTCCCTACCTCACCGGAAGTTTTATTACATAAATAGTCACATGAAACTTAACTCAATGAACAAAAATGTGAATGTATCCAATGGCAGGGTATCTCGAGAAAGAAAACCTATAGACTTTAAGGTTTCCATGAGAGTTCACTAATACGTAGACAAGAATGGGTTCTATGTTGGCGCATGTCCAACCATGACGCATTTTATCTAAGTAGAATAACAGAATTTATTTTTTCTGTTGGGGAGGGACATAAAAATTTATTCCTTCCATATCTTGCGAATTAAATGAGCTATAGACTTGAAATGTTGTTTAACGATTCAGCGAAGCCCGTTACGCAACACGTGGTGTGGCGTACTCCTATATTGTAATTATTATTCTGTATTCAAAATATTATGAACGTTATTCACTATTTACATGTTCTTTAATTCATTATTCAATCATATCTGCTCGTAGTTAAACTGTTATTACTGGATTTGATTGAAGAGATTCTAGCTAACGCGGATTGATAAGTAATAAATAGTCTTTAACCTCACATTTGAATCAGATAACTCGCCTATCCCACCAGTAAGTAATAACATCCATTACAGTACGAGTGTGGTAGTGTACTATGGGTGACACGATTACTTAGTGCAGCTGATCAGTTCCAACAGCGTGGGTTGTAACAAGACGTTTATGCATTATAATCTGATATCTTAGCATTAGAAACACATTGCTATCCTGAAAATGGAATCACGTGAATTATTTATTATAAATAATTATGTACATTACACAGCACTCAATGAAGCTCTGCCGTTAGTGAAGAACAGAGAAGACTAATTATTTAATTTAATTATATTTAATTTAGATAAAAATATATTGAAACACTATAGTAATATAATTGGTTCCTTTTCTCACAAAACAATAGCTGAGAAAAAAATAGTTAATTCTTCTTCAGTGGTAGGTACTTTTTTATACTTTTGTGCTGAAATCTGTTCTTCCCATTCCTTATTTGTCCGTAAAGCCTGTTTCGATTTCAAATTGTAAGAGCTTCAAAAAAATCCTAAAATAGATAAGATTGAAAGGAAGTACTAATTTAGACAAAAGGTCAGGTGTTTTGCCCAACATTAAATGACAGCAGAGTGAAGCGAACGCTATCGAAATGCGATTACCCGCCGAAGCAACAATTTCAAACACGATTTAAAATTTAAACCCAGTTTTAAATTTAAAAAATCAAAGGTTCAAACCAGTAACATTCTGTTCTTGTTACGTTCTATAGTTAAAAATTTCCAAAATATATTTGTCATGTGTGTTTCGTAAATTTTTAGTTTATTTCAGATTTTCTCTTCAACTTGTTTGTCTATAGTAAATTTAAAACAGTATACGTAACTCACCATGTATACATATGCAAAATGGTATACCTTAATTTAAGTAAAAGTGTGTTTTAGATGATATAACGATTACATTTAGAATCAAATAAAAATAATATTACACTTTTATATAAATTCAAATGATCTATCTGATGGCGTTTAATATTGCAGTTTGAAAAATATTCGTGACACTGCAGAAAAACGTCGTTTTTTCAGACGCACAAATCATGTATTAAAAAAAAATTAAACATATAAAATGCAAAGTAGGGTTACAATTTAAGAAATGAAACACGAAACTACACAGGAAGTGGAAAACAGGGCTCACGGACCTTTTAAAGTTACAGGCTAACTTCGTTGTTCCGTAAAACAACTTTATCTTCTGTTGCCCAAATTGCTTTTAAATTTCCTCCTCTCCATTCCTGAATTATAACGAGTCTTTAATTGCGTCACATTTAGGCCGTACTGAGGCTGTTTCTTAATACGGTCTTCTGTATATTTATCTTAGGAATCGTTTTACTTTTTATGTTTGAAATTCTACCGGTTTAATTTTTATAGGGGGTTTTCTGACTAACACGAAGTATACCTGTCATTTGTAAAACAATGACAGTTTTATTGCTTTTTGTTGAATACAGCACAAAAAAATGGGGAAAAACTGTAGTCAGTTACAAATCCAAAAGGAATGTGATTTTATCTTAGGGACAAGACAAACCCGTGACCGGACACTCACTAGTGCAAAATAAGGAGTTTTGGTTTGAGGTAAAATATTACAAACTTTTTTACTGAACTAGAAAATAAAAATCTTAGTTGAAAAACATCCTTGGATAACCTAAAAGCCATGTTTTTATTTACATAAATTAACTGTATTTAAAATCAGTTACATGTGTCAACTAATTAGAGGCACAACAAGTTTTGTTTAATAATAATTAACTCATTCTGTATAAAGAAGAAGCAAGTATATATCGCAAAACGTTACGCATGTTTTAGATTATGTACTATAAACTTACTTTCATTGTAATATATAAATTCTTTCTAATCACCATACGCTGCTACTAGATCTATCCTGTTACATTTATTTTATTTGAGCTTATGAGACTGTGTTTTTAAATAAACTAGCAATATGTACATGGTAAGCGTGTACCATTTATATCTCTACTAAATACGGTACTAATTGTTAACATGCCTGGTAAAAACTCTCTACCCATTCAAAGCTAATCTGATCTAAAATGTTACAATATACTGAAGCTCCGATAAACTTAATAACAATGATTACCAAATACCTCACAGTAAGTATAAGCATTATTTATAAATCAAAACAAACAGCTTATACTGTACAAACAGCCGCGTGTACGAAATAATAAAAACTATTTTTACAAGATTAACTTGTGAAAAGGTGAAATATTATGAAACTGTAATAAGTAGTAATATGAATAATACATTTAAACCGCCTTGACTGATTTTTTTGAAGTTTTTACTTACTGATTTTTGATTTTACTTATGTAATAAAATTATACTAATAATTTTATTAAATAAGTAGATTAAACTTATGCTTTTATGTCCTGCCCATTTTTCATACTTTCTTTCAACTATGAAAGAAAGCATGAAGAACTGGGCACTACATTTACAAGCGAGTCCTTAATTTTCAATTGATCTTACTACGATTAAGCTGAAACAGAGTAACTTTTGAAGAATAAAGGAACTCAGTAACTAATTATTCATGTACAATTTCATATCATTTAGACATACGAGGTTAAGTGGTAGAGAGAATATTTTAAGTTTTAAGGTCGCCTATTGAATATTAATTCATTTTAATTTTATCAATCGCCAAGGAGTTAGATTATTATAAGGTTTTGGGATAGTTGCGTATTTTTCTAGAACTGAAGGTCCATGACTCGGTGAAACGCAGTGGCCAAGCAACACAGTACAAAATAATAGCACGTTAACTGCAGCTCGACGAGCTGAAGGAACATATTAGTGAAGTTTCTGAGGCATATTAAATCCAGGAAACTTCTGAAACTTCCACGGAGCTTCCCTTGCACATCCTTGACTGCCGTATCTGTGTTACCCAACGAGGACATAATGTAACAGCATTTTGTATTTGCTAGTGTACCAAAGTCATGTTCAACGACAAAAATCTTACTTGATATGTGTTCTCTTGATCGTATAAGCACGTTTAGTTCAGTAAGAACAAAGACAATTTAAGGGTTCATGTCTGACTTCAATACATCTTATAAAAGTAAAAGCAAAAATCATTTAAAAGACAACATTGAATAGGAGTAATTAAAAAGTACATTTTTTCGGAAACGTACATTATGCAATTTTTGCAATTCACTGTCTAAACAAGAATATTTTTTCAGTTGTTATGTAAAATTACTTTGGCTACATAGAAAACTCTAAAGGATAAGAAATTACAAGTTCTCACTCAAATTGTAATGTTTAAAAGTTAAAGACAGTACCAAAATTTAAATTTATTACGATTATTACATGTATATATCCAATAAAAAATATTGCTTTGATAGATATTTTAAAAAAGAAAATAGAAAATAAAGACAATGTAAATTAAATATGTATCTTTTATAAATATTTAACACTCAAATTCAAACATGTTCTAATAAGAAATGTATTCCTTTCAATAATGATAATATTCAACGAGAAGTACTCAACTACTTACAAACTCTGAAATCAATTAATATCAGTACTAAAACTGAAATATATTTGTCGATCATACGAGACAAGTCACAGACATATTTTTTTAACTACTTGATATTATGTTGTATTGGTGGATTCAGAATAACTGTCAGATCATCACATGTGTTGTAGTATTCAGATGTTTTAAATTACACAAATATACTCTCGTAAAGTTACCATGGCAATTTTGGAAACCCTACAGCGGAAATCCACAAACTAGTATGTAAGGGTTGATTCCAAATATATGAATAATAGTTTGAAACACATAGCATCGACGTACAAAAATCAACAAATTATAGATTATACAAATTACAGATATTTCTGCAGCTATATTATATGTTTTCAAAAACTAATACATCTTTAGCAATAGTATCTATATTATTTAAAACGTTTATTTATTTTTGTACAGAAAATAAGTTATTATTTTATGACATAATTGGTGTAAATCGAAAGCTCTTAAACTTTAAATGTGCCTTTTGTGACTAAAAGAGACATGTAACTATTCGGTCTTTGCTTCACGGGCTTCCAAAGTTCCCATGTTAATCTTTTTTATCTCTTTAAAGCCTCAACTCTCGGCTATGCTGGCTTGTTTTAATTCATTGTGGCTGCTAGTCCTATATGTTGGGATCTCCCCAGGATTTCAACCCGTGATCTCTCAGTTAGAAAGCGGTGACTATATCCAGTAGTCTACGGAGGAGGACAATGTTTGTCAATGTTGTAAATCTGATTAGACTTATTGTTAGTTAAAAACAGCTGATTACTAAAACTCACATTATGTTGCTTAAACAATAATAACTATGACACCTGTATAGTATATAGTGTTAAACTATAGTAACTGTCTAACATGTACCAACTTTGAGACTGATAGATTAGTGGAAGATGCGTCAGCCGCAGGAAATTTATTAAAAATGATGTTTAAGAATGTTGATGGGTTTTCCAATAAAATCCAAATTGGTTAAATTTATATGGTGGGAAAAATATTTGTTTACTGTGCTGCAGTCTTATAAATGGAACACCCTTGATCCCAATGTTTGGTTTTCGTATGATCCTCATTTTTACTGAAACCATCTACAGTAATTTTACTTCATGTAATATACGGAAAGAGATACCATGGATTCCTACTTTCTTACAGGTGAACATGAGAACTGCTAATCAGGAACGTTAAAGACCAAACATATTTCAACCTTTAGTTAAAGATATCAAAAGTCGTAGTCGTGCTAGGATTAGGTTTTCTGTTCCAGAGGTTCCAGGAGGTTGACGCTGCCTGTATCGTGGTAAACAATACTGTTACTTTCCTGCAAGGATTAATTATCTGTCATCAACAACGCGGTAATCATCACTCTTGCTTTCCTGCAAGGATTATCTTTCAACATCTATCATCCTTATCTATCATCAATTGATGTTTAAACTTTGGAGAATGCTGAAGGCGTTTCGTTTTGTAATAGGTTTCTACCTCAAAACTTAGCTTGGACTGTTTTAAAATATGCGTGCTAGAAAAAACGTGTTCTGTTCCGGTAGGAGAATGGCGCTAGTAAACGCGGTAATCATCACTCTCTTCTTTGCTGCAAGGATTATCTGTCAAAATCTATCATCCTTATCTATCATCAATTTTAAACTTTGAGAATGCTGAAGGCGTTCATTTGTAATAAGCTCTAACTCAAAACTTATTGAGCTTGTTTTAAAATATGTTTAGTCGTGCTAGAAACAACGTTTCTGTTCCGGGGTTCCAGGAGAATGGCGCTACCTGTAACGCGGTAATCATCACTCTTGCTAACGATCATCAATTGATGCTTAACTTTGGAGAATGCTGAAGACGTTCATTTTGCAATGCTAGTTGAGCTTGTTTAGTCCTAGGAGGAGAATGGCGCTACCAGTAACGCGGTAATCATCACTCTTGCTTTGCTGCAAGGGTTATCTGTCCAACATCTATCATCCTTATCTATCATCAATTGATGCTTAAACTTTGGAGAATGCTGAAGGCGTTCATTTGTAATAAGCTTCTACCTCAAAACTTAGTTGAGCTTGTTTTAAAATATGTTTAGTCGTGCTGCGCTACCTGTAACGCGGTAATCATCACTCTTGCTTTGCTGCAATTATCTGTCAACATCTATCATCCTTATCTATCATCAATTGATGCTTAACTTAGAATACTGAAGACGTTCATTTTGCAATAAGCTTCTACATCAAAACTTAGTTGAGCTTGTTTTAAAATATCTTAGAAACAACGTTTTCTGAGGAGAATGGCGCTACCTGTAACTCGGTATCATCACTCTCTTTCTTTGCTGCAAGGATTATCTGTCAACATCTATAGCTTCATTTTGTAATACGCTTCTACCTCAAAACTTAGTTGAGCTTGGACTGTTTTAAAATATGTTTTAGTCGTGCTAGAAAGAACGTTTTCTGTTCCGGTGGTTCCAGGAGAATGGCGCTACCTGTAACGTGGTAATCATCACTCTTGCTTTGCTGCAAGGATTATCTGTCAAAATCTATCATCCTTATCTATCATCAATTGATGCTTAACTTTGGAGAATGCTGAAGGCGTTCATTTTGCAATAAGCTTCTACCTCAAAACTTAGTTGAGCTTGTTTTAAAATATGTTTAGTCGTGCTAGAAACAACGTTTCTGTTCCGGTGGTTCCAGGAGAATGGCGCTACCTGTAACGCGGTAATCATCACTCTCTTTCTTTGCTGCAAGGATTATCTGTCAACCATCTATCATCCTTATCTATCATTAATTGATGCTTAACTTTGGAGAATGCTGAAGACGTTCATTTTGCAATAAGCTTCTACCTCAAAACTTAGTTGAGCTTGTGTTTAAAATATGTTTAGTCGTGCTAGAAGAAACAACGTTTTCTGTTCCGGTGGTTCCAGGAGAATGGCGCTACCTGTAACGCGGTAATCATCACTCTTGCTTTTGCTGCAAGGATTATCTGTCAACATCTATCATCCTTATCTATCATCAATTGATGCTTAACTTTGGAGAATGCTGAAGACGTTTCATTTTGCAATAAGCTTCTACCTCAAAACTTAGTTGAGCTTGTTTTAAAATATGTTTTTAGTCGTGCTAGAAACAACGTTTTCTGTTCCGGTTGGCCTCTAGGAGAATGGCGCTACCTGTAACGCGTAATCATCACTCTCTTTGCTTTGCTGCAAGGATTATCTGTCAACATCTATCATCCTTATCTATAATTAATTGATGCTTAACTTTGGAGAATGCTGAAGGCGTTCATTTTGTAATACGCTTCTACCTCAAAACTTAGTTGAGCTTGGACTGTTTTAAAATATGTTTAGTCGTGCTAGAAAGAACGTTTTCTGTTCCGGTGGTTCCAGGAGAATGGCGCTACCTGTAACGCGGTAATCATCACTCTTGCTTTGCTGCAAGGATTATCTGTCAAAAAATCTATCATCCTTATCTATCATCAATTGATGCTTAACTTTGGAGAATGCTGAAGGCGTTCATTTTGTAATAAGCTTCTACCTCAAAACTTAGTTGAGCTTGTTTTAAAATATGTTTAGTCGTGGTAGAAACAACAACGTTTCTGTTCCGGTGGTTCCAGGAGAATGGCGCTACCTGTAACGCGGTAATCATCACTCTTGCTTTGCTGCAAGGATTATCTGTCAACATCTATCATCCTTATCTATCATCAATTGATGCTTAACTTTGGAGAATGCTGAAGACGTTCATTTTGCAATAAGCTTCTACCTCAAAACTTAGTTGAGCTTGTTTTAAAATATGTTTAGTCGTGCTAGAAACAACGTTTTCTGTTCCGGTGGTTCCAGGAGAATGGCGCTACCTGTAACGCGGTAATCATCACTCTTGCTTTGCTGCAAGGATTATCTGTCAACATCTATCATCCTTATCTATCATCAATTGATGCTTAACTTTGGAGAATGCTGAAGGCGTTCATTTTGTAATAAGCTTCTACCTCAAAACTTAGTTGAGCTTGTTTTAAAATATGTTTAGTCGTGCTAGAAACAACGTTTTCTGTTCCGGTGGTTCCAGGAGAATGGCGCTACCTGTAACGCGGTAATCATCACTCTTGCTTTGCTGCAAGGATTATCTGTCAACATCTATCATCCTTATCTATCATCAATTGATGCTTAACTTTGGAGAATGCTGAAGGCGTTCATTTTCCGATAAACTCCTCTTTCAAAACAGTTGAATTTGAACTGTGGACTGTGTTGGAAACATGTTTAGATATCTTAAGAATCGCTACGAATGTTTGTTGGAATTTAACAAAACTCATATTGCACAGTTATTATTGGAGATAATCAAAATCTCCTCAATGGTTTATATTGTGGCGATAGCAGCTTAAAAACGTAATATTTATACATAATCGGCAGTCTTTTTTAACTAATAAAAACCGATGCTTAATAGTCAGCACGAATAAACTTTATTTTATAACGTTTTCACGCAGACCAAGTAGTTACAAAACAAGGAAAGTAGGAAAAGAAAGACAATTGAATCTCGCAAACAATCATTCATCAGTTCTTATACCACTGTGGCCGCCACGTTCGGAGCGTGACGTAATGGGAGGGGAGCATTGATCACCTCCCAATTGATCTTGATACATTGACTTCTGTTGAATGGCCTACCTACACTCAATCAATGCCCTCTGAGCCTTTCAGTAATCTCGTTTATTTACTCATATCGTCCAATCAAGTGTAATTTCAAAGTTTTAATGGATACTATTCATTTTTTTAGAACATTGTTATTGATCATTTAAACCGATTCAGATTATTGTTGCGTTCCAATCTTTGTTAAAAAGAGTGTTAAAATAAATGTGTTGAATTTTTTAAGTAAACCATTCTTATGTGATCGATTTTAGATGAATTAGATTGAAAAGTTTGTAGATGAGCAGATTCTCGCCTAATGCCAAGTAGGATGGAGGGAATCCGATATTGCACATCACAAGCTGCAAGTAGAGCAAGTTCGTGGATTGAAAAATGGACATTATATTTTTGTGCATTAAAGTATGTGTGCTTTTCCATTCAAGACTGGAATACAAGAAACACTAAGTTATATTAGTGTAATACATATAACACAAATGGAGGTTAAAAAGTACACACGCATTAAATTAAGAAAGTAAGATGCTTGTTAAAGGCTGTTTTGTGTATAGGGACAACACTAATCGCGCAATATGTGTACCACGTTACGCTGTAAAACCTGCATTTATGATTATATGTTTACTTTATAATTTTAATTTTAGTTCTTAATACCCGTTTGCAACGTTTTTGAAGTAAAATATCTCATTTGTGAATATTTCTCTACCTGTAGAATTATAATCTACTTTTAGTAAATTTGAAAACTATTTGCTTTACGATAAAAATAAGTAAAAACCCGTATAACCAGAATCGAATAACTTAGGCTGTAACATTTATTAATATATTCTAATCTGACATGGCATGTTATTACAACTTGGTGTGCATTACTGACAGCTAGGTGTGCCGAAGATGGATTAGTAAATATGTGAATAATTATTAAAAATATCCCACATTATTCTTACTTGACTACCATTATGACTGTCAGGATTGTTGAAATACCATTGCTAACAACTCTCTATACAAATGATTAAATTTTAACTAAAATATTATTTTAAACAAATTATTGCACATAGTACCTCCTTCATACTCGTAGGTCGCACAGTAACCATGATGCGAATTACTTTAATCAGTCCATTACATAGTTAACGAATTGTACTGTATACACTTATAGTTAATTATATTAGTTCTGATTCGTTAAAAAAGATAAAAAATTGTATAGGAATTAATATTTTACGAAATTATTTCACTTTGTTATCCAACCTTAACCTTAATCTTGATAAAGAAAACTTTTACTTTTAAATTACCAAATGTATACAGGAGACGTATCACAAAGCATAAAATAATAATTTTAAGTTAATAAGTAAAATAGTTTATTTGGATATGGTAATGAAATTCTAAAAGAGTTGGGTAAGCAACTTAAAAAAAAACCAACATTTATTAAGAATAAATCAATTAAATTAAGAATTAAGAGTATTATAGTTCTAATAAATCTTGCAATTGGGTAGCGAGCATAATTAATTTTATGTTGAACTGATACCTCCATAAAGGAGATCGTTTTTACCAAAAAAGCCACCCATACCAGAGTAATAGTTTTTTTTTTTTTTTTTTATAGATTACATATTAAGATAAACAGAATGAACACATCAACCCATTCTGGCACAGCAGTATAACAGACATGGGGAGCGAAGGGGAGCAGACTTAGCATAGCGTGTCTCAACCGACTATCCGATTCCTAACTGATTATAAACGGAATAAATGTTAAGATTTTTCTGCAAACAAATTGAAACAGCGCACCGCTTCCTTCCTTCGCTTTTTACCGAGTTGTTATAAACCGATCTGGACGTCTCGTAAATATTCAGTTTGCCTTATTTACATAAAGTTTGTTTTTCTTGACACCATACATTGAATGGTGATAAGTTCAGTACCCTCGCGTTCTCCGTAATCCATTCAAATAAATATTGCTATGTGAGCTATCACGTTTACATAGGTTACAAACTCATCTTATTGTCATCAACGTTGCTGTTCTAATCTATATAAGTTTAAATATAACCCAGGGTCTTTTCTACTATGCGACTGCAATTGTGTACAATTTTCAGCTCCCTGTACTTAATCGGTACAATATCAGAATGTACTCTCATATTATTGAGTCTGTGTGGAAAGTAGTTTAAGAAATGTGGCCGTATAAAATAAAATATCCTATAATCAGTAGACAATTTGAGGTTGAGTGTTGGAGAGGGATTTACAGCCTAATTCCGCCTCTTTAATAAAGGAATTTTTAATTTCATTTCATATAATTTCATTTCATTTCAATGGCAATGTTTAAATTAATGGCGCGTACCAAAGTACTTCGCGGACGTATTTGTCCAGGAGGCGAGAACCAAGTTGCACTGTATAAGCACATAATCTATTGTTTCTTGAAATTAATACATGAATCTTCTCTAAGAAAGAAATCTAGGGATTGGAATGTGAGTATATCAAAAGAGTTGAAAACATTGAACAATCATCTTTTCTCATATAATACTTTGTAAGTTGATATATTACAAATCACTCACAAAACTAGATAAAGAGAGTGATCACCTTCAGCCAAATAGTGTGTCTGACTCCGGTGTTGATTTAGGTTAGCTTAAGACTTAAAAATTGTCATTTATAGTGTAAATAAGTTTCTTGAAGAGCTTTGGCACAGTTATTAAAATTAAGGAATATTTTATGGCATTTAATCCACTTGAAGGTGATATTCCACACTTATTTGTATTTTTGTTCACTTATGATAAAAAAATGACGAAATCCCTCATTGCAGTCAGTTCTAAAGGGATCTCTGAGATGCTTCCTGAATGACAGGATATTCAAGATGGCTAACGTTGAAGGAAGGGGCCGCTTCCTGTCAAGATCCCATAAGAAGGGATAACGAGCACTACTCAACAAGTCATGTCACCTTAGAAGAAGAGGAGGTTAACTCTGTTTCACTCTCTTCCAGTCAAATCGGTTAGGAGAAGCCATACTAACTTAAGTTTAGTTTTAACAACCTTTAACAATAAGGGAGGCTCACTCACTCCTTATAATATCGACATTATAAAGTGATGTTCCGCTCCTTGACATTGATTAGGTTCCTCAGATTTAAGTGACTCATCGGTTTTTTTCTGTTCTCTGTATACGTTCTACTGGCAGGTATAGACCGACAAGAAGAGAACCCTCCTGTGATGACAAACATTTTACAATGAGCACAACTGTATCGGGTCATTTTCCTTATGAGAATTTGCACAAGATGAAACGTAAAGACTACATACTGTTAATTAAATTGAAGAGACATTTCTTTATGAAAATAGAATCTGGAAATTATAATCAAGTTTTTGTAAAAATATTTGCAATAAAGATGTTTTGAAAAATTGTATTCATTGGGTCATTTGGAGTGTAAAAATGAAACCATTAGGGAGAAAGACAATAAGCGAGGGGGGGGGGTGGTGGTAAAGTCGTTTGGCGGCACAACAGCTTTGTGCAAAGTTGAACACAAGAATCAATAGCAGTTAAGCTATACAATAGCTTTGCTATTTGTGGAACTGAATGGTTCAGTTTGATTTATCGATTAGATTAATTATCGATATTTTCTGCACTTAGGTTGTTTCCAAACTAGAACTTTATAGACTAGATATGTCTGCGTAAAAGTACAGAAGTTAACGCCTTACTCAACGTTATTATATGGTTATTTAAAAGGAGTTCAAACTATCGTAAAGGAATAATCTGGTCTTAAATTGGTTAATGATCTAATCAGCTGATATTAAAAATTGGATATGGAATTGAGAATAACTGAATAAGCAACTAATTTGTGTTTTAGTAATTAGTTATTTTACTAAACAAAGTAGGAGTACTCCACAACATGGGTCGCGTGACAAGTTTTACTGTAGCTGCGTGCAACATTTTAAGTTCTCATTTGTTCCCGAGATGTCTTGCAGAGAGATAGGTCTTACCGAAAAATGCTAGTGATAGACACATGGTTTGAATGTAATAATCATTTTTCTTCACATACCTATATAATGATAACCTGATATACAGCATAATGTAGCCTTCCATTTGAGTTATGCCCATTTATATTTTTTCAGAATACTTATATTTGGGGGTTGGTAAAATTTTACTACATATGTTCATGTAATAAATTTTTAATTTGATTTATTTCAGATAAAAAATTTGAAAGTTTTAATGTTTTATTTTTTTAATTTCTATAAAATACAGTATTTAATGTAAAATAAAAATTTTGTTATGTTTCGGTCCGCCATTTTGAAACGGTAAAATAGTTTGTTAAACAATCTTCGTTTAATGTTTCCATCCAGTAGAGCTTTAAAACAACGTGGCATATATCATAGCTTATCATAACCCTTGATAATTTTGACAGATTATATATTTTGAAAGATTGTATACAGAATGAGTCACACAAGGTTTTCTAAACATATTAATGTAGAGAACGGTTGAGCTACGTTAAAGAAACCAAATCTAGCCCCACAAATCGTATAAAGTAAATACTTAATTTATCCAATTTAAGGAACAAGATCTGACACAACTGAAGGTTCCGGGTTTTACGTACGAAGCTCGTTTTAATACTGAATCGTGTGAATCTGTGGGTAACCGCTAGTACTGAGTAAATTGAGGGAGTTTTATTTTAAAAGTAACGACGTAATAGCTTAATACCAAATTTCACTTAATTATTTGCCAGTATTTCTTAAACAAATATTAAAAGGTAATATTTGACTCGATAAATAACTTTGTATAAATAAGTACATTATTGGTTTAAAAGCTGTAAATATTTATGAATGTTCGACAACTTGGCATGATTAGGCATTTCCGTTCTCTTTGCATTGCATTGTTAGTTTAATATTCAATTTCAATTTTCTCGACAGCCATTTAATCTTGAAAGGCACTTAAAGACTGCAGTCACTTTTTGTTCTTCCTTGCGGTAATGATGAAAATAATGTGGCATCATTACATTTTATATATAGAAAAAACACTATTTGCTACGTACCAGGAATGGCATGTAAAAGATATCCTCGTATTTGAATGTTTATTATGGTTGTCAGCAAAATATGCAACATTCCTCGGGAATAAACCTTTTGTCAATAAAGGTTTAGTTAATACTTTTGTACGTAGTGATCCAGGACTACATAATTAATTATATATTTGGTTTTTATCTTAAAAATTTAAATCTGTCACGTAGTACATATATGAGAAGGGCTCGTGAAAAGAAAAACTTTGTTTACGATTTTCAAATTGTTTAACAGTTTAAAAGTAGTGGGTCATCATAAAAATATGGGTTTCCCAAACAACAGTACATCTCTATATGTTTTTAAAAGTATCAATTTATTTGTAATCGTGTTTTATTCATAAACTCTTTTATTAAACAATAGGGTGATGGCGATATACTTTAAATTTCTTATCAATTTTACTCTGAGATCCACAAAACTTTAAACAGAGATCATAATGTTCAATGGAAAATATTTAAAGTATATAGACCGTACATAAATAAACTATCAAATTGTGAAATAGAGCTTAGGTTGTTTAATGAAGGAATAGTCGATCTGAATGAATCACGAGTTAAGAACTATACAAGTTATTGAATTGATGAAAGAGCTGATATTGTTGATATTGTTCAAAGAAAAGTGGCTGGTGATATTCTATGTAAACCATAAAAGAATGAAGTATACTTAAAATTATACAATGAATTGGACCAGTATTAATTTTTTGTATAGACTACAGAATTCAGTCTTTTATTAGAAACTAGCAGTCACCCGCGGCTTTGTACTCGATTTCCTATTGAATAATAGGCACGCCATAAGCATATCCTGTTTAAATGGCATAGTAAACACTCCTGAAAATAAGACATAAGCTAGAAGATATTTAAATTTCCTTATCCAGTTCAGATTAGTTGAGCTTTCAGTTAGAGCAATGTTTGGAGTCCTGCATTTGGAGCGCGAGACAGTCTTTATGAGTATCAATGAAATGCTCAATCTTTTTCTACAACATTCCATGATATTTGAACAATACCAACAATTTCAGCAACAACTAAATTATTTTAAGCCAGTGTAATGATGTAGTGTGATGAAGCCCTATGATATATTTTAATCAGAAAAGATCTATTTATGGTATATATTATTTCAGTATTTATGATCAAGTGGTTTAAAAGTTGCGACTGACTTGTTTCAGTGGTTGTCTTAAAAGAACACTTTTAGAAGTAGCCTTGTTGTCAAATTAAAAAATATATACAAACGATATACGAAAAACCAAACTCACTCGAAAAGCGTCCACTAGTATAACATGGGAGTACGTTTGTATCGTAGTAGGTTTGCATTGATGCTCCTATCAAGAAAATATACACATGCGTGGATATGAGAAGCCTGCTTCGGTCAAAAAGCATCTACTTCCGGCCCTTGTAATGAATTTCCGGTCTAAGATATTTTCAGTCAAAAAGTGTCTATTTACTTTCGTAATAACCTGCTTCCGGTTTAAGGTATTTCAGGGGCCTTAGTTTGCGATTGCTTTGTTTTTACGGCCAGGATAGTCAGTAGATTCCCATTCATGAGGTATAATATTTTAATTCTCGTTTATATATATATATATATATATATATATATATATATATATATATATATATATATATATATATATATATATCTTATTCAACTTAAATTTGAGTACAATTCTACTCTAAAGCTTCGTTTAAAATCAGACTTTAAATACATTTAGTATTACAAAATTGGGTCCAACTATCCAAATTTAACAGAGAAGATAATCACTAAGTGCTTGGAATGATTTGTTTGGACTACTAACAGTAATAGCAAATTCATGGAGATGCTCTGAGTTTAGTTTAAGGCAGAGATCAAGCTCCGGTATTATATGAGCATCATCCCCAAACATGGAGCTGAGAAGCAATGTGAGCAAAACCGAGTTTCCGGCTCGGGTATCCGGACAGTCTACGGACCGAGTGTGATTGATCACCTGGTTTGTGTAAGTGGAACATTCTACCTTCCCCCATTCCGGATGTGCTGGATTTATTTATAACTTAAATATTGTTTCGAGCAATATTTGACAGTCTGGTCTAATGGATCTATAATAGCTAACCTTCACACGAGGAAGTAATTTAACTAGTCTCCTCATACAGCGTCTATTAAACATTTGGGTTCCACGACCTATCTTAACATAATATTAACCTTACTTGTCACAGTCGAGAGGTATCAGTTTGCTGTTCCCGGCTTGTGCAAGCCTACCTTTAAAATGGTCTTGCTCGCTTATGCATTGACAGATTACGTTTAAACAAGTACCGTTAAATTGTAATAAAATTTTAAAGATAATTCGCGTGTAGTAAATGTTTTATAACTATATTGTTTATCATTTAACTTTAAAAATTTATAATAGGCGCCATTTTGTTAATTTTAAAGACAATAACACAATTGTTTTATATATTATTCTCTTATTTATTGAAAACCATGTGCCAAATTTGGTTTCTTTACTTTAACTAGTTTTAGAGATAATAATTTTGTAATAAAAATGCAAAATGGCCTCAGCGGCTAAACGATAAAGTTCTCGATCTATGTGTATGTGACATTTTGACGTGTATATGTGACATCTATGTGACATCTATGTTTATGTATCATCCATAGAAGTTTGTCACACTCTTTTGTAAACACCCTGTATTTAATAACCTAAATATTAATTATTATTCTTTGTTTAGATTGTTTATTCAATGCTGAATTAAACACAAACTGCTTCTAAAGAACGTGTTTCGATGAGTCTGTTACGAGCTGATAGCGATCTGCTACTGCCTTTACAGAAGGCGTGGTGTTGAGGCAGAACCTCTTCAGATATCAAAGCAAGTATGCTAAAGATACTTTGTATATTTTAATTTGCAAGACGAAAATATTATCAAGCAGATAATCGATGCAGCATTATTGATTCTAACACTGTTCGCTGCAAGTTCTTAAAAGCAAAATCAGCAGGATTGCCAATAGTGATTAGATCCGTAATATACGTAATAATTTAATTGTATAGTAGTAAATAATTTAACAATAATTAGCTGGAAGAAGTAATTAAATCATTACTTCTAGAAAGAAACATGTAGACGTCTAAGTGAGATTAACAGACTAGATGCTCTAATTTTGCACTAGGTACTGTCAATGGTAAGATTGACTTACTAAGAAAACCGAATTTGAATAGGTCCTTATCTTATCTGTGATTGATTACATAGTCCAAACTTTCCAGTTATTTTAACACCAATAGGTCACATTTATAGTCTTGGATTACTACAAAAGAGATTAACGCATAGTGACAGTTGAAATGGTTACAGGTACGGAGCATGTTTTTTGCTAAAACAGTGCTTAAGCTACACGCGATTTTCAGTTTAGACAGTGGACCAAATGAGTTATGTGCTGGAAGATTACTTATAAAATAAAAGAAACTGGTTCATTGTTAAACATAATACAAACAACTATTGCGTACTTGGCAAGGTCAGTTCCATGAAAACTTTGAGGCTGTACGTGAGGCTGTAAAGGACAATCAGAATACATCGATTTGCCAGTGTAGTCAGAAGTTAGCTTAGCTCGGAGTAGGCTAATTTGCAAAGAATTTGGTCAAAGGTCTTCACTTAATCCCTTACAAAATTCAACTCACACAAGAGATTAAAGCAAGAGATCCTATAAAATGGCTGGATAATTTTGTACATTACTACTATGAAATTAATTTTTCTAACATTTCGTTTTAGTGGTGAAGGCCATTTCCACCTCTATAGTTACGTAAATAAGCAAAGGTAGAAGTGAAAATCCTTTAATCGTTATAGAAAACCCGCTGTATTGTTAGGTGTTACAGTTTGGTGTGGGTTTTGGGGTAATTGAGTCATTGGGGCAAATACTTCTTTGAGATACTGTGATCAAGACGCCCAGACTGTACATGTTGAACGTTGCAGGCGAATGATAAAGAGAGTTCCTTTGGCCCTAGCTTGAGAGGATAGATGGGGAAACACAGATTTCAGAAGGACGGTTGACCTGCCATACTGCTGGTAAATTACCATACGTGAAATTCCAAAAATAGTGATCGGAGCAGTCTTGCAATATGCGATTTAACACTTAGTGACTCTTCCTGGGGCTGTTTGAATTACTGGGCATATGTCCTTTAGTCCACAACTATCGCCAAGGAGGAAATCCATCGTGTTGTCAATAGTGTTCAGTCGCAAGTGCGTGAGAATGTGATAGAAAACTATGTCAGAAGAGTCAGAGCTTGCCAGCAGCCAGCATATGGGCACTTATGAGGCATAATATTCCATACTTCAGCGGAAATACTGTAGTTTAAGATTAATATTTAATTTCATATATTTGTCGTGGAAATTTATTTTTTATTTAAAACAGGAAGCTATTCGGTATATAAACTCAAATAATAGTTTGAAGAATGGGTAGGGGTATAAGGGTAGTTTATTGAATAGAACGTTGATACCGGTGATTTAGTTCTTGCATGAACTGCATTTCCTTTATCCACGTTTTACGCTATACAAATTTGGGTTTTAATAATATGATCTCCACGAATATACATTCACGTACATGACAGAATGCGCATGTGCGCGCACGTTCTTAGGACAAACACAACTAACACAAAAAGTTAATTTGCAGCTAACACTTTCACAATAATTGTAACTCGTAAAATATGATTCAAATGTGATGTGTTTTCGGAAAAAAGCGCCAAAAACCATACATTATTTACAACGGGTTGCAGAGAAAATACAATAATACGTCGAGCCTATATAGAAATGACACGAAGCGACGGAGGTGGTTAATGAGAGGGTGAGAGTGGAAGGGTGAGGGTTCAAGGACAAGTTCACCTATAAGAGGTCGCAATTCTAGATTCAGCTTCTCCGATACTGGAACTATTCACTACAGAGGTCTAACAGACTTGAGATTAAGAAAGGTGAATAGAGGATTTAATTGAAGTGTTACAGTGGATGGTAACTGTGCAAAAGAATTAGTTTGATGAGTAAGATTGCCAAAATTGACTAGACATTACTCTAATATTCCATGTATGTATGTATGATATTGTAAGAATATGTTGTTACAGATTCAATATCATGGAACCACTTGTGTAAACAATTGAATAATTTAATTACAGTTTTGGAATATAAATTGTTCCTTGGTAGTAGCTTTTCGCAAAATGTCTCAGTAAGGAATCGCCTACTATTTTTGAAACTGTCTTAAAAATTTAAGTTTAGTGTGAGTAGAAAGAAGGGAATATTGGCTCGATGATATAAAATTGGTGGACATTGGCCCTATTAAAGAATAACTAACAACTGTTACTGAGGCGAAGATCTCATTTGCACTATACTTTCATCATTTGCTACTGATTCCAACACAAGTTGGCGAAATTTATAATACAACTCTTTACGGTATATGTTTGAAATACTCTCTTCAATGACGCATGTGGAAAATGTGAGATACATTATTTTATCCTCCTGTTAATGAACACTGAGAATGAACGTAGTTCCATCAACTTAATAAACGAAGAATTTATCAGTCTATTTTCTAAAGGATGACGCTTTAGTTCGAGCTGGTTGCTTTGCTATCAATCAAGACAGCTGCTTGCGTGACGTCAGTACATTGATCACCTCTCAATTGCTCTTGATACATTGGCTTCTGTTGAATGGCCTACCGAAGTTCCGTTCAATCACTGCCCTATTTCCAAGCTTTAACTAAGCCGCTTTATATTTTAGTAGATGATAAAATCGGCTTTAGGCCTGTAGGGAACTATGTTTCTGGAATAATTTGTCTACGCGTTTGGTAAAATGATTCTTAAAGACATAGCTATTCTGAATTTTTGTAGTTCAAGGATTAGTTGTATGATGTACCTAATTACATATTGCCATATAAACTTTGATTACCACTATTCAAAATTGTGTTTCATTCTCTGTCTATCATCACACCGTGGTTTAGCAGTTTAAGAGGAGACGGATATGTCTTAATTTCTTATGTTAAATATTCCTCGACAGCTGAAGGCTACTAATCCTTTAATAAATAATGTCTAAATAAAAGTTATATAAATATATATTTTGATTTAATACGGGTTTACAAATGATTTTATATTTTAGGTTCAATAGATTTTGAACAAACCCATATGCTTCCAGTATATTTCAAACATACCCACGCAACAAATACGCACTCATGCGTACAGTTTTACATGCCTGTTACACCAACACTTATATTCATTTTTCCGCCTACCATCCTAACCCACATAATCTATTGTCTATAATTTGATGTAATCAAGAATTCAGTACTATTTCTTCCCGCCAAATTTAGCCAATTTAAAATTCTTCTTTTTAAAGAAAACATTATTGTATAATTAGTATTTTTTATGGAATCAGGCAATTTGTTGAAGATAATGTGTGCTATATAATAAGTATTAATAGTAGAGAAGGTTTTTAATAATCTCGGAACTCTAGTCTGTCCTGTAGTAGCATATCTTGTGGAATATTCATGAGGGAAAGAATCTAATAGATTTGGTTGATTTTTAAAAACGTAAATAACAAGTGCTTTGATGTAAAGCTGTCTAACATCCAAAATTTGCATTTCACTGTACAAAGCATCCGAAGAGTACCTTTGACACCTCTCCGCCTTCGAATGCCGCCTTCATAATAAATTTCTGTGTGAGGAGAAGCCGATCTATAACTGTTCTGTAAGCACCGCCCCATGCTAAAATCCCCCCCCCTCAATAATTGACTGCACATATGCGAAATATGCCATCCTAACTTCTCTAATTGTCAGTACTTCATGTAATTGTTGAAACGCGAAAATGATTTTCCTTAATCACTTATTTATATAACTTATGTGTACAGTCCACGTCAATCGATTTTCAAACATAACGCCAAGATATTTATACCCATTAACACGGTCAATTATGTCACAAGGGCAATCAGTATTACAAGTGAAGTCGTCGCATACGTGGAGCTTAATACTATTAATCGAAGTGTCGCTGGATTCGCGTAATGATAAGGGCATAAATTTTGTTTTAGCAACCTTCAAGATTAACAAATTTTGTTCAAAAATTTTTTTTTTATTTTTGACATGCTTTGAGCTGCTTTTACGAAAACATCGTCCCACGTTTCCGCTTGGGATAAAATTGTTATGTCATCAGCAAAAAGATACAAGCTACCGAAAATATTGATTTTTGAAATATTTTTCATATAGATTAAAAATAATAATGGTCCAAGAATACTCCTCTGGATTACACCATAATTGACGGGCTTCAGGCCACTATTAACACCATTAATAGTTGTAAACCGCTCTCTGTTGGCCAAGTATGTTTGGAATCAGATAAATGATGTTCACGTACGCCAAGCAAATGAAGTTTCTGAAGTAATTTTTTCCTATCTACCGTATCAAATGCTTTTGCTAGATCTAGAAATATTAATAAACACCGGTTACCTTTGCTTAATGCCAAATTGACATACTTTCGTTACTGAGAACAGCGCATCGGCCACATTGCTCGGTGGAAGATCTTTCCTGTTGATGGGAAGGCGATGAGCGATTGATACGTCCTCTCGACGCCAAGGCGTATCGATAGCGTTGGCCAGGGAGTTGAGAACGGAGTAAATATTCTCGGTCGGTCAGGGGGACACAACAATCTCGAGGTTATTCAACCTGCTGTACTGCTGCATGTCATGAACCTGATCTTTAACGGAGTTCAGTTCTCCTGAGAGAGTTTCAACTTAGTTTTTCAGGACCTCACATTCTTCATGCAAGGCTACATTTTCTACTTTTATTATAGTCAACGAATTTTCGAAACATTTGCCCAAATCGGCGATTTTCTGTTGAATGGCATCGAACGTGGCATTAACCTTCTCATCCATGACACTGAGCTTTATCTCGAGCTTCTCTGTTAAATTATCTCTCAGTTCATTAATCGCCCTCAGAACACTGTTGTCTTCTGAGCCGTCCTCCACATCGCTGTTCACCGACGACGCCCCGGTACATCTTCCGCACCGATACGATATCCTGCGAGAAAGTTTTTTCACTGGTCATTCCACAACACTTTGCATGAAATACATCACCACACCGATCACATTTGACTGAGTCCACGGCACAGTCCACATTAACGGCCGCAACACAAACCGAACATGTGTCCGACATTGTGTTTACAACACAATGAGAAAATATAAAAAACTAATATAAAATTATAAACTGGTCGCAATAACACAATATATAATTAGTAATGAATTAACACAATATGTAGTAGGTTGTAACGATCGGAATGGACAGGAACAGGCCAGACCGGACTATCTGATAACGAGGTCTAATCGCATCAACGTCTAGATAAGGACTGATAATATTTTTAATATTATTAAAAATGATAAACAGTTTTTGAAATGTTTAATACGACATTTTGAAATTTATAGGATGGAAAAAATGAAGGAAGTATTTTTTAACAAGCGTTATAAATATACGGGTTTTTGCGCTTAGAAAAAAGAGTAAAAAATTACGCACTTATACCTTATGTAGAATCTAAGAAAAAGTAAATCATAATAAATTTAGTAAATTTATATGACTCTCCTTAAGGGTTTTTTGTGAACTGTATTTAGTTAGTAGTTTAAGAGCTAATTATGTTTGGTACTTAGCTAAGTAATGCCGTACAAAACTTCACTACCACGTCTAGTAACAGGCTACCGTAATAGCTTGTAATCTATCGTCATACCATACTTGGATGTCCAAGAGTTAATCGTCACTATACTTAGTTACATGATGCTATAAAAACCTTTACTACCACGTCTGGTATTAATAGGCTACCGTAATAGCTTGTAATCTATCGTCGTACCATACTTGGATGTCTAAGAGTTAATCGTATACTGTACTTAGTTACATGATGCTATACAAACCTTTACTACCTCGTCTGGTAGTAATGGGCTACCGTAATAACTTGTAATCTATCGTCAGACCATACTTGTATGTCTAAGAGGTAATCGTATACTATACTTAGTTATATGATGCTTCACCTTTACTACCTCGTCTGGTAGTAATGGTAATCTATCGTCAGACCATACTTTGGATGTCTAAGAGTTAATCGTATACTGTACTTAGTTACATGATGCTAAAAAAATCTTCGCTACCTCGTCAGGTAGTAATAGGCTACCGTAATAACTTGTAATCTATCGTCAGACCATACTTTGGATGTCTAAGAGTTATTCGTATACTGTACTTAGTTACATGATACTATATAATCCTTAATTATATCGTATCATTACGTCTGCTAGTAATGGGGTAAAAGGTTGTAATATATTATCAGACCATACTTAACCAGCCTAAGAGTTAATTTACACTACTGAGATTTGGTACTAATGAGAAATAGATTGTATTCCATATCCAGACAAGATATTTCCAATGTTCAAACACTTGCTTTCTAACTATATATGTTTGCAAACACTCTTGTATTTCCTAATTAATTGTTCAAACATAGTATTAGCATACAATTAGAGATGATTTTGGATTATTGTACAGATTCAAAGATTTTAAGTGTCATATTATTTTTATTTAAAATTACGATAGACAATGCTCATTAATAATGAAAAGGTCTGCCCTTTGATACCTTAAATCGAACGTGAATAATAAATTTTTGCAAACCTGGATCGAAATCTCATACATATTCTGTCAGCTGTAGCATAAAAATTAATTTATTTTTATATATTTGTATAAAAATAAATTAATCCCTCTTTATTAAGTCTCTCTCTTTTTAGATGTCTAATTTATTCTTCAAATTGCCCTTTAAAACGGATAATAATTGCGTGTTTGTTAAAAATCGTGTTTGATAAACATTATAAGGAATGGAGTGTGAAACAAGTTGTATGATTAATTATGTAAAGAAAATATTATTTAAATTTTGACAATCGAGTTATCACATATTACACATAAATAACAACTTACATTACTTACACACAGAATATTACATTGCAGGAGTTATGTTGTATTTTTATTTACACTGAACACTTAAAAAGTTTAGGTTTGTACTCATAATTTTTCCTATTTAATATTTTGTTTAATTTTTTAATAAAATTTTCTAAAACATGTTTGACGAAATATTTTTTTTTAAACAAACATTTATGTTTAAAACGTTTCTTTTATATGTTTATAAATTAATTGGTTTATAAACAAAGAACACTCGTGTAAGGATTCTTGATTTTTGACCCCAATATGAAGTAGTTGGAGAATTTGTATAGACTATGAAATAAAAAAAAATATAATATTATTACTTAAAATTATAAAAGCACAGAAAATTTAAATATTACAATATTTAATTTGGCAAGATTATGATAATTATCTGTAATAAGCTCTCCTGCTCATACCGGAAAGCAAACCTTCCGTTTCCGTTGCTCTAAAAGCGACGACACAGCTGTTTTACAGAGCCTTTTCAATCCGTATATTTCATATTTCCCTGCGTAAACTTATTATTAATGAGTTTTAGTGCAGGATTAATTAGAACTTTGCAATGAGGTCTCAAAGAAAGAGTACAAAACCTACGCCGCAAATAGTTTGTTATTAGTGTATTAGTCACTACTACTGAATAGTTCTTTTATAAAGCTTATTATCTCTCTCTCTCTCTCAAAGCCCTTACTCAATCATCACACGTTTGCCTCATGACCTCAAACTTTCATAAAGATCAAACACCTATAGTTAAAACGGGGTTACATTCCCTTGCAGAACTATTTTGTTTGTCCAACTTCCCAATGTCATAGAAAAAAAATTGGACACAAACATGCCTCATCATTTACAAAGGAAAACTAAAGCATTTTCATAAAGATCAATCACCGATTGGGGTTGAAAAATGGTTGCAACGCTAGAAGAACTATAATTTTGTTTTACAACTTCACAATTTCCTAAAATGATCAATTTATACGCAATAGATCCTAATGACTTACAAAGAATTAAAAAAAAAAAAAAACATTAAACGGTTAAACCATATTTTTGTTTTTTTTTAACATCCCAATGAACGATAAACTTTGAAATAAACGCCGGTTAAGCTCTTAGCAGACTATTTACATTTTATGAAGATCAACTACCCATAGGGGCTGAAATCGATTCCAATCCTTAGAGGAACTCTATTTTCTTTTCCAGATTTCTGCTGGTTCGAAAAGTGAAATTTGAAACATATATATTGTATGTACACTCCGTATATTGTGCACTGAACGTATGAAACTACCGGTACCGCTAATACAGTAGATAACAATCGTTATAAACTATTAGTTATAACTAATAGTTATAAACTATTAGAGTTATAAACTTTTCCACCAAATAAAACTTTTAGACCAGTGTATTCATATTTTTTACGTATCAGGACTACAATGCAAACGCTATTACGGCACTGGAATTACTTTGGACCTGAATTCAATTACTATGACCGGAAATAAACTATTTTTGACAATAGCAAACTTTTTAGACCAACATATGTTTACTTTCTTAATTGGGGCAAGTATGCAAACACTACTGGTGCATTGGAAATGACTTATAAAGGAATATGATTTTAAGGACCTAAATAAGCCAATTTTTGATAAAGTAGGCTTTTTAAACTGAGTACCTATATACAATTTTTTATCGGGACAACTGAGCAAACTCTACTATGGTGTCTTAAAATAGTTCTTCTGAAATTGTTAGAAGGATTTATTAAAATATTATGGAATTATTCATAGAAATGTACGTATTTCATTGTTACTTATAAGAAACTGAACTTAAATTGTGTCATGTAAATAGGATGTGCCTACGACGTACCTGTTATTCAATAGGAAATCACGTGCAAAGGTGAGGATTAAATACCTTATTATAGGAAAAGTGTATTAGTTTTTCACATCTGAAGGAGACAGGTAATATGTGTAATGTCACTAGGACCACAGATTGTGAAGTTGTAGTTTATTTTTAATATTATAACAATGACAAATTACCATAATAATTTAATGGTTTACGGTGTTACTATCGTTATTACAACCTAGGTGGTGAGTGGCTAAATAAAGAACATGGCCGAGCTGAACTGGGAAAAGTTCAATATTACAATTGGTAGTGCCGATAGCCGAGCGGTCTAGGACGTTGGACTTAGAGTCTGAGTTAGAGATAGCGCAGGTTCGAATCTGTCTGTGACCGTTGCACTTTTTATCAGTACTATCGACCTTGTACTGTATCGACTCTCCCTCTTATTCTGCTTGATAAGATCCTCGCGCAGGCCAGTGGCCCATGACGACGGGCAGAGTAAGGCTTAAAAGGGGATCGACTTCTCCGTTAAAAAAAAATTGAATAGTTTTATAACAAATAAAAATCTAGAACCCTGTAGAGGACCAGTAGGGTCATTGCAGTTCTACTAAATACCACCAAACATGTACACAACTAATAAAACTAATCAAGTAGAGTACGGAAATGTAGGTTTATAGGTGTTTAAATGAACTAATGCTAGGGCAGAGCAGGTGAGATAGTCTAAGCAAGATACGATGTCACATTTGCGCGCGAACTGCGAAAACTAATCACTACAGAAACGTTGAGCGGAGACAGGAATTTGTGTACGACAATCTTAAATCGGTCGTTACAATTGCGCTGGTAAATGTTAATTTGGCGCGATAGCAATGCATCAGGCGACTTTGATGCAATTAGGATATTAAGAATATTTGATTGGAAAAGAGGTCTCACAGCTGCTTAGAATAAGTAAAATTATGAAGTTAATGTAGTTATAAAGGATGGATCACAAATCTTAACTACAAAAAGTAAGCCATGCTTATTAAAGGTGAAAAAGATATAAGTATATATTTAAATTGTTTAGATATATTCTCAAAAATGTTTTATTATATATGTTTCAAGAATATTTTTCCTTTGCTGTGGTGTCTTGTGTAAAAGTTATGAAATCTTTCTATAAAACATAAAATTACTCGAGTGATATAATAAAGTAAAATCCAAATATTTAGATAGATTTTGTATACAAAATCGGCCTATTTTAAACTCTTAATTGGGTTCAGCACCAGACTCGAAAAAGATAAGTTTGTTCCTACGTATTTTTTATATATTAAAAGGTTTAAAGATAGCGGCTGTACGAACTTGAGAAGTTACTATGTTATTACAATAACGTAGCGGAGTAATGGTGTGTACGATAATTGCCGTAATTCTAGATCCTTTACACTAAACTTGGTACAACGATAGTACTTTACAACGGGCTTGGACAAATTCGTTTTCCAGTCTCAAGGAGTAAAGGCTATGAAGATGTTTCCCATTCACGTTTATAACATTTAAATCGACTATTGCCCAACATTGATACAACTATTATGCCATTTTAAACAACTTTATATATCTTGCACATTTAAAAAATATCTTAAGATTTAATACGTACGTACCTGTTTGAAAACCTTTTTATGCTAATTTTATGCATCTACGTTTTGAGAAAACACTTTACACGCTTATAAAGATTATGCAGTTCCTGCTAGGAACTCGTATTTGAATAAGCCTACCACTAAAATTGTCATACCACTAGAATTGTACAAATCATCCCTCTATACTAATGAATCTTCAGTTTGACATTGCGTATAATAGCCACACGTGAAATCTGCCTTTTTTAGCCTAAGCCGGAAAGGATATTTGTATTTGTAAGTTACAGTTGATTTGTGTTTGTGTAAAACCGTGGTAATTTAAATAAATTTATCTACCGTCTCATCTTAACTCAAACATGTCATACCAACGGAAAGCTGTTTTGACTAATGGAAATGAATTTTGGTATTCCTTCCTTAAAAGAATTGCACGGAGCACTCATTAATGATGTGGATCATTGTTTGAGGGAACATTTATCAACAACTTCTGTGGTCTCATACTTTTTCCGTTTTGACTTCAAATAATTCCATCGGCTAATGACAGTATAGGAATGGTTAATTAAATGCTATTTTCCTAGAGGGAGGTACATACCACCTGAATGGTCCCTGGTTAATGTTACGAACAGGCTATCGAGTGACTGTAAGAGAAGTTTGTGAAAGGAATCTAAATATTCGTGTAAATGCTCTTGGAATAAAAGTTTTCAGAATTTAAATAAAAATTTGATTATTACTCGTAGAAAGGGTAATGAGTTTCAAGGAGCTTATTTGTTGGAAAGGCCTTGTACGGTAGGGCAATCGGGTGCCGGCAAGATATTTAAAATCTCTCTTGCAAGAGTTTCTTTTCACCTTAAATTAAGAAAGGTAGAGTTTTCTTGGTAGGGAAACCGCTGGATGGAAGTTGCCCTTTATCTTATATTAAATTGTTCATCTAATACTTTCAAATGCACTCTTTTTAGCCAGATTTAAAAGTATATTTGGCAATTAATAGAATTATACAATGAAAGGTATCAATAATTTAAATTTAAACTTTTTTTGGACATAATTGGTAAGATATTTTCAGTTTTTATTCTTTACAGGAAAGTGCTAGAAAATTAGATGAAACAAAAAACGATAGAAGGCACAATTTACTTCTTGACAACTTTATTCATCCATTAAAGATTTACACGGGTAAAAATTATTTTTTTTAATGTGTTATGAAAAACTAAACATTCTGGTTTTGAAAACCAGACGTTTGATTGATTCTGTTAGATAACATGAAACTGACTGTCGATTATGAATTCTACAACTGAATAAGGTGAACAGACGAGAGTTTCCGGGTCGTGTTCCGGACAGACTGCGGATCAAGTGTGATTGATCACCTGGTAAATGGAACACTCAACCTAAATTGGCCAAGATATATTTATAGGCTGATTTCACCGTATTTCAAAATTCTAGTTTTGTAGTCCTCTTTGAATGACACACTAAAATAAAGAAATAGAGGAATTTATACATAATACGTCAAGAACTGTTAGTTTTGAACATGAAATTGATAATATTTAGCTTCGCACATAATAAAACGTTTAAAGAAATAGTAAAAAAAATAGTTGCACCGCTGAATTGAATGTTGCAGAAAGATAAAAAACTAAGCACTTTATTTCTATATAATTTTCAACATTTGTTTCCAAACACACAAGAACTAATATTATGCGCTATTACGTAAGCCTGTTCACCATTAAATAATGTGAGCTAAGAGACCATTTATGCTTCAGACCTGATATCAGGATAGAAACATCATATTTTCTATTCATACATGAAGAATATATATATATATATATATATATATATATATATATATATATATATTATTTGGATTTTCAATAGACTATGCAAACTATGAAAATGTAATGTAATTTACCATGTTTAATCAGATTCCAATTGATGTGGCTTGGATCTCTTCCATCGACCATCATTGACCTCTCGGCTAATAAATGACTCACCATAAATATAATATTCTGAATCATTCCCAATTAGGGACTATTCTACCAGATGTCCTTGTACCAGGAGAAATCCAGTTTTATTGTTATTATTCTAGAATTACACAATTACCTCAGGTGACGTCGAAGTTATCTTTACATTAGATAAAGATTTCCGATGATTTCGGTCTGAACTTCCAGACAGTACAGATATTTCTCGAAAGATTTCTTTTAGTGTCTGTTACTGATCTCCAGGATACTTGCGATCATCGTCCATAAGTAGATCCAGAAATCTATACGTCTCGTTGGTTGGTGTCTGAGTCTGTGCAATGTGAATGGAGGGTTTTAAATTAGATAACATGAATTAGATAATACGTTCAGGGATCCTTAGACTTGGTTGTGGTGGATTCCTCATCGTAAAGGGAGGTGATGTTTACTGGTGGCTTCGCTGTTGGGGACCTTCAGGATCCAGCCTTGAATTAGAAGATACGCTGAATTAGGATATATTAATTACGCCCTAAAAACAACGTTTGAGAACCTATCGCAGTTTAGCTCAAATCGTCTGATGGTAAAACTGTCACACAACACTTGGGCTTTGTATTGCGAGAGGTGATATGGTGCAAGGATTTGTATTATGACCTCACGAAAGTGAAGTTTCCCAATAAACTCTGCTGGGAGGTCGATACCGCTATGATGCCCTTTATTCACATACCCTTTATTCTTACAAACAGTGTTAAACTTTGGGATTCTTGCTGATAATGAATTTGTAATTATTTTAAACAATGATGTTTTTATCCAAGGGTATAGATCTTAATCAGCCCAGTATAAAATACTATAATGTGGATTTCTTATCACATATCTTTAAGTTATCTTAGTTGAGGGTTCTCGAAATTGCCCTATTAGGAATGCATAATATGTAATCAATATTA
Organism: Homalodisca vitripennis; assembly: GCF_021130785.1. Lineage (NCBI taxonomy): Eukaryota > Metazoa > Arthropoda > Insecta > Hemiptera > Cicadellidae > Homalodisca > Homalodisca vitripennis. Next base: position 47,104,307 of record NC_060207.1, on the reverse strand, counting down.
AATCTGTGAACACTACTATCAGTAGGAAAGTAGTGTGCAGGAAACCTATAGCTGCATTGTAAAATAAGGAATTTAACATAATAATAGAGTTTATTTTTAATCATAGTAGATTTATCTTAACTTTGTTTAATAACTTTGCCTTAAGTATTGTCGTCGTATACAATTATGAACATGTTTTAAAAATGGTGATGTAATATTGTAATATGAGGGGAAACCTCAATTGGCAGCGGATTAATTTGCTAGTAACCAGACTGCCAGATCTGACTGATTAAATCTCTCTACCTGCACCTGCTGAATGTGTTCCAATGCCGTTAGATTAAGATATTCTTGTTTTAATTTTGTACAAATCCTATATTTCCAACTAGTTCTGTATTTTATAAATAAAGTAGGAAAAGCCCCTAGTGATGTCTGTAGTGACAGGTCTCGATGATAACTATTTTTACTGTATAAAATTAGCATATCTAAGCAATAATCCGAACCCAAGTTGAGAAAATATCTGCTGCTAATTGTTAATTTACAACAATTAGTACATGTAATAATTCTGTAAAACACGTTTACAAATTGGTAATGTAAAACACCATTTGTAATGAAATTTTCTCAACATTAAAAGGGATAACCAGATGTGGGACAGATGCTATCGTTATATAATACAAGACTAGAACACTGCGTTACGAGTCTTGAAATCTATTCTCTTCATCGGGAGTAATAGAAGCTTACTATAATAGGTTAGACTAGAATAGAATTCATTTATTCACCAATCATACATGCGTTCGGCACCGCTAAGTTAGAACTTGTCATCGGGGTCCACTAATAACAGTTTTTGTGATATACTAGTGGAAAAACAAATACAATTATTATGTAACAAATGCAAGAAAAGTACAATCTATTGTGTCTACTAGTGGCACAAGTGGGCAATCCATGACAACGATAAAAAAGTGGCTACTTATTTATACAGCTTTACTGCTGTCCCCAATGAAATCAATCTAAAGATCATCGGCACACCACTTGCAAATCATAGCAATGTTATATTGCAGTTCTAAATTAATTATTATAGTTTACCTTTATTATACTTAAAATGATTTGATATAAGAATCACGTGAGGGTATACCGTATGTAGTGTTCATGGAAGGGGATGAATTTCCTAATTTCCTCCCCCAGCGGTCTCTCCCACCACAAAAAACTGTGTTGCACCAGCTGCGAATCGCAAGACTACAGCGTACGGTGGTTACACTTACAGACTATTCCGTTCCAACCCAACCTTGGTTCGTGAAGGTTATGGGAATATGAATAAAACCTAAAAGTTAAACTTGCAGTGCATTAGCACGAGTAACTTAAACAAATCAAAAATAAAAAAGTGATTGTTTTCAATCGTAAATAAACCAGTTAGTGATGCATTTATTAAATCCTACCTTGAAACCTGATTGTACTTTCTTTAAGTGTTTGTGTCACCAACAAAGGTTAAGCAAACAATTCAATATATGGCTCATCGCCGAAATAAATCAATGTATTTTAGTTTGCTTAACCTTGTGTATTAAATGTTTTACACCTTAAGTAGAGGATGGTTTCCAACCCTCTCGGTACGTAGTGTTCTATCTTTGTAACAAATGACGACAGCAAATGTCCATAGCCCTGTTATCCTTTTTATAATATATAACGTTTTTTAATATATATATCCATTGCAAATATTGCATTTAAGGAAAGGAAATGATATTAAAGTACTATGCAAAATATATTTAAATAAAGATAAAGCGCAATATTTTAAATTAAAACGTTTAGATACGTCATCTATTTATTCCTATAGTATGTAATTTTATTTCAGATTAATAAAAGTTTATATAAAAATACTAAAAATTATTATACAAATTAAATATTACGGTGACAAATATAATAAACTTATAACTACTAAGTTTAAATGTTGATGATTGTGTTTTGCCTGAATTAAAGTGTGTGATTAATCCACTTTCGATATCGCAAGTGGCGCTACTCACTTTGTCTTTATAACCTACCGCTCGTGTAATGACGGCGCAGATCGTTATCACCACACGCAACAGACGCTTGATACAACAGGTGACGTGAAGTCTTCATAAAGTCTCGTCTAATTGTCTAAATGTGAGGCTTTAAACTTCTATTTATTTACGCTGAAACTTGTCTTTGATGGTACTGAACGAATAACGGCTTTATGTGATATTTCAGTTAGTTCACAGCGATTGTTTTGGTTACCCTATAATAGCAGAGGGAACTGAAAGAACTTTTTCCAGAGCGTTAACCTCAGAGTTTGTTATTGTTCAGTAGAAATAAACAATAGTTGTGTTTGATACGTTTGACTTAACAACTTAATTATGTTGAATTTGTGTAAATAATATTAATAAAAGTCTATATTTTAACTTTTTGTTAATATTTTGAAAATATTTTTAGTTTTAGTTCAATTCACAGCTCTCAAGATACTGTAATTTCTCTGAATATAGAAAATTACCACATTTTTTTCATTCTACATAAAATTACAGGCATTTAAATGACGAAATTGTCCGCATTTTCTAATCTACCTCAAATAAATACTGCTGTCTATAAAAGTGTGAAATTTTACTCAATGTACAAGAGTAATTATAGCTTCGCGGAGCGACAAGTTTATTCAATTATGGAAATTAAATTTTAATTTTAATTAGATATAATTTAAGAAAATTGCATGTTTTTAAATATTTTTCTTAACCGAATTATTTGTTACTATTTATTGTGTGTTATGGTATGCCTCAAATGTATCGTTTGAAAGTTAAAAATGCCTTGTTTCACTAAGTAGCCCTCTCTGACACATACTCTAGCGAACGACGGATTAAAAGTGATTTCATTAGGACAGGATCGCTCAGAAGTCACCCATCCACGTTGCAGCCACGCTCTTGCGATAAGCGATAGCCGCGTCGTGCACGCTACACTCCACCATAGGTAACAGTAATAGCTTAATCGAGAGTCAACGGCAATACTCAGTTGTAAAAGATACATCCTTACTAAGTATCCACAATGAAAGTGTGACAAGAAAAACTTGTGCTACTATACTAGACATCAGTAAAGAGTAAGGTGAGATTCGTAAAATATAATGAAAGAGTCTACGAGTTTTGATCCTATTGTGTGTCTACATAGATATTACACAATAAGTTTCGATATGAAAACATTTTTCTTTTTCTTAAAAAAGAATAATAGATATATATAATAGATATTTAATAGATATATTATTGAATAGCCAAGTTCTTATTGGGTAATGATGTACATTCGTTTTCTACGAATTCGATAAACCTAGATTTTAGCCGTACCATAATATTTGTTTTACAATAAATTTTATTGAATAACCCCAATTTTGATTCGTCAATAACACTGATCTTAATACGAGTTGAATATGCCTAGTTTTGATCCTTCAATGATAAACGTTTTCACAAAATTAATGTTTTAAAACTCCATTTGGTTTGAAATGAATATGTCTCTCCTTGATTTGTCATTGAGAAATTTTACTATCACTGTGATACGCCCAGTTTCGATGAGTTGATATCATTCTTTATAATAGAGTGGAAGTTAAGTAGAAAATTTTATTTTATATAATTTTATTCAATACGATTCAAGTATGAACGATATTAGTGATTCGCGTGAATACACGTAGAGTGAAAATTTGATTAGCAGTACAGGCGCTCTGTTTGATATTTCAATTGCAACAGAGGAAGTGTCGAGTGGCATGTACTTACTGTGGGGGAGCGAACATTGCTCAGAGAAACCGCTCTAGATACAGGGCTGTAATTGTCTCTTCATATAGTCTGATACCTTACTCGGAGATCTCTATTTATTCATTAGACGCCTCTAAGTGATACAAAAGTAAGTTACATGACATAGGCAGGATTAATTGAACCGAAATGATACTCGTAGAAAACTCTTTGATTATCTCTCGTAACTCGCGATAGCACGAGGTCAGGTGGTAAAAAGATTGAGCACATTGAACACGAGTACAGATGGCAGGCTAAAATATATTTATTAAATCAGCTCTCTGTATTATGACTGAACACCTTCGTTGCACTTAGCCTTCAAAAATCCTTTACGTCTGCTCCGGAATGAGATGTTGGATAAGGTAATGGAGGGTACAGGAGGGTATTCCTGTCAAGTATCCATGAGGGATGGTGAGCATTACATCTCCGTCACGTCACATTGGACAAAGGGGAGGTTAGATTTGTTTCAGCCTTTTCCAGTCAAAGCGGGTAAGGGACAGGAATTCCTCCTGTATAGGCTAGCAACAGTCTTTAACACTAAATTAGCTCCACCCACTCCGACAGTCATCCCCCGCAGTAGACTAGACCTATCGATCCACCCTTTTACCCCCAATATCTCGACATTTGCGTTTAGTGATCCGCTCCTGGATATCCATGAGATATTGTCTATAACTATTACAACTAGTTACATTTTACTATATTGGCTCCTTCATATTTCCCGTTTTAAACTTGCATAAACCCTTGGTAATTTAACCTCACATTTAAAAATGAAGTACGAAGTAAATCATCTAACTTGCATGAAGTAAGATTCAAATATCAACACGTTTTACTTTATACATATATATTGTTTTTAGAACTCTTTAGAAAATAATCTGAACGAAAAATTCCATAATGATTATATTTTTATGATTATATTATCTAAATAAAACAGTTTTAGTAAATGTTAAATAGGGAGTACACCAGGGTACATGTTGCACAGTCTTTTACTGAAATGTGCCTTTGGTAGAATATGATATAATAGGTACATGGACCATCGTAAAACCCAATCTTTCCAATGCAGAAATAAAGTTTGTTATTTATATCTCAATTCGTCAATTCGTGATAGCGTTCGCTAACGCTCAGGTAAATCTCATGGGTGGACATGCACCACCATCATACTGATATTGCCTATGTATAAATATACAGTTTGTGCAAAATTTCAAGTCTACAGTTAAATCGTGATATTCTTGTAATAGAAGAGAAACATTGCCAGCCAGCCCTTCTGAGACGCTTCGCTAGCGCTCAGAGAATGGGAGCATTTTTTCAATTTATCTTGTAAATGAAATCCAAACAAGTAAAAATAATAGCAGTTTATTAGCTAAATACACAATTTAATAACGAATCTTAAGATACCAAACTGTCCACGGTATGGCTAAAGTGCAGTGAACCTTAATTAGTTCAAGTAGCAAATTAACAATCTACTAGAATAAAATGGATGGTCATTATAAACCGTACTAGTGAAAAGCTAAGTACACACCAAAGTATTGAAACTAAGCCATAATGTGCTTCAAAATATAGACTAAGAAAACGTATTATTTTATTTTAGGTTATGATCTAAAAGTTACTGTCAAGGTAAATGTGTCAAAGGAGTGCCGTAAAGGCTGGTATTAGAAGGAAATAGAGCAGTGGCGTGATCAGGTCCTAGGATCAGTGACTGTTGTAAACTGAGCGCCTCAAATATCTGGGAATTCACATAGTCAACGTGGATTTCAACCGGTATCATCCCACAGTAGTATACTTTGGCCGTTCCTGGGACAACGCACCCGAGACCGGTTCTGGGACAAACCGTGTGAGACCGAATCTGGGGACAGAATTTTTTAGAGAGCGACTAAGAGTGTGAGTATGGGTGGTCAGAACCGCGCCGCGCGAATCACCACGCATGTCATCGCTGTCCCGCCACCGCGCAGACACCACGCGTTGTTACTGTACCAGGCCTTAGGCTGGTACTATACGGACGCTAAATGCGTCGCGTTAAATACGCTGCGCTATTTTTAATTTTGGATGGCAATGCAAGTCAATTTGAGCGACTATACGAGCGCAGTCCTACGCGGCACGCTGCCCTCCAACTCGGCGTCGACGCATTTTTACGCGACCAGCCCTGGAAAAAAACGTTAGCAGCGCGACGTAGATAGCGCTGCGCAACGCTAGGGCCGGACTATATACGGACGCTAGATGCGTGGCCCGCAGTCGCAGTCTTGAGTGAGTAGTTATTGTGCTTCTGTGTGAGAGTCATCAACATGTTTGATACTGAGAAGTTCATCTTAGAAGTAGAGAAGCGACCTCCACTTTATGACGTCCAGTCAAAAGAATATTCAAACAGAAATGTTAAAGCTCAGTGCTGGATGGAGGTAGGAGCAGCTGTGCACGACAACTGGGAGGAAATGACTCCCCAAATGAAGGACGAAGCAGGTAACTAAGTTTGATATATTTATAAACAAAGGTGTAATGATGTAAACATATTTTTCCTAAGCACCAAGTACAACTAACTATCTTTGTTGTTTTACAATAGTAACGAAAGACAATAATTAATAATAGTAACTATAATCAAACAAGAAATGTTATATTATAATTACCTGCTTTAAACCTGTGACAAGTATACAGTTATATGATTCTAAAAGTGCTCCGTTTGTTTTAGGCAAAGATATGATGAAAAAATGGAAGACTTTGCGTGACAATTTCGTTCGGGAACTACGTATTTTAAAGAAAAATGAGACTGGGAGCTCCAGCAACAAAAAAAAAAAGAAATACATTTTCTTTGACCAACTGTCTTTTTTGACACCTTACATGAAGCCCAATGACAAGAACGTATCAAATATTCCACCCCTTGAACACATTATATCTGAACAAGAAGCAGTAGAAAACAGTAGAAACAACTAATGCAGATGACAATGACCGTGCTGACAGCGTTTCAAATTCGTCACTAGTTGAACGTCAGAAGAGACAAGAACGTGTGTCAAAAAGAACTAATATTGAGAGAACTTTGACATCAGCTTCAAAAAACATTACATCATTGATGCAAGAAAGCATCGCCATTCAAAGAGCGAACACTTCCTCAGCTAACAGCTCAGATAAATCTGGGGAACAAGGCATTTTTAATGTCCTTTCTTCCTGTTATGGACAGCCTACCACCACTTGCTGCCTTTGATGTTAGGATGCAACTAACTTGAAGTGTTCCGAAATGCTATTATGAACCAAACACGAGTTCAGGAACCAGTGCCAGTGCGTACCCAAATGATGGACTACACATCTGCGTCACCATTAATGTTCTCGGGCCTAAATTCACCATACACAACTCCGAGTCCGACCACACCATCAATAATCGGTGACTATGACGAAAACACCGAATGCTCTAATGCCACTTCCAGTGACAACACTCAAAACCAACCATTTAACATATCAGAATTTGTACATTTTTCCGTGAACCCGGGAATTGAACCATCTTCTAGTAAGAAGAAGTAGTAAGAAGTAGTATTTCCGATTAACTGTGGAATAATGACAATTTTGTAATTAACTTCCCAGTGTGTTTGTGCAGAACTGAAACTTCTTGGTCATACAATTCTTTACTTACTTAATAGTAGTTCATATTTTGTAATATGTTTTACTATTGTTTGTAGGTTATCTGTTTACAAAAGACTAACCTAATATAACTATTGGAAAAATGTTATAGGCTTACATTGTTCCTTCATTACAAATATATAGAAAAAGGTTGTATTTTTATAACTCGGTCAAAATTGGTCTGCTTAACTTTCAGAGCAATTTGAGGTAAATGAAATTTAATGTTGTTCCGTAATCAATACATAAAAAATCAGTTACATTAAGTTTACCAAAATATGTTAACCTAGTGATTATAATGTATCACAAAATGATTACAACGTACCTATTGTGTTTGTAAGTGTCTGACTGCAATTTAAAACTGAACGAGGCTCTTATTTGTATTTTTTTATCAATATCCGATGTTACATATTGTACACCTGATAGAAATATTTTATAATACTATGTTAAAAGAATCATTAAACTAAAAACTAATACATATTCCAGAACTGTTTTTTGCGTTTTTTATATATAACCCTTACTTCAAACAAACATTATTCTAGAAGGAAAAAATAATAATATACACTAAATGTTTAAAACCACTTCAGGGTCAATCCATCCCAAGGTCCAGGAAAACAATATTGGTTGCTTGATAATCTCAGAAAAAATTTTTATTTGGTAGGTCAGTTCCTTATATTTGGGGGGATGCTTGCAAAGGCGAAAACAGCTAGCGGGCAAAAACAAATAGGGTCCCCATTTCAAAATGGATCTACCAAATATTAATGTTTCTGAAAATGTCAAGCAACCACTGCTGGAACACTTGACATGGATCTACCCTTCGATTTAACCCATAAACGCTTACCTGATGGTTATAGCAAGTCTTTCAGCTGGCTCAATACTCCTTTTCATGTTGGTATCTTTCTTCTTCATCAGAACCGTCACTGACAAGATGTAAAAGTTCATCAAATGAGCTAACAGACATCCTGTAATATTGGTAAAATTTGTCTTCATATTGTCTGTGCTTCTCAAACATCAAATGAAACGCACCTGTTGTCAATCTGCTGCTTAGAACGGGATGGGTACCCCAACGTCTATCCTGCCTTTTGGTCTTTTCCAAATACATCTCTAGTAGACACTGAAACCCTACAGCACCGATCTGCACTGCATCCATATTGGCAACTTGGAATAAAGTGATCTGGGAAGCAACGTGGCCGGTTTTTCTGCGCTCGTATAGTCTGGCCAACGGGGCGTTGACGCAAAAACAGCGCGACGCATTTTGCGTCCGTATAGTCTGGACTACTTATGCGCCGAACTTTGCGTTAACGCGACGCATTAACGCGACGCATTTAGCGTCCGTATAGTACCAGCCTAAGACGTCTTTATAAGCTCTCTAAGTGTGGGCATCAACTCTCCTGCTCCTAATGAAGTCTCTAACGATGAACCTCCTTTTCTCAGTTAATAGTGTCCACTGAAACCCAATAAAGGAATAATAAAATCCAACGACAATAAGGTAAGACCCACGGAAAGGGAAGACATTTCATGTACCAATAAAATGTTATTAAATTAATAATGATTTTATGAACTACATTAAATGTTGCCGGAGGACTATAAACAATCGCAATGATAAATAAACACTTGTGTAAAACGACAGGTTATGTCTGATATTAACCTCTCACATTAGCCTCTTAGACAAAATACATATGAGTATATAGCCACTGTGTTGTAACTGAAGCGATTAAAAGACTAACGAGTGTTACAATAGGAGTTGATAACGTTACAAGTCTATTCTACATTTTTACTACCGGAATCTATCCTTTTCTCTGTAAGTACTAAAAAATAATTTAAAGTACGCAAAAGTTAGACCAATCAGTATTATGACAAGAACACACAAAATGTTTCAGTAAAATTAGTCCAACTTGAATTCAACTCCAACATCCAAAAATGGTTATAGTGAATGTCAATATGTTAAATACTCTCCTAGTAATAATAAGTGGTAAAAAGGAGCACTCCCTTGAGTGTCAGGTTTTTGTAGGAATGGGTGACGAGGGAAGTAAAATAGTACTTTTTAACAGTTTTTGCAAATATCTCGAGTATCATAAGGTTTTAATGCAAACATTATTGAACATAAAATTAATTTAAATTAAATATGGAAAGGAAAGGGGCTAACTCATTCTTGTGATGCAAGAAAAGGTTACGGAGATATGGAATGGGTAGAATACCATTATTATAAAATTTAGAAAACACCAGAAAGAAGCACTACACAGTACGACTTAATTTACGCTTAAAGTTTATTCCATTATGTTGGTTTATTAACTTTATTGAAAATACTTTTTATAGGTTAATGTTTGGGAATATTTGGTTTTTTACACATACATTGTTTTATGAGCATCATCGCTCGAGCATACGTTACAGATCAGATACAGTTTGTTGTAACATTATTTGTAACGGTTTATGTTTTAAAGAACTTATTGTGTTCGTGTGTTTGGGTGTATGGTAAAATATTATAATGTTCGGAGTTTCTTGTCATAATTTATAGTTCGACTTTACAGATATAATAAAAAGTTTTCCAATCCACGTGTTCCTTATTATTGTAAACTTCAAATGTATTAATGCTATTTTGCTTTAGTCAAGTATATACAGGAAATTATGGAATATTATTTGTTACTACGTTTTAATGAAGATGATCAACTTATAGGTCTAATTACAATAGTTGTAAACAGAATTAAATTGTGCAGTTACATCAAAAGTGCACGGTACTTGCTAAAAATAACTTAGTCTAGGATTCACTGGGAATTGTATTCACTTGACTGACTATATTGACAAATCAGTGATTGTGACAAACATAGCTCGCAGTAAAGTAAGCAGTTATTTTGTGACAATTATTTCCAAATTCATTGACAACGCATAAGCGCTGTGTGTTTGGTGGGAGTTGAACGAGACTTCTGCAACACAAAATTGTGGTTGGAGCATAGGTGTACCATATTAGGGACAAGATATGAGTGCCCAAAATAGACCTATTGGAAAAAGTCGATTACAAAGTCTGTAGAAAACTACAGAAAATACGTTGTCTCTGTTTTATTTACTTATTGTTACAGAAATGTTGAAATTATTAAGAATTTGCTATTAGCAAAAAATGTGCCATGTCAAATAAATACCATAAGAACTCACCTATATGGTCGATGTATTCTGCTTTAATACATTTTCCCATCATCTTAAAAGTACTCGGTACTTAGCAAAGTAAGAAGCTCAAGATCTGGCTACTTGAGCATGATAGTTTGGATTTCCATAAAGAAGTGTTGCAAAAGTGCGAATTTATAATACATAAATTTTAATAATCGTTTATAATCTTTGTAATATAGTCTGGTTACTATTATAAACATGATAAAAACACTGTTCTAATACTGTTCTTTGTTATATTATCTTTATTATTGTAGTTATCATTTATCCTTCGTAATACTAATGTGTATTAGTTAAAATTGTAGCTACGACACTGAGATCAATGTTTAGTTATTATGTTACTGGACTCGTTCAATTTGTAAACTATTTTGTTTTTGTGCATTTTAATTTGGTTTTTTCTAAATAGCTGCCACATAACGTTATAACGTGGCAGTTTAATTACTAAGACATTATTATAAGTACTTTCCTTGTATACAAAAGGAGAAATAAATCATTATTTTAATTCTTCGACGTATGATGCCCAAGATATTTGAAATACCGACATCTCTGCTGCACTATTTTAGCTCTTAATAATAATTGTAACAACTAAAATGCTCAAAACAACGATAAATGTTTATCAGCGCAGCGCACACCATCTGCAAGTGAAGAGGACAAAAGTTGTATGTTTTATTGACTATCTTAAGAAAAGTAACAATATCTCTGAAAGTGAGGAGGAACTTTTATGTTTATGTGCTGGCCCAGTCCTTGGATACATCACCGGGGACACAGCGGATGTTTTATTTTCTGACAAAGTACAGTTTTACAGTCCTACGTTTCCGTGCTACATCACCTACATTATTCTGAAGTATATTAGACCCAATTTCCTCGGCGCTAATAAATTGTCAGCTATAATTTATTTAGTTTTTGGCGTTTTCTCCAAAGCGGTGATAAGACTGCAATTTAGTTTTGTAATGGTTCCACAGTGTGCATTGTTTCGTTGGAAAGTTTTAGGTCGCGTTTTCCTAATTTCATGTTGAGTTTACATCAAACTTTATAGTATCAAATAATACAATCTATCTTTGTATTGCTGTATTTGATATTTGTAAAAGATGACATACTGGACAGTAGTTTCATCTAAAATCGTAAAAATCAAATGAAAATGTTTCTCAGACAATATATAGTAATTCTTATCATAGAGCCGTCTCTATTTTATTTCTTAAAAGTCATAATTCATTAAAGCACAGCATCGTAGGTTTTACACAACAGCATATCATATTTACAGAATTGTAGTATTGTACACTAATCTCATTTCTATAATATGACGTATCTGAATACAAAACAGAACGCAAGTAAGTGATAGGGTGTCTTTAGGAAATGGCGAGAACAAGATGATACAAGCGATGAGTCGAACAGATTAGGTACCCTGTAACGATACTGGCCAAATCCACGACTTCAGTTGTTTTATCAAGCGATAGTTTTGTCGATCACACCAGAAATTTATCCAGCAGTAGCGGGTAGATCCTCTGCCGATCCGACAACTTTCAACCTTAAATTTCAATACAGAGTGAAGTCAATACCCCTATGTTCCCATTGTGCAGGCCATAAGCAAAGAACAAAATGTACTGGTTACTGACGACGAAGGGTAATGGTAGCTGACCGGCATGCACTTCGATGATTATCTAAATGGAAAAAAAGTTGAAAAAGATACAATTTTATGTGTATACAAAGGAGAGGCATTTTCCTCAGCCGTTCAGACATGAATATGGAAAACGTCTTGTTTGTCAACGAAAACATCAGTCATAACCACTTCCGTGACCTGACAAGACCAACTTGTTCGTGGTGGCTTACACGACGTCTCACAGCCTTCAACGGCTGCGCAAGATGACGAAAAAAACTAGGTGAAAGCATCGTCTACCATAGTATAAACAATGAGAAATACGTGTATAAATTGACACCACTGCCGAAACGTCGTGAATGCCAAGTGAATTTTGGGTGTTTGGTAGGATGAGTTAGACGATGCTGACAACCGATTGTGTCAACTCAGACCGAATTGCTTACGAAACGGAGAAGGATGTGGGAAGTGCAAGGGTTAACGTTGTACCACCGCAATTCCGCGGAACTCAGCGTGGACATAATGAATGAAGGAAACTACTTTTGCGGGGCACACAAGCTGCTGTGAGTCGTGAGTCGTCTGCTGTCACATTCGCCGACCAATAATAATCTGTTGCGGAACTCTTGGATTATTGGACCTCTTGCTTTTATTTGGATTATAACAAACGCTTGGACGTGGGTGGAGGTGACGTCGATGATGACGATAATGTAGACATGTCGACTGGTCAATAGTCGATACCATTCTTTGTGACTAATGAAAAAATAAGTTGATGGGGGAGGGAGGATTAACACAATTGCTTTGTATTATACGGTTAAACAAAAAGTTATACGGTTTTTATTGTTTTAGAAATAAATACTTTTTTACTATATTACTTTTCGCAAACTAACTTTATTTCATTTTTCAGTCTTATATAGTAACATACCGTCGAGCCTGCTTTGTTGTAATTCTTGCTGATTTTCACGTGGAATTGACCAGACAAATAGGATTCTCGCGGTATCGGAGGAGTAATGGGATGATGTACATGGCCATTCAAAAATTGGTTTATACAGAATAGAATAGAAACGCTTTTTTGAGGCGATATATAGACGGTGAATTCTAACTTTTGTACGGCCAGCGGCAAACTAGTTAAGGATCAATTCTTTTTATGTCGCCAAAACACGCGTGTCTCATAGTTTACGTGCCTGCAGAGAAAGAGCTGATCACTAGAGCAGCTATAGAAAGCGCCATGAAATTCAAGCAGATACCATGGTTGTTGATTTTTATACATACGTCCCTCACGTTCTAGTTTCTGATAATAATGTAAGATTATTTTCTTTTTGGAAATAATACTCAAATAATAACACACATTTAAATAATCTTAATCTTAAGCAACAGCCGATTTTAATGTAACACATTGAGTTCCATCCATAACACAAAATTATATACACGAAATAGGCTAAGAACCTTTTGTCTACAGCTTAATCTTTTGCTATACATAAGTTATACAATATTTTTGTACTATAATAATTTTGAAATAATTTACTATCGTTAAATAATTCCATAAACATCTTAATCCTAACAATATTATAAATGTCCAAGTGCCTTTGTTTGTTTGTTTTGCTTACACGCATAAAATATTCAACCGATTGTATTGAACTTTTAATTGGAGATTCTTAGAATCCCTCGGTTGAATTAATATAGCCTACTATTATTTCAAAAATCCTTCCGGATTACGCCCCATGGTCTCTAAAGTTGCGAAATACTAATTGAAAGAACATGTTAAATGTAATCCAATGTTCCATGTAAACACTGTATTATACCACGACAGCACGACCATATTTTCCATGAATTTATGACATATTTTCCATGAATTTAACCAACATTTTCAATGTGTTTACATTTATAGAGTGAAAACATAACAAAAGTAACGATACTATTTACGGAAACTAGGCCAAATTGTGAATGAGTACTTGTCAGGTATTGAATTTGGCCTTGTGCATCCTTAGGCATTGTGGATGGCATATTTACAGTAGCTGAAGGAACAAAAACGGAGGGACTGGGCATTACGTAGTATGATTCAACAAACTCCTCGCTCCAACACACGAAACACTAAATGCAATTTTTATGACAGATAATCGTCGAGAAGACATCACATCCATTTATCACTGATGAGGTATATGATACTGTTCAGACATATAAATACTGATATAATTCTTAGATTGGACCGTGGAAATAGTATGTTACGGCGAACATGGATTGGGAAACTAGAACATGTATTTTACTGTATCACCTTTACTTATGGGTGACAACTGTCGAGTTCCTCTAAATTGATCTAAAATAGTTCAAGTATTATGAAATTGTAGGAGCAATTCAATTAAATCCACGGAATGTTGCATAGTATATACTAGTTGTATAATAAAATTAAAAGTCAAAGAGAATAACAAAACCAAGTTAGGTTTTTTTAAAGTGTGTGGCTTTACACTGATCTCTAAAATTATGTATTAAAGGTTGCATATGTTTAGGATTTAAAATTAGAGAATTTAATCCAAAATTTTTGGATTTTGGCACATCTGATTGTAAAAAATAAATTCGTGAAAACATTTTTGAACTATTATCAAGAGTTATTTTTTGGGAATATTGATTATTTCGCTTTTGAAGGTTAACATGCTCTAAATTGCTTTTAGATATCTTGTATAAAACTTTTTGAACCACTTCTTAGTAGTAAATATAATACTACTAAAGAATGATTAAAACCTAACATTTAATATTATTTGTCAGACGGTTCAGGCATAGTTAAATATGTGCTTGAAACTTAAACGGTCAGTGTGATATTAATTTTAAAATATACTACCAAGTCAAAAAACGAATCCAAAAATTTAGCAAACATTGTATATTACTTCCACATGGTTAGTCAGGTATTTTATTGGATTTCCCCTAGTCAGTTTTCGCTTTATGCATTACGTAAGCTATTTAATATATTGAATTCATAGCGGATTAATAATAATAAAAAAGGTCAGATAAACTGTGTTGTTATAGAGCTCAAGATGTAACATTTGGAGCGTGTAACAGTTGGAACGTGTAATAATTGGAAAGAAGTTACAACTTAGAGGCAAAAGAAGTTGTTGCGAAATCTAGGTTAGTGGTTTTTTTAACATAAAACTCACAACTTAATCTGAAAAAAGGTTTGACACATTTAGGTACTATTTACATTTAACAAATAAGACACACTTTGTTTACACGTGTTTCCTTATGTATTAAATATGTTTTAATTTCTCTTGGTATAAAATCTCTATCACTGCTATAATGGAACAGCTATGATATTGCACAAGTAATATATAAATAATTCGTATTTTGTCAATCAGTTACCGCTTGTTGTAATACGTAAACCAAATGATTTTACTGAATTCATAGCTAGTAAATCATACAAAAGGCCAGACAAATTTCGTAATTCTAGAGCTTCAGCTGTAGCGTGCAAGTAGTTTGAAAGAAGTTACAACCTTAGAGGCAAATTGAGTTTGTGCGAAATCTGGGTCAATGGCAAATCAATACTCTATACAAGCAAGGATTACTACTAATGATTTGTATACCCTCATTATTGTGACTCAAGGGTGTGCCAGAGCAATCTTCATTATTCTCAGCCAGCTGGATGTTCCTTACTAAGCTAGTTAGGCCAATGGTATATTTATATGGTATATTATTGTTACTCATTATTTTTACTTTGCCGCATAACTATTTACATAGTGAAAGAGAAGCATTTAGATGTTACATAAAATCGAAATTGATATCGACAGTTGCATAAATTGTGCGCGAATGTTTGTGCATGTGTGAATGCATGGTCGCATTATGAACTACCCACGTATACAAAAAAGCAATATTAATCTCCAAATACCAATTTTATTGGCATTCTCCATATACGTAACTGTTCAGTTACGTGGAATTTTCTTTTAGAAAGTTTTTATAAGATAACCTTCTAGAAAGGGCCATTTAAAATTTCAGTGTATAGTGGTTTCATACTCTGAAGATGACCAAGTACTGAAGTAGCCAGTTATTAACTATATGTCTCAAGAAGCAACATGTCTAAGAGAAACAATAAAATGCTATTCTCTTTGTACTCTATGGAGCTGAGTAGGGTGTTCTCTTAATGCGGAGTTATTGTTGATTTTGACTTCTCAGCTGTTAAGAGCAATCACAACTAAGGATTCTCATTGTAGCCATATGCACTTTAGAAGAAGTATGACAAAAATGTATAGGTGGTGCAAGGGTCCAGGTAAACTTCCTGGACTCATAGACACGACGACCAAGTAGGGAAAATCACGATGTTTTCGGCAAAAAAACTCTGAAACTTATTTTTCAGCAAGGGAAATGTAATCCAAATTATGAATATAAATATAAAATCTGCTGTTAGACTTGTTATTTATTTGATATCCTAATATCAATATTTAAGAAATATTGCAAAATCATAGTAGAGCTAAGTGAGATTTGTTTCGAAAAGTTAACAGAACAAAAACGATTTTGACTAACGTACTGGTTTTATTTTTAAAGTTAAATAAATTGTACAGTTTGTATCTAGTTGTGTTATTAATAAATTCCTTAAATGTTATTTGGTTTTCTAAATTTGCCAAAAAAGGTAAAAGAAATATGTTTCAACTTACCTGATCTTCAACTTTAGGTCAAAATTACGAATATAATGAATAGAGATTTTGAAAAAAGCGGTTTATTGATGAAAAATCTATAATTGAACAATTCCTGTTTTGTAAAGATCTACTTGAGACAACAAAAAGACAAGTCATTTTTAATTTAGTTCATAAATACTTTGAAAATTCCAAAATATCATGGCAGTCCTGTTTAAGTGTCTGCATTTATAGGTGTCCATCCATGGGTGGTCTCTTGGCAGACTTTTGTAGCGTTAGCAAAACAGAAAAACCCAGATATAGGTTTACACATTGTTTCCTACATACAAAAGCTCTGGTTGCAAAGTCTTTGGCTCCAGTATTATTTGAACAATTTGTAAAAATGGTAAATTATAATTATGTAAAGTGAACCACTGAAGTGCAGGGTGCTCAAAAGTACGTGTAATGCTATGGATTCTGAACACATGCAGCTTCTTCTTCCCGAGGACACAAGATGACTGTTCCGAGGACGAGTTTTGAACAGATTTTATGAATTGAAAGACGAGTTACTATTGTTTTTTTACGTGTGAAGGGTCAGAATATGCAGTTATACTTAGTGACGACTCTTGGTGCACAAAGTTAGCTTTTCTTGCAGACATATTCCAGAATTTGTATGTACTTAACAAAGGTATGGAGAGAAAATGCGAAAATTTACTCACTTCTACTGACAAAATAACATCGTTTAGAGAAGCTCTTAATTTTAAAGAAAAGAATTTTAACAGACAAATTCTATGACATGTTTGAACTGGCAGAACAGTGTAAACATTGACCAAACTGTCCGTGACATGATTGTGAAATGTTTGGATCTATTACGTAAAAACATTGTAAAATATTTTCCCACTCTTGACACATCTGCATTCGATTGGGTAAGAAATCCTTTCATGGACTTGGACGATAGTGTAGTATTGAGTATAACAGAAGAAGAAAAATTAAGTGATATACAAAATCACCGTGGCCTAAAAATGGAATATAAAAACTGATTCAAGATGGAGAGGAAAAGTCAAAACCAAAAAAGAAAGTAAATCCTGACTTAGCAGCTTTTTGGCTGCCTTTAATAAACGAGTACCCTGCAACAACTAAAAGGGCATTGACAGCATTGTTGCCGTTTACAACGTCCTAGCTTTTTCGGCTATGAATCAAAACAAAACGAAGAACAGGTTACGGATGCAAACAGTAGAGCACGACATGAGATTGGCCTTATCCGTTGTTCAACCTCGAAAAATGGAGTTAGTGAAAAAACACCAAGCCCATGTATCACATCAACAATTCACATGTGTTAACCAAGAATGTGAATAATGGAAAGCAAGAGGTATTTTGTTTAAGATTTTCCTACTTCTACTGGTTGTATTATACTACAGCGTTTTGCTCAATAAGTTAAAGTAAATTAAGTTTCTTTTAAATGTAATGCCTTTCTTTGAGTTATCAAAGAAAATTATATTATTTATTATATAAGTACCTACGTTTATATCGTACTTAAGCTTACTTTAATCAATGGCATAGAGTAATAGGTATGCCACGGCTATTGGCCGTTGTTTTGTAGTGTGCCGCGAGAAAAAAAAGTTTGGGATACACTGGTCTAGAGGCATGAAACTTATAGTGAAATATATAGTGTCTTCTTGGTTCGAGGAAGAAGGCTTATTAAATTTGGTATCAAAAGATCAGAAGATCAGAGAAGCAAACTAAAAAGTGTCAAGAAACAAGCAGCAAGCAACATTTTACATTGGTCATAATAGTGACTGTAATCGCATAGAGAAAAACGCAGAACATAAACTATTAAAACGCCGAGTATATTGTAAAGTAAATTACATCTAGTAATAAACGGTGCAACGTGTTCGTGACAATCTTGTTTCTGTGTCCTCTCGGCCTTATCTCATGATAACGCATTGGCTCTAATAGATACAATTATACTGCTATGGAGTAGTTAAGTCCTTACTCTAAGTAAAGTACAACATATGTGATAGGCATTACTTTGTTGCATTGTGTTTCATTCTATGGGTTTCATCAATAATACCCCATTGTATTGGTTTACATTATACATTATTTTTAATATTTTGGGAAATTTATCAAACTTTGAGTTTATCAGGTATGTCAAAGTTATGTGTATCTAATGTTAGTAAATTATTCTTGATTCTATATCTTGATTTAAAACCCCATTTTCAAAATTTTGCAGTATTTAGGCGGTCCAGGAGTAATGAATATTAGTTAGATTTGTTGGATACCAATATCGGTACATAATATCAATAACATGCACTTGGATTATCAACAGTTTGACACAAAACACTCTAAACATAAAAGTCTTGGGCTTAATACGCAATCGACGCAATCATGGCTGGGCTTGTCAAATGTTCAACAAAATAAACACAATCCACGAGACCTACATAAATTGGAAGAGAGTATTGCATGATAATGACAACAAAAGAATAATCGATGCCAATAAAAAGTCCCGTGAAACAGATGTGCATGGAGAATTAATATTTATCTACACAGATAGTCAAACAAGCAGACAAAGAAGAGAAAATACTATCTGTTATTGTAACAACCTCAAATGATGATTGTACACAAAGATATACCAACTGTCGTCATTCGCTTGTAACACAGAGATCGCATGTTAAGATCCTATGAGTCGACATCTTTGTCTATCACCCAAGTGAACATTTTGAGGATAGCAAAGTTTTAGCTTTTGCCATAAAATTCATCGTTTGTCATATCCATGTACGTGAATTCTACCTGTACCTGGTATTTTGTGGGTTTTTTAATTCTAAACTTTTTCGCAGAGAACTGCCTTAACCCTTTTATGAGTAAAGTGCGTATATACAGTGTGTTTATGAACTTTCCGGTAATATTTTAGAAATTTTTATGTCGGATTAAGGCAAATAAAATATGATATAAACATGGGTCATAAATGCTTAATAACTATGTCTGCCAGTAAGTGTATTTTTAAGGATTTATTATGCATTCCACGCACCAATAAAATTAAAATTAAGCACAGTTATTGTTCTTGCAGTCTCAAATCAAGAGAAAAATGAATGATCAAATTGCGTTTCAAAATGGTAGACGGTTGAAGTTTTCAATACTTAATAAAGTTCTGGCGTGAAGCATTGACTATAAGCACTAACAAGGCTTTGAAAATGTGCAAATTATAATATATGTGATGTAGTTTAAATGTAAACATTTTGATCCACGGAATATAACTAACGGTCAGTAAATAATGCTGTATAAGGCAATAACTGTTGTAATGTACGGCTTCATCATGCCGTGATCCACGACAATGATAAGGTAGGCTTGTCTAAAAACCATATGAGAAGTAGTTTTGGAGCATTTCATACTATTATGTTATATGATGTAGGACTTTTTAAATTAAAATAACAAGCTTACGATAGATTCATTATAAGGTAATTTTCTGTTTACTTAGGCTAATCTATAATTACCATATGCTCAGCATAATTTTTATATAATACTAATTAATTATTAGTCTTTTAAAAATGTTGTAAATACAGCATTTAAAAAAGACCTCATAAATATGAGGTTTTTAAATGCGAGGATTAATATTTTTTAAATAATAATTAGTTATTTAGCATATATAGTCGTTTAAATGTGTATACATACTAGCAGTTACTCGAAGCTTTGCACGCAATTTCCTTTTTAATAATGGGAACGTCATGAGCAAATAATTCTTAAATGACATAATAAACACCTTTGAAATTAAGGGATAGATAATGATAACTGGAGGATAATTGAGAATCTCCTTATCCATTTCAGAATAACTACATTTTAAACTTAAATGTTTTGTGGCAGCTTCTGATAATTTTTCAATGAATAGCTCCAACAATTTCAGAACACGAACTATTTTATTCCATAGCGAAAGAATACGAAGTCCGTAGTAATTTAAGTAGAAGCACTTATAATCCAATTATGATGGAGCCCTATGATAATTTGGAATCGGATCTAGAATTTTTAAGCTTTTATTTCAATGTCTAATGTTAAGATTCAAAAGCTAACAAATTTGCCACTGGGTCTTATTTTAGGTTTACCGCGTGAGCATTTCTGGTTCGACTGGTTAATTTACCGTAGCAGAATTTGTCTTGTTACCGCGATCAGAAAATATGATACACATTGATCGAGGTTTGAGAATCCTACTTTAGTCAAATAATGTCTACTTACGTAACTTTAAGTCTCCTCCAGTCTAAATTGTTCCCGGTGCACTAGTAACTTTTGCACTGTTGTTCCGATCATGAGAATATAATAAATACTGTGGTCTAAAATGTCTACTTTTGTCAACAATATTCTACTTTCATTCGTAGTATTCTTATCCTTTCAGTATAAGTTCACCTACTACACAATTTGTCTTGTTGTCTCGATCAAAGTAGTAAAAATACCTACGTTTGTCTGAAATGTCTACTTCAGTCAAAAAGCGACTAATTCCAGCTATTGTAATTTACTCCCGGTCTAAGATATTTACGGTGTTATAGCAGCGTTTCCAATGTTATCCCGATCAAGAAAAGACAAATACACATTTTATGAAAGTTTTCTTCGGTGAAAAAGCATCTAATTCTGGCTAACGTCATCTAATTCATGTCTACTGTCTCCGATAGTTTACATCCATAGTACTGTTTGCATTGATATCCTAATCAAGAAAGTATATTCTGGTGCCGAAGTACAGTTTGCCTTTTGGCCCGATCAAGAAAGCATATATATACTTTGATCTGAAAAGATTAATTCTATTAAAAAACTATTACTTCAGGTATTTGTACTTTACTTCCAGTGGCGGTAGTCTGTGGAGAGCATAATACACATGTGAGTAAAATTTCACTTTTATATGACAGTGAGATGTTGAAAAACAAAATTAAGTTCTTCTAGTGGATGAAATCGTATTTCAGCCCTTATAGATAAATCTTACCCTTTTTAAGGTTAGTCTTCTTAAAAAATCTTTACCTTTTCTGTTGAGGTAAAGGGTTAAACAAGGCTCGGTTTATTTCAAGTTTCTTTGTTCTAGGCCAACAGGAATTAAAAAACAAAAAAAAAATCAAAAAGATAGTTCTTTTAAGAGTTAGCTACCCCATTTAAACCCTTATGGGTTGTTGATCTACATTAAAGTGATTTTATTTTTCTAAGTAGTAATGAGGCACATGAGTGTGAAATTCCATCTTTTTAGGACAGCAGAAAATTGAAAATCCAGTTTTCATAAAGCCTGCAACAGGTGGTTGATTTGCAAAAATTAATTTCTTTCCCTATTTAAATCATGAAGTGCCAAGTTCAGTTCTTATAGGAGTTGTAACCCCATCCCAACCCCTATGGATGTTTCTTATGAAAATGATTTATTTTTATATGTAAGTCATGAGACACACGTGTACAAGATTTCAACTTTCTGACATATCGGGAAGTTGGAGAATCAGTTATGAGTGAGTGAGTGAGTGTATGTGTGAGTGCGTGAGGGCTTTGCCTTATATATAGAGAGATCACTGCAAAGTTGCAAACATATAACATGTGGCCTCTAACGTGCTATACGAAATAAGGAAGTCGTTAAAGACATTTAATATGAAACTCTTTATATAAGACTTTTAATAATATATGACTTTATTAAATATAAAACAATATTTTAATGAAGGAGGAACTCTTCTTATTGGAATATTTTATGTTTCAAGTCTCTGAATTCCTCAGTTAAAATAATAAACAAAATATCATACACGCTTCTGCTCGTATGTGATATTATATCGCTAATGACATTGTAACTGAAAGCTTGAATATAATAATGTAGAAATTATGCATAGTTAGTTATGGTATTTGTCTATTAATTGTTATCAGTAATACATGGTTTAGACCTCTTTTTGTTTTTATTTGTAATTGGTCATGTCGTCTACCTGAAATTTCCGAAAAGCAAATCCGTATGAAGATTACAATGTTTATTTACCAAGATTTAAGCAAAATTTAAAGAATTTATGTATAATATGTGGCTTAGATTATAAGTATTTAATATTAAATATTAGAAACGTATTTATTATGATATCATGATTCTTTAAATAAAATAGTAAAATTATCTGGAGACTTTGAAATTGTTCACAAATTTGTAACATTTGATGAAAAAAAAGGATTAAACTGTACATTACGAGTAGTACTTACAAAATATATCATTTTTATTTTTATTATTACAGTGTTTGATAAATGTTGAGTTTCAAATATTTTGTTTCTAAGTTAGATATGCATGTTCAAAAGCATTCTACTTAATTATAAAGTGCAGGATGATACATACAAAACTCCTAATATAATCAAAACAAGGAAGTGAGTTACATGATTGCAATAGAGAATTTTTGGACAAATCTTTTTAATTAACGCCATATTGCACTTACATGGTGTTAAAATATAAAGTTATGATTCTATAGTTTATACAATATTTTGCCCACTACAAAATTACAGTTGTAGATATACATCTAACACTCTTTCTCTTATGTACAAAACTGTGTGTGGTCGTCATTATGACGACTTCAGGTGTACGCGTTATTAAAACTGTTAAACATATTTGATATACATACACTTATTGTGTAAATAGAGCGTTGTAAAAAGCATTCGTAATTGTGTGCTATTTTCAGTAGTTATTGTATGAAAGCACATTATTTTTCCAATTAACTTGGAATACATTTTGTTCCAAAAGCTATATATATATATATATATATATATATATATATATATATATATACATATATATTTATATACCATATATATATATGTGTAAATATATATTTATATACCATATATATAAGTTTGTAAACTGTCCTATTCCATATTTAAAATTTAGAAGCCTATTTTTTACCGTATAACACTTTTTCTTTTATTATAAATTTTGTTCTTGATTTCTTAGTAACATACGATGACAGAATTAACCAGTGCAGTGAAGTAGAGTGAAGATAAGCCTGCCAAAACAGATTATATTTAATTTGAAAATAAACATTTTCTATAAAAAAATCATGTTATAATTTTATTAAAACAATAATTAATTATAAATACGTTCACTCTAGAAACCTAGAGAATTATTTTGAAATAAAACTGACCTTTCCTAATTATTACATGAATCACAAACGGGAATCATCCTACTTTTGAACACTAATGAAAATGAGAAGCCATAGGGTTACATCATATGGAAGAGAATAATGGAGATTCAGACAACTTCCGGAATACAGACGGATACGGAACTCTATCATTGATCATGTGTTGTATGTACACCACTAGAAAGATTCGATATCCGGCAACATCGTGCAACTGCAAACATGACCTAGCTATTATTCTTGTTTTTAGAAACTCATGGACTATATTTTGTTTTTTAATAATAAAGACTAAAAATGTGTCAGCCGCTTTACCATCGAGTTTTAAACAAACTCGAGGTTGAGGAAAGAGTAACAAATCGCCAATAACAATGATATCTTGATATCCAGCTGTCACACAACAGCTCTTGTGTTATTGTTGGAGGCCGTTAACACCACAGTTGTATTTATCATCTGGTAAGTGGATGGAAGAGTAACAAAGTCGCCAATAACGATGATGTCTTGTCATATTGCCAGCTGTCACACAGCAGCTCTTGTGTTATTGTTGGAGGCCGTTAACACCACAGTTGTATTTATCATCTGGTAAGTGGATGGAAGAGTAACAAGTCGCTAATAACAATGATGTCTTGTCATATTGCCAGCTGTCACACAACAGCTCATGTGTTATTGTTGGAGGCCGTTAACACCACAGTTGTATTTATTATGTGGCAAAATACATATTTTGCTTAAGCCTTTTTCCAAAAATGCTAACCGAAATATCTCAGATTAAATTCCTGGGTAAGATAGACAAATTTTAATTTAAGAAAATATGTAATCAGAGCACTACGTAGCAAGCATATTGTAAGGAATAAATTTTATTTAGAGACATGATTTAAGATATTTTCTTGTATAAATAAACTGCAAAGTTTTAGTAAATATAATAATATTATATTGATCGCCACGTTAAATTTTATGAAGCAGAGTTAATTGTTTCTAATAATAACCGCCTTTAGACTAAGCCACATAAAAATAATAAAGAGTAGTATTGTGTGAGCTATACAAATTCAGTTTCTAACTTTTATGTGTCATATTTTCTTATTCATATGTCATGGTCTTGGTATCATAAGTTGAAAAAATAGAACTATTATTGATATAAGATGTTAAATGGCTATTAAATCAAAGCATTCCTAGAGTAAATTTCAGCCGTTGAACAGTTTCTGCGACATTGCGGAATTTATCTTCAACAACTTCCCCTGTTTTGTGGTGAGAATCTAGTTTTCCTCACATTAGACACTCTCGATCATATCCTTCATATAACTGAACTCTTACGAAAATGAAGTTTGGGTTTGTTGGAAGTAAAGGTAGGAATACTAGGACTTCTACTTACCCTCAAAACCTTCGTGTAAACAATTTATAAGGATGAGACAGTTATTTATAATTTTTAGACTTAAATTAAATACAAATCTTTTGCTTTTGAGTTCCCACAATAATACCTGTGATAATGTAATATTACAACAAGAAGATCCAGTGTTAAAATCTGTCGTTGCTCTGAACCGTTCTGGCTACGTGCCATCTAGCGGCAAACAACAGAAACATTAATTATGAGTGCATTGCACAAGACTACAAATTATTTTTAAATAAGAATATTCTGACTGATAATAGAAGAAAAGTTCTTAGTTATTAATAACATTATATTGTTAATTTAATCAAACCATATACATTCAAAAAGGGAGTTTTGTACTTGGAGTAAAAAAACTTAGCACTACCTACGCATAATCGCATAGAACGTCACACAGTTTTCAAATGTAAATTAGATATATTTTCTTGTAAAGCCTAAGATAATACCTTTGATTAAAGTTAAAAACAATAATACGTATCTAAAAAAAGTATGGATTATGCATGAGTTGTAGAAAGGTTTAGTTAAAATAATTATAAATTAAAAGTTATCGTTTTGGTATAATGTTTCTTTCAGTTAAAAAATACTGTTCTAAAAGCTGTAACATTTCACGTTTTAAATTTCATGTCATGACATTTATCAGCTTCACAAACAATATATATATATATATATATATATATATATATATATATATATATATATATATATATGTAGTCAAACAGCTATTTATTTACTGTAGTTAATCAATCTAATAAATTGACAGATACTTAAAAGAGACAGCATGAATATGTGACATTATGGTAAGAAAAAAATAAATACAAGAACAGTGTTGTCGTCGAGTTTAGGGATATTGAATTAACAAGTGATATTGAAAAGAGCCGGGAAAGCAAATTGACGATTCGCATTGGTCGCGTAATGGAGGCAGATTGATTTAGTCGAGGGACGTCGCCAACCGATAATGTCACTGGGAGGGAATAAAGAACTCCCGGCCTTGGGACTTCTTCGTTAGACCCAGTGCTCCTTGTTTTGTCAGTTGAAGCATAAACGAAAATATGATAGTTCGGTCACATTTATTAGAAATTCAAATATATCACTTATCTTAATTTTTCATAATACACATTCTGGAAGTTCTGTGACTTTACAATTTGTCATTGAATTTTCATGTGACGTATCTCAGAATAGATGTAACGTTTATATAAGTTACTTATGTTTCACGCACCAGGAAGTTCCTGTGTAATAGAGGCTCCTATTTTTATTAACGCATTTCTATTATTTGGGAGTCGTCAAGACAACAGCATCATAATAAATAATTAAAATAAACATCGACTAATCTTATTAAATGGCAAAGAATTTACCTCTTGTGGCTTAATCTTGCGATTATACTGAGTTTCAAATACTGATTTCAATTTTCACAACCATAAAACAATGATGAAAAGGAGATCGTTAAATAAGTGCTTAATAATTAAGTAAAATATTTTATGAGTAACTAAAATAAATAGAGATGTAAATTTTACAAAAATAATGAAATTTTCACGCAACGATAACAAAGATTCACAAGAAAACTGTTCCCATGAAACATTCCTAAAATACCTATTATTTATAACATTATCCACTACTGCTGAGAACAGTTGAAAAATTCCTTTCACATTCCTAAAATGTACATCGAAACCTAGAATGCTTAACTTAACATAATATATAGTTTTTTAAGGAACAGTAAAAATATTACAACGATACACCGTGCTTTTACCTTTTAGAACGATCGCTGCTTGAGATTGAAATAATAAAAAATTAATGAAGGAAACAGGATTTTTCCGGACATTTGCCATCGTTCAGTGAAACAAGAAAACAGTAAACACTACGTTTCGAGATCTGCAATCTGATCTCTTCTTCAGATAAAGAACTAACCTAATACATAATTACAAACTAGGTTAAAATAAACAAATCTTACTAAAGCGTTGTGGCACGCCTAAGTCAGGAATCACAACCTACATGTTGTTGTCAACTTCACTAACACTAAAGACATGCACTTAATGCACTTTCTTGTTTCACTGAACGATGGCAAATGTCCGGAAAAATCCTGTTTCCTTCACAATCCTTCCATCGTCAAAAATAACCTTTAAACAAAGAAAAAATTAATGAAATTATTTTTATATAGTATTTTTTATTTTTGACTATAATTGTTGTGTATGGTACTTTAAAAAACTCATTGCTTGTCTGATGTTGTGCTCATTGTAATTTAAAACACATTATTAAACTAAATTAAGTAGTGACAATCGGTATTTCTCCTGTGTAACGTATTCCGTTGAATACAAAAATAATATACATAACAGTACAAATATAAACCTCTTTGATAAAACAAAATGCACCAAGTGAGCTTCTTTGAACCCAAGAGGAAACAAATAAACAGGAAGAGCTACCTTAGATGGTATAAAGTAGCTTAGGAAGGGATCAGCACTACCTACAGATACCTTCATCCGGGAAATCAGAATTTCATACGAGTAAGCTTTGAGTAGGAGGAAAATGACATCTGACAAATGGATCGGATAGACGTTTGTTCGTGAATAAAAATATAGATTTATAGTTATAAATACAATTCAAGTTCATACATTGTGATAATATAGGATATTTAACATATTTATGTAAGTAAAGACTGCACTATGAAAACACTAGGCGTTAGGTCACACAATGAAAATACAACGCAGCAACGACCGTTAGAAAAAAAATATAAACACACACACACACACACACACACACACACACACACACACACACACGCGCGCGCGCGCGCGCGCGCGCAGAATTCGTCCTTGCAAGAAGGGTTAGTTTCGAGAACCTTGCTGGTCAAGCTACATTTCTGTTTTGTAGCAATTTTTAGAATATTGTTATGTCAAAACAGCCTTTACTGGTCAACAACAAACACTCTGGAGAAACAAGCTGCCCACGCAGCCGCTGACTTCTGAATATTCCTTCCCAGATACAGCTATAGCCCAAACATTAGAGTAAAGAGATGAACGTTTTGCGAAATTTACCATAAACGTTAACGCGAGCCGTAAGTGACATGCGCAGGAGGGCCCATGCGTGTATTTATTTATGAAGATGAAGGTCACTTTGAAAACCTGTTTTAAGTCATAATAAGTAAATTATTATTTTTAACAGTAATTTAAATACGTTTTTGGTATAAAATAAAGTAATTTTGAATGACAACAGCTTATAAACAATCCAACTGAAAAATATATTGCAATCTGGGTTGAATTTGTTTTGTTTGCAAATAGTGTGCCTCTAAGTTAAACTGTTGAAAAAAAGAGTTTCTGAAACATTTAGCCCCACCAGCGGCTAAACGGTTAAGAATATCGAAATAACACCAAGAATAAAAAAGCCTTTGACATGTTAAACTTAAACCTTCTGAAAAAAATAGAGTTTTTGAAAAGAGATTTCAAAGTTGACCTGCATATTAGAAAATGGTGACTGAATTTCAAAATTATATCTAAATACTTGTAGTAACCATAACAATAAAACCCCACTTAAATTTTTGCTGTAAAATTAATACTTTTTGATATTGGCCACCTTGAGTTGATCACACTTTATAGATCATATCTATATTTTTCAAAATTATTGATACCGGTATAGTGGAATTCTAAAAATATACACAGGACTATAAATTGTTCTAATACTGCACTGTATACAACACTATGAGAATGCATTAAAGGAACATATTTATAACGTACTCGTCCTTCACTCGTTTTTACTACCCTTAAGGTCAAAATGCAGTAAGCCCAGAATACAACCCGTAAATTTCGTAGATAATGTGAAATTTGCTCATAAAACCTGTTTACTTTGGTATTATATTCAATATCTTGATATGTAACGTTGTAATAACGTTATGAACCCATATGGGCTCACCTTCCCTCAGCCTGCGATTTAACTGCCAACAAGAATTTTTCAAAAACATTTCGCTTACTGAATTCCAAGGAATGTACCTGGATCAAAATTTCACTTCGGACAAATATGTAGAATGTGTTTGCTTCACGCTTACTTTGAGCTTTTGTTCTCTGCAAAACTTGGTTTAGCGCTGGTCTGCTGAAGACCAGTTTATTTCAATCACATTTGACTTGAGGCAATAGAATTTGGAAGAGGTGTGTAACAAATAAAAGTCAAAAGACCTCTCAGGACATTCAATGATGAATGTTGAAAACAACGAAGAAACATTTCGGAGAGCTCAGATTACTCATTTCGCTAAGGCTAGAGATGGCCGTTTGATCAAGGCGTACTTTGACTCAGAGCAGGACAGGGAACCCTATTATGAGACAACTACAGTAGCAAATTACACAGGACAATAGTGTGAGCATTGCCTCTATAGACTGACGATCGTTTACAGCTGACCATACTTGATGGTTTTAGAATTTAACAAGCAAATTCAATTCAGAACTGGTTGAAAACAAAATTATTAAAACGATCAGAATTGAAATATTAGTCTAATAACTATTCTGAAACACAATCACAATTAAAATTAAGTAAAAATTGTTGGCTGAGCTTAAGCGAAGCCTATCACTTGAGAGGATTGATAAATTCCATTCTGCCTGTCTGTCCAACTACCTGTCTGCCAGCACGATATCTCAAAAACGAAATGGCCTAAGACTTGAAATTTTGTATGAAGCTTCATTTGTATTTGAGCAAAACTGAGTTGATCGATGATGGTACATGACATTCCATAGGATTTAGCTGAGCGTTAGCGAATAACTTTACATTGGCCTTATGTGTAACCATGATGGTAACGAATAAAAGCTGAGTACATAAATTTGTAAACAAGCTGCGTACAGTCATATGTGATCCGAACAAGAGACATTTTTACTCATAGAGAGAAAAAATAATGGAATAAAAGGTCAATGTTACTATCGGCGATAAGATTTTATTTCAGCGCACTATTGCGTGATTTGATGATCCCTAGCTCACCGGAACTTTTATTATTAAAAACTTGCTGAGAAAACTAACTTAACGAACAGAAATTTTAATCATGTATCATGTGGCAAGTTATCTCGAGATAAATTTCATACTTTCTTTTTTAGACTTTTAAATTTTCATGAAACAGAATTTCTACATACACAAGAATATCGTTTTCACTCAAAATCTCAATGATGGTGCATGCAAACGATGGAGTTTGACTCAAGGTAATGTATGTATCAATTTCTTTTTTACTTTGTATAGTTGTCTGTCTATCTTTATTCCTACAGGCTATCTCGAGAACTAATTGAGTTATAGACTAGAAATTTTGAAAGAAACTCAGCGAAAGCCTTTTAGGCCAAACGTGGTATGGCATATTCATACCCTGTAGTATTATTGTAAATATATCTTATTATATTTTATATTAATATATATTACAAACAGTATATTTCTTACGAAACTCATTATTTATAACTTCCAAAATTATTTGTATGTGATTGTAGAAGAAAGGTCAAAAGAAGAAGATTGTTCTATTCTTTTGAAGAAGAAAGGTAAAAAAAGTTGTTCTCAACAATTCTCATTCGAAATAAATGCAATTTTGATAATATAGTATAATATAAACATGACACTATAACTATAAGAATCTTGTAAATAAATTCAGTTATAAATACATATTTTCATAGAGCTATTGCAGTAATCAAGCCAATTAATAATAGAAGTCACAATATATACAATAATAATAATTGTAAAACTTAAATAGTGTTGAAATTTATACAATAATAATAATTGTAAAACTTAAATAGTGTTGAAATTTAATTACAACTCTCGTTATAGGAAACATAATGGTAACTTCAGTTTTATCCTATAAATACAGGAGTTTTATAATCGACGCGTCGGTTGTCATGAATACAAACAGCTGAACAGTCATATATCAGCTTATGATGTTCTTCAGATTAATTACGAGCATTACATGAACATTTAAACTAGTCCAACAGTTATATTGATCTGTTATTTATCCGATAAAACAAAATATACTTCGTTTTCAATCAGGCGTTGTTACCAGATATAGAATTACCAAGGACTGATAACAGGATTATGAGACTTGCCATAATTATGTATTACAATGATATAATCACAAAGTTTCAAGAAGTGTTGTCTACCCAAACGTTTCGTGTTCAGGTGTAATGTCCTAAAACTATGGCCAAGTTTATAAAAAATAAATTAATGTATTCTGTGCATTTTTAAACTTTAGTCCAATCAATGACGGTAAAAAAGTGTACAATGTGTATTTGTGCATTTATCCCATACAGCACCGATTTGTATGAAAATGTGGATTTAGGTTCTATTTAAAAATCTACACTGTGCCGAGAGTTGCTTTTTAAGGGTAAAAACTACCCCTGTTCGAAAACATTTAAAATTAAGATTGGAGATGTAATTAGATGAAATTATATTTAAATAAGTTAAATGACCGTCAATTGACAATTTGTAATATAATTTATTATTTTAATTATCAGTTTCGGCCCTTAAACTAATTACCCCTTACGACGGAAATCATTTAAAAAATAATAAACTTTTTATTAATCGGTTTAACCGAGTTTTGCATATATTGTCTGATATCTCAGATATCGGTGGTCTTACAGGTTTGGGACGTATTTTATTCAATTTTTAAGATCATTTGACATAAAATCCGATAAATTTAACACCTATCTTTATGCTATAAAAACGTTAGAAAACTGTGCGAAATCTTTCGCTAGCCGTAGTTCCAATAACAAACAGTTTATGGAAATATATTAATTTATAAAAACTTCTTTCATTATGTTGATGAAAGGAAACCACCCGAGAAGTTTGTCGGGTTACTGGTGGTTCCGCAAACAACATTCTGTGTTTTGAATCAAATTAAATCAAGTCGTACAGTATTGTCTGCAGGACCTGAATGTACTGTTAAAATCGGTCTACTCTATGAAATAACAAGAACTGAAATTTGCAATTTCTTAGCAGAAATTTAATTTGTTGGATGGGTAATTAATAATATCGTTGTCACTCAAATATAAAGGCGTGTTGTGCACGTGTTTTAGACACTGGTTTTCTCAAAAACTAATTAACTTAGAGTTTTAGGACCTGTTTCATTCTATTTATCAAAGTCAAAAACATAAAAAACGATTTAATTTGCCCATTAATCTGCCTTATCAGAATTTCAGGAAGACCTCGTTTTACATGGTGACCTGAAATCCGGGCGAATCTTTCGCTAGCCGTTACTCCCTAACGAAGCATTTCCAAACCCATGTTTATGTAAACTTTTGTAGAATGTAGAATGAGCTCCCACGGTTTATGCATATCCTCGCGAATCACTCTGTATTTGAAATGATCACGGGCTCGCTGCCCTTGCTTTACTTTTACCTTCTTTCCTTGTTTTTATTTTTTCCCCCCACTGTACATATTCTGTAGTACATCAATGTCCAAGAATCTCAATTATGGGTACATTACGTGCATATATTTACAATTTTGTTAATTAAATTGAATTTTATAGCAATGTTTAAATAATATCCATAATACCCTACGCATTTTCGTTGTTGTCTTCAGGGCACGAAATCCTTGGTATTTCCTATTTCATTGGAGACTCAGATATTTTCATATTTTTCCTTTAACCCTAAAAATATTAATTTGGACTATTGCGGGACTTTTTAAATAAAAATAGCAACTAAAATGCAATTTTATGTTTATAACGTTAATGATAAATAACCTAAAACAGTTATTATCATGGTTTTATAAACCGGTTGCTCCATTCCAACTGTAATGCATTAGTAAAAAATGTATGAAATGACTGGGAAATATTGAAACTGAGGGGTGCTAATTCAGCGCCTTGGTCGTGTCCGTGCGCTAAATTAGCATCCCCCAGGCGTGACGTCAGAGCCCAGGGGGTGCTTTTTCCAGGGGGCGCTAAGGCAGCGTCCCCGCTTTAAGACCCGTGTCCTCCCTGTTACACGCGCGTGTGGTTATGAAACTCTTCATATTCACAAAACCTACCGAAATCTGTCACTTCAGAGTGCTATTATATTCAATTTTAATTTATTTCCTTTGACAAGTACTTCGAGTACTTACTAACATATTTCACTTTAAATAACAAATACTCCACATTTTCAGAAATTACGTTTTTGTGTAAAATATTTTCAGAATAATGGGGCTTTCAATGGTTTGAAAATACTATGACATCTATGCCAAATCAGAATGCCAACCATCAGAATCGTCATGCCATCAGTGTTGCATAAACAAATTATAATAATTATCAATTTCACTAATATAGATGTTAGCCACATATAACTCCTCTAATTGTTCCTTAATCCATAAAGGTAAACAAACACATTTTTCTGATTAAATATTCCCTAATTTTATCAATTTAAAATTATAATTTGGTCCTTCTTGAAATAAAAACGACAAAAAAAGAATATGTATGAAATGTAATTAATGGGAGTGGCTTTTTGCAACAAAAAACATATGTAATTCTTTAATATATGTAATTCTCTAAAATATGTAATTCAAAAAATATGAATATAATTCATTTTAAAATTTTATAATTGTAATTCATAATTTAAAATATATAATAAAGCGATTGATTATTACTTTAAATGCACATAATTCTTAATGGATTGATCAACATTTTCTGGTCCACCAGTCTCCAGAGTAGGGCTGAGATTTTGAAATGTTAAATTAATAATCCAACCAAAAACTGATCTCATCACCTTAAGTCTCAGAGTTAATAATCATCTGAAAACCCCTTTGACTCTATTTACTTATATTTGTAAAAATAAATTCTGTGACTATTATTATATTGTAAAAAATGTAATAAGATGTAAATTGGATACTTCGAAGCTCAATACAAATCATATACGAGATCAATACAAAAACATATTCGATTTATCCAAAATCCAAAATTTATAACGTTTCATTATTCATACAATTTTAAAATGCTCGAATTTTCCAATTTAGCTGCATATAAAATCCTACCATATTA
Source organism: Homalodisca vitripennis (assembly GCF_021130785.1). Lineage (NCBI taxonomy): Eukaryota > Metazoa > Arthropoda > Insecta > Hemiptera > Cicadellidae > Homalodisca > Homalodisca vitripennis. Next base: position 47,070,224 of record NC_060207.1, on the reverse strand, counting down.
TTTGTGCATTTGTAGACTTTGTTACCAATTTATGGTACCACGGGTGTCTCCTCTTACTTTTGTTTCGGCAATTGTTGACCTCTTCCATTTCTAGCATAAAAGTGAAAGTATCTCACAAATTTCGCTGCGGTTCCTCGTATCGAATATTTATTGCGGAAATTGAGAAATCTGTGACGTATCCGGGGCCCCGTCTGTAACCAGATTCCAGTGAATATTCGCCGCATGTGTCGTCTATTGAATTCTGCATGTCGATGCTGCCATGGAAGCTTAAACCTATATCAGGTAAAAATAAAGGAACACTCTAAACTAATAACTGACTAAATATTAAAGAATGTACATTTTGTGTTCTTTGGTAGTATGGAATTTTATTCCCGAAAATAACACGCAGTTTAATCGAATTGTAATACTAATAAACTCATAATACTCGTAATAGAGCCTTTTTATGAGATGTTTCAGTTTTTCTATACACATAGAAATAAGTAATTATCCCGTAAATATTTATGGAACGAAATGTACAGATGTATAAGCTGATCTACAATTCATGTAGAGCAAAAAATTGGTTAAATTATACATTGCCTTTGGTCTCAGAATTCATTATACGAAGTTTTAAAAAACTGTTCATTAACGAACCAGTGTTATTGAATAGTATAGTTTGTCTCCTTGCACTCTAATTTCTAGGTTCCAAATCTGGTCTATATTAATACTGACTTATGGAACAGGATATGCATGCCTAGTTTGAGGTAAGATCCGTGTAATAATATCAATGTCAGATCAGCCACTTCATTTAGTGCCAAATTTGCTTACGTCTTCTTCTGCTTATACTAGTTTGAAATTAATCTTTGATATTGTGATTAATTTATACACTTAACAAAGTTTTATAAATGATCCTTCACTAAGAAAACTCTTCTCAGAACAATTGTTGAGAGTGTGGGCTGTGTCCCCTTGATTCTAGGCGCGTTCACTATACTTCCTGAATTATATCATAAGCCATAACCCAAATATTCTATGGGTATTTTTATATTTTTACATGAATAAAGTTTGAGTCAATTCTAGTGGCCGTAGAAAATGCGGCCTCCGCAGCGTTTATAGACAGACAGACAAGTATTGCAATTTTTAAAATAATTTTTTTGTTATATTAATTGGTCAAGATTTAATAGCCGACACATTTATAACATGTACGCTTGAGGCCCGTAGTTTTATCATTTTTTTCTTTCTTTTTTCAAGCCACAGTTTGGCGATTCAAGCTTTGACCTTTTCGTACATTGGAATATCGCATAATATTGGAATATTATTTCAACTTTTTAACAAATATTCGTGTTACAACACGGTTCATAACGCAGGTAACAACTTAAATAAACAAGAAGTGAAGATAAATAAAAGTTGCTCTGAAAAATCAATATAGAACGATTTAGATTGCACGGCTATGAGCTGAAGCATCGCTATCATGTCACTTTTTAAATATTGAACATATTGTGTTTCCAGTGCAGAGATAAAAGCTGTTTCCAACAAAACAACAAAGCGGCATCGCCAGTGTAGAACCCGCCATCCATATCACTGAGGGCATTATTTGTTAGCGGCCGTACCATAATTATAGCGCCATTACCGGCATTATCACACACCATTGGATACCAGCTCACATTATTCCAGTATTTCATACATAGCATGAGACGGTAGGCAGTAGCATACCGTCATTGATATTTTTGTGTGTCGAGTACAGAATAAATTTAATAAATTAATAATACTGTAATTCAAATTAAGTTAATTAATTAATTTCCAATCCGTTTTGACCAGTGTGAGATGTAAGAGAACAAGACATTTGGCTCAATTTTGGGACCGTTACCTATTCTAATACACGTGAATAAATTGATATGCCATATCGAGGGTAATATTTTCCAGTACGCCAAAGAATATTGTTGTGTTTAGCACTCAAGCTCTATGTAATCTCAACTGTACGAATTATCTTCTACCTTAAGGGTAAATGAAGCTCACAATGTACATGTATATAACTAAAATTGAGATAATCACGCATGTTTAGACTTTGAGTCATTTTCTGACATTGCAATTTAAGTATTATTAACAAAACACCGGCTGGTGAAACACGCAATCGTGTAAGCACTTAATTTTTGCCCACTTAATTACAAAGTATTTTAAAATAATGATTTTAATATTCAATATTAATTGTTTTACTGTATTTATATACATAGAACCATTAAACGTTTGATAACGTAACAATTTTCCATTCATTTCTCCGTTTGTATGACTAACCTTGAGAAAATACGCATTACATCGGTACAATTGTAGATAACCAATCGAGTGTGGCAGTGTATCCAATACCCTTGCGGGACGTGACAGACCGTGATTTTGGTTCAGCGGTAATCAAATCTGCAAGCCACTGTTACCAACCAATCTAAATACCAATGTAAAAGCAGTTGGTAATGAAATTATAAAATTAAAGTTGCTCCATATAAATGTTACTTAAATTAGAAGAATTTCCTTCTCTTTTATTATTTCTATTTCTTTAATTTTGTCGTAACACATCCAATTTTATTGAACTGTTACGCATAATATAGTATCATAATTTAATTTCAATAATATAGTTAGAAATAAAAACACTTTTTCTCCCAATGTTTCAGATGGTTAGCCTTTTTCAAAACTTGTATACACGTTGTTACCAAAACATCAAAATAAATATAATTATACTAAAAGTAAAACCAAGTTGAGCTAGAAATGATAATTTAAATTCTAGTAATTACCTATTTTGTTTTTCGAGATACGCCATTCTTTAATATGTTTCAAGATTAAAAAATATAGATGCGGAAGGTAAACCTGTGTCTTAGTTAGCAGTGAGACAATAGAGGTGAAAGTACTCTTATTTGCAAAATACATTGCGTTTGGTCGAGTATGCTCTGAGATTTAATAGTTTAAAGCATCCAAAGCCAGTTTACTTCTAAAATTTGTATTTTAACACAATACTTTCAAAGAGCGTAGTATAAGTTAATAAGGTACAGTTCCACAAATCCATGATATATTTTTCAGTAAATTATGATATTTGATTAATTCTCCCGGAAGTTTAAAGACGATGGACTAGAATCCTGGAGAGTGAAAGGAACGTCTAACTATGAGATAACGTGAATGTTCCACACATTATCTGCGGTATATATGCTGAATGATATTGACTGACGTAGCTGACAACTGACGCAGTAACCCGTTTTCCGCAGTCAAAGTGTTCATTCAATACGTTTAATTGAAACGCCCCTGATATTTCATATATTTCTAAAGCTTTCAAAAACAGAGGACGGTCTGGAATACCTTTTGTGCTCATATCTGAAGAACATTTGTGCAAAATATCATGGTGTAAAGATTCAACATTTTTTATCACAGAACAACCATAGTTAAGGAACTCTTACGTACTATCTCGACGTTTGGTCTAGAAACCTGGGGTAGCTTTTATTTTACTAAGCTTGTCAAATTATATGTATGTACAGCAAATTTGGAATTTTACTTTTTGAAAATATTATACTAGCTAAATATTATCGTTAGCTTTTAGAAATATGTGTTATAATTTTAAAATATGCCACTTACTGTTGCCTGGATTTCGTATTAATATTTTCTTTGATTCATTATCCTTTTATTTCCTCTTTTAAGCCTATTTACTCCCTTCCTCGTGGGTCACTGACCTTTGCGAGGACACATTTAATTTTATAGAACTGCAATAACCCCACAACATCTATAGACAAAAGTTAGTGTAGTGAATACCACAAACTATTCTCATGTCTATATACATTTTCAACATTATGAAAATAATATAAGCTTTTAATATTCTCACCACATTACTACAGTTTGCGCCTCAAATTGTCATAGTATATGTATATACGATTTTGTCAGATTTTATTGGCAGTTGAAAATGTTCTGTACTTTTCGCGTTGTTAATGTTATTTTGGCTTATTTGATCTCTACTGTCCCAAATACGAGTAATATTGTTACCTCAACAGATATAAGATCTGAATTTTACTCATGTCTTCGGTCTATAAATCATAAAATTCAAGTGTTAAGAAGAAACATCTAGAAACGACTATTTTGTTAAGTGAAATTGGCTATTCAAATCTTTATGTGGAAAAGGGCTAATTATTGGTATCTAAATCTTAAATACAAAAAAATCGAATAACAATATCTATAATCTCCTGAATATAATAATAAAATTTAGGTTTGTTTGAATTATGCTTTTGTGTTATAATTATAATAATCATCAATTTGTGTCATTGCTATTTTCAGTACACTACTCCTAAAACAGTCTTAAGGTCAAATTAAAATGTAGTTACGTGCGATTACTAAGCACATAAATGACGGTGCAGACATTTCGTGGTTATTTATTAAATATTTATTTGCTTTCTTGATCAGTCAGTGAATCATTCAGTCTACACTATTCACGTAGTAAATCTATGGATCTTAATAAGAACTCCGAATTGCGCTTTGATTGCCTTTTATCAGCAACCGTAAATGCCTTTATGAGAGATTTATTGCTGAACTACGAAGGATATCAGAAAATCAAAATAAACACCCTTACCTAATTTTCCAGAAGTCTTAATCGACTTCTATGATGGTTTTATGCTAGAGCTAGGTTTACCTCTTCTCGCTGTGATAATTTATTCGAAAACTAAACGATTTTGGTTGGATTATCTTGATTACGAATTATTTATTAATACTGACAGTATATCACATAACTAGAATTCGTAAGTTAAAGTAAATTAGTATACACTTATGTATAGACATAATCATAGACTCATTCTTTTTGAATCAAACTAATATTTCTGGTAAAAAAATCGTAGATCCTGCACCAGTGTATGTATCAATTATGAAATAAAAGTAAGAGTGTGCTAGAAACAAACAAAAATCTCTAACCTAATGGCATTTCCTTAGGACAGTTTGACATGCAGAGGCCCTGCGTGTGTCAATTCTTCCGGAACGACAGGTATGAAGTGTAAAGTATGAATGTGACCAAGTGGATTGAACGAGATTAATAGAAGGTCGGTAACATTTTCTGTTTCAACTTCCTATATGTAGTAACCGACATTAGGCTAAGCATGTAAGTTCTATTTGTTATTACTTGAAATAACTATGGAAATACTGTATCATTTTGCCCAAAGCTGGAAAATACTCGTATCAGTGTTTCGATGAAATTACATAATCTTATTTATTTTACTCTACAACATAATAACATTGCATATAATCTGTTGTAGTTATAAGCCAAATAGGTTTATCATAATCAGTTAGATAGTGTATACATTAAGAAATGAACAAAACCTTTAAAAACAGATAATATTTAAACTAATGTTTAAAGCTCTTACTGTAAAATGTAATTATAACTTCATGTAATTGTATTAAAACTTCGATTTAGTATTTTAATTATGTGTGTGTTTCACTTTTAACGACTTAAACATAAAACATACATACATAAAAATACTTTGCTTAAAAACTCCTAAATATGTCTGTTATCATACTTGAAATAACACTAAGCTGTTAAAATTGTCTGCACCACAAGTTTTTAAACGCTTTGAGAAAGCGCTGCAGAGGAAACTCCTCATTTAAAGTTTGCTTCACCACTTGAATTTTTGACGGAATCAATGTGTTGATGTTCTAGAGAAATCCTTGGGAAAACCATTAACCACCCAACCGATTTCACCCATTCACTTTTCATAATGTATATGACTGGAAATACATTTAGTTACAATATCTAATAATTGCAATTAAACGAAAAAAAACTCAATTTTTTTAATAGTACTATTATACTACATTTTGATTACGATTACTGTTCAAAAACTTACTTATTATAATTTCTTAAAAATGCAAAGTTATTTTTGTTTGCTTTTGTCAAATTTTTCATTTTTGTTTATTTTATATATATATATATATATATATATATATGTGTGTGTGTGTGTGTGTGTGTGTGTGTGTGTGTGTGTGTGTGTGTGTGTGTGTGTGTGTGTGTGTGTGTGTGTGTGTGTGTGTGTGTGTGTGTGTGTGTGTGTGTGTGTGTGTGTGTGTGTGTGTGTGTATTCTTTTATAACATTTCAATAAGTGAGATTAGATAATATATCAGTTATTTATAGCTGATATAGCTGTAGTGCGTTCATGTTGGCTATAAGAAGTGTTTTATTTTTGTAAGTGCAAGTTTGTTTTAGTATTTTAGTCTGTGAGTAGCAAAGTTTTAATAATATATGTGACTTTGTATTTTTTAACACCTACTCTACTAGTATTCCTTAACGTTATTTTATTGAGGTCCAACATTTCAAGGCAAAATATTTCAGATTTTACACAATTAACCCACATTATCCTCATAATATGTGGACACACTAGGCATCGTTTATTAACTGCCTTTAGTCATCATAGTAACATACTGTACAGGCAGATGTGAACTGATGTTCTTGCAGTCTCAAAAAAGAAGAGAATTATTATTATTGTACTATCACATCAGGTTTCAATACGGCGGTCATTTTAACCCTTTAAAACTTAATACAATAAAAATTAATAAAATCATGAAAATAGATAGAAGAATCATAAAAGTTGAGACATTTAATTTAAGAAATGTTACACATGAAGCAAAAAGAAAAAAATGACTGTTTTTTACTGTAAATGCTATTAATACTGTAATCCACGGTTAATGATGACTTAAAAACGTAAAAATGAAGGTTATTTGCAAAGAAGTGATGTATAAATTATTATAACATTTAGTTTAAATTTACATTTAAACAAAATTTCCTTTTCCTTCCTATAGTGAGTGGAGGGCGGTAGTTGCCTCCTGCACCTCTCTGGTTACGCACATGACCATGTTAAAGGCAAGTATCTGCGTTTGCTGACGCAGCAGCCCTAAAGATCCACATTATGTCTGAGTATCCCAATTTCACTCTACAAAATGAGCGACTGTATTCAACAAGTCTATAAAATAATATTAATACTAAACAAGATTTAATATTAATATTAATTTATAAATTAAGACAACCTTTCCTCCGTCCATTTTAATTCAACCATCCTCATGAAATTTAAATTTGTTCAAACATGGCTACAGTTCGTAACCATATCGTAGTAAATTCACAGAATGATATACATAGTTAGTAATATTCAATTAACACAATGCCTAATACATCCCTAAAGCTGGTAAAGGATCTTATTCTAAAAGTTTAGCCACCCACATATCCGTGGGATTTCTTTGACGAGATCCCATTGTTGAAAACATATTTGTTTTGCTAAGCAAAGATATTTTTTAGTTGAGAACATATTAACGTTGTTATTTATGAATCAAACATATTAGTTTTGGTAATGCATAAGATATTGTTTTAAACATTGAGAACGGTATATAACGTTTGTAATTATAATCAAACATAATAGTTTTGGTTAAGCTAAGAAATGTTTTTTTATTACTTGAGAACAGATACTTAACGTTTGGGTATTTATAGTCAAATATATTAGTTTTAGCATAAGGTAAATATTGTTTTACGAGAACAGTATTTAAAACGTTTGTTATTTATAATCCAAACAATATTAGTTTGGTAAGCTAAGATATGTTTTACTGAGAACAAGTAGTTAACCGTTGGTATTTATAGTCAAATATAATTAGTTTTTGCTAAGGTAAGATATTGTTTTTACTTGAGAACAGTATTTAACGTTTGGTATTTATAAGTCAAATACGTTAGTTTTGCTAAGGTAAGATATTGTTTACTTAAGACCAGTATTGAACGTTGGTATTTATAGTCCAAATATATTAGTTTTTTGCTAAGGTAAGATATAGTTTTACTTGAGAACAGTATTTAACGATGGTATTTATAGTCCAAAAAATATTAGATTTTTAGCTAAGTAAGATATTGTTTTACTTGAGAACAGTATTGAGAACGTTAGGTATTTATAGTCAAATATATTAGTTTGTTGCTAAGGTAAGAATATGTTTTACTTGAGAACAGTATTAACGTTTGGTATTTATAGTCAAATATATTAGTTTTGTCTAAGGTAAGATATTGATTTTAACTTGAGAACAGTATTGACCGTTTGGTATTTATAGTCAAATATATTTAGTTTTTGCTAAGTACAAAAAAAAATATTGTTTTACTTGAGAACAGTATATAACGTTTGGTATATATAGTCCCAAATAAATAGTTTTGCTAAGGTAAGATATAGTTTTACTTGAAACAGTATTGAACGTTTGTATTTATACGTCAAATATATTAGTTTTGCTAAGTAAGATAATGTTTTACTTGAGAACAGTATATAAACGTTTTGGATTTATAAATCCTTTCTTTACCCTCCCATTTCGACCTCAACTTCGCGATGTCCCACCAACGATAACATTTTTGACATTCACGTGTCTTATGTGTCAAACAGACAAGTAAGCGATTCTCAAGAAAATCAACTACGAGTATAGGTTTTTATAAATTATTATATTATAAATTATAAATATATTATAATTTAATATAATATATATTTAAAATATTATAAATGGTTTACAATCTCTTTGAAAAAGAATATATTTTTCTTTTTTATTTTCCTTTTGGTTTATTTTTTTTTGTTGTTGTTTTCCATTTTATTTTTTTTTTTTTTTGTTTGTTTTTTTTTTTTTTTTTTTTCTTTTTTGGTTTGTGTGTTTTATTTATTTTTTTTTTTTAATTTTTTGTTATTTTTTTTCTTGTATTTTTTTTTTTTTTTTTTTTTTTTTTTGTTTTGTTGTTTTTTTTTATTTTTTTTGATTTTGTTTTTTGTTTTTTTTTTTTTTTGTTTTCTTTTTTTTTTTATAGTTTTTTTTTTTTTTTTTTTTTATTTTTTTTTTTCTTTTTTTTTTTTTTTTGTTGTTTTTTGTGTTTTTTTGTTTTCTTTCTTGTTTTGTTTTTTTTTTTTAGTTGTGTTTTTCTGTGTTTTTTATTTTTTGTTTTTTGTTTTTGGTTGGTTGTTTTGTTTTTTTTTCTTTATTTATAGGTTTTTTTTTTTGTCGTTTTTTTTTTTTTTATTTTTTTTTTTTGTATTTTTTTTTTTTTTTTTTTTTGTTTTTTTTTTTTGTTATTTTTGTTTTGTTGTTGGTTGTTTTTTGTTTGTATTTTTTTTTTTTGTTACTTTTTTTGTTTTTTTTTTTATTTTTTTTTTTTGTTGTGTTTTGTTTATATTTTTTTTTTTTATGTATTGTGTTTTGTTTTTTTTTGATTTTTTTTTTTTTTTTGGTTTTTGTTTTTTTTCTTGAGTTTTTTTTTTTTTCTTTTTAATTTTTTTTTTTTTTTTTTTTATTTTTTTTTGTTGTTTTTTTTTTTTGATGGGTTTTTCAATGTCCACTATTGGGAAAACAGCTGTGTAATATGACACACATTTGTAATTAGGCCCGCGACAGATTACTGGTACCTGAATTACGTTAAACAAGAAATATATTATAATGGCCGTAGATAGTCTTCTTGTGACCGAAATAGACTTTTCAGAAAAACGTATTTAATATTTTATTAATTGGAGCAACAATGCAAACGTTACTGCGGCACTGGAAGTAGATTTAAATGACCGGAAGTAGACACTCTTTGACTCTTCTGACCTACATATTTATGTTCGTTTATTTTCTAGATTGGGGAAACAAGGCAAACTCTACTGTGGCGTATGTTTCGTGTAATGGATTCAATCATAATGGCATCTTCCATCGCTGAACCTCAAGCCATTGGATGTTTTATTCGCCTTTTGAACATCTCAGCAATGAACAATGAATAATAACTCCCATAAGCACTATATCCCGTTCAAGTTATTATAGGGCCGAAACATATTAAATCATAAGATTAATACAAGTTTAGTGTCCCTCCTCTCTGGCCTAAGAAAGTTAAGTGTTACTGAAATTGTTGGCGCTATTTATTCAAGTATTATGGAATTTTGCAGAGAAATTTGTATATTACATAATGAAATAATTAGCTTTACCTTCTGACTTCAGAGTCTCAAAACATCGCTCTTTAAACTAAAGTGTAATTATTTTGAAATTGACCGGGTGATTGGATTAACTTTCAGTAACAATCAATCATTGTCAGGAGTGTTTATTATGTATGCTATTAGAAAGATATGCTTAGAACGCTCCTGTTGTTCAATTAGAAATCGCGTGCAAAGCCGCTGGTCAATCATAGAACGTGCGCTGAGTGCGCTGATCTAATAGCAGACTTGTGCTTAGAGGAAAAGGAAGAAAACGGCAGCAGGTAGAGTAGCTTTTGTTTATGTTAGTAACATTGATGACCACTCTCCCTCCCCTCTCCCGAACATCGCGTCACTGCATGTAGGCTGCAAGTACATGAAAGTAAAAGTACAGCAATGGTTCGTCTTACCTGATTCCTAGAAATTGTTTGAGGAGTTTACCTGAATTATTTAATACCAGCAGAACTTACTGAGAGTAATTGTACAAAAGTATTATATGATTGTATAGTATAATATAAGTATTAATATGAATAATATAGTAAAAGTGGTAGAATATATTTGATGGAAGTGCCATGTTATGAAATTGCATCTGATTATGTTCCAGTGGTAGTGATTATAGTGTACAGTGTTTAACTATGCATTCTACTCAGTGGCTGTATCTTTGAAACGTGTGCAATATATCAGTATTAATATTGTTCAATCTTTAACTGTGCATTCTATTCGATGGATGTAGTTTTGCGACATTTTGTTGTATGTACCTTTGTGTAATGTGTGTTTATAGTGTTCAATTTTAAATGCGTTGAGATATGAAGTACAGCCTTTCCGTGTTATATTAATGTTATACATTTACTCGATAGGAATACCTAATTTTATACGTTACAATATCATTCTTCCTGACTGTCACTAGGTATTTGGTAACGTTACCCTTTGAAGAAGCAATGTCACTACCAGCCATCTCTTTGAATCTGGTCTCCTGATACGGAAGATATTTGCTTATCTGCAGTATAAAGGCTACATCACTACAAAGAAGAAACTCATTCAGTTAAGCTAGCTATTTTAAATGCGTTTCGCTTCGATTCGTGTAATAAACCTTAAACTAGTGACTCGTTTATATTTCAAGCTGCAATGTTAACAAATGTTAACTGAAAATACATATTTAATAGCTTGAAATAGTGAAATAATTGACTCTCCATTTCATTAAGAGACAAAAGAGGAAAACAGAGACCAAGGAAAATCTAGCGAAGAAAGCCCAAGGCTGGGATTTATTCTTTATTTCCAGTGGTGTTATCGCTCAGCGGCGTTCTTTCCTTAAATCAATCCGCCGCCATTGTTCACAGGCTGATTTGTTTTTTAACTTCTATCTTTCCCATTTCATCTGTTCAAGCACAAACTATCACAAAACCCGTCTATTCAAGCGAATTGTACATCATAAGTACTGTTGTACTTAATTATAATTAAATAATTGCAACAAAATTTAAAACTAGAAACATTCTTTAGAATAATAAATGTGTAACAAAAGATATTTTTGTTATAAATTTCTTTAGTTTAACGAATAAATAAATTTGTAAAGCATATTGTTGAAAACTGTAAATTATACTACCGAAAGGATATTGGCACGATGAAGTGCTTTTATTCTCATTTTCTGCGTTGTAAATGTATTGTGTAAAAAGGTATATATAAAAAGGTTTGGAACGTCAAGATCATTTGATCGCTCTGTACGCACACTATGATTATGAATGGGTGGGCGTTCCTTCGGTCTTTTATCCTTCTAGTATGCGCGGCTATAAACTATGTACACTCTTTCTGGTTTTCACAACTCCTGGTTCAAGCGAAGATTGGCAGTTAATGTTCTGTAGAATCATTGTCTTTATAAAACCAAAGTAAAAGTAGTTTTTTATACTATAGAATGTCAAAAACAATATTTTTTTTATTTTTTTTTTTAAATCGCGCATTTATTATAACCTCTTCAATTTATACAGCAAGCATTCTCATAATTTACAAATTAAATATTCCTCAAAATAATTATGTTAAGAAACTTGAAAGACAGACATCTTTGTTATGAAATTCAGTTTCTGGATATAGAGAAATAATGTTGCGAGTCTAAGGCTGGGAACGCAAGGACGTATAAATCTATTCAGAATATTCTTTTTAGGTCACAGACCGTTAATATCGGTGAATATATTGGGCTGATTTATAAAAGTAAAGGGTTTTAACGATATTAGATGAAAGGTCACCACTCCCCATTTAATGTTCCAATGTGCGACAAAGCGCGATATCGTTCATAGGCCCACGTCCGGATGGAATGACTCAAAATAGGTTTGATTCAGTAAAGCACTTCAATAGCATTGCAGTAAAGTAGAAAAATATTTCCCCCGGATGAATTAAACTGAGGAGTTTGAAATAGAGCAGATCTCCCCAGGGAGAACAAACACATCAAACCAGGATCTCATAAAAGCAACAAATACAAACAAAGCCCGTGGGTGGCAATTGTGGAAGGAGTTATGACCACATTAAAGCAGCAATAATTTTCACTAAGAGTGTAGTAGTGGGCTTTTAACAGAGAACGGTTGACTTGTCACAGTTCTTATTGCCTCCATATTGAGGTTTTATTGTGGAAGCTATTCTATTCTGAGGTAACTGGATTTTTCCTGCTGTCGCCACATGAAACATAAAATAACACTACATGTGTCTATTCTCGTCTGCTTTTGCCGTATGAGATACTGACCTCGACGTCGTAGTTGTCCGGGTCTGACATCGCTGAGCTTGGTAGTTCACTGATTCATGGTATATAATAAAATAACACTACGTGTATCTATTCTTGTCTGCTTTTGCAGTATGTGAGATTGACCTCGTCGTCGTAGTTGTCCGGGTCTGACATCGCTGAGCTTGGTAGTTGACTGATTCATGGTATACTCGTATATAAATATAATAACACTACATGTTCTATTCTTGTCTGCTTTTGCAGTATGTGAGATTGACCTCGTCGTCGTAGTTGTCCGGGTCTGACATCGCTGAGCTTGGTAGTTGACTGATTCATGGTATATAATAAAATAACACTACATGTGTCTATTCTTGTCTGCTTTTGCAGTATGTGAGATTGACCTCGTCGTCGTAGTTGTCCGGGTCTGACATCGCTGAGCTTGGTAGTTGACTGATTCATGGTATATAATAAAATAACACTACATGTGTCTATTCTTGTCTGCTTTTGCAGTATGTGAGATTGGCCTCGTCGTCGTAGTTGTCCGGGTCTGACATCGCTGAGCTTGGTAGTTGACTGATTCATGGTATACTCGTATAATAAAATAACACTACATGTGTCTATTCTTGTCTGCTTTTGCAGTATGTGAGATTGACCTCGTCGTCGTAGTTGTCCGGGTCTGACATCGCTGAGCTTGGTAGTTGACTGATTCATGGTATATAATAAAATAACACTACATGTGTCTATTCTTGTCTGCTTTTGCAGTATGTGAGATTGACCTCGTCGTCGTAGTTGTCCGGGTCTGACATCGCTGAGCTTGGTAGTTGACTGATTCATGGTATATAATAAAATAACACTACATGTGTCTATTCTTGTCTGCTTTTGCAGTATGTGAGATTGACCTCGTCGTCGTAGTTGTCCGGGTCTGACATCGCTGAGCTTGGTAGTTGACTGATTCATGGTATATAATAAAATAACACTACATGTGTCTATTCTTGTCTGCTTTTGCAGTATGTGAGATTGACCTCGTCGTAGTTGTTGTCCGGGTCTGACATCGCTGAGCTTGGTAGTTGACTGATTCATGGTGTATAATAAAATAACACTACATGTGTCTATTCTTGTCTGCTTTTGCAGTATGTGAGATTGACCTCGTCGTCGTAGTTGTCCGGGTCTGACATCGCTGAGCTTGGTAGTTCACTGATTCATGGTATATAATAAAATAACACTACATGTGTCTATTCTGCTCTACTCGTGCAGGATGTGGAACTGACCTCGTCGTCGTAGTTGTCCGGGTCTGACATCGCTGAGCTTGGTAGTTCACTGACTCATGGTATCAGGCCCTTGTGAGATGCTGCCGTACTGCTCTGATTGCCATGCTCGCTGTCCCGGCATCTCTGTAACATAAACACAAACACGATATAAGCTCGTTTCTCAGGTGGTGTCACCAGTTGTATAAAAATTGTATTACTGGATTTGTAACGTATGGCGGAAGAAAATATCCGAAATCCTGTTATCATTCCATTTTTAGCTCTAGATACTCCTTTAATGAACAGAACGTGATGTACTCTATTTCATAATGTAATGTACTCGCACTCGTTTGGAAATCTAATGTACGAGTCCCCCGACAAGGAATTACGGTGTTAGTTCCTGAAATCAAAGTGAAGTTCTGCTTCCCGCAGTGGTACGTACAACGTTAATTCCCGAGGTGGAATATATAGTGATAGTCCCCGAAATGCAACGTACGATCCTTGAAATAGAATACAGGATTTTGGTTTTGGTTCCCCAAAATCCAATGTACACTGCTAGTTCCCCAAAAAAATTTACGATGTTGTCCCTGAAATGGAATGTACGATTCTTGTCCCCGAAATAAAATGTAGGATGTTAGTCCCCGAAATTCAATGAACGATTCCAGTGCCCAAAATGGAATGTTGTATTATGCTTTAACATTATTTGGGTTGACACACACGCGCGGCCGCACACACACAAACACACAGACAGACATACACACGCGCACGGGCACGAAGAGTTTTATTTTGTTTTAAGCCATATAAATAATGTGTGTGTGTGTGTGTGTGTGTGTGTGTGTGTGTGTGTGTGTGTGTGTGTGTGTGTGTGTGTGTGTGTGTGTGTGTGTGTGTGTGTGCTGTCTGTTCCTAAATATATCTACGTCGCACATGATATAAATAATTTACGTTATGTTGAGTAATGCTATAGTATAGAGTTTGATCTGAAAGGATAATATACATTCAACGCGTAAGCAACAAAATAAAATACCACACAAGTCTAAGAAAGTAAAGCTATAAGTTAGAACTTAGAATGCAAGTAATGGAGAATTCTTTGTGGCAGTTGTACCAGGACTATTCACTGGCAACTCTTTGTCATAAAGAAAACCGCAGGTATTTGTCTCGACTATACATTCAGAGTCACATGTTCTATCTAGGTCGCTCCCAGTACAATATGTGGTTTTAAATCTTCAACAATAGAGCTTTGTAACTATTATCCCAAAGGATACACACAATAAAATATATACAGAAAATATACACATCAAAACCCCTAAAATATACATTTTCTCATTATGTAACAAATACTGAAGCAATATACAAAAACAACTGTAGCTAAGTAACATTTATCATAAAATAAATTTCTAAATAAACGTTAAAATTATCTATCTTTCCCTACCTGATATCAAAGGAAAATAAAAATATAAAATAATAACATCAGCATATCATGAATGAAAACCGAAAGCACATTGTTAATAATTATTACTTAAAAAATCTATACATAATTATATGAATTCTATGAACAGTAGATATTCTATGATCACTAATATGAGTAAAAAAACTGATATAACACTCTTAACAATTTTAATATATTATATAACATTTTATAATTAAATCAAACTATATCATAGAACTATTTAAATGTCTTGAAAAGCCTAAATCAATATCAAATATAACGAGAACGCTCTTCGTTGTAATACATTATACTCGTACATTCAAACTACATCTCAAGAGACATGACAAATGATATAGTCTATTCATTTCTCTGTACGTGAGAACAGCAACTGAAGACAGTGAGGGGAGGAAGCTAATGTGAGAGCGTTTAAATGTTGAATTACTTTCAGTTGTCTGAGGTCGTAGTATTGGCGTAGTATTAAATGATTTATAACTAACGTAGCTATTTTTTAGCATTAACGATTGTACATTGATATTCTTGGTCATCGATAAAAAGTACATAGCACAATTTTAAATTTTAATTGTTAGTCGAATGATAAATCAAAACTCAATGCAATTAATGCAGTGTTCCAAGCTCCGGAAGGTAACAGTTACGTCGGTAATCGGAAACGATTAGTTTGTATTCTATGTTCTCAAAAATATGAATTTTAAACTGTATTATATGATATTATACGGAATTCACCGAGTGTTGAGAGTGAAGCCCTGCCTACAGCACGGCGAGCCTCTGGAGCTGTGACCAGTTGAGGATAGAAACCACGGTGACTCTAGATTTCTTGTAATTTTGGCGTGCCAAGATCACAAAAACGATTCCTGACTTGCTGGTAGAGGTTGCCGTCTCTTCAGGGCTTTATCCACCGGCCATGTAAGTAATGACACGTTTACAAACAACAGGAAGGCTTGACGCAGCTGTAGACCGATTGTCACAAGTCACGATAGTGGGGGCCGGCGAGTCCAGTAGTCTCACATTTCATTAAAAATCCAATTATTTGACTACGAATGGTTATTTTTAAATTTTTTATCGGTTTGAATATAAGAATGCGTGGAGTAAGTGGTATATGGATATCTTATATACAAGAAACAAATAGGTTACGTTGTTAATCCACGCATATCATCCAACATTAACACACCTTTTTTATACTCATTGACTACGGACTCGATCGATATTCTAAAGCAACAAACCGTTAAGAGCAATAATCTATTATCGAGATTATCCAAACGGGAACACATTCATCTAAAATATATAAAGACTGTAATTGGCCATAAAAGAAGAACTTGTTTAGTGTCTGGAGACTAAGCGGCTATCTTTATAGTTTTTATGACCCAACTTAGTCTTTTTATAGATCCCAATAATATATGATTCTATAGTTCTATATTTATTGCTTTAGCCAAATTACTATGATCAAAGTGTTTTGTGCACAAAGGTTGCGATATTTTATTAATGTAATATATAATAATAACATATATTATAGACGTGTATCGCACTTCTTCTCATAGCATGCCAAGCCATTTGAGAATCCTAGGCCGTGGGTGGATTGTCTGTTCTATCTTCTCGCACTCTTAAAAACCTTAGTTTAACGATAACAATAAACTGAAGGCGCGATAAGTCGTGGCTTTATGTTTTTCCTGTTATATTGATAAAAAAGTCATTACATAATCTTTTTAGCAGAAGATAATTTCAGTCTTCTCATGAAATTAAACTAAATACTTTGAAAATATTTCTTTGGTAATCTTAGCCCACCCATTAAACCATAGAAAACATATTTATAAATTGGTACTCTTATTTCCCTACTGATAATAAATATATTTTTATGTTTCTACGTGTGTTCTAGGTACTGTTGTAGTGAACTGTAGCAGAAAAAAAATCTTAATGATTCTTTCATATTGAATATCCTAAAATGTGAATTTTTCATTATTAAATTTTATTGTCAATCAAATAATTCGTTCAATAATGAAAAATAAAAAATAGAGCACGCTCAATAGAGATTTTTGCACAACCAATATATTTTATAACTTAACTGGTTCGATCGTTCTATTTGCTATTGATACTGTTTCTGGAGAAATCTTTTATTTATATCTTCTACATGGAAACGTTCTTGTATGTTTCCAACAAATTGAGACAGTTTTAATTAAAAATCTAAATTATAATTTTGAAATGACCTATTTTCATTTGTGTTAATAGAAATACAAAATTAAGGTTCAAAACATGTATTAAAGTGGAAATATCACGGATCTCTTTGTTATATTACGGCTCAAATGTCAGTTATCAAACGTTTCCTAAAGTGTACGGTTTGGTTTTGAGCAAACATTTATGAAACAATATGTATTATAAGACGTGTTGTAAAGTATATAATGATAGAAATAATTGTTGAGTGTTACAAGTATACAGTAATAATATAAATTCATTCAACTAAAGTGTTCTAACTATGGTTGATACGATTTTATAATAAAGCATTAAAACCCCCAAAAGTCCACATAGCGTACATACAAATAATCCAGATTACATAAATCCTATTACACAGTGCTAACTATTCCCCACACAATAAGACCGTTCACAAAAGTTAGTGGTGGTCATTTATGAAACTCGAATAGTTTTATCCAATTTCGTATCGCTTCACCGGATCGTCTAATAAGTTAGCGACAGCAACCCTGATGTAATCTATAGGATCACATAAAGACCCATCTCATCTCTTTTGTAATAAGCTGAGATGCTCAAAAGTAGAACCATCGAGATTCTTGGCTTGAATGGATAATGTCCACAAAAATCCCCCAGATAATTAATAATTTAGTATGGTTTCTGTCCAAAAATCATCCTGTCTCGCTCTCCATGTTTGTAGAGCTAAAATTTTCAACACGAGCGTCATAGTTACGGATGGTGAGTCAGTTCCAAGTTTCTCTGAGACACATAGTTGTAAAACTCTTATCTCCATTCTCCATTTCATTTGGCTAGATACCCGTAGAACCTCTCTAATGAGCGAAATCTATAAGAACGTCAAGATGGCTCAATTCTAATCAATAACTATGTAAGGTTTGAAATACCGTATACCTCATTCAATTCTTTATCACAGCACAGTCCAGAATCTTATGGCAGTAATCAGGGGCATAATCTAAAACATTTTCAAACCGGAAATATATTCTTATACGATAAGTCAATGTAAAATGAGTAAACACTGTCTGTCAATACCACATGTCTCTTTATTATCGCATGTTTGTGAACTTCAAAAGAGGATTCGTTGAAAACCCAGGTTTCCCACATCTTTCTGAAACTACGAGTATTAATGATTATAGAGACAAATGTCGTCTCCCTTTGATTGTGTGAAACCTCCAAGAGAATCCTTTAGCAAAGACGCCCACAGAAACCTGGAAACCTAGCACCTCTATAAGTGGAACATTTCATAGACTTCCCTTAATCTCATGGCAGTCATGGCATGGATTTTGAAGCTTACGCATTAAAACTGAACAATCTTTAAAACCTGTTCTTGAATGCTGAGTCTTGTTCCAAAACCGTGACGTCAGTGATGGTCATAGAAGAACACATCATCTCGCTTTTGCCTCTTTGCTTTTAGATGAGTTATCCTTCTTCGAATCCCAGAGGATGCTTTTATCGTCGCTAAGTGAGACTGCGAAAACCACAGGCGGCGAGTTTTTTTTCGCCGCCTCGTAATTGTAAAATACCCCAGGCGACGATTCTGTCTCCGCTGTTGTTTTAATTCGCTTTTTAACGCAGAGTTTGAGCGCTCTCGCAACACATTTTTCGCAACAAAAACAGTTCAGTGTAGTGTATGACATGCACTTGTTACAATATTTAGTCACCTGTTTAATTTTATCATTTCTTTGTAGTCGGTTTTCGGGTTCTTTCCTAGTTTCGTAGTGCACGATGTATTCTTTAGTTAAGGGAATTTAATCTTCACTTTCATTGTAGTGTTTTAAGTTAGTTAGAACATTCTACCTTCCCACCACTTTCCTGATATAGGTTCATTTCCACGTACCGCATGTGGAATGGTGATAGAAGCGCTTTCAAGGATAATTTGTTCGGACGACAAAACACATTGGTTTTAATACTAAAAATATTTAATAGTGCAAATTATTTAATATTGTATTTCATACTCGTATTTTAGGAAAGATAAGACAAGGTTTAAATATTTTTCTTATACGACTTACTGCTTTGAACGCAATTTTTAAATTGCGGTCCGTAACTTATCTATTCACTTATGTTGTTGTCCAAATAGATAACGAAGATGTACATACGACGACTATAAGGCTTACTTTTGTAAAAAATAGTGCCTACTTTTTCTGGTATAATATTTATTTACGATTTCAAGTTTGAGTTTCTCTTATTGCCCCGATCAAGAACATAATACACATGTGGGTCTTCTGTGGGAATTCTACTTTTGTCAAAATGGGTCCGGCTTTTGCAATGAAATTCCGGTCTAAGGTATTTCCATCGCTATAGTAGAGTCTGCAATGTTGTTCCATCGAAAAAATGCATTCATACCTAAGACTGAGAAGCCCCCTGATGAGTCAAAAACATCTATTCCGGTATGAAGGAGAGATCATTCCTCAGTTCATGAAACATACCAAAACATTTGTATTTGTTTTTCAGGCTTTACTTTGGGGGAATGGCTCGTTGAGGCATGTTAGTGTTCATTCCCTCGGTTTTCCATATTTCACTTAAAAAATGCCATATTACAGTGTCCAGGAAGCCATCCAGTTTTGATTACCTTATGAGAAAACATTTTGTTCATTAAAGTAGCTTTAATAAAAATATCAAGCAGTATTTTCAAAAAACAAACTTAATTTTCTAAAATTTAAATATCAACAAACGTTTCAGCCTCTTTGACTGCGTTATTTAGATTTCGATTATGTCACATATTATAGAGACAGTCCTGTCACCCCTTTTGGCGGGCTTGGGTTGCTGACGATCCCCTGTCACTATATACTGGGTGTCCCAGAAAGGAATGCACTTTTATTTTGGGGAAAGCCGAATGTCCAAGAGAGATAAGATAAAGAGCTTATCAGGGCTTTGTAGCCATGCCCGCGGAAAATCATTTGCCATGGATCGCTTTACCGGTGAGCAGCGTGCTTTCTGTGTACGCGAGTATTACCATACGCTTTCTTATGTGACAGTTCGACGACACTTCCGCGTTCAATACAGACTTCATGATCTCAACCAAACGCCATCAGTGAACATAATTAAATGCTGGGTGCGCAAATTTGAAGCTACAGGATCAACTACGAACCCTCGTCCCATCGGTCGCCATAGAGAAGTGCGTTCTGAACAAAATATCGAGCGTGTCCGAGATGCTATGGAGGATAATCCACATCGATCAGTAAGAAAACACGCTGCTGCTTTGAATATACCCCGAACCAGTATTCAACGCATTTTGAAACAAGATTTGAAGTTACACCCGTACAAAATCCAGTTAGTACAGGCATTGAAAGAGACTGACTACCCGCTTCGGCTTAACTACGCAAACGAGATGCTTCGTAGTTTTAGAAATATCAATAACATAATCTTCAGTGATGAAGCACATTTCCATGTCGATGGATATGTGAATAAGCAAAACTGCCGTTATTGGTCTGCAGAAAATCCAAGGGAGAAACACCAACGCTGTTTACATTCTCCAAAGGTTACTGTCTGGGCAGGAATGACTCAAACAGGCATCATTGGGCCGTATTTCTTTGAGGATAATCAAGGGAACACTGTGACAGTAAATTCCCAGCGATACATAACAATGATTAATGATCATTTACAGCCGTTCTTGCAGACGTTACCTCGGGCTAACAGGCAAAGATTGTGGTTTCAACAGGAAGGAGCTACGTGTCATACAGCAGGAAACTCCATGACTGCAATAAGGCAGCTGTTTCGTGGGAAAGTCATTTCCAGATTTGGTGACATCAACTTTCCTCCGAGAAGCCCAGACCTAACTCCACTGGACTTTTTTTTGTGGGGGTATCTAAAAAGTCGGGTGTACAACAACGCTCCTGCTACCCTCGATCATCTGAACCAAAATATTCGTGAGGAAATTGAAGACGTCCCACCAGAACTCTGCCGTCGAGTTTTCGTAGATGTAAGGTTTCGTTTGGCGGAGTGCCGGCGCCGGAGGGGTCTACATCTGGATGATGTAATCTTTCACAAGTAATTTCCCTGAAGTGTAAAAACAGGTAATCCTGGAATAATTGCTGTAAATAAAGCCATTTTTCTGTTTTTTTCTTTTTAAAAGTGCATTCCTTTCTGGGACACCCAGTACTTGCCAAACAAGTTGTATCTTCCTCGCTACACTTGTCACTGCCGAGCTCAAGTAGCCTGTTTGTGCTGAGCAGCAGTTAAATACACATGGCCGCCTCTATTGATTCTCCCGCAAAGTGTTAGTTAAGGAGTATTATTCGTTACCTGCAAGTAGATGGGAATAGTGCAGCAGAAATCCATCGGAGAATGTGGCGTGTTTACGGAGAAAATATTATAAGTGATGGTGTTGTACGTGAGTAGTGTGGAAAGTTTAAAGATAGCCAACCTTACGTGCGCGATGAAGGAGGTCAAGGACGCCAGTCTGTCACTACAGACGGTCTTGTTGATCAAATAGACAAAGTGCTTAGAAAAACCGTAGATACACAATAAAAACATTGTCTTTTGAATTTCCAGATGTGTCATAGTTGTCACTTTATTTTTACAGAACATTTATCTTAGCCATTTCTTGAATTTTACATTCGATGTTCTCGTACATAGTTCAGCAATATAGAATAGCAGGTTCAAAAACTCTAGTTTCACAGGTTGGCACCAAGCGCGGTAGAATTCCTGAAGGCTTAAAGCAAATAAATGACTGTAATTAGCTTAGAGCTTAGAGCTAATTGATATCAAACTCGTTATATCGGTGGACGAGTGCCTACATGGAAATTCGCTAAGGTAGCTAGCTGACAATTAGTCTGTTGGCACTGTAAGTAAAGAGTAGGTTATGAAACAATGTAGTGTGAAAGACTGTGTTAACAACAGTGAAAATATAATTTTAATAAATTATTGGTATTTGTTCTGAATTAAAACTTGTTCTGGAAAACTTTTCCAATTTCTCTTTTCATATAAACCTTCCTCAAAACTTCAAAGAATATTTAAAAAAGAATTATCAAAATATGTCTAAATGTTTTCTATATTAGCGCTTAGCAACCCTTTGACGTTTAATTTTATTTAAAAAAGGCTAGCAGTTACCCGGGACTTCTTAAATTCACTTTATATTTAAGCTGTTTTCAGTGCCATAGTTGAGTTTTACATGTGCCCCGATGAAGGAAATATATACATATTTTGGCTTTCAAGACCTACCTGGATCAAAAGGGTGGTACCAGCACTTGTAATATACATTTGGTCTAAGATATTTAAAGTGCCATATTAGAAATAATATTTGGTACATTATTATTTTTATTAGCATCTTTCATAAAAGTTACGACTCACAAAAGTTGTCTTTTAGGGGTGTGGGTTGTAAAATGTAATCACATTTACTCCAACTACTTCATTTGCAAATTGTAGGCTTAATCAGTTTGTAAACCTTATTATAATCAAGGAAAGTGCTTGTGTTCTAATCAGATAATATAGAGTTCCGATATGATTGAGGATACTTTAGAATATGGTTTGCTCACCAAAGTTCTTATTGAAGTTGATTTGTAAAGTACCTAGACGTCTTCAAAAATATTAACTTTAAAACGTCACAACTGTCAAACTTTTAAAATCTTCAAACTTGAAGCTTTCATCAAGTAAACAATTTCTTATACAGAGGATGCTTTTCGTTGCAGCTTCTCAAATTGTAGAACCCGGGCTAAAAATACTCAAGTTAATTTAATGAGGGATTTGTTTAGCTACAGAATAAATATATTCATTTGTAAAAAACCATGATTAAATTCATGAAAAAAGTGGGGAATATATCTAATATATATAAATTGTTAAAACGATAATTCATACCAGTTCTTAGCACAATTATTCAGCCTACATAGGCTATGATATGTCAGAATAAGAGTTTTTTTTTAATATTTACGCCTTCGTATACATTTTTATAACAAACAGAATGAACGGAGTTATTTAATATGTAATACATAGACATTAAATTGTTATTTTAAGCAATGTATTTTAATAACATAAAATTCTTTCTTAGTAATTATTTATTTTTGTTAAGGCTTTTTTTAGATAGCGTTCTCTATCTCAGCTAAACATCAAATTCGTCCGCCGTATTTAGGGTTCATTTGAACATAAAATTATATACACTGGAGGCCTACATGCAACAGCACATCTGAAGAGTTGACGCTTTCAGGTATCCGAATAGCTGATTTGTATGGCTTACTGAATTCAAAATGATCCTTTGTTCTATATCTTCCACTAAGATATATTCCGTGTAATGAAAAAAATGTCGGAATGCAAAACTTTAATTTATATTCCTCTTAGTACTTGTATGAATAAGTAATCGAAACTACTTTTTTGGGCAAAGCGTTTTTTTGGCAAGTGTTCTTAGCTAACGAAAATGTTTGCTAGACATAGTAACGGTATAAAAGTGAAAGATTCTTCATTAAAAAAACTCTCTATCAACATTTACCAACTTGAAGATCTTAAAATTTAAAAAGTTTCAGGTCGTGTGTAAGGAAAATGTGCATGAAGTATATAAATTTTAACCAAGCCGCTAAAGGACCTGATCTCAGGGGGGCCTTTGAGTGATTCTATGCACTGTAACTTTGACTGCGTAGTAATAAGTTTATTTGGCGTTTAATCGTTTACTATAATTAAAAATTGCGACATTTTTGAGCAAATTCAATAAAAATACCATCATTACTATATATATTTTTTAAGTATTATAAATATTTATTTACCCATTACTATATTCCAGTACAACAATATTTGGAATAAGATCATCTGTCAATGTTTTGGTAGGCAGTTGGCAAAATTATTTATAGTGGCAAAGAAAGAAACACGGTTTCTGATTTCACGGGCACCATTATACCGCTCTTTGTCAATGTAACTCGTCTCTCCTTGCCCGGGGCTCTCTCGCGCTCATACACCGGCTTAATCTAGAATCGATATTTTTTACCATCACTTGCCTGGTATTGGGAAGTTACAGCTACTGTCGTAAATATTACAGATATAGGTTTAATACTTAGTGATAGCATATACATCCAGGTCTTCATTAAAGTAATAAAATTTATAAATTAATTAAACTCATAAAGCAAAGTGAAATAACTTAATGTCAAAGTTAGAAAATATAAACTATTTATATATATATTTATATTTATAATATAATATAAACTATAATATATTATATATATATATACATTATAATATTAATATTGTAATATAAACTATATATATTTATTTCAATATTTATAGAAAATTTAAAATATTAGTTAAATAAAGTAAAACATTGGATACATCCGGTTGATTGTGAAGGGAACCAAACATATAATGAACATTAATTGTACTGGTATTGTTGATATGTAATAATATTGCACCAACGGGAGATTATTAAAAAAGGACACATTTTATAATATGAAAATTCCATATTTTTAAAATTTTTATCTGCTTTTGTGCACTCAGGAAAATTGACGATAGCCTTTATCTATCTACCTAAAAGTTAAAGGATGCCTTATTTAACCAGGTTAAGTTATGGATAAGAAGTAATTTCTCGGACTTAATTTTGGGTCCAACGATTCAAAGGTGAATTCCGAATTACCAACAATGATCAGGTAGGCAGGCGACTTGGAAGAATAGGATCGCCCGGTAGTCTCCCATCCAAGGAGCAGTCACGCTCGAGGTTATTTGTACAAATTATTATGACAACCGCCTTACCCACTAGAAGACATCTGCGTCGTGGCTGACAGGTTATGTCCATTAGGAACAGTGTCTTAATATTATTAAGTTGTGTTTGTATTGATGAATTCCTGTCATCATAATATCCACGGCTGTATAGTAAATCTATATGCATTTTTGGCGTGTAGATTTTATGAATGAGTAAAACGCTTGATCAAGTTGACTAGAGAACACAAGTTATTGTTAAAAAACGGGTTATTGTTTACAAAAGGTACGAGTCACGTAAATGAATATCATAAAACCATCTATTATACGGTTAAAAACAAATAACTCTTAGTGACTAAAAGTTATTTAAAAAGGAGGTAATGGCTTCAGTATATAATCAAACTATATAATTGATTAATTAATATATGCATTATAGAGGCAAAATACGTATCTGATGTCCACTGTAAGATCATTGAAATTGCAATTTTCAGTTCATCAAAACTGGAGGGTAAAGAATGCTGTAAAATTAAGTGTCTTCAATGCCAAGAGTCGTAAAGATAGTAACCTAAGGGAAAGACAGGAACCCGGATAACTAAACTCATGGAAGATGAGTTGAAATAACTTGGATATTTTGGAAATTTACAGCTCACAAAGAACCAAAAATTCTACAGACTATAAATATAAAAGGGATGATGGTTAATCTGTTGTATACGATACAAAGAGTACTAAGAAAGGTAGTATACAAGGCCTAAAAACAAGAAACCCAGAGCTAGGCTGGAAGAATCAATCGAATGTGCTACTGTATAATTTTATACGCCATCTATGTTAAAGCCACAACCCCTCAAAGACACAAGTCAAGATTTAGTCACGTCCAGGGTAGACGTATTCCCAGGCATGTCACGTCTGACTGATATGTTCTCGCTGGACTCTTCTAAGTGACAAATTTACTGCCATCAAGTGGCTGTTTCACGAATAAAAAACTACTTCACAACTCCAGTTTCCATTGACGGGTTAATAATACAGACTTTTGAGCAATGTTTCATGACATACGTTATGGTTGTACTCGCTTTTACGAATCTTACTGCACATAACTGTTATCAGAATTAAGTTTTCAAAAGAGACTGATTTTCAAAGTTATGATTTTTATTAAAAGTAATATCAATTTTTACGGTACAATATAAGTGAGTATTGAACACTGGCAAAAAAATTAGCGCTAACACTAACTACATATTTGACCTTAAACTGTTTTAATACAAGCGACCAAATCCATGGTAACACACCACATATTTAACCGTTGTACTACAAGCCAACAAATGCTAACACTAACAACATATTTGAACATAAACTGTTGTAATACAAGCCAACAAATCTGTGCTAACACTAACAACATATTTGAACATAAACTGTTGTAATACAAGCCAACAAATCTGTGCTAACACTAACAACATATTTGAACATAAACCGTTGTACTACAAGCCAACAAATGCTAACACTAACAACATATTTGAACATAAACTGTTGTAATACAAGCCAACAAATCTGTGCTAACACTAACCACATATTTGACCTTAAACTGTTTTAATACAAGCGACCAAATCCATGGTAACACACCACATATTTAACCGTTGTACTACAAGCCAACAAATGCTAACACTAACAACATATTTGAACATAAACTGTTGTAATACAAGCCAACAAATCTGTGCTAACACTAACAACATATTTGAACATAAACTGTTGTAATACAAGCCAACAAATCTGTGCTAACACTAACAACATATTTGAACATAAACTGTTGTAATACAAGCGACCAAATCTGTGCTAACACTAACCACATATTTGAAACTAAACTGTTGTAATACAAGCGACCAAATCTGTGCTAACACTAACCACATATTTGAAACTAAACTGTTGTAATACAAGCGACCAAATCCATGGTAACACACCACATATTTAACCGTTGTACTACAAGCCAACAAATGCTAACACTAACAACATATTTGAACATAAACTGTTGTAATACAAGCCAATAAATCTGTGCTAACACTAACAACATATTTGAAACTAAACTGTTGTAATACAAGCCAACAAATCTGTGCTAACACTAACAACATATTTGAACATAAACTGTTGTAATACAAGCCAACAAATCTGTGCTAACACTAACCACATATTTGAAACTAAACTGTTGTAATACAAGCCAATAAATCTGTGCTAACACTAACAACATATTTGAAACTAAACTGTTGTAATACAAGCCAACAAATCTGTGCTAACACTAACCACATATTTGAAACTAAACTGTTGTAATACAAGCCAATAAATCTGGGCAACCCTCAAAAGGTCCCTCTCGGAAATAACTCTTGTTTCATTTCCGACACTGCTCATGTGAGACCGAATATGATTGGTCTCTGCCAACAGTAGACGGTCCTCATGATAGTAACATTCGGAAATCGGATATTTACTTTTTAATTGATATTAGCTTATATCTACACGGATGATTATAAACGTATAATATAATAAAAAACGTTTTGTTATTTTGTTAGTAAAATGTACTTTTACCTGTAATTAACTGAGCGTAATATCTCGAAAACAAACTAACTCTATAGATTTGAAATTTTATATGATTCTTCATTCATGTATTAGCAAGTTCGATGATGGTGCATCTCACTCCATAGGATTTGGCTGAGCGTAAGCAAATATTTTTACACTGGTCTAATCGGTAACTATGACGGCAACGAGGAAATGGCAGAATAAATAAATTTGTAAACAAGCTGAGTGCAAATGTATGAGCTTTAACATGTGGCATGTTATTAACACATGTATATCATTCATGTAGTTAAAATAAAAAGAATAATTGGGCGAAAGTAAATTTTAAACGTTGGTGATAAGATTTGTTTCAGTGCACTCTTGTGTTTTAACTGTATATGCAACCTTGCCTCACTTTCCGGAACTTTTACTATCCAAACACTGCTATGAAACCTAACTCAATGAAAAAATTTTAAAAGTATTATGTGACATGGTATCTTGATAAAGATCATCTGCAGGCTAAATTTTTGATGAACCTTCATTTATACACAGACAAGAATGCGTTCTATGATGGTGCATGTCCAACCATGGAATTTGGGTAAACCTCATTGAAGTCTGTCACTTAGTAGGTTAACACAATTTATTTTTTGACTTCCGGGAGTATGTAAAAATTACTTTTCTGTATGATGTCTGTCTGCCCGTCTGTGGCACTGTACTCAATAAGCAAGTCTTTGACTTAATCGAAAATTATTTACTTAGAAGATCTAACTCGTCTCTTTCTTTACCTGCATCCACACTGAACTGACAGCCGTTTTGAAACAGTAGGGCATACCATTTTTAATTTATTATTAAGAGAAAAATTTATTGTAACGTATTTGTTTTGAACTTTTAACCATTCAAATAATTCTGAATTTTCTAGAAATTTAGAAATTTCACCAGTAATTTTCCTCTAAAAATTCCCCGCAAACGCATAATTTTACAAAATTAAAATGTACTGCCAAAGAGTTCGTCAAATTTAATGATGGGAGGTACACTTCCTTTGGACAATATGGCTAGAATACTTTGATTTGTCTACCTTTCATGCGATTAAATGACGATACAAATTTTACACACCAACCTGCCGTCATTTTCAATAACACCGTAAAATAATTCTGGACATAACTTTATCAATAAAATTTTGTTCACAATGAAAACGAACCAAGTAAATAAATTTAACATAATGTGAAGTTAGAATGCATATATCATTTCGGAGACTTTTTGAAGAAACATATTTTTACTTTTTTAAATATATAACAGATAAAATTGAGTAACCGCTTTGTAACAGAATTCAAGGTACTGTTGTATAACATATTTCAATAACAAATTTCAATAAAACTGTGTCAAAACTCTGAAGCTTCAAAATATTTAATGATACAAATATCATTAATTTAATATTTTATTAATATTAGTTCAAAAACTGATTGATGTGCTTCAAAAACACTGTATAGTTAATTCGAGGATTCCGCCTCTATATTGAAACTCACCTATAACATGAGCTTCTCTCATCTCATGTTATCTCTTACATTATGTTGTTCCTACCCACTAACTTTTGTAATGAGAATGCCTTCTGCGAATACTATGGAGTTTCTTACAGAAACTACCTTATAGCTGTCTGAAGTGAAATAGTTTCCGACCTCACAGTCTCGATCTAGCAATGTCAAAACTTCCATAATTTTAATATTTTCTATTAAAATCACGTCCCCTCTAAAATAATGTGACGTGAGTACGATGCCCCAAGCAAAAACTAATAGTAGACAACACCTTTATACATTAGAACATACAACTCTTAAACATACTTCTAACTCCCAATTAATATTATTATTAAGACAGGAATTTAAATTGTTTAAAATATTGAAATTTAATACATGTCACTTTTATTTTTCATAATAATTATTTCAAACACAAAAAACGCTGTTGGCTGTGCTAAAAAATAATATAATAAAATAAAACCGTAATTTTGGAAATATCCTAAAACAAAATCATCCAGTTTGCCATTCAAATTTAGCAATGCAGAGTAAAGATACGTTTATTGTTATCGCAACAATGAAGCCTTTTATATCAGTCTATAAATGTAATGGTAATCTACGTTACAACCGAGCGGTATAGTCGGTTTATTAGCATTTCGCTACTCAACTACTCCTGGAATATTACATTTTACAATAGTATACGATGTAATTTCGGAAAATAAACATCACATGTACACAGAAACTCATATGAAATTCTTTTCCATTGCTAAATTCTGGAGGTTTATACTAAAATGCCTAGGTGGAAATCTTTCTTGATTTTGAACCTACATGAGGCGAAGAATAAAGTAGGTGAGAGCTGGTGAAGATTGGTTTTCTAAGGAAGTTGTTGTCAACACTGAAACTGTCAACAACTTCATTTACTGTTCGCGGTGTTGGTAATGACGTGTGATTGTGTGAGAACATAGTGGAGGGAGCTTGCAGGTCTGGGGCTGTGTTTTGCTAGATAGATGTTAGCCACACAAAAACATAAAGTGGAACTAACATAACGTTCTCAACATCCTCATAAATTTGGTTAAATTTCATGGAATAGCCATATTTGCCGAATTAACTATTCCTTCCTATGGAGATAGCTGCAACATGTTTGACTATATCATTATTACGTACCGCAAAGTAACCAAGGCAAAGTAACGGCCAAGAATCCCGCTATGTTATAGCATGTTATTTTAATAATATCTGTGTTTGTACAGCTCCTTCATGGAAGAAAGCCTTTTTGGCTGAGCTTTAGCGAAGCATATTACTCGTGGGGCTGGAAAAATTTCATTTCTGCCTAGACATCTATCTATGTCCGCACGATATGTCAAAAAGGAACTGATCTGTAGAATGTGAAATTGTGGATGAGACTTCATTTATAAATATAAATGAGGAACACTAAGTTCGATGATGGTGCATGTTACTCGATGGAGTTTGGCTGAGTGTAGGATCTATAACCTTGTAAAACAGCTGATACCTATAAAAAAACAAAATTTTTGATGCTCAGAGCTTGTGCAAGCATACCTTTAAAGTGGTCATGTTCGCTTTGCTTCGACGGATTCCGTTAAAACAAGTACCCTTGGAGTTGTAATAAAAATGTCCAAATAGTTGGTGTCTAGTACATGTTTTATAACTATACTGTTTTTTTGTTGTTATTTGACTTTTAAAATTACCAGCAGACGCCATTTTATTAATATTAAAGAAAATAACCCTACATTTTTCCTGTTACCTATTCAAATCTATGTGGCAAATTTGGTTTCTTTAACTTTACTAGTTTTAGAGATAATTTGTTAAAACACACACACACAATTCTATCTAATGTGAATATATCGCTCTTTTACTTGACACTGCTGAGACAAAGTAAAATATTTTTCATAACAATTGGGGCCACAGCTACAGTATCAGGGGTGTAATATATTGTCAGGATTCAAGATGTGGTTAGGGAACCCTTTATCTAGAACATTTATCACAAAGGTGACCTAGTTTTCGACTACGAGTTCTTTATTGGGCTCTCTAATTCCATTAAACACAAACGCTTATGCAACGCTTATTGTTATAGTGTTTGAAAATATTGAGTTTACATTGTTGCAGAATCCCAAATAAATCCATATTAACATTTTAAACTTTTTTTGTCAAATTAAAACAAAAATGTATATACATCTCATCGAGAGCACTAGTACACTCGTAGAATAGATGTTAATTACATCTATTCTACATCTATGTGAATTTATAAATGTATTAAGCCATTCGTTACTAAATTAAGGCTTGAAATTATAAATTTGTATTGTAACATTTAGAAACCGAACACGTTTTTAAACTAGACAAGGAACTACAAGCACTTAAAGTAGGAAATTGAGGCTGTTTTGTAATCAGGTCCAAATAAAAACTCCTGTAATTTTTTTAAATGTTATCAGTATGTACATGTGTTATAGCTTGGGGGAGAGAATATTTTAAACAATTATATTTTAATAAAATAATTTTATACATAAAATAAGGTAATTCTGTGCAGTCATAATTCATGTAAATACAGTTATAATTCTTAACTTTATCTACATCAATATGCTTTGGCCTTATCATAAGATGCTCCTAAATTCTACTTCAAATCCTTATTACTCCTCGTGGAACGATAATTTATTCTTTTGCTGTCTTCAGAAACTATATATTTAAAAGGGCGTGACTAAGATTTTTTTTATTAATGTTAATAAAAATACTATTCCAACAGAACCCGTTTGCGAACCATCATATGACGCCTTTGTACTACTAAGGGGAAATGTTTAAGAAGGTGCATGTAACATAAAGCTTGAAGCATATATGTTGGAATGTGCTTCAAAATGTGCAAAATAAAGTACATATTACCGATCGTAATAATAATGTTTAATAAAACAAATTGCTATGCAAAATCACAACAGTATAGTCCTAAACTTCTATATAGTTAATCAATTAACATCTTTGCAAAGTAAAAAGTTTGTTAACAGAATGTTCCAGACATATTTCATGACATTTTATGTTTCTTGGTACGAATTTTATAAAATATGCCAAATATAAAAGACGAAGTCCTCATTTACTGACTTTAACTCTCTAACTTCCTGCGTAAACAGGAGAGCCCGTGTTTCGGCAAACATAACTTCGTTCTGACGTATTAAAAGAGGCATTACGATTTTTATTTTAGTTCTTATTTTAAGCAAAGTTTTAAATTTTATCATTGCTCTAGGGGAGCTAAATTTTGAGTAGTATTATTAATGCTACAAATTCTTATATTTACAGTGTTCATAATTAAAGACCCTTTTTCTGTAAATTAACTGCTACCACCTTAACAAAAACTACTTAGTTCCATGAGCTATTTAAATTATGGCCTTGCGATTTGAAATGTAGACGAGAAAATCATGCAAATTATAACTTATTTAATCTATTCCAACTTTTCGATTGATTACATTTTCGATTTGGCTATGGGGAAAGTCAATCGATAACACGCAATGCATTTTATAAGAATCCTCAATATTATTTAACAATTTTGAGTAGTAATAAAAATATCTCCAGATTTTGTTTAAAATTATATAATTCTGTTTTAAAGCAAACAAGCGAGGTACCGTATACAAAATGATTACTAGTATCAAAACTCATAATACTTTACGTAGCTAAGGAGAATCATAGTCCATTAGTACGAAGCTAAAATCGAGTTGAATATAATCCGCAAGTTTAGTGTGCGGCAGACAGTTTATTCAAACCGCGTGTAAATGAGCTTTTCTTAAAGAGCGAGCTGGTAAAGAATTCAGTAAATAATTCAAGTGAGAAACTCATTTCCAGCGGCTGGAGGATCCGTGCTTTATCAAAGCCGATCCTCTCTGCACTGCTGGAGAATAACCGTACCACCTACATGCTCGTTTACCCAATCTTGTGGAAATTAATGTGATGGCCGTTCATTCTAAAATTACCTGCACAATTTAAACTTCAAACTTTTTTATACATTATTTTATTAAACTATTGTGTAATAAAGTAAATATCATATATAAAAACAATCTTTTATTTTATTATTAACATACTTTTATGCGAGCATTTAGTATCAAATCCAAACAAGGTTTATATTCTTAAAACTATTTTCTTACCATCTTAAAATAATTAGAAGTGGCATAAAATAATTTATTCATAAATTAATTTCATTATTTTTAATTACACGTTTTAAATATATTTACCATACCAAGAGAATTAATTATGTGGATTCACACTATAAAATCATTATTTCATTTGTCATCTTTCCACATAAGGTTTTAGGAACAAACAATCTATGAGGAGAGCTTCTGTACGTTTTAAATATTACAAGTAATTCGAAGTTTTTGGTTTTGGTTGCTTAATCGTGAGCTGTATTGCAGTACTCAGACACCCACATGACGCTGAAATAAACAAGTCACGTTGTGGTCACGTCCAGGGCAGACGTGCTCTTATACTCATCACGTCCAACAGATTTGTCCTCTATGGACTCTTTTAAGGGACAAATTTATCGCCACGAAAGCTTGCTGACGAATATAAATGCCAAGTAGATATTACGATATTAGTTATCACGGTTTATAGTCGTGACACACTTACGAATAATCCTGTCTTTTCTTGATTGTGTAGATTTCTGGTCAGAAAGCACCCATTACAAAGAAAGCAGAAATATAAAATAGCTTAGAAATTTCCTTTCCCACCATTCTAGATATTTAATTTAATTGGTTCTTGGTTAGATCTTTAGGCCCCTTGAAATTCCTAGACCTTTCGAACCCTGAAGAAAAGCCCACAGGATTATTGGTACTATATTGATCGGCAAGACTATTTGCAGCTATTCATTACTTCATTAACTATTGGGATTTTCCGTAAACCGTTTTTCATATATAAACCATTAATAATACATATTATTATTAATTATATATTAATCTTTAATAAATAAAAAATCTTAACTTGCTCCTTGCTCTTAGATTTAATATAATATCAGGTGCCATATAGTAATATCAGGTTGTATTAAAATTGAACATAAAAAATAACTATCTGGAATATATTTATACTCCAATTATTATTTTTACATCGTACATTTATGTATTCATTTATATAAATTAAAAATTTAGCCGCTTTATTTTCGAGTAGGATTTGAATAACTTAGACCGAAACAAATCCAATATATCTTTATGTTTTCTTTTCTTTTTTGAACTATAAAGAAATTGTGATGTCCTTTCCTGGATTTTTATTTTGTTTTGGTTTTCCTTATGCTATACCACGTAAAATTTAAAATAATATTTTTATTTACTGACGTAAATATTTTAGTGCCGTTTCTTCTGTGAAGGAAGGTAGAAAGAATTTATTTGCAATACTTTTTTCCATTTACTGGTATATCTAATTAACTCATGCTTGTGAAGAAAATGTACATTTATGTTAAAACTTTAACCCCTTTTATTTGGATGAACGCGTGTGATTTTATCAATAATCTAATTGTTTGTACTATATAATACTTACACAAATCGTCGACTTATGCTTTAGCATTTTGCGATTACATAAGATGTAAAATAATCTATAAGATGTATAAAGTAATCTGTAAGATGTAAAATTTCGCATAAGATGTAAAATAGTCTAACGTTTTGGGTGAATGTTCATTTCTGTTCTTTTTTAAATATATTTAATTAGTTTTGTTGAATGCCAGTCGAAAACCTAACCTTACGCGAAATACACGGGAGCTATAACTATTTAATCTAGTTGTACACTATTGCACGACTGCAGTGTGGAGCACCTCCCTTAGTGTGGGCAATCAACTCGGAATGTGTATTGTTATTGGTCTATCTATCGATGTTTCCTGGCCCTGAAACACTTCCATTTCCATCAATTTTAACTTCATTTTGAATGATTCCATATACATAGCCAATAGAGTCATCTCTGATATAATTTCGCGGGATATTAATACAACTTTGAACATTTTAAATATATTATTGATATGTACTTATCCTTAATATATTAAGGATGGTTAAATTGCTTTCCTGTGGATGAGTCTAAAAATACAATAGACTTTATTAAGTAGGAGGGAGATATAAATTGACTTTATATTTGTTCCAGAGAATAGTATTATCTCCAATTATGTTCTTATTATAACATAGGTTTATATAAACAAGTTAAATAGTTTTAAAATTTCGTTGATAAGTTCTTGAAAAAATTACATACGTACAAGCAAACAATGAGTTTTTAATAAACAAAAGTATGAACTAAATAAATTATTAGAGAAATAATAATATTCTTAGTCACATTTCAAAAGAACTACTTAATTTCTGGGAGATTTTTTAAAATTTTCTGCGGTAAAGGTACCCAGAACCCCAAAAAACTATAATCTAAATCTACAGGATGTAAGAAAACTCTCTTCACGAACGGATATTATTATAAGCTAAATGTAACCAATTGAACCTTTTTCGTTAACCATCTGTCTGTATGTGTTTATATTTTATGTCAGAAACCAGTAAAGATCAAAAACTCAAATTTGGTGCAGTTATTTTTCTTCAGTCTCAAATTAACAGAATAATAAATATTATATTATCATTTCACGTTTCAAGTTGGCTGGCTGTTGAAGGTTTTGAAACTTAATGACGTAAGAACTAATAAGATTATTAAACTTTTTAAAGAATAAAAAAAGTGCGAAATTTAACTACAAACATTTTGCCACCACGATTATAAATCCAGTCAATAATTAATCTACAGACAGACATGCTTTTAAAGGTTGTAATGTATGGCAAAATTGTTATTGTTTACAGGTTTACGGCATTAAACCATGCATTATAACCAATAAAAGCCTACATCTTGGACAATTTTCTCTGCGGTAGTGGAAGATAGGTGTAAGGTTACCAAAGCAAAGTCTATCTAAAAAGAGAGGAAAACTTGGGGGTACATCAAACATTAACGTGGTGAACAGGTCTGCCAACCGTAGCAGCTCGGCGCGGTCTGGCCAGCTGCCAATCTTTTAGCTTCGTCTGTTCGTTGCTTCTGTTGGCAATCTAAAAGTTTGATAATCCATGGAAGCTAGTTAAGAGAAATTAGAAGTTATCTTCGAGTTTTTTTACTTTGTGATCTTTTTTATAATATTAAACTTTTGATTAAATGAACTTAGCTTATATCTTACAATTTTTTGTGTAACGATGAAATCTGTAACGTAAATAAAACTTGTAAAACGTAATGGTGTGATCACGAACTCTGCATGTCGTTACTGATTCATTTATCAGTCTCGAATAGTTACTAAATTTTGTCCTGTATTTTTTATGTCTTCGTACTATACAAAGAGGGCTATAATAATAGTCAATAATAAGCGCATATAGAATGCTAATAGAACGATTTTCTAATTCAGTGTATTACTGAATCTTTTCGTTTTACTTTATTATGCAATTCTCATTTAGTAAACTATCAGAGACGAATAGATCTGAATATGAATATTTTTACTTGGATACTCAGTTTTGCAACTTTTAGACTTCCCGATTTCCAGGTTGTGCAGTATTGCGTTTTGAAACTGGAGCATTTGTTGGTAATACTTATTAATGATATATTAATTCTTCACTATAATACTTAGCAGAAGGGTGAATACTAAATTTTGTGTAAATTCCGATGTTACAAAAACGTTAATTTTATGCAGCCACCACTAGCCCTGCTACAAGAGCGATGTGTCTCCCAGACCTCGGCCGTGATTTACCGCACCGCAGGAGGTCGTTGTACCGCCACACCGTCTACACGTCGCGACGCGGCCCGCCGTCGCCGCCACACAAGTTCCGCTTGTTTATAAATGTCGGAGTAAGATTAAAATGTTTGTCACTAATCAAAAAATATTTAAGAAGTAATAAGTAATATAGCACTACATTTTACCCTTTCTTTTCTTTCCTGGTATCGTTTTACGAAATAATAATAAAATAGTGTCAAAATATATCACAAACTTTGTCAAGTTCTGTAATAGAAATAGTTTGACAGTTTCCTTACTCAGAAAAAGTTCTTGAAGATCTAGGTTTAGGTGTCATATGTGTTACATTGTTGCAAATGTAATTTCATACGAAATCAAAATTGAAGCTTGTTAAAAGTAAATGTTATTTACACATAAGTTTAATCGAAAATCCAGTGAATTGTTTATTAAAAAAATATTTTCAGGTAAAAATAATAATTGATTGAATTTAAAATCTTAAATATTGAAAACCTATATAAGTTATAGTGTTTTATGAAGACTTAATTGTGTCTGTCTGTGTGTTTTTGTGTGTAGTACTCAATCTCGTCAAAAACTACTGGACTGATTGTACTGAAATTTTACATAGACATTCAGTCCCTAAGCCTATCCTATTTTGAAATTCCCTCCGGGCTACTCTTGTCTTGAAAACTCTCTTTTGGCTAATAATTGTCTTCATATATATTTAAACGGGTGATAATAAATGTTTGTTGTTACTCATCTTCCAAAGTCAGTTACACTTTACAAATGTGACGTGCAGAAGCTCTTGTTTGTTTGTGTTTGTTTTTATTGTGATCATTTATTACACCTTAAGTGTGTTAACGAAAAAGTTAAGGACTTTGACTTAGGATTTCTCCACACCAGGCTAAAATAGTTCAGTTGTTATTGAAATCGTGGAACTATTAAATACATATCATGAAATATTGGAGTGAAATTTATG
The DNA here is from genome assembly GCF_021130785.1 of Homalodisca vitripennis. NCBI lineage: Eukaryota > Metazoa > Arthropoda > Insecta > Hemiptera > Cicadellidae > Homalodisca > Homalodisca vitripennis. Next base: position 47,032,419 of record NC_060207.1, on the reverse strand, counting down.
AAATTTCAGAGGTAGTTGAAATAAGAAATAGTTTTACTCTCGGACTTGAGGGCCCATAATTAAACTTCGATATAAAAAGGATCGAGATATTTGAATATCTTTCAGTTATTGAAGGAAACAGGATTTTTCCGGACATTTGCCATCGTTCAGTGAAATAAGAAATCAGTAACCCTACGTTTCGAGATCTGCAATCTGATCTCTTCTTCAGGTAATAACTAACCTAATACATAATTACAAACTAGGTTAAAATAAACAAATCATATACATTTGTACCAAAGCGTTGTGGCACGCCTAAGTCAGGATATTGTTACTTATCCAGGAATTGTATGGGATATCTTTTAAAAAGAATATAATCGCGGTGTCCCTGTTTTTCAAATAAAATTGCGTGCGAACTGCTAGTGTTGTAGAATAAGAAGGTCCTGCATAGGTATTGATTTACAAATATTTATTGATTGGTTTTTATAATAAAAATACACGATGTATTATTTCTATCACGGATTCACTGATACTTTACCCAAAGCTATAATTTAATTTTTATCACATTTGTACATTTTTAGAGTGCGTGTAAGGGATACTTTTTTTATTGCCTAAAAATTTAGTTTTTAGATACAAACCAGTGCTCGGATATTCCATACACAACCGCATGCTTACTTTTATCAATCCGATTATGGTGAAGCCTATGCTGACTTGCAAATTTGAAAATATTAAATTAACGGTAATGCAAGATTTTTTCTTGTTTATCATTGATAGAACTTTAATTGAAAAGGTTTATGAATCGCATGATGATAAAAACTGAACAAATAAGAAATCTTTTAATAAATAATAATATTTTATTAATAATACATATTATTATTAATTATATATTAATCTTTAATAAATAAAAAATTTTCTTTGTTATGTGGTGGTGTGGTATCAGGTATAAATTATGGTAGGAGATAATTTTAAGACCAATAGAAATTAGTGTAGCACAAAATTTGCAATACTGCATATTTTTTATTTTAGTGTAGCACACAATTTGCAATACTGCATATTTTTTATTTTATATACTGACGAAGGATGACAGGGTTTCCCATATATTTGTGGAACAGTATTTGGAAGTGCCGATGACTTAATGTTTAATACAATGTTTCAACGCGGTGTGGCTCCGGTATCGTAAGCCTAAGAACGAAGGTTATTTACGAGCATGTCTTGAAGTATGAATATTGGAAATTGCAAAAGGTGGATATATTGGATTAAATATGCCTCATGTCTGTGAAAATTGAACTTTTCTTAGCAAACAAACATTTAGTTGTGATAGTGATTTTTATAAATTCAGTCAATATTTAAAAACCGCTAAAACAGTGTATTATTATACGTTGTATGACTAGAAACAAGGTGTAAGAAAATTACATTATTTTAAAAATGCAAGAGAATGTTAAATCTCGGTAGTTATTACTCAACCTAGTGTTATTTTCGGGTGACACATGGAGTATGAGGCAATATAACACGATTGCGTGTAGTAATCAGTATCTTAGTATACAAATGTACAACCATTTAATTATTCAATACGAGGCATCTAATCATACAAGTTTTAGTACGAATAAATACCGGCTTTACAATTACAGAACTGTTCTCCAGAGTGGCAATTTGAAAGACAGGTAACTGGCCATTACACAGCTTAGCGACAAAGTTCTCCAGGGAATACATTTGAATATTAAACAAGCCTGAGTTAAGAAACGAAAATTACTTAATTAAAAGTTGTTAACCTCAGTCTGCACACGGAGGAATGAATAGTAGTTTATAATAGTTAATTGTTGTATTTTCACTGTATACATTCATTTTTAGGCTGCAGACGAGATTTTTTATTTTACTATAATAAATAATTCCTTGGTTTAGATTGGACTGTAATAAAATAAGAAGTAGTCACTTGTTATTTAGTTCGTTAACAAACTAGATTGGATAGTGATTATAAGATCATAGTTGCAGCATTCTACCCTCTCAGTTGCAGTTTATTATATTTGTATAGTTTGGCAACAAGTAGTCATTGTTATTTAGTTCGTTAAACAAACTAGATTGGATAGTGATCATAGAAGATCATAGTTTGTCAAGCATTCTACCCCCCCTCCAGTTGCAGTTTATTAATATGTGTATAGTTTTGGCAAGAAGTAGTCACTTGTTACTTTAGTTCGGTACACAAAAACTAGATTGTATAGTGATCATGAGATCATAGTTGCAGCACTTCTACCCCTCCTCAGTTGCAAGTTTTATTATATGTGTAATAGTTTTTGGCAACAATTAGTCACTTGTTATTTAGTTCGTTAACAAACTAGATTGGATAGTGATCATGAGATTCATAGTTTGGCAAGCATTCTATCTACGCCCCTTCAGTTTGCAGTTTAATTATATTTGTATAGTTTGGCAAGAGTAAGTAACCTTGTTTAATTTAGTTCGTTAATCACACTATAGATTGGATAATAGATAATAAGATCATAGTTGCAGCAATTCTAACCCCCTCAGTTGCAGTTTTATTATATGTGTATAGTTTTGGCGAAGAAGTAGTCGACTTGTAAATTTAAGGTTTCGTTAACAAACCTAGGATTGGATAGTGGATCATGAGTTCATAGTTTGCAGTCATTCTAACGACCCCCTCAGTTTGCAAGTTTATTATATGTGTATAGTTTGGCAAGGAGTAGTCACTTGTTATGTAGCTATCGTTAACGAAACTAGATTGGATAGTGATCATGAGATCATAGTTTGCAGCATTCTAACCCACCCTCAGTTTGCAGTTTATTATATTTTGGTGTATAGTTTGGCAAGGAAGTAGTCACTTGTTATTTAGTTCGTTAACAAACTAGATTGGATAGTGATTCATGAGATCATAGTTGCAAGCTAGTTTCTACACTCCTCAGTTTGCAGTTTATTAATAAGTGTATAATTTGGCAAGAAAGTAGTCACTTTGTTATTTAGTTCGTTTAACAAACTTAGATTGAATAGTGATCATGAGATCATAGGTAGCAGCAATTCTACCCCCCTCAGATGCAGTTTTTATTAATATATGTATAAGTTTGGGCAAGAAGTAAGTTCACTTGTTACTTAGTTTTTTCGTTAACAAACTAGATTGGATAGTGATCATGAGAACATCAGTTGCAGCATTCTATCCGCCCCAGTTTGCAGTTGCAGTTAATTATAATGTGTATAGTTATGGCAAGGAGGAGTCACTTGTTAATTTAGTTCGTTAACAAACTAGATTGGATAGTGATCATGAAGATCATAGTTTGCAGCCATTCTAAACCCCCTCGAGTTACAGTTTATATTATAAGTGTATATTTTTGGCAAGGAGTCAGTCCACTTGTTATTTTAGTTCGTTTTAACTAAACTAGATTGGATAGAGAATCATCGAGATCATAGTTGCATGCATTCTACCACCCCATCAGTTTGCTGGTTTATTATATGTGTATAGTTTGGCGAAGAAGTAGTCACCTTGTTATTTAGTTCGTTAACCAAACTAGATTGGATAGTCGATCAATGAGATTCAATAGTTTGTCAGCCATTTCCTACCCCCCCGTCAGTTTGCAGTTTAATTATATGTGTATAGTTTGGCAAGAAGTAGTTCATCTTGTTTAATTAGTATCGTGTTAACAACTAGAGTTGGAATTAGTGAGATCATGAGAATCCATAGTTTGCAGCATTCTACCCCCTCAGGTTGCAGTTTATTAAATGTGTGTAATAGATTTGGGGCAAGGAGTAGTCACTTGTTACTTTAAGTTCGTTAACCAAACTATGATTGGATAGTGATGAATGAGATCATAGTTGCAATGCATTCTATCCCTACCATCAGTGCAGTTTTAAATTATATTTGTATAGTTTTGGGCAAGGAGGAGTCCACTTGTTATTTTAGTTTTCGTTAACAAAAACTAGATTGGATAAGTGATGATGAGATCATAGTTGCGAAGCATTCTACCACCCTCAGTTTGCCAGTTTTATTATATGTGTATAGTGTTGGCAAGGGAGGAGTCAATTATGTTATTTAAGTTCGTTAACAAAACATAGATTTGGATAAGTGATCATGAGATCAATAGTTTGCAGCATTCTACCCCCTCAGTTGCGAGTTTATTATATGTGTAATAGTTTTTGGCAAGGAGGAGGTCACTTGTTATTTAGTTCGTTACACAAACTAGATTGGGATATGTGATGATGAGATCATAGTTTGCAACAGCATTCTAACCCCCTCAGTTGCAGTTTAATTATATGTGTATAAAGTTTTGCAAGGAGTAGTAGTACACTTGTTTACTTAGTTCGTTAACAAACTAGATTGGACTTAGTTATCATGAGATCATAAGTTGCAAGCATTCTACCCTTCCCTCAGTGTGCAGTTTTAGTTATGATGTGTATAGTTTGGCAACAAGTAGTCACATGTTATTTAGCTTTCGTTAACAAAATAGATTGGATAGTGATGATGAAGATCATAGTTGCAGCAATTCTACCCGCCTCCAGGGGTTTGCAGTTTTAATTAATATGTGTATAGTTTGGCAAGGAGTAGTCCACATGTTATTTCGTTCGTTAACAAACTAAATTGGATAGTAAAACATGAGATCATAGTTGCACAGTGCATTTCTACCCCTCAGTTGCAGTATATTATTATGGTGTAAAGTTTTGGCAGTATGTCACGTTGTTAATTCGTAGTTAATTTATCGTTAACTAACAAGATTGTATAGGTTGATCATAGATCATAGTTGCAGCACGCATTCTACCTAGCCCTCAGCTTGCCAGTTTATTATATGTGTATAGTTTGGCAAGAAGTATTCACTTGTTATTTAGTTTCGTTAACAAACTAGATTGGATAGTGATCATGAGATCATAGTTGCAGCATTCTAACCCCCCGGTCAGTTTGCAGTATATTATATTGTGTATAGTTTGGCAAGGAGTAAGTCAACTTTGTTATTTAGTTCGTTAACAACACTAGAGTTGGAATCAATGGATAATACGAACATAAGTTTTGCAGCATTCTACCCCCTCAGTTGCAGTTTATTATATGTGTATAGTTATGGCAAGAAGTAGTCACTTGTTAATTTAGTTCGTTAACAAACTAGATTGGATAGTGATCATGAGTTTTTCATAGTTGCAGCATTCTACCCCCTCAGGTTGCAGTTTATTATAGGTGTTAATAGTTTGGCTAGGAGTAGTCACATGTTATATTAGTTCGTTAACAGAACTAGAATTGGATAGTGATCATGAGATCATAGTTGCAGCAATCGTACCCCCTCAGATTGGCCAGTTTTATTAAATATGGTTGGTATAGTTTTGGCCAAGGAGTAGTCCACTTGTTTATTTAGTTACGTTTAACAAACTTATAGATTGGATAGTGATCATGAGATCATAGTTTGCAGCAATTCTAAACCCTCCTCCAGTTTTTGCAGTTGTATTATATATGTGTAATAATTTGGCAAGAAGTCGTTCACTTGTTATTTAGTTCGTTAACAAACTAGATTGAATAGTGATCATGAGATCATAGTTGCTGCTTCTAACCCCCTCAATATACATTTTATTATATATGTATAGTTTTTTTGAATTTTTTATTTGGCAAGAAAGTTGTCACTTGTTACTTAAGTTTCGTTAACAAAACCTTAGATTGGATAGTGATCATGAGATCATAGTTGCAGCATTCTACCCCCTTCAGTTTGCAGTTTTAATTATCTGTTGTTATAGTTTGGCAAGTGAAGGAGTCACTTGTTTATTTAGTTCGTTAAGCAAACTAGAATTGGATAGTGATCTATGAGATCATAGTTTCAAGCTATTTCATCTACCCCCCTCATTTACAGTTTTATTATATGTGAAAGTATATTTTTTGGCAAAGGAGTAGTCACTTGGTTAGTTTTAAGGTTTCGTTTAAACAAACCTAGATTGGATAGTGATCCATGAAGTATCATAGTTATGCAAGCAATTCAATTCCTACCCTCAGCTTGCGGTTTTAATTAATTTGTGTATAGTTTGGGCAAGAAGTAGTCACTTGTTATTTTAGTTTTCGTTAACAAACTAGATTGGGATAGTGTATCATGAGATCATAGTTGCAGCATTCAAACCCCCTCCAGTCAGTGCAGTATTATTATATGTGGTATAGTTTGGCAAGAAGTAGTCACTTGTTATTTAGTTACGTTCACAAACTAGATTGGATAAGTGATCATGAGATCATAGTTTGCAGCATTCTACCCCACCCCTCAGATGCAGTGTTTATTATATGTGTATAGTTTTGTGCAAGGAGTAGAGTCCACTTGTTACTTAGTTTCGTTCGTAACAAACTAGATTGGATAGTGATTGATGAGGATCATAGTTTGTCAGCATTCTACCCCCTCAGTTATGCAGTTTAATTATATGTAGTGTATAGTTTGGCAAGGAGGAGTTCACTTGTTATTTAGTTTCCGTTAACAAACTAGATTGGGATAGTGATGATGAGATCATAGTTGCATCATTCTAACCTCCCCCTCCCTTATCGCCTATGTGCGATTCAGGTTAGTATCGGTTATTATCAGTTGCAGTTTTATTATATGTTGGTATAGTTTTGGCAAGGAGGAGTCCAACTTGTTATTTTAGGTTTCGTTAACAAACTTAGATTGGATAGGTGATCCATGAGATCATAGTTGCAAGCATTCTAACCCCCCTCATGTTGCAGTTTAATTATATGTGTATAGTTTGGCCAAGGAGGAGTCCACTTGTTATTATATGTTTCGTTTAACAAACTAGATTGGATAGTGATGAATTGAGATCATAGTTGCAGCATTCTACCCCCTCAGTTGCAGTTTATTATATGTGTATAGTTTGGCAAGGAGTAGTCACTTGTTATTTAGTTCGTTAACAAACTAGATTGGATAGTGATCATGAGATCATAGTTGCAGCATTCTACCCTCTCAGTTGCAGTTTATTATATGTGTATAGTTTGGCAACAAGTAGTCACTTGTTATTTAGTTCGTTAACAAACTAGATTGGATAGTGATCATGAGATCATAGTTGCAGCATTCTACCCTCTCAGTTGCAGTTTATTATATGTGTATAGTTTGGCAAGGAGTAGTCACTTGTTATTTAGTTCGTTAACAAACTAGATTGGATAGTGATCATGAGATCATAGTTGCAGCATTCTACCCTCTCTGTTGCAGTTTATTATATGTGTATAGTTTGGCAAGGAGTAGTCACTTGTTATTTAGTTCGTTAACAAACTAGATTGGATAGTGATCATGAGATCATAGTTGCAGCATTCTACCCCCTCAGTTGCAGTTTATTATATTTGTATAGTTTGGCAAGGAGTAGTCACTTGTTATTTAGTTCGTTAACAAACTAGATTGGATAGTGATCATGAGATCATAGTTGCAGCATTCTACCCTCTCAGTTGCAGTTTATTATATGTGTATAGTTTGGCAACAAGTAGTCACTTGTTATTTAGTTCGTTAACAAACTAGATTGGATTGTGATTATAAGATCATAGTTGCAGCATTCTACCCTCTCAGTTGCAGTTTATTATATGTGTATAGTTTGGCAACAAGTAGTCACTTGTTATTTAGTTCGTTAACAAACTAGATTGGATAGTGATTATAAGATCATAGTTGCAGCATTCTACCCTCTCAGTTGCAGTTTATTATATGTGTATAGTTTGGCAAGGAGTAGTCACTTGTTATTTAGTTCGTTAACAAACTAGATTGGATAGTGATCATGAGATCATAGTTGCAGCATTCTACCCTCTCTGTTGCAGTTTATTATATGTGTATAGTTTGGCAAGAAGTAGTCACTTGTTATTTAGTTCGTTAACAAACTAGATTGGATAGTGATCATGAGATCATAGTTGCAGCATTCTACCCCCTCAGTTGCAGTTTATTATATGTGTATAGTTTGGCAACAAGTAGTCACTTGTTATTTAGTTCGTTAACAAACTAGATTGGATAGTAATCATGAGATCATAGTTGCAGCATTCTACTCCCTCAGTTGCAGTAGTTAATATTTCTACCACCTATTAGCTATTAGCTATTTTACTATTAGCTAGAACCAAGGCTAAAACTCATTCATTTATTTTTAGCTTATTTAGTAATTAATTCTAGTCATGACATTTATCAGTCTTTTATAATGTGTTAAGGTAAGGTGGTGTTAATTTCATCGGTGTTTCCAAAGTATTTAGGGAGTCGAAAGCTATGCTTTAGTCCAGTTCATTTGTAACTGGACGGAATAAACAGTCACTTTGTAGTTATTGTAGATTATTAAGTTTTACTTTATCTTCAATACTTCAACAGTTGTAGCAATATTTTAAAAATAATTTTAAAGTTCCAGCAATTTGCAGCAGGTCCATCCCTGTTGGCTATTTTGTACTATTTAATTAAAATGTTGAAATTTATAGTAAAATTACACTATTTAACTTAACTTATATTTATGTTTTTGAACCATCTGATTGATCGTCTCCTCCAATGACTGAGCATTAAATACTAAATATTTTGTGGCGTACAAACAAGTCTAATAAATATAAATTTTGCTTATATATTGTGTTTTTGAGGTTGATTAAGTAGGCGTGTTATTGATATTTTATGAAACAAATCAGGGTGGCAGTGATTAATTAGTTACAGAACTATTTTATTACAACTTTAAAAGACATTATTTGGATAGAAGCTAATATTATTTTAAAATTTAATCCAAAACTTTAACAGATAGAAATGTATGTAAGCAACACTTAATTCAATTTTATATGTTATTTACCTTACAAAATAGGAATTTGAATGTTAAAATGTACTTTCCTGTTGTGGTTAAATACAAACAAATTTAAATACTGAAAAGATAAAAAAGAAGTCATATGAATAGATCTATACATTGAGAAAAACCAAGTTAGAGTACCTACTTGGAGTGAAGAGGAAGCATTTCTCTTCAAAAGGCAAAGAGGCACGCCATCGAACACATTGGAATCATGGAACGGAATATGGATAGGTAGTACACAGTTATTTAATAAACTAATCTGTCAGTATGGTAAAATGATTAGGACATACTGAGTGGTAAAAATTGTTAGTAAACAAGATTTAATTACTATTTGACTTGGAATTTATAAAATTTAGGAACATTGTGTATATTTGATAATTGGAGACACGTTGAATTCCGTAACTTTCGTACGTTTAATAATTGTTTAAATGTTATGTTATGAAGGTCCTTTAATATGAAATACTATCCAAATTATCAAAAAATAAAAATATATTATATTTGCGTTAACAACGCTGAAGTTTTTTAAGCCGGATTTAGATATAATAAATTAATGATTCCTAAAAAATAAAATTAATCTCTAAAGCATTAAAGTAATACTTAATGTTTAAAGTTTCTATGGACAACCTAAAATTACAAATATTACAAATAAACCGATAACTAGAACGGAGTATTGAGAGACATGAAAAAACGCAACGAAATAGCTATCGCACAGTTGGAAGGATTTTAGCACCATAAGAGAAATGTTTAGCTCCAAACTCTGTTGAAATCTTATGTTTTATTGTTGAGTTATACCATAAATTATGGTAGGTGTCACATTATGATAAACACATATGATTAATACGCATAAGAACGCTTTGTTATCAAAAAACAAATCTCACCTTTTGTAATTCATCAAATAATCACTTATGCAAAACCCTTTAAATAAATGTATAAGGCGTTCGATACGTATTGATTTTACATTTTAAATGGGAAATTAATTCACTAAGAAAATAAGGATTTTTAAAAAGTATTAGATGTTTAACATCATTCTTATAGGCAAAAACTATAAATTATCAGCAGGCTGTTAATAAAAACTGTCCAACAATTACTTATTAGTAATTAATCAATCAGCAATTATTGCTGTGAGAAGTTTATCAACAAGAGGGTAGGTTTCATGAGGATTTTAAGCTATGTTGCTTTACTCTATTTGCTTAAAAAACAAAGGGAATATTAAACAAGG